>NC_089686.1:43290820-44585320 GCF_031753505.1 Anomalospiza imberbis | reverse complement strand
CATAGGTCAACAGGACAGGGAAAGGAGAGAAGGTGGAGGAGAAAAAAACCACAGCAACTCACAGCTTCATTTCAGACCTATTTCTCTGTCTGCTTCAGTGATACAGGTTCCTGCTTAAATCAGGACTCTCCCATTTTTCATTCTGAATGATTTACTGCAATTCTGTATATTTACTGCAATTCTGTATATATATACTTTATAACAATAAAGTAAGCTCTGTCTATGCCACCCAAATCATTATGACAGCACATCTGTGGCTAATGATTGCCAGCAGTGTTTGCCTTTTGCCCAACCAGGAATCTTTACTTGCCTCTGTAGGAAGTGGTGTGACTCACTTCTTTTCTTCAGATGGAAACATTCCAGTCCTTAGCATAAGGTGAGGAGAGTGATTCTTGATCCCTGGGCAGTTATTTCTAAGGATGCAGGAAGCAAAGAAATAGACACCGTTCTGTGAAGGCACAGCCCCCCACACTCTACTCTCCCTTCCAAGAAGGATTAATTCAGGCTGTGATGAGTATGCACAAGAAAAGGTTACTGAGATGATCAAGGAGTGAAGATCCTATCTTACATGAATAAATCAGAAAGGCTGTGGCTGTTCAGCCAGGTAATCAGGAATGGAGGAGGAGAGATAATTCCTGTCTGTAAATCCTGCATCTATGTATGCATTAGTTATGCATTAGTTGAGAAGAGAAAGAATAATGACACATGTTGGCAAAAAAATCTAACACATTTATTTGGGATATATAGGAGTATGTGTAAACTTAAGCGAGAAGTCAGAAGGCTTTTAGCTGTTTCATGGATGTCTCAGCTGCTGGACAGCTTTAGAATAAAAGTCTTTGCTTTTCTTTCCAGAGTTTACAACAAAGGCGTTATTTGTCTTTCCCTGAGAAGTGAGAGCACATGTCCTAAAACATTTCCAGCAAAGACATGCACTGGAACAATTTGTGTTCTCCGACTTTTGTATCTACAAGGTTTCATCTTAGATTGATGCAACAATTTATTAAATGAAGAAAGTCTGTTTTAATCCAGTTTGTTTTCTTCTTGCCTTTTTTTCCCCCAGACTCTCCATTTCTATACAAATGCTACAGGTCTCTCTTGAGCTTGCGGGGTGGAGAGTAATTTCTGCCCTGGCTAAATTGCTGTGGCATCAAACAAAGCAGAGGGAAGACCAGAGGACTTTTCTGCAGCATCCCTATCATAACTGCTCAGTCATATCACAATGTGGTTTTATGGACTACAGAAACATCCTTTGTGAGTGTAGCATTTCTCCCTGGTTTTGCCTAGTTTAAGTGAAGCCCAAAAGGAGTATGGATGGGTGTGATGGATTTGTCTATGAAACTGGTGACAGTGCTTGAAAGCCCAAGTAGTGTTTTCTGTTCTTATGCCCCTTTTCATTCAGTGCTGAACAAACTGGTGTGTGAAGAAAGTGCTGTCCTGCTTTTTGGATGGGATGCAGAACATGAGTAAAGACTGTGGCTGCTGAAGTGTTAGAGCTGTGCTGGGAGGGGAAGGGGCACTCAGTACTACTGACTGATATCAATAGCCTGGGGGTATTTAATGGAGGAGGAAAATGCTGCTGGCATTAGGCTTTGTGGAGGCAAATCTTCCATTAAGTTTCTGGAATAGGAATACAGATAGGAGCCCAAATGAAGCCTCATGTGGGTAAAGGTGCATTTGCCCAGGAGTCAAAGCTCCTCTGAAAATGTTGTACCCTGAAAGCCACAATCATGACACAGATTTCAAACGCATCAAGTGAAGCCTGAGCTGACCCACTGTGCAGCCCACCTGGCCTGCCAGAGCAGTGCACCAGAGACTTCCTTCCTGCTTCCAGCTGTCATCCACAGACAGACCTCAGCAGTGTGGCACACAGGGAGCAGACTCCTGGGCACAGAAGTGCCTCTGGTGGACCTGTCCATTCTGCCTGTGATGTGACTCAGTGTCCTAATAAACTTGGTGAGCAGCTGGTTTGTGGTGAAATCCTTCTCTCATAGGAACAATGCTTCTGTATCCATCTCCTTCAGAGAGATGACAACAATGTCAGATAAATTTTGCTCAGGCTATCATTCCTCATTTTTCAACTGCTGAGAGGCAGAAAAGCTCAGCTATTGTTTTGGGTTTTTTTTAAAGTTGAGTTAGAAAAAGGAGGGTTGAAAAGGGATTTTTTTTAACCAGGTCTAAAAGTATTCATGATGATCATGATAATGCCAACCTGCTGACATCCCAGTTGTAAACAACAACTATAGTATTGGAAAAGACAAATCTTACGAGGAGCAGCTGAGGGAGCTGAAGTTCTTTAGCCTGGAGGAAAGGAGGCTGGTGGGGAGCTCATCACTCTCTACAACTGCCTGAAAGGAGGGTCTATCTGGGTAGGGGCCAGTCTCTTCCCCCTGGTAACAAGTGATAGCACAATGTAAATCCAGCCTCAAGCTGCACCAGGGGTGGTTTAGATTGGATATTAGGAAAAAATACTTCACTGGAAGGGTTATCAAGCATTGGAATAGGCTGCCAAGGGAAGTTGTGGAGTCACCATTCCTGGTGGTATTTAAAAGACATGTACTTGTGGTACTTAGGGACATGGTTTAGTGGTGGATTTGGCAGCATTAGCTTTGAACTTGATGATCTTAAGAGTCTTTTCCAACCTACATGATTCTATGGTTCTCTGTTTACTGAGATTTAAAATTATCTAGGAGACATCTCTCACAAGGTTGTTAAAGCCTATGACAACTTTGTGGGAACAGAGAAGTTCCATTTCTAGCAGTTCCTCTTTCTAAAATTTACTTTGTGTTTTTTGGGTTTACTGCCAGGGTGGTACTGGTTTAAGTACTCTACTTTCCCCATAGTCCTAACTCTGACCCCTCCCTCCCCACCTCAGCATCATGGCACTCTGTTGTTTTGTGATGTTCCCTTATCCACTTCTGGTGTCACATTCTGTCACATGAATGGGCTGTTGTGCCACTGCCAAAAATAAATGCTGTGCTGGCTTTTCCTAAATATGTACAGACTCAGCTGGGTCTCCAGGACTTTTTATAGCCCTCCAGCGCAGTCCTATCTTTGGTAGCATCAGCATTTCCATAGCAACTAACTGTGATGTCAAAGCAACTTGGTTTTTTTGGTGAAAACAGGCAGGAAGCAATGAACTCTTCATAAGCAAACATCCAATTTTAATTCAAGTGTCTCTCATAGTGTCTGCCACCGCTGCTGTTTATGGTTCTAATCCTAATTATCTCACTGTTACCTTGCTGTCTCCCATCTGTCACACCCACCAGCTGCATGTTCTTTGGTTAGGTCCTGCAGTGTGCCCTTCCTTACAGGAATGTGTGGGTATTGTTCAGGAGAAAGGTGTGCTCCAGTCAAAGCTAGAAGCACTAGCAGGAATAGATATAGCAGTAGCATTTATATACAAGCTTGCTTGTTTTTTCCTAAACCAAAACTAACATAACTGGTCAACACCAGCCTTCTCCAGCCTTTTCCAGTGGTGGACATATTTCCAGTGAAATGGGTAGGGTGTAGTGATGTGACCTGAGCCTTCTGACTATACTTTCCAGGACCTCTTACAGTCAGGTTCTCCAGGGGGAAGAATCATGGATCGATGTGTTACAATGACAGCTTATAAGGGGAAAAAAGGGAACAAATTAGCTTCTGAGTCCAAAAGGCTGCTTGCTAACCCTATCTTAAATGAACCCTCAAGACCACAGATTCTGTCTCAGCCTTGTCCACTTGCAGTACTGCCACTTTGCATGTCCTCTACCCAGAGCACAGCAGGGAACAGTAGGGGATTTAACTTTTAATAGGATCTCTCTGTCTTTATCTGCAGTACTGCATATTCCTTGGACCAAAGATTCACGTGATGGAGACTGCCTTGTGGTATTAAGGATTAAGCCTGTAAGAATTTTGATTTGTAGGGCAGACTTCCCCCCCTGCTGAGGGTGGGAGAAACAACACATTGTGACTTAATGCTGCAAAGAATAGAATTTATCTACTCGGAGCTTTCCTAGATGTCATCTGTTTTGTGGGACTGGTTGTGTTTTTACAGTTTAAGTGAAGATATAAGAGTGACTTTTTCTATCCACCGGAGTGAATGACATTTACCCAATACTACTTTGGGCAAGGAAGAGTCAATGTACTCCTCCCTGCCCAACCTGAATCAACAAATAAATGAGTTTACCTCCTCTTTAATTACAGGTAAGTCACTGGCTCATTGGCAGCAGAAAATGCACTGTGGTTTCTCCTGCTTTTAATTCTCAAACATTATTAAACAAATACATACATATAAAAAAAGAGCTGAGAGAGAAAAATGAACAACTGACTTCCTGGCCCTGCAGAGGAGACAAGTTCACACAAAACCTCATCTGCCTTTACTCCATGGGAAGACATAGGCAAGGCTCTTACTCATCTATAAATTGCCTTGCAGACTTACTTCTCCCCCATCTCACAGGCACTGGCTGGCACTGCATCCTCTGGGATCATGTTGTGACCATGTGAGCACTGGACCTGGGGCTCCTTGGCCCAGGTGAGGCACAGTGCAGCTCTGCACAGAAAAGGGACATCTTGTCACTCAGTGTCCCTAGGGCAGAAGTGTCTCCTACCTTCTGTACCCATCAGAGGGTGACAAGACCATCTGCAGCTCCCATCTCGTCCCTGTCTGCTGTGCAGCTGAGCTGTTTGCTGTTCTGAGCTGGCTGCTGGCTCCAGCAGCAGGCAAGACACTGCTGCACACAGCCAGGGGATGTGCACAGCCCCACCTCACACCCCCAGCCTCCACTCATTCACCTTGGTGCAGCCATTGATCCCAAAACCTAATGATGGCCACAAACCTGGCAGGTATTCAATTAATGATTTAAAAATAAATGCATATAAACTCAGTATCATGATAGTGCCTCCCATAATATAGCCATCACTCTTTGGAAAAGGCTACAGTTACTGTTGCTCATTACAGACATACTGCATTTTACTTCAGTTTTGTCACCATTTCTCAAAACTTCTATCTGTGGCAAAGTTTTTCAACCAGTATGATGACAATAATAATTATTTTAGGGAAAATCAAGCAAGTCAAAACAACAAATACACACTGATACATGTTTTATGACAAAAAATCCTGGCAGAATATAGATAATACGTTGTGGCTTTAAAAGTTGTGCTGATGGGGTCTTGTCTTGAGACCCTGCTACCTATCCACTTCCATGTCAACAGAGCTGAATAAGCATTTATGCTGAATAAGCAGTTCTCAAAATAACACCCAAATGCATTCATGAGAGCACATGTCTTTTGCTTTTCTTTTTTTTTTCTTCTTGTCTGTAATGCTTCCTAGAATCTGAACTGCAAATGTCAATCAGCTCAGATAACCAGTGTCTCCTCAGGGAAGATCCAATGGGATCTAGAAAAGGAAACACCTGTTGGCACTCAAGCAGCCTTTATTAAATTCCAGCCAGATCCCACCCAGTGTGCTGCTCTTCCTCACCTGTGATACTTCCAACACGATAAGGTAAATCAATGCCCAAGAAACCTTTATTTCTTCTTCTCTCTAAGTTTGGCGTTTCACTGCTAGTAAAAATATTGTTAGGAAATTGGGGGTTCTTTCTATCATCACAGTGTGATTTCATGTACTCACCAGTACTCGAGCTTCGTCCAGAACCTGGTCTTTAGTAGCCCCTCCATATTTTTTTCTTTCAGTTAAAAACTTCAAATTTAATATTGACAATCTTATGCAAGGAGGAAGAGTTAAAAGCTACAGAAATAACCCAGACCTAAGCAAAATCATCTGCTCCTGATTTTTTAATTGCATTGTGATTTTTGAAACTACTGTGCATATCATTTTCTGCATGGAATTTTCTTAGCAACAGTGTTAACAATTGGCCCAGTCTAGACCCTAACATTAACTCATGTGTTGGTTCATATGCAGTGCTATATGAACCCCACCTACAAAAAGAGGGGAAAATAATCTGCTTATTGGTTAAACCAGGATAAAAGAATGTTTCAATTTAAAATGCCTAAACTTTATAATTCTTCCTCTACAAGAATCAGCTGACTCTGACCACTGCTACCTAGGGAACAACCTCCTGTTTTTATCATGGTATGAGTATAATATGGGATTGTAGCATGACCTGCATCTGGCCAATGAGTAGCTGGTTGCTTTGTGACAGGCCACAAGTAATCCTGACTCCATATATGTGTAGCAATACTGGAATTTAATCAATTTACTCCGCAGAATTGTATTCACTTATCTGGTTAGCAAAACTGCTTTACAGTCAGGATTTGATGACTGTACTAGGTAAAGGCTCCAAGTTTCAGTCCTGAATGTTTGGGAACCTGGTGAGAAAAAAGGGGAAAACATAAATTTGAAAGATTATCATACCTCTGAGACCTTCTCCATGTCAAAAGGAAGGCTGTGATTACTTCTACTGGCAGAAGAATGGCAAGTTGCAAAGGTAATATAGGTAAAAGAAGAGAGCTTGTGATGCCCTGGAGGCTATTGCAAGGGAGGTATCTATGGCTGCTCTGCTTGTTATAGAAAGCTGACTGAGAGGAGGAGGGAGTTAAAACAAATGTCTCCAACATCTTCAAGTATATGCTGCTCGGTGTTAGTGGTGTCACCCCTTTTCTCAGCTTGTGCCTGAATGTCTGTACAACACAGCACCCAGACACCCGTTTTCTATCCTTTCCCTTGGAAATGCTCAGCGCTGCACAGACAGTTCACAGAAGCAATGTAACAAGCACACCTCCCTCTGCATGCTCTGCACCTGGAGGAAAATGGAGCCAGACTCCGTGCAGGATGTGTCTGACACCTGGCTCCTGTGTGGATCCTGTGTCCACATTTCCCCTCCGTGGGCTCGCTAACACAAGGCATGTGGGTACACAGGTGTAGTCATGCTTCTGTGTCTTGCCTGAGCTGTGGGAAACAAAGACACTGAGCTTTGCTTTTTGCCATTCAGTTGTTCTTCCTGAGGTGGCAGGGACTTTCTCAGACCCTACTGAGGTGATGCACAGGGAAACAAACAGGGCACATGGAGGAGCTCCACACATAAGGTGAAGGTGGAAGGTGTGCCTCTCCTCTCGTTCCCAATCCATGAGGGTCCTGTCTTGATAGCACTGCCTTTTTGGGGGACGTGAGGCCCTTTATGAAGCCTCTTCTGGAAAATTGCTCTGCCCATCTGTGAGGGGACAGCTTCTGCCTTGCAGTGAGGAACAAGGTACCTCAGCCACAGAGAGCTGATGTGTGACGCCAGTGTGTTTATGTGCTGCTCATGAAGCAAAGAAGGCTTATCTGCTTTTGGGGCTGCTTTGTTACATTTAGGTTTTTAGTTAAGTTTCCCTAAAATAAGAGGCAGCAGGGGAGGACATACTGTCCTCTGCCTACAACCCTTTTCCAGACACCAGGATGCCCCAAGGGGCTGACACACCCAGGAGAACAGGTTCTTCCAGCAAGCCAGGAGAAAAGCATCTTCCTAGTGATTCCAAACAGTTAGAATGCAGAAATTGGTCCTGATCTCCCTGCAAGCTCTTTGTGCATGTGCTGTGGGGAGGACTTTCCCTGCTCCCTTCCAGCTTTATAATCCCCTGGACTTGTTAATAAAAAGAAGCCACAAGAGAGGCAGCTGTTGCAGTGAAACACAGCAAAAAACTTTCCCACAGAACAATATTTATCCAAGGCAATAAGGAGGAGCTTCCTTGTTTTGCAGAGCCATCAGTTTTGCACCTCTCTATCTTTTGCATTTATTTCCAGGCTGCACAAGCCAGTGTGACCTGTCATTGTTTGCTTAGAGGGATTGTTTTGCCTTCCAGCAAAAATACCAGTTATTTCTAATTTTCTTTTACTGCTAAACAGATAACTTTGTTTGAGGGAAGCCTGATATTGAAGGCTGAGAGACTCTCCCATCTCTCTGAGGAGCTTCCTCCACACACCTGTATGGATACACCATCCTCCTCCTTCCCTGGCTTCCTTTCCTCTGACCCAGAGTTCTCAAAGAGCTCTGTGGATGTCATCCATAGAGAGGAATTTACCCTACAGATGGGATGTCCTTATGAACCCTCTCCAGACCAGTCTTAGCCCATGTTGTCCTGCTAAGGTGACCATGGTCTTGCCCTTGCCTGTGCCTGATTGGCACTGTGGTTGACAGGTTTTGGAGTAAGTTTTTTTCCACCAACTCTGAAATAATCCAGTAGTCGTGTGCTGGAGAATGACAGCAGAATGGCAGTGATGGCAAGACTGATCATGCTAGGTTGGATACACATTCAAGCGGACAGCCCAGCCACAGGATCAGGGCAGGAAGACATGATGGCTGTGGATTTGAGCACTTTGAGGGGTGTGAAAGGCATGAAAGAAAATGGTTACTGATTAGTGACCAGCTAGAAGCTCTGAGTAAGGCCTCCACCTTTGTATTGCCTATCTTCATTATGGAAATGCCTGCAGAATTCAACCTTTTTTTGTGGGTGTGGAGCCAAGTAAGGAACTCCACCATTCCTTCGGGAGCAGTTCAGAGGTCTCCCCTCAGCAACAGATCCTTGGCCAACAGCTACTCCATGAAGGCTGGGACGAGCCTGAATTTCATCTCTTGTTTGTGCCAGGGCTCCCTTAGGATAAAGAAAGCTGCTGCATTTTCTCACCCTCTAAAGGCATTTCTGTGTATGGGGGAACAAGGGAGGAATCTGCTAGTCTGCATCTACAAGACTGGGAAATAAAGGCACAAAACCTTTTCTTGTGGTCCACTGACTGGGAAGGAAAAACCCAGGGAAATCTCTTCCATGCTCACTCATGGCTTCTAAGCAAGACATTTTGTTCCTCAGGGCACAAGGGAGGTTGGGTATATTCTCCTCAGAGCCCAACCCCACATCAAGCACAAGGAAGGTATTTCCCAGTAGTGTCTCCCTCTTCACAGTTGAATTCAAGGGCAGATCCCAAGCTTTTCTTCAGCCACCGAGGATGTGGCAAGGCTGCCTGCCTAGTAAGACACAAGGTCTCAGGCTGGTTGTCCCTTTTCCAAGCCCTGTGAAGCTGCTGACATCCCTGCATTTCAGATTTTGGACTGAACGGCTCCAATCCACAGATTGTCAAATGCTCTTCATCAGCAGTTGTTGAATCTTTCCCTTTTACTTTCCAGGAAGGGGGAAGAGACTGATTTATTCACTTTGCTGGGGTGGCAAAGGACAAAAACAAACTGTAAAAAGGAACAGCATATTCCAAAATTATTCAAATCCTGAGGTTTACTTCATGCAATCTGCCCTTCCAGGATTTCAGCTCTTTCATGAGTGGTATCTTAATTTGCATCCAATTATGAATAAAGTGTGCAGCATTTAACTTTCTAAGGGAATTCTCACAAACTGACATGCGAGATGCTTCTCATAGCTTAATGATAACCGGTTGCAGAAAGCTACTGCAACTCTGTGTGTGTGGCTGTATCACTGCTTTTCAAAGAGCTCAGACTGCTCATCTTTGTCACATGTTCCATGCTGCAAACTTCAGGGAGACTTTTTTTTTTTTTTGTTGGAGAGTGAAAAAAGAGGAAAGGAGAGAGTGAGAAGTCAACTTTTTTTAAAGGAATGTCATGCAAACCCCCCTCACTGTGGTGCTGAAGTCCTGAGTGAAGTTTTATTGCTAATATTTCCTTTTACTATGATGGTGATTAGAGGTATCAACGATTTTACTGTGCACGGTGCAAACATTATAAATTGCCTCTCCCAGCCTCTCAAATTACCAATAATCTAACAGTCTGATGTCAGCAAATCTGAAACCATTAAGTGGCTAGGAATTTATCACCCCAGAGAGAAAGAGATCACCGATCATCTCCTCCACATGCTCAAGCCTTTCACTCAGTCCCCTTTGCAGTGTCTTCTTTTTCCTTTAAGAAAACAGAGCAAACCAAAGGTCTATGCCGTGACCCAGGATTCTGTAGGTCCTGAGACTCCAGGGACTGTTGATGGGCAGCTGAGCCTGGTCTGTGGAAGTCTTGCAGCAAGCAGCATTTTGCAGCCAAGCAGCCTTAATTTCGGGGTGGGTTCATCTGTCCAGAGCTGTGTATACTGCCAGCCCAGCCTTTTAAAAGCCTTTATTAAACAAATTCCAAAGGAATGCTCCCAGGACACCACAATCAGCACTGTTAAGATTTTTTTTTTAAATCACTCCACTGCCTATGTTTGAAGGATATTTTCTATTTTTGCTATTCTTTTTGCTGAGAGGTGGTGACAGCCATGGAGAGATGCATTTGTAAACATTCATAATTCTCTCCTGGCTAAGGCCAAGACAATATTCTTTCCTTATCTCAGAGAGCAGTTGAATTAATGGTGATGTCAGTCAATGGACTCTTGATTTTGTTGATTCCTCTCCAGCTCAGTCACCAGCCTCCAAGGAGGATATGGTGTTTAAACTGTCATGTGGCCAATAGTTTGTATAAAATTTTCATGTGTCATGCTGATACGATTGAGTTTTGCAAACAGCCAATTTCCCAGTCCTCCAGTAAGAAACCCCACAATAATCCCTACCTTAGTTAATCCATATTTTAGCCTCTGGGGAACTGGTAGGCCCAAATTCTGGAGCAAATGCTAATTAAACATCTGTATTTCAGCCACACAGGACTGGTAACAAAAGGCAACAGCTGTGTGAAATTTTTCCCCCTTCAGTGCTGAAGTTGGTGAGCTGAGCAAAGCTTGTTGCATGCCCCATTCCCTCCCTCGTGCAGGTGGTATGCATAGTGCAGAGCGCCCTGCGGACCTTGGGTTGTGACTATGTTGGAGCACAACAAGCAAGGGGGACTGAAGCTACCCTTCTGACAAGTAAGAAAAGGTGCATCATCCTCAAACAACTGTATCCCCTTCCTGAGAGGTCAGCTCCCCATGGAAAAAGGGGGTGTGCTCTTTGGGGTGATGGGGAAGGCTTAAATCAATTGAAAAAAGGAGGCCTGAAATCTTGTCCTTTTTATTTTGGGGAATGAGGAATTAAGTATTTTTTCCTCAGCTTGGTCTTTTTTCATTACAAGTAAAGCCAAGTACCAACAGGCTTTTCCTCTGAAGTGATGCAGAAATGGGTGAGTTAATACCCATTGTAACATGACAGATGCCAAGAGAATTCATTTGAAGGGGACTGATGAGAAAAAAAAGACACAACCCTATTTTATTTTGTCAACACTTTAATCAATTCATATTTTCAATGAAGAGCTGCGAGAATAGACTGAAAAGAAGTCACAAGCCATCCAGAAGCATGGGGGATCTCCCACCACTCTTGCTGTGCCTGTGGCTCCATGTGCCTTGGTTACTTGGTCATTTTATTTGGGTGCTGCAGCTGGAACATCTCACAGAGGTCTGAGGCTGTCAGCCTCAAAGATGCCCTAGTGAAGCTAGAGCAATCAGTTCCAACACCCCTTGGCATTGCCAGCAGCCTACTTGAGTGCAGCAGGTACTTTTAGCAAGATTAGAGGCTCTGAGGTCAGTCTAAAACCATACAGGGACCTTCTAACCAAACAGCATCTGTAGTTGCAGCCGATACCTCAACTCAAAACAAAACAGCAGTTTTTAGCTTCTGGAAAACACCATCCCTACAGGAGAAAGGCAATTCCATCCTCCTGCCTGGCTGAATGACCCAAGTAAAGCAATCCAGCCCTTGTGAATTGTCCCTTACCAATACAGAAGCGGTGTGGGGTCCAGTGCCCAGTCTTTCTGCCATAGTGTCTCATTTCTGATTGACAGACAAGTCTTGCTGTAGTTTCAGCTGCAGGGCTCTCCTCCCCCTCAAGGGCCCGTTGCCCTCACAAACTACCCTGTTTTTTCTCTTGTGTCCTGTGTTTTATGGTGTGAATTTGACACTGATCGGTTGTTTTACAGCCTTCTGCCTACTCCTACAATGTATATGAGGACAGGATTGAAGGGCCAAGGATGAATGTAAATGGGGCTCCTGGGCCCATGGGCAGAGGTGGTTTGTAGGGGTTGGTTGGATCAATTAAGATCTATAGCTGTCACTCTACAGCTGCCTGAAAGGAGGTTGTAGGGAGCTGGTGTTCAGTCTCTTCTCCCTGGTAGCCAGAAACAGGACGAGAGGAAATGGCCTCAAGTTGTGCAGGGGAGATTTAAATTAGGTATTAGGAAAAATTTCTTTACTGAAAGGATGGTCAGCTATTGAAAGAGACTGCCCAGGGAAGACTTGGAATCATTATCCCTGGAAATGTTCAAAAGGCAACTGGGGATATGGTTTAGTGGAGAACATGGCAGGTACTGGGTGAATGGTTGGACTTTACAGTCTTAGATGTCTTCTCCAACATTGATGATTCTGTGTCTGTGCTCCAAATGACCAGTTGTGAAAGTTGTGAGTCTTGGGAACAGTGAGAGCCTCCTGGCAGTGGGCAATTGCAGATCCATTAAGAAGAGCCCAAGAACAGATCAAGCCCAGAGTGTGAGGGTTTTCACAGCCTCCACCAATGTATGGTTTCTGTATTTTATGGTGCCTTTGTCTGCCCTGAATCTGTCCATCCTTTCCTGTCCAGAATCCAACACATTCTGCTGTGGGCAGTTCTGCAGTGTCACTACGCATCATGGGAAAAGCTCCTGTTCCCCTTGAACATTATGAATCAGTTGTCTCTTGCCTTTGTTTGAGCTCTCTGAGCTTTTTTATGAGAGGAGGCAGAAGTTGGTTATCTTTTCTAATTTCTTCCATGCCATCTGAACTACTGATTTCATTATTTCAATGGGCACAGAATGGCTGAAGGCTGCAAACTCTGTGTGCTCTGACATGTCAGTAAACATGCAGTGGATTGGTAGCAGACTGTCTTCTCTCTGCCTTTGAATGAGTTGATTTTAGTAACTTGATGGCATAGAGGGAAAAGGATGCAGGTACCCAGGCAGATGCTTCTCTCTACTATTGCAGCTACTAGACTCTTTCAGACAAAAGAGAGCTAACAGCACTGTGAAACCATGGCCTTTCTTGCCTTATCCCAGCCTGGCTGGTTGCCAGGCCAGCTAGGCAGATAAAGTCCCACTGCATCTCATTGCTTGCTATGACCTGATGCTGAAAAATGCACTTTTCTAGTCCATGTTCTTGTGTGCCACCCATCTCCTGAGCCAGGGAAATTCAGTTTGAGAGACGGGGAATGACATTCAGCTGTGTTCCTATCTCCTCCACAAAAATGAGTATTTCTTTATATGTTTGTTTTTTAAAAAAAGTCAGGGCCTCAGGAAAACAATCCATCCTGTCCCTAAAATACTGGGATATACAAACACTGAGGCCTTGGCCTCAGTGTTAAAAGTCACTGGAATAAGCTGCACCTCTCTGCTCTCTCTCCAATTGCTTATTTCAATTCTACCCTTCGACTCTGAATGTGTCCCTGGATATTATTCCTTTGGACAGCCAGTCCCCAGCAGCTTAGAGGATACTCCTGCTTGCACAAGAGCAGCTGGATCTTCTCTGCATGCCTGCAAGGCTAAACCCTGCTGATTATTTCATGGGAAAAGCAGGGAGGGAAAGACCCGGATAGCCAGAACAGAATAGCTTAACTCCTATGCTGCTGGATCTCCTATCCCACTGTTGTGCTGGTGATCTGGCAGAGTGTGTGCAGGTTGGGACACACCCAGGTGCTGCCTGGATGCCCTCACTTTTCAAAGAATAGTTGGTGGAAGGAAAACAGGTGAGGTGGTACCAAGCAGCAGGGAGAGAAATGCAGCTTGAAAATAACAGAGTACCTGCAGTGGTTTTTAGGGGAGACAGCAGAGAGGATCTGGGAGATGCTGCTGCATTTCTTGACAAGGGGAAAAACACCAGGGCTGGGTATGCTTTCTGAAATGTTCATGTCGTAGTCACACTGGGCTTTTTCTCACCTGGAATAATTTTTTACTTTCAGAGGAAGCAACAGCGTTGCTCTAAAGGGTCAGGCTGGTATTGAGAGTAACCCAAAGAAGCAGTTCTTTGAGGGGGGCTCCTGGGTGCCCTGCAGATGGTGAGGACAACCAAGTAGCCTGCAGTGGGTGAGGAGAAGTGGTCAGGTGGTGATACAGTTCCTTAGAAGAAAAGCCCCTCTGTTCTCTCCCTCAAAGCCTCCTGCAGTAGCTGGAACCTTCAGTCCTCTCCAGAGCTCTGCCTGATCCAGAGGCCTTTGCCAGGCCTTCTGCCTTGCTTTGGTGAGCAGGAAAATCCCTCGGGGAGAATTTGCTCTTTTACTCCTTTAGCTTGGCTGTGTGCTGGGCTTTGTTCCATCCTCAGCCCCAGCCACCACGCGGCTCCAAGCTGGCCCCCATTCCTTCCTTCCCCACACCCGCAGCCCTCGCAGCGCTATCCTCCAGCGGCGCCTCTGCCAGAGTGCGAGTGCAGGCTCTCCAGAACGGCCCCGACGCTTTGCAAGGAGAGCCGGGGATTATCTGCAGCGCCCTCCCTGTCCAGATCACTCTAGTTCTTGCTCCCAAATGCTCGTGTTTGCGGCTCTTCGCCCCCTCTTGAGTGCAGCCAGTGTGTGATGCGGCATGTGAGCTCTTTGGTGTACCCCAAGAAGCGAGAAGCAGTCCTACAGCCTATTTGCAGATGAGCGCTCTCCACCCCCGCGCTTCTCTGCCTCCCCAGGGACAGCCCCACTGCTCCTCCCATACACGGAGGGAAGAGTGCCTCGCTGGGCACAGGCACGTCCCCGCAGGACAGGGGAGGATGAACTGCAGATCCCTCGGCAGCGTTCCCTCCTCCTCCCTGCCAGCAGCATCAGCCTGGCGGAACTTCGAGCCGAGCTGTCACAATGTGAGTGGGAAGTGGCAGCACAAAGGGACTCGCAGCCCGTATGGATCTGCCCACCATCCTGCCTCCTCGCTCCCTTCATGCCCAGGCTGTGCCTTGCTTCCTGCAGCCATGGGCAGGAGGAGGGCGGAGGCAGAGGGATGCAGAGGGGACAGTGCCCCGCAGTGTGTGTTGTGTGACCCCCGCAGCCAAGAGCCTCAGGGCCGCAGCTGCTCCGTGCTGCATCGACCACGAGCATGTTTTATGGGGTGGCTCTGGGTTGAAGCCAGCTCGGTATTGGGGTGTGCGTGAGGAGAAATGTCTCCTTGGGATAACACCCCGCAATGGATGTTACAGCGCCACTCGCCCCTCCCAGAAGAGAAGTTTCAGCGTGTCTCGCTCAGATCCCTCTGCCGTCCACTTCATCCCGAGTTCGCCGCACTTGGTGGAAGCAGTTCAGTCAGCTTTGGATTGCATCTGTGTCAGCAGGGAACAGCAAAGCCTGCCAGCTGAGGTGGGAGATGCCAGCAAACCAGTGGCGCCCTCTCCTGCCTTATCCTTCCTTTTCGTTTGCAGCCTTGTCCTTGCAGTCTTTACAGGGTTTTGTGGGATAAAGTACCCACCCCCCCGGAAAGGAAAACTTAGCGCATCCTCCTTTGAGACCTTTTCTTTCACAACAGTTTGCAAGCCACCACTCTTACGTAGGGTTTGGCATCTTTCCCCCTTTTGCCTCTCATTTCTACCTAGCAGTCTTTATAATCGTGCAGGCTCATTTATTTCCTTTGTGTGTTCCTGACAAGAGATTTCCTGGCTCCTAGCTTGGATTGAGGTCTGAGCAGATCCTGTGCTCACCTATTCTGCCCCAGCAGTCCTGATGGTGGCAGCTGAGCTCTTCCTACCTGCAGCACACCCTGGGCTTTGTTTGTAGCTGCCTGGTATGTGAAGCTGTACAAATCCACACTGGTGTGCAGTGGAAAGGGAGAGGTCTGATTCCTTTGGTACAGGGCTTGCAATTCCAGCAGTGGGGTCCTGCAGCAATTGAATCAGTCTCAGACTGACACAAATGGACCCCTGCCCTGCAAACTCAGGTGTAAGAAGTGAATTTGCAAAGGGATTTTATATAAGCACCATTTGAGATAGTAGTAATTAGTTCATAGCAAGTGATCGGATTTAAAGGGGAGAGAGGACATTTTGTCATTGACTGTAGTAATTATAAAATAAGAATATGATGCAGGTTTGGAGGCCGAGGTTGTTTTATTTCCACCCAGATCTCATGTGTGAATACACAACACTCTGCAGTGAAAAAAACATGCACATTACTCTGCATATGATTCCCCTGTGAGGTTCCTCTCTGTTTAGGTAGAGTTTTTCAGGAGTCAGTTGTCCTTCATAACCTGAGCTGCAATCCAAGATGCCCAGAAAGTTGTCTGTTATTGTGGCTATTGCCATTAATGAAAACTTCCAGCTCAGAGAGGCAATAGCTAAAACATGGTACTAAAGGCAGTGGTTCCAGTAGCAAATGATGAAGCCTAAGAAAACTCTGCAGGGTTGAGATCATGGGAAATACAGGAATCTCTGCCCTTGTATAGTCTGCACACATTTTTTCCTGCCAGCTGATGCTAAATCTACATCTGCTTTGAATAGCAGAGTGGGAAGAGGTTGACTGGCAAAGGGTGAAGTCAGGATGTCCACTGATCTGTGTCCTTGCTCTGAAGTTTGACAGTGCTGTTGGAGACCTTCAAGCCATTCTGTTTTCCTTTGGCAGCTACTGCAGTCCAGCCCTGAGGGAAGACCTTGATAGCTGATTTGGGATGTGGTTTTATTGCATTGATGCTGACTCAGTTGGTTTACAAGGGTAAATTCTGAACCTCATCTACCTGCTACTGTTTCCTTAGATGTCTGGGGAGTCAGAGCATGGGAGCAGGCCATCTGTCATCCCCAAATCAAAAGAAATATTAGAAAAGTTCACTTGGAAACAGAAATGTTCATTGGCTAGGGGTGAAATCTGGGACTCTCTTACACTTGAATAACCCCATATGGAATGGTATTGGCGGGAGCCAGCACCCTCTAGGGCATACAGACATGCTGCATTACGCATCTGAAATGCATGGCCGTGCATGAAGACTGCCAGAGTCAGGAAGAAACAGCTGCAAAAGAAGCACCAGATTTTGATGTAATATGTACTGCCTTCCATTGGATCAGAAACAAAACCTGTGGAGAAGAGGGAGAGCTGTCCATTCAGCCTAGCTTTCCATGGTAAAATGGAGGACAGCCTGCCAGCCATCAGCAAGGGATTAGATCCCCTCAGCAAAATGTCACCCCACAACCTACACTCCAGGAACATCCACCTGGGACACATGCTGCAAAGACAGAGTAAAATTTGTAAATCCCTCTTGGATTTGGGGCTTTCAGCCCTGCTCTGTCACTGTGAGCCCAGGAATTGCCAAATATTTTCTATTATAAATTGTGGATAACCAAGAGGGGTTTAATTACATATCAATTCACTCTGCTCGACCGTTGAAAGTTGTTGGATACAGATACAGAGATAAAAGTCAGAGCTCAGCTGTCACTCGGTGGTGAAGCAGGGCTGGTGCCCTTTGGCAGTGGTAGTGGAACAAATAGCTTGGGAGGAGGTGTTCTACCTGCTCAGTGAGAATCTGGCTGGAGATTCAAGAAGTGGCTTTAAGGTTCAGACACCTCAAGGCAGAGTAAAGCTGGGGGATAGAGACAGTGACCATAAGCATAATATGCACTAGTTCAACATTAAACATCTTGAAATACTATGGGTTTGTTTTTTTCCTAAAAGCACATCACTCTGCTGGTTACTGTAGGCTACAAGGTATGCCTGTTCTTAGGCTTTTTCTCTGATCCTAAGAATTATAAATCTGTCTTATTGCTAGTGGGTGAAAGCTCAGGTATCTAAATCACTATTATGAAACTGGAAATATAACATCTGAAAGCCTTATTTCATGACTGCAAAATAGCCAGAGTTGACAATGCTGCAGATAACTCAGGTCCAAAGCATCTGAGTTAATTTCCAAAGGTTCCTCTCCTGCATTTCCTCCTCATAAAGGCTCCTGACTGCTCTGATGTGGGTTATCTTGATTAATAATGCAGAGATGTGTGAGAAGGCAAAAGCAACATCAATCCCTAGAGGCAGTTCAATAAAGCAACAAATGGTTTTCTCCTGAGGTGTGTATTTATCCTGATGGTGCTGTGATGAGACAGATAAAAAGCTAGGTAGGAAGGCTGGTTCTGGTGACTCCTGGAGCAACAGGCATCTTTTATGGCTCCCTTCTGCCTCATGACAGATTATAGGCTTGGCATCTCCTCTTCCTCAGCAGAAGTACTGATGAGATCCTGGCTCCTTACAGTCTCAGCTCCTCAGAACTCAGCAACACAGAACATAAGAATTCTGTCCCACAGGCCCCAGCCACTATGGATAGTATGACTTTAAACTTCACTTCAAGGGCGAGACAGAGCAGCAAATATGTAGTCAAGGATTAAAAAGAAGTGATTGGAATGGGAACCTCTTCTGTGTCAGTTCTATGGCTGCTTTGCCACAGTGACACAACGTGCATGGAGTAGCAGACATAGTCTAAATGCTCTTGCTGTGGTAATTTATAGAAGATGCATGATATCCTATTGGATGAAATGATCCCTGATTAGCTCACTCCCCTGTTTTCTATTCACATTGTTTAGATGTGTTTCAGTGCTGGTAGAGGTAGCAGTGCAGTAAAACAGGTTCTAAGTGTGGATAAAATGGCATTGCTCTGTTCCCTTCAGAAAACCAGCCCACGTTCTCGCACACAGGTCTAGACTAGGATTCTCCTATTCCCTCCTGTCCCGAACAAACCCTTGAACCACCACCAATATAACTCTGCTCTATCTTCCTGCATTTTACTGGCAGGAGCTGGTCCAACCAGCCACCACTCAACACCCTTCTGACATGCTTGTACAGACAGTGTTGCTGCTCTTGGCTCCTCAGAACCATGCTGGGAGCCCACTATTCCAAGTCCTTTTTGACTCTGGGCTCTACCACCAGCTTTAAGATTGCAGCACCTCCTGGGCTGGGAATACATGGGCTGTGAATGTGTTTGTCAGTGCTGGCTGTGCGGCCTGCAGCAATGCATGCAGGCAAAATGGAAACACGTGAGAAGCAGCATCAGCAGAATGTGCAGAGGGCCAGACTCTGATGGCATACATGCACCTTCACACCCAGTGCAGGCAGTGACAACCAGCTCAAATGAAACTTAACACGAACCAAAAGGAAAAAAGCAGCTTGACAACTCAAACTCTTGGCAAAATGAAATCAATGTGAAAGCACATCTGCAAAAAATATGGTAAATTAACAACCTTATTCATTAACAAATTCTCTTGTGATGAGTAATGTCTCCTGGCACCTAGCAGGCAGTCAACCTCAAGCTAGCAGAAGTCAGGAAGGATGTTGAATAATCCTGTTTTTTGCATCAGGTCATCCTCCTCATTCTGGAGGCATGTGTCTTCCCTGGCTCTTTTAGAGGCTCTAGCCCTTTCAAAGGGAAGGCTGCAAGCTGTGGTTGCAATCCATGAATATGATCCCTGAAATGTAGTTATTTCTTTCAAGGGTGCTGGCCCTCTTTTGCAGGAACTCCATTTTTCACTTTCCCTTCTGCTCTCTAACCTATTGAACCAGATATAAAATATTACTGTAGGTAAGTTAGAAACTACTAAAAGTGATTTGTGATCTGCTAAAAACCTGGGAAGTTTTTTCTGGCCTTCTGGGTAACTGTGTGAACTGCCCAAAGTATTGCCTAACTTGCTTGGACTGCTGAAGGTTTGATGTGGCTTTAGGATGTAAGGAAAACTAGTGGCTGTGTGCAGCCATTAACAAATGGAGGGCCACAGACCTCACTCACTCAGCTCAGGGGCCAGCAATGGCAGATTTTTTCACTGTGTTATGTTGTTGCTCAATGAGTTGTGCAACCACTCAGAGTTTAGAAGGACTGCACCCATTGCCTTATTATTTCAAATAACATGCTGCCAGCCTCAGATAAAGGGGAAGTAATGGCCTCCTGCAATGTCAGGGGTTTGTTTGCATTGTTTTCTATGCCAACAAGTGTGAACAGTTTCCCCGGAGTGAAAAAACTTCCTCTAGCTGGGTTCTTTCTGATGACCAAACGAGCAGAGGAGTGGCATGTAGCCACTCTGCTTCATGCTGATAAACAAAAAAAAAAAAAGGCCTGTAAGTATATTTGTTTGATCAAGGGCTCTTCTTTTCTCATGTGATTCTATGCTTTTGCAGTATCAGGGCTGGTGAGTCCTCTCTTTCTCACTTTTGATGAGACAAAGGAGGTGCCTAACACAGAGATATGACTCATGACTTTACATCTGATTGCCACTTGCCAGCCCTGAATAATTCCCAGCTTCCTTTTCCTGTGTTCTTCCTATAAACAGCTCTCCAGGGTAGATCTTTGAGACAAGCTCCCAAGCCACCTGCTCTCTTCTCACCTGCTGTTCTTTTTCTCTTGGCATGAAATGTCTGGCTTAGGTTTCTGTCCTGAAGGATCTAACAGCTGCTGAACTGGGTTATTATCTGCAGAGAAAGGAGCTAGGGAAACACAGAGACCAGTAACTTAGCTCTAATTTTTTCCTCTCCAAGAAAGGAACATTCATGAGACTAAAAGGCAAGAAAAGAAGATTTGTTCGAATTGTCCACTTTGTCTCCCTTTCCCTTAAGAGTGATCAATTGACGTGGCTTCTGCCAGCCCAAAACTCATTCTTAGTACCCAACAAAACAGAGTTTTCCCCCTGCACCAACAGAGAGCTCCAGTTAACACCCTAAAGTTGTATTAGCTGGTTTTGCTAAGTCTTTTGCAAGGCACCATACATCTGTGTTCAGCTTGTGTTTCATCACATTCACCATGTCCCTATCCAAGATGCAGCCTATACTTTTCTGTCCTCTACACCACCTCTTTTCAGCTTAGGATGCAACCCTTACTTCTTGGAGTTTGTCCTTCCACATTACTATACTAAAAAGTACTCAGACTGAATGTGCCTATGGCCAAGTAATCCAGCCCATGCCATATGACTGATGGTGGAAGATATTTCTCTGGAGCCTGCAAAGAGTTGTGCAGAGTTAAACCACCTGGAAGTATTGTACTGCCCTTAGGCACAGCTGTCAGATGGTACAGTGTGATTGTGTGATTATTTCTATTATTTGTATAATTTTCTTCTCTCTCTATTCTCTTTCTTCTTACAAGAACACCAGATTTAGTCTGAGTACCACTATTCAACCATTGCAATGAGACCTGGTGGAATTTAGTATAAGACTGTTTCTCAGGGAGCCATTCAAGAGCTCCGGCTTAAACTCTCTTTTCCCCTCCCCTTCCATAAAAGAACACCCTTACTTCTCTTTGTAGTGGATTCCACCTCTCATCTAGCAAATACCCTTTGAGCTAATTTGCACTGCTGGAGAACAAATCTGGACCAAAGGAGTTTACACACTTCTGATTTGAGACATAGATATTACAAAAGGAGTCAGCCCAGAGCAACAAGCAGGAAAGTTTAGCTGTTGACTAGATCAGTGGTCTCCAAAGTGGGGTGTGTGCACACCATGGGATGCACACGACTATTCAAAACTTTTTTACTGATAGTGGTATGCAAGATCAAAAATGTTTGGAGACCATGGATCTACATTTACCACAACACAACTCCCCTTCCATCTATTCTGTCTTAGCTCTACATTTATGTCCAAAGAGCTAACAGGATTAGCCATTGCAAGGGCAGTTTAAACTTGGTTATGAACAGAAAGACCTCAGAGACAGGACAGCCACATGAAAAAGAGGTGACCAGGGCGAGATCTCTGATGACTGAGTTTTTGCATATACACAAGACACAGGCAATTATTTGCCCTGTGGACAAGCAGATCTCCAAGGGCTGGCATGAGTCAATGTTTGCCAAGCGGTTGTTTTCTGTTTTCAGGGTGATTCTCTGAAGACCTGAACATGAATGCTGACAGATGGTGATCTCTGGTATGGTGAATGTGAGTGTTTTTAGTATAAGAAGACAGATTTTAGTACATTTAGAAAGCAACACTTATGCTTATAAAGGACAACAGATATCTTGCCCCATTACTATGGACATTTTTGCATACTTGTAGTTGGCTGTTGGCTGACTACTACTTTTAGTAGGCAGTACCACATTCTGCATTCACATCAAGTCTGTCATCTTAATGGAAGTAAAAGAAGTGAGGCCAAAGAAGACATATATCTGTCCACTGATGGTTTAGGGACATGGATGTACTTTAGTGTGTATGTTTTTTTGGAAACTTGTCTACTTTTTTACCATTATCTAGGTGTGTGGTTTCAGGGTAAGAAAATGGGTGTAATCTCTAAACAATTGACATTTTGAAGTTTCAGAGTTAAATGACCTAGTTGTGAGGATGGAGGCAGCGCACGGTTTCTGTCAGTTTTAGAGAGGCAGGAGAGACCCTGCTAAGAGCAGAGATTGTAGTGCGGCTGTAAGATCAAGCACCTGGAAGTTCGTTGAAAAGCACTTTGCTAGTTCTGAAGGTATCACTATGGAGCAAAGGGGAAGAAGGACACACCAAACTGAAGGAAAGGTAACAGAAGCAGTAGCTGGTGACAGTCTTCTTCTGCACTGTTTGTGTGAAGAGGTCTTTGGGAGTGTAGGTAGCAATGGAGGCCCATTTTCTCTGTCTCCAGCAGCCTGGGGAACCTTGCAAGCAGCACAGGTTGCAATCTGAAACTCAGATTGTTTTGGAACAATGTTGCAGAGCAGTGTTGGGACAGTCACAAAACATCCCATCTTGTCTCTGAAATGTGCAACAGTTGGTGGGGCACTGAGCAAGGCTCCCCTGCTAGCTTGCTCCCACATTACACTGTCCCCTTGGAAAGCCTCCAAGTACTTATTGGCAGCTGCTCTGTTGAGATGTGCAGGAGATCTGGTGCAGCAGGAGGAGATGGTCTGTCACCAAAGTGGCATGAGGGTGGGCTTATATCAAAGACATTCATTTTGTCTGACAGGATGGCAATAAGTTAATCAAGCAGAAAAAGCAGTGAGCAGAAGATACTTTAACCCTTTTCTGCTTCCTTGCAGGTTCTGGAAAGGGAAATCAGTCCTTAATCCATCCTCAGACATGTTCATGCACCTCCTTGTCTAGCCTGCTTTCCAGGCTTTCAGTCCAATTCCCCACTGGTGTTCAGGCTATATCTGCTATTTCATTCCACCACCCCACTCCTTCTTTGAGGCTTTTTGTCGGTCCTGGGTCATGGCTAGGAAAGCCACAGTGTCCTGGGCAGGCTGGGGAGGAAATCCTTACATGGCACCATTAGTGGTCAGCCTTAGCTCACTAAGGAGATGATTATTTAGGAAACTAAGCACCAGAAAGTTCGCTAATGGTTAACTGCCCTCTCTTGCCCTATCTGTACCTGATCTCAGGAGGAGACTGGCGCCATGCTCTGCTGTTCTTCAGCCCCTGTGGACACTCCATGGATCCCTGTTTAAAAAATGTGGATGCTTATGCATGTGCTGTGTTATGAGGGCAGCTACCCTGTTCTTCCATCAGTATTTCTACTATTTAGACTGTTGTGTGGTTTGTTTGGGCTGAGTTTTTCTGTTTTTAGCAAAATCTACAGGTACAGACTGTGATGGCTTGGTAATAATAAAATGCCTCTTTCTAGGTAGGGACACCTCAGAATTTGTCTGAATCCAGTCAAAAGGCTTTATCATAAAATAACCAGCTTTTTCCTTTTGTAGCACAACAAACCAAAGCCATATCTGCTCCACACTGAGTTAATTTGTGCGGACTCCTGATCACCTCATGTTTTAATATTGCAGCTATAAACCCTGGAGTGGAAAGGTGGTGGTCAGAATGGTGACTTGCAGAAATGCCACCAGACACAAGGCTGACAGCAACACTATGAGGCATTGCTTTAATGATCTTTGTTTCTTTGGGTTATGCAAATAGCTACAGCCTTTTACTTCTGTGCCTGTCTAAGGCCAGAAGGCTGGTGGCTCAGTGGAGGCTGCTGTTAAGGTGGCAAGTAGAGAGAAAATGATGGGAAAATCACTGGCAAATCCACAGCTTGCAAACACACAGGCTGAAAATAAAGCAAACACCAAAAGCAACATTTGCAGAGTATTCATCCAGTTCTGGCTATACCTGTACATAATGTTCAGATGTTCTTGGCATTGGATCAAGATCCTGGTTTGTGTTGTGAGGAGGGAGGGAGGAAGAGGAGGACTGAAGCAGGAAGTCCTGTGTTTGACTTGAATGCTTGCAGTCAAAATCAGGTGTGATGCATTCACCTGGGAAGGTAGCATTTGAGCTTGACTCCTTATTATTGACGATCATTTCAAGAAAGAAAACCTCTGCTTTCAGCATAAAGGATATAGGCTCAAGTTCCAGGTTATTATTTTTATGCACTCCTAATCCCTCAAGTTAAAAATCCCCCTGGCATAGCTCTAGGCAAAGATTTGGTAACTACTGTCATTATTACATTTTTTGGCTTTTCATAATGGCCGTTCCCTGTTCTCTGCTATTCCACCCAAACCCCAGCTTTTCCTACTCTATGGATCCTTGCTTACGTTGCTTTTTCAGCATTACTTTCTGAAGGGATTACCTCTTGTTCCCAAATACATTCTTTCCACCAGCTTGGGCTGTTCTGCAAAAAAAGGAAGCAGCCGGTGCAAAGCTTTCTAGCGTGAGTCAGAAATCCTTATGGATGAGCTGAACAGAGCAGAGCAGAAACCAAGTCAGCAGCAGCTCTCATGAGAATTTAGCTGTATCCCTGGAGTGGCCATTCTGCTCTGTCCTCCCAGCCTTTCTACTTCCCTGTACGGTCACACCTCTGCCAGGAAGGGTGTGCATAAAATCTTTGTGTAGACAAGGCAGGTTGTACTGACCAGCAACAGCACGTTTCACTTTTCCTTAGGAAAAATCCATCAGTTCACTTACTGGAAGTGTTTTCCACCCCCATTAGTCTGCCCCCTCTCGGAATGGTGTTCTGCATGTGAGGACCAGCTCTTGTGTGTACAATAAGCATCGGACAAGTCCCACACCTCTCTCAACACGAACATTACAAACCAGAAGCAGAAAACACCATATTCTCCCCCTTGTGGTGATGTTGAAGTCTCTGCGTCAGGAGAAATCCAAATGCTAGGACAGCCAACAACAATTCCCACAACAATCCCACAAAAGTGGATTTGGACACTTGGGAATAGGAATTAATTCATCTGGCAAGCTCCAGTTCTGGTTTATTACATAACCCTACAGGATGTATAGGTATATACAGGATCTATAGGTACAGGATGGCAGCATTGCCTGCTGAAGTGTGTACCTGGCCACGTAAATGGAGCACAGCTGCCAGAGGTAAGCTACAACAGCACTCCCATCCAGACTTCACAACATCTTCCACGGATGAAGCATGCATTTGTGCTTGACTAAGAGATTTTCCTGGCTGCAGTGTGTTGGCAGGGCAAAACAGTGGGGCTGTGGTTAAAAACTTCTCAAGAGCTGCTTTCTTGCCTTATGCTATGACCCCAGAGCAATTTTAAGTTTTCTGATACTCCCTTTCTGCCCTAACTCTTGTGCAGTTTGTGGCTCTCTTTGGTCCCAGGTTCTCTCCTCTCCATTTTCAGCCAGACTTAGTTAAAAGATGGAAGAGCTAGAAAGACAGCTAAGTAAAGACAGATGAGTGCAGGACGTTGCAACGCTTTGCTCCACGATGTCAGGTACAATACACATCTGACAATGCACTGCTAGAAATATCTTTCAGGCTGCTTCTCTGAGGAGGTAATGTATATGTAACTCGTGCTTCAGAGATTCCCATGGCTTCTGAGAGGAAGGACTTCTGGCAGAGTGTGATACGGATTTTTCATGGCAAAGCTGCAGTAATATGATGCCAGTGGCACAGCTCTAGGAGTCTGAAGATAAACAGGAGCATCCTGATGGGTCCCAAGTAATGTTACAATGTTGTAATGTTCTGCAGACGCACAGAGAAGATAATTCGTAGCTGTTTGCATGCATTTAATGCTTTACTGTCATTACAAATCCAGTCACTTCAATGGTCTCTGCTTGTGACCAGTTCTTTAATTTGGTCTATATTGTTAAAATTAAATTACATGAGAGTCTTGGCTTTACAGTAAGTTTAAAAAGAGGTTTTGGGATTTAATTACGAAATTTTTGAAATTACTACTTTCAGTGGATGGGAACCCCTCTGCTCAAATATGAGGAGTTAATCTCAGTGAAATTTAGATAAGTTTATCCACATTATCACTTCTAAGGGTACTTGTTTCACATTTCCATATGTTTCTTCACATACACCAAAACAAATTTAGAATGATAGTCAAGATTTGTATGCAGTATCTTGCTTGAGGAAGCTAGAATGCTCTGAAAAGGCTTAAAAATTAGAAGAATTGGCCAGACTCATGATTTTGATGGGACTGAATTCAGGGCTGGGAAAGACGTAGGGTCAGAAAGAAATCCAGTTCTCTTCAAGACTGTTATACCAAAGCAAGCCATTGTACACTTGGCTGCTGGAGAACAAGGACTCTCTTTCCCCAGCTAAAATGTCTCTTCTGTCAGCCTAGGAAAACCAGTGCTCCTGTAGTCTGTGCTGCCTCAGTTGCACAGAGCAATAGTGCCTATTCCAGGACTAGTATTCTGCAGAGAATGTAATTCCCAAGGAATGTATTTCCTTATCATACCACTGTCTTTAAAAATAAAACCTCCAAAGAATCATCATGGATTTTTTTTTTCACAATGTAATTTTCATTAGTAATTTATTCAGTCTGGCAGATGCCAGCATGCAAACTATGCAAAGAGCAGATCTCTTCCTCCAAGTGTAAATATTTATAGATCATATTAAATGGTATTTAGTACTATGCAAACATATTGTCAACAATTCTAGCCAGATTCTTCCCTAATCGCAGCCTGGGAGTTGGCACAGGCACGTCTTCCATGAGAAGATGGTTATCAGAAAAAATAATAGCAGGCTAAATAGGTTCTTGGCTTAATTAAATCTGGAGTTTACACCAGAGGTGAATCTGGCCTACACCAAGTTAAAACTGTTACAGCAGCTTGTATGTACCACACGCAGAGCTGGAAAGATGATGCTTCCCTGGGGGGACAGCTTTCCCAAGCAGGCTGGGAACCTCTCTTGGCACTGGACAAAATGGGCCATTACAATGCAGGGCAGGGAGTTTCAACCTTTTATATGTTTTAATGTAGTTCCACATTTTCTTAGACATAATAGGAGGTGTATGACTATTCCTCAATTTGTATTAACTGGCTATGTTTATTTGAATAGTCCAGAAGAGCAAATATTCCCCATGCAAATCACCATCTGTTCTTAAAACAGAAAAGTGTTATTTCTTAAACACAGACCTGCCTTTTGGTCTCCAGCTCAGCCACTGCAAAGTCCCTGAATGGGTTAATGTCTGGGACATAGCTGGACTATATTGAAGCCATTTGTGTTTCAACTAATATCCTAAAATCTCCTCTCCTGCACCACCAGCCCAAAACCCTTTGATAGTATTTTGTTATATCCCATAATCTCTACTCTCCTGACAATATGGAATAAATGCAAACCAACTGAAAGCTCATTTATATTCTATGAAAACCTGCTATTGCAAGCATGTCTTAGCACCCTGGCTTTTCACACGAGACATGTAAAGTTGCAAAGATCTCTAAACACTTCAAGATTGTCCTCTGGGTCTCAAACAAAACAGCCCAACTGACTCTCTCCGTGCATCGTAGGGAGACAGGCGAGTGAGGGCAAGTTCATGGCATCCCATTCTCTTTGGCTGCGCAATCACAGCTTTTTTTCAGTGCCTATACTTTCCCATTGTGCATCTGGACTTCTCTATGGGCATTTTTTTTCCCTCCTGAGACTGTTTTTCCCAGAAATGTGCTTGTTTTCCACTACACCAACCCTAAGGGCCACATGCCCTTGTGCTTTGCTCAACAGCTTCACAATATTTCCTCCACCATTGTGCTTGGTCCTGCCAGATAATCTGTTCTACAGCAGACAGTCCCCCTCCCCCCTTAAACTGTCTCTTCTAATTCTCTTACATTGCAGAGCTTCCTTCTCCCTTCCTCCTCCTCTGGAAAGAAGGGGAGGGAATATTTCAGTAAATGCTGGTATCCTACATGAATGATGGAATGATATATCTATACAATGTATACAGATAGACATGCTTTAAATGGACTACTTAATGCCAGCTTTGCATTTTGTCTATTTTTAATTAACTGATGGACCAGGGTCTCAGCTCCTCCGCCTCCTCCTCCTCCTCACTGCTCATTTTGAAAAGCAAATTTCTGTGTTCTAAAATTACATTGGGACGTGTGAATGATTTTGGTATCACTTTTATCTACAGCCAGATTAGCAGTAGCAGACAAATCCATACATGACTTGAAGGAGCAAGAATTCCTTCCTCATGTGTTTGATGGTTCAGTTACTATGTGAAGCATCTCACAGTCTGGGCTGTGTCTGTGTGTGCACAAGGCTGGTTTCTGCACGGGTTTTTTTGATGACCCTTTTTCATATCATCACAGAATGGTTTCAGTTGGAAGAGATCTTAAAGATCATCCAGTTCCCACCCCCATGCCATGGACAGGGATACCTTCCACTAGACCAAGTTGCTCAGGGCTCCATCCAGCCTGGCCTTGAACACTGACAGGGATGGGGCATCCACAGCTTCTCTGGGAGAACTGATCCAGAGACTCACCACCCCCACAGTAAAGAATTTCCTCCAGTGTCTAATGCCTCTCTGGGCAATTTGGAAATAACCCAAAGGAGCTGAATTCAGGAGACAGAGGGCTTGCTCAGGAATGGGCACCCCTGGTTTCTTGAAGTCCTGCACCTGATGCCATCTCGTGGAGCCAGCTCCACACATCAGAGTGTAGCTCAGGTATTTATATCATGTATTTGTCTGTATATACACAAGCAGTACATGGTCTAGAAATGATTCAAAGCTATGCTGCTGGTGGGGTTTGCCCCAAGCAGTGGGGGGCTGCTGATGTGCAAACTTTTGCCATAGACAGCGACACTAAAAACAACAAAACGATTGTTGAAGAGCTGATTTCTGGTCTTTGCTTTAGTATTTATTTCAGCAGCATTCTCTGTTTAAGCAATGCTGAGGGCAGTGGACTGGCGTGGCCGTAAAGCAAAGACTTGCACGCTGTAGGCGTTATATGAGAACAGTTATGTCTGGATTATGGTGGAATGTGTGTTTCTCATACTCCGGGGTAGCAAGACGCTGTTAGCCAGTATACTTTTTTTTTTTTTTTTTTTTTTCCTGCTGGGTGGTGATAACGAGCCATAGAATGGTTTGGGATGGAAGGGGCTTTAAAGCTCATCCAGCTCCAGCCCCGCGGCCACGGGCAGGACACGTCCCACCGGACACTGCCCCGCTAGGGCACCACCAGGCTGCTCAGAGCCGCGTCCAGCCCGCCGTCGGAAACAGGCGCAAAACGGGTCGGCACCGACGGGAGCTTCGCCAAGGCCGCTCCCGCTGCTGGCCACCACCCGCGGCCGGTGACGCCGGAGCGCACGGTGCGGAAAACCCGGGAGGAGAAGGAAAATAGCCTGGTGTGAGCACAGCTTCTCGCCGCTGTGCGCTAGACAGAACTGCAAAGACACCCCTGCAGCGTTAAGCCGCGGGTAATTCGCACGCTGCACCCCCCGGAGCCGGGTCCGCGCTGTCCCGCGGTGTCCCGCGGTGTCCCGTCACTTCCGCGGGCAGCGCCCGCCCCCTGCCCCCGGGCCCTTCCCGGGCCCTTTCCGGGGCGACGGCCGAGGGGCGGGGCCAGCGCGGGAGGGGCGGGGCTCGGGGAGCCGGGCCAATGGGGCGCGGAGGGGGCGCGGAGGGGGCGCGGGCGGGGCGGGGCGGGGCTCGGCCGTGGCATGTGGCGGGGCGCGGGGCTCCGGCGTCCCTGCCTTTCCCTGCCTTTCCCTGCCCGGGGCTCTTCCCTGCCTTTCCCTGCCCGCGGGGCCGCGCCAGCGCCGGCCGAGCGCCTCTCCCGCCCCGCGGCCGCCTTCTCCGCCGGGCCCCGCCACGTCGTGAGTTACGGGCGGGCGGAGACTCCTCCTGGGCCTGAGGGACGCGGTGCCGGGCGAGCGGCCGTGCCGGGGGACTCCGGGGGCGCGGAGCCCGGGCGGGTGCGGCGGGCGGGGAGCGGCGGCTCGGCAGCCGTTCCCGGGAACTGCCGCATAAGTTGCGAGTGCATCTGTGGCACGAGTTGGGGATAAATTTTGCAGTAAGTTGCAGCCCTCCCCCCGCGGCAGCGAACGCCGCGGTCTGTGAACGCTTGTAGATGGTTTTGTTAGTGGGGAGGCGGGAGCGGGGACAACGCGGTTTCATTGCGGGGAAGAGGGGATTGACTCAGCAAGTAACTCACCGCCGGAGTATGACACCTCTGGGCCCATGGACCACCTCAAAGATCCGGTGTCTGTGGGAGTCGCCACCCTAAGGCACGGCATCACTGATCCGTAAATATAGCGTGTGGCCGAATAAATAACGTTGAGTGTGTGCAAGTGAGGTTGCGCTGGTATGTGGCATCCTGTGGTATCGCACTGAAATCTTTTTCAATTTATCCTACCTGAAGTACAGGTTTTCAGAAGATATAACTGCACCCTGCGCAATGTTAGCAAGGTGTCAGCTGGAGTCCAGGAAGTGTCAGGAAGAATAAACACTGTTCTTTGATAAGCTCACAAATACGGCATTCTGTGGGGATATCCTCTTGCAGAGAATCTTCTTCTGGTGGATTCAGCAAATCCTTTAACTTTCCCCTCTGTCTCCCAGGCTTTGTTTTCTAGGATTGGCAAAGGAAACTCCAGTCGCAGGATCCAGTCAAGTAATGTGCCTTGGTTGTCCTACATGTTAGCTGACTGAATCCCTGCCAGACTTGGTCATGCAACACCACTGCTGCTTCCTGATAAAGTGAGTTATCTGACTACTTACTGGAGGGACAAACCCAAAAAATCCTCCCCACCTTTAGACAGATTGCCATGTACTTTTGATGAGCAATGTAAATTTGCTGATAGTGAACTTTTGGTGCCCTTTAGTCCTCAGAGGGTTTATGACTGAACGATAGCTTTGAAAAGTAGGCTACAGGATGCAGGTTGATGCAATGTTTCTGTCTCAAAAGTGCATGTATTTTTGGATTAATCTGATTTATCTATCATGATCAGCCACTACCATGTATGTTAATGTAATCCATTATGTGGCAATGGATAGTTTAGAAGGAAACCATCAATTTTTATGGGCTTTCATGTCTGTAGTAAATTTGGGCATGTGTTGGGTGTGTTTGCTGCTTGATTCTGGCTTTTATGTATATATAATGCATGCATACACACATGTATTGTTTTAGTACTTTTTTGGAAGAAATTCCAGGCTACATGTCAACATGTTGGTGAGGACATCTTTATTTTTTGTTTTTAATTGCAAATTCCCTGCTGGATTTATAAACCCATCTGCCAGGAAACAGACTTTGCATCTGGTTAGCTATTATTGAAATTCTTATTGGCACATCCATACAACCTGAAGCCTCTGCCTTCTAAGGGAACTCTCCTGGCACAGGCTTTTTGAAAGCTATAGGAGTAATTTGCAAGCAAAATTTCAAGCTTTGGTGGTGAAAAACTTCAATGCTGAAGACCTGGTGATGTATTTAAAATGTCTGGATGTATACAGTGGGTTAGAGGAAATGTACTAGCAGACTTTTCACTAGTATGTTACTGGCTAAATTTTCAAGTGAGAATGCTGCAGGGACATTAAGGAACAGAGATGTTTGTGCATGGGAAAGCTGGAGGAAAAAAGCAGTTAATTCACCAGGACTTGCAGATAGTTCCTCAGCTGCTGTGCATTGCAGAGCAATGACAACCCACAGCAGCTGGCCATTTGTCCTTGTTTCAGTTGGGATGGGATGCTTTTCTGAAGGAGGTGTCTGTACCTATGTACACAGCTGGTTCAAAGTGCATTTGTGAGGTACACGAGATATCCTTCCCACCCCTGTCCAACACAGTAATTGTAGGGTGAAACTCTATGGGTTGTGCTGAACCAGCAGCCAGACCAGATGACCTTTGACTTTTTTTCCTCCTGCCTTTAAAAGGACTGGGAAGGCAGTATCCCTGCTGTGTGTGCTGTTGCTGGATGCCATCTGACGCTGTGTGCTCTGGCTCAGCAAGGTTGGTTGCTTTCCCAGCTTCCAGCCTGTTCTGCAGGTGTAGTCCTTTGTCATACCCCACATGTCAATGACACCCAGCCTGTCTGGGTGTGGGAAGGGCTCCCAGAAGGCTGTTGACTTGGTTGATAGCGGAACCAAGAAGTCCTGTGAAATAAACTGCTAGTGAGCCCTCTCTTGCTTGATGGTAGCAAGCATTTTGATGTGTTCATCCTTCCAGTCATTTCTGGTTTCCTTCCTACAGCTTAGACTGGGGGGAGTTAGTGAAGGAGCTGTGAATTGGCAGCTGGAGTCTATGGATGCTTCTGGCACTGCAGGGACAGTGACAGTGCTGAAAATTAGTGCAGGCAGCACCTGGTTGTGCATTTTGGGTTCACAGCTCTTCCAGCTTTTGACTGCTGGCAATCCAAGAGAGTCCCCATGCAGGTGAGGTGCTCAGGGTGCTTGTGGGGCAGCAATTCATTCAGGAAAGGTCAGCTTATCTCCTCCATGGTATGGAGACTCCCTTCTTGAAGAAATGTCTGCATTGACATTTCTGCATGGTCCTGTGAACAACTTATCCAATGAAAGTAAGTAGCAAGACCTGCAGAAGTGGGCTCTAATGCTCAGTGGAGCCACGTGGCTGTCATGCTGGTGTGTAAAATAGCACTTGGCTGCTTGCCGTTTTGCTGTCTGGCTTGTGCATTGCTTTGGTTCTGTAGGTGAAAACCTTGCATTTAGCTGAGGGCTCTGCTTTGCCGTTTTTGTGATTTCACTGGAATGAGGTTTCCTCAGGGCAGTTTTCAATGTCCATCATCATAAGTGCCAAAACGTCTGAGAGTCTTCTATTTCCTTTGCTGGCTTTATTTTTCTTTGCTGTTCTGGGTACTGCCTCCTCAAGGCTCTGATCTTGGGTTTTAGTGCTGAGAGGTAGGTGTGCTGCTGCACTGGCACCAAGGTGGTGCCGTGTAGTGCTGTCAGACTGGATGGGACTGGAACCCTGTGTCCAGTGGTGGCATTGCCGTGGTGGGAAGGCTGGTCTTTAAACACCCTTTGCAGAATGTGAGGTCTGGAATGACAGTGTGTGGGTCTGGATTCTTCATCATGTCCTTTCCTCCTGTTGAACATAACTTGTCAACCCTTTGGAAAGCACGCTGGGTGCTTGTTTGGTTGGTTGCTTTCTTGCAGGACGATGTGTTATGAAGAAAGGAGCAGAAGGCGGACAGCCAGGGATATGGGTACTTGTATATTTGCAGCCAGCTGGACTGTCCCCCAGGGTGGCAGGGCTCACAGTCCATTTGTACATCTTGCACCTGCTTGAGGAACCAGCTGGTCCCCCAACTGAGCAGAAAGTTTGGCCTGTGCTGGCAGTGCGGGTTGCAGGGGTGTGCCTGGATTATCTCTGTGCATCACCACAGCTCCTGGCACCTTTGCTTGGGGAGACTCAGCTGGCTGTGTCCCCTAAAAGACAGCTAAATTGTACTCTGCAGATGTGGCTGTGGGGTGTCCAAGCCCCCACAGCTACCTCTGTTATTCCCTAGGTACACAGAGAGGGAAGGTGAGGTGGTTTGTGTACAAGAGCCTTTTTACTAACTTACTGAGACATTCAGCAAGTCCCCTTCATTGCTTCTGCTAACAATGACTGTTCAGGAGGGCATTGGGACTGCCTTCCCTGGCTCCACCTGACGCTGGCTTGGTGCCAGCCCAGAGAACTACTTATGCAAGAGTCCAGCAAAACATGTCAGTATATATTTCTTATGTGCCTCACTGTCCCGGTTTCAAAATTAAAAAAAAAAAAAGGGATGTAGGAGAGTGGCTGATAAAATTGGTGTTGAATTTTATATGGATGTTTGTGTTGGATTTATATTTGTTTGGCTTGAGGAGACTTTGCTGCACTTTTAACTAAATCTGGTTTTAAATCCATTTAAGTTAAACTGCTACTACAGCTAGTGTGTGGAGACCAGGATGAAATCTCATTAATTTTAATAGGATTAAGCATGTTCTTTTGCTAAATCTTCTGCTCTATCTTTTTTATGTTTGGCTTTTCTATATAGAAAGCAGGATAAACTTTTCCATTTTTCCACCTCTTTGTGAAAGTGCTTTGACAGGCTCACAGAAATGTCTCTCTGGTTGCATACAATAACATTTTACACATTTTTTTCCTATGCTTTCAGCTGTAGTCCTACTGTATCCAGGCTTTTATTGGCTTTTGCTTTCCCTAAAGGCACAATAATTCCTGACAGCAAGAAAACAGTTACAAGTGTTTGTATGGTAAGTTTCTACACTCAAAATCATTATTTTTGCTTTTGGTCTCTCTGGATAGATTTGAAACTGCTCTAAAACAAGCCAATTAGTAGAGAGAAACTCTGTAGAAGTCAGCAGGAACTGAGTGTGTGCAGATGGGTGAGGGCTAAATTAATCTGTTATCTCTGTTCACCAACCAGGAATAAACTGAAGTACAGGAAGTAAAGGCAGAAGTGGTCTGAATGCAAACTGGTTGAAGGGTAATATTTGGGGTCTGTCTAAGATTAAACAACCATTAACTGGAGAGGAGGCTGCTTCATGCGTTTGTGTTACCTCTTTACTTCCACATTTCTCTTCACATTTCATGTACATCATGCCCTGAATATCAATACTGATATAGAAATTTGATTTGTTTGCAATTTATGTTATAGGAACGCTCCTCTTCCCTCTCTCAGTCTGAAAAGACAAATCCCACAGCAGGTATTTCTGGATGTTCCTGAGATGCTTCTAATGACACACTTACTACATATGTGCTTTCGTAGGAAAAGCTGACTGTCTTCTAGCTGTGCACTAAGCTGGATTTCAAGAGACTTGATTTACATTCTCACTTCCAGCTCTGATCAGTTCCTCCTATAGCTATACACACATGACTCAGTCTCACACCCCTTTTCCCACCCTGTGAGATAAGGGAGGGTTGATCTACCTTGCCTCTGCTCTGCTCTTTTGAACTTATGCCCTGTTGTGCTATGGACTAACCCATATTACAAAGGTTTGGCTTGTGTTTTTGTGTCAGCAAAACTCCTCTATAACATCAGTCCTTTTGATGAAGCTTTACAGTGTGTTGTCTTGCTGGCAATAGCATCTAGATTGAAACTTCTGTATCTAATTAAAAAAGGAGAACATGGTGGGGGAAAAAAACATTCTGTTTTTTTTTTCCATAAGATAAACAGAGATCAGCTTATTAAGGGGGTTAAAGATGGGGAATTCTGACAGGTGAGAAATGCCCAGTGATACCTTGAAATTCTCATGTGCAAGCAAAGAGCATTTATTCCCATCATAAAAGGGTTAGGCTTGGAAGGGACCTTAAATATCATCTAGTTCCAAACCCCCCTGCCGTGGGCAGAGATGATCAGGTTGCTCAGGGCTCCTTCCAACCTGGCCTTGAACACTTTCAGGGAAGGGGTATCTACAGCTTCACTGAGGAACCTGTGCCAGTGCTTCACCACCCTCACAGTGAAGAACTTATTCCTAGCATCTAATCTAAATCTCTCCTTGTCCTATCACTTTCTTCCTCTGTAAAATGTCCATCTTCCTCTTTTTTATTTGCCCCATTTAAGTACTGAAAGACCACAATGAGGCCTCCCCAGAATCTCATCTTCTCCAGCCTGAACAACCCCAACTCTCTCAGCCTGTCTTCACAGGAGACAGTGAAGTCTCAGGAGTGTCACAGGAGACAGTGAAGACAGCACAGGAGTGCTGCTGACTCCAGGTGAGGTCTCACCAGAGCACAGTAGACAGGCACAATTCCCTCCCTTGACCTACTGGCCACGCTGCTCTTGATGCAGCCCAGGCTTTCTAGGCTGTAAGCACGCATTGCTGAGACATAATTTATATCTTCATCTATGATGATGATTTTTATGGGATTACCAGCAGTTTATTGTGGCAGGGGCAGGACCCATGTGTTGTGGCTGTAATGACCCTCTCTGAGGTGGCTGGAGGAGGCGTGTACTGTGGCTGAAATGCATCACTGACAGTGTCTGGGATATCCCTGACTCCAGTGGGCACATTTTGGGTGGTGACGCCAGCAAGGGAATGCAGTGTCATGAGCCTACTGGTGGCTACACAACTCAATTCTGTGCAGGTCCCAGGTTCCACAGGTTCTGTTAGACTTATTCTCACATATAAAGTTCAACATGGGCTTTGTGTGTTTGAAGAATTACTGCCTAAGACAGATATGCTCATGTGGAAACAGCTGATAGAGTTCTTCGGACACTTGCTTGAGTCTGAGAAGCACATGGCCTGGTGCTCTAATGCAGATGGCTTTTGTTACCAGCTGACTTGGTAAGCAAAAGCAGGAAGTTGTGTTTGTTTGCTATTTAGCAAGTAGCTTTTGACTGAATCCCCTGTATTCATAGATTCCTGTTTGTTGCTTTTCTGTCCATTGCAAAGGGAGCAAAGATTTCCAGGCTTTGAAAATCTTGTAATATATAGAAGCTGGATATATATTGATGTGAAATATGTGAATTAACAGCTGTAACAGAAGTGGGTTTCCAGAACTGATAAGCCATCCTCTTAAGGAATACCTGAATGAAAGAGTTTAAAAATAAAACATAAACAGAAAATGCTGATGAGTTGGGGGATTTTGGTTGCCTCTTTTTTTTTTCTGCAGGTTTTGGCAATATTAGTAAGTTCTTTCTGGGTGGTATGTTCTGCACTTGGTCTTTGACCCCTCTGAAAGTGGAAACAGATGTAATGCAAACTGTGGAGTAGGCAACCTGTCCCCTGGAAGCTGACTGAAAACAAACCTCTCTACTGAATGAGCTCTTAAGTTATTGCATGTCTTGGGACAGATTTGTTAGCTGTAAATCAGTAAGATAACACCTGCGGAGGTCCCTTCTGGAGTTAAAAGGCATGCTTCAGAATTGTGATGAGCAGCTGACTCAGGCATTCACATTTACAGTTGTTTCTTAGGTAGAGGTAGTGAATGCCATCCAGTGAACCTAGGGCTATAACACAGAATTTCATACAGAGATTCATCTGCATAAAAGATGTCTGGGTGAAGGAGAGAATTTGTAAATAAAATACATGGACAAATTTATGTCAGTATTTTCTCTGATCTCCAGGAAAGTTACTGCTGGGGGGAAGTGCTCTAAAAAGCAAAGACTGAAATGGTGGGCATACAGTTTAAATGGTTAGAGATTGTTTGATTTTGTAGATGGTAATATGCATCTACATAGGTAGAGAGTTCTCTGTCTTGGCCTATAGGTGCTAGAGGGTTTGTTAAGCAGGATCCTCTTCAGATGGTTGTCAGAAAAAAAGGCATATAAACCCGAAACTAACCCCTAAATCCTCAACACATGATCCTCACTGCAGTGCAGTTTTTCTGCTCTGCTGTCAGCTTGGGCAGATTTATCTCATTATATAATTCCAGGCAATTGAAGTGAAAGTGCTCTTCTCCATTACATCCCAAGAAGATGCTGGTTCTAAACTGCCCAAAATAGAGAAGGAACCTGAAGAGAAGGTTTCTGGTCCTCGGATCCATTGCTGTCTGGAGTTTTCTCTGATCTCTTGTGGAATCTTTCAGATTTCTGGATGATTTTAAGAAGCAAACACACTTCTCAGCAGTTGGCAGTTATGGTGCCAAACGTACATTGTGTCACTCTGAGATTCCTGACATTCTGTAGGGATGACTCTGCTCTTTATAGGGCAGTTCTTGGTTTACTGCAGGCTGCAGCTTTTGAGGGAAGCAGCATTGGTGCCACTTCACCTTGTGTTCTGAGGCAGTTTACTGGTGGGATTTAACCCCTGTGCTTCATTACAATTGAACAGAAGCAAGAGCAGCTGAGAGGGCAGGGGCAGGCTTATGGGTTTGAGGTCCCTGCAACCAGCTGATGGGACTCTTCAGCCTTCAAGTTGAACTTGTTAGTCTGGTCTCTAGTTCTGAGGGTCCTAAACTTTGTTTAATGGATGAGGCTGAAGAAGTGTTGTACCTCAGCGCGGGCTGCCTGGGTTCTCACTTTTCTGCATTTATAGCCATTTCTCATTCCAGTCTTGCAAAGTCTCTAGCAGCAAACAATTTGAAACAAAAGGTGTTGTTTGATAGGTAGAAGTACCTGTTAATTCAAGTGTGAATTCTTTAATTCTTGGCAGATCTTTTGTTTTGTATCTGATTTCATTCAGTCACAGTCTGTTCCACCTGTTGATTCCTGACCTACAATGGTGTTCTGCTGCTCTGATATTGGACAGGTTTGTACACTGGAGCTGAAGTCTTCAGAACATCAGTCAGAAGCAAGTACTGAGAGTTACTGCTTTTAGTGTGGTTATCACATCCTTGTCCTTTCCCTTATTTTTGTTGTCTGAGCTTGGACAACCTCTCCTGGGGAAACTCTTGGCCTAGATAATTAGTGTATGGTGAGCTCATCTTTGAACCAGAGTGAAACCAGGGTCTGTCTTGTTGGTAGTTTGGCTTTTCTAGTTATCTGTTCCCCTCGTTACAGGATTGGGGCATCTTTGGCGTAAAATCAGTAGCCAGAAGTTTCTAATAGGCTCAGTCTTCCTGCTGCTTCTAGGTCACAGCTTCTGGAGAAGTAAGAATAACCTCTTGGTTTTGTTGCAAGTTCAGGTATTAAAATTTGAGAGGTTTCAAGTTTGGGGTGTTTTTCTATGTTTGTTGCTCTACTGCTGAGCAAAAATGGAAGACTGATATTAGCACAGAGGCATCTGAGATATCTGTATTTGTGATCCCATCTGTCCAGTCAAATACAGAACACTTTTCACATTCATGAATGGTGCAAGTTAAACTGATGTTTGTGGTAATTGTAATCTCTCTGGGTGAGCTGCTCTGCTGACTTTCTGTAGATGCCCACAACATTCAGGTGACCCCCTGGAATACTTTTGGAGTTCTTGTTAGCCACATCAGCAGCAGACAGACAGGCAGACCTTTTACATCGAGCTCAGAAAGTTTTGGAAGAAACTGCTGCTGCCTGTGCGGTCCCTCTTCCATGAGTGAGAGGCTCTGGGGTACTGGAAGAGCTTTGAGAAGCTCAAACCAAGCTTATTTTACTTTGATTTATTAATCAGTTTTTGAGTATCAAAACTCAAAGCTGTAATAAAGAGTTACTCTGAAATGGAAAAGAGGGAATCTTGAGCAAGGTAGGAGAGCACAGCTGCTGCCCTGCTGGTTTGTAGGAGATGAGACCCAAGAGCTGGGCTGAGGCACTTCTGCAGATGCTGCCTTGGCAGCTCATGAGGGTAAGGAGAGGGAAGGATGTTTTTCCTCTAGGTTCTGATAACAGGTTTAAATTCAGATTGGTGCATGACCTGAAGACTTGCTGGCTAAGAAGAACCTGCCACAGGGAAGACCAGCAAGGATGAGGAGAGCTGCTACTGCATTTGATTCTTTCTTTGTTTGGAAAAAAATAGATTTGGCTGAGCTTTCCCACCCACCCTGCCCTGTGATTTCCACACTTTTCAAGCTGTCAAAATCACAAAGCAGGGATGCATGTGCCAACAAACTTTATTTGGTATCACTGTAAGTGTATTCCTGGCTTGGAGACTTTAGCAAGAATCTCTTCTTTGTCTTAATATATGTATGATGAAAACTTCCCCAGTGTCACATTGCATTGAGATAAGCTGGAGTGTCTTTTTGCTGCATCTCACCTGGGAGACTCCATATGAAACTACCTTTGTTTTTTAACCTGAGTTGTTTGCTTAAATAAGGGAAATCTCCTATAATCTTGGAGCCTTATGGTTGTTTTGCTTGTGAGGATAACTGGAGGTGGAGCCACATATGTTTGGAATTTTTTATTAAAATTTGTGTGTATTTTCCATATTTCAGGATATGCACAAAGATCTTAGTTCCTTGAAGAAAGGAGAAATAGCCAAAAATGTTTCCCTGTCTTCCAGTTGTTTTAGGGCTGAGCAGACATTCCCTTTCTCTCATAGCACTGGGGTTGTGTTTTTGCTGTTTCTGGGCTCTCTGAACTTTTCCTGAGTTTATGAGCTCCACAGTTTTGCCTGATGCTTTTGTAATATAAGGTGACATTTTTGCTGCGTGTAGCCCTGCTGAAAACCATGGACAAGTTTAAATAGCTGAGCAAAGTTGCAGAGCCTTGTGTTCTGGATAGAGGTATGTCCTGTGTTTCCATGGGCCTAAAATTAGTATTTCAGCTACATGTACCTACAGAAGAGCATAATGGTTTCTCAGAATTATCTGGAGTGGAAGACGGCATTTCAGTGCAACTTGAATTGATGTGCATTGCCAAGCATTTGCTGACTGTGGTAAAATTCTGCAGGGCAGGAGGTGGATGGGTGACCAGACTTCAACACACTGGCACTTGTTCCAGAAGTAACACTTGGTTATTTGTACCTTCAGCCTGAAGTCGTTGCTTGCTAAGTCTCTGTTAGCTCCACACTTGTCAGTTTTGGATTCAGTAGCACCTCAGGCATGTTTATTTCTGTGCATGTGGAATGTGCTGGTCCCATCCCTCAGCAAGCGTGAAGCACTTGCACTGCAGAGTACCTGCCTCTGCAGGCACTAAGAGGAGCCAACGTCGGGAGCTGGCCTTTCACCCTTCTTGATGAACTTTGCTCTGTGTTAGTTCAAGGGCTGCAGAGTTCATGTGGGAGCCCACTGGGATGGTTCCTTTGAGGGTCTTGTTGAAAGCTGGTTAATTTGAAACACATGGTGTGAAATGCCCTGCATGTGATCTCAGTTCCCACGAGACAGCAACATGTCTGAAAACTTCTATCTGCTTCGGGTGCAGACCAGACTAGGGAAGGTTGCAGTTGAGCCGTAGTACATATTTTTATTGCTTAAAAGTATTTTTGTTGACAGATTTATTGTTCAGCCACAGCTTTATGCAGTTAGCTTTTGGCAGCTTGCTTTTCTGTATATTAAAACTAGATTGTTTCAGATATTTCAAAACAAGGCACATTTTCATAAATCAAATAGCTGTCTGATCATTTTTCACAGCAAAAATGTTTTGCTGAGTAGTACTTCTCAGCATCAGAACTGCAGCACATGGCACTAATATGAGTGAGAAAGGATGATGGATGGGTGGTGCTGGTTTGGGAGTTTTAGGCTTTAATATTTATTTCTTCAGAGGCAAAGCGTGATGGCTGTGAATAGTGGCAGTGTGGATTGTCCTCAACTGTATAAGCTGTCTGCCTGGTGCTCTGAGAGAGGAACCAAGTGGACAACCAAGGAACAGAAAGATGGAGATGGGTAAAGCTGGTAGGAGCAGCTTTGCAGCTTGTCAATAATTTTCTTGGGCAGCCAAAGGAATGTAATGGCTCTAAAGCTGCTGAATCATATAACTTCATCTGGTCATACTCAGCTGACATTGGTTGAGCCTCATGTGCCTTGGTGTTGCCCCTTCTGTCTCCAAACCTATCTCCATGTGCATCTTTAGTCTTGGAGAGAAGCTTGGGAAGTAAAATGCATCTGAGGATTGCAGTGCAGATTCTCTGTCTCCTGTATTCTTGCCTTGATTTACGAAATGAGATGTGCTTGTCTTGCCTTATCAAAATCTGGTTTAATTCTGTTTTTCCAAAGAGAGAAATGTTGCACTTGTTCAGACAGCTGACATGTCAAGTGTTCAGCAGCAAATGCAAGTGGGAAACAGGCCTTATGCCTTCTCAGTTTGATGGGAGAGTAGCATTGTTGTCTGCAAAAGGTATTCCATCCCTGTTTTCCCTGCTTTGTTGTTATACTGAAGATAGAAGATTTCTTTGCAACTCTGACCTTATTTCATACGTAGTCCATGCACACTTGAGAATGACTTTTGAGGCAGTGCCTACTGGCTGTTCAGTGACAGCTCAAAGGAGCATGTGCTGCCCTAAATGATTTGCTTTGCACGCTTTGTACCTGTGATCTCCAACACCCACATTGCCTCTTTTTGTGTTTTTTGGTCTAGTTCCATATCTCTCTTCACTCCGGTGCAGCCACTGCATGCACCTTGCAGCTGCTTAACCAGGAACAGCTGAGGCTGCTGAAGGGGGGGCGTGGAGGCAAGGGATTTGTATTCCATGGGCTTCTCTCTGCTCTTGCAACATCATCCCAGTCACTGCTCTTAGAAAGAATGATTTTTTTTTTTTTTAATTTGTATAAATTCCTTGGCTTAAGCACTGTGAGATCAGCAAGAAGCAAGGAACTCTTCTGAAACCCAGCAGGCAGTGCCCTCTGGGTATATGTGTGCATTGCAAAGTCATCTGTCATTCAGTTGTTGACTCAAAGTTATTCTGGTTTGCCAGCATGCTTATTCCCTGCTGAGTTACAGCCACAGATAACAAAAGTGAACTTTGTATTTTTCAGAGTGTGGTTTTTTCCCAGATTTTATTTGTTGCTGTCTTTTGTGGTTTCATTTTGCTTTGGTTTGTCTTTGAATTTCCTTGGGGATGTTCTGTAGGTGAAGGTAGTGCTTGAGAAGTGAATTTTGCCCCAGTTTCTCAAAATTACTTCTGAGGGGAACAGTAGCATTCATTGCTTGCACTGTGTTGTCCAGATGGATCAACATGGTTTGGACAAGGAGATTTTTTGTTGTTTTGGGATGTAGGTGCAGGGGGTGGGTGCTCAGAGGCCTCTCTGAGTACAGAGGGAGCCATGTGGAACTGGCTGGAAGTATGACAGGAAGTCAGAAATACTTACTATCACAAGCTTATTGATATGATAACAGAGGGCAGCTGTTAAGTTGGGAAAAGTAATCTGCAAGCAATTGTAACTCCTGTTACAATGGAATTGGCTAAGGTGGAAGAGGCCAAAAAACCCCACACCTCTAGCTGGCATTTCTGATATTTAATACAGCATCCCAAGCCTCATCTGTAGCGCATTAAGGTATGGCTGCAACTGGTTATCCTCTCACTGGTCTTGGAAAGGGGCTGTTTTCTTGTCTGTGCATTGTGTTTGTCTGCTTCACACACTCGCTCTGCAGTCTGCAAAGGGATTTTTAGAGTTGGCTAAAGGATGGTGAAAAGTGTTTTAAGCTTGTAATCTTGTATTGAGTGCCTTAGGGGAGGTATTGCCAGTTGGTCCCTGAGGAGACCGTGTTTAGTGAGAGGCAAAGGGGGGACAAATCTCCTCTGCTTGAGCTTGGCATGTCCCCCTAAACCAATGCTGACCTAATCCAGAAGGGCTGCCAGGTACTTTGGAAGAGGTGAGAGTCATTTTCTGGGGTTTTGTTTTGCTCTGCAGTTGTTGCACTTAAGTGGAACCAAATACTCAATCTTTCAAGGGAGACAGGAGTCTCTCCCATGCCACAGACTCCCCAGGAAACACAATTGCCACCCTTGTGTTTCCATGCCACACATGGCAACCGCCCGGAGAAAATCTGCCATGGTGACACTCTCCTTTCCATGTCACAGTGCTCTCACCACCGTGCATGGACAGACTGCTCATAGGGCTCCTTTAAGGATGCTTTGCCATGGACCAAAAGAGACAACAGTTCAGTTTCTCATTTTGGGACTACAGTCCCCCCCATTTTCCCCTGGGGCTGAGGGTCCAAGAACAGAGGTCTTCTTCTCCTCTTCTTCTTCCTTGAAGATAGAGGGCTTCTCTACACCTTCTCCAACTCTCCTCTGTTCTCTCTACTCCTCTGCTGGTAATCACTGAAACAGGTCTCTTGGCACACCAATGCACCCCCCTAAGTGCAGCTTCTGTTAGGAGAATTTGGTTCAGTCTATGGCTAACAAGAAAAGTCCAGCCACAAGCCACTCCATCATCTCCTTCCAACTCAAGAATTTCTTCTTCCATCATCTTGGATCCCAGACTGTCTCTTTTCTACTTTAAATCAAGGAGGAGTAATATTTTACAAAGCCTTCATTTCTCAGGAAAGGGTTAAAAGCTCAGACTCCCTGGACGGCTGATATCTCTGCCCAGCAGCCGATTCCCAAGGCCAAGGCTGGGCGCCTTCCCCCCCCCCCTTCTCCTCCGTGCCGGCAAAGTTACAGGTGCCGTCTGGACTCTCTGTCTCTTCTCTCTGAGGGGAGAATGACAAAGACATCTCCGCTTCTCTCCACCCTTCCGTCCACAGGAGCCGGCTCAGTTCCAGTCCTTCTACCCCTCGGCTCACCTCGACCAGGCCTCATGGCTCCCCCTCTCCCACCCAGCCCCATGGCTGGGCAGGGGAGGTCTGCACAGCACCTTGACCGGAACCAAAGAGAGCGAGCTCTTGGGAGTTCCTGATTTTAACCCCCTGTGTTCTCAGAGGCGTATCCCTATCTTCAGTGGTCACTTCAGGTGCCAATATCCAAACCTGACCACTGATTGGTTTGACTCAACTTCCTGAAAAAATCACTTCTGTGTGAAACCAGGACAAGGTAAAATAACTCTTTTTTTCTAGAATAAATAGGCAGGAAGGAGACTCTTGAGTTCCTCAGGGAACTTGAAGGTTGACTAGGAAAACCGAATTTGGGGCACTGCATTTTAGTATCAGGCTCTGTTCCCATCTTTGGCTCTTTGATGGTCCAGTGTAGACATATATATTGTGTGTCCTCTGAGAATCTTGGGGTAGCTGTTTATATTTCATCCCTTTTCAGATAGGGTGGTTTTGAAACTAAAACTCTGTTGCCCTGTTTGGGGCTTTAGGATATAGCAGAAGGAAAAATTGGAAGCAAAAGTTTAATGGTACAAAGCATCAAAATATTGCAATCTGAATCACAGCTAGCAAACATTATTTGGGGCTTTGTTGGAGGAGAAATAGCTCTTAGATTCTTAAATTCACTAGCATGGTTGAAACTGGAGTTCTCTTGGTTGAAACTGAGACTTCTAGCCTGGATGGCTAAATTAGGGTCTTACGCACATTACTGAGGACTGTTGGATGTTCTTCACTGTGGTATTTATACCATTCACACATGCTGCTCATTCTGTGTTGTGAACTGCCTTTGCAGTCATCACATCCATCTCGAGATGTCACACAAAGCTGAATCTCAACACTCTTTGAAGGCTGTCACATTTCTCTTCATAATTCAGGATGGTGACTAAAGCTTGCTTTACTGATGAGGAGGAGGAGGAGGATTGCCCTTAAAAATTACTTAGGGAAGAGGCTTACAATAGGTCTAGTTCAGACTGAAATGTTTGGAAGTTCATACAAAGTTCCAAAAACCTCAGAACCAAGAGGGTAATTCCAGATAGAAGCTACTAATCTGCTCTGATGTCAGTGGGAGCTGTTGCAGTGTCTTCAGTGATGAAAGCCCCTCCATTGGGTCAAAGTCACATGTGTGCATTATTAATGAAGGAAATACATTATCTGTTGTTTTATGTGGGGAAATGAAGGCTTACTGTGGGTGTGAATATTCTTCAGTAACAGCTGTGTCTGTGTAATGTCTTGGAAGACCAGAAGTAGTGGTTTTTGCTTGTTTTCAATCAAAATTTCATTGAGCTTTTTGTAATGAGCAGGAAAACCAAAGCAGAAATCAACCTTTGTTACTTGGTTTTGACTGACTTGGTGTAAAGGCAGGGCCAGGACTGTAGTTCGCCTTATTATCAGTGTGCTCAAACTGGCGAAAACCCTTCTACTGAGCCTGGGCACAACATTAAGGGTCCCAGAATGAGTCCAAGGATATCATATCTGTGCTGCCACATGCTTCTGGGCTTTGAGGTTGACTTTGTACACATGGCTTTTGACTTAAGCGGTTCTCCATTGGGATGTGAAGGAAGGAGAGCAAAGTACCTTTTCCAAAGAAGGAGCCTCTCTGGGAAGTTGGGAGAGGTGTTTACTCCTCCTGCCTCTGAGCCCTTGCTTGTTTGTGATGTGTAATGATACCTGCCTGCCTTTTGTACGTTTTTATTTTCCATTCCTGCTAATCGGGATATAAACTGTTCTTTTTTTTTTTTTTTTTAATAGGTATATTGCAGTGGATCTGAAGTTGATATAAGAGAGAATTTCTTCTGGGAAGAGAAGCTTCCCTGTAAGGCCAGCCCCGAAGATGTGGACTACCATTGTGTTCTTCCTGCTGATTTCCATCTGTATATGTGAACACAGGTTTTCTGTCCTGAAAGGGAGAGGAGTCCATGTAGTGCAAATAAACAGACTTACAAGTGAAGAGCAATGCAGGCAGGCTTGTCAGAGCGCAGGTGCTTCAGGTGAGGTTCTTGTCCCTTGGATGGAGTTCCAGCTGCATTTTCTGCTTCTTGAAGGTCTCTGCTGCTCCTTGACTTTCTTTTTTGATTCCAGTTGTTTACAGGCATTTACAGTTACAGCTGCTATGTGTGGTGCTGAATAACTTCTGACAGCTTTGGTTAAATTGAATCCAGGACAACTGCTTCCCGGGGCCCTTCAAGCTTCCATAGGAAACAGCATGTGCTGTTAGTGTGCACTGATGGCGTGCAAAGTGTTAGGTCACTTGAATTGAAGAAATTATTCCCTGCTGCCAGATGTTTGCAAGTGAGCAGTGCTGTTGTAGACAGCTGCACTAGAATGAGTAATCTTTGCTCCCTGGTATTTGTGCGTCTTTTCTGCCTTAGAAGAAACCACTTTGTCCTGCAACCAAGCACAGGGTTAAATCTTTTGAGGTAAAAGCCTTCTCACTACCTCTGTCTTTACAAAGAATTAAATTTCTAAATTAATTAATTTAAACTTCTAAATGAATTAATTCTAATTAAAGACAAAGATGTCTTTACAAAGAATTAAACTTCTAAATTAATTAATTTAATCTTCCAAATTAATTAATTCTAATTAAAGACAAAGATGTCTTTACAAAGAATTAAACTTCTAAAAGAGTCTTCTAGTTGTCCCAATCCTGTGAAGGTCCCAATCCTGTCTAGCCAGATGAGAAAGCTTGTAGATCCTTCAAAAAGCTGGTGATGCTGTGGTGAAGATGAGACCTTGGCTCAGGTGGAAGAATAGCTGACATTCAAATGGTTAGGAACTTAAAGATGCTGGTTTTAATGGCCATTAATGGTCATTTTCCTCATTAAGACATCTAGATGAATTTACACGGGTCCTAACTGTAGTGCACTTTGTCCCTGTCTGGGTGAGTGAAGTGCTGTTGTCAGGAGATGCTGATACCCGACGTCAGACAGGTGGGTAGGCTACATTGGTAATATTGGTTTCGTTGGCTTTCTTTGGTTATTTTCACTAAGGCTGAGTCAGGATCCTTTAAGGCCAGGCCTTCTGGATTTTGTGTGGTTTGGGGGTTTTTTTGGTTGTGGGTGTTTGTTTTTTTTTGGTTTTTTTGTTTTTGTTTTTGTTTTTGTTTTTTTTTTTGGTGTTTTTTTTGTTTTTTTTGTCTTTTTTTTGAATTCTTTAATTAGAGTGCCAAAGCAATGACTTTGGTATCCTGTGTGCAGCAATCCATTTTCTCTGCTGTTTTCAGGGAGCCATGACTGTAATTGGTCTGTGCCCTACCAAAATCACTGCCTCCTCCTGCAGTGTCACCAGCTGAGTGTGTGCCAGAATGCTGGAGAACAAGACATCAAAGACCTGCTTGCAGGTAAAGTCGTGTTTCAGCCTTCTGGGAAATCCAGGACCCTGATTATTTTGCTTTAAATGCCTACGTTTAACCCTTGATGGGCTTTCAGCTGAGGAAGATGAGTTGTGAAATGCATGCAGGGTGATTCTGTAGGTACAGTTCACTGGAATAACTGTTTCACTTTGTCCTAGGGACGCTGGCACTTGCATGAGTGCACGATGTGTCTTTGAATAGCTTTTGTAACACCGAGTAACACTTTGTCTCCATGTTGAAGACATCATTCATTCAAGCCATTTGCACACCACACGCTGTCCTAGTGAAAATAAAGGCATAACAGATGTATTTATATCTTTTTTTCAGAGAAAGGAAAATGTCCTGGCATTGTTTTTTTTCTCAGAGTGCCAGGATTTTGTTCCAGAGTTAACAGACTGCTTCTTTAATCAGAGCAGCAGTTGCTCATGGTGACTTTCCAGTGCCAGGGTATTCAGTTTTAATAAAGTGACACAATAACAAAATGGAGCTTATTTATAATTGGGAAATCGATCTTCTAAAGTTTGTTTCAAGAGTTCACTGTACCCAAGTTTAAAAAAAGTTTGCTCATGGTTCTTTTGGGTTGGCAAAGGTTTCTCTGCAATATAACAACTGGACTTGTGATAAGCAGATGGGATTTATGTCACTATAAATCTAGCTCACTTAGTTGTGAAGGAAATTATCCTGATGTACGAAGGTGTAAGTAGAAGTTTCTGTTCAGTTTTGACAAGTGAAAATTACGAATCTAGGCACAAAGGCTTTGTCGATGATGTGTAACTTTGAAAGCATGAGTCTTCTTGTCAGGAACTGACATTTGTAAGACTGCTCCCGTTGATACTGTGCTTCTGCATTGTAGCTCTCTACTTCATTACTCCCTTTTGTGAAATTAACTCCCTGGCTGGGCAAATACGAGAGGTCTGTGGCAGAAAAAAACAAACCAAAAAACCTCAAAGGGATTATGTGCAATAAAGGCTGGGGGGTCTTGAGTTTTGATGTTCTTGCTGAATTCAGGACTGATTTATTCCACTTGTACTGTGTGTACTGCAGAATATGTGTTCTGTTTTGCATGTTGGGGGTTGAGGTTAGATTTGAGCTTGAGAGTTTTTTATTCTTACAGAAGTAATTTGTTTTGTCTTTTGGAAGAAATTGTCAGCAGCAAATGGGAACCAGCCCTGCTTTACCACCAGAGCCATCTCCAGAAAACGGAGAGGATGCTGAATGCACGGATTGACCAACACAGTGTGGAAAACACGTTTTCTTTAATTGCTCAGACTCACAATATTCATTTGAGGCATTTGCCTGAGATTGAGAAGAGAGATGTCAAAATCAGTACAAGAAAACTAACTGCAAGCAATGCTACCACCACTGCCCCTGCCATAACAACAAACATTACAAATGCAACTTTCTCTACCACTTATGAAGCAATTGCCAAAGCCTCAAACACCCCTGGAGGTTCTGATACCTTTACTACAGCCATGTCATCCTCTGCCTTTTCTCCCCCTCATGGTAACATCTCTGCTTCCATTTCCAGCAATGTCACCCAGATGGTGATGACCAGCCAAGAATTAGGAAGTAGTAGCTCTGTCCCAGTATTGTCCCCCACTTCTGCTCCCCTCACTGTTACCTCTGAAGCAGGTACCCAAGCACAGCAGCCTAGGCTGGGTACCACCAGCAGCAGTGCTCCTCACCCTGACAGTCTCACCAGTGCTGGACATGACCTGAAGACGCTGACCACAACACTGAGCACCCCCGCCCCGCAGGATGTAGGAACACCTTCCAGCGCTTCCACGCGTGCCACGGCACCCATCCCAACAGAGAGTTCTCACTCTGTGAATCCAGTGCATGCTGGCACGTCACCAGAGCTAAAGCCAGAGGCAAATACAGCCACAGCATCCTTGAATGAATCAGCTTCTCCTCTGGGCTCTACAAGAGGTGCCATGGTTTTAACTACAACCTCTAAGGTAGCAGCTATGACTGAGCATGGGCTAAAGTCAACATCAACATCTGATGTCTTTTCAACATCCATGGCTCCAACAGATGCAGCCAAAACAACAGCTTTGGGCCTCACAGAAACTCAGCACACAGACAATGAGTATCTTCTCATTGCTGCCGAGCCCCTGACTCAGTACTTAGTGGATGAAAGTTCACTACTTGCAGTGCTTTTAGTTGGTACGTTCTTTTTCTTAACTGTTATAGTTCTTTTCCTCGTGCAGGCCTATGAGAGCTACAAGAAGAAAGATTACACACAAGTGGATTACCTGATCAATGGAATGTATGTGGACTCAGAGATGTGAAGAGGTGGGGATGAATAGTAGGCAAGAGATGGAAAGGAGAATCAAAGTCTGCATGACTTGTTTTTCCTTTCTATCTGCCTATAACACAAACTGAAAGTGCTTCCAAATTTATTTCTAGTGCAATTGAGGAGAAATGCCATGTACTGTATTAAGAAAAAATAATAGTTTTTTATTCAATTGTGCAACAGGTTGCTGTAAAACCATAAAAAAGGAATAATTTTTAACATTTTCATAATGCACAGTAGCTTTGGCCATTATAATTCATTGCAAAGCAAATCTAACAAGGTGTAAGTTGCCATCCTCTGAAAATGCTATAGTGCTTTTCAGCTGTTTACAGTGCAGGTTGTGTTTCATTGGTTTCACATGTGCTCCTGTGAAAACAGAGCAAGGGATGCTGTCACCTTTTGTGAAGTGCTCCCAGATAGCCAGATGAAAAGTGTGGAGTACTGTTGCAACAGGGGACTTTTAATCCAGTGTGTGTCATATTTCAGCGTGCTTCTTGCTTATGAAGAGGTCTGTTTACAAGGTATTGTAAACTCTGTTTACTGCTAACCCAAGGTATCTTTTCACCACAGAGTGGATTACTGTGCCTCTGCACTTAAATGATCTTATTTTTATATTCACTTAATAAACGGGGCCCAAAAGGGCAGATCTTCTTGTGTTTCTCATTTCATTGCTGTCCCTGCCAGTTTAGAAGCAAGCAAATGGGCTTTTGGGGCTTAAGTAAATTAGCTCCACTTCAGTATTCCAAGTGTGGGGGCTTTGAAGACCTCGCTAAAAGCTTGGACATGTCACAGAAGATACTGTTCATCTTCCTGAGTACTGCTTCTATAATTTAAAGCCATTATGCTGTCAGTCTCCCAGGTATGCAGACCCACTTACTGCTTGTTATCTTTCATACTTAGAGCATTGGCCTCTGTTTTGATTTTTTCTTTTGAGTTTAGGACCAGCACGGTGTTGTTAGTATTTTGGAAACTGAATTGCACATGCAGTTGCAACTTGGCTCCCAAGATCTGCAGCTGAGAGAATGAGCATAAAAACACTTGATTTTTAGGCAAGTGTTCTTCAGTGATTAGTGCATCTTATTTGGATGAAACCTAAATACGAATAGCAAAGTGCTGGATTGAGGTGTGTTGGGATTTTTGTAACCATACTGATAGCTTGTCTCTCATTTGGAATTAGTTGGCTCTTCTTTAATTCAGCTTGTAAGTAATCTTGAGTGAGAATTGATAATAAGCAAACCTCAGAATTTGAACTGCTGAGTTCCAGTTTGATTATTTATTCAAGTTTTTGGGCTGTTTGGAATTTGGAGGGAGCCTTTACCCTGGAAAAGGCTGCTTTGTAGATGACTTTGTTGTCAGTTGAGAGTGCTGTGAAAACAGCTGCAGAGAGCACAAGCAGAAACACAGCCAAGGGGCTGTTTGAACAAAATAGGCTGGAGAGATTTTCCTGAATCTTACCCAACACAAATCTTGAGGGCAAAACTTGAGCAAGTAGAGGGTGTTGAGGAAAGAGATTGCTTTGGAAGTGAGATCACTTGGTTTTCAGCATCAGGGTGCATTTAGCAGTACTTTTGCAGGGACCTTGTCTGCATGGCAGCAGACAGTAGGTTAGAGCATCTCTCAGGGTAAAGGGGTAGTGTGGTTTGGGGAGTCTACCTCCTTGGAAAGTTTGAAGTATAAGCCACAAAACTTATTCCATGTTTCTGTGGGGGAGGGTGTGGGCCAAATTTTTGAGGGTCTCCATTTTATTGTATTTTGAGATTGCTTTTAATTGGTTTGCCCTGAGCAGAAGGGAACTGAATTCCGATTTCTCCGTCTTCCAGGAGCCACCCATGTAAAGCATCTGTGCAAACAAGGTGCTGGGAACATCCCCCAGCACAGCTGGGAGTTGTACCCTGTTGAGGTACTTGGGATTGTGTTGAGATGTTAGCATGTCTGGCAGATGCTGCTCTACATCCAGCAAGTCCAGAGATTTATCTTTACATAGTGATTTCAGGTTTCACCTTAATTGCAGGTGAGTCACTAACCACAGACCTAAGCATGTGGTCTTGAGCTCTGCTGCAGATACTGAGACAAGAGCTGTCTGCTGGCTCCCTGCCATCTCCCAAGTAGGACGATGAGCTTTACCTCAGACTCAGCTCACTTCTTTTCCTCCTCATTTAAGCAGCTTGGATAAATACATTTTGATAGGACAAATCCAGGCAATAGTGCTCTTCCTTCTCTGTCTATGTAGTGAATTCCTGCCTTTAGGAAGTGCCTTCCTACATAAAGGGTCAGTGTTGAAGCTTTTCTGCTGGTTCTCTGCAGTATTTTTGGGGTTTTTTTCCTAAGTTGCCTGAGCCATTTCCACAATCACAAGCTATGATCATCAGACTTGTGATTGCTTATCCTGCAAATGGGGAAATTTCTGATGAACTTTGCATTCACTGTGGCCTTTTATCTTTTGGTCTCTGTGGATCTATTCACAGAGCTGAAGTTGGACACCAGATTCTGTGGAGTGGAAATTTGTGAAGTTTCATTGGTATTTATTTATCTCTTTGAAGACATATTAGGCTCTTGTATTGATTTCTTTGAGAGACTAGGAAGGGAAGGGAAAGTGACATTACTTGAAGTCTTGAGTTTTTTCTAAAACTTGAAGATTGGTATATTGAAAACAAATAAAACCCTTCAAGGATAATTTACACGGGTATGATATAATTGCAAGAGTTGGAATTGAGTTACAATTCTATTTACAAGAGTCTTGGGGAGTTTCTCATGGACATAGTGAGACTATTACAAGTACATCATGGCTAAATGAAGCCACCACTATAAAAATCTTTGTGGCCTTTTAGCAGGTCCTTACAGGAAGGTGAGTGCTCATCAGAGTCTTGATGCAGTTCCCACAGCCGTGGTATGTTTACATCCAGGTCTCCTCATCAGATACTGGCACAGCCTGTCTTTTTTGTTCTTACTTGAGTTATTGCACTTCCAGGTCTGAATTACTTTCTCAACAGAAACTGAGCCTTTTAGTGAGGATGAGCACCAGAATGAGTCTTACCTCAGTGCATTTCTGCATACAAGGTGGAGATCTTTCTTTGCCATGCAATCATAGAATGATTTGGGTTAGAAGGAACCTTGAAAGGTTATCTAGTTTTAAGCCCCCTGCTGTGGCAGGGACATTTTCAACTAGACCAAGTTGCTCAGAGCCCTGTCTAACCTGACCATGAAGGTTTCCAGGGAGGGGGCAGCCACCACCTCTCTGAGCAACCTGTTGAGGTGTTTTACCACCCTCATAATGAAAAATTTCTTCTTTATATCTAGTCTGGATCTACCAGTTTTAGTTTAAAACCATTACTACTTGTCCTATCTCTGTGGCGCTCAAATTGCAGTGCCAGCTGAATAGGTTTTTCTTTGCAGCCCAATGGTCTCATAATAGCTCAGTTTAGGCATTTAAAAACAAACAAAAAACCCCAAATCATAAAAACCTGGGCTGGAGCCTTGGCTTAGAAAGGTTGGAGGTGTTTTCTGACTTGTACGTTGAGACCCAGTTGTAAAGATTGTCAACTTTGTGTTTTGTCTAGTTACTTGTAAGCTTTGTTGAAGGAGAGCAGTGGGACTGTGAAAGGTGGGTTGCATGTGCAGTTTTCTAAAGGGCTTTTCTTTAGTTGTGACTTGATCTGCAAATCTAAAGCAATTAGGATTTCTTCCCTTCTGGCTCTTTGAGCTGTAGGTCACCAGCAGCAAACATCCACTTGGTTGTTTCTACTGCCACGCTGTTGTTTCTCTCTGGGTTAAAATCATCCTCCTGGAATGGCTTCCCTTGTTTTGCTTTTGAAGTCACAAATGGTGGCCCATCTACTGCATTTCATGGTGTAGTGTTGAAATAGTTAATAATATGTTAAGGGAGAAAATGCAACATCTTTGGAAGCTTGCTTACAGAATTCACAATATAACAATAGATAGGGTCCTACCAGGTTATCTAGAAGACATCTGCCAAGAACAGATGCTGTGAAGCATATCTGATGCATATTGGGATTCAACCTGTTGTATGGCCTAAAACAGGAACATCCTGGAATTAGATTAGATTAATTCTAAATGCCACCTCCCTTTTGTTTAATTACCTGTACTAGAAGGACGTTGCTCTAGACAGAAGAGAAGAAAGGAAGTAATGGAATATTAAAACATTTAAAGGAATAGTAGGAAAGAAATTTGCAATTGCAAATATGAGTTTGCAATATGCCATGTAGTGTTCAGAGGATTATAGAGCATATGCAGAATTCTTTAGCAGGACCTTTAAAGCAGCTATTGCATGTAGTTGGAAAATGCTCAGGAAGGTCTGGAAATGGAAGGTCTGGAAATGGAGGTATCATGGACCTGGTTTCTCTGAATTTGTCTAGTGGCTGCTTATTTTTGGCATCAAAAAAGGAAACCTGAGACCTTCAGTGCTGAAGCATTTCTGAGGGCTTTTTCCACTGTGGGTTCTCCGGTATGCAGTAAAGGCAAGTGTCCTTAATTCAGCTGGGTGAGAGTTAATTTTCCTTTAAGTAACTGGTACAGTGCCATGTTTTGGATTTAGTATGACAAAAACATAGACAATACTCTGATATTTTAGTTGTTGCAAGCCGGCGGCTGCTTGGTACTCAGTTAAGCTGTGACAGCAAGTTCAGATTGCGACATTTCCCCGACCAGGGCAACTCCAGCTGTCTCCTTTCCATGGCCTCTGCGTCTCATGAAACTTAATTTCCTTTGTTGTGCTTGGCTGAAGTTGGCCCGTGGGCTCAAAAGCAAATGCTTTCATCTTGCACAAAGTATGGGCTCGTAAGATTGTGTTTTTCTAGAAGAAACCAGGCTGAAGAACAGCAAAGCCTAGAGCTGTATTGATTCCTGTCTGCTGGAAGGACTAGGTAGCTCAGGGTTAGGGATTGCTTTGACTTTTTGGGCTTGCTGGATAGCTGGTTATAGTGGGGAAAGCTGGTCTTTGTTCTACAGCGTTTGGGGTCGATGTCCTTGTAGTTTCACGTCCTTGGATCTTGTCTTTCTGTGCTGCTGCTGGGCTGGGTGATGTGATTAGAGCAGCCCTGCCTTGGCTGAGAAATGCCAGCAGGTTGTGCTGCGGGGCTCCACAAGAGCTTGTCTGTTCAACCTCCCTCTGGCAGGGAAACCCCAAAGGATCTGGGAAAAAGTCTCTGCCTGATCCGGGGCTTCCTGGTTAGCCCTGGGTGATGTTCAACTTGTGCTTTGGCTGGAGTTATGTTTGTGTTACGATGTTTAAAGGAGAGGTTCTGCAAGCACGCAGAACTTGCCCAGGATCCTCCTGGTCCAAATTTAAGAGGGCTAAAGCTGTTTGGACTGGATTATACCATCTGTTTGGAAAAGCAAACAAATAACTTGTCTTCACGAAAAGTGGTTAAATTATTTTAACTCTTTCAAGCTGGGACAGGTGAAACTAATTACACTGTTTTTGAGGGTCATGGACTCACACAACTTGTTCCTGTTCTTTACTGCTGATCTTATAGCCAAAGCTTGTGAGTGTGAATACTGTTACAATTTTAACATAACTCTGTAACATTGAGGAAAGGAAAAGAAAGGAGGAGGTATTTATTCATCTGGAAAAAGCTCACATTTAGAAGTGACTATCATGGCTAGTTAAAACAAAAAACAACCAATCAAGATTTAACCACATTCTAAATTATGCTCTCAAATCTTGAGATTGCAGTCACTGCTGCAGATTACAAAGCAGGAGTTTTCAAAAGTACCTATGTTGTGATTTCTCACAAGTGCTGCACCCACTATAGGCATTTTCCTGAGCAACTTTGCTCATCCTTGGTCACTGCAGTTAAGCTGAACTCAGCAGCTGACTAATGACCAATGTGGGCTGTACCATGGGGCAGAAGTTCCCCTATTCTTGCAAAACTGAAATCTTTTACTGCACTAGAGGAGTTGGGAAGTGCGCAGTGGCTGCCAGCTTGTCCCGCACCCTTGTGGCATCAGGCAGTGACAAGACTGTCCTTAGTTTGGTGTGGTACTTTGTGTGATCCAGGTGATGCCAGGGAACAGATGAGCCTGTAAAGTACCAGAAAAGAGAGTTTGCTCAGGGAGGAAGCTTTGCTGATAGTTGTGTAAAGGGCAGTAGTGTTAGGGAGCAGCTGAAATCCTTGCTGATGACTTTTATCAGAACTAGGGGAAGCTTGTTATGTAGGGAGGTGCTAATATGGTTGTTCAAGGGACAGGGGGTAAATGGAAGCAACTTTGGGTGAACTGTGTACTTCTGACCAGCTCAGCTATGGGCACTTGCTGCTGGTAGAAGACAACTCTAGGCTGATTGCTCCTGCATGCATCCTGGTGAGTATTCCCAACAGTGAGAGAGCAGCAGCAGTGCTGTGTGTGCCACAGCCAGTGCCTACAGGTTCCAGCCAAAAAGCTGTCTGATCTGCAGGAAAAAAGCCAGCTGTCCTATCTCATTCTCCTGATTGCTGGGTCAAAGTGTACTGCAGAGATGTTGTAAGAGCTCAAGGCAAGTTGTTTTCAGCTTTTTATTCCCCGATGTATTGATTTTTACATATACCTACATGTCTTCAGTATTTAGACTGAAGTACTATTGGGCTAAAGATCTTCAGAACACCATGACCTTCCCTGCTAATGGCACCCTGAAGTGGGTCAATTTTTAATGGAGCTTTCCTGAGCTGTGGTTTAAGTCTCCAGCATCTTGCAGAGGGTCAGGCAGATTCCTGTGGTCCAAAACTGCCTTGGGAATTTTTGTGGAAAGCTTTATAGTTTTCATCCTACTTCAGTCTGCAAGGAGAAGTAGAGAGACTCTTCTGCAGGAAAGAGCAATCTCATACACCAGCCGTTTGTGACACACAGTGAGCATCCCATTTGGAAGGAAATGGTGAGCCTCATGAACACAGCCTCCGTGCCTCTCCTGAATCACAGTCCTGGTGCCTGTTTTTAGCCAAACATAAAACTTTTTCAAAAGATGATCTCACCTGTTGAAAATCACATCCATGTGAATCAAAGCAGGAAGGGGAGCAGTGGCTGAAAGGGATGGAGGGCTCCACATGGGCAGCAGATGCACATGGCTTGCAGTAGGACAGCCCATGTGGTTTTTTCCAGCTGTGAGCCTTGGTTCTGCCATCAGTGTGTGTGAGGCTTGGTAGAGTGTACTTTTTGTTGAATGTTTGCAGTTTTGTTTGACAGCAGGAAATGCTGGAAAATGTTAGTGAGAGCTGTCAAATCCTGTAATGATCTCCCAAGGCAAGGAGTAGCATCCCTACAGGAGTTCAAATCCTTACAGACTTAATGTAGCATAGGAAAACTCCTGGCAATGAAAGGATGACCTGAGAACTCTTCTGTGACGAAGTAATGAATGATGTGAGCTGGAGAGATCTGTGTGCATGCTAAAGGTAAAGAAGATCAGGCATTTCTGTGAAGAACAGTCCTTCCATAACTGGACTTGGCTATTATTCTTCATGCTTCTGGGTGTACATGATTGCTGGCCAGATAAAAGCAAAATATTCCTTTGAATGCATTTATACAGAACTGTCTGCAGAGGGAATTAAAAGCCAGAACAGAAACATTCTTTGAGGTATGTTATATTTGTGCTCAAGTCAATTGCCTCCCCATTGAGTTGCTGGCTGAAAACACTGGGCTGAGCAGATCCATGTGGCAGAGTCACCCACAGGACTGGGTAAAGATTTGCTACATTACCATGTCCTTTACTTAACTTAGGTTTAAAGCTATTCTGATGCCTGTCACTAAGGAGAGAGCGCTGCAGCAGTGAGGTGAGGTTGCCTCATGTCCCCACTGTGGTGTGTGGATGCCCACTGTGGCTGCTCCTTCCCACCCTCAACGTGTGTGTTCATGTGGGCATGACTTGGTCTAGAAATTGTTCCACAACAACTTTGAAGTATATATTCTTCACCTATTGCCAACACAGATGTCACGGCTCTTTTTAAAGGAAAATGCAAGATCTCTCCTGTTTAAAAAAAAAAAAAAAAAAAAAAAAAAAAAAAAAAAAAAAAAAAAAAAGTAGTCCGAGATGTCTCCTCCACATCTCTGATTCTCGCTCCAGCCCTGAGCTGTGAGGTTTAATATTCCTTCATGTCTTGTCATTTCCTGCCAAAAATGACCAGCCAAGTGCCAGAGGGAGACTAATTCTTATTCTGAGATTTATTACACTACAAATCCTTTAGCACTGCTAATTAAGTCTAAGCTCCACTTATCAAATAGCCGTGCACCTTTTTCCAGGACTGCCATGTGGTGTCTGTTTCTTCTCTCTCCATGGGTTTCCTGGTCATTCCAGTGGGTTGAGGAGACCATAATGTAGATGAGACTAATAATAAACCTGCACTAAAAGCAGCTGCATTGTGGAGGAACTTTAAACCCCAAAGTAAAGCAGGCAGGGACAGTTTTAACTGCAATGTGCTCTTTAATTGAAACCTGGGCTGGAGCTGACCTGCCTGCCTGGTGATACTGTGTGGGCTGGGTGGGGATGCAGCCTGTGTTGTTAACCTACTGCTATAATATTTACACAGATAAATTTAGCAGCTGACATAGAGAAAATGATTTTCTGTACAACCTTTTGGCTTGGGCCACCTATGTACTCTGGGAGAGAGGAGATTGCATGAGTGCTTTTGCATGGGTCCTTTTGCAAGTTTCCCATGCTCCTGACAGGTAAACAGTCACTGGGTAGGAGACAGCAGTACCTCTGGGGATGGTGCATTTTAAATCACTTTACCTTGTCTTCTGCTCATCACCTAGCTAGAATAGCCTTGTTGAAGGCTTTTTTCCCAGTGCAGATCCCTCATTTGGGTGCTTATATAAGGCTTCACAAGAGACCCTTACCGTTAGCAGCTGGCTTTGAATTGCACTGCTGGAGCTGAGCAAGGGTGTGGGACAGACAGAGCAACCTGTGCTGTAAATTGAGGTGGGGCTGAGGTGCCAAGGCAGGTCAGTGGAAGGCTGAGACGGACAGGTTTGTGGTTTTGGTTGTTTTTTTTTTTCCCCCGAGGTTTCCAATGTGCCTACCCAATACATTTTATCTACAATTGTCACTTACTGGGAAATGCTGCAGCATCCCCTTTTTGAGCCAGCAGAACTCAGAGAGAAAGAGGTGTCTTCAGAAAAAGACCCTGCTAGTAAGGTCTGTGGGCTGATTTGCTGAAACAGCTCAGGCAAATGAAGACTTTGGGTGCTGATTTCATTGGGGCCTCCTGAGGTACCTCCTTATTCATTGGATCCGGAGCAGAAGCTAAAGCAGAAGGTTTCTGGAGCACAGCTGCTGCTCAGCCCCCAGCAGGGGTGAGCAGTAGCTGCCCTACCCAAGCACAGCTGTTTTGTGTTACTGGGGCCTGATAACAACTTCCTCTTCCCCGTGTGTGTGCTGGTGGCCTGGCACTTGTGGGGCCAGAGCTACTGCCTGTCCTTGGCACTGCTTTCTGGGGGATCTGTGTGTGCAGGCAGCAAAAGGGGGTCCCTGGTATTTGGTGTCTGGGGAGGCTTCCCCTGTTGACTCAGAAGAGAAGGGGCCAGGAGAACCGAAAATAAGCTGAGGGGTGGCTGTTCTTTCTCTGTGGCTCTCACAGCTTTATTCACCAGAGTCAGGGAGGGCAGAAAAAGGGAGTGTTCAGCAAGCTGTGTAGAACAAACTGTGTTGAAGTAGGGAACAGAAGGAAGAGGAGACAGGTCCTTGAAGATTTGTGTCAAGCACCCCATCTGTTGAATTTTGGCTGCCTGCTCAGGAAGAGCGGTCCTTGCATGGACAGGCTGATGAAGAGCACCAGGTTCCTTTGCTTGTGAGACTGCCTGGAGATGTGGGCCTGGACAGCTGGCAAAGCAGCAGCTGTGGGATGGGTGAGAGCATGGAGGGGCGAGTGCTGTACCTTGTTCCTCCCAGATACAGGTGTCTGAAAATGAGTAACATGAATTCCAGTGACAAGAGCCAGCCTTGCTGCTCATGCTCTGAAACACTTTACTGGTGGGGTGTGTCCTCCATCCTTCTGTGGCTGTCACACAAAGGCCAGAGGTATTTTACATCTGGGGACAAACAAGTAAGACATGCTTCCTTAATGTTGCACTTCACTGGCACAGAATTGTGCTACAAAGCATTTACCCTTCAAGTACATAGAAGAAAAGCTGACCAGCCCCTCCTATACAATATGGGGTTTATTATTTGATGTTTAATTATTTAAAATATTTTAGCCATGGTCCCCATTGCATTAGGCTGGAAGCATACATATATTGAGATGCTGCATGGATTAAAGAGCTCATGACCTGTACAGCCTAGGCAGCTTTGGAGTACAACAGAGAGGGAATGTGGAGGAATGGCAACTAACTTAGGGAGGCAGAGGAGGAGAGTGGTGAAGTCAAGAGAAGTAGCTGGGCCTCTCATGTCCAGTTCCTGCTTCCCACCCCATCTCTGACAATACATCTTCTCCTGTTTTAACACAAGAAGGATCTGTCATAAAGGGGAAGGAAAACAGAAGCTGTCCTGCTCCAAAGGTAGTGTTAGTCTGGCATTGCAGCTTTCCACAGGGCACTGGTTCCCTGTCAGAGATGTCAACCCCAAACAAAGCTGTTCAGGGTGTTTGCTCGGTGTGCTGTGCCACAGCAGTCCATGTTGGCTGCAAAGCCACTCAGGGTGGCTTGAAAGAGAAACAAGCTGCCTGCCAGGAAACACTCTTTTATTTATTGCCAGGTTGGGCAAAAATGTGTACAGGCCTGCAGTGGTTTTGCATAGAAGAAACAATGGATACTTCCCATTGCAGGAGAGAAAACGCGGTACCAAGTCTCAGTATGCCTTGAAAGGACAAGAGATGGTCAGCTGAGTACAAAAACCTAAAATCCATGGATTTTCATAAAGATCTGTTTCTAACCTTTTCTGGAGTGGGGTAACCATTGCAAAAACAGGGAACTTTTCACTTTTCCTTCTGCTAGCTGGATAAGAGCCCTGTGTTGAACCTGTGGCTTCATGCTGCTGTTCTGTCAGATACAGGCCCTTTTTGAGCTGTCACCTCATCATGTGTTTGTTCCCAGGTGTTGCTGCCTCATCTGCAGTGCACTGATTCAGCTGTTTCTGATGCTTTACTCTGTACTGAATTAACAGCTGTATTTTTTAGGGGCAGGTGCTAATTGCTTTTTTACTTTTTTGAACCAAAAGCAAGAACAGGATTTTTTCCAGCATCATCTTCCCCTCTTCAGGAGTTGGATGCAATATTTCCTTCAAATCACCTTCCTTTGACCTCAAGAACAGGCTCTGAAAAATAGAGAGTCTTTTCTAGCCTTCAAGGGCCATGACCTCTATCACCATTGCTGCTATTGAGTGGTTATTGCCTAAGACACTCATCTCTGGATTTGTTCCCGGATTTTAAGTAGCAGATTTGGGGTAGGTTAGCTCAGCAGGCATTGATGTGATTCAGCTAATTTGAGATGTGTTTTCATTGGAAAACTAACGAGTGCATGTGTGAGCCAACTTTAAGGTTCCCTTTTCTTGGTAAAGTGAGTGATTGCTTAAGACAAGGTGACAGAATATTTATTTTAACTTTTAAAATGTAGCAACAGTTTTTTCCCCCACCTACTCGCTGTCTTAAAACTAAAAAAAAACAGCTGAACCAAACTTTCCAAAAAATTTTCTGGCAGAAACCAGAAGGGCAAAATTCCACCTGAAAAGGTTGAAGTTGCTTATAACTGAAAAGACCCACTTGGGAATAGAAGTGAGAGCTGTCCATATGTGCTTCTCTTCTAATACTAACAGTAATGAGAGTCCTAGATGGTCAAGGAGTGTTTTATAGGTACTTCAGTTACCTAAGAAGATGCCAAAAATCTGTCATGTTGACAGGCCTTGTCAGTGTAAGACAGCATTGCACAACAGCTCTTCAGAAGTGGAGAAAAGGTTTCTAGTGAAGATTGAATTCAGTAAGGGAACTGTAATTACTGCAGCTAGAATATGGCCTGGCCGGTAAGATTTTAAAAACTTTGCTTGCTGTGAGCTCTGTCAAAAGTGGTCTATTCTCTCCTTTGCATCTCACACAGAAAAGAAACCTCTGAGAGCAGAGATTAGCTGGCACTGTGCAAAGGTACAGAGTTCAACCTGGGAAGGGAATCGTCAAGTAAAATTCAAATGCCACCTTTGGCAGCACAAGGTATTTTATTGGCAGCTGTTTATTCAAGTGTTGACTCAGCCTAGCTTTTGAGATCTAATAAGATTGAAAGCCCTAAGGGCTTATGGCCATGGGCATTAATAAGGCAATCTAATTAAGAGATAATTAACTCACATTTATTAAATTCCTAATTAAGCAGCCAACTGTAAATTTGTTAAGTAAGGAATGCTCAGTTGGGATTATTCACTTTCCACACCCTAGCAAAAGGTTAAAATGGGGGGAAAAGAACTCCAAAAAATCCTCCCCCTTCTGAAATATGATTTATGTTTAGGTGTGGTGCTTGTGGAGGAAACAAAGACTAAACATCTCTGCTCTGTTGAAATAGAAGGAGAGCATTTCCAGAAAACTTCCCTCGTCCTAGCAGTGATAGCACAGTGGGAATGGATGTATCTGCTCCGTGGGAAGAGGAGAAATTAAAATCTGAAGATGGGAAGGGATCTCTGTGTGCCTCCCTTGGAGTTGGGTTAAGCTCAGCTCTACTGTGAACTCATTGCCTCAAGTCTTAACTAAGACCACAATCAGTCCTGAACTTCTCTAGGATATGGTATCTGGCCAGGAAAAAAAAAAAAAAAAAAAAAAAAAAAGTAGAGAAATAAAGAGATTTTTCTACTCCTATTTCACAGATGAGGAAAAACAGGATGCAAGAAGAACTGATGACATACCTAAGATGACTTAGGGAGACCATAACTGAACACTCAACTGAAAGCCTCTGAGCAACCTCCCTTAAACAGCAGGTGCTACCTCTGTACTGAGAGGCCTGGCTTATCCTCTATATGTGACAGTTCTCTGCTCTAACTTGCCACTAGCTTCAGCTCTTCTTTGCAGGAATCCCAAACAGGCCAGTTTTTCTCTGCTTAAACTCAACAACAACAAAAAAAAAAGCCAGCTAAATTGGTATTTATGGACTTGGGAATCCAGAAGAAAATTGTGCCAGTATTATCTCGGGTCTTTTGTTTGCTGATGCAGAGGAGAGGATGACGGGAGAGGACTCCAGCAGTGCCCATGAACCTTGCACAGAGCTGGCGAGGGCGCGGTGATTACGCTGGTTTTGGCCACACCTTGGGGAGTGGATGGGAGGCAGCAGCGTTTGGCCTGGGGCTCTGGGGCAGACTTCTAGGTGGAGCCTCATAACCTTCCTTTCCTGCTCCTCCTAGTTACTGACAGCAGTCTTGGGAGCTGTTCTGGGTTACTAATTTGCCTCCCAAACTGTGCTTCTTTCCTGAAGACTCTTTTGGACCATAGCACTAAGATAAATGTCTTGCCACAAGGTTTAGCTTCCCTCTCTCAGGTTTATGTTTGAAGGGGTGGACACACTCATAGCTGTAGGCAGCTGGTGTATTTGGACAGATTATAGTAATCTCTGAGATTTTGTTTCTCTGTCTGGTTCAAGCTCATCAGTTTTCCAGAAGAAGATGACAAAAATGCGACGGACTTACAGGAATGGTTAATATTCTAGGGCACTGGCAGATGTCCAAGTTTACCAGCTGCTAAACTGTGGCTCAGTTTAACTGCTGAACTGCCAGTAAATTCCAGTTCCAAGCTATTTAAACACCTGGCCTGTCTGAGAGTTGTTTCTTTCAGCAGTCACAGTCAGGAATATGTGATTTCCAGATCAAAGGAGGATTATTTTCCATTCTTGCACACACCATGGCTGGAGAGCATATCCCAGGCTAGCATAGATCAAAATAGTGACTGAAGGATAAAAGTGTTAGGCGTGTATGCACACAGCAATAACCAGTTTATGAATAGTTTTGTCCCTTCTGCCTTTCCCAGTGCCTCTGTCTTTGCCTCCTACTGTGCTATGGATTCCTCAGTCTATAACAGGACCTATAGCTGTAATGATCTTTTCAGGCAGAGGCAAGTCTGCTTCTTGCTGTCCTGAGTCCATTAAACTGCAGTCATCAAGTTTCAGGCTTTCTTTGGCTTGCCTAATTTTGAGAGGCCCCTTGCTTCTCACAGGCTGGGGTTTAGAGACAGCAGTAACCTCAGGGTACTCCAGGGCTCTCAAACCCTTAACAGCCCATAGCAGAGAGTCAGCGCTGTGGATGGGCTTGTGTAAAGCAGGCTGAGCTCACAAAGGTAGAGGTTTAGATAAAGTTTCCAGTTAGTATTATCAGTTTACTATGTCTTTTGTCCTTCACCATTACAGAGAATACAGGTCAAAGAGAACTGGCCATGCTGCTTTTTTTCACCTTCCCCAGCTTGGGCAATCTCAAAGAAGATCTAGATTACAAGGTGAGTTGTGAAGATGATGGTTGGACTCAATGATTTTAGAAGTTTTTTCCAAACTGAACAATTCTATCATTTAATGATTAAATCCTGATGATGGAACAGAAGCACTATGGTGTGGACACAGTTTATGCTGCTTCATCAGTTGCATCTAGTCCAGCTCTGGATTCACCTTCAGACCTTCTCTAAGGAAAGCAGGTCTGGTCAGATAGGCTGGGTGAGGGACAGAACACAGAATTAGAGACTGAGACTACAAGGTGGATGAATACAGACAAGGAGGATGTTTTCTTTTGCCCTGTCCTTTCCCCCTTTTAAGTAGCAGGGCCATCACTCAGAGCAGTATTTTCTTGGCAAGACTGACAGATCATTTTACTCTCCTCTGTTGAGCTAGGTCCATGGTTTTGTAGGAAGGGATGGTCTTGGGTAGCAGGCAGGGCTGTCTTTGAAACACCAGGAATGCTATCCAAAACTGAAGCCTTCTTTCATATGAACTTGAATTTGCTGATGTGAATTTGCACTTGCAGAAGTTGAGGGATTCTTGTCACTTCTGTTGATTTATATTCACAAACACATACTAAGAACACATTCTGCCCCACCCTTCCTTTTTGTTTTCTTTCTGCTATCTTTGCTTTCTCCATATGAATTATGGTTTCTAATGATACTCTTTCTGGTTATTAAGACTCTTTTTTTTCTGTACAACCTTCCTCATGCCTCTTTCATAGCCTAAGCCAAAAATATTTGTCTACCACAAGTGATCAATGCCAGATTTGTTGTGTGGGCAGGATTAACAGTGAGGGATAACAAAATAGAGGCAAATTGATGCTTCACTAAAAATAGACCTGCTGCAGAAGGTAGAAACTGTTTCCTCATGTTGAAGCTAAAGGATAATTAATAGAGCAATTGGGATGAATTTGGGAAATGATTCTTGGTGAACCACATCCTTCCTGCACTCAGTAAAGGAGGCAGGGGATGATACAGATTTGAAGCAAGCACAGCAGTGGTGAGAGGGTTGGTGTTTGCAGCCATTAATAACTGAAGCTGCCTGTCATTTGGCTTTGTTGTAAGTGGCTAGAGTGCTACTGCCCACAGCAATGCTGGCAATTTTTAGCATCTTCCTTTCTGGATGAGCCAGAATCTATGTGGATCTCAGCCTCAAGTGGAGATGGCAGATTGTGCAGAGAGAGGGGCCGTGACAAGGTTTCTTTCTTGCCTGCTTGTCTGTTTTACCTTCAGTGTTTTACATTCTGGATCAAGCCCTGAGACTTACCCCAGCTATTTAATTGCACATAATTTAATCTGTTTTCCTGTAAATCATGTTCTCTCCTGTAAACTGTCTGACCAAAATGATGTTTTCATCCTTTTAATACAACAGATTATAGCAGCCAATTCCCAAGGCAGCACCCGTTATTTAATTATAGCTAATAGATTATTACCTGCAAGCACCACTGTTGCCAACATGGGGAAGAAACCTGGGCCAGAAATGAGACATTTCTGATGTTGGGAAACTGGAGATGGCTGGAGGACAGAGAGAATGTCCACATGAGTCTGGTGCGTATTTCTTTGAAGGCAGTTTGCAGTGAGAGCAAGAGAGAAATGATGATATAAAAAGTCCTGGGATAAAGTTAAAGATGTGCACTCCTTTGCTAGTCAGGTTACCGCATCAGGATATGGCATCTGGGGCCCCCAAATAGGACCAACCTGCTCGAGTCGGTCCACAGGAGGGTCACAAAAATGACCAGAGGACTGGAGCACCTCTCCTATGAGGGAAGGCTGAGAGACTTGGGGTTGTCCAGCCTGGAGAAGAGAAGGCTCCAGGGAGACCTTATTGTGGCCTTTCAGTATTAAAAGGGGGCTTATAAGAGAGATGGGGACAGACTGTTGCAATAGGACAAGGAGTAGTGGTTTTAAACTAAAAGAGAAGGTAGGTTTAAATTAGATATTAGGAAAAAATTCTTTACTCTAAAGGTGGTGAGACACTGGAGGAGGTTGCTCAGAGAAGCCCCATCCCAGGCAGTGTTCAAGGCCAAGTTGGATGTGGCTTTGAGCAACCTGGTGTAGTAGAAGGCGTCCCTGCACATGACATAGGTGTTCAATCTAGATTATTAAGGCATACCCAAATAATTCTAAGATATTAGTATGTGACAACTTGTGTTTATTATATCCTTGTCAGTGGTAATGGCAAACCCTCTATTTTGAAAAGTAGGTTCATCTAAACTATTGTCATATCACCCCTTAATCTTCCATTTAACAGCTTAGAGGAAAGCTGGATCCCACTGAAACCGGAAGGTGAACCAATCACTACTTAAATAATTGATTTCCTAGGATGATTCCAGTGATGCCCGTTCATGACAAATTAGGCAGAGGACTTGTAATCAGGGGAGTAGTTGAGTGTCTGTAAATTCAGTGAATCTGCTGGGTGGGCAGAAGCAAGGAGCACAGGTTTGTGCCCTGAGCGGGGAGGAGGCCAGCAGGACTCAGCAGTGACGCTGCCCCAGGATCTGCTTTGCCAAACAAACATGATGTGGGCTGGCCAGCCTAGCACATGTGCTAGACAGATGATCAACCTACACACAACTCTCAACTAGCAGCAAAGCAATATTTTTTGCCTGGTGGGCATGAAACAGGGGAGGTGAAGGATTTTTAACTGAAAGTATCACAGTGAACACTGGGCATATATTACTGGAAAAAGAGTTGTATCAGTTCTGTTCTTATCAGAGCAGCTTATCATCATCAGTGCAGATTTCCCTCCTCTCCTACTGCTGAGTGTTTATCAAATGAGATATAGCAGTTCTTTTGAACATTCTCACAAGGCTTTAGAAATGACAACGTGATAAAACGTAATATTTTCTAAGGGCAGCTCTGAGTCCCCTTGTGTATTGTCTCATCTGTACTTCTCATTCTTTAGTCTTTGCTAATTTCAGTCTTGGCATCTTGAATCCATGGGTGTCCTAGACACGTAGGCTGGAAAAGACATGATAAATCATGCAATTCTGCCTATGAGCAGAGGTGGCATCAACATACTTGGACCACCCTGTAGACCTTATCAAGACATCTTGACAATGATTTGTTTACACCTGTTCCTGAAGATCCTACATGATGAGGATTCTGTATCTATTTCTACTATAATGCTTAACTAACTTTACAATTAATAGATTTTATTGGAGTTATTAACTGAAGTCCTGCTTTTTATAAATGTAGCCTTTTATATTCTTCTTCAGGCAGAGAACAACTTGAATAATGTAATTGAGTTTTAAAAGTTTGTAGTTAGTGTTTTACCATATAGTCCTAATTTTCTTCCTGTGAGGCAAAACAAGTGTGTTCTTTCGAACTTTTTTCTTGGTCATAATTCCTCGGCTATCAATATTGTTAATTTTCCTTTAACTAGATCATGTTTTGAGTGAGAGAGATTTGAGAGAGGTTAAAACTCTGATAAGGTAGAGGTCTATAATTGTAGAAAGACCGTTTAATACCAACTCACACAAAACACTGTTGGGTGTCTCATATGTCCAGTAATGAATAGGGAAAATTTAAAAATTGGGATATGCTTCCTCCATAAGGCACACTCAGCTTTCAGCAATCAGTGGTTTGAAAACTTCCTGAACTGGAGGTTGCATTTCTCTCACCGCATTTAATAGACCCTGATGGGCTAATTCAATTGACTGGAAAAGAGATTAGACAAATTTTATGGTTAATCTTCAAAGCATCTGGTGACATTGAGTTCCTCAATTTACGTGCTATCCACACGAAAAACATATTTCCCACAGCTTGTCTCAGATGTGTTTGCCTGGCAGCTTAACCACTGCTCCCACCCCTTTTATTCCCCATCAGCTCTTGCATTCTGAGAAATAGCAAGTGTCCTCCATGTCATGCATGTTTGCATGAACCTGTGGCAGCACTGGCTTTTTTTGAGAAACAAATGTATATCACTCCTGAAATCCTAGAATAAAATGGACCTTCTCTAGAGAAACTATGACAATTAGCCAGCACTCCTGGCTCTCATCTCACAAGATATGCAACCAAAAATTTGCTTTGTTATTGTCCACTTCTGCTTGGAGTTGTCCTGTATCTTTGTTGTAACAGAAGCAGCAGCCTGCCTTCACTAAGGGTCTAAACAGACTCATTTCATCTGTGGCAGGGAATGAGAGCACGCTTGTGGACAGTTACTGCATATTCCTGTCACATGGGCCATGAACTTTGAGAAGTTATTACTGCCTCTACTAGGCTACACCAAGAACCACTTTCAACCTTTGTTTCATGGTTCTACAAGAGAAAGTAAATATTAAATGCTGGTCCCTGGCCAAATTAGTCTGCCAATTCTTCACCTTAACAGTTCCATCCAGCTAAACAAAGAAGATAATCACTTAAGGATCAAAACTTTCATCTGAAAATTTAAGGGTGAGTATGGGAAATATGTCCGATAACAATTAAAATAATTGTTGGAAATTTTTGATTTCTTGAAAGCTTAGGGAGGAGGTAATGCAAAAATTTGATTTTTAGTAGTGCATTGTAAATCCCTTGAATCCTTCTTTGCAGGGTCTCACAGGAGTCAGTGACTCCATGGCATATGGGCTGTTGGGTTCCAGCAACTGGCTGGGAGTTGGATGACAATCTGTCTCCTGGTAGCACCCTCAGCCTTGGTGTCCCTGTGCTATGCTGTGCCACCAGAGGAAAACGGAGGGAAAATTTCTTGGTGGATCTCACTGGGGCTCTCCTGCTTGTCTGCAAGCTTTCCAGGCCACTGCTGTAGGCTGAGGACTGCCCCTGCGTGGTGCTTCAAAGATGGAGGGGTTCTGCTGCAGGTATTGCAAGAGTGTGGGTATTTGGATGTGCCAAGTTCTAAAGCTAGATTACTTAAAACTCTTACAGCTCCACAAGGTCCTCAGCAAAGGTTACCATAATCTCTTGCCTCTCTTCCAAGCATGACCTGAATTAATGGCTTTGGATGTGACCATATAGCCTCTAGCACTTTGTAAAAGGGACTTCTTGCATCTCAACAAAGCAGCATGGCTGCTGGTAAGAGAAGTGTAATAACCTCTTCTCTTTTCCCCTTTCCTTCCTGAAAATAGTGGATCTTTCCTGTTCTCTGTGTGCTATATCATTCACGCTTACTTGCATGTATTTAATACATACGCTTTTCCAAAACAGCAGAATGGCAAGACCTGGTCCAAGTGTTAGCAGGGATGGCTCTGCAGGACTGTGCCTGGACTGAAGTGACCTGCAGGTTTAACACTGCTCTGGAAGACTGAAGCACTACAGCATTCTGTGCCAGGACAAGTCCTGCTTCATGGACTGTTTTTGGAAGAGAACAGTAAATATATATTATGGGGTTTTTTGAAGTTTTAGAAATGAGGTTGCAAATTTTTTAATTCTTGAGGGTAATGAAAGATCAAGAAGCATATTATGATTATAGTTTGAAATCACCAAAGCTGTCTTTTTTTTCCCCTGTCTTGACTATTCCTTGACCTAATCTAAAACTTCTTTCCTGCACAGAAGTGTCCCATGCACTTTCCTCCCAAAGAGATCCACCCTGATTGCTCTGCTTCAGTAATGTTATAGGTCTAAGTAAAAAGGGAATTGCTGTACAGATGTATCTATAGATAACATGAAAATGTTATTCTTCTCTTCCTTTTCCTATCTATTCTCCATAGCTTACTCAGGAAAATTATGAGGAATCTTCCAGAGAGCGCAGCTGGGTGCTGAAGCTGGTAAGTGTAGAAATCATACAGCGGCCCTGCATCTATACTGAAGGGTAATAAATTTGTGTGTAAGACAGGAAATCATAGACCAAATATTGGCAACCACATCCTATGTAGATTTTGCCGAGATTGGCTTTGATTGCCAACTGGTGGCCAGAAGCTGTCTCTGATTCAGTTCTTCCCTAAGGCCACCCACCTGGTGGCTCAGAGGCACTGGAGCAGCCAGACTGGTTGTGGCCACAGCAGTGCTCTAGCCAAAGGTCAAGTGAGCATCTCCTGCCAACACAGAATGGGCTGATTCCTTCTTATTGGTAGATTTGTATTAGGTAAGAAATTAGGAATGCTGTGGCACTAAAGAGTTGGGTATATTGATTTACCTCTTTCTGCTGGAAGAGTGCAGATATCAGGGTTTGCCAGTAGTTTGTGAAAACCTGTTGTGAGGGTGGGTAGGAGCAAGTGTTTCCAAACCACCCCTCTGGGGACTTCTGCTAACAGACTCACCAACTCACTGCAGTAAATTGGCCAAGGACCCCATTGGGAGGTGGAATTTGAGATGGTTGTGGATGTGGCTGGGATTTCCCTGCTTAACAAAAAGCTTCAGGTACAAGCTCTAGAGAGTCCTATGAAGACTGGTGTTTGCTACTAATGGCCTCTAGGTACTCTGAGATGGAGCTTCCTGGGATATCCGAGTGATTTTTGGATCACCTGGAGCAAGGAGGATGTGGCAGGGGAATGATCTCTCCATAGTATGTGATCTATCATGCTGTCTGTGTAGCAAAGTAGTCGGACTGAGAAGGAGAACCAGGTAGGAGTTAAAAGGTAGGAAAACTTGCTTTTTGGCGGTCAGGCTGACAGAAGACTTTCTAAGCCTCCAGAATTCCAGTGTTATGGAAACTGTTGCCTGAAGATAGCTTGAAGGAGGGCAAGTCTTGTGGTGGTAGTCTTAAAATATCCTGTCTGTTCAAGAAATAATGTTCTTAAAGGTCTGATGGGAGAAGAGACTGCTTTTTGACCTTCCTCTGCTTGGCTTTGATTTCAGACTTTCCCTTGCTTGTTTGAATAACATTGGAGCAAACTTTGAGCTCCAGGCCAGCAATTTAAGTTATCAATCAACTGGCAAAAAAGGTCAGGAAAGAAGTGCTACTGCTTTCCCCTGGCTGGTGACCACTCCTTCTCTTTATCACTGAGGCCATTGGCAGCTCAGATTGCCCTTGTTCTTGTAACAAAGGTTGCTGGGTAGGAGGAGAATTGAGCAGCAAAAGGCAGACAAGACCTCAGGAGCAATTTGCAGGAGTATGTATTAAAGCTCAGGCCAGACTAAGGGGTGAGCACAGCCTGAATTAAGAAACCTTCTCTGCAAAAGGCTGCACAGACTGTGCCAAGATACATCCCTGTGCTCCCCTCACCATTTCCAGACTGCAATCTGTGACTGGTGGAGTGGGATCCTGCTCATGAGAGGTTTCTGCTAAGCTCCATCACCAGCCTCATCCTTGGCAGTGACTGAGAAGAGCTGGAGGGGGAGGAAGAGGAGCAGAATGGTGGTGTGGGTACCAGTAATCATCTGTGGAAAGATACCCCACTGGGTATCTGAGGACCTGTCTGAAACCCCTGTGTGGCAGCTGAGGGCTGTGTGGGACTCGATCTAGTTCACTCAGAGATCACTGTGGTTCTTAAAGCCACTTCATTACAGAGCACATTGACAGGCACTGCTCATGCCCGAACTCATCCTGTATGTCTTGGCTATGTCAGTGGCTGGCATACAGTGGTTTTTTTCTCTTGTGAGTAGCAAGATTTACAGATGATCACTCAGTGGGGTTTGTAGAGTCATTCAGGTCCTTGCATGTTTGTCCTCATGTTTTTCAGAGTGCAACCTACAAAAATAAATTTAATTGCTTCTGTGTGTGCAAAGGCCAAGTTCAAGGCCTGGCTTTTTGCAGTCAAACACAAGGGGTAAAATGTTCACTGGTTCACAGTATGGCCCCTCTCTCTTTTCTTTGTATTGAAACCTAAGCTGAATTACCAAGACTGTTTCTCCTTGCAGAACCTGGCCTGAAATATCCAAAATCCAGGCTTTCCCTCTGAATTTTGCCACACTAGTTTCTGGGAAAAGCTATCAGAAAACAGAAAGTGAAGTGAAACACAGGAGAGGAGAGGTGTTTACCACCTGCCTGGCTTTAAACAGCGGTCTACCTGCTGAGAAGGTCTAGTATGGTTCAGAAGGGTTCTTGTTGTGTCATGGTGATTTCCCTATCTCTACTTCAAACCGCTCTCTGCAGTCTTTTTCAGAGAAGGGAAAATGTCCTACTCTGCTCCACAGAAGCTACTTATAGCAATGTTCATGGTGCTGGAGAGCTGTCAGCTTTGCTAAGTGGTGAGGCAGGGGGGAAGCAGATACTTGAGATAAGAATAGTAAGTGAAATCTTAAATTTGACAGGCTTGTCAAGGAGGAAATTACAGCTTGGAGGAGGAAAAGTGGTTGTGTTTTGAATTTTCTGTAGTAAATATAAAGTCTGGGGGTTTTGGCAGTGAGGAGGCAGTTCCACCAGGAATGTGTAGAGCTTTGTTTTGGACATGCCTGCCACAGCTGTTTTTCATTATAAGAGAGCAAGAGGAGGACTTGGTGACAAGAAACCTTGTTTACTATGGTGGAGCTGCCGTAGAAGATGTAGGAAAGTAGGCAGAGATGAGTGTGGAGGGAGCCTGGAGGACACTGGAAATCTCTTAAGTCCAGGTGACACCTGAATCAATTTGGCATAAGGTTACTCTTTCTTCCCCATCTCCACTGAAATAACAAGTTATTGACCTCACCTGGCAGTAACTGCAGTGCAGTTTCCAGCTGTTCCAGGGGCTGGGCACTTGTTTTTCATGGGTTGTGTTTAAGAATGTGATGCTTGCCTTTTAAATTTTATTCTAAATTCTGCTCTCAGGCCAGCTTGAGCTTGTACTGTGGAAGAAGTGCTGGTATTTATCGCTGCTTTGCTGGGTTTCCATCAAGATTTCTGCCAGAGGGAATGGAGGGTAAAAGGGGAGCTAAGGGACGTGCAGGAGAGCTCTGTGAGTTCGATCTAGAAATGTGGCAGCACACAGGCACGCACTATCACCTGCTGCTCACAGGAGGCAGAGGTGTGAAATAACATGTCCAGGGTCAGGCAACAGGCTGCAGTCAAAGCATGAGCAGTGCAGCCACATCTCAGCCCTTCCTGCTGGACTCTGCATTGCTCTGGATAAGCTGTCCTAGTCATTCTCTGCTCTTCCACGTACAGCATCAGCTTCTTTTTCTGCAAGAGGTGTTCATGTAAACTGAATGCAATTTGCAATGAAAACAGAAGAGAGACAGACCTTCATCATTTTTTTCCTCCCCCTCCAGAGTACTGAGGCGGCTTGGTCCTCTACCGGTGATGAGTTTGGCAAAGGGAGGGTCTGGGGCACCAGAAATAACAGTATTGCAGTCACAGGATGTTCTGGTCTCACTTTTGAGGAAAACTCTCAGTGCATCATCCTAGTGTTGGAACAAAGCTGTCCAGCAGGACTGAGACATTCTCTAACTGTGCTGTGCATTTCCTCCTCGATGGGACCTCTTGGATGAGCTCCTGTGCAGCTGCTTCACTGGATTTCAGTAGTGACCCAGATGTGAGCCATCCTCACCTCAGTAGGCCAGGGCTGCTTCGGCTGTTGGAAGGACCTTCCCCAGGGGAAAAGGGGACACTTCCCTGTGCCCAAGTGGCGTGGGGTCAGCTATCCTGATGTTATGAATGCAGAGCAGCTGGGCTCACATTTCTCAAGAGTGATGTCCCGGACCAATCTGTCCATACTTAGTGCACTCAGGTGTTTAAGATATTCAGCCCTTTATTTTGATGCTTCTCTGACTGCCAGTCTAATTTAAATACCTGTTCTCAAGAAGTGAATGCTGAAGCACTTCTGAACATTGCTTGTTCAACTCGTAGCTGGTGGTTTGTGAGAGATTTAGCTTGTAGCTGCCTGGGCAGGTGTCAGAATTAATCTGCTCTCCTATGAATTGGCTGGAGCCTTCAGTGCCTAATGAGAGAAGATCTGATTTGAAAAGTTACCTGGACATGGTAGTCCAGTAAAGGGTCTTGACTGCTAGAGATTCTCTGGTGTCTAAGAAGAGTTTAGGTCCTGCCTCTCTCTTCCTCTTTATGGGAATACAAAGCAACTATTTCTATGAACTCCTGCACATTTGGTATCTTTGAGCCCTCACTTCTTCTGTAAAGAATGACAAAGAGTTTTAAAATATTTCAGGAGGAAAAAGAAAATTATGGGTAGCAGACAGGCACAGGTTGAGCCCTGTCGTGTAAATTGAACATACAGTTCTGTTTCTGAGCACTTATGGCCATTTAAGAGGACCATGATGCTTCTAGGATTGTTTGTGTAAGATATTAGGATATTTCGCTTTTCCTAATTGTCCTCCTATTTAGACACAAGGGGTGAATGACTTTTGCCACTTCTTGAAGTGACACTCTTAGCAATGATAATATCCCAATATCATCATGTTATTGAAAGCTGTTTGCTCCCATCTCTTCCAGAGTGGATTGTGCCCACCATTTCTAAGCTCTGCCAAAATCCTTTTGGATACTTACTTATTGTTACAGAGCAAATAAAGGAGAGTTCCTAGTGCAGACAGCAGGGAAATAAGATCAGAGCCAAAAGCTGTTCTGCTCCCTGTGGGCACACTGCTGTGGTAATGGGGAGCAGGGTAGCCAGTGGATAAGCCAGGTCAGTGCCAGAAAACCAGCCTGATGACCACCTCTCCTACCAGGGGTCTGCTGGTGGATCCTTATGGTGCTATCTTGGTGCCAAGAGCTTGGGTCAGGGTAGCCATGGAGCCAAAGTAAATACTTTAGCAAAGGCTGATGAGCACAGACTGCCTCTGTAACATCACGGGCTTCTCAGAAATTTGAGTGCTAAGACCTTTAGCTTTTTCATTTCTGCCATAACAAAAAAAGTCTGCTCAGGTGACCTCTTTCTTTCCTCTCTCTTTTCCCCCATCCTTTTTCTTTCAACATTTCTTTTTTTCCCCCTAGGTTCCAAATCATCATTATTAATCACATGGAAGGGCTAAAAATAAAGGTGAGAAATGGGAACAAGTATTCTACGTTTTACATTCAGATTCACTTTGGGCTGGAGCACAAGGTAAGAAAATGGGCATCATGTCCTTGCTCTTGCAAACAGTGCAGAGGATGTGCCAGCCATGGTAGCAGAGGAGAAGGTGGTGATAAAGCACAGTTCAAATGAGCCTGGATGTTGCTTCTTTAGACCTCTCTTCCTTTTGGCTCCCCAGTCTGCAATACTTGCAAAAAAGAGTAGGTCTGGCTTTTGCTTCCCAGACAGCTGAAATGCCACAGGATGTGGCTTCTCGTTTCTGCCTCTCTGGTCCTTTGGGAACAAAACCTTCATGTTCCAAGTACAGGCACTTAGAGAGGAGGCACAGGCAGATTTCCCCATGCTTGCCTCTCTGTTTTCCCCCTTTGACCAAGCAGCACTACACTGGGTTCTTTTCACAGCTTCTTGCTTAAGTTAACTGCCACAGATTTACCCATCACTTGCCTTCTTCTCATTTCAAATTATTCACAGACTAAGACATACCTTTTAGTTCAAACCCCAGGAGTCCTCATATTTTATAGTAAGTAGACACATGGTCATATTTCAGCCTGCAGTTTCTAGAGGTCTGGAAACAAACATTCGGCTTTTCTCAATGCCAAGCTGCTTAATAACCTGTTACAGCCTACATGTACTAATGCTCTCAGACATTATGCCCTTTCATAGATGCTTCTTTCCCTGGCATAAATTCTTGAGGTTGATTTTTTTTTTTTAATTTTTTATTTTAGGCTAGCAGATAAAATGCAAGGGGTTTTTTTGCAAGTAGCCACTTGGAACTTTCCACTTTGGCTTGTTATTGCCCAATTGCTAAGAATCTTATTTCCTGTTGTGTTTTTCTCTTTATTGCCATTTGGTTTTGGGTACTTCCTGAGTTAGGGTGTCTTCTCACAATAGCAGCAGACGTCAGCATGGCTTGTCTTGTGGCACAGACTGCATAGAGCAAAGCACTATTGCCCACTGTGCCCATTCCTATGAGCTGGCAGTGCATCATGAAATTCCTTTAGTGCATAAAAGGTAAATACAGGCTGATTTTCATGAGAGGAACTGATGGAACCTGCGTGTAGCTGTTGCGTAGTGGGCTTCACTGGTAGAATTGCGTGTATTTCAGAGATTGCAGCAAGATTAATTCCCACCCTTTTATAGGTGGGAAAACCAAAGCACAAATAAAAGTTATTTAGCAGATCAGGTACTGAACTGAGAATACAATCAGAATATAACTCTCCAGCCTCTCAGACCTGTGACTTCTCCTTTCCCTGAGTGGAGAAGGTTTATGCACAAGCATGATTAAAAATGCCGAAAAACTATGCCTTGACTAGACTATTTCATGGCAATTAATGTTGACATCTGCTGATTTTTTCCGAAGGCTTACACAGCAAATGAGGAGAAAATAGAAAGAATTGGAATGTGTAACATTGTAATATTATTCCTCATCTAAACCCTAGGCCCCCATCTTGCTGTGATTTGATGCCTGTACTTGAGCTATTCACCAAGGGCACGGAGGGTAGGTTATTCTTTTCCTCTTTACAGCAGCTAATACTGTTCTCACCTCTCCTCTCAGTCCTCCTTCCTTTGGGCTGCCAGTACTGCTGGACACTGCAGCTACTGATGCAGTTTTTACAATGAATACCTCAGTTACTCTGTAATATTTTTATCCAGACCTTATTTTTCCCAGTTTATTTTTGCCAAGGTCACATGAAACACTGTTAAACCCCTCAGAAGAGCCAGTGTATGTGGTTTTCTGTGCTTGCCTGGTGTGTCTACAAGGTCTTTGTCATAGAAAGAAACACACTTCATTGGATCTGTTCATGTCAGTTGTGGGTGGGATTTTAACTACCTCCCAAATACTGGGTAGATGCTTCCACGTGGTTTGTCAGTTTTGTTTTTTCTTAGAGTTGAAGTTTAACAAAGCAACCCATAATTCTGACTCCTCCCTTTCCCCTTTTCTAAGATGGTCATTGTCTTTACAACTCTTCTGGAAGCATCCTGGTCCTGTGTGTCATCAGATACCACTTCTGATGACACTGAGGATTCTTCTAAATTCCTCTGGATTCATTTCATCCAACTAAAAGCTACATAGCATATCTATTTTATTCTTTATTAATTCTAACCTGAGGTTAAATATTACTGATATTGCTGGTATTAATTTTGCTGACTGCCTGATCTCTAGCAGTTTTTTAATAGACACTGAAGCAAAAAAATTCATTAAACACTTCCTTGCTTAGTGATGTTTAATAAAAGCTTTCAATGCCTCTTAAGAGATCTGTTCATCATTTGTTTTCCTTTTGCTAATATTGTACAAATGCAAGCCTTAAAATGATTTTTTCTCCGTTGGTTGTATGTTACTTTCTGCCATGGCCTCTCTGATTTTCATCTCTGTACATCTGTACCATCATTGCTTGTAATTTTTATCTCTTTTTCCAGAATTGACATGCTTCCTCTCTGTGGCGGAGGTTGCTGAAGTACCATAAGATTTAGTCTCTTTGTCCATGCTCTTTATGCATTAGGACAGTTTGTGAGTTAGATGTGCTTTGTTTAAGGACTGGAGGCTCCTATGAACTTTTTACCTCACAGAAGCTGAATAATTTTCATTTGATTTCATCTTCAACAACTTATTTTGCTCTTCCCTGTGGCATTCACATTCTCTGAACAGAGAGATAAAATTCTCTCTCTCAGGGCTTTTTCCTGGAGAAGCACAGAGAGAAGAAGAGAAAACAATTCTTATCTGTGCCTGTGTTTGTGCCCATGTGGAATGTGGTATGGAGATTGTTTACCCGAGGTGATTGCTTGATTGGATTCTGGTGATGGGTGTTTTGGATTCATTGACCAATTGGATCCAGCTGTGTTGGGATTCTTGGGAGAGAGTCACAGGTTTTCTGGTTAGTTAGTTAGTGATAGTTATTGTTAGTGTAATATAGTTATAGTATAATAAAGTAATTAATTAGCCTTCTGAAATCACTGGAGTTCAGAACTCATTCTCCCCAGGCATTGGGTTGCTTTTACTATACTTCCCACTTTTTCTTCTCCTAAGATTCTGAGACTTTATAGTTTGCTCCTTCTCTACCAATTTCCTTCCTTGCTTTCCTGTTTCACTGCATTTCACTACTGTCAGCATCAAATACTCCTCTGAGTGATTTCAGAGATTTTGCATCTACAGTATTTCTTCTTGCATGTGGCTGAACAACCTGTGGAGCAGCCTGTGCTCTTGTGTCGGCTCATTCCTTGCTTCCCCTGATTACAACAGGTAACCACCATCATGTTTCAGTTTGGCTTAAGTTTCATCATTCGGTTTCTAAATTGTTTTCTTATGGCCTGAATTTACCCCAACCATCTCTGCTCTCTCCGTCAGATCTTATTCCAATTTACCAGCCACGTTGAGGAGGTAAAATGCTTGTTTTATAAAATCCCTCAGGGAAGAGAGCAGCAAAGAAAACTCAGAAATGGTGGATGTGTGTGTAGTGGAGGGTTGTGAAAATCAGTATAGCAAAGTTAACTTCAAGGCTAGCCTGCTTCTGAAGTGAAGTCAGTAAACTGAAGATAGAGCTGATAGAAGTTTCTTGTGAAGACCCCACTTGGCTCTTGAGTGAAGAGGTTGAAGACATTAACTCAGTCACATCCTCCTTGCCAGCAGACTGTTCTGCTGCATTGGCTGAAACAATTGTTTTCATCTCATAGAAGTCCAACAAGTAATGAAACTTTAATCCTTCTGTTTCCTAAGCAGAACATCATGTGTTCTGTATTTTAATTGGATTGAGGCCATGCTGATACTTCATTAGTACAACTATGAGCCTTACATAAATTCTTGTGCGTAAGTTCTGATCTCCTGAATGGTGTTTCAGCTTCATGTTACTGTGCCTGTGTGTACCTGCTGTATTATTTTGTCAAAAATCCTGCCTTAATATGTGTTTATGTTAGGCAAATATTGTATTTTTGACATGTACTTCTATTATCAGATAAAGATGGGTGGAGGAAAACTGTAAGGTCCAGAATATGCCCAGTATCTCATCATAGAATTATTTGGGTTGAAAGGGACCTTTTTAAAGATCATAAAGTCCAATGCCCCTGCATTGAGCAGGGACATCTTCATCAACATCAGGTTGCTCTGAGCCCTAGAAGGATCTGTTCCATGATCTTCACAGGCATAGAGGTGAGGCTGACAGGTCAGTACTTCACAGGATCTCCCTTTCTACACTTTTTTAAGATGGATGCCATTTCCTTTTTCCCTTTTTCACCCAACTGCCATGACTTTTCAAGTATCATGGGGAGTAGCTTGACAACCACATCTGCCAAGTCCCTTGGGACTTTGGGACGCATCTTGTCAGGTCCCATAGACTTAGGCATGTTTCAGCTGGTTCCTCAGGTGGTCTCAGACCTGATCCTCTCTTACAGTGGGAGGGACTTTGCTCCCTCAGTCCCTGCCTTGCCCCACTCAAGAGGTGTGGGAAGAGTGATGAGGCAAAAAATTGAGCACCTTGTCTGTTGTTCCCAGTTTGCCAGTCATGTTCATCAGAAGTAGTGCATTTTTGACATTCTTTTCTGGCAGATATACCTGTGGAAGCCCTTAATATCCTTTGGGTCCCTTGCCAAGTTCAGCTCCAGCCACACCTTGGCTTTGCTGACCCCATCTCTACACATACAAGCAATATCCCTCTATTCTTCCCAGGATACCTCTCCCTGTTTCAAAAATGCACTGACTGCGCATTTCCTTCTTGCCCTTTTACTTTGACCACCAGGTCTTGACTCATCCATGAGTCAAGACCTTTCTGATTTCTCATGTGTGGGGTTCGAGAATTCTTGTGCTCTGTGGAAAGCGTTCTTGAAGACCTGCCACCTCTGCTCTGCCCCCTTGCCCCCAAGGGCACTTTCAAGGGGGTCTTACTGAACTTAGAAAGCAAAACTTAGGAATTTTGCTTTCCTAAAATTTAGTGGCCTGATTTTACTCTGCCTGACCCATATTCCTGAGGACTGTGATCTCCACCAATGCAGGATCACTGCAGCCCAGGCTGACTCCAGGCTTGATGTCACCAATTAGATCACTTGTGCTAGTGAATAACAGGTCTGGTGTTGCATCTATCTCCTTTGGCAGGGATGTCTGTTACCTGGCTTGCCTGGCTTAAGAATTTATCCTCAATGCATTCCAAGAGTTTCCTGGATCACCCACAGCTTGCTCTGCTACTTTTCCAGCAGATGCCATTTGTTGAAGTCCCCCAACAGGATGATAGCCATGATTATGACTTTAAGCTTCTCTTCTGGGGCTAGAGGTTTGTAAGGTGCAAACTCTATGAAGAACTTAACAGATGCAGAAAATCCAGCCCCAAAACCAGCTTGATGCTTAGAGGGTAGAGAAGCTCACGGAAATAGTGTTGTTGTGTTTGCTTATCGCTGTGCATACAGTTCAGCCTGTTAAGTTCTCCCATGCTCTTTACAACAGAAATTCAACAGCCACCTGCTGGCACATGAGAGTTTGAAACTCAAATTAACTCTGAAGTGAAAACAGGTTTTGTAGTTCTGTATGTACAAAAGTATGTTAATTTTATAATTAATCCTGGACTGTCTGTAAAAGAAAATGAGCATTCTTTAAATAGTTTTGACAGACCAAGAGGAGCTCAGGTTTTCATCACTAGAATTATGGCTCTTCCAGGAGTAGCAGCAATCCTTATAGCTGGATACTGCCCATTGCAGTGAGTTCCTGGTCACTGACCGGAGTTCCCTCGAGCTGCTGACACAGCACTGATTTGGTTCAGTGTGCTTTGTCCAGCAGAGATGAGAGAGGGAAAACTAATTATTAAAAAAAAAGAAAAACCACACAAACCAAACAAACAAATCCCCAAAACAAACGTGAGGAGCAAATGAACGATGAAAACCGCCCTGGGGTCCACAACGAAAAGCGCCCCAGGTGCTCGCTGTGGCACGGCAGGTGGCAGCCCGGCTGTGCACGGCTCCCAGGGCTGCCACCCGCAGGTGCTCGGCCCCGCAGGACGCGGCTCCCTGCGGGCACGGCTCCAGCGCCGGCCTTGGCGCACACCAAACTCAGGACAGGCAATGGGCACTCGCAGCCCAGAAAGCCGAACGTGCCCTGGGCTGCATCCAAAGTAGCCTGGGCAGGGGAGGGAAGGGATGCTGCCCCTCTGCTGTTCTCTGCTGAGACCCCACCTGCAGGGCCGTGTCCAGCTCTGGGGTCCCCAGGGTGGACAGGACATCAGCCTGTTGGAGCGACTCCAGAGGAGGGTCACCAAGCTGATCAGAGTGAGGGAGCACCTGTCCTATGAGGAAAGGCTGACAAAATCGGGGTTTTTCAACCTGGAGAAGAGAAGGCTCTGAAGTGACCTAATTCTGGCCTTCCAGTACCTGAGGGGAGCCTACAGGAAAGACGTAAAGGGGTTTTTATTACAGCATATAGTAACAGGATGAGGGGAAATGGCTCCTAACTAAAAGAGAGTAGGTTTAGTTTAGATACTAGGAAAAAGTTTTTGCTCTGAGGGTGGTGAGGCACTGGAACAGGTTGCACAGAGAGCTGAGGATGCCCCATCCCTGGCGGTGTTCAAGGCCAGGCTGGATGGAGCTCTGAGCAGCTTGGTCTAGTGGAAGGCATACTTGCCCGTGGCAGGGGGGGTGGTACTAACTCTTCTTTAAGGTCCCTTCCAACATACATCATTCTATGATTCTATGTACTTTCATTTGTTATGAAGTGCAGACCAGGTACTGTACAAAAGAATGTTAAATGCAATGAATTTTCATGTGTATTGACATCTAGGAACACATAAATCTTGTAGGAGACTTTATCAGGGATTTTTCCCCTCTAGGTTACACTAGTCTGCAACTTTCCACCACAGGTCACTTTTCTCTTTTTGTTTCCTCCCTTAACTTCTACTTTGTTTGGCAGCCACCAGGAGCATGCAGTGTAATCCCAGAAGGAACTGCTCCCAGTGTTGTCAGTGAGCATATGGCAGGTAGAATTGATGTAAATGCATTCAAGGTTGGTTTCGACACCCACCATTTTAATATTTAAGTAGTCATGGCACTGAGCCATATCATAAGGGCCTTTCCCACTGCATACAGTGGAAAGATTTCTATCTTGATGGGACAGAGCAAGTCTTGCCTGGCATCTTAACCACCCACAAAAATTAGTCAGATGGTAACTAGCTGAGCATGGCTTTACCCCTACTTTACAAGATTTTTTGTGCTTCAAAAAGTAAGAGCAGCTTTCTAATGCTGAAAATGTCATAAGACCTACCTCAGTGTGTGACCTTTCAATAATTTATTTCAGGGAGCACATCACCACCAGGTTGTTCTGATACTCTTCCTACATCTTCCAATCCTACTTGTTCTATGATTTTAATGGTGGCAGTGAGCTTTGTCCCTGAAGCTATGAATGGGTATGACAGTCACGTATTCTTGTCATGCACTGCTATTTTACATGTGTCTATCAACTGCAGCTGGCTGGGGTGTAAAGTGAGGCAGAACCTGGCAGTTATATGAATACAAATTGTGTTTATTCTTCCTTCAAAAAACCTCTTGTTGCTCTCCTCAGTACCCAGACACTTGTGAAGCGCAGATATGTTTGGAGCAGTGCAGGGGCATGTAAATATGCTACCCTAAATCACATCAATTTTCCATGACCCATTCAGCATCTGTTCTTGTATTCTCAAGGCGGTTCTGTGTGATGACTACTGCATTTGGAGAAAGCTCCTCATGCTACCCTTTTTCCTGTGCTGTGGTGAGACTCCACTTGGGGTACTACATCCAGCTCTGGGCTCCCAAGCACAGGAAAGGCTATTGGACCTGCTGGAGTGGCTCCAGGGGAAGGCTGCAAAAATTATTGAAGGGCTGAAGCACCTCTGCTATGAGGAAAGGCTGAGACAATAGGAGTTGTTCAACCTGGAGAAGAGAAGACTGGGGGGACCTTGTTGTGGCCTTTTTTTGTTATTAAAGGGGTCTTCTAAGAGAGATGGGGCCAGACTGTTTAGAACAGCCAGACTGTTCTATTCTTGCAATAGAACAAGGTTTTACACTAACAGAGGATAGATTCTGACTGGATATAAGCATCCTGATTTCAGCTGGCATAGAGTTAATTTTCTTCCTAGCAGCTGGTACAGTGCTGTGCTTTGGATTTATTATGAGAACAGTGTGATACCACTGATATTTTAGTTACTGCTAAATAGTGTGACTCTAAGGACTTGCTGGTTTCCTATGTTCTGCCAGCAAGGAAGTGCACAAGAAAGGAGGGAGCATGGCCAGGACAGCTGATCCAAACTGGCCAAAGGGATGTTTCAGATCTTAAAATGTCAGGCTCAGTATAGAAACTGGGAGAAGTTGGCCTGGAGCCACCAATCACTGTGGAGGAGGGGCTGGACATTGGTCAGCAGGTGATGGGCAGGAGTTTTGTGCATCACCTGTGTTTCTTGGGGTTTACTCCTCTCTCTCCTTTTCATTGCAATTATTAGTATTGTTATTGTAATTGTTATTATTATTGTATTTTGTTTTAATTCACTTATTAAACTGTTCTTATCTCAATCCATGATTTTTGTTTGTATTCTGATTCTCCTCCCCACAGGGTGGTGGGAGGGAATGAGCTAGCAGCTGCATGATAGTCGTTTCGGGCTGGGCCTAAACCACCACAATGTAAGGAAGAAATGCTTTATTGAGAGTAATAAAACATTGGAACAGGTTGCCCAGAGAGGTGGTAGATGCCAAATCCCTGGAAACACTGAAGGTCAGGTTGGATGGGGCTCTGAGCAGCCTGGTTTAGTTGAAGGTATCCCTGATTATTGCAGGGGTATTGGACTAGATAATTTTAAAAAGATCCCTTCCAACCCAAACAATTCTATGATTCATATAGGTGTTTTTTTAGTGTTTATTTGTGATGACTTCTTTAATTTTTGTTATTGCTTTTGCTACAGAAATATTGATGTTGCTTGTAGTAAAAGATAGTCTTTCACAACTTTGCCTTTACAGGGCAAAAAGGACTCCTAGTTTTGGACACTGAAGATGGTCATCATCTCTCTCCTCTGCAATCAATTTCCATGCCCCTTCACAATGTTTCCTCTTTTTGATACAGAACTTTGATGACTCATAGTTAATTTTGCAAGCAGTTTTGCAAATGTTGCTGTCATGGGGGTTCTATAGAAAAACTTTAGCTCATACAGTGCAGGGAAATGCAGTGACTGCTGTTCTGGTAGCTGTAGCAGGGAGTGTAGTTGTAACCAGAAAAGCATTCAGAGTCCAAGTATCACCACCAAAAAAACCCACTGAACTATTTTTATGTTTTCAGAACTTTTTATGGTGACATGTTTCTCAGGCAGTGGCAGCCCCTCTGTTCCTGATGTTGCTAGCCAGCATGAGATTTTGGGAACAAGCTCTTTACACTCGCTTCTCACTTAAATGTTTTTTTTAAATTAGATAGCAGTGGGGCCTTTGTCAGACTTTTTTTTTTTTTAATATTAGTTTTCCTCTTGCAAATCTATGTAAGCTATCTCTCTCCTTAAATTCATATCTGCCAGGAAGCCTCTGTCCTGTAGCACTCTGCTCCCTTGGCTCACAGTGTCTTCTGATTTCCCTGTATTTGAGTTACTGGCATGTGTGTCCTATTTATCCCTCTTGGAGCAGAAACTGCTGGCAGATGGGCCCTGGGTATTGCAGAAAATCTCAAGCAGTGGCAAATGCTAAGAGACTGCCGTTCTCTGTCTTGTTCTTTCTGTGGTCCCACCTAGGTTACCTGCAGCACTGTCTTCCCTTAAAAAAATGCCATAACGATTTGAAAAAAACCTTTTTTTTTTGTAGATCTCCCAGTCCTGTTTGTGGCTCCATAACTGACCTCGCTGGGGTCACCACACTGGGAATGCTGGGGTTGCAATTCAGGTGTGGCACTGGAGCCCTCTCTGTGCAGGAAAGTTTTCCAGTATACACGTACTATAATGTAAGATAATCATGTGCCTAATGCTTGCCACTTATACCTATAATGCACCTGTGCTCTTTCTCATGGCTGCCTGAAAAGGGTAGTTTTCTTCAATATTTAACCTTTCACTAAACATCCTAAGATTTTCAAGCTTTTTCAATCCTAAAGATTTCCCAATAAGCATAAAAAAGTTCTGTATAGACATTTTAAATGCTATAAAGTTCGACTTCCTTTTCATAGTTTCTTTTAGGACTGCCTTAAAAGGGCCTTAAACCCACAGGCTGAAAGAGCATTGATTTTAAACTGTGTCTGCATGGCACACTGTGGTGGTTTAACTGTTAGTTCATGTCAGAGTTGATCTGGGGAGGGGGAAGGAAACTGTCACACAAATTTGGGTTGCTGAAATATTTCCGGGAATAATTACTTTGAAAAAATTAAGCTATTGTCATCATGCAATGCCAGGGAAACTGCATGATACGAACAAAGTTATTTTTCTTACTGTCATTTTCTTTATGGAGAAGAAGGTGGTGATGGTGACACTTTCCCTCCCTTTCAGTCAACTTAATGAGCGGCAGTGTAGTGATTTAGGTTTAAATGTTAAGTATTATTTGGCACCTAAAAACCCACCTTTTCCAAAGCAACACCTAAATGCCCCATGCAGCCTCAGAACCAAACCCACCCCTTACCAAGATGACTTCAGATTTCTGCTCAGGACGGGTAATCTTAACTATGGCTGAATGCATAGATATGCTTTTCTCAGTGTGTCTATTTTTCTGAGGAGATGAGGGAACCTATATCCAGATAATACTTTCTGCTATAATTTCGGACATGTTCTAGAATACCTGAAAACATTTTCTCTTCTGATACAGGGGGACAGAGAATACAGGTCCCTACACACAATTTCAAACTGGAAGCTGGGAGTGAAAGGGTGAAGAAGTGTATTTGAGACGTGGGTAGAGGAAAATTATTTTGTCATATGCTTTAGAAGTAAAGAAGAAAAATGTTTTGATGGTGTCTTTGTTTTTTACTGATCACTTTACCTTTTCCTTGCAAAGCACCAAAGAGCAGCTTCAGTCTATCTGGGTCTAGTGACTTCATCTTGACTAAACTGCTCTGCTCCAGAGGAATAAAAATGTGTGTCTTGGTCCTGATATTCACCATGAAATAAACCTGGGTGTCAGTTGTAAAACAGTAGATTCAATTTAGGGCCTTCTGCAGTTGTCATTAAATGTTAGCTCCACAGGAGCTCAGACAGCTCTGGCAGCTGGGAGAGAAGGATACTGTAAACTGGAGTAGGAAGGAGAAATCCAGGAGGAGTAAACATGCAGAAACATCTGGAGCATTTCAGTCAAACCAAGTTTCCCAGCTGTGGTGGGGTGGCTACATTATCCTGGTGCTCAGACACAGCTCTTTGTTTTCCCTCCTTTATCTCTGTGTGCCCTTCCTTTCCCCACCAGGAATGGCAATGGAAGAATGCAGGAACTGACCTGCTTTTACACCTTGGCAGGGGAGGGCTGGCCTCCCAGTCTGGATTTCCCTCCTTTCCTGCTTCCTACAGTCAGGCTCCAAACTTGCTGCAGTTTCTGACAAACTATGAACAGAAATTATGAAAGTTAGGAAAACTATTCCCTCTGCTCCTTTTATTGTAGGAAGAGAAACTGAGGGGGTGTTAGACTGTGACTTGCCCAGAATCACACAAGAAATATTAGATGAAATGGTGCATTGGCTTTTTTGTTTTTGCATTCTTGGACACTGTGAGATACAGCAGTATGAAAAGAGATCCCTCTTTCTTCAATTAAAATAAAGGATAGAATTATGCTTGTGTTATCCTGATAAGTGGGGTTTTTTTTTGTTTATTTTTACAGTGTTTTTTTAATTTCTTGCAAAAATACGTACATTGGGCATTTTGGGAATGTCACAGCTTTGCCTCCCCTGGTTTTGCTGGATGGATTTTTGCAGGGCTGGAAAATAGATGGAAGGCAGCTTGCTCAGCTCATGACTTCAGGTTTGCATAACTTCCTCCAAATTCCCCTAACAATATATTATCTAAATTTAAGATGGCATTTTCTGTGTTGGAGAAAGACTGTTCCTGGCTGCTACTGCATTTGCCATCGCTTTAGATGAATGTCTTTAATGTTTTTTTGGCAGAGGTGTTATGGTTAAAGGCCCAAAGATGTAAGATTCTCTTCCCTAGTTGCCTGCCTCCATGGCCTGATCTCTCTTCTCATTTTGTTTTAGACTGTGAGTCAGTCTAAAATTGCTAATTGCTCACATGCTGCTATCTCTCCCTTTTGGTATAAATTGCTGCCATTCCTAACTTGACCATGCAGTTTCACAGAGTCAGATAGGGGGATAATCAACTCTCGGATGGAGCAGGGATAGCAGCAGGCTATTGCATCTTAGTATGGGACCTTAGGACCCAAGTTACCAAGTGCTGGGAGCAGCTGCAAGCTGAAAGAGAACTTGCTGCTGCCCTCCAGCAGCCTGTGGGCAGACTCAACTCACCCCCTCCACATGGCTTGGTGCTGGCATTGGAGCCATGGCTAGGTCATCTCAGCAGCTGATCCCCGACCCTGTTAGGGCCAGGGGGAGGAAGGGCAGGGAACCCTATTGCTCTGGTGCTGTTAAGGCCACCACAGGACAGCCTGGCTCTCCCTCCAGGCACACAAACCAGTTTTGTATATGGCCCCCAAGCTGATTAGGGTTTGGGATGGGAACCCCAGTGTTCCCCTCTGCCTGCAGAAAGCACAACTGCCTCATGTGCCCTTTCTCTGCCTCTGACTTCAATTAACCTCACTTACTGCCATGCCAGGACTGCTGGGTAATTTCCACACTGCAGGAGGTTAGACCCATCGAAAGTAAAGTCCAGTCACTGTCTTCAACAAAGAAATCTTTCTTCCAGCTATTTGTCTGGTCTTGGGCAATTTCTTTAAGCAGATGCAAAACAAAACCCTCATTCAGTTGGTGTTCACACAAACTTTTTCCATTAATGATTTACAGCAGGCTAGATTTGGGTTCCAGTTTATTACAGATCTATCACCAAAGACCAACTTCTGCTTTTCCTGCCTTCAAGGAAGTTGAGATTATTCTAGGTTTTAAATGCCACCTAAAATGAGCCCTCTTTAAAATACATGTTCTCTATATGTTAAACCAGAAGAGAGAGAAGAAAACCTTTCCTTTCCCCTGTACAGGTGATCTTTAATGTCAGCACTATAAGTCCTTTGTAAGCCCTTGAATGTTTAAACTGCTTTCTGAGCTACATTGAATATTGCTGACTTTAGAAACAAACCAAATCAAAACACTCGGCCTTTTCCCTTGCACGGGACGTCTGCAATCAAGTAACCAACAGGACTTAGACTAATTCTTGAATATTTGATCCTGGTATTTGAGTTTGGCAGGGGTCCATGGGGCACCAAAAAGAAATCTCAGCTGCTGCTCTAGCACCTACAGCAAGGCAGATAAATTAGTACGTGGCAACAGGGCAATCTGGAAGTCACTAATCTCTGAAATGTAATGAAACTATTAAAATGTGACAACCATTTGCTAAGTGCTTGCTTGTGATTTATGGCTCCTGCTCTGAGACTTGCAAAAACTTGTTTAAAGGGGATGCTGGGCCGACCCTTGTGATTTCCACCTCTATACAAGGCCATCTAGCAATCCTTTTTCTTATTGTCAGATCAGTGTCAGCACAAGGACACTGATGCCCAAAAATGGACATTTAAATGAAAATTCTTGACTTATGCCGTTTGGTTTTATTCCTGTGAGAGAGACGGGGGCAGTATTTGGCCTGAGAAAGGTGCGGGATGTTTCAGTGTGAGCCGGGCGCTTCTCAGCCCTCTGTACCTGGCCCGGCACAAACCAAGCCCTGCCACAGTGCAGTTTCTGCCTTTCCTGGTGGTAATGTGTTTATAGGAGCAGGTGCCATGCTTAACAGGGAGGGGGGAAAGGCAACAAAAGACTGCTGTTGAATACATTTTTCTTTGAAAAGTAGTGTTTTGTGGAAGAGTGACTTAATAAAATGTTTGTTTTGGTGGGGGGAGAAAGGCAAGAACGAACCTCCATTCGGGAAGAAAGCAACCACTCTTGTTCCTGGAGACAGAGAAAGGGGCGGGCGTCCCCGCTGTTAACTTCCAAATCCACCAGCGAAAGGTTGCTTTTTGAACGCGCAGCGAGCCATCTTCTCCAGCCTTCCCGGCTGCTTCTGGAGTAATTGCTCCAGCAGGAACGAGTTAACAAGATAAAGAAGAAAGCCCCAGAGCCCCACCTCCTCCCCGCGCGGCCAGGTGTTCCCACGCGTGGGACGCGCCGCGGCGGGACGGTGCGCCCCCGCCCGCTCCCGGGATGCGGTGCGAGCCGGGATCCTCCATCCCAGCCCCCTCCCTGGCGGCGGCGTGAGGAGGAGGAGGAGGAGGAGGAGGAGGTCGGCTCCAGCGCCTCCCCCCTTCCCCGCCTCCCTCCTCGCCGAGCGCAGCGCCCCGAGCATGGAGCCTGCCTGAGACGCTCCGTGCGCTCCGGCAGCTGCTGCGGCGGCACAACATGGAGGCGGCGGCGGCCCCGCCGCTCCCGCTGCTGCTGCTGCTGCGGCTCCTCGCCGCCTCGGTGCTGCGCTGCGAGCCGGGCTCGGCCGGGGGTAAGCTCGTCGGGACGTCGCGGGGCCCGGGCGGGCGGGGAGGCGAGCGCCGCTGTCCCTTTTGTTGTCGGACTTGGGAAACTTTCCCCCGCGCTCCGCCGAGAGCGCGGCGGGGAGGGGCGGGAGCGGGGCCAGGCTCCCGCGGAGGCGCGGGACGCGCACATGGACGAGACGGGCCGGGAGGAGGACGGGAAGCTGCCTGCACCGGTTCCCCCCCGAAACTATTGCTCCTCGCCCCTCTTTCCTGCAAAAAGGGTGCGCAGGAAAAGGAGGCCTCTCCTCTCTGCTCCCTCGGGACATATCCCGTTTGGGGGCGAGGCGGTTTTCCCTCAGGGGTGGCTCAGGTAAACGCGCACAGTTGCAAAAAGAGAGACAAAAGTCGCCCACCCCCCTCGCCCCCCCCCACTCCCGTCCTTCCGCTGTCCCGGGCAGGGATTTCTGTGGAGTTTGGAGGGGTCGGTGTCGGGTGTCGCTCAAACTCTTGGCCGGGCCGGGGAGGGGGTGGGGGGAAGGCGAGTTTGGTGTGCGTGCCCTGTGTTTCCCCCCTCGCCCCAGCTCCGCTGCGAGGCTGCAGGCGGGCGGCGGGGGCGGCGCTGCGGCGGAGGGACCGGCGGGACGCGGCGGGCTGAGGTCCGGCCCGGCCCGGCCCGGCCCGGCCCCGCGGGCGATGCCGGAGCTGCGGTCCGGGTGCCGCGTCCCGGGCATGGAGCCTGCCCTCCGCCTTCCCTTGGCCGTCCCGTTTTCAAGAGTGTGCTAATCCGTTTAAATCACAAATAAGCGGGGGCGGTGCTGTGCCCGCAGCATCCGTGGGGAGCGGGACGGTGTCCGTTCCTCCTCCGTTTCTGCTGCGGGCGGCTTTGCTCCCGACTTTGTCTCGCCCTAGACCGGGAGTTCGAGCTGCATGTGCAAGACTTCTGTTTTTTTGCTGCTGCATGTGCTCTGCCTGGATACATCACCCCGGTGCTTGAGCAAGCCGAAGCCTGGTTGTTGTGATTTCCTAGGCAGTTTAGAAAACTCGGCAGTGCGGCCAAGGCTGTCAGAACATCACCTCAGGGCCTCTTTTTATTAGGCCACCCACCTTTTCAAACCTCCTGTAATTATTAGAACTGTCATTTAGAGCACGAGAACAGGCCATATTCTGCTGGCATCATCATTCTATATTTTTAGTTGGAGCTCTGTGTGGGTGTGTATTATGTATTGCTTATTCTGCCTGGATTATGTCAAAAAGATACCCTTTGTATCGCAGGGTCCACCTTCTCCATACACACTGCCACAATCTTTATAAAAGGTTTCTGAAAACCTGAAATGTGGTTTGTTTCTTTCTGAACACTTATGTTTGTATGAAGATGTTCACATTCCTGCTTGGCTGAATGAAGCTAATGTAGCTTTTGGGGGGGTGGAGGGTGGAAATTGACTTCTAGGGCTCTTACATGAAGGCTCCTTAAAGGATTTCCTTACATTTACTTAAAAGGTTCTAATAGAAAAATCCTTTTTTAAAAAAGAGATAACTTTGCATTTGGAATTCTTAGGAAAATAAGAGTTCATGATAAAACTAAGGAATAAGTTCTGACTTGGAGTTTGGTTTTCTTTCACCTCGTTTGAGAGACAGTGATTAATTTAATATAGTGTATGTTTGGTATCAACAGTCACCTTCCTTAACATGCCCAGAAGAACTCGGCTACAAATGTACCATTTTTAATAATTAGTTAAGGAGTCTTAGTTACAGATCTTAATGACATTGCTTTTGTTCTGCCTGCTTATTAGGAAGGTTTTGTTGTGTTGATCCGGACAGTACTTTTAAGGACAGTTCATCTGTCCTTTTAGAAGGAGCATGGATGTACTGTGAGAGGCTCTCTGTGGATTTAATTCCCCTTCTGAGAATCCCTACTCTCTAAGGAGATGCCTGACTTTTAGCTATTAAAAGTATTTTGATGTGCTTATCTTACAAATATGTAAATGCATCTCTGCACGATTGGGGGATCTGCTGGGAGCTTCTGCAGCACTAAAGCTTCCCTGAAGTTTGGCATGTTGTAATAGATCTTGAATACTCTGGCTATGAAATAATTTTGCTGTAGAGCTCTGAGTTCTTACTCTGTATGTGGTGGTGTCAGGAGTGGTTTTATTTATGTGGTTTGAAATAATGATAAACCTGTTTCAGATATGGCTTGTACTTGACTCATTTCACTGTGAAAAGACAAAATGAACATTGCATTTGGTCCTTCCTTGAAGGGAGGAATTTCTTGCTCATGCAAAGTATTTAATGCTTTTTCATTTTTGTGAAAATGCTGTAAGTTATGGATTCTTACTGTTGCACAGTGGGTATTTCATGTGGGGTCTTAAAATGTCCAAGTAAGTTGAGATAATTCTTGCTTAAGAGCTATCTCAAGAAAAAAATATTTTTACTTAAACTCACAAATGCTTGCTTAACTGTGTCTTGTCATGCACTTGAATGTTTCCCAAAATAGTGAGTTTGTATCTTAGCTTTCTTTAATGTAAGAACTATTTGCCTGATACCAACGAACACAGGATACAGAAGGGTGAAGTGTGACACAGGGAGCTGTGGTAGTTGCAAATATTTGAAACTAGGGATGCAGCATGAAATAAAAAATGCATGTGAGCACAACCAACCCTAAAATGACTTTTAATCCTTACTGTTTACATGAGATAACCTATAGCTAGGGAAACCTGTTCCTGTGTTTAAATGTAGAATGTAGCAGGAAAAATCACTTACTAATTTTATGACAGGGAAATGTGCTATGTAGGAGTCCTCAAGTGCACTTCAGTACCATTTCAGTCAGTCTGTCATTGATTTAGGGAGCTAGGTACTATTTTCCTAGTATTACTATTACTAGAATGATGTGAGGATCTGTCACAAATTATGGTCATAAATTCTCTTGAAATAGTGAGGAAATAGTGAAAGTTCAGGTTGACTGTGAAGTTTAAGTTCATACTTTCAAAGCACTGAGTCTTCTTTCTCCAGGGAAAGTTAAATGGGCTTAACTGTCTTTAGGTATGGTATGTGAACGGATTTGTTACTATTTCATTTTAAATTAAATTATTTAGATTTATTTTAAAGCACACAGAGATGCTTTAAAATCACTCATACTACAGATGCCTGAAATACGTAGATCAGCATGACACATAAAGTCAGTACTTAGAAGAACATGAATGTATTTCATTGATACCTCAGCATAAGTTCCACCCTTGCCTCTTACTGCTTTAGCTTAAGAATTTTTATTTTAGCTGTTTATAATGTAGTTGTTAGTAAAACAGGCTATGGATTTTGTCCCAGCTGTAAATTTTCTCAATCCTGCATGTTTCTTGAATAAAGCAAGCCAAGGTAACTTTTTAGCAAACAGAGATTGTTCCTGGGAACTTGTTATCCTTTAGTGTTATGGTAAGATTTGGCAGCATAACAAGAAATAAAGGTTACAAAACCTCTCCTGGAATATAGACACACCCGACTTTACTCTATAGGACTGTCTACTCTAACTCTGCTTCTAGTTAAAAATTACCCAGCCCTGTACATTTCAAAGCAATTCTCTCTCTTTTTGTCAAAACAGAAATAAATTTCGCTTCGTGAATTTCAATTGGTGGTGCTCAGAAACAGCTATAATAACAAGGTTTAGTTACATGTTAGATCAGTATTTCTTGTGAATTTACAGTATTGTATGAAAGCAGCCTGCCATCTTGAGACTAAGGACAATAATTAGGTTTAAATTCCTTCTTAGAATGAAGAGAAATAAAGTTACCTACAATACCATCTTTCTAAGAAATCCTCTTTTTTTTTTTTTTTTCCTTATGTGTGTAACCCAAGGGCTATTAAACAGTCAAAATGTTTAGCTTTTGTAAGTTCAGAATTTCTCTTGGGAGTTGATGTGGCTGAAAAAAACCCCACAGCACTGAGAACCCTTGAAGGAAATGGGTGTTGTTTTCTGCTTAAGACCTCTCTGGAGATCTCAAATAAGTACCAACCTGAGCTTCAGGGGAGGATTGACAGTACAACAATTACTCCCCCAAGTTTGTGGCACAGGCCAGCAACAATGCAGCTCTACTGTGCACAGTGGAAAACAACATTTTTTCTTAGATTTTGAGGCATGTGGATTGTTCTTTTTTTTTTTTTAATGTATTCTTTCTAACAGGGCTGTCTTAACAACACTGCAAGGTTGTTCACTTAGGATAGGAGCAAATAATTAAGATGCTGGCTAGGCAAACCCATGTGCTGTTTGGACACTGAGGTCTTTCTGAAGAAGATGAAGATGTGCCATCTCCTGATAACTCACATCTGGGACTTGTATACTGGAAAAAGTAATTCTGGAGAGTCCTACTGCCATTAACTTAGGTTATGGAAAAGCTTATGATAGAGTCAAAGGATATTTTTAGCAATTCTTGAGATTTTGTGTGATGAAACAGTTGTGGTGAGAGCAGGAAAGAAAATGGGAACTATGTCCCACAAAGTATTGTTCAGTACAGTTGTTTGTTAGGAGCTTATGGGCCAACAGCTCTTCTGGTTTCTTGTCTCAGAAAAATTGGAATGTGGAACTTAGCAGTGTCTCATCTTTGTGGTTTCTGTTTACTAAAGATTGAAACTATCTGTTAAGCCACACAATTCGACTGAGAAACTCCAAAGAGTGTAAGGAATGGGTGATGGGCTGGTAAGGATGTTGAGGGTCTATGTAATAAACAAGATTTTTAATTTAGCTGTTCTTTCCTTTATTCTTGCTTGACTCACTCTTTGCCTGCCAGCACAGGCAGATGTAAGGTGTCATTTTGTATTCATGTTAAATCCATGGGCAACTTTTGCAAGGATGCCAATGAATTGACACATGCTTGATTTAAATTGGTGTGTTTGCTCTGGATCATAAAAGTGTTAAAGCAATTGAAACTGCTTTCAAACCAATAAATAATTTGTGGTGCGTTAGATTAACTTAATGGAAATAGCCTACTGGGAAAAGAGCTTTCTTGACTGTAAATCAGCTACAGAATTGTCTTCATTTCACAGTATGAAGGCTTTTTGCTATTTCAATAAACAGCACTGACAGCAGATGCAGTAGTAAGTTCTTAGTGAGATTGCCAGTGGTCTGAGAAGCTTAAATGTTGGCGTGTGTATTTAAAATATGCCTGGTTAATAATAATTGTTGAATTCTGTTTGGCACTTTTAGTTTTTGAAATGCTGTATGTATTTTTAGCTAATTCTGAATGTTCTGCAAGGATGGCATCTGTTATTTATCTATTATACATAAGGAAATTGAGCTTCCCCAGTTAAAATTCACTTACTTTAAACAGTGACAAAAGTTGTCTTTGTGGCAGGCAGAATTTTTGAACTCTCATCTTCTGTTGAGACAATAGATGTAAACCAGGTAATTGTTCAATAAATCAAGTGTGATGTTCCTGAGCTGTCATGAAAGGTGATGCAGCTGGGGAAAGGAAGTTGCAAGTGTGTTAAGGTGTAACTCTCCCCTCTGCTATGGAAAGTAGAACTATGGAAACTGTATTTCTGGTTTTTATTTGGTTACACAAAGGTCTTGATTTTCATGTTTTTCTCATGAATTCTTGTTAATGGGCATAAGGAGTTCTGTGAAAGTGTAGTGTTTTTAATTTAGTAGTTCTGTCCTTACAGGACACCTGTTGGCTTGAGTTTTGTCGGGAGATAAACGACTGAGTTAGTTATCTTGACATTTCTTCACATGGCTTAGAATTTGATGACCTTTTGTAATGGTGATTCCAGAGGTTCTCTCATGCCCTTTCTTTAGATGCCATGACTGTACATTTTGTTTATTTCACCATGTTGTTGCATTAAATGTGATGCATTATACATTTTTTAATACAGGATTTGGAAGTGACTTGTTACACATGATAGCTAAGATGATAAATTAGCTCTGGGGGATTCTTGATCCTCAGCCTTCAAGAATTAGACTAGAGGAAGGAGGGGGCAGTCACTAGAGACAGAAGCTTGACCTCTTCTTTCTGTGGTGTTTTCAAGAGTAAAGCAAGGCCAGAGAGTGTGAGTGAGTGTTGTCTGCTTTGTGTTTCTGCGCCTCTGGGCTGATGAGTAGCAGTGGGTTGAATGAACCTGCTTCGTGAACTTCTTGGCTTTGGGATTTGGGAATCAAATACTGTTACTATAATGTGATTTTGCAGATGTTCTTTTTCTTATCTGCTGTTCAGTGCTGGTTTTAACTAAATCAAAAAAAAAAAGGAGTGAAGAATCTGAGAAGACTCAGATGATGAAATTGTGCAGTGCTGCTATAATCTATCGGTTGTTGATACATCATTTGAGAACTCCTCTGGAATTCTGTATGTATTTATGGCTTAAGCCATATACTCCAGGGCTTGAATTAGGCACAGATTATGCTTAACAGCAGTAATAACTTAAATCCTGGTCAATAACTTCAGCATGCCTTCTGTGGAAATTATTATTCCAGTTTCATGGATGCTTTTTCCAGTCCTTGTACTATTTTTCATTAACTTTACACAAAGACATTATTTTCTGTTCTTCCAGATTGAACTTGTACTAGCTGGCCTTAAGAAGGGGAAAAAATCTTTAGAATACAAGAAATATAATTAAATTGTGTGGTTTTGTTTTGTTTTTTTTTTTTTTTTGTTATCACACATCATGCTGTAGAGTATGGCTATCAAGAAGGTCAAGTTCCTTCCTTTCGGCCTTGCTGTAGGAGATGAAATGCTTTTTTAGTGGACTTTCTATCATGGTGGTGATCAGAACTACCTTGTTTGTTCTTAGTATGTGCTCCTGAAGCAAACAGCTGGGTTGTGCGTGGGGCAGGTAAAGACTTTACAGGGCTCCCACCACGACACATCTCTGGGGGCTTTCTGGCTTATGCCGCCTGTATCTTGATTTTTTTGTAGTTAGGATTTTTTTTCCTTGTTTCTCAGACTTTCTAAGTAACATGTCCTTTAAATCTGTTCCTTCAGGTAGGGCTGAAGGGTATTTTTTGTGACATTGAGTGAGTGTTCTGCCACTGCCTTATTGTTATGAGGTTTTGCTGTTCTTGCACCAGTGGGGTGCTTGGGCACTTTGTCATGTTGTTTTTCTTCAGCCCATCATTTCTAGGCTGTTGTGAAAGCTGTGGCATGTTCCTGTGTAACCAGACTTTGTCTGAAGAGGCTGTTGAGTGTTGAAATCTGTGTGGCAAGTTTAAGAAAGTCTTCTAAGCTGATTTCTCTAGTTTTAGTTCTAGAAGTGGAGCATAAATGATACTCAAGGCAATGTGAAAGGCCTCATGTCTTTACTGTAATTATTATTGTTCAAGGGTTATTTTCAAATAACTGATAAAGGACAGTTTCTACAAGTTTTTGTGCAGATACAAAAATAAGATTTTTTGGGGCAAAAAGTGATTGCTTTAGAAGGACAGTCGCAAAGCCGTGGCATTTGGAAATGTTTCTGCTGCGTATTTGTCTTCACAACACTGTTGTTAGTTCTGTGGTGGTTTGACCTTGTCTGGGTGCCAGGTGCTCACCAAAGCTGCTCTATCTCTCCCCTTTTTGACTGGATGGGGGAGAGAAAGTTTAACAAAAGGCTCAAGGGTGGAGGTAAAGACAGGCAGAGATCACTCACCAAGTACTGTTATGGGCAAAACAAACTCAGCTTGGGGAAATTAGTTCAACTTATTACCAATCAAATCAGAGTAGGATAATGAGAAGTGAAACAAAATCTTAAAAATACCTATTCCTCGCCCCTCCTTTCCTCCCTGGCTTATTTAATTTTATTCCTGATTTTCTCCCTCCTCCCTGCCAGCAGTGCAGAGGGACAAGGAAAGGGGGCTGCAGTCAGTTCACCACACATTGTTATCTACACAATAACTTTTTTCCTTGTAATTTTCCCGGGGACGCTCCCAGCACCAGCCATAGGCCTGGCCTTGGCCAGCAGTGGGTCCATGCTGGAGCTGCCTGGCATTGGCTCTATGGGACATGGGGGAAACTTCCAGCAGCTTCTCACAGAAACCACCCCTGTAGCCCCTTCAATTACCAAAACATTGCTACACCAACCCAATACAGGCTCAGTCACTTAGACCAGTGTCTTGCTGATGCCAGGAAAACATATTCAGAAATAGAGCTGTCTTTTTATTTGTTTTACATTTCATTATAGAGGAAGAGAAAAAGTGAGAGTTTGCCTCTTGGATAACAGTTTGTCTCTGGTGATGACAGCGAACGACTCAAGGAAGAAAAGAAATGGAGGTTATGAGATTGATTCTCTGTAGTATAAACAGGCAATGTCTATATGACATACTTGGTATTCTTTTTCAGCACTTGAAGCTAATACAAAAGTCAGTATGCTGTTTCTTGAACTTCTCAAAGCAGCAGAACTTAAAAACCAAACCCCTAATCCTTTGTTTTAAAGAAGGTGTCACCTTTGGCCACTGAATCATAAATTACCCAGTGTTAGATGTATATTGGTCCCTACTTACATTGTGCGTATTGTTCCAAGAGCTTTGGAGGCTTTGTGTAACTAGTTATTTCAAATAAAGTGTCACTTATGTATTCTGTCCCCTTTAAAGAAGTTTACTCATGGCCACCAAGTTTCCTATTTTCTCTGTCACCTTTTGCTTTGTTTTCAGTAGTTGAAAACTTTCTTGTTTTAGAAAAAGCTCAGAGTCGCCTGCCGTATAGGAATGAATTGCAGCATAAAATATTATATAAATGATAGAAATAGTTTTGCTTTAGGTTTTTTTCCCTGATTGCTTCCCCTGCTTGAAATTCAGCACCTTGAAGTATGAGGTGTTTAAGCATCCATGTTTTTTTTTCCAGAGAGAAAATGTTTTAACCTCAGAAATCTGTATTGCTGACTTACCTGGATGCACCTATCTCAAAAGATATAAAAGCAAATTAAACTGCTGAGTTATTTGTGTTCCCAAGTGAGAGCTAAGAGGATGAAAATGCACATGGGTGGCATTTTCCACTTAGAAAGTCTGCCCAGCTTTGGATGATTAAAAAATATCTATACATTATCTGCATCTTCAAAAGCTGAGTAAAAGAAATACGTAGTTAGGGGGAATTTTAACAGTATGGGTTTTAACAGTATGTTTTTTACTGTCTGAATGTTGTAGACTATTACTTATGTTCTAAATCTCCATTTTGCAGGTGTTCAGTGATAGAAAGGGCATACTCAGAAACAGTTACACATCTGGACTTACTTAGGCAAGCTACATGGTGAGAGTAGGTAGGGTGTGGCTAATGCAGGCAAAATTATAGTGGAGCCTCAATAAATTGGAATTGAATCATTTGCAATCCTTCCCTGCCTCTAAAAATGAATTTGGATTTTAATCTCATCTGGCCTATCTTCAACAGCCCTCCCATCCTGAGCCACAAAACCCCTGACTCGATGTCAGCTGTGACTTTGGAACCTGCATGGGAGGAGAAGTTTTTCTGTGATGCTGTTAAAAAGGTGCACTTTTCAATTGCAAAAGCCAGGTATGGTGACTAACAGGAGGAACCACACATCCTCTAAAAAGTGAGGAAATACTCCTCGAGGCTTTTTGAATAGAGTAACTGAATTCTTAAGGGTTCTCATAACTTCTGTGAACACTGTAGCTATTGGTGAAATTTGGAGAAATGCGCAGACACCAGCACAGACGTGAGTGTTGGATATACTTGCAGTGAATAAACCATGATCTGCGGGTGTTCGCTAAGAGTCGCAGACAGCTCGAGTGAGCTCTGTAGCTTGTGTGTAGCTACCAGACCATTTGGTTTTTCTGGAACAGAGACAGAGTTGCTTCTAGTTCAGAAAAATGCTGACATAGGCAGAAGTAATCTTCTGCAAGGTCCTGGCTAGTTTATGGTGAAGTATTTACACCGGGAAGAGTGGGAGACTTTGGGGGGACAGGGTGGTGGTGGGGAGGTTTTCCTCATATGTCTATGTGTGAGCATATATGCAATAAGTATCTATGTTCTCACGTGCTTGCACACTTGGTTAACCAGTTTCTCCTGCTCTGTTTTTTCCCCTTTTCATTCTAATGGCTGTGTTATTGAATAACCTCCTGTTTCTGAAAAAAAAAAATCTCCATAAGCCAGAAAACCACAACCATACTTTTTGTGTAGACTTGAATGCCTGATGTTAGCTGTTGATACAGAATTGTGAGGAGAGTTTCACAGTTGCCAAGTATGGGACTGGAATTCAGTATACCTGGATTTGGTTTTGGTGGTGTTACCAAAGCATGGCCTGAGCTCTGTGATCTCACAGCATTTTGTCTGAGAACAGGTGACAGTGATACAGAAATGGTCTCTGAATGCATCTTGGGGTGTTTTACACAAGAAGCACTTCAGAGTCATCTTCTCCTGTGCATATGGTTTTTAAATAACCATCTAGGAGTAACCCTACTTTGTTTGACTCCATTGCATTGTTCTCTTAATGACTGTTGTTCCATTAGAGAGGAATGAAGCCTCAAACTAACAGGATGATAGGTAAAGTATTCCTTAAAAGGCAGGGCAATGAGTATTTATTCATCAATAGTGTATGCCTGATCAGTGTTCTGCATCTAAATATTTGACCTTGCATAATCACTTTCTACCCCTTTTGCAGTCTTTACTTTACAATTTCTGCATGCAGTATCACTTTCCTATATTGGTAGTATTTTTTTTTAACTTGAAAGCTCTTCTAGGCAGACATCTTGTATATTGTTTTTAAAACTTCTACCTGCTTCCTTTGTGTTGTTCCCCCCTCTACCCCAACTGTGTGAAGAACCAAGTCTGCTAAAGGCTGAACTGTCTGTAGGTGGGTAATTTTTATTACCCAGTGTTCAGGAGAGCTCTTGGGAACTTGCTGGGTTACTTCCCTAAGTAGGATGATGAGGCAGCATCACTGAATGAAAGGCAGAAAACCAAACCCTAAGCCAAACAAGAAGCCAGCCCCAAACCACCCTTCTATTTCTGGCAGTTCGGAAAAGCTGCCTGCTGTCCCTTTAGCATGTGGCTCCGCTAACATTGTCTACCCATGACAGAATTGGTAAAACTGGAGAAGCTGCAGCTGAGCGTGTGTTTGAGGATTGCTGCTTTTTATTCAGTCTAGGGCACAACAGAGAGAAGATGAGCACATGGAAATACTTTGCTTGTGGCCTCTTGTTGATGTTATCTCTCAACTTGCATGGTCCAAATTAAGGTTTTCATTGTTACCTGCAAAAGACGTAAGTGATCTAGGATTCATTTACCTTAGGTATTAACCACCTTGACACATCTTGTCCTTCACCATCTTGTGACAGTAATTAGTTCATGGAAAATAACTCTGGTTGCTGATTCCCAGGTTGTGGAACTCCTGGCATGTGGAGATACAGAGCACATCTGGTGCTGGTCCTCAGAGGCAGAATACAGCCAGCCCAGAGCTTATTGCATGTGGGGAATGATGCAAGTGACTTGTTTTCTCTGAACAATGGCTATGGGATCTTTGTGAGTGTTGGCCTCTTGCCTGTTGGGTGGTTTCTCTTTGGGATTTTTTTTTTTTTTTTTTTTTCCTGAGGAAGTCTGTGTGCAATGAGGGAGGATGTGGACTACTGTAAGTTCTTGATACAGCTGACTTGGTCCTCCAAGCAGTCTTTGCTTTCTGACAGTGGTGCTCTTATATATGCAAAATGCCTGCTTCTGCCACAGTAGAAAACACTTGGTAGATTCAGGTAAAGATTCTGGGGCCCTGTGTTTTGTGCTTTTCTGACTCTTGGGATTCTGTGCAGTCTCTTGCAGGGCCATAGTAGAAGGTGTTTTATCTAAAGTAGATGTACTGAAGTGTTCAACTTTGAGGAACTTACTTGGAGCCTGTTAGACTCTCCTTCCTTGTACTGATTATCAGGCTTTTGTAGGGTAACAAAACTTGCTTTGTTTGAGGTAGAATATGAATTCAAAATCTAACAGCTATTCCACAATTACTTCCCCTGGGGTGCTTGTATTTTGGAATGGTTTCCCCACAAAGATTAGTTCTGGAATACTTTATTATGGTCTTGTATTCCTCTTGGTCTTGGAACTCATTTCGCACTATGGGGATTGAGAGTGAGTTACAGGCTCACGTTACTGATTCGCATCTGCTGGTCACATCTTGATGTAAGCTGGTTGTTTATAACATGTCATATTTCCATTCACTTGTTGATAGCCTCTTAGGACCCTTTTGTCCACTAATGGTGGTTTCTGAGGGGGGAAGCCTTCCAGCAGTCTGTGGGAACACTTTGGGTCACATGGCAAGAGTATCCTTCAGGCACATTTGGCCCTTGATTGGCAATGAGGCAGAGGCGGGTGGGAGGACTTGTTTGAATGGACAGCAGGAAAAATGTTGATTTGCTTGGGAAGCCATGATGTAGGACAGGTACACTCAACTCATGTGTACTGTTGTGGGGTAGGAATTTGTTCTGTTACTTGTAAATTCTGCTGTTCTGTTTTTTAATTACTGTTAAATTCTCCAGGTCTTTAGATCCCTGACCATTTGTTGTGATGAAGCTGCTTTACATATTCTTTCCTGCTTATTTTGAATCTGTAGCAGCAGGTTTGTTTGGTTTTTTGTTGTGTGGGTTGGTGGTTTTTGGGGTTTTTTTTGGGTTGGGTGGTTTTTTGGAGGGTTTTTTTTACTCATTTAAATTTTATTATTAAAACCTTGGTCTCTGTTGGAAGCTAAAATGACTTCAGGTGTCTCTTTGCTGATGTGCAAGTACCATATGATGTTCCATTACTAATGAAAAGCCTTTGCATGGTTTCTCAAGTCTTGGGCATCAACTGGAGATTTTGGGGAAGTTGCAGGGATAAAAATATAACTTGTCAGCTGCTGTGCTCTGAATTACAGGTGCATGCAGTGCTTTCTACTGTGTAACTTGTCTTCTGCTTTATTGTGAGGCAGAAGCAGTACACCAAATTCTACAAAAACCTCAGATTTCCTCCAGGAACTAATATGGATAATTTTTTTCTTTTTAATTTGAAGTGTTTTGTATGCAAGAATAGAGCAGTCAAGCACAGTGGGCGATGTTTAAATGTTACGTGCACACATTTAAAACTGAAAAAAGAAACTTTAGCACCAGTTTGTTATTCCAAAGACTGAATTAATGTTGGCTGTTTATTAAAGGGAATGGACTTCACAGGGTTATTTTCGTATTTAAACTTCAGCAGGACACTGGGAACAGATTACTGTGAGTATTTGAGTAAATTGTGTTTGCTTAGTGTGCTTGGCAACATTTCTTTTAATGAAAGTTTAGCTTTTAAGCTATTGAAATTCAATTCCAAATCTTTGACCTTCACCGGGAAGGTAAGATGAATGGGAAGAAAAACCGGTGTGGGGTTTTTTTGTTTGGTTGTTTTTTTTTTGTTTGCGGGTTTTTTTGGGTTTTTTTTTGCAGTTATTGATGTGTATGATGTCAGTTGTAAGATCTCTTTTGTGTATGTGGCCAGAAATGACTGTGTTTTATTATCTTTATTCAGAAAGACTTTGAAACATGGAATGTTAATTTATTCAAAGCCTTGTCATAAATATTGCTTAATCCTAAGAGGAAAATTTTTGCTGGGATGATCCCAAAATACTGACAAATAGATTGAGTGTACATAGATAGGCAGGCAGAGAATGATTTCTCCCATGTTTGGCTGGTCAGACTCTCCTGGATCCTACAGATCTCCCAACTTCATCTCCACCTGTTGCACTGGCCAAGCAGTAATGGTTTCAAAAGTCTTCCCAGTATCTGAAATGGCACAAAACTTCCTAGTTCTGACAGCTGCAAGTTCATGTTAAAAATAAGATTTCCTGAAACTTGTCTATTGGCTACCTCAAAGCACATCTCTCTATGTCTTTGTAAGATAGGCACTACCAGAAAAGGCCTGAATTTTATTTATTTGCAGTTTATTCTTTAGGTTTTAGTTATTTTTTTACTCTTCCTCAGAGGCTTATTTGAACCAGAACCCAACAACTGATTCTATTACTCCTTCCTTAATTCTCGAGAATGGTTGTGTGGGGTTTTTTTTTTTGTGTGTGTGGGTTTTTTCCCCCTCTCATACAATATACAGGCAAAGATAATGCAAATGAAGTTGCAGCAATGGAATGCCATTCAGTGAATTTACTAATTTTATATATTTTAGAGCTACTGAGAACTTTTTGTAACTGATGGTGTTACACTAAACCAGGAGCTTGTTGAAAACACCTGGCGTAGATTAGGACAAGGCTGTGTTTCAAATGGAGTGTTTTGTCCAGTGGTTTCAGTTGAAGTAGCATTCTGCTTCAATTCTGTGCTCCTTCTAGTGACAGCATAAAAATGTGTGGCCATGTAGTAAACTAGGCCTGAAAGTAACCTGCTTAGTTATCTTCTGTTTTGTGGGATATCTTATCCTTACTCATTGTTTTAGTTATTATTTTATTGGTTTAACTTCCTTCTGTTCTTCTGACACCAGTCTCCCCCCTCTGTCAAACATTATTAATAAATCCCTGCATCAGAGAGGGGAAAGAGGGAGACTGATCAATGACATAGGCTAAAATGTGACTTAAATTTTCTTTAGTCTAATAAAACTGTGATACTGAAAGATCAAGGATTTGATGGGTCTAACTTATTCAACTTTGAAGGAAGGATGATGCCACATGTTTCTATGCAATTCACATGTTGCACAGCCTGTGACGTTGGGGGTGTTGGGGGTTCTTTTTTAAATAAAAAAAAAAATCTAAGCTCTCTGTGTTATTTTTGCAAGTCTTTAATTGTTTGTGCTGCACCTCATTAGTGACAAGAATAGCATCTTGGAGAATCTTCTGAGCAATGCAGAAATGGAGCATGTGTTCGCATTTATAGTGTGATGTGATGTGAAGGAGGGTTAATTGTATGGATTAACTGTTCTCTGGAGTAGATAGATGTTTTCTCCTTTGATGTTGTGGTGTCCTTGGACAATTAATGCATGAGCTGAAGTTTTTGGTTTGAAAATTTCAGTTTAAGTAGTCTTTAGAAATGTTTGGTGTAATTTGATGTCAAGTCTTATTATCTCATTAACATATATATATATGTGTGTATGTATGTTTATATCTATATAAAAATGTCCTCTGCATTATGAGGTTTTATAAAGGAAACAACTTAATGCTATAATCAGTGGAAGATATTCTTGAGAGGTTTTAGGTGCCCTAACTTCCTCCAAGTAAAGAATCTTCTCATTACAGAGCTTCTTGATGCCCAACAGTGAATTGGTGATAATGACTTGCAGTTACTGGCCCATGGGTAGCTTTTATAAAGCAAGTTGGTGGTTTTGAATCTCCTTGCTGTAGGAGATTCATGTATCTCACAGTACTGCTCCACATTGCAAGTACTGGTCACAGCAAAGGAGACAAAACCCTCTGAATTGTCCTCATAAGTGAGTTACTTCCTTCACCCAAGTGAAGTCTCTTGATATCAAGGGTGACCCATATTGCCCATGGTAATTAATAGAAGACTGACATAGGTAGGGAGTTCTGGATTTTAGGTCCCCTTTTTAAAGGAGAAAAAGTTTCAGTTTTCATTTGCATCTTAGTTCATTTCTGTACCAGATGAGCTTGATAAAGGGCTTTCCTATTTCTACTTGGTGCTACTATTGTTGCAATACTACAGTATTTTCTGTTAGGACAAGGTGATGGTTGCCTTAACTCTGAGCTATTACTTAGTTACAGGAGCTACCTCAGTTTAGTATAGAAGTGAAGGGTTTTTTGTCAACTGTGCTTCGAGTGTTTGTTTGGTGAGGCATGGGGTGTTTTTGTTGTTTTTGGTTTTGTTGGTAGGTGTTTTTTTGGTGTTTTTGAGGAAAAAGCAGTTTTTCATAAAAAGTGAATGCTTTTGTGGTCTAGTTTACATGTAGTTTTTAGAGAAGGTAGGTTTTTCCTCTAGTTTAACAATACTCTGGCTATTCAGCCTTCTCTTTCAGACAGTACATCAAAGGTTAGGTGAATGCAGACAACATGTTCAATTTTCTTGCATTTCACAAATGAAATTTAAGTTGTCTTCTGTTTGCTTTTGAAACTATTCACATAAGCCTTACATTTGGAGCATAATATATTTTTAAGCAAATCTTCCATCTTCAGTATGTAGGGGAAAAAGCCCTTCCCTTTGCATGTAAATCTGTGGGTTAAATTGAGTTTATAAGCTCCTATTGTATTATAAGAGGGCAGATGTTTGTTTTGTATTTAGTCATTGTCATTCATACCTGGAGGGAATTACTTAAATGCAAATGCTCATTTCTTGTTGCATTTCATGTTTATTAACAGTCTGCTGCACAGTCTTGGTTATGAAAAGTTAAAAAGCAGTTGCTACTTGACAGTGTGCTGGTGTCTGACATTTCTGGATTGGAAACATGATTTTAGGCTGTGGGTCATACATAGCTTTTTGTATTAACAGTTGTATTTTGTTGTGTTTTTAATAAGCAAAAGGATATGCACAAGTTTAATAGAGAGGATGGGATCCAGGACATTTTAACTTCGAAACAGTCTGCCACAGCTGGAAATAGAAGAGGTGTAAAACTGGTTCTAATAAGCTTACTGTGCTAAAAGGCTTTCACCAGACAGGACAAATGGCACTGCTCCTTAGTGCAGCTGTGAGTGTGTTCAGTGCTGGGCAGAGCATTGCAGTGTGAGTGTGTTACGTGTGTTCTGCCTCAGACGCCCAGTCTGGTGTCTGAAGGACTGCAGTATTTGTTAATTTTTCTCAACTGTTGTGTGTGGTTGAAATAGTTGTTAGGAATACCATTCTCTGAAATGCCCTGGATGTTTTCCAGATACCAAGAGAGAAATGTTCCTGCTGTGAAAGTCCTGGGTCATGTCTTCATTGCTGAAACAGGTGTTATTACTACACTGATACTGCAATCTTGATGTGAAATTCCCGATAGAGTCAGTGCAATTCTGCGCAGCTTATGAAATCTTGGGTGAGGAGTGAAATAATGCCGCTGACTTTTTACTTGATGTAAAATTTCCAGTTCTCCTCGGGTACCTTTATATTAAAATAGCTATCTCAATGGAAAATTTACATCTTTCTCTTTAGCAATGAAGGCACAGCTAAGCAGTGCAAATGAAGGGGGGCGAAAGACAATATGGTGCATGAAACAGGATGATCAGATCACTCGTGGCCATACATTGCTGGAGTTAGTTTTGTTATAGGATAAACAAATGCATTTTGTTCTGTCCTGCACGATACTGCTTCCTTGTGTAATGCTTACAGGCTCGTGCCCTTCCTTCTGCAGAAATCCTGTTGCTGTTTATCAGAAATCCTGTTTCTTATTTGCAGTACACCTTGTCTAGGCTGCAAAGGAATGGGAGATTTGGGGTGGTTGAGATAATTCCTAAACCATTCATCATAGTAAAATCTATGCCTTTTGTACAAAAAAAAAAAAATTGCAAGGTAGCTTGAGGTATGAAAAATAGCTGTTAATTTGTCTGGAAAAAAACCACTGGCTATGGTTCCACTGTGGTCCTGATTAGCATGCTGGGCTCTTGCCTTGGATGTGCTGTGGACTGCATGACCCTTAATCCTGGTCCTCTGTGGGTTTCCTTTCATTCTTTGCCTTGTGTTTCTGGACAGCAAGTTTGTCAGCTGTGACAGTCCTTCCCAGTGTGCCCACATGGAGTCTTTCAGGGTGCAAATCACAATTCTGGCTTGTAGGAGTCTCCATAGTATGAATGACCACAGTTCATGTTGTGTAAAGTTTGTTGTTTCCTTTTTTTTTTTCCCCCTCCCGTGTTTCTCTGCAGAGACAAATTTGACTTACTTCTGATCCCCCCTCACCCCCTTTTACAATGAATTTCAGGTTTTTTTTAGACATTCATTTCCTTTTTTGTTTGGGAAAGGCAGATATATGTTGGGTTAAAAAAATAATTAGGCTTGGCTGTTTATTCAGGTGGGGAAATCATGTAGAAGAAAAAGGAAGAATTAAGTATTGAAATGACCTGGGAAGAAAACAATAATTTTTTTTTTTCTTTTTATATCTTAGCTCTTTCTGGAGTTAACCTGCTGTCAAACTTGAGGTGCACCATGCTTTTCGAGTACCTCTCCTGCTTTTTATGTTTCTGTAATATGAGAGTATTCTACAACATTGTGGCAGCTTCTCTTGCCTATGCAGTGCAGACAGTTAATTTCTTATGCCACTAAGATGTTATTGAGACTCGCATGAAAATTTCAAGAGGCAAATAAGGTTAACTTGAAAAATAAGAAATAATTTGTTGTAGCTCTACATGGAAATAATTAAAAATCTTTAGTTTGGGAGTATGTGCATGGCTAGGTTTATGCCTAAAGCATAGGAGTACAGCAGACCTATGCATACCAATGTATTCTTTTTTATAAGCACAAAACCTCTTCTAAAGCTCCTTCCCCTGAGCACTGTGTGGACAAGACACATAAGAGAAGGTGCTCTGCAGGTCTGTCTGCAATATTCTGGCTGCAGCTGAGCTGGGCAAAGAAGTTGCCTTATTGCTTTTTATAAAATCTGTATGACTTTTGAAACCAAGATCCTTTTGACAGGATCAGCTCAAGGAGAGCAACTGTGTGTGCAGTCAAATGGGCAGATTTCAGGATACTAAAACACCTGTGGCCTAGCAGGAGACAGGGGCATGGGGAGTAACATGCCAGTGGGGAGGGACAGGAATGGCTGGCCAATTCAATCAGACAGCAGAACAAACCCCATCTGACCCAGCCCAAAGCTAAGGGCATATTTAAATCAAGATCCCTCCTAACACAGTGCAGCTGCAGTTTGATTTGCACAGTTTTTGGGTTTTTTTTTTTTTTTTTTTTTGCAGTTTTTTTTTTTGCAGTTTCACAGCCTTCTCTTGGTGCACCACATCAGCACTTCTTTAATATTGCTTTTAGTCTCTTTTTTGGGTTTCTCATCCTTGATTATACACCACTGTATCAATGGATGAATGGATGCATGTCACACAATTCTGCAGACGCCAAGGAAAGTGACCAGTTAATAATCTTGAGCAGTAATTAGCTGTAAAAATAACAAAACAAAAATGTTAAACATCTCCTGTGTAATTTACCTTTTAAAGCCCCAAATTTCCACTGCCTCTCAGGTTTTCTTAATTTTTAGATAATTATCTAGACTCAAAACCTTTTCCAAAATCCATATGAGGCATTCTGGGGCTGAATTCTAAAACATGTTTCCCATCTTGCACATACAAACTACCAGTCTATAAATTTAGGTACAGAACTAATGCAATCTGCTTTCTTTTGAATATTATCAACACTTCTCCAAATGTGGAGACTCTTTTATTCTGGAGGATTTGAGCTAGCAACTGTGTTTTCTGGAAATGTCCTTAAATTTTACGTTGTGGAGAGACAAATAACATAGATGATTATTTTATGTTTCTTCAGCTAAGCTACCAGAAGATCTTCTTTTTTGTAGTTCCATCAGTACAAACACTCCAGATAACTTGCATGACAAATACTGACCTTAAAAAGATAAAAGGAGCCATAAGGAATTGATTTGGTTGCATCAATGTTCTTGGCTAAAGCAGAGTCATCTTCTGCAAGGAGTGATCTGCAAAGCTTGGAACAGGTTGTTCTGTTTATTTACTGCCTTTGAGATGGTAAATTAGGTATTACCAGTGATATAAGTACAAGCACAAAGTTGCAGGTATCATTATCTGAAATAACCTTTTTCACCTCATCCTCTTTATTTTTTCCTTCCTAACAAGCTCTCACTAAACCTAAATCTTGAATATTTGACTGGAACGTAGTCTGCACAGAACTCAGAAGTCGTGTCTACAAGTTGGCACTAAAATCTTCTCTTAACTTTACACCCTTTAAAGCTCAGTATCATGTAGCAGGTTCCATTTAACAAGGTGGTTTTATTTGGGAATATTCTTAAATGTTAGAAGAAAACCATGACAAATTGTGGAACCTACATTTGAGACTTGACTGCATTTTTGTTCCAATGAGTAACATTTGTCAGCAGCTGAATCCAGCACATGCTATTTCTGAGTCTCTTTTTCTGCAATTTGCAAATACAGTACATATTGTACCTTTGGTGGAAATAGAAATAAAATATCTTTTTTTCAGCTTTCTAAAGATTTTTGTTTTTTGGAGTTAACATAACATCTGGAACTGGAACGAAAAATTGGAAACAATTCAGATCAGAAACAAGCATACCTTTGTCAAGCCTGTATTTGTTTAAGCCCTGGATAAAATTTGCAAGCCAAATTTTCCAAATTATGTAGAACTGCTATTTTATCCATTAAAAGTTTGGAACCCTCATCACTGTGTAATCTACTATTATTGGCCAGACAGCTGTCTGCCAAACCAAGGAGGAATACTGAAAAAGAAAAAACAACAGAAAAGAACCTTGCTCCCATTGACATCCAGAATCTAAAAAGGGGACACTGCAGGGATTTTTCCATTTGTGGATTGACCTGAACTGTTGTTCCCAGAAAAAGTAATGTTTAGATGTTCAAGGAAGCCACCCATTTGTCCAAGTTTTTCTAAACCAGTTTATGCAGAAGTAGGACAAATCTTCAGTTTGCTCTGCAGTTTTAAAATTGTGGAGCATATTGTGGGGGTGGGGGGAAATCCACGCCTATTACATTTAGAATAACAACAGGAAAATTGTTGCCATGTACTCTGCATCACAGAATGTGAAACATCCAAGTATATTTTTTTCCTGTCACATCCCCCAACCCTATTTTTAAGCACTGCCTTCGGCACTTACCCATTTTGGCAAAGCCCAACAGCAGTATTGTGTAAGAGACTACTTCAGTGCCACTTCTGCTTATTCTAAAATCAGAAAATACCAGAAATCTCAATGGACAGGCTGTATCCCACTTTTGTGGGTACAAGCAGAGTGCCATATTAATTCTCACAAAGAAAACTGCCGTGAGTCCTGTGTGGAATATGGTGAACATTGTTACGGAATTGGAGCAGTTGTTGGTGAAGTTAATGGTATTAGGCAAAATGCAGGTATGTACTTTAAAGAATCCTTAATCAAAATGTGAAACCTCACTGACAAAACAATGAACCCGTTGTTGAAGTGAATGTGCCTGTGATAAGAATCTCTCTTTCTATGATGATATCTTGTCAGTGACTTGCTGAGTGATTTGCCTCAGAACATGGTTGTCAGAGACTTCTGAACTGAGTTTTCGGCAGAGGTAGGGGCACTATGGGCTTTTGCATGAGAAACACTACAAAGCAAGACTCCTCTTCCTTCAGTGCAAGTAATTTGTCATTAAAGGTTACCTGTACCATTAGTTTTCTTGGCCCAGGGATATAAACTGTAAATGCTTACAGCATCTTCCACTCTACGTGCAGCAGCACATAGACCATAGCTTTGTACAGCTGCAGGAGGTGAACATCCAGTGCAGTAGTCTGTGATGGCTCTGCAGAAGTTGCTTGGTACATCTTGAAATAGCAGGTGGTGTGTGGGAACTGTGACAGCCTTCCTTGTGTCACACTGTTCTTAATTTAACGCCGAGGAGGACTGGAGGCTGGCTGTGGTGCCAGTGGATCACCCATGTGTGTGTGATGGGTCTCTGCTTTCCAGTTCCTCTGTTCTGACATCGTGTTGGACTCAAACTTCCCAATGCAGACCTGTGAAGTACTGCTGCCTACTTGTTCTCAGAGAAGGGAAGTTTTCACTTTCTTGTGGAGTTTACTGTCTTCATTCAGAGTGGGATTTTCAGTATACCTTGGGAGCTTTGACCATCATCATTGAAGTTTGATGGAAATTGTCCATTTAAGCTCCCTTGGAGTTCAGTGCAGGTTCTAATCCAACCAGCACCAAACTCAAAAGCTGACTTGTGAGATTGGAGAATGCTCAGTTTAGCAGCCATGTTCAGAGTACTAGTTTCCAGAGCTCGTTGGTGGTGTCTGTCTGAAGCCAGTTCCCTAATCCCCAGTAGATGGTATATTTGTATTTTAGCTGTCATGTGCGTTGTGGTTCTCGAATAGCAAATTGCAGCAGAAGCCTCAGAAGAACAAACAAGTGGTGATGAACGGTATACTGCTTTTGGGAAAATCTCATGTATATTTTAACCTCGGTAAAAAGCTCGGGTGAGAACTTTCCTGAGGTCAGGAAGATGTGGGGGTTCAGGCTGCAGAGATTTTGTCTGCTTAACATTAGCTAGTCAGGATTGCATGAGGCTGCAGTCCTCAAAACTGTTTGGCTGAACACCAGTTGTGTATTGCAGGGAGAGAGAGATTGCCAAGAACCAGTTTTGCAATAATGTTTAGAAATTTCCTCTAACAATACAGACCAAATAAAACTTGCTTTATGATCTAGTGAATCATGTTCTTCTCTAAATGTTTAAAGTGCTTGCAAGTCTTATCTGATGAATATCTCATTGTAAGTTGATGTGTCCCCAAATCACAGCTGATATTTTGGGTTTTGTTTAGTTTTTCGGTGGATCTTTAAATATGTTCTGTATGCTGCTTGGTGGTCCTTGTAGTGCTGTCAGCTCACATGGGCTTGGCTGTCGTCCTTTCCAGCTGCTAAAGCTGTGTTAGAAGATGAAATATGCTGACCTATGTAACCAATTGCAGTATTTGCTACAGCAGTACTAAAGGCAGTCTGAGAGAGCCATTGCCTGGTGCACCAGAAGAGGCATTTGTGTGGTGTGCTTAATGGGTGGTCTTGGGAAAAGAGGGAGAGTTTGGGAAACCCTCCTTTAAAATAATGTGTCCACATAAAAGTGGTCTTGAACACATGTAGCTTGCTTCCAGGATCTGCTGAGGTGCAAGTGCACTGAAGTACGCACACTGAATCCACTAACTTGGCTTTTTTGACATGTGAAATTTTTTTTACTTTAAGTAGGTAATATAACCAGAACCAGGACAGAAGAATAATGAATGAATAAGTTCAGAGGATGTTGTTGGATATTTTAAAAATATTTAATTGCCACCCAGCTAAGTAGAACAAATCCTAAATTTCATAATTTGCGTAAAACACCTTTGCTGGACTTCTTCAGAGCATGCTCTTCAGGGACATACTTTGGCATCTCTTGGCCAAGGGAAATGAACTAATTTCGGCCAGTGGAGATGAAATGGTATATAATCAGTGCTATATTTTGTTGTTACTGCTAACATTATTATTTAAAAACTAGGCTGCCAAACAAAACCAGTGGTCTGAAGTAACTCTCATCCTCCTAAAACCCTGTCATTATTGTGCGTGTGGGAACCCTATGCAATGCGAAAAATATAACAAGATCTTCAAGAGACTTGCTGCTTGTTTATTTAAAAAATAAAACAAAAGTAGCTCAAAGTTTATTTAACAATATTTTAACATTACTATTTGATAAAGCTACTAAATTCATCTATTTCAGGAGGGCAACAGAAACAGTGATGTGAGTTACTGGGAAGTTCAAAACTATTTTGTGTAAAACCTGGCATAAACACAATCAATCCCCCTTAATCAAGATTTTCAGTGAAGCAGTGTGGGGAGTTCAGTCCACGGAGCTCTTTTTAAAAATTTTTTTAAAATATATTTTAAATTAGTTTTTGATTTCAAGACACATAAAAGAAACTACTTTCTTGAGGCAGGAATTAACTGTACAAAAACCATACCTGAGGAATGACTTTCCAACTGCTATTAAAATTCACCTTTTGCAAGCAGTTTTGTGGCTTCTGTAGTGTGCTCCGGTATCTTCAGAACATGTTCCTCTCTGCATTGTGTCTGCATTCTCTTCCCCATCAAGGAAAGCCACTAAAGCCTAACCTGATCTAGTTTCTTCAGTGTGTTCTTTCTCCACTGGCTAAGAAAAAATGAACTTCAGCCTCTCATAAAAGTGTTTGCTGATTGATCTGTTTTACTATAATTTTATCTCCAGCCTTCCCAGCTCCTCTTCTTGATGAGAACAAGCTTCATATGTTTTCTAAACCCACTTAAACCTTTTTTATATACTTTCTGTGGACCCTTTCCGACTTGCTGCTGCTAAATGAGATCTCCTTTAAACTTGTGTAATTTATTTACATAACCCACTTCCAAATATATTTGTGGCTAAAGCCATGTCACTTCTTGTAGGTACATTAGTGGATGAACAGCTTCTACTGTAGCCAGATAGCAAACAGATCTGACCCCTGAGACCCTGTCTCTCTTGTGGTATTCAAGATAATACTTAGCATATATAAACAAAACTTTTGCCAAATACCGTTTTAATATGGGATATTAGCGTGGACTGGATTACTGCACACCATTTTATGCCTGGTGTGACCATGTAAATAATATAAAATATAGGCTGGTGAAGAGGAAAGTTTACAAAAATTACTGGCTGTACACAATGCGTGTAGATGTATGATATTCTTAGTGGTCTCATCCTGGATTTCAGACCTTGATTCTAAGTAAAATCAGCTAAAATGGAAATGAATCCTCCTTATTTGATAACCAGAGCACCTCATGGTTTGGAAAGCAAAATTTCTATCAAATGGATTGAACAGGAGGGCTAGAAGAATAGGATGTAATTTGGAGAAGGAGTGTATTTTCCTCTTCAAGTACTGCTATAAACCAGCCATCACTGAGAGGATCAGCTCACAGAGAGAAGTCTTAGCCATTCAGGAATGAAAAGCTGAGTGCATCACTGAGCCTTTTGTTGGAATATCTTCAAGTGTCTTACTTGAGCATGAGTGGCTTCACTGCATCCCTTTGAGATAATTAATAGCAGAAGGAAGGGTATGTTTGTAGCAGGAGGAATGAGTTTTACAAATTGTTGGGCTGAAATTCCTGTTCAAGTTCTTTGCTAAAGGGGAAGAAATGTGTGGGAGTGAAACCAAGGAGTCCTGATTTTTTTTTTTAGTCTTGTGTCCTAAAACTGCTACCACCTACCTCTGTGCTGGAGCAAGAATATTCTGTAATGAATTCACTTTATTTTCAATAATGTGTTTTGAGGATGACAGCCATAGCCCTGTGTTCTTCAGAGGACTCTACCAGGCAAGCTGAAACTTGGGTTGAGTACGTGCAGTTAGTACAGGAAGATCAACATTCAGTCTTATCTTTTGATGATTTCTCAGCACAGAAAGGACATTGACCTGCTACAGAGTCCAGAGGAGGGGCACCAGGATGATTAGAGGGATGGAGGACCACTCCTGCAAGGAAAGGCAGTAAAAATTGGGGCTGTTCAATATGGAGAAAAGAAGGCATTGAGTTGACCTAGCTGTACCTGAAGGGGCCTACAAGCAAGATGGAGAGAGACTTTTTATGAGAACATGTAGTGACAGAACATAGACGAATGGCTTCAGACTGAAAGAGAGTGGGCTTAGATTGGATATTAAGCAGAAATTTCTTCACTGTGAGGGTGGTGAGACCTGCAGCAGATTGCCCAGAGAAGCTGTGGGTGCCCCATCCCTGTCAGTGTTCAAGGCCAGGCTGGATGAGGCTTGAGTGACCTATTCAAAGGTCTCCCTGCCCATGGCAGGGGGGAGTTGAAGATAGATGCTCTTTAAGGTCTCTTCCAACCCAAACCGTTCCGTGATTCTATGACATCCAAGGTCTAAGCCTCCATGTGCTCCAGAGAGTTAGAGCTGGACAAGAGGGATCGCTTTGTGTTGTAGAAGTGGTTTCTTCAATTAATTTATATCTTAGGACCCTACTTACACAGTCTTGTTTCTGCATAGCGGCTATTTTTAAGTGTAGAGAGCTGATGCACGCTAATTCCTTATCCTGCCTAAGAATTTCCATAACATGGTGCAGCCTTGGGTGCAAAAGTTTTGACATGTTTGTTTTTTACCATCTTGCATGCCTGTGGTAGGGGTGTGTGGGGTTTTTGTGCTCTTTGGTAATAAATGTTTTTGTGGTTTGGGACATTGACTGCTGCAAGAATTATGCTCTTCTCTTTGTCCAGCCGTACAGATGGCTTAACCGCAGAGGTCTCCATTGCAATTGTCCTGTTAAGGTTTGAAATAATATTTAAAATATAAGTTGGTGCACATGCTGTAATTTTGGATGGCTATTTTCGCTTGTATGCTTATTAAAATGAGACCCTTGTTTTATGTTATGTGCCAGGTTCCCAAGATCCTCAGTTGCTTTTCTTAAAATCACAGTTAAACCTTTCCATGAACTTCAGCCTAGTTAACCAGCTTAAGAACTGGTAAGTTAGGCTTTTCTCCTGTGCTATTCATAGGATTTGTGTTTGTTCTGTGCTTCTGGTCCTTTCAAGAGTAGAAATCATGCATGTGCCTCAGTATTCCCATGTCTTTCTATTTTGGCTTTAAGGGGAAGGAGACAAAATATAGGCATGTCAACAAATATGAAGCAGTAGTATAAATATAACTTTTGAAAACTCTTGCTCAACTTGTCTTAGAAGTGTTGCAGCTTTGCAAAAAACCAACAACTGATGACAAATACACTGTTGATTATCACTCATCATCTTGGTCTTAATATGTATGTTGAGCCCTGTCAAACTGGTTTTTAGAAAGCCATTATTGAAACTAATAGTAAAGACCATGTAGTGCATTTTTTAGTTGTTTGTTCCATGTCAGTTTACTGAGGCTAACAGTAAACAGGTACCCCTGAAGCACTTATTAAAATTCAAGTGCTCTAAATGAGCACAAATAAAACAATGAAAGTTGATGACTAAATTCAGAAACTGATACTGTTTATCGTGGTCAACCAGATAAATAAATTATACAAAAGCGTACAAATCCTCCAGTCTTAAGTTATGTCTTCACAAAACAACTTTCCTGATGCAGGTGAAACAATTAAAATTTAGTAAATGGCCACAGACAAGGAATGAGCATTTAAAGGATCAAAGGCAAAGCTGGAAATTGAACCCTTGTTTGATTCCTACCCTGCCTGATCAGGAGTGTTTCCTTTTCTGCAGTTAATGGACTGATGAGAAGCTCTGTTTTCACACAGTTGTACAATAGGCTTCTGTGTAGGTAGCTCACTACATTGTCAAGTCAAGGGTGTTTTCCACTTAGCAGAAAACCACAGGAAAATTGGTAGGTTTTTGCACAGAAATAATACGTCTTTCTAGAATGAAGTGGTTTTGATCAAGTACTGCCTGATCCAAGTAAGACTGTAGAATTGCTGCAAGAAGAAATTCTGTAACTTTGTGTAGTTCAGGCTGTTATCTCTTTAGAGTTTATTTGAAAATTTGTGGGATTTCAGGTTTGACTTTTTTTTTGTTTTGTCCAAAGACTGTGAACTGCAGCTATGTACTGACATTTTAAATATTGCCTATTATGGAAAAATATGAACCGTTCAAATTGTACTGAAAAATAATACTCTTTTTTTGTGACTACATTAAAATGTCGTTTCAATTAGGTGGTTAATAGACTGGAAGAAACAGTTTATCCTCCACATTCAGCATTCATCCTTTCACTATTTATTCTTCTATTTTTTCAAAATAGAAATGGTGTTTTCCTTTTCAAGCAATTTGCAGTTGTCAAGAGTATTGCTGATCAAAATAGAGCATAACACTCAATGTTCCTTTGAATCCCTTAACCTTCTAAATGTGGAATAACTTCTCAAGGAAAGGAGATTTCCTCCTGTGAAACAAATAAGCTCATTTGAAGGTTAATGATAGCCAATTTTTGCTGGTTTTTTTGGGTCTACCCTGTCCCTCTCCTTAGAAACTCCTGTTAACTTGCATCCAGTTTGCCTTGTCAGGAATTGTGCAGTAAAGAATTAAATGCATCAAGGATAAGAGTATTCTGTGGACCATCAAGCCCAGTTCAGGGCTGAGAAGACAGTATGATTTAGAAGGAGATTGGTCTTCACATTCTTGAAATGAAGTTTTGATTCTACTTTCATGTGGGATTCAAAATAAACTTGTACCCTGTATGGGTGGGATGGCCTTGTATCCCTAGCATGGTTTATTGATGGCACAGCAAATCAAGTGTTTTATCAATGCCATTTGTTTTGATACTTTTTGAGCTTTGTTTCTCATTCTCATGCCTTAAAAACTCTGTTGGTTGTAATTTTCTAGAGTATGAATATATCTTTTGAATTGCTAAACTGTTGAGTAATTGCATGAAACTAAATGCTATGTGTGTATCTTTCTAGAAACACATTTGTTGTCTTAGCTGTCTCTTTCAGATATACTGCTTATTAACTGGGAAAGCTGAAAATTTGAAAAGTTCTGTGAACTTTTCTTGCAACATCTTGGAAACTGTATTTAGTGGAATCTGCAGAGTTACCAGAATTAACTTTGCCTGCTCATGAGCCGTCACATTCTGACCTGACGTGATAAATACGAGACAGTGAAAGTACATTTAGGTAGTTTTCGGACTTTCGCTTTATTTCTTTTATTTGTGTGAGAGACATGGGCTTTCTTCAGCAGCATTTCAGGCAAGAATTACTGTAGAGATCACTGTTTTTTGTTGGACTTTTTGTGTTTTTCTTGTTTGTTTGTTTATTTTCCCAACCAGTATTATTTTAAAAGGGCTCCGTAACCATTTTAAAAATAAAATTTGAAATAAAAAAATAGGCTGGTGGGGAGGAGCAGAGAAGTGAATAATAGTTCTCAGAACCAGAGTTCTGCCTTCTCTTTTAGTCCTTCCCAAAGGAAGTGGGCCACTTACTTGTTCTTAAAGGGGATAAAGCCTGGCCATTTTCAATAATCTATCAGTTTACAGGAGTGTATAGTGCAGTGAAGTTCTAACACAGCTGCAAGCAGGACAGTGTAATTTCCCCGCTGGGTGCTCATGGCCAGCACAATGAGGCTGCACTTCAGTCAGGACATCTCTGAAGGACAGAAGTGACAGAGAGCACGGCAGTTAATGCCTTATCTGCCTGCTGCTGCCCCACTGTGTACATCAGCAGGGAAGAAATCTGCTGAAAGGGATGGGGAGCTGGAATAATGTTGATACTGATTGGATTAGACATTTTTCATGTCTGATCTTTAGTTAAGAAGCTGTTGAGTTCCTCTGCTGTTGATTGGACTTGATATTTCAGGTTCATTTTTCCTTTGTAGTAGCATTAATAATGCCTTTAACATGGAAAATCCATCTATTCAGAATCCTCTAAACATGTTTTTGGGACAATATTTAAAAAAAAAAAATTCTACATAGGCTTTTTGCAGCTTTGATCTTTGTCTGGATGTGGGGCTGATTTTGTGAGGCAGTGTGCATAACTTGAGAAGGTCTCTGCCCCATAGAATTTGTGACTTGGAGCCCTCTAACATGAAATTTCCCAAGTGTTCAGATGGTTTAATACAGTGCCACTTAAAACAGACGTGGCTATGGGGAACCAATGAGCTGAAGAGAAGAAAACAAGCACTTGGTATTTTAGACTTTTTTTGTCTGTTTGCAATAACTAACCTGTTGGATTTTCCTGATACTATTCCTAGTGTTTTTAAAGATGACTGAGAGAAGGGCTTGGCAAGCCAGCAAAATCAAATAGGAGGGATACTGAGACATAATTTCTTAGCAAGTAATTCTCCTCAAGCTGTATAAACTTTCTTGAGTTAAATATTGTAGAGAAAAAAGATACTACATCTTCGGTGAAACATTAATGATAACAACTGGTTCTCTTTGCTGGTCATTAAAACCAGCAGGTGATGTAAATTACGTCAGCATACTCTTCCTTCAAAAAGCAAAATAAAACAATCTCTTTCCTGGCTTAGGGAAAAAAAAAGACCATGGAGAATAATAATAAAAACTCTGAATTTTTATGCATGTTTTTGAGCTCATCTGAAGTTGAGTTGTATATTCCAGCTGAGGTCCTTGGCCTGCACATAAACACATTAGCTGTTGTCAAGGATGTGCAGAGGCACACACTCTGCAGTGAGAATGTAGTCAGAGCCGGAATTACAAGACTGGCAATGGCATCTGAGAGGGCAGCCAGCATTGCAGACCTCAATTCAGACACTGTATAAACTGTCTTCTTTTTTAGAAAGTGCAGGAGAAATTGAATCTGAAAGACAATATCAAGAAATAACTCTTACATATTACATACAGTAACATGAATTTAAAACTGAAGGTATTTATATGACAGCCTGGAGCCACAGGAGATAGAATACATGCTGCTCTATTCTGTGTGTTGTTCCTTGAGTAGCAAGTGCTTGGACCTGTGCTGACTGTGCGTTGGAGGCAGCACGTTGAATGCAGTGGTTGCACGTGGAGCTGGGACTCAGCAGGTGACTGACAGGTGTAGAACTCCAGCAGCTGCTGCTTGAGTTAGAAAAATTGGGGTGAGATGGGGGAAGCTGGGAAACCTTTGTCCTTTTTCTCTCGATCTCTTTCAGCTAACAGCAGTCTTCACAAACACCCCCAACGCATGCCATTGTCTGCCTTCAAACTCTGTCTTGAATTTCTCTTGCTGTGGTGCAGGAGAGAAGACAGGAGTTCTGAAACTCTGTCATGCTTTCTGCTGTTTGGGAGGGCGCTTGGTAGGAGCATTTCAGGGTGTTGTGTCTAGTGCTGTTGGCTTTCAGCCTGCTGCTAAAAGGCCTCAGAGCTTGCTTTCTGTGTGTTGTTACTAATTCAGTTGGTTGAACCAAGCTTTTAAACCATGAACACTTAATTTGTTCTAATTTGTCTGTTGTTAGAGCAACAGACGGAAAGTGTTGCTGAAGGTATTGTTGAAAAGTCTTGATGTGAACTCCTGACTATGTGGAAGATGTTTCTCACATCCCCTACATAAAGAACTGGGCGTGCTCGTCCATTTCTCTTTTACACCCCTGTCTGACTTAGGGAAGGAAGAGGTTTTTAGATACGGTGACACTTCTGTACTCCCTACCCGGCCAGTCTGGGAGAAGAAATCCTCTGCCACATACATAGTCAGCTTTTGAACATCTGTAGGTGCCTGTGATGCTAACATGTTTCCATTTTTTCCTTCTGTAGCATCTCCCTTTCTGCTCTTTGCCAACCGGCGGGATGTTCGGCTCGTGGATGCTGGAGGCACGAAGCTGGAGTCCACCGTGGTGGTCAGTGGTTTAGAGGATGCTGCTGCGGTCGACTTCCAGTATTCACAAGGCATCGTTTTCTGGACAGATGTGAGTGAAGAAGCCATCAAGCAAACTTACATTAACCAAACTGGGAATGTGGTGCAGAATGTCATCATTTCTGGTCTAGTTTCCCCGGATGGCCTGGCGTGTGATTGGATTGGGAAAAAACTTTATTGGACGGATTCAGAAACCAATAGGATAGAAGTAGCTAATCTCAATGGAACATCTAGAAAAGTCCTCTTCTGGCAAGACCTTGATCAGCCCAGGGCAATAGCTTTGGATCCGGCTCATGGGTAAATATTAATTTGGCTTAAATGCTTAAATGGATATGGTGATGATTTATGTTAAGTTTTTAGTTCTGAAAAGAAAAGGAACACAGCCTTTTGTTTTGCTTAACATTTTCCCAAGGTATTTTTCTCAAGATCTATAACTGAACATATGTTTGAACTTAAATATTTTGTGGCAAGAAATGGCAGCCCAGACCTTGAGCCAAAAAGAAAAATACAGCTGGTTCTTAGGTGCCAAGCCAAATATTCAACCAGTATAATTACCTGGCTTATCCCGTTGCACTTTGGAAAAGTAATTAATTTTCCAAGCATTTTATTATTATTATTATTATGATTTTCTCAGTTATCTTGTTTAGTAAGTTAACTTTGATTTTATATGTGATGTCTTTAATTTAGACAGCAACATGTGCAAGTCTGCATGTGTTGAAACAGGAATTCTCACTTGCTATGCTCTGGTAAACAAAATCAGAGTATTTTAAAGTGATGATGTTGAATAATAATGTTTGTGCCAGCAAGGAAAAGAATCCAGGTGAAACTGTGGATTCTCAACGCTGTAAAGCAACCATATTAAGAAGTATTAAGAGTACAGGCTGCATGTGTCACTCTTAAAAATACTTGTGTATGTGCATGGTTCCTCCCTCCCTCCCTCTTCCACCCTCCCCAGGGTTTCACATGTGCTTTTTGCTCTCCCTGTGCACAAGCAGTGCTGGTGTTGTGTCCTTTGGGCCTGGCATTTATTGCAGTGATGACTGGAGATATGCTGTGCTAGATGAACCCCCATGAAAACGAGGAAAGAGAACTCAAGTGCATTTCTCTTGTGTGCATGGATCCACACAAGTGAGCTGGTTTGCCACTGATCATCTGCCATTTTCACAGTACTTTCTCAGAGATCACTTTATCTACCTCTAGGGTATAGATAGGTGGGTTTCTTATCTGTAGGAAAATCTGGCATTAACTGGTATTTTCACTGAGTCTGATCTCTTTGCAAAATGATACTGAGTTAAGGCAAGGGCTTAGTATAAACCATAAAAATAAAGTGTTTGGTGGTTTATCCTGCTCTGGGAGATGGACAGTGTCTTAAGAAACTACCTGCTTCAAGTGTGTGAGCAGTGAAAATGGAAACTAGGCAACAGAGGGCAACTTAAGATGACCATGTCAGTACCTTCCATGCCACAGGCTGGAACTTTGGTTATTTTTGCAGTGTTTCCTGCATAAGATTTTCCAGATGAATGTGAGGTGTTACAGGTACATTTATGATTAATACATAAAGGGCATACAAAGGCTAAATGAAACTGTGTGTACCCAAAGAAACAAAATCCTTAGTTTTGTTGACACGTCAAATGCTGGAGCTGCTGGTATCCTTCAGATAATGGCTGGAAAGGTGCAGCCATTACCAGTGAAAGGGGAAGTGGAGTGACTTTGTTGGGCCAAAGGACTTTTCCAGAGGGGTTCTTAATCCTGCCTTCCTTACAGGTGCCTTTAGGTGAAAGGAATTCTCCCCACAGCAAATTGTTGTATAGAGGTGTTTTAAATAAATTAACAGGAATACTGTTGTATTCTGACAGCAAGTAATCTATGCAGAATTAATTAATGTTGATTAATTAGATGTAGAGTTCAGTAGTATATTTAAAGAGAGAATATGATGTTAAATTGAGTATTTCATGGTGAGGTGGATTGCAGAGAGTGGTATGGCAATTTGCATTGAAATGCCAGTGCCAGGTTTACTTTTCCTAAGTGGATGCAGTTCCTTGCCTTTTGACTGATTCTTTAAGTGTTGAATTAAAGACAGGTTTGCCTGAAAAACTAATATATTAAACTTTAAATAAAATTTTAAAAATCAGACATCACATATATTTGTGGAATAAAACATTATGTTTGCTTTTACAACCACATCATTTCACCTGGTAGTTCTGAAATATTTCCTAGGTGCATTTGTGAAATGGTGATTTTGGCACAGCAGGCTCTGGGGTTGAGTTCACATAGAATCATGTGTTCCTTGCTCCAGGTATTCTCAGGGGAAGAAAAGTGAGTGTCAGTAGGAGAAAAGAACCATTTAATAATACCTTTTTATTTGACTTTTTGTTCATAAGTTTTTGAAATCAGGTGGCTAATACTGTTCCTAATACTAAGAAAATAATAATACTAGGCTAATACTCTGAGCACCTGAGTAAGTTTGTTGTTTTTTTTCTGGATATGAAATGTGATGAAGTTCAGACTAGGGTTCTTAAAACTGGTTGAGGCAATCTGTCAGTGGCCAGTCATTTGTTTTCAGTTTGGAAGTGATTTTGTCCTTTTAGCAGTTTCTACTAGAGAAGTGTGGGTGGGAAGCTTAGAAAATGAGGAAGAAAACTTCATTAGTCAACTTTGGTTTCCAGAGGCAAAATGGGACAAATAAGCAGATTGCAAATGCTTAGCCGATACTATTAGTACCCAAACATGGGTTTGTCTAGAAGGCTCCAAGTCAAACAAATCTGATTTCTCTCGAGATAATAATATGTTGTGCAGAATGGTGAAACCTTCTCTGGTCTTTTAGCTTTAGTAAGGCTGTTCTGCAGAGGTGGATGGAGGACTGTGTGTTGGGGTGTTTGCAGCGGAGTGTTATGCCCGCAGTGGTGTTTGCTTAATAAGTAGATTGTAATCCATTTTGAGTGTGTTCCTTCAAGACATAGACTATTCTTTGAGAGAATAGAGAAGAACTTATTGAATATACAGTCGTCATCTCTCAGGAACACCAGAAGTGTAATGACCAAGCCTTAGGACATTGGAGAGGAGCGAAGTTGACTTCTGGAGTTTCCTTTTGAAGCCTGTTCTTCTGTGATTTCCAGTTGACATTCAGGAGTATGATTTTTCAGGTGTTCTGATGGGCTTCCTAAGTAGTAAGTCAGATGATTGTGGCGTAGTCACATTTTTAGAGAGAGCTGCATCTTTTGCACACTCAGCCTGTCTTCCTTCTTTAAAGGCAGTGATTATCTCACAGTTATGACTGAGAAAGAGACATTCCTCTCCCCTAAAATTTCATGCATTCCTAAAATTTCATTTTTTAAGGCAAGCTGTGAGATACTTAAAGCTTATCTGTGGGTCTCTCTTCTTCCCAGAGCTGGTGAAAATCATTCTTTGTACAGGGTCTTCTGATACTCTGAAAAAGCATCATAATTAACAGGAGTTAGCTTAATACATAACGTCATTCTTTCCATACACATTAAAACTTTCTTGCTAGACCCACTGTATATTCTAGGAATTAAAGGAAGCAGAATATGTGATAATCCAATTATTCTTCCTTGACATGAAGGATAAACTAAGAAGACAGAGGATACTACAAAACATTTTTCTGCAAATTTGCTGATGCTGGTGCTTTTCATTTAGATTCCAGTCCTGCTGTTGGGTATGTTAAGCTGTTTGTATAATGGAGGACTTTAGGCTAAATTCTTGGTAGTGTTTTGTAGAACATTAGCATTTATATACATTCTTGATAGGTAGACCGCTGATGGGGGATTCAGTAGTGTTGGTGTTATTAACTTTGAATTTGCAGCCATTGCATAAGTATTTACATGTTTTCTGGATAGCAGCTTCTAACAAATCTGAATTTGTTGTATGTAAAGATTTTACTCAAGCCCAGCTAAAAGAGGTAGCTCAAATTCCCTGCAATGCCGTGCAAAGAACTTGTGTCGTGAACATTGTCTGAAGAAGGAGGAATGTATTTGAAAAACAAGTTTTTATCACATGTTGTGGCAAGCAAACTTCAATTTCCTGAAAAGAAGTCTTCAAAAGAATGCATGAATAAGTAGCCAAAACAAATGATTTAATTCTCGGTCCTGTAGTGAAGGTCTTAGATCTGAACACCCTAGAATGTGTGTTGACAAGGGTCATTAAATCTGTGACATGAAAGTCTCAATGCTTGCTACCTTCTCCATTTAACGCAGGGCTCAGATTCTGAGGATCTGTAGCATATCCATAATCTTCATATCTGATTTTCACTAAGTGCTTAATGAAGTAGTGAGTTCACATTATTGAAGTCTACAATGTATTAGAGATATTTACTTTGGTTAATATAAATCTTGAATTTGTTCCTACTTGTGTGATGGCTGCTGTATTGCCTTCTGGGGTGAGCTTACTGTCCAAGTCCAGGCTGTATTTTCTGTAGTTTGTCTCGCTCAGCAGACAATAATGCTTGGGGAATTTCTGCCCCCTGTATTTGCCGAAGCACAAAGAGCTAAATGAGACATCTTTGAAAGGTCTGTGAAATTATTATTTTAAGGAAAGATAAAAATTGCTTGCCTCAAGAAAAGGTGTGCTGTCTTGTGGGGTTTTTGGTGCGGGTATAACCACAGCCATCACTTGGTGTAGTCACTGGGGTTGTTGAATTTGCCATACCTGAGCTGGCCTGCTGACTCTGGTGAGATCTGTAGAAACGATGAAAGAGGACAATAAAGACCTTTGAACTGGTTTGGCTGACTGAAGAAAAGCTGCAAACTGCTGTCTACATTTCCTCCCTCATTTTCATTCTTAAATAGTCTTCCATGGCATGGTGTGGGGCTGTTGGGCAGAGGCAGTGCTGTGCCAGTGGACCACCACAGAAGCTGACTTCATTTATGGAGCAATTCCTTTTGAAATAGCAAAGCTTCAGGGGAAGGAAATAAGATACAAATTAGAATGCAGCAATAAGAAAAAAAATACTGAGTACTAAAAATAAATCATCTGTTTTGGCATTCTGCAGAATGGCTATTAGTTCAGAGATTAAAACAAGCCTAATCATGTCTGAACAGCATTAAGGGATTGCATGCCATAGCCTGGCTTAGCCATTGCCTCAGGTTGCTTATGGCAAATCACCCAAAATCTGCAAGCAGTTGCTGTCATTGACCTAAAGTATAGCTGGCACCGAAGAAAGGATTAGATGGTAAATGCACCAAACGGGATATTAAAAAATGGGTATAGAAGGGACAGCTATCTCAATTAGAAAATTTTCAGTTCAGAGTCTAAAATTAAAAGCCTCAGACCTGCCTAGTTGTTAATCCAGTGTTTCCTCAGTGTGACAGCAAAGCCACGAGCAAGACCTGGAGCTGTTCTAACTCACAACTGTGTTTATGTCAGCCCTTCAAACTGCAGTGGTGTTTGCTGATGATTCACCAGGACCTTGGTCCCACACAGCAGCATGGCAGGTACTAAAGGTTAAGCATCTTGGCTTGCTGTGTTGGAATTGTTGAGATCTGTATGAGCTGCAGTAGACTGAAGCTTCTGATACAAATAAGCATGAATGATGGCATCTTTTTAGCAGTGTATCTTCTGATCTTAATCTCCTTTGGAATAGTTGAAAGGAGAGGGAATACTGAAGAAAAACTTGTGACTGTTGCAAGTGGTGGAGAAGAAAAGCAAGAAACATCCTCTGAGTAAAGACTGTGCTTTTTAGAAACCCTAACTCAGGTCTGCTTGGTTAAAATTCAGAAGATGCCCAGGTTTTGAGTGAAACATGCTTATTGCTGCCTGAAAGCTAGAGATTAGTTTATATCCTGTGTGCTTCTAGTTAGTAATTAATTGCAAGTATAAAATTATTTTGAAGCTTTTGGTTAGTTATTTGAAACTCTGTAATATATGAGTAGCACAATTATTATCTTAAAATGAAGGAAAAGTACTCAACTGTAAAATTGGTTCACAGTCATATCCAGTATCTTGGTATGGCAGTAATTTCTGGGACTTGGAAAGCTTTTGATATGGGTCTCCAAATAGCTGCAAATAGTCTCATGCATAAGAAACTTGAGGTTTTTGTGGGAATTGTTATTTACTCTAATTTTTGGATGATTGTCCTTGATGGTGACAGCCTTTCTTTAAATAGTTCATTAGTCTCCTCGGCTTATTTCTCCCTTTTCTTGCTCATATATATGACTGAAGGGCATATATTGTTCTAAGACCTTTTGCTTCATTTGAGAGCAGACCTGCCTGTTCAGAGATGATAGGAAAAAGGTAATTTACTTCTCCCCTACACCCCAAAATTGCATGGGAAAGAGGTGGAAATGTGTAGGCTTCCTTAAAAACCCCACTGAACTCCCTCCCCTGTTTGCACTCTTCTTTTGCTACATTTTCTGTGATTCTTCCTATCCTGGATCCTGGAGACTGATACTTCTTTGCCCTGTGCACATTTAGTCTTATTAAGTTTGGGAATTACATTATGTTCTACATTTCTACACCACTTCTTGAGGGAGCAGAAGGAGCAACAGGATGGCTTTAGTTGTCACAGTGCCAGAGTGTGTTGCAGTGGTTTCTTGGCTGAAGTCAGGAATGCACTGGCACCAAAGAGGTGATGGAAGCTCTTTGATTAGATGATGTAATTGGGTGCATTTTATGGCTGCATAATGTGGAGATCATGGCATATTCAACATGTTGGTCTGGCTGGACTGGCACTGTTCTGTTTGTCATGAATGAGTTGTTTTGGTTTAACTCAAAACATGTTTCTAATTTTTTTTTCATGTAAAATTAAGCATTAGTATAAGCTGAAGGAAGAATTTTTCCATGTAACCTGCTGAGGGTGTTCTCAGGGTTTTGTTTGTTACTGTGATGGAAATTACAAGGGTGCAAATGAACAAACTTAAATTGCATGCCTTGACAAATTCCTGTCTTTAGTTGTAGTATACCTTTCCCTAAACATTGAGTTAAAGTGCATGAGCACAGTGAAACATAAAATGCCTTGGTTTGAGCTAAACATTTCAGCAGTTGTGAGATCTGTGGATAAGAGGGCCACCAGCACCTGACTTACATAGTTGGATTGCTGTTGCTGAATACATTTGCTGCACCCCATCTTCCATTAAGTCAGTACAATGTGTACATACAATTTTTTTCACTGCCCCAATGTTTTAATTCAGTATTTCCTTATGAAGAAAGGAAGAAATCTAGGTTTAACTTCAGGTAGATGTAGTTAAGTAATGACTGGGTCTAGCTCACAAGCCGATGGAGAGTTCAGCAGCTCATCCTTTTCATGTCAGGATACCCTGAATTTTGAATGTATGCAGCGTGTCCTAAAATGGGTTGAATGTAGTGAGATTTGGACTATTTTTCCCATTCCTAAAATAAATCCCATTTTGTGAAAGAAGAAGGGGACCTGGGGTCAGTGGACTGACTATGAGACAGCCCTTGCTGTCAGGAAAGCCAAGAGCACACCTGGGCTTCCTCAGAAGGAGTGCTGCCATCAGATCAAGAACCTCCCTCTACTCAGAGCTGGTGAAATGACCCTTGCAGTGCTGTGCCCAGTTCTGGCTCCTCAGCAGGAGAGAGACATGGACATGCTGGTGTGAGCCCATCAGAGGGCCACAGAGATCATTGAGGACATCTAACCAGTGTGTGTTTTAAAAGAATTAATCAGAATAAAAGACATTGTAGGAAAACTGTAGTGGAGAAGGCTGGTTCTCAAGGGTTTTGTTTGCTTTGTACTCATTTTTGAATACAATGTGATTAGTTGTAATGATTACCTCCGGTGGCATATTTTTGGGTTTGATGTAATGATTTTGTCAAGAACATCCAGGTCTCAAAATTCAGTGCTTGAAAAAAAGAAAAAAGGGTAATTTGAGTAAGTAATTTGCAGCTTAACACTATGTGGGACAGACATTCTTTTCTTCTGTAAACAGTTGGGGATATTTAATTTCACAGTGGAGTTTTTGTAGCTTAAAAGGTGGGATGGGGGAAGTAAGTTTTAAATGTGCAGGAATCTAAACTTGATAGCAATTTCCTGTAAACTCCTGTTTTGTGCCATGGGCTTGTATAAGTTCAAGAGCATTGTTGAAATTGGAGAAGTTTGTACTGATTTATATCATCTGTACAACTGGCCCCTTTTGTGTAAGCAGGTTATGTAAGGTTTGGCAACTGTACTGCATTTTGGGAGATGGAAAAAGTGTTTGGGCAACGTTGGCTGCTTTTTATTATGTCTGTGATACCTTCCAGCTCAGATGGCTGATTGGCTGCTCTTGGAGGGCTCAGCCCTGATTTCTAATCTTTGTGAAAATGATGACAAGAGACATGAAGCACTGGGAAATAAGGAATGACCTGCAGCTTTAAGACTGAGGGGAAATGTGGTCTTCATTCTGGTTTTGCTCCCGCACCTGGAATTTTAAAATGAGTTAAGCAGGGGAAAGAAAACAAACCAACCAACCAAACAAAAAAACCTGCCCAAAAACAAAGCCAACAAAAAAACCACTGGGGTGCAGTTTGCCAACTTCAAAATCTGTTTGTTTTTGCAAGGTGGTTTTCAGTCCCATTCTTCTGATAGGAGGGAAGCACCATTTAAGCCCTGATTCAGTGTGGTAATTTATGTGCCAAAACCCAGGGACTTGTTGACTGCAGTTGAATTGCATTTAATTAAGATCTGACAAGAAAGCTTGATTGTGAAGCTTGCAGCTTACATATAGAGCTTACATATTTGTAATATATGTTATATATTTGTAATATATGTAGCACATTACATATATGTGCTTACATATAGAGCAGTAACTGAATTTTATGTACTCTCTTGGGTCTGGTGCTTCTGGCTGCTGGACTGGATGGTGGCTGTGTGTTCAGAAGAAAGTGTACATTTACATCATAGCTTTGATGGAGCTTTGGCTTTTGCTCTGCTTTGTTCCAGCTTTTTTCTTTAGTGCAAGCAAAGAGGTGTTTAGGGACACCAGATCAGTTTAGGGACAGAATTGATGCAAGTGCTGTGAAATTATTGTTTGATGTTAGTTCCTTTATTTGCCCTGCCTCTTCTTCCTTTCTGCCTTGGAAGTCTGGAGTCAAGGTTTAAAACCAGTGATGGGGGGAAGACACGTAAGCATCTCTGAAGAACTAAATGAAGTAACCCACAAGTTTGTCCAAGGACTGCTTTTTGTTTTGAGCTTCTCTAGTGCTGCTTGGTTACTTTTTTTTTTTTTTTAAGAGTATTGATTTGGGATAGCTGCCTAGCAGTGAATTTTGCTCACAAGGGCTTTTTTTTTTTCTCTCATTAGCTCTTTAGGACTTCATGTTTTCATTTTCTGGGACAGCCTCAGTGCTGTTTGACTTTTGTTGACCTGTTGCAATGCAAGGAGGATATAAAATTCCTCAGATGCCAGATCTCAGTCTTAAAATGTGATCGACCTAATGTGTACAAAGATGCTAGTTTTGATATTTTTAGTTTCTTACAATTGTTATGGCGTGCCCTGGCCCAGGGGTATTTAAAACTCTGGAATTTACATTTAAAAACACCACCACCATGAAGAAAATCAACCAAACAAAAAAATACCCAAATGCTTGCCTTAGGCTCTTCATTGTTATTCAGTGTGCATCTTTTCAGCTGGCTTCAAAAACTGGGAGGCATAATAGCACAGGTAGTGCCAGACTGACATTCTTCGCTTAGTCTACTTATTTTTCTGAAATATTATCTGGGCTAAATACTTGGGTTTTTTTAAATAGTGAAATGAAAATGATAGGGATTGTTAATTTACTGGACACCTGGAAAATAGGTTCCATTTGAAAAACAAAAAACCCAGTCCTGAACCGTCATTTGTCCCAGAAACATTGATGATATCTTGACTGTTTGAAAGTGCTTGTTTTATACTGAGGTCAGTAAGAGATGTCAAAAAGAATGCTCTCTTGAGCATTCTTTAAAAAATATAATTCAGGAAAGCCTTTCTTCCCCCCCCCCCCCCGCCCCCAAAATAATATGTCAGTTATCACTCCAGGCTCCAGAATTAAGGTTAATTTAAATCAGGATGAATCAAATCAGTTCCTACATATAAACTGTTAAAGCATCCAGATTGATTTCTTTCTCTGAGAAGCCACTTGGAGCTTTTTGCCATGTTCTTCCCCTGTCCTTAAAGCTCCAACCAAAAGTGTCTGCTTTTGTGTAGGAATTGATCCTGTAGACTGGAGGCATTTGATAGATGCAAGCTGTAAGGCCTAATTATTACTTCAGGACATTACTAAAATCTTTAATTTCTCCACTGTTTTTCCTGTATTCCTCTTTATCTGATGAACCAGCTAGTGCAAGCAGATTTCAGTACTTTTGACAGGAGACTAATATTTTTAATGAGATCCATGGGCTATTTCAAGGATAGTTAGCCTTTGTCTTTTTCTTCATCACAAATCATCGCAAGGAGGTTTTCCACCTGCCCCAAAAATTTCTCATATTACTGTTCCAGTGAAGTTTGCAGTGCTGGTTTAGCTAAGTTTGTGTCATTCTTTCCATAATAACCATGGATGTTTCTTTTCTTTAGGACTTATAACTTCTGCAAAAAAAATTCTGTCTTCAGGTTACTCTGTGTTCCTGCCAGGACACTGTATTTTTACCTTAGTTTGAACTAGCTTTGTCACTCAAAATAGAGGAGGGCAAAAAAAAAAAGGAAAACTAGACACTTTGTGCATTCTTGAAAATCCCTCACAGGCATGCAGTTAAAATATGACATTTTATGGCCTGGTAGAGTCTCATGTCCAGTGCTCTGTTATGCCTTGTGCTGCAAAAAAAAAAAAGTCAAAAGAGCCTAGATGTTAGGCTAGAGAATGGTGGAAGAGGAGGGATGGAAAGGACTGAGCTAATGAGTGACTTGCCTAGGGGGAGTTGATGAGAAGTGCCTCTTTGGACAAGTTTCACAGGTGGCTTCAGCTGGCTGGTTGCTGCCGTTATTTGCGCCTTCTGTCTAAGCACCGCTGCTGCAGAAACATTGGTAAGATTGATGATTTGCTAAGGTAACTGAAAGGTTTTGGGTTTTCTCATTTTTATTTCCTTGTACAATACTAATGTCAACACCAGGGGTGGGCACCAGGGAAGAAGTGCTTCATTTGGCAGTGGAATGGTTTTAAATGGGCTCACTTAGACCAGAGAAGATCAGTCCCTGCCGTAGGAGCAGCTTCTTAGATTGATTACCACACTCCCAATTCAGGGTCTTGATGTGCTGAGAGATCCCCAAACCAGAGCAAATTTCCTAGAATTCTTGACAATTCAGCACCTGCTGCCTGATGAAAGGATAGAAACATCTTTGAAAAGGATGCAAAAATTGTATTTGCCATTCCATGGCTTGGCGTGTGCTCCTGTGATGGACCATGGGATTCTGTGGAGCACACAGAGGGAAGGAAACCTTTACCTCTTTAGGTGTTTGATTAGTGCAGAGACTCAGTATACTCTGAGAAGTTCACTGAGATCAGCTTTATGATACTTGAGGGACTGCAGAGACACCCTGTTGTCAGGACAAGGTGGTGACAGGTATGTTGCTGTAGAAAAGTCCAGCTGAGATAGAAGAGCTTTGAAAGAAGGCTGCCTGCATTCAGATTGTTCTCCATGTTGTCTAAGTGCATCTTCATCCTGCTAACCCTTCCTTTGTGGTGCAGCTACTTTGCTAATACCATGTAGTATTAAACCTTTGAGTAACATTGAGCTTGGTGCCTGGTAATGAGCTGAAATGTCGAGATGTAATTTTCCTGTGACAAATTTGTGTGTGAATTTGAAAGTACTACTTTTGTACAGCAGCCTCTGTGAGGCCAAGGGTAAACACACATCACCTATGAAATTAAATGACACTGTTTTTTGGGAAGAGGCTCTTGAGTTGGAGCTCCTTTAATATCATAGAAAAGCCATGAAGGCCCTTTGGTTTACAGATTTGGTTTTTTTCCCTTCATCTGAATGCATTGAGAGTGCAGGCTGAAATTTTAATGGAAGGCCTGAGGGGAGGAATTTTGTTCCATGAAAATTTAGGATTTTTTTTATCCTTTTAACCTGCTTTAAGAGTTTAATAGGACTTAGCTAGTTTTGTTTCCTTTGTTTTTTCTTTTCGGTAACTTTTATGGGATTTTTAATTTTGGTCTAAGCTCCTTTTTTAGTCTGCACTTACACATTTCAATAGCCACATGATATGGCCCAAAGTCACTTCTAGTAGCCACATTTTTCTTCATCCAACAGTCTGTCTTTTGTTTGTCTTTATTCCTGTAGAGTTGGATGCAGGTGGTGCAAGCTGTTGCAGATGAGCTGGATCAGACAACTGATTAGACCTGACCAAAAATGGGTATTTGGCCATATCAGTTTCACAGTGTGATTCAGCAGCTGGTTGTGCAGACAGGTTTTTGATGTCTGCTTTTCTGTCTTTAGTTGTTTGTCAATAGCTGCTTCCTCACGCAGTCTGAGTTGCCACAAATTACAGCCTGACTTGTTAAGGAAAACCAAAATGAGTGGCAATTTACATTCATAGGTTGTCCTCTGAACTGGGGCAGCTCTCAACTACTGCTGCTGCTTTTTCAGGAGCTGTCAGTCTATCCTGGTTGCTGGAGCTGAGGAAGTTTGGAAGGCATCTGGGGACGTAAATGTGCCTCAGCTACTCTAATGTGAGCTATCTCAGAAACCGGTGGACTCACCTGCGTGGAAGGTTTTTATTTCAACTAGAAAACTTGTTTGACCTCACACTCAGGTGTATGTGTATTGTGATACAAGCGAGCAATTTCTATCTGTCTGGTTATCTATATTCCCCTCTCCAGTGGGGTAAACTGCTCATGATTAAATATGCTGCTGCGTAGGTGCTGTGAGTGGCCCGGAACTGGAGATCTGCCTGAACTGGGGTGGAGGATGCACATGGAGACCAGAGCATTTTAAGGTTAAGTGTGCTGTGAGGGACATTTGCTGGTGATAACTGTAGAGCTGCCTGCTCCTCCTTGGCTGAAATGATGGCCCCAGCTGCAGGTAAAGCAGCTGCAGAGCCTCTGCAGTTTGCAGGAGGATCTTGCTGTGCAAAGGGGAGACCACCCTGCAGAAGAACATGACAGCAATTACAAATGTAGTCCCTACATCATCCCTGAAGTGTGGACAGGATTCTCTCTCATAAAATAAAGCATAAAGCTTTTTTTGTATAAGTGTGTTTTCACAGTCCACATTCATTTACTTCCTTCGTGGTTCCTACTGTGATTACACAGCGAGTGCTGTCTTCTGAGGGGAGCTAAGGGTCTGAGATAATCCAGGTTATGAAACATCTGGCTAAGCATTGTGCAGGGCTGAATAGATGTCTCTTTACCACGCTTTTCTGGAGCTCCAGTGTTAGGAGGGCTTGGCTCAGATGCAGCTCAGTGCTCTTGCCCAGCTGGTGCCCCTGTTGATCTAATACTGTGTGGGGAACCTGGGGAGGTGATGGGTCCAGTGCACAGATCCCTGGTTATGTTTGAGAGCTTCCTCAGGGCAAAGGCTTTCTCACACAGACCCATGGCCAAAAAGCTGCAGTGGCATTGGGAAAGCAGAGTTTCTCTGAGCGTCCTGGGGCAGCTGTGCTAGGAGCTGGCTGCGTTGTGTTTGCATGGGGAACTTGCAGGCTGGATATGTGATGCTGGGTAATGTTTACCAGCTGTGAACTGGCTGTCCTCTTCTCACCAGACCATTTCTCTTGTAGCTGTACAATCTCAGCTTTTCATGCAGATGTTGTGTGATTTGCCACACTTTGATCTGGTCCTTTCCAATTAGTACGTGCTGTAATCTATTGTAAGTCTATTCAGGCTGCTTAAATTGCCCGTTGGTGGAGTGACAGGGAAACTGGAAATGGGGAAAAAAAATATCAAAAATTTAATGTCTTTCTAAGTTTCATGGATTCATTATTTATTTTTTGACAGAAACAAATTTCAGGACACTTGATTTTATTCTTTTTTTCTCTATGGACTTGCAAAAGGAGGTTAAGCTGTGCTCATTGCCTGCTTGGATAGGTAATTAGTTGCTTCAGAATGCGATTTAGGATATTAACCTGTAATAACTGACCACACAAGGGTGATACTCAGTTATAAAGGCTTATAACAATCAGGTACTGCTCAGGATTGGAAGAGAATGGTAAATACACAGAGGCAAAACCTGCGAGATGATTTCATGAAGGACTTACTTTGTGCCCTGTGGGCCTGGGGTTTGATTTGCTGTAATAGGTGTGTAAAAGTTTTGGGAGTAAACCCTGGTGTCTATACCCTGCTCTATGTATGTAGCACTACAGGCTTTGCAAAGAGCTGCTACCCCAGCATGTCTTGTGGCCTCATTTGTGTGTGTGTCTCTTTCAGATACATGTACTGGACTGACTGGGGTGAAACGCCCCGAATAGAACGGGCAGGAATGGACAGCAGCATGCGAAAGATAATTGTTGATTCTGATATTTATTGGCCAAACGGACTCACGATAGATCTCGACGAGCAGAAACTTTACTGGGCTGACGCAAAACTGAGTTTCATTCATAGGGCAAATCTGGATGGTTCCTTTAGGTAAGCTCTCTTTGGTCTATAATAAGGTGTAAGTTATTTCTCACTTTCTGTGTTCATTTTGAAATGAGACTTTTTTTTCCCAGTAGTCTAGAATAATGCAAATACCTTATTGCTTTTTAAAAATGCAGTTCTTAATAGCCTTGCAAAAAATAACCTTGCATACTATAAAACTGGTTTTAAGAGTAAGAGTGTATCAGTATTTCACCATAGACTGTTCACAACCTTCTTGTACCGCAGGATTCTTCTTTTTTAGGCTCTTACTTGTCTTGAAAATAGTTGGAAATGCTTATTCTTGACCCTAGAAAATATAACGTTTAACCTGTGACTGGGATTTTACAGTATTGTTAATGTGTTTTTTTTTTACCAACAAGAAATACACATTGAGACACATTTGTCGGTGGCCCCATCCAGAGATGTCCTTTATGTCATGCCTATTAATTAACCAATTTTGGGTTGTTTCAAACAACAAGCTGTTAGGAAACAGATTTTCCTAAAGCTTGCTGGAAAGCACAGTGTGGAAGTTTTTCGGTGGCTGCTGTCCAAGTGTGCTGTTAAGTTTTGGCTTCTGTAGGCATGGAGAAATGACACTTCAGGCAGGGCAGACTTAGGCATTTGAGATTGCATCTTCAATTCGGTGGAGTGCTCAATGGGCAGGTTGTTTTGGTCCTGAAGGATGAGTGCCACATGCAGTAAAATGTCCTGCCAAAACATCTCTGCATTGTTATCTGGTCTTCAGGTAGTTTTAAATTACATTTTCATTTTCATGATTTCATAACATTTTAAATGCCTATGTCAATAAAATTGTTTTGCCTTGGTGAAAAGTTGGAGTTTTATTTTACGCATATCTGTGTAATAGAATAATATGCCTTCCCCCCGAAAAAATTTTCCATGGTGTTACTTTTTTTTTTTGTTTTTTTTTTTTTTTTTCCTGAGTTACATTCTATGCCTGATTTTCACAGTCATAAAAGAGCAATAGCAATATTGACATCCTTTATAAAACATTCTCAAGTTCCTTTGAGGGCACTGTGTAAGAACTGGATAATGGTGGCATTGTAGTAAGTGACAAGTATTGACTGACAGTCCAGAGCAGAGACGAGGGAAAAGGCCTTTGTGGAAGGCAGAGGTAGCTCCAAGTCTGGCTGCAGGTTTGTAGACAGAAGGATTTTCATATAATTCACCATTAATGTGTTTCTCTGATTTGGGGGTGAGGGGCAGAGTTTGAGGTTTCCAGGCCGTTTCTGGGGTTTTCGTGCACATACAAATTGTGCAGATTTACTTGCGTATGCGTGTAAATCTTGAAGTATTGATTGGTAAGTAAAATCTGTTCTGCTCATTTTAAGGTAGAGAAAGGCCACCTGAAAGGAAGCAAGACTTTGAATATATTAATTCCATCAATCTATTCAAATTACTTTGTGATAGATCAATGCCTCACCTCCCAAACAGATTTCTACTGAACCAGAAATCAAACAGTATTTTAGAAAAAAAATAATGTATTTTGCATTAAGAAGAAATTGGGTCACTCTTGAATATTTTACTAAGCTGCTAGAGCATGTAAATGCACACTTGAGGTCAGAATATCCCTGTACAGGGTGCATTCTGGAAGTTCTTGATGTCTGACTGCACGTGAACTTTTAGGTATTGTCCAAATAATAACTCTGAAATCGTAACGGATATTGATAAGATGCCATGAAGATTGATCTTAATCATAACTCCTTTTAAATGAAATTTTTATTTATTCCTTTTTCCATTCCACTGATCAATGTTGAAACAGACGTCTCTGAAGTTGGAACTCGTGGATTCTGGTGTTAAGGTGTGCTTCAGCCGGGGCTCAGACTAGATGGTAACTTCAGAAGTTGTTTCTGTTCCTTAAACATGGAGCAGACAAGTTTCAATCATCCATGACAATAAAGAAATCTATGATGTTTCAAATGCTTCCACCCCTCCCATCCCAGAATCCATTCAGGATTACCTCAAAATTTAAATAAAAAGGAAATTTGCATTCTGTGTGGTGGATTAATGTAACTGGAGCAATCTGCCTCTTAGCAAGCTTCAATTTGCAACCACATTTTCTGGAACTGTTTCAAGGGATGTAATTACAGGAGAAAGGGAGACTTGATATCTAAGAATGATGGAAATAGGGGCAATACATACTGGAAAGCAGCTGTTACAATATTAGGATACAGCCACTGCTGTTATTAGTTAAGAGGAAAGAGCAATGGTGAGAGTGGAAAGAGAAAGTGAAATTAGTATTTGTATTTATTCTGTTGTGTTTTATGGTAAGAAGTAGTGGTAATTAGGCAGAATTTTTAGAACCGTTTCAATTTTATCTCTAGAAGAGAAAGATTATTAATAATTTTGTTTTCTCATGTATATGCCAGTACTTTTGTGCATGTGTCAGTCTGTTTTAAAATTGTCCATGTCTGAATATATATCAAGAATTTTGGAGGTGTTTTTTACTCCCTTCTACCCTGGAAAATGCAGATAATTACCTATGCTGCTCACAATAAAACAGTCCTTTCCCTGCCAAATGTTAGCTGGTTTTTGTTTTTCCTGAAACATCTTCAGTGGAAAAATTTTGAATGTAGATTTAATAGAGGTATAAGAAAATTAAGTTCCTCATTTTCCTTCAAGATGAGACTGAGACTTCAGCTTTCTCAAAGTCATATGATGAAAAATTTTGAATAATGCTTTGCTGTGTCACAACACTGGTTTGAAAGGTGTGTGCATACCTTTGTGTATACATAAAATGCATGGATTTTGTGAAAACTGAGTACCTAGTGTTTTGACTGAGGAATTGTCCAGCATCTTTTCTCTGACTTACTAAATATCTTCAAAACTACTGAATCTAAATTACATACATTTATTGCAACAGGAATAAATTTTGGGATCCTGTGAAAACATGTTAGAAATGTCATGTGTTTTGTGGCTTCCATTTCATCTAATTCTCGGAGGTGTGGCTGTATGTCATTGAAAAACCACCTCAAATGTTTCTGATTTGTATTAATTATAAATATTTAGTTTTAGGAAAAGCATAACTGACCTTTGCCCTACATTAAAAATTAGTCTGAAAAATACTTACTTCAGCTGAAGACAAAATTAAGAGGAGGTCATTTAATGAGACTCCGAGGTAATTTCTGCCTTTTTCTGCTAGGAGAAAAGACTGAGTGCAGCTGAAGTTCTGAGCAAATATGTCATATACTGCTGTAATCAGAGGAGCGCTCTTTGGACCTAAGTTTCCTTGAAAAGTCACTTCTGTTTGGGTATTTGCACAGCTCCTGAAGTTAAGGAACTTAAGGGGTCAGTGTAGAGCCTGAATCAGATACTTTGATGCTCTGAAACCCAATGTTTGTGTCCTTATTGCTGTGAAGGGGTAAAACCTTATTTTACATTTTTCAGTCTGCTCGTCACTTTTATCACCAGCTGAATCTCCTGGTCCTGTGAATTTGTTGAAATGCGACAGTTCCTACATGAGTTTCTACAGAGCCAAATTTTTTCGTGTGTGTGGTAACAAGTGAAAGCAATCAATTTTTTAATCCTTACTCTTTCTCCCAAAAAGGCAAAAAGTTGTCGAAGGTAGCCTTACTCATCCCTTTGCCCTGACGTTGTCTGGGGACACTCTGTACTGGACGGACTGGCAGACGCGCTCCATCCACGCCTGTAACAAAAGGACAGGAGAGAAGAGGAGGGAGATCCTGTCTGCCCTCTACTCGCCCATGGACATCCAGGTCCTGAGCCCGGACCGGCAGCCCTACTGTACGTCCTGCTTTCCCTCAAAGCCCTGCATGACTGGTACTTCTCTGTCAGGGACAATGTCACTCAGGAAAGTGGCCAGTGTGGAGTTTCAAAGTTCTGCACTCTTGTCAAGGGATTGGTTGCTAAAGGTAGAGGTGCTTGAATCCTGTGCCTTGCTTTGAGTATTCCAGCCTGAATTTGTGTGAGCTCACTCGCTGTCCCAGTTGGTAGCAAAATCCAAAATCCAGTGCAGTATTTCAGTGACTTCTTTTGGTTTGGAATATTTGAACAGAAACAGTACCAACTTACCTGTCATCTTTTTAATGCCATTGCTTTAAAGACAACTGTAAGAAATGTTTATAATAATTACTTTTTTTAATAAGTAAAATTGCCACAAAACATATAATGTTCATGTTGTACTTATAAGTGCTATTTTTGCAGTCCAAACTTGATACATATCAAATAGTTTGTGCATGTCTTAGTGTGGAAGGGTTTTAGTTATGAGCTTTCATATGAACACACATGTGCCTCTATTTTTCTATATACTCTCTCGTGCTACTTCAAAGGAAGTAGAGTATTGAAAATTGAGTAGAGCTGCATATAATTTGTATGTTCATGTGATTCCATGTGGCAGCTAGTCTAGGTTTTGGAGTTTTTTTAGGATTGTGAGAATGGGATTTAAAATCAGTGTTGTAAAATGTATACAACTGAGTAGCTCTGGGAAGAATTGACTCTTGTCCAGAGGAAGTACTCTTGCCTTTTGGACTGGCTTCTTTCTTTATGCCAACTCTAAAATCTGCTTCCCTAAAGATAACATTTGTTATTCTAAAGAAGTTAATAGGATGTGAGTAAACAGGCCTGAAAGTAAGCAAAAGGAGTTTGGAGATCATCTTGGGGATGGAAAATGTGCAAGTTTTCATGAGGTTGCTGGGTATGCACAGCACCCTGGTCTATCTCACAGCTCCAGATAAGAGTTTGTCTGTGCTGAATTCTTGTTATTGCTTTTAGCTCCAGGAATGTCCCAGCCTTGGGTCATAGTATTTGAGTCAGTCACAAAGAAAATACAGCACACAGAGAAAGAGCATATGCTGAAAATAGCTCAGATGCCATTGACTTCATTAAGATCAGGCTTGGATTTTGGATTCCTTCCTCACCTTTTTTTTTTTTTTTTTTTGCTCTGTGAGTGTCAGTGGAAGTAACAAAGGTCAAATTAGCCAGACATTTTGTGATTTTATATAAAAAGTAGTTCAGATGATGATTCAAACAACAATTTTGCAGAAATCTTGCAAAAGTTGCAAGCATTTTTTATAAATATAAAGTATTTTTACCAGTAATTACTTATTAATACAGTTTCATGTCTTTTTTTCTCCATCTAAAGGAGAAAGGAGTGTTCAGTTCTCATGTATCCATCCCTGTCCTGTACATGCAACAGTACTGTAATGTAGGAATTGTACAAATTGTTGTTTTCTTGTCTTTTATAGAACTGGTTGTCCCATCAGTTGCGTACATCTCGATTTAGGTGCCCCTAGAGTTAAGATGTTGGGATGGGGGGGAAATCAAGCATCTTATATTGTGATTCCTCTGGTTTTTAGCACTAAAGCTTATGCCAGTCATTTGGGATCTGTAATTTCTTCCTCATGGAGAAAACAGAGCTTATGGGCTTCTAGAAAAATTAGAATAAATCTGCTTTGTTTCTTGAAGTTCACACTCCATGTGAAGAAAACAACGGTGGTTGCTCCCATCTGTGCCTGCTGTCTCCAAGGGACCCGTTCTACAGCTGTGCCTGTCCCACTGGTGTGCAGCTGGAAGACGATGGCAGGACGTGCAAAGCAGGTAGGAACTTGGCTTTGTTCTACAGTCACAGTGTTGGTGTGGTTTGGGTTCCCTGCTTCAGAGCTCATCCTTGAAGAAGTGAGTTGAGAGGAGCTGCCTAATAAACTGAAATGTCATTTTGCATTCAGACCTCCCACCAAGCTACCAAAGAGAGTGATTTTTATGAACTAAAGTAATCCCTTGTAGTAGAAATCAGAGACTTTTTGTCTGTGTTTAGGGTTGCTGGTTCTCTGTAGGAATGAAGTAGTATGTGGAACCCATTGCTGAAGGATTTTATTAGAAGTAAGTTAATGTAGGACATTTTTCCATTTGGACAGTGGAGAAACTTCTGCTCCCTCCTATTTGTTGTCCAGAAGAGATCTATAATAAAGTAGTGGTGGCTGAGTTGTTGAGAGAACTGGGAAAATACTGTGCTAGGTGAGTTGCCCATGTCCCTGAGAAGTAGGACAGGGTTGTGTGTCGCCAGTAAACAGCTGTTTAGAGAATAATAGCTAGAGTATATCTTTTAGTTAGAAAGTGTAACTAGATGTGTATTTTGTATCCACAGGTTGAATGAGCCTTGTGGTATACTTTGAAAACTTGTTTTTCATTGATTGACAAGTCTTTTTTAAAAATGCATCTTACAAAAGCAGGCAACTAACATTGATATAGTGGTAGAACACTAGGAGGCAAGGTTTTGGAGAGTGTTCTGCTGACTCTGCTGCCTGTCTCCAGTGTGCTTTTGAGTCTAGTCAAATAATATAATCATTTTCTGATGTGACTTGATTCCTCTGTGTACTAGAGCATGCATAAGAGATGCCTTTCATTTGTGAACCAGAAGCACAATTTAAACACTGAATCTCCAGGGTTTAAGGGCTGGTTTTATTAGCTCATCCTACTCTAACTGAAAGGCTTATAAGGTAGTTTTGCAGCTGCTAAGAGACTTTTCCCTTTACTCCTTCCAGCTTTGGAAAGTTTCCCTTTTGCAGCTTTTAAAAACCCCTCACGGAATGCTCAGGACAACCTTTTTAGATGTTCGTGTTGACTTCATGTTTGTGGCAGTGGGAATGAAGGTCAGCCTGCTTTTGGCATTTTGGCAGATAGCACAAGCAGGACTGACTGCTTATACTGTGTTTTCACCTTTCCATTGTCAGGCCAGACAGTCTGCCAAGGGTTTTCTGTCAAAGGAGGGCAAAAAAGTGGGATGAGAACAGGAAATCTGGTTTTGCATAAGAATGTAGCTTTTTTGTTCAGTTTTATGGATTATTTCTTTCCCAAGCTCCACATCTTTTGTTGCCCTGTGTGCCTTCTGCCAGCATCCATGTGCTTCTCTTTCCCATCTTGCAAATTAACTCCTTGGTTGCAAGGAACTGACTTTTTGTTCTCCACACGAGCCTTTTGTAGTGATGTTGTAGCAGGAGCTGCAGATCCACGGGCGTTGACCACCTTCATTTTGTTCCCTGTTGGCTTGGGCAAAGGTGCAAAAGTACAGAGTCACTTGGGCATATGAGCTTCTTTGATTTCAGGCTGTTAAATGAATCACACAAAAGCTGCTGGGGGTTTATCTGCAGAAGGAAAAAGCATTCTGCTCTCCAAATCCCTGTCCACGTGGGGAGTTTACTGGTGCAAATATAACTATAGAATGTTACTGTATATATCTGTCAGAAAGAATTCTTGAGCAGAAAAGCCCTGGGGTGCTTAGGTGATTTTAGCTCTCTTGAATATGGAAGTATACATACATTGGTAATGTTCAGATGAGAGCACTCTGTAGCTCTTTACAAATGGTAAAGGGCCTAGGTAATTAACAAAAAATACAAATTCAAGGACAGGCTGTGCTAGTATTTGCCTTGCTGAGTTACACCTATATGTAATGAAACTCTGAAACTCTGGATTTTTATACTTTGACTAAACTAAATATTGATATGCTGGAACCTTAAGTATTGTGCCTGTGTTCATTTTCCTGTAGTTTTAGCTTTTGATGTTCATTCTTGCTTTCTCTCTGGTTCTAAAGAGTTGCTCTGAATAACTTTTTACAAACTACCTTTACAGTAAATATCCATCACTTATAGTGGATATTAGATAGGTAAATAGATAGATAGAAACAAACTGGCATCAAGTGTATGTTCTCCTCTGGAAATATGTACATGTTTTGTGCAGGTAATTTTTTTTGTTTTGCAGACCCATGGTGCTAGGTCTGTTTTCCTCTGTTGGCTTGAAAATGTTCTACATTACCTTGAAGTTCCCATATCAACAAGCAAGGGGTTATAACTTTGGAAAGTAAATCAGCTGCTCCTGACCATGTACTCTTAGCAAAGTGAACATCCAAGCTCTGGTCTTTGAAGTTACTTAGGAGGTTGTGTTGGACCACTACTGTCGTGTTGGGTGTGTCAAATACATGATTTTAGATAGGTACCTGAACCTAATCTTGCTGGCATAGAAGGTAATGAAGTCACAGTTTGTAAAGCCTCTCAGAGTCTGATGGTTCTGGTTGTGCCTGTGGAGAGTGGCCTACTCAGTAGGAACTGGTAACACCTTGTAACTTTCAAGAATAACTGAGTAGTGAAATTTCCTGTCTCCAAATGGAGCTTCAGTTCTTAGACTAGGTAGTTTTCTTGATTTGTGTTTTGTTTGGTTTTTTGGGTTTTTTGTTCATTTGTTTGAAAGCCTTTCCTAAGCTGACTTGAGCAATTGCATGAATATTTGAGAGAGGAACCAAAATTTGGTTGCAGTCATTTAGAAGGGTTGTGTAATTCTACCAGCAAATAGGCCAGTTAAAAGCAGAGCAAAAGGGTGGAAGTTTCACAAGCTTGGGGACAAAATTTTAGTAATTTTGCTGATTTAGGACTATCCTGAATTTTTTCTTGCTTTCATTGTTTAAGGATCACATTTCTTTTCTATATGAACAGAATTATTTTGATTCATGAGTCTTCTGTTTGTGTGCAATGTCTCCTTTCAAGAAGCGGTTCGTTCTCCTTCTCTGCTGGGGTTCCCTTCCTGGGATTTAGTGAGTTCTTTTGGTGGGCCAGTGGTAGTTTGTAGTGTTGTGAGAAAGTAGCCATTAATACATTTGTCTGTCTTTTCTCCAATAGTAAATTATTTGCTCCATTTTTACCTTGCAGGGCAGAGACTTCAGGTGATACCTGTCACCTCTTTTGAGCAGATGGACCTTCCTCATGCTTCTCATTTTCCACAGGGCACAGTGAATGGCACGAATTTATGTGTTTCTCACCCCAGCTCTGGTATAATTTGTACCCCTTAAAATGAATGTTTCCAGATAAATGGAGCTGGATCTTTGTACCCTGTTCTGCTTTTGTGGAGCAGGTTTGTTTTGCTTTGCTGGGCAAAGCTGCAGTCTCAAAATACTGGATAACTCCCCCTGCTTTTTCCTTCCTTCTGTGGCTTCACCATGTGGTTCAGTTCAATCGCGTTCAGGGAAGTCTAGGTGTATTTTGTGCATCTTTCCAGCTAACTGTGATTAAACCCTGATTCCAGTCTCCTGTACAGCAGCTATGTGTCTGCATCCTTCCAAGACTGAGCTGGTTTTTGTAAACAGCATTCAGCAGCATGTTTCTCTTATTTCTGGAAAATACGTCATTTCTTTCTGCCGTGTTCAGTGTCACTGGCATAAAGCTATCACTGCAGGCCTTCTGAAGGAATGTCAAAAGCCTCATCTTTTTTCTAAGTGGATATATTTCCTGTAAGCGGTCACTCGACTTCCTAAATTCCCTCTGCCTGTCAGAGTTGCATTCCCAAAGGAATTACTTTCATTGCACATAATTTCCTGATATCACAGTATCAAGTTAGTCAAAGTATATGAACTAGAATTAGTTGGATAGCATTTTAAAACATATTATCCAGGGCTGATACCTGCAGAATATTTTCAGTATTCCACAAATTGCTCTCACAAGTCTCTACTAGCTTGGCTCTATGGCTATGAAGCTGTAATAGGTAGGATAAACTGGGACTTCAGCTAATGTTCTTTTTTATTCTATTTTTTTAACCTCAGCAAGGACACTCAGAGCTACACAATGTCAGAATTAGTCCAGATCCATGCAGCTTCTGGAAGCTTATGGACCACTAGTTTTAAAAAAAATATTTTTCAGGATTTTGTTTTGCTTCTCATTAAATATGTAATGCTTGGTGCAGTATATAGATAAAATGTTTCAGTAAATGCTACAGAATTTTACTTTACTCATTATGTAAATTCATTGCAGCAATTTCACATGGCCTGGATAACATTAATTCTTGATCCATTTTACATATCTAAATTCCTCTCTAACCAAATTTATATCTCTATTAAGAAGAACCTTTTTTATTTGCTTCCACATAAAAACACAAACTTAAACAAACCAAGCCTTTCTGTGACACTGGAATCTCTTGGAGATTTAATTTTACTCTGATACATTGTTTGTTTTTCCATTTGTGTTGGGAAAGGTCATAATTCTGTTGCCTTTCTTGTGTTTGAAAGTAATGTGAGAGGCCTCTGGCTAAGAAGGCATAAGGCTGGTTGAGGTATAGATGTGTTTGCATGCCATGCAAAGAGTAGATGACAAATGCAACATCCAAGTTTGTCACAGTTTTGGAGAAATGCTTTTGATATTTTGAATTTTGCACAAAAAGTGATGTCTGGAAGTAAGGGCAGTGCTAACTAAAGTATGTTCCTTTAATACACTAGGCATTGGCTCAGTGTAGATCTAAGCTAGGGGGTGTCTGGACGATGTTCTTGGTCATAGGATTTAGGTTTAGGTGGTCCTGCAAAGAGCAGGGAGTTGGACTCAATAGTCCTTTACAACTTGAGGTATTCTGTGATTCTAAGTAGACCAAGCAAAACTGTCTTCACGAAGGGCTATAAAAACATAAATACTCCACTGTCATAGCTGAAGACAAAGAATTTGGCTGCAAAAGCGACCATATTGGAATGGTGCTTCAGCTTCTGCTCACGCTGATACTATTACTGAGCTCAGAAAAAGTGAATGCCGGTGTGCTGGGGGACAGATTTGTGAGCTGATGCTATTCATGCAATGCTTGATAATGGATTGCTCCTACAAGGGGCCTTTTCCTGAAGGCTGTGCAAAAGTATATTAGGGATAAATATCCATGATTGCATGGAATCCTGCTAGTGGCTTGCCTTAATGCTGAGGTAGCTGGCAGGTTTCACAGTGAGACAGGTACCTGAATTCACAATTATCTTAGTGGCTTCTTTACCACAGCAAATCTGCCCTTACAGAAAAGGGGGTTTACACTGCTTGAGATGTGGAAATGAAACTCTTGCTGTGCATCAGCATGAGCATTCCTTAAAGCCAGCATGAGAACTGCTGCTGTATATTGAGCTTTAAGCATAATGTGAGTCAAATGAAAAAGTTACTCATTTTTAGAACTTTTATATAGTCAGTGGCAGGAGTTTGGTTGCTTTAAAGTGGTAACAAGGAGAATTTCTTCCCTCTTCTGCTCCTGCTCCTCACATGTACCTCAGTTGTTAGGTACTTTTTAGAAATCTAGTTCCTTTTAGATATTTCAGTCTAGATGTTGTAAATAGCCAGCTGCTTTTTGCAATAATATTGTCCCTGCTATGTCAGAATGTAAGTGGCCATTTGAGACATGGTGCATTCACCTCAACTCACCAGAGGCATTTCTCCAGTGAAAGGCAACTGCTCTTTGCTTGAAAATGGGAAAGTTTGGCTGTGAGTTAGTCCTGTATGGTGTTAGAAGTTGTAGGTTTCTGTCAGGAAGGTGTGACAGCTGCAGTTTTTCAAATAAATGAGGAAATTCTGTTCTCCCAAATGAAAACCAGAAAAAAAGCCCCCATATTTTCCTAACTGGAAAAGAAAATACTTGCTTCAGGTGTTTGAACAGTCAGTTACCCTTTTCTATCCTTGATCCTGTTGTTGAGGCAGTTGATCAGGGTTGGCTACTATTCCCAGCGTCTTATTTCTCTTTGCCGTTCTACACGTTGCAAAATAGAAAACTGTTTTTGGAACCTGCTGGCTAATACTGCAGGGCATACAGTGTTTTTTTAATATGCAGGAGATAGAAGAGTATTGAGGGAAGAAATGCTGAGGCACTTAGCATCTTCTCCTCTCCTTTGTATTTCTTGGTGCACATCATACATTTTTAAAGTTTTGTCTGTGGTTCCTTGGTGAACAGTCATGAATTTATTACAGCAACTAAGCCTCCAAGCAAGACAAGCTGGCAGAAAAAAAACCTTCATGGTGAAGTACTTACCTCATGCATTTAACCACCAGAGAAGGTTTCTTTGCTAGCATGTCTTCCTGATAATCCAGACTTTCTGATGAAGTAGATCAACCACTAATTTGAGAAAAACAGCCCTTTTGAGAAAGAGAAGGGTCAGGGAGATATTTGTTATTTGGGATAACTGCTGTAGATTCAGTTCTTTCAAATACCTGATAAAGCTTCTGCTGGCATTGAGTGAACAACTGTCTGGAGTATTTTAGCACTTGGAAGATGCTGGGAGAGAAACCTGGTGTATCAGTAGATAAACTTTGATTACATTCTATCATAGATTTGGGGCTGCATTGGGAAGCAGCACTTGTGTCCTAATCTGTTTTATCATGAGATAAAAAAGCAAAAAGAAAGCTGTATTTTACCTTATTTCCTAGAACCTTGACAGCCAACTGCATATCTGTCTCTCCCTGTTGACAACTCTGTGATTGAAATGCAGCTGTGGAAAACCATGGGCTTGGTTGCAAGATGCTTTGATTCCTTAGGTGTCTTCTGCCCTGTGCCTGGTGTCTGACTGCTGTAGGGAGATGTTATCCAGAAGCTGGGTGACTTTTTCTTCATTCCTTCTCTCCCTATTGCACTCCCAAAGGTGTTTTGTACTTCCTTTGCTTATCCTAGAATTGTTGGAACTGCAAGATTGTAATTAAAAATTGTTCAGTAATGGGTACCTGAGGGAAATCTAGAGGGAAATCTACCTCTTCTTGTTCCACTCCATTTAGTGAGTGAATTTTTTCCTTTCATTCCTGTGTAGATCTTTGAGTCTGTTTTCCCCTTGCTTTATTTAGTGTGTTACGTTGATGAGTTTATTTGATATATGAAAATATTACATTATTTTCTATTCATAGCAACTTTTATGCTTCTGAATGGGGCTACTTTGTGTAGCGACAAAATGAAATAGCCTCATATGGAAATGTCCTTATTTAAAATTTCACTACATAAAAGCCATTAAGAACATGCCATAAGGAACAAACCTGAAGGGAGTGAGGAGCATTCTTGAAGGTCTGCCACATCATCTTCTAGTTCTGTTGTCAGTGGTTTTCTGGGGCTATGGTGAATGAAACTTTATTTTCAAGCTTTGTTGGTGCATGTTTCAATTTGATGACTACTTTCCAGGACTCTGAAATACTGTCTAGTTAGAGCTTATTTTTGTGGTTAGGGGTTTTTTGTTTTAGGTTTGGTTTTGTTTTTTTTTTTTTTTGGTGTGTATAAAGGAAATAGCGACGCTCTCCCTTTTCAGCTCTGTTGAGTCTCTGGATTGAATCTGGTTTTAAGCTGCAAAAGAACCACACCCTGGGTCTGCACTGAAAAGGTTTACATGTAAACGTTGTTATCTTACATTATTTTTGTGCTGGGAGCATACACAGGCAAAGTCACCAAGACCCAGTGATAACTGCCTAAGCTGCTGTGGCTTGACTGCTTCTTCCAGCATTGGGTGGCTGTCTCTCTGTTTTACTGCATCAGTGTGAGATTGAGACTCTCCCTAGATTTGCAAACCCTAATTTGCAGCTGTTTGTATCTTTCCTGTTCATTTTGTTTTGCTGTTTTGCTTTTTCCTTGATTGTGTTAGCTCAGAATTGAATTTTCTGGGGCTCCATCTGACTTGGCATACAGTAAATAATGCTTAAATTTCAAAGCATTACACAGTTTTCAGCCTTAGAGAGGGCTCGTGGGGTATAAAGTATTTATTTCTGTTTGTGTAAAGGATGACAGCAGTGCAAAGAAACTTAATATGTTCAAGGTCTCTTGCTGAATGGGAAACATCTGCAATTAGAAGTCAATAGAAGTGGGATTGTAGAAAACCTACTGTATTTCAGTTCATTTTTTAAATAGATTAATTATGTGTTTTGTTGAGTTATAGTGATTTTTTGATTCTTGTCCCTGTGCATTTGAGGTGTTACTGCCAAAACTCTGTTTAACAGAAACTAGGTGGCAAAATGGCTGTCAGTTCCAAAGTCAGTGATTCCTTATTCTGAGCCAGTGGAATTGTGTATCCCCAGCAGAGAGCAGGTACATGTAAACTTTCAAACCTTGCTTTGTGAGGAAACACCACAATCCAAAGCCAACCCTTTTTCTAGCAATAGGGATTTTTGGCAGACTTTTTCTTGGCCCATCCTTCTTCCTATGGCTCGCAGTGAGCTGAATTCTGTGCAAAGGGATGTAAATAATTTTTTTTTTTTTTTTTTTTTTTTTTTTTTTTTTTTTTTTTTTTTTTTTTTGCTAATAAGGAGTAGAAGTAAGGAGTATGGCATCCGTGAGGTAACAGATTTACCACTTAACATTTCCAACTTCCTCTTCTCTTTTTTTAAAGCGCACAGAGAATATACAGACCCCAGGGTAGAGTAAGACTTGGTTGTTCAAGTGCTTTGAGCTCTTTGGATGAAACCTGTGTGTAAGGGAAGCTTCTTTGCTTGGTACAGCAGTAGCCAGATGGCTGTGCTGACCTTTGATTCTGGTTAATACCAATGCATTTATGACTTATATTAATGCTGTTTTGAGTAAATCCTCCTAAGAGTTATCTACTACTCTGTCAGTAGTAACTTCTCAAACCTTTGTGCTCACTAGTACTGGGCATGTAAAACTGAGCATGTCTCACAGGAGCTCCTAAACTAGAACAGGGTAACTGTGATGTCTGTGCTGCAACAGCTTTTTCTGGAAGAAACATTACTTTTGTCCTAGTCAGCTGCTTTGTGCTAATGGTCTTATCAGCTGTGCAGTTTAACTAATATTCCATTTGTGGGATTTCATTTTGGTGGCTGTGTGAATGTGTCAAAACTCTGATTTGTAGGTGTTTTTTCTGGTTCAGGCGAAGTTAGAAGTCTACTGCTATGACAGTGGCAGAAACAGGAGACAATAGCTTTTCACTGTAACATGCAGACAGAAATGATGTAATTTATGAGTTATGTAAGTGCTCTGGTATTTCCGTTCTTTGTCACAATTGTTAGTTTTCCTTATGCTTACTTACCTTTCGATTAAATCAAGTCCTGTCTGAATGTGGCCACTCAAAACATTCTTTCAAAGAAACCTTTCCTGTTTCTATTTTGCTGGTTGCACACTCCCACTGCACGCGGTCCTTGGTTTAAAATTGCTTGTGCAGTGTCCAGTTGGAGAGTACACGGCCAGCCTTTCCCAGCCCACCACTGTCACACAGTAAGAAGAAGCAGTCCTGTCTTCCTCTCAGACTGAAAGATAAATAAAGACCTGGACTGGAATGCACAGTGCTGTTCATGTTGCAACTGGCTCTAGTAAGGTAACCAAGGAGAATGTATAAAAAGATTTTCCATTTATTTCTAGGTATTGCTAAAGGTTGTTTCAACTCCTTAAATATTACTGTTTTCTGGGGAGGCTGAGGAACAAGAATGGGGTTTTACAGAATTTTGTTGATTTAAATCCAGCCAGATCATGACATCATTTTTCTTCTGGTGTGAAGAGTGGCTAATATTAAACCCTTGTACAAGGTGTCATAGTTGTTTTGAATATTGGAAAACTTATTAAGCAGTGTGGCAGTGTTACCAGTATTCATTTGCTCCATGTTTTCTCCCAAAACCATACTCTGGCCCCCTTTTCCCATACACTGGAAGTTTGCTAAGTAATTCACTGTATTGCAGCAACCAACAAAATCCCTTGCTTTTTTGATAAATCTTTTTCGTTTATCAAGAGTGCTGAGGTAGCTGTGCTCAGCTTGTGAGGGAGTTGCCTGTAGTCAAAGTACTTCTAACACAGTCTTTTCAAAAAGCATTTACCATTTTGTTCTTTGGAGCAGAGCTAAAATCTTTCCTGTTTTTAGAGTGTATCTGATTTTCTCCCCACAAGTATAGAGATTTCCAGAATTGCTGCAGTGAGACGGAGTTTGTACGTGCAGGTGCATGCTCATGCATATACATAAAACGGGGGGATGAGGTCTACAATAGGTCATTGTTCTAGCCTAATTAGCAGACAGACAAATAGGAAAGGAATAGCATGGCCTTTTCTGGCAAAGATTAACAGAGGCAGCCTCTGCAGTCCACATGTTTAGGTTGGGTGAATAAATTGGAGCATTTGTTACTGTGTTATAGATGTCTTGTTACTTGTCAAATGTGAAGTGGGCCAAGGGAAGAATAAAAAAGGGTCCTGTCAAGCTGGTAAGATGGCCTGTTTTGCTGCTGTCAGCTCTGATTGCAGTTAGTTTTGCAAATAGAGCACAGTTGCCATTTCCAGCAGTGAAGCATGAATTTTTAATAACAAAAGCACAAGCCAACCCAATCAAAGCAAGAATGCTATCCTACCATAGATATTAAAAATACTGATTTCTGAGTATGGCAGGAAAGCATCTTGTGTAAGTGCAAAAAAAAAAAAAAAAGTCCCCTTACCTGTTTCTTTAGGATTTATTAATTGTAAATAGAGCTTAGAGTCTTTGTATTTGTTTTTTTTTTTTTTTTTGTAAACTCAGATATTGTTCTGATGCCCCATCCCTGGAAGAGTTCAAGGCCAGGTTGGGTGGGATTCTGAGCAATCTGATCTAGTGGGTGGCATCCCTGCCTATGACAGAGGGGTTGGAATTAGATGATCTTCAAGGTCCCTCCAACCCACACCTTTCTGTGATTGTACATCAACCAGAAGAGCTCATCAGCTCTTATGGTTATTAGATCTACTAAAAATTTCTCTTAAAGCTCTGCAGAAAGCTTGAGCTGAATAGAGTAGAGAAAAATAAGCAGTTCAAAATTTAAACCAGTTGAAAAAGTAAAACAATTTGAATAAGGATATTTTAAAATATTTTCTAAATGGAAACTTTAGATTGATCTAGTTCCTCCTGCTTTTCTATTTATGGTTTGCATAGAAAACTTCTCATGAACTTCTGCTGAAGTATTTGGTTGCTGCAATTGTGATGTTGGAATAGCTTGCATTTCCCACTCCCCTTCAAAAAGGCTTCTGTTCATTATGTGGTGCTTTAAATGACCATGTTGTAACAGTTAGCAGTTCTGTTGGGAACCTCTTGGTCATGTGGTTAGAGAAGTGACTGCAGTGAGAGAGGTTTTGAAAATGAAGTTAATTAAATATATGTTACAGCACTTTAGCACTAGGTAAATTGCTGCCTGTAATGTGTTGAGCAGATTCTAGGGTATCTAGGATAACACTGGGCAAGTCACAGCACAACACTTCTGCAGCCTTGAAAACATTCCTACCAACATTAATAATCAAAATACCTCCATGATGCAGATAAAACTAATGAGCCAGACAAGCGTGTTTGTCCAGATTTTTAGAGAGAACCAGTGTCAAGTTCTCATCTCTTGGTGTTGTGCTCAGAGCCTGCTGCCAACTCTTTCTCTCTAGCAGAAATTTGTTAATGGAGTCAAATACAGTTATAACCAACTGTAATTTTAAATTCTGTTGTAATAAAAGACGGGATTTTTTGCACCTATCAACATTTACCTCTGATAACAATCTATTACAGGCTTTCAAGTGGGGGGTATAACGTCGTGATACATGCTGTGGTAACATTTTCTCTGTTCATATGTATTTTATTGTTCAAGGATGTAGGTGCATGTCTGTCAAGAATCTTTCTGTGTAGTATTTCACTTAATATTAAGCTTCCCTACAGAATTACCCAGGTAGCTCATTCCCCTTATTACTTCTTTTTCCCCACAAGCCTCAGTTAAAGGTATGTTAGAAAACAGAAGAAATTGCCAAGAGGCATCTCATTCAACTACCAACAAAATGTCCCAGTTGTCACCTGAAGATTTTCTTTTTGTTTGCTAGATCAGCAGGGAGAAGTTTTCTTCATCCTGTTTATTTTGAGGTGTATATGTCCATGGGACAGAACTGAGGTTGGGAATGTATCTGCAGTAGTGTTTGCTTGGAGGAAAAAGTCAGAGCAGCTGAACGTGTCAGAAACAAATTGTTTCTTTTGATTTGCAAGAAGATTCTAGTCGTGCAGTTGATTCATGGTGTCTGGGCTGTCCTGTTCCTGGTCAAAACAATACTTTGCGTGCAAATAAGTACGTGGTCTTATGCAGACGTGAACCTATCACAGAGCTGGATGAGATAAATCTGAGTCTAATTATTGCTGCTCTGAGGAAGTCAAGGCTGTTTTGGTACTACTTGTGAATTTTAGGGGGTGTTAACAGTGTCTTTCAGCCTGTTGTCTAGTCAAGCATTTCTAGACACAATCAGGGCCTTAGACTGAGGGTTGCTTCCTCTGAACTTGTTTACAGTGAACCAAGGTGACCCTGCAATCCCTTGTGTGAAGAGGCAAAACATATGCATTTGATTCTTATCTGTTTGTTCCCATGCAATGGGGCTTGTAATGTTGGTTATCCTAGAAATACACGTAATATTGGTAATTGCTGTGTTATCACTTGCTAGGCATGTATTTGATGGTCCTCTGCTTCACAATATTCGTACTTCAGTATTAAGGTTATGATTGCAGATACACTGATATAGTGGAAATTCAGAGGTTAAGGTGGCTATAAACTTGAGTGCTCTTGGTGTATGAACAGCTGCCATGCTGTTCCTTGAGTATTAGCCACCTCTCTTGGACCCTCTTCCCTCTAGGGCACATTCCCATGAGATTGTTTCAAGAAGATGCCTGAAGAGATCAGTTATCTCTTCAGGACCTTACTCAGGACCCCGTTTCTTTGCAGGATCCTGTGCTGCACCATGTCATGGTCACTGCAGCCAAGGCTGCCCCCCACATTCACATCCCAGCCAGTTCTTTGTTGTTAGTTAGTACAAGGTCCAGCAGCACATCTTTCCTCATTGGCCTCTCCACTACCTGTATGAGAAAGCTGACATCAATGCTCTGCAGGATCCTTGTGCACTGTGTGCGCCCAGCTTCCCCAGCAGGGATGGGGGTGGCTGAAGTCACCCATAAGAACCAGGGTGTGTGACTGTGAGGCTCCTTCCAGCTGTCTGTAAAAGACTTCATCCACTTGCTCCTCCTGATCTGGTGTCCTGTAACAAACACCCACATCAGCATCACCCTGCCTGCTCTGCTCTTTAAACCTAACCCATAAACTCTTGACTCGCTCATCATCCTCCCTGAGACAGAGGGCCACGTGTTCCAGGTGTTCTCTTAAATGAAAAGCAACTCCAATGTCTCGCCTGTCTTTTTAAACTCATAATTTAAAACCCTCCTGTGTTTGTACAACACTTAGATGACCAGATGCCTCACCCTTTCCATGTTGAGTTTTGAGGCCTGAATTTTTACTTAACTTGCACTAACCAGTTTTTATTTTGACTCCCATAATGAAATATTTCAGAAGTATAGAAGCTAGACATAAAACTTTGTTACATGAGGTATTTGGTTCTGCTGTAGTTGCTGTGTCTCTCTTGCTTTGCTGTCATGAATGAATGAGCTTTCATTCCTCCCTTTTCTCCAGGAGTTTTTTGAGCTCTGGGTCGTTTTTTTCGCTCCTTCTACCTAAGCCTTGCCTCAAAGTGATGCTGTCCTTACCAGACCTTGTCAGCTGATGCTGACTGGGAGAAGCATTCTTGCTGGAGCCCCTCACTGTGCCAGCACAAGCATTTGTGGAGCTCTGCAGGTCTGGTTGTTAACTTCAGCTGATGGCTTCATTTCTACTGAGTTTGTTTTTGCTTGGATCAGCTCTCTGGTGTGGTTTGCAGCACACAGCCATGGTACAAGGCCATGCTGTGCTTGCACGTGAGACCGGGTGATACAGAAGTGAGAACAAGCAGCCCATGGCAAGGTGGAGAGCAGCACTGCTTCATCCAAGAGTTGTGATGGCTTGAGGTAGTTTGAAGTTCTTAAATGATATTAAAATGCTGCTATTTTAGATCCTTTCTGTCATTATACACTTGTGCCCTGAGCACTGTTTCTTTTCAGAGGTTCTGAGATGATACGTGGAGGCTAAACCCTGATTTCCAAACTCAAAACCAAATCCAGCACCCATAGTGAATGTAAATTTGGTTGTGTTTTACAATTAGATTCAACTTCTGTGTCTCCAGAACTACATAAGCATGCCTAGGTGTGAAATATTTCTTGAAGAATGTTCTCATGAGCATTTGAATTTCTGTTATTCTTAGATATGTCCCCTTGATGGCCATTTTCATTCAATCTCAGCTTTTGGGGGAAACTGGCAATAGCCACCTCCTAGTGGCATTTGCTGGTCTGGATGAAATACAACAAATGACATTTATTTAGGTTTCCAGTTTTGGAGTATTGCTAAACAATAAAATTTCCTTGTCAATTTTCAAAATACTCAGCATAAACTTGGCAAGAGAAGTAGGAAAAAACTCACATACTTTTTGTACCGAAGCATGCATGGGTGGATGTGGGGAAACTTTATTAAGCAACTGCACATTTGCTGTCTATGCCCTTATTTGCATTAATAAAAGAAGCTGCCACTTCAGTGTCAGTCAACACTGAAGATGCCATTTGTCCTTGAAATGTACTCCAAGTTGTTGTTTGGCACTCTTTCCACAAGCAGGAAAACTTTGCACTGGGGAGAAAGAATAGAGGAGAGAAAAGAACAGCAATCCTATTGCCTTAAAATTGTTTTGCATCATCTGTGGCCAAATGAGAAATACTTGCTGTGGTTGTGACTTGTTTTCTTGTTGGACTGTCTGGAGTAAATTATTAATGGAATTTGTTTACAAAATACTCCAGTCTTCTGTTAGCCCCTGTCATTTACTGCGTAGGGCACGTGTGAAAACTTGTCTAGTTGTCTAGTGCACTGATAGAGCTAGTGAGACATTTGGCTGAGCAAGTCTCTATATGTGATGAAATATTTGGACCTGCACCCACCAAATTTTTTTTTTTTTTTTTTTTTTTTTTTTCTAGAAACAGATTGCAATAGTCTGTGTTAGTTTAGAAGGCTGGGAGAAATTGTCATCTAAAATACAAGCAGGTCTTTATTTTCATGAAAGCTTGTTGTTCTTATTTAAGGAAATCTCTTCTTATTACAGTGACAATCACAGTTCACAGCCTGCTGTGCTCTACTGACATCTTCACCTCAGTAGCAATGGAAATGATGCCATGAATGCCTTTCTCCCCAGGTGCTGAGGAAGTCTTGCTGCTCGCCAGAAGAACTGACTTGAGGAGGATTTCCCTGGACATGCCGGATTTCACTGACATTATTCTGCAGATAGACAACATCAGACATGCAATCGCCATTGACTATGACCCTGTGGAAGGCTACATCTACTGGACTGATGATGATGTCCGGGCAATCCGTCGGGCCTATCTTGATGGCACCGGAGCCCAGACTCTGGTGACCACGGAGATCAACCATCCAGATGGGATTGCTGTGGACTGGGTGGCCAGGAACCTGTACTGGACGGATACTGGCACAGACCGCATCGAAGTGACCCGGCTGAATGGGACATCGAGGAAGATACTGATCTCCGAAAACCTAGATGAACCTCGAGCCATAGTGCTCAATCCTGTAATGGGGTGAGTTTGGTGTTTAGTGAGAGCCCTGTGGTAGGTCTTGGGATCCAGCTTATGGTCTCCTGAAAGTGAAAATGTGCAAATTGCAGGATGATGCCTGTACCGTTTGTCAGATATTCAGGAAATGACTGGTTTTCCCTTGATTCATCCCTTTAATAAGTGTGTACATAAAAGGTGACTTCTAAATATATGTTCCTCAATTAACCTATACATTGGGTGTTTGGTTGAATTTTCTTTTCTCTGCATCTTCAGTGTTATCCTAACTATGAAGGAATTGGGCCACTGCATATTTTCAGCAGTTTAATTTATTTACTGCTCAAACTTTATATTGTCTTCACTGATTGCTGTTCAAGCTGGCTGGTGTGCTGCTGTTGGAGAAGCAAAAAGCAAATTCTTTCAAAAGCAACACAGACCTTAACTCTTGTCTTGCCTGTTGCATGCATTAACTGTTTCCTCTCTTTTCTTTTTTTTTTTTTAACAGCTACATGTATTGGACGGACTGGGGTGAAAGTCCAAAGATAGAATGTGCTTATTTGGATGGCTCAGAAAGGCGAGTTCTGGTGAATACTTCTCTTGGGTGGCCTAATGGCTTGGCACTGGATCTTGAGAAAAACAAGCTTTACTGGGGAGATGCAAAAACAGATAAAATTGAGGTGAGTAAGAGAGCCATACTTGGGTGCATTTGTAGAAAACAAGTGCAGTTCTCATATGCAGTTTTTGTCTTGGGTACCTTTACCCATTTTTGGAGGAGTCTGTTGTTTCATTAATATTAAAATGATACTTAGCATAACAAGACATATTTGAGAAGAAAGGAAGTACATTCATGTGGTTCAGAAAATTTCTGCAAGAAATAGTATGTTTGTTATGCGTACATTGCTCCAAGTGTAATTTAATTGCTTGAAATCTCAGGTTTTACCTGAGGCTTTTGCAACAAATTGGGACACTCAGGTAAAATTTGTTAAAGATGTTTTGGCTTGTCTGTGGTGCTTAGAACTGCTATCTAAAATTGCTGAATGCAAAAGACAGTTCATGTACAGGAGCCAGTGGATATGGAGGCCCTGGAAAGCCATATTTCAGGATGTTAATGATTGTGATGTCCAGATTTGTGGACAAGAAGTAAATTTTAATGTACCTAGTGCTTTGAAAACAATATAGGCAGTCTGTGCCTGAATTTGAGGAGGGAAATTTCTACCTTGGTCACGGCCTGTGAAATCAATTGAGTTTTAATGTTGTTTGGGGTAGCAGCATATGCAACATTTTTTGATAAATAATTTAGATAAATAGATTTTGAGGAATGACTGCTTTCTAAAGGTTTTGCCATCAGGAAGAGAGTAAACTAGATTGTCTGCTAGCTCCAGAAATTTAACTTCAGTGTTTGGCAGTAGCTAATACTGAGTTTGATGACTACCAGAGAGATCCTGTCTCCCCTTACCTTTCAGCTTGCAGGACAGGGAACATTCCAGATGCCACCTTTTATAGCTGGGGCTGCCTTGTGTTTCATGGGGTTAAGCAATCTATTGAATCTGTCTTACTTCACTGTCAGGCAGCAAATCCAGCAATCCTGTTTGGTTTGACATCAAAGTCTAGGAAAACCAGAGAAACCAATGTAAGGGCTTTTTATTCACTCTGGTTTTCTTTTGTGCTACACTGCTGGCCCTAATACACACAAAACTTCACTGTATGTCGTTTGAGGTGGGGCGTTTCCAGTTTCACTTGCTGCTGCAGTCATTCAGCATAAACTCATTTTCCCATGCTTGTGTTTTGTTGCCAAGAACATGCCATTTTAGTAGCAGCCACTATGTCTCAGTGATTTGTTCTGTATGTATGTATGTTGCATCCACAGCTTGTCAGAAACAAAAATCAGCTGACTTCAAGTTGAGGATACATATTTATATTTTATACTATAGTTGACCCAGCTGGGTATTGGGATTTCTCTTTTTTTCCCAATGGACATGTACAACTACCTTGAAGCATGTTACTGGATAAATTTACTTTCTTTTCTCACCTAAAACCAGCATAAATGGGATGGTAAATAGTAAGCTGTAACTATTTTGTAGCTCATTAGGTAGCAAAAGGAAGAAAAAAAGCTGATGATGTTTTGGGTGGTTTACTCTCTTGCTACACTTCAAGGAGGGAGTTCTTGCTTCATCTTAAATGACATTCAGATTTATGCTGAGGGCTCCTGAAGAAGGAAGTCTTCAACCAAGCATTTTGCCCCTACACAGTTCAGAAAGTTGCACTCTGCGGCTGCATTCTACTGCAGAAGGCAAAGAAAGTGCTGCCTTGTCTGTGCTGAAGATGGGATCCCAAAATTGCTGTTAGATGGTAATTGAGTATTGCTTTCATCACATGGCATGCCTTCAGCTGCTTTCTACATAGAACAAAACACGAGAGTGAATATAGCTTGTGCATATTTGTGTGTATCTCTGCTTGGTATTCTGCTCTGGCTTCTGGTATTCTAGATCTGCAGGGAGTCATCTTACTCTCACTGGGAAGGCCTGTTTGAATTTAAAGTTCTTAAACAGTGAATGAACTTTGTACAGCTTGGAAATTTGATAGGCTGAAGGCACCTGTCCTGTTTTTCCTGGACCTCGGGTTTGAAATGCCCTCTGAATGTCCCTGGGTGGATGGGTTGGTTGGTTTCAGGGGTGGTTTTGTTCCGTTCTGGTGACATTACTTTTGGGTGCACTCTTCCTCATTTAGAAAATAATCTCTGCAGAGCTGTTGAGGGGACACCAAGCATCACCCTATACCAGGAGACTGTGTTTTATTTGTGCATGGAGAACTTCACAGGGTGAAAACAGCAGTTACCCTTTCCTGTCAAAACCCCTTTGCTAACCTTCCCATCTGCAGCATTCAACTGCGATACAAAGGACCCAGTCACTTTGCAAGCAGTTTGCATCCTGAAGAAACCACTTGGCAAGGCTCGTCAAAATTTTGTGTGACAGGAGCCTGCGGGGCTTTCGCTGCAAATTTGGCACCCTGTGGTAACACTGTTCCCAGGTTTTAGGTTTATTTTTTTAAATTGTTTTGACAAAGAGTATGGCAAATAGAAATTAGATAGCAAATTTTGAGTTGTGTCTGTTGAAATCATGTGTTTGTCCACACAGCTCCAGCTACAAGTAAAGGGCAGGGATTAATCCAGCTGAACTTTGGATTTTACTGACAGAGAAAAGTTACTTTCCAGGAACAAACAGCAGATTAATAAGGATTACAAGATTCCAGCAGAGAGAGAAGCAAAAGCCCATGTGTATAGTTTCCTAATTCTTCTTTAAAAAAATTCTGGCAAGCCAGGTTTTCCCATGTATTATTTCTTCAGTATTTGCTTAAAGTGCCTAAGGTATAGTTGCATAATGAGCAATTATGAAATTTTCAGCTGCCTGTCATTATGTATGCATTTTAGTTGAGCTTGTGCAATATTCTTGGAATAAGTATTCAGCAGACTATCCCTTCTGGCAGCTTCCCCTCGTCACCCCCTTCCATTTCCCCTCTGTTGACAAATGTCCTTCATTTGGGTTTTTTTGGGGGGAGATCTATTATCACATAACTATCACATACAGTAAGTCTTTGCAAGTTTATAGGGTGTTTTAAGTGTAAGTCAGCACTAGATGATGATCATGGAGCTCACTGGAATTTCTTTCCCAGGTGTAGTTGTGTGGGCTGCCCTTGAATTTTCAAGAAACAAGCTTTATAATTAGTGTGTTGTTGATCACATTCTGCATAAATAATGTAAAAGGCTATTTGAAACAATTTGCAACTTAAATATAGGAGTAAGATTTGTAGAAGTCAGTTGTACTGGGGTGAAAAAATAATAATTGAACTAACTTAAAGCTGCTTTTTCTAAACAAGTCCAAGTATACTTCACATATTACACTTTATTTTCCAGTTATTTGACCTAAAATATGCAGTATTTAGTGTATACATTAAACATTTTCTCATAACTGATACATTTTTGTATGTGTGTTTCATTTTTCAGCAAAGGATTAAAAAAAACCTATGCAATGTAATAAACTACTTGAAAGACATTCTGTAGTGGTTTACTGAAACAGGCAAATCTTACAGGGAGAACAACTAATTTAAACTTGTTGCCACATGATAATTAGCTGTAAAAATCTCAAAGCGTTGTTTTTCTATCAATATAAATGCATTTTAGAAGACCTAGTTTATACTTACATTAATGTAAATAATTCCCACACTGCATATTTATATTAATATATGAGAACAGAAAAGTTAAATGGATATAGAAATAAGGAATGCAGGATCCCCTTAACTGAAAGAATAGCTCTACAATCTTAGATTAGTCTAAACAGGCAGGTGCATTAATAAAATTATTTAGATTTATAACAGTGAGGGAGCCTTAATTTCAGTGGGGTTTTTTTAAATTTTTCAGTGACATTCGATTCAATTCAATTTAAAACTGTGGCAAAGAAATGTTATGAATTGAAGCTAACATTGGTTCTTAGATGAACGAGATATGTATCTCCTATACTTTTTACTACATTCTATATTTTTTACTTGTGATAAATTGGTAGATCACATCCTTTCCAGCTGCAAGTGCTACCTATGTGAAGTGATATGCATCACATGACGTTGACATACAATGTGTTAATGTTGAATAGCACGTGTCGGAATTGGGCTGGCAAACCTCGTGCTTGTCCCTGCAGTTCATATAGCTCTGTTCAGCTCTGTATTCCTGCAGCTCCTTTGGATGCTGCCACTTGTGGTTTTTCTGTTTGCAATGCACTCCTCTTCTGACTGGCATTAAGCTGTGCTGTTGGGGGTGTGACATGTGTGCATGTTTGTGGCTGTTGGGTATGTTTTTTTGTTGGGAATTGTCTGTGTGGTTTGTAAGCATTATATACCTCTGTGTTTTTATTAATCTGAAGTAGCTGTCAGGCCTCTGTATTGCTCTGCCTTTAGCTTGAGGAACCGTGAATGCTGTTGTAGGTGGATGGGGATTTTTTTGTTTTGCCTGAAGGGAGCTGCTCAGCAAACTTCTGTCACACGAGAGCTCTGTTTGTAGCAGTGTCCAAAGACCAGGTGTATAACCAACTATCTTTTAAGCTTCTGGAGGGGTATAATCTCTACTGGTGAGCTTGAGACCAGATTTAGACCAGGAGCCACGTAGCCATTGTAGAATGGATAGGAGGAGTCATTTGGAGGAAGGATTACCTTAAAATGTTGTTACAGGGTTCTTTTTTACTGAAAGAGTGACAAAGTACTGGAATTGTCTGCCTGGGGAGGTGGTGGAGTCACCATCCCTGGATGTGTTTAAAAAAAGACTGGATGTGGCACTCAGTACCATGGTTTAGTTGAGGTGTTAGGGCATGGGTTGGACTCAATGGTCTTGAAAGTCTCTTCCAACCTAGTTATTCTGTGAATTCTGTGAGTTCTTAGAGTTTGATAAGACTGATGATAAATCAGTTATGTTTGCTTTTCCCAGAGAGACTTTGCTGGGATGGAACATAGACTTTCAGGGAGGGAGGGGAGCTGTATCTTTGACTAAAACAAGTTCAATTTCTACAAAATTATGTACGGCCTCACAGGCGTGTGCACCTGTAGGAAGAAGAAAGAAACCTGGCAGCCAGGGGAAAAGGATCTTTATTCTTTCTTGTTTAAGAATCCCCACTCTCATCTGTCTGTTGATTGTGTTCTGCTTGCAACACCAGACTCATCACCAGATTTGGGGTCAGGAGTAAGCACCTCATTCCTGACTCCCAGGGATCTTAGTGGAGTCTCAGCTTCCTGTGCAAGGAAGAATTTTCTGCTTGTGCATATTTGGAATGATCTTGACTAATTTGCTGTCATAGAAATGATGTTGCAGTTTGTCCAGCCTTGAACACACCAGTCTGTAGTGTGGAACAGACTGCCGAGATGACATACAATGATCTGCAGTGCTCAGCAGGTCAGACCGGTGAGTGATTTCAGATCTTAATGGCTTCTAGTGAATTTAAACTCTTCTGAGTCTGTTACATGTTTCTAAACCCTGAACTGTGGTTCAGGATTTCCTGATGTGATTCTCCATCTTTCTGGAACACAGAAATATAGCCAGCCTCAATCTGTCAACAAACAATGCACATTTCCTGTTCAGGAGCATAGAGCGTTCTAGCACCACTCTTCTAATTACAAGATCAGTTTGTCTGTGTTTTGCTTACTGCTTAATTAGGCATTTCAATATTTTGAAATTATTATTTTATGCCTTGCACCACATGAGCTTTGTTTACTTCTAAGAGGACTTCTGCCAAGTATGGGAGCTGTTGAAGAAAGTCAGATCCAGTTTCACAGAATTAGATGTTTTAGATCAGAACAGGAGGGTCACACCTTTCTGCTCTAAGCTAAGAAGAAAGGAAGTGTTCACAGAGCAGAGAGACTCTTTGACCAAAGGGAAGAAGATAAGCTTATGAAAGTGAATTTCCTTCTGTCCCTTTTCAGTGTTAGCTGCCAGGTGAATTTGTATCTGAGCCCTGAGAAGTGAAAGGTATGACAGTTTTGAAGAAGAAAGTATTTATTATAAGGAACACATCCAAGCTGTGGCTGGTTCCATCCTGTGTTCAGTAGTGCTCTTGGAGATACATAAAGCTTTCCATTCTTCAGCAAAATTTTCTTGAGAAAATTTTTTTCTGCTGTTCTGGGTGGGATGGGGAGCGATGGTGGAGTGCCTCTGCAGGTGAATGATGACCTAGACTCAATTAGTCTGGTCTTTATCACCTTTTGGCTGAAATGCAGCGGTCCAGTTGACAGGGGTGTGGGGGCTTCAGTCCTCAAGGTATGTACCGTGTCTCCTTGGCAGCACGAGGTGCCGTGAGCACATTCTTAATTCTTTAAGCTGACATTTCCCAGATAACTAACTACAAATCAAATTCAAGATGCCAGTTCTTTTCTTCACAGCCTAGGCCATACATATGGAAAAGGCAGCTACGTGTCTGAAGTGAAGACTGTTGTCTGGGCTACTGTTGAGCATAAATGGATTTTCCATAATAAAGGAAAATCTTTTCTGTAGTAAAGAGATTTTTTTCTTAGAGGTTATGCTGAGATACTGGATTAGCCTTCTCTCTTTCCCCCTTCTTCAATTTTCAGGAACCGAAAAGCATCAAGGAGTTCTGTTTCTCTGTTCCAAGTGCAAGGTTCATATTAGTTGACCTTACCTTCAGCATCATAAATAACCAGAAATTCTCATCTGTAAAGAAGTAGAGCAAAACCAGCTTTGCAGCAAAACCCCATTGTGTAGAAGCAGTTGCAGCAGGGACTTCTTGTCCCACCTAGATGATACAGGAGATGATGTGGCCTATGTTAGTCATATCACTTAATGCACTAATAGAAAACTTTCAAATAATGTTTTTATTGAATGAGATCCTTCCATAGGATGGTTTTTATCAGACGTTCTCTTAAACTTTTCTGTGCCCTGCTTGGTACTGTATCAAATAGCTTCAAAGTGAAAAAAACCCATAAAGTTTAAATCCTCCTTTGAGTCTTTCCACACTCAAATTTCTACCCGTATGAACTTACATTAATCTATAACAATTTGTGATTTATTGGAGTTGATGTATTGCCATAAAGCCCTCTAAATCTTGTGTAATTATCCAGGAACTCTTTTGGTTTGTACTACTTTTTTAAAGGGACAACTCAAAAAAGAAGCAACTGACAGGCAACTTCTAAATTTGGTCTTTGTGGAGTGCTCAGAAATTACTTCTGTATGTGCAGCTTTTGCCATATTTATCGAGAGGAAATCCTGAGGATGTATTTAAACTACAAAGTTGAAGAGTTATTTGAGTTTTACATGTTTGGGGCTCTCCTTTCTCCCTAAAGAATTATTTTAGGCTATCTGATTTCAAATCACCCTTTTCCTCTTGCTAGGGGGAGAATTCTGCTTTACTTCCATTGCTGGGATCAGCTTCCTGTATTTAAAAAAGGGATTTTGTATGTAGTGGTACAAAGGCTTCTGTACCTGTGAAGTGTGGAAATGAGCCTCTCTTTAAGGGAGCCTGATGTATATTCTAGCACAGAACAAGTATGTCTTTTTCCAGTTGCTGAGAAAAAGTTGGCTTCTATGGAAGTTGGAGTAACTTTGAGTTTGCCAGACTAACAGGTAGGATAGTTGAGAGAGGTTTTAATTTGGTAACCGTCTCGAAGTTACTGGCTATATTGTTTGTCAATAGCTATGATTTCCTTTAATGATTTAATTTTCCTACTTTCTTCTGTATTTTCTCAAGAGAAATGCTGAATTTGCCATAGAGCTTACCTCTAACCTAGAGAGAAGGTGATCTTTGCTGCCCAGGAGTTGTGATTTCGTGAATAATGTCTTATAGAAGGGTTGGAAGAGACTTGTTTCTCTAATGTTTTGTTTGTCACCATAGTCTGGGAACTAACTTTTCACTGGGAAAAAAGTCCTCCCCCTGCTCTTGTTTGAACCCTTTCTTGGTGTTTAGTGACCTTAGATGTGAACTTCTTAAATGAAGAATACAGAAATATTTTTTGCCACAAACACAAATTCCAACCTCCAGTTTCAGCTTTGTTGGGTCATTTTTTAAGGCCATCTGCATTAGTGATGGTATTTCACAACACCACAGAACATCATATTGGAATGTTCCAGATGGATTGTCTTGAGCAACGCTGGGAGGGCAGGTGATGGTACCACAGGTACCTGTCAGCACAAATTTCTGCAGTTTTTGCTTGTGAAACACATGAAACATGGATGCTGTGAGAAACAGGAAACTTGGCGTGCTGGGCTGGCCTGGTGAGGTTCCCATGCTTCTGAAGAGCTCACACTACAAATAAAGGTGTGGAACTTGCTTTTCATGCCACCTCTTATTAGTGAAATTTTGAAAGCTGTCAGTACCATTTTTAGACTCATATCATCCAGGCCTAACGAGAGAGAAATCTAACAGACACACATGACAGCCACCACCAGCCTACCCTAGTTCTCCCAAGGTTGCCTGCAGTGGTGGGAAATTTTTCTGATAAATGTCGGTAGTGTGGATGAGACCAAAGGTTTTTGTGTCTATTTATCCTTTCTAAAAATTCTTCAGTGCACTGATGGGATAGCAGTCACTCAAAGGAAGACTTCCTTTGCTTGGCTTGATTGACCAGAGTCATTCTGTGGGAAAGGATGCTAACTTATTCTAAACTGGAGGTGACCCTGGCCTTTTTGTGAGCAATAAAGACATAATAGAGGCCCAGTTAGGGTTCAGCGGAACCCCCACAGCCATCTGCACACTTCATTGGCAGAAGTGGCTTTCACTTGAACTTGCATTTGACAAGTGTTTTCTGTCTCTTTCTCATTCAGAAGGGTCCTTCAAAGCCAAGTAATTGAAATGCTTTCACCCCTCACTCCTTTTTCTCCTTCCCCCAGACTTGCTTAAATTGCAGGGCAACTGGCATTCAGTGTTAAACGAGTAAAAATGCATCCACTTCCAAAGCTCCCACTTTCCTTCCCTTCCCATAGGGAAGTTTCTAAATAAAAACCCACCATCTTTTCCACACTCTCCAGCACCAGCTTCATAAAGGAAAAGTTGGGGGGAAAAGTGTTTCTGTTGCAAGACGCGTACCATTTTTCTCCCTCCCTCCCTCTCTTTTTTTTTTTCCTGTGGGTTTTTTTTTTCCCTCATCAGGCTGGACTTTTTGAAATGAAACACAAATCAGGTCTCTGGAATAAAAGGTTGTGAGTATGCCTTGTGGCATTTGGAATGAGGCTATTCACTGCCTGAATGACTATAAATAGAAAGCAAGGAGCTGCGTATTTCTCAGTTCAGACTCCCTGCAAAGAAGCGCCCTTCTCAGTTAAAGGGTGACTTTTTGAAAGAAGCCTTGTTCCTTGAGCTGAATTGAATTGCTCCAGGAATTCTTCTCCTTGCAGCTTGCATAAAAGGCGTTAATCTCTAATTTATTTCTCCTTTTAAAAGGCAGTGTACTCCATCATAAATGTATATTCTTAGCCATGTTGCCAGATATGCCTGTCATGTCTGTACAGAGTTGCATGTAAAAAAATTCTGAGTGCAGAACATTGTTCTGGGCAATTTTTGTGCCTGAAAGCCTTCTTTTTGGCTCTGGGCCAGCTGTCGGCTCCCTTTTTATCTGGTATTCATTCTTTAGTGAGAAGGCTAAATTAGCAGCACTCAGGTTTTTGTGGCTTTTTTTTTTTTTTAAAGAGATCGAGGAACAGAATGGGAATTGTGATTGATTTTTATAATAAAAGATTTGATTCTCCCCACATACTTGTGATGTTGCCGATGGTAAGAGCTCCAATAGGTTACTGTTGCAGTTCTGCAGACAATTTGTTTGGTTGATTTGGCTGTTAAAAAATTCTGATAAATCTCCTGTGTTGTGCACTTATGTAAATGCAGTGCAATCATTTTTCTTCTCCCTCATCTTTTCAGAAAGACTGTAGTATTGAAGAAAGACACATAGTAGATGGGAGGAAAATGTTTGACAGGTTTGTGAGTTGACAGTGTTAAAGATCCTAGCACTCAAGCTGTTGGATTGGCTTTTTTTTCTGTTTTTCATCCCTTTTTTCTTCCCCCCCTTTTTTTTTTCTTTTTCTCCTCTCCTTTTTTCTTCCACCCTTTCCCCGTTTTTCTCCTAACACAGTGGTGTTTTGTGTGGTGTTATTTTGAAAGCTGCTTCTTATTTTCTCCTCAGATCTTTTGTTTCACATTTTTTTCTACCTTAAAAAAAACTAACAAGGGCAGCCTTTTTCATAGTCTTCTTTTCCCTGTTCATAGTTTTTAAAGAATGGGTCTATAGATTCTTTGCATTGCTCTTTCCATTACTTATGGAAACCTAGTTGTGTGAGTGGTTTTTCTCTTCCTTTGTTTAACAGAGGAATTAAAAGGTTGACAAATACCTTGGTTTTTTTTAAAGCCCAGCCTTTGCATGGATTCAAGTGGTTTTTGCATTAGTGCTAATGTAAAAATGAGAGCAACAGCAGACAGGAAATAAGGGGAGCAGTATGTCGGTGCTGTTCACATTTCTAGTAGAAGAGAGGAAAAGCAGAGAAAGAAATATGCTCTTCAGCACGACCAGGAAAGCAGTTTTTAAGCGACTGCCAACCAGACTAAGGAGATAAGAGATTCTATACTATCTAATTTCTTTGTAGTTTCCTAAATTGTAAATTTCTTAGCTTAAAACTGATGGTCCGTGTCACTCAATTGAGGTTTTCGTAGCTGGACAAATGAATTAACAAACTTTGTAGAGAAATATAGTCAAGTTGTTAATTTCCTTCTCTTGATTCTGACTGTTGGGACATCTTGATCCTTGTCATTTCATCATTGTCATTTTACCTTTATAAATCCCCTTGAGCAGAGCTCTTAATTTAGAAAGACAAGTGATTGCTCAGGTTATATTTTGCCAGTTATTAATCTGAGTTGCCTTTGAGTTTTTCACTTGACTTAAAGTTACTTTCCAGATTAAAAAAACATGCATTTTTCCTAGATCGGATATTGCATTGGTTTATTTTTAATTATGTTGTCCACTAGTTCATGGTTGTATGGAATTTTGGATCATGTGTTTTTAAATTTATTGGTAAGATGATTTTATGTGTTTAAAAGTAAAACATCATGATTTGTAAAATGGGTGGCAAGGACAGAGTGCATTTTTCTCCTAGTTATGGATCTGGTTTTGTTCCTTGTTAAAATAACAAACTTTTTTGGCAAATTTAAGGCAAGAAGAAACTTTCCAGGAAGGACATCATTAGAACCTAGGTAGTTGCTTCTAATGTAAAACTGGCCTCCTTTTTGTCAAATACATTAATATTTTAATCTTATTTTGAAAATACCAATGCTGTCACCTAGCAGGTGAAGCACTGGGCAGGCCCTAGTCACAAAAGCTGAGTCCTTGGAGAGAAGTTGGGTGAGATGTGTCTCTAGACAGGTTTTTGTTCCTCTTCCCTGGGGTTCCTCCTTATCAGGCTGGTTCAAGCAGTGAGGCTGTGGGCCCAGCTACCCTGCTGTCACCTTCCATTCCTGTAGCCCCTGCATCTGTTTAAGGCCCCAGCAGTTATTACAGTTCTGCATGAGCAGAGTCCCCACTCAAACCCCATGCTTCTTGAGAACATCTCAGAATGGATCTTTGTTTCATCAGATAATCAGAATTGACAAACTCCATGCATCAATTTCACCAATTGATGAAAGATCTGGTTTGGTTCCAGGTCTCGCTTCCCTTAGCAATTAGAAGGGTTTTACAAATTGTGCTCGAACAGCGTGGATGGTCAGTCCTCTAATTTACCTTCTGGTCCTCTCTGCTTTCATATGTGAGTGTTTCTTAACCCAGAAGCCAAGGCTGTTTGTCTCATCCAAATTATGTGCTACCTGTGAACAATAAAAGTGATGTAATTGCCTTTTCCAGTGAGATAAGTTATAAATAAAAATGTTTATTTTATTTTAACACTGTTTTTACTGAATCCTTCTGTGATCCTTTGGTTTTGTCTTTGCTTTACTTTCCTTCAGTCTGACCCTGTAAGGGAGCAGTATTGTTAGCTCTCATGGCTCCAGCTGCGTTCCTGTAGGAGGCAGAAGGTTTGTGTGTCTTGTGTGTAACCAAGAAGACCTATTCACCTTGGCCACATCTGGAGGCATGACACTGTTGTCTGAGGTGATAAAGAAAATCCTGTCTGAAGAGGTTCTTGATGTGCCATGTATGTGTATGCAGACTCAGAAGGATCTGGGGTTAGGAAAGAATATTCCCTGTAATTTGCTGTCCAGCCTGATGTATGGTCCTGTTCCTGTTAGCATGGTATGGAAGTGGGAGCTGTGCATCTTTGTGGCAGTGTAGGTGTCATCCACTTCGCCTGTGGCATGAGGATGGGTGACATTCAGTGCCATCGGAGGGACCTCAGTGTGGAGCAGTGTATGAATTTACCTGGATCCCATGTTCTTAAACGGTTTTGAGATGGACATCTGTGAACCATTTGATGAATTGGTGATTTGGCAGGTGTCAGGTTTTTTTGTTGGAAGGGAAAACAAGTTGTGTTTCTTTTTAGAAAAGCAGTTCTGTGCTTTCCACTGAAAAATGGTCTTGTCATATAGCAGCATAGGATAATTACATACACCTTGTTCTAACTATATAACCCTTTCTGAGCACTCGAATTTCTCGTGCAGGTTCATCCTCACTGGGAAGAGCAGAACAACCCGAGTCTGTTGTCAGAGCAGAATATTAATGGATGGCATATTATTAAATCAAATCAGTAAAAATCAGTAGCTTCTCTTCTTCTTAAAGAGAAGCTGCAGCCAGCAGCTGAATGTAGAGCCAGTACTCCCTGCATGTAGCAACACGAAGCAGGACCTGGACTGAAAGCACAGAAATGTGTCTTTGATAAAATGCAAGTGAACATTTGTCATGAGCATTAAAAAGAGAATGGTTTGGGTTTGTTTGCACAGCTCCCACAAAAATAATGTCAACTTAAACAAATTTTCAGCACCCAGCTTGTCACTGCCTGGACAGCTTGTGTAGAAACCACGGCAGCCGGGAAATTTCGTGTCTGTGAATTTATGCTTAGATTGGAAGTTACTCTCGAAGGCTGTGCTGTGCTTTGGAAATTTTTACTAGTCCGAACTAGAAAAAAAGTACAAGAAATGTACATCACCCTGCTGAATTCCTACTTAAAAATGGAAAGACCAAGCTAAGGCGTGACATTACCTTAGTGATTCAGAAATGTTGGGCACAGAAGAATGAGCAATTAATGCCTGATTCCCTGGGGAATCTTGGAGATGGCAGAGGTCAGAACCAGAACTTTCTGAAGATTCTCCCAGAGGAGTAATTGCAAGTCTCCTGGGTTTGGGGTTTGCTTTTGTTGGTTTTTTTCTTACAGGCTGGTTGTGTTTAGCAGAGGTTTAATAAGGTCCAGGCTTGGATTTGTTCCCCTAGGGAGATGCTGTATTTTGCAGCAACTTTCTAGAGCATCTTGTGAGGCAGTGAAACATATGTACTTCCCATTTAGAGAAGGATTAAAGTTTGTACATCTTGTGCGGCAGTGAAACATATGTACTTCCCATTTAGAGAAGGATTAAAGTTTGTACCACCTAGTTCTACAAAGTTGAGGAGCTCTTGCGAAGGGCAGTGATGTTCCCTGCTTAACTTCACAGATTATTAAATTGAGGCATTAAATGAACTGCTGGGAGATGGTCAGATTTGGGTCTTGGGCCAAGTTTAGGAGTTGGGAAGGTTAGGAGAGTGGAAGAAGTCATGTCCCTCAGCCTGTCTGAGGGCCAGGAAGGTCATTTGCTCAGAGCACTCGTGTTATCCTGAGAGCACCATCACTCCTCCTTCCTTCAGTATGAGATGTTCTTCTGCTAGTAGGTGTTTCTGGCAGAGCTGCATTGGGGAAATCTTCCAGCATAAAGTAGATCCCCAGGGAACAAAAGTAGGTGGTACTTGTACTGACTTGTTGCAAGACCTTTGGCTGAGTGTTTCAGCATCTTGTGCCCCAGCAATGGAAGAAGATTACTGTTTCTAGCTTGTTAAAGCCTTACTAATTTAAGGTTTATGAAATGCTGCATTAATGCAAACTTACTGTTCCTAGCAGATGAAATTTAAGGCATCTTTGTAGACTGCCACCACCTCTCCTTTGGCTTCTGCTCTTTCTTCTGTATGGTTTGACTTACGCTTTTAATGTTCTGATCTTGTGAATCTACCTTGGAGGATCCAGCAGCAGACCAAATGTCAAAATTGTTCCCAGTGGAAGCATTTGCCTTTTGCTTCCTGCATGGCCATACAGGCAAGAAAAGCAACGTTGTGTTCTCCTTGTCTTTGACATTTTGTAGTCATGCCATTATGGAATGTGGGTCTGTTGACTGTATGGTGCTTCTGCATGAATGGGGTTTCATTTTGGTGTGAACATAACACCCTTGGGACAGTTCTACCTTGTCTGTCACCTGTTTGTTCCCACTATGGAGACAGTTCACAGGGAGGAGGAACCCCATGTGTTCCACAGAACCAGTGCACCTGATGTCATCCCTGTGTGGCCAAGAGCTTCTCATGCATGGTTTTTGTTGTCTTCTACTTCTGGGATCTACAAGACAGCTGCACTTTTTTTTTCCTTCCCTTCATTTTCATAGTTATCATTTACCTGTTGATTGTGCTACAATGTGTGAAAAACAATGCTGGCTGTTACCATTTTTAAGAACACAGTAAAGGTCATATTAGTCTGTACCTTCATTATCTATTTCCTGGCTTTTGAAAGTTTCAATTTGTGATTGTAATAAAGCACCCAGTGGCACAGGACAGCTTTGTCAGTGCAAAGTTCAAGTTGGTTTTGTTGGTGGATATCCCATCTTGACAAAGAAGTTGAAAACACATAACATATGATTCTGAAAAGATGAAAGATGGAGAGTGAGGTTTGGGAGGGGGAAGATGGCTGAGGTCAAAGATAGTTTGCTGCTGTAGATTGATAATAAAACACAAATAATTTAGTGAGGGAGCAGCAGACAGACTTCTTAAACATGTCTTGTCTCCAAAGTGGAGTGGGATACTCATGCTATGAGTTAATTTCTTTTTCTCCAGATTAAACTTGGTACAAATGCACATTTTTCTGTGCCAAAACAAGCATTTGTACAAGAGGATGAAGAGGCCCTTTGCAGCTGTATGCTGTTAACATCTGACAGGTTTGTGTCAGCACATGAGACTCAAACAGTTTATTCCAGTAACATCCCGGTCCTGGCTTGTCTTTGAGTACTTGAGCAACAAATCCATTGGTGAATCAACTTGAGGACCACTGTCTTTTTCAGCCTTGGTGACTTAAAGTAAATTGACTCAAGCTTTTCCAATAGACCCCAGCAAAGAGTGAAATGAAATTCATTTCAATAAGTTCTCGGATATCTTTTGCTTTGGAGAGGAGAGTACTAGACAAGCCAAAAGCATCTTGCTCGTCACCTTCTCACTCTGGTATCTTTCAAAAAAATGGATTCAAGTTTTCACCCTAGCTTTTTGCAATTACTTTTGTGTCCGTGTTGCAGCTTCTTTTGACAGGTCCTTAGAGAACCAATGGAGAGTAGGCAGTGCCAGCTGTTCACAGTCAAGGCATAAAAAAGAGTCTCATTTTGAATATAGAGTTGGAACTCTGATATAGGCAGTGGAAGGTCATGGGAAGTCTCCTATCTATGATCAAACCAGCTTTCAGTTTCCTTTTTGAGAGGAATTTCCTCTAAGTATCTAATGGTTTACTATTTAACAGCTGCATAGTCCAAGCATTTCCAAAACACAAAATATTTTTGCGTGGAAATGGCCAGTTCTCTTATAAAAAGAATTGGGGATAGATGTATTGAACAAATTCACCACAGGCAGTCTTTGAGTAAATTACTTGATTTCTTTACTCACAATTGACATGAAATTGGCAAATATAAACACTGTGATCCAAGTCAGGAAACTGTGTTATCCTTAATATAAACAAACAAATCAACCTTCCCTATATCCAGAGAAACTTCTCAGACGATAAGCCACCAAGTCTAAATACAGCCCCAGATTTAAACAGGAAACTGCTATCTTTGTAGTCACAGTGGCTGCCTCCTCCCATGTTTTTATGCTCAAAACCCCCATACTTTTCCAATAGATGCGTGGAATGCTTGTTAATAATGCTGTTCTTTTAAGTCAACTTGGTATCTAGGGGTAATAATTTCATCATTTTGGTCTGTTTCAGTGCTTTTTCTTGCTTTCAGCCACATGTAATAAAACCAGGGGAAGAGGTTCTCCATGAGTCTGTGCCTCTGCTGACACACAGGGGGCTCTGTGCATCTCTGTGACCTGGCTGCCAGTGAGCTGGGAACTGAGGCTCAGGCATGGCCTTGAGCCATTTTCTGTAGCAGGTAAAACCCAAAGTGTTCAGCTGGGGCTGTCGCAGTGCCAGGCACACGCGACTGGGGGTGTCCATCTGTCCTTACCCTCTGCTCTGGAGAGGCGCCGTGCCACTTCACCATGGTCACTTGGGTGATGGGAGAATGATACAGATGAGTCCTGTCAGCCAGCAGTGCTGTGAGGTTTTGTTCAGGTGGTGTTTGCAGTCCCTAAATAAAGGAGCAATTGCAGGAGCTTTCTTAGTGAGTGATGAGAATGTGCTGTTCTCAGTGGGCAGAGGAGAAGGCTTTCTCACACACCCATGAGTGCAGAGCGCAGTTCTGGCACCCAGGCGCATCCAGGTTCTCCATGCAGTGTCCATGAGCCCTCTTCCTCCCATAGTTGTGCAGTGTATCTGACTGTGGGTGCTGAGAGGTCTGTAAAAGTGCCTTTTCTACCAGATCTGGAGTGTTGTCACACCATTGCTCTCTCTCCCCTCTACTTTCACCCTTTAAACTTCTTTCCACCAGAATATTACAAGTAACTAAACTGGTCAAAACTTAGTATTGAATAAGTTTGAAGAGACAAAGCTATACCCCATGCAGATCTGCTCTGAAAAGGAAGCTCTACAGAGTCCACAGAGTATTCTGAAAAGGTCTTCTCCCCTTGTAAATGGTGTAATTATAAAAGATCCTCATGTTAAAAGTAAATGGTTAAATGACACTGAGAGGAATTTGTGAAGCTGAAATGATAAAAGCCCCTGCAGCTGAGAAGCAAAACTCAGTTTCGCAAGACAGATTTATTTTCCAGGCTTTTGTACAGTAAGACCTGGTACACAGTTATGCTTAAATTTACATGGGAGTGAGCTGTGTCAGAAACTTCATTTAGTGGTGAGTTTGTTTTTATTTTCCAGAACAGTTATCTCTATTTTGGGTACAAAATACTTGATCCTGGTGACTAGCACTGAGATATCATTTTTCTGTATTGTGGAGATAAGTTTCATTTTTGCCTCTGGCATAAATGCCTAATTTCAAGATTAAATAATTGCAATAATTTGTACATTGTCTTTGAGCTTTTGAAGGGAGAAAATAGCAGTGCAGCAGTTTTGTGGTCTCAGCATTTGGAATAAGGAGTAACAGGAGCCATACATAGTCCCTTAGTTAAATTTTTTGTATTCCTTTTAAAAACCTGTTCAGCCCACCTTTCCCTTCAACTTTATCCTTTCTACCCTCTTATCCACTGTCTGGCAAGGATGTAAAACTTACATCCTTATTTTTTGTAGTTCCTGTGTGGTTTTTTTAATGTGTGCGTGGCAATGTCAATCTGGAGGCAGCAGTGGCTCCTGTGACTTCACTAATGCTGCATTAACCATCCATGTGAGCTACAGCAGTGTGTGGTGGTGTCCTGACTGTTTTCTTGCACGCAACGTGGGGATAACTGATAGCTCTCTGAACAAAGTGTTTGGATCCATGGATGGAAAAAACTGAGAGGCTAAGCACTGTAGTTTGTGAGTGGAAAATTGACCTCTAGTTAGCCTCCCCCTTCTTCTAAGTATACACTGTGTTTTGTTTGATAGTGGAAATCTAATCCTTTGGGAAGCACAAATTCCTATAACAACTCTGATATGTATAAATAAACCCATATTCCTCATTACAAACAACATCAAAGCAATCACAGTATGGATTAAAATACACAACCCACCCTCCTCCATACTAATATGCAGCAATGCAGAGTTCAAATGAAGCCATTAGCAGTATCTCCAAGTATTTGGCAAAAGCAACCACACTTGTGTAGCTACAGGCGATGAAAGTCCCTACTACAAAAAGGGAGGGACAGGGGGAGTAGCCTGCATTGATCTAATTAGTCAATGAAGCACAAAGAATGCAAAATCTCATTATATAGCACCAGGAAAAATTGGCTTGAGAAGTAAAGAATATGAAACTGATTTGTCCATGGGTGGGTTATTTGTGTCTTTGAATCTTCCAACAGGAAACAGGATTTCTGAGAACATCTTAGAAACACGCACATGCACATACATGCACACACAGAGAAAAAAATAGATATATTAATGTGTGTGTGGATATCTGTGTGTATATCTGTGTGGATTCATAGGCACATGCATACATATAGCCAGATCCTGAAACTTCTCAGCCCTGACCCAAGGTGTGTTTTCATGACAAAGTTCCTGATAGGGAGAAATAGAAGATTTTGAATTTTTTTTAATTTGGATTGCTGATGCCAGTCACAGTCTGAAAACACAGTGTGTGGGTGTTCCAGTGTTACTAAACCCAGACCCAGGGTTTGTCCCGTTGCCTCAGGCAATGCAGCTCATGCACATAACAGCTCTTCTCCCCTGAAGATCTGCTTTAAAATGGGGAGTTAAAATGACTTTTTGTAGCTTGCTTTTTGCCCTTATATTTGAAGCCTTTTAGGGATTCATGTTACATTTTTTGCATTTCTCTGAAACCCAGAGTAACTTAAAACATTTATATTTCAATTTAGGCCAAGTTTCTGTCCCAGTCAGTGTCTCCCAAGAGCTGAAGAAGTAAGTGCCAAATAAAAACTACAACACATCCCCTGCCTCACCAAAGATTTAAAAAACAGCAAAAACAACCCCAAAAAACCACAAACCTAGCACAATACCCAAGCAGCCACCCACAAAGCCCCGAGGCTAAATAGCTAAATAGACAAAACAAAAGGGGAGAGGAAGAGACACAAGCACTGAATTGAAGAGACTAGTTCAGTCTTGCAGGTGGCCAGTAGCAGGAACAAAGGAAGAAGTCACCCTACTTCTTCCTCACAGAGTAAAACAAAAGGTTCATGAGTCTCCAGAAGTTAAGAGAATCAGGAGGGATGGCATTTGGAGAAAAGGAGTGTTAACACTGGGGATGCAATTAGTGATTTGGCTCTCGTTTGCTTATTTTTAAATAAATATTTAATGTTGGTTGTGTTCCAGCTGCATTCTGCTCTGCCCCAACCAGACTAGTTAGGCTCACTTTTGTTGGCCACTTTTGCATCTGTCCACCCCGGTTCTGCTTTGCTCCCTTTCCCTTGAGCTCTGTTGGGACAAAAGTTCCCTATCTACCTCATCTTTTACTCTGGTTGAGGGTGTAATGTGGATTGTGGTCATATCAGCAGTGACTTGATGAAGAGGAGAAAGATCTTGTGACCCTCAGCAGTCAAGGTGAGCACAGTCAGATCCCACAGTTCTGACTGGGTGCTGCGTGCAGTAAACTGGCAAACAGATCTTCCTTTCTCCCCAGAACAAGAAGCACACATCTGCTGGCCCCTCTCAGATACTGCAAACCCTCCAGGTGCCATCCTCAGCTATTTCTGAACAGTGACCACATTTGCCATGTTCAAATAGAGTCTAAAAACAGCAAAACTTTGTGTTTAAGTCCAGATCTGCACAAAGAAAAAATGTGTGTCTCCACTTCTGACAGTGGCATTGAACTACTCAGGGGTTGTTGATGCTTCACAGCTACTTTGAGAATTCTCTGCTCGGTGGGGAAGGACGCACTGGAACACAGAGCAGCTCCAGTGCAAGGTATTTTCTCTTTTCTGCAGCTATATCCCTGGTCGCCATTGCCCTGTGCCTATCCATTTGTTTCTGGACATACAAGTCTGCTTCCTCTTTCCAGAAGTTATTTGATTGGAATTAACTCTCAGAGTTGAAGGAATGCTGGTTTTTCAGTCTATGTCAGAGTAGAAGTCTGTTAGGTGGTCTTTGGCTTGCAGCTCCCCATTGCCATTGTTCTGTCAGCAATGGTGAAGGCTCTGGGAGTGCCTCAGTGGGAGATACTCCACAAGGGAAACTGATGAATTGTATGTAGAAATTAATTATTTTCACCAAGTTATATAAAAATAAAACATGAGCAGACAGAAAAACATGTGCAGGTGGACATCCAAGGGCCAGGTTTTGGATGAGGCAAGTCTCATCCCTGAAACACACCCTTTCATTCTGTGTTTTCCATAAAGCCAGGAGTGCTGTGCAAGGTAGAAGATTAAAAGGATAGCTGGAGCTGAAGCAGGAATGCTGAGCCCTTTTTGGAACAGGACTAGAATGCTTCACAAGTGTGGGGTCCTGCCATTTGAACCAAGGTCTAAACCTAACTTCAGAAAATAAGTTGAATATTTGTGTCCATTTGCAGGCCTGCAAACTTGATGGAGATTATCATGAAAATAAAAACCATTGGCAATTACTGAGGTTGCTCAATGAGAAATTACTTAAATAACATGCAGGGTTGACAGAGGTCTGTGGTAAAGGGTAGAGGTGGTATCTCCACAGCCCAATCATGTTATAGCTGGTACTGGGAGCTTAATACCTAGACCCCTGCAGGTGCCATGTTTTCAAGACCTGGATCTCAGCCATCGTTCTCTGGAGCTCGACTTGAGTGAGAGGCTGGAGGGAATGGTTTAAACTCATGAACTATGAATGCAGCACAGTGTCTCATTCTGAGTATCTGCTGTGCTTTTGCAGCAGACTTCTTAAATGAAAAGGCAGAAGGTAGCTAAAATAGACTGTCTAGCCTTTTTATGAGCTGCTTTGTTTTAAAGCTGGCTGTAGGAGTGAGTGGAATATTAGCTGTGGTATGTTGAGGTAGACTGCATCTTGACCACGCTGCCGAAAAAGTGTGCTCAAATACTTAGTACAGTTTGCAAAGAGAAGACAGCGACTGCAACACCAAAATCAGATGTTACACTTCTTTTTTTGTTGTTTATTTCATTGTCACTTTTTACTTGTCTCTTAGAGGAGAAGCACTTTTGCATTGCCCACGCGTGTACTCATAGAGGAGGTGTGTGAGCCTGCAGACACCAGGGGAAAAAAGGAGTGCCATGGACAGGGCACTGGGAGCCCCTGAAACCATGGTCTTTGGTTAGGAAGCTCTCCCCTGCCCCCATCATGTGCTTTTTCAATAATTCAAATGACAATGCATCTAAGTCACTTGCTTTCATTAACCACAAGCTCTAGGAAAAATAAATTTAAAGTATGCAAGTGCTTTCCTAAAATTAATGTAAAATAAGAGGAGGATAATAATATGTCTGAGGAATATTTGTTTGCTAGTAGTCTCTTCTCCTGATATTTCAAAAGCTGGGTCTGATACCCATGTCTCAAACTATGATCACAAGAGTTTCCTGAACCCATGTAGTACTGAGTGAGAGAAATATATTTGTTTTTCTCTTTGGTAACAGTCTGTTGTTGTCAAGAAGCTTTTTTCATTACTATGTCAAAATGACTTTTAGATCCAGGACATCCTTGGTGTGAAGTCTTGTGCTAGTCTGACATGTGGCATGCAGGTTTGCCCAACTACAACAATTCCTCAGATTTTTCTAATGTGTTACAGTGAGGCTTTTTAATTGAATGAAACCACATAGATGTGACAAAGTCTTCTGTAATCTCTGATGGTACTGCAGATGCTCTTCCTCTTCTACTACTAAATATTTTGTCAAGTGTGTGGAAAGGTGTGGGGCTATGAAGAGAAACAAGATTTCAGAGTGGATTATCACCTATTTTTACTTCAGAATATGCTTACAAAGACTATCTAGAAAGATGCCGCTTTAGGCTACATGTGGGAGACTTTACTCCTGTGGAGTAGTAATTACCTCTAGATTGGAAAACCAGACAGAAATTTTATATTGTTAAATATTCATAAGCTTTAAACAACGCTTGGAAATATATTTGAAATCTAAGTTTACCCTGTAAGTCTAAGTTCTGAAGTACTTTTTTTTTAATCTGGAAAAGAAATTAGAAGTTCTGTAATTTGCCATGGTGCAGCTTTTTTTCCTTAATCTAATTATATCAATCTTAACAAATTTTTTTTTTAATTTTTTAAAAGGCTTTTTTTTTTTTTTTTGTTCTCTTATGGCTATATTTGAGACTTACTAACATAATTGTGCCAAAGCCGGGGTTGAAGTTTCTTGTTTTATAACAGTGTTGCTGTTTTCAGGGCTGGCAGATTGTCTGTTCACAATGGATTCCATATGTGCTGGAGACCACAATGTGAAGGGATTTACAGAGTACAAGCTGGAGTGCAAATAGTGGAGGTGGGAAGCACTCCTTGTTTTTTAGTTTAACGGGGCTTTATTAAACGGCAGTCACACAGAATCCCAGGATGGTTGACACAGGACGGGACATCTGGAGGTCATGTCCAGCCCCCACACTCAAGCAGGGCCACCTAGAAATGGTTGCCCAGAGCACATAACTTGTGAGTATCTCCAAGGATGGAGACTCCACAGCCTCCCTGGGCAACCTGTGCTATGGCTTGGTCAGTCTCACAGTGAGGAAATATTTCCTGATGTTCAGAGGGTGTCACCTGTGTTTGAGTTCGTTGTCGCTGGTGCTGCCACTGGGTACTACTGAGAAGTGGTATGGCCCTGCATTTTTTACTCCTTTCCTGCAGGTATTTACATACATTCGTGAGATTTCCCCCTGAGTTTTCTCCAGGCTAAACAGATGTATCTCCTTCAGCTTTTTTTTTTTTTTTCATAAGAAAGATATTAATCCCCTTTGTAGCCTTTTGCTGTACTTACACCAGCATGTCCACATCTTTTTGTGCTGAGGAGCATGAAACTGGACACAGTACTCCAGGGGAAACCTCAGTGGTGCTGAGTAGAGGAGAATTGCCTCCCTTGCCCTGCTGGCAGCCCTCCTTCTGATGCAGCCCAGATTACCATCACCTTCCTTGCAGCAAGGGCACATGTTCAGCTTGGTCTCCACCGGGACCCCCAGATCCTTCTCTGCCAAGCTGCCAGGACCCCCAGATCCTTCTCTTTCCAGCTGGGTGGCACCCAGCATGTGCAGGTGCCTTGGCATTGTTCCTCCCCCACTGCAGGATATTTTGGTACAGTCTGTGTAGATTGTCATTGACCTTGCCACAGGAAAGTCTAAATGAAAAAGCAGTGTTCTGTGGGCCTCAAGTTCTGCATGAATGCTTTGTCCAAGGGTAATCAAGCTACTTGTATTCATAAGATGTAGTGTGCATTACACCCACAAAAATGAATGAATGACCAATAGATGTAGTTCTTTACCATATTTCTGTCATTTTAAACAGTTTACACCTTTCAGTTGTTTTGGAAGTCTGAAACTGGAATGCAGGAGAAGAATGTGCCGTTCCTTTGTTTCAGAAAGGCTCAGTCTTAGGTTGCCTTGCTTCACCTGGACTTTATTCACACAGCACTATAACTGAGAGAGGACAGGACAAGTTTCAGGTTTTACACTGAATCAAATTCTTAGTCTGTCTGGCTCTACAGCCAGAGAAAGGCATGTGCTGGCAGAGGAGGAAATGAGAGCAATCTGCAAAGTTTGATGTGTAGGAAAGGTTCTTGAACTGTCTCTTCCAGTGGCTGAAAATGATCATGAAGTTGCAGGGCTATTGTGTAATAAATTTATAACTTCAGCTGTGTTAAGAGAGGCAAGTGAGCATCTTAAATCTTTAGTGCTGGCTTCGGTTTTCTCAAGTGGAGCCAAGCATTCACCTGGGGAAAAGAAGACTTAGCACTTCTTCTAGATACCTATGGAACAACACTGACTTTTGTAGCTTTTATTCCCAAGCAAGAGGAGAATCAAATTTAAGAACTTTTTTTGTAGGCATATCAAATAATGTTGCACTGGTAGCAACAAGATCCAGGAGAACCAGTTTCTTGCATTCACATATCCCTCAAGAAACAAGCAAAGAGAGCTGGAAGTCTTCAAATGCATTTCTAGAGGTACTAACTTGAGAAGAAATAATACTGTTTGAATTACCATTCTTCAGTTTTTCTTGGCTGAAAAATGCTAAGATTCCTTTTTCTTTTTACACAAAAGTATTTTCAGGAAACATTCTTTGATTATGTAACTGTTTTCACAGAAACAGCTTTAAACTAATTTTCCAGTAGAATGTGATTTCTAATATTGTGTATCTGACTCCTGAGGATACTTCTGTGAATACCCTTGCAACATTTTTCATTTCTGCCATTGGCTTCTTCTAAGTTGAGAATAGACTTGTCTCTAATTCTTGAAGAAAAGAGAAAAAAGTTTGCATTGCCTTCATTCTGTGTAACTGAGATGAACTGCTTTTTTTGTTGTTTTGTTTTGTTTCATTTAAGCCCTAGCTCAGGATTTCAGGAATTTCATGCAGATTTTTTTTGTGTGTTCTTATAGGCAGCTTACAAATGATTCCTTAAAGCTTTTTTGTTGTCAGAAAGTCCATCAGTTTTAAATGAAGTTTAAGTATGTGTTTCTGATTAATTGAAAACTTTTCTGTGCAAGTATTGGCAAGTAGATTGGTAACATGACTGCAAGTAGTTTTGTTTAATTTTGATGATTTGATTTTATACTGCTTAAAAAAAAGGCAGCAGTTTTATGCCACATATTCCTAAAGATAATGACATGAACAAGTGCAGTAGTAGGGTTATGTCTTTATGTTCCAACCCTTAACATTCTGTGATTTCGAGATGCTTTTACAGATAAAGTTGCATCCAGGCTGGATGCTGTTGTGCTCAATGCTGCATATGGATGTCATATTTGGTGGAGTTCCTTCAAGGCCTGGAGTATTGGACAGCATTGGCTTGGCCTTTTGACCTCTTATTTCTGTTGAAAGTATTACGAACCAGAAATGCCATGTCCAGTCTAGATGCAAACTCTGTCTACTGTTAATGTGAGACACAGTTTTGGGTTGGCATTAGTCAGTTCAAGCTTTCTCTCCTCTTGCACTTGAGAGTTGTATTGTTTGAAGAGACATTTGACAGACCTCAGCAAGGAGCAGTGGGTGTAGCTGGTGATCTCCTGTGATCCCTCTCTTTCCTTTAAGAGTCTGAGTACTGTTAAAATTGTATTTGACCTTAGGGGCCTTGAGGATTCCAATTTAGAGATTCTTCCCCTCCTAATTAGTATCAGAAGGTAGGAAACACTTTCCTCAGATGGTCATTTCTAGCCTTTCTTTCTAAGGAAGCTTTGCTTCTTGTTCCTTTCAGGACTTTCTATTAGAGTACTGAGTTAGAACTTTAAAAGGGCATGTGGCCTGAGGCCAAAGTCCATCTGGTCCTACTTTCTAACTCCAACAGTGAACCAAACCAGGTATCTATAGAAGAAGAGAAGCTGGGTGTGCATATGCTATTTACCTGAATAGCTCTCTCATCTTTCAATTATTTTTAAGCTCAGGGGCTTTCCCTTGGCATGGCAGGACAACAATTGATCCATATAGTTTGGGTGCCTGGGAGATAGGAGTTGAGTCATCAGCATTTCTGTCTTTACCCTTTAGCTATATTAAAATACACTGTTAGAGGAGTGTGTTTGTGGCTCACATGAAATGCTTTACTTTTTTCATTTACTACTCCATCGCTCTTGCTCTAGCCTGAGCTGCCATGGGAGCAGCTGCTTGTCTGCTACAGAAAGAACTCCTTTAGAAATAAACATCCCTGAAAAAACAAGCCATCCAAAACAGTGAAAATGTTTTCAGTTACTGGTGTTTCATTGTCCTTCTCTTGTAAATCCAGTCTCCTGTAGTAGCAGGTTTTCAGTTGTGCTGCCCTTCAGGGAGGGAAACACTGCCATTAATTAATTATTTTTAAAATGTAGATTTCCCGTCCCCACCTCTTTAAAACTGAATCCTGGTTTTCTGCTGATAGGTTGTTAAATGAGGATAAAAGCATCCATTCTTCCAGGTGTAGTGCCATAAATGGACATACCAGCTAATCTAGGGTCTATTGTATAACCTTTGACTTCCAGTGGAATTTCTGTGCATGACACTTGTGGTGACTTAGAGCATAAGGGGTCATTACTGTGCTCTTTGAAGCACTGTAGTGCCTAGCACGGTATGAAGAAGGTGTGAGGAGCTACAGGTGACTTCAGATAATTGCACTGTGCTGAGGCTGAGAAAAAGAATGTGTTATGATTCTCCAGGGCAATGCTAGGGAGTTGAGTTCTGAGCAAGAGTTCCCACTGTGCTGGACAAAACACCAGCAGCTGAATCTCAGTTTGCTGTGGACAAAGGCTGACTGCAGGAGACCTTGCATTGTAAGGCCTCAGGAGGGGGGCATGACTCGACCAGTGTTTTTCAATCAATTGTTCAGGAACCTCTCATTGGCTGTGACATAAAAGATTATTTTTGTGAAAACTACTAAAATCCACGTATTTTGGGGTAAGGAAACAAAAAGGACTAAAATAGCAGTAGTACATACTACATTTATCTCATTTTATATTTCGTTGCAAGTTAATGTTAAGCATGGTAACATTGGACAGGAGACAGATTCTTTCTTTGGAAAGATTGACCAGTATTGGTGCCACTTTCTATGTCAAGATGTATTGTGTCTGCTGTTTTTGGCATCCTTTTGACTTCTTAAGAAATTCCAGTTGGCTGCTGAAATTGCTGATTGGTTTTTTGGACTCAAAAGTTTGCCACAATTTTTTTTTCATATCAAGCTCATTGTGTTTCTTTTCATGCGTTTCCTCCATGTTGTACATGTATATTATAGATGTCCTTGCAGTCCTAGTATCACCAGCATGGTAAATATTTACATGATGTGCTATTTCCACAGACTTCTAGTGGTCTGTTGAGTTGAGAAAATGATTGAATTTTGAAAGATGATGTTACTAGATTATTTCAGTCCCTTGGAAGAAATGGGAAATCAGGAGAGAAAAATTAAAATACATGAGTTTTAAAAGTATTCCTGTGAAAAGTTTAAATTCTTCTTCACCTTTCCTAGACTAGTTATCTAGAAGTTGGAAAGGCATATCGTTTTCATAATGGTGTTAGCTAAATTTCAGAGTTGTTGCATGTCCCTTTAAACTCACAGTGGTCAGAATTTGAGAATGAAAATGTATTATCAGAAGGTAAAATTTCCCTCAGGTGCATTAAGTAAGCAGCTTCTACCTAAAAATAAAACTGGAATACTAATTCGGTAGTTTCTGCATGCTTTAGGGGCTAGCCACAAGTTGCCATAAATTATTTTTTTGTTTAACTTTTTCTCCTTTTAAGTAGTTTTTAAGTATGTGATCATGTTCCTGCCTATGAGAGGTAAGTTACAGAATTGACCAGCTGCACCCTTAATCCTCTGATATCCTGTAAGCAGAAAAAAGTTCTGGAAATGTCCGGCTGATGTAACTCATGAAGAACATTAGCTACTCCTAGAAGAGGCTTATAAAACATAAGCGGGTTCAAAATCACAATCATGTTAACACAGCCTTTCCAACAAGAAGTTCATCCATCTAGCTAGATGCTAGGTGCCTGCTAGAGCCTATTTCATGTGCTTGTATTTTGGAAAGTCTGTCTGAAAATGCAGTACTCTCTGTGGAACTAAAAAAATGTTGTGAATTCCTAAGAGAACACTAGGTGTGATGGTGATTTGATATGGGAAAAAAATGAACAGATCAACACTGCAAATAAATAACTGCTTCATATGGTGATCGTATGAGCACAGGGTAAGAATATGTTTTGTTTATATTTACAGAGAAAATGGGAGATCACTATAAAGTACCACTTTTTATTCTGTAGATTTATATTCTGTTGCATTTGTCATCTTTATAGGTGGTTGGGTTGGTTTGTGGGTTATTGACAAGTCACTACTTAACTATCTAACTTTCATTTATAGGCGTAGATTTTATTTTGCATGAGTCAGAACAAAGTGATAAAGAAAATATGTTGGAGTCGTTTCCTTTGAAGCAAAGTTTTAGGGTATTCTGTCAAGAAGCTGATTGTAGAGTCTTTTGTAAGACTGTCAGAAAAATGTTTGAGTGTGAGCTCTTTTACCAATGGCTATAATTTGGTATTTCACACCACCTACTTTGCTTTGCCTGTCTAAGGACTGGCACATCTGCCCTGATAGCTGTGACAGGCCACCACCACAGCTGCAAATGAGAGCCAAGCATCAGGGTTGGCTTGCCACCACTGCTGTGCTTTACTCTAGGAGACTGTAAATGTACTTCCGAAGGGAGATTGTAAAAAAAAAAAAAAAAAAGTATTGAGAGTCAGTGAGCCTCTTTGTAATTTTTTTTTGCTGAGCATCTCAAAGTGGCTTTTGTATTATGAGTAAAAATATGGCCCATCTGTGTAGCCATAGAGATGTGTGTTGAGATGTGTGCTGTGCCTTCAGCAAGGTAAAATGACATGTTCTTCAGTGAGAAGTGAGAAATGTCTCTTAAAGAAAGGAAAAAAATATGAGAGAAAAGGGTGGTGATGGGTCACTATGTGTATTTGCAAAGAACAAATGGTTATTCACAGTTCAGCAGGGGTGTTGCACTCACGGTATTGTAGGGATTCATTCTCTGTGTTCTCTTGGTTCAGAGCTTGCTCTGAATGTAGGTGGGTGATGATAGTTTGGAGCTGCAACCAACCAAGCAATGTAAGAATTCAGAAAATAATGATATAGATGCATGCCATCATCAAAACTTGTCTGAAAGAAGAGCCACAATGTAGGAGTAATCCATGAAATGTAGTAGCAATAGAAACCTGATGAGTGTTGTTTGTGAGGCAGCTTTTACCAGGTAGTCAAAGTATTGTCAAGGGGGACAGAACTATGGACAACGACAAGGAACTGCTTTACAAATTCTTGATTATACTCAAGTGTTTGATTATACTCAAGTGTTTGCTAAGAGACTCAAGCAGCCCATCTTTGTGGAAAATGACCAGATATGTCTGTTGTCCATCCATCTCTTTTTTTTTTTGATATATGGTTTCTGGTACTGTTTGGTTGAATGTTATTCCCTTTTCTGCTTGCTAGTATCTGCCAATACATGCCTGACATGAAGCCCCTTCAGACATTAAAAAAAAAAAGGTGTTTGCTTTTATCCCAAAGCATTGATGAAAGGTGGCTGTGTTTCAGCTGTTGGAAATAATAATGAATGTCTTACACTCAGCTGAATATAGACTGTGGTATAGACTGCTCACGACTGCTTCACTCTTCTCTTTTTGTGGCAGGCTTCTTTACTCAAGGAGTTTTCTATGTAGTTCCTTTTTTTTTTTTTTTCCCTGTTGATTTTCCTGTATTCTTTTCTATGCTGCCTACCCAGTCTGTCTCACAAGTTCTTTCTGGAGCTAGAGAAGGCTGTGTATGTTCACTTGAGGTGCCATTCCGGAGTCTGCTGGTGAAAATCCTTAAAAGCCATTCAGAGAAGGGTTGAGGTTGGAAGGGACCTTTGGAGCTCCGCTGGTCCAAGCCCTGCTCAAGCAGGGTCTCCTGGAGCTGGGTGCTCTGGGCCATGAACAGATCACTTTGGAATAGCTCTAATGGTGGAGATTCCACAACCTCCTTGAGCCACCTGTCCAGCTCTCAGGCACCCTTGCAGCAAAAATGCAGCTTTCTACAAGATCTGCAAGACTCACAGAGCTGCAAGCCCACCACGTGAATCTCCTGAATATGCCAGTCGTGTAATTTTACTGTTGCCAACCTGCTGTTTGCTCACGTAGTGATTTAGCTCAGCCCAAGAATTGATTTCCATTTAACTGCATCTTTGTCTTTAGCAATCAAATAAATTTTATCTTAGTGACTGAAATAGAGGGGTAAGGTCTTATAGGTCTCTTTGTTGTTCTGTTGAAAGATGTGCTGAATCTATGCTGAATAGCTGTTTTCTTCATAGATGCACCTGAAGTACAGCTTGACTTCATGAATCATGCTGATGTGTGGAATTTAATTGCATTGTTTTACTTTAATCTTCTTCAAAGAGCCAAGAGCTTTTGAGTGTTATATTTAGAAATATTTGTAAAATCATTTTGCATACATTGCAGCAGCATCTAAAAAAAATCACACCTTACCACCTTCTTGTGTTTTTTGTGTAATTCAGTTCATTAAGGCGTTTGATGTTGATTTCACTTTGCCCACAACAGATTTTAGCTGAGCTTGGCAAGGCCTCATTAGGACATTTGTCATTGAAGTCTTGAGACTAATCAGGGGCTTTCAGTGTGTGACGCTGTTCAAGGGGAGCTTTCAGTGTTTCATGTGTAAAGCACAACACATTTAGTGTTTCATTTATCCTTTGAGATCCATTTTTCACTTACAGAGAGGGAAAGAAAACCCTGAGTAGAATAAAGCCTATTCTAGTCAATTTGTGCTAAACTGTAAGGATTGCACCCTAAAGTCGTCCCTTTTGTCTGCAGTCAGCAGATCTTAGTTGTCAGATATTAAAAGATGAGTTAATATGGTATCTTACTATCTTTTCTTGTCTTTCCTCCATGTTGTACATGTACATTATAAAGGTTCTTGCAGTCCCAATATCACCAGCAGAACACGGTAGATATTTACATGGTGTGCTATTTCCACAGACTTTTAGTGGTCTGTTGAGTTGAGAAGATGTTTGAATTTAGAAAGGAGAGAGTAAAGGTCTTATGAGATTATTCCAGTCCCTCTGAAGAAATGGGAAGTGCTGATTTAACAGCAGGAGTTGTGCTTTTTATTGGGGTTCCCAATATTCCGACGGAGACCTGCCCGGACTTGTCCTGCTGCTGAGTCCAAAAGGCGGCAGCTGGGGTGGTTTTACCCCAGCGACACCGTTCGGCTCACCCAGAGGCTGCAGGCGGCTGCAAGCTTGCCAGAAGCCCCAGCGGATGGTATTCCTCAGTGGAGAGACTTTAGGCGATGATGAAGGAAGGAGTCACTTCTGCCAGAGGGTTTGATCCAGAGTGTTTATTCCAGCTACAAAGTTCTGAATCCCGTCACAGCTCCAACAGAAGGGCTCGCCACGTGGCTGGAGCGTCCTTTTAACCCGGGGGTAGGGGGAGGGGCAGGGACAGGTAGCCACCAACCAGGTGAGGGGTCCCAGGGGGAGAAGAGACACCTGAGCTGACCAATGGCCACAGGGGGCAGGGAGTATCTTTTGAATCTACCGATCATTCCACACCTTGTCTCACAGCCAGGGCTCCTGGGACCGGGGGCGGAGGACAGGAGAGAGGACTTTACCTTTGGGAGGGAGGAGACACACCGCAACACTTTTGGCCGTATTGTGCAGCCTGTTTGTAGATTTTTACTTTGAATCCTTGTGGTTTCATTTGATATGCTAGAGTGGAGCTGGATCTCTGGGAAGGTGGATGGCAGCAAAATTTGAAGTAAAGACTGTGTACATGTACCTGAATTGACCTGCATGTGACACCTCCCTGTTCAAGCTTTGCCCTGGCTCCTACGTACAGTAGGATCATATCAGGGAGAGAGTTAGCATCTCCTGCTTGTTGCCTTGAACTAACTACCACTTAGAGGGCTCGATTCCTCTCAGCACAGAAAAGTCCTCCAAGTCAGAGCTGCCCTTTCTGCATCCAGGGGAAGCCTGCTTGGATTTGTAGATGTTCTGCCTGTAGTATTGGGGAGGAACATTTGGGAGAGGGAGACAGCAAACATTTATTCCATCATTTTCTTAGCCAAAATGTAAGCTATTAAACGTTTTATTGCGGTCTGATTCCACATTTTGGACCTCCTTTCCCACTGTGTTGAACAGTGTATAATTTGGGAGTGCTGCAGTAAGGTCTCACCAGTAAGGTCACTCTTCTCTTCCCAAGGCTGAACAACACCAACTCCCTCAGCCTTTCTTCATAGCAGAAGTCTTGCAGCCTCCTGATGATTTTTGTGGCTCTCCTCTGAACTGGCTCTCAACCTGTCTTGTCCTGGGACCCCAGAGCTGGATGCAGCACTCCAGGTGGGGCCTGCCCAGAGCAGAGTAGAGGGGGAGAATCACCCCTCTCTACTGCTGGCCACGCTGCTTTGGATCCAGCCCAGGATATGAGTGACTTTCCAGGCCATGAGCACACATGGCTGACACCAGCACGCCCACATCTTCAGCAGGGCTGCTTTCAATCCCATCATACTCCAGCCTGTATCGATACCAGGGTTTGCCCTGAACCAGGTGCAGCATCTTGCACTTAACCTTGTTGAACCACATGAGATTCGTGAAGTTCAATAGCTTGGTGTAATCTGCAACATCCACAGATGTGCATGGGTTTCAGTAAATGTGTCTGCATCCTTGGATTCAATCTTCACTTGTACATTTTAGTCAGCAGCTCTACTATTTGAATTATACTTCTACTATCCATTTCTGTAAAAGTAGATGGAAATGTGGAAGCTTCATCCTCATCCTGCTGGTGCACTGTTGTAAGGGAAGTGGTGTCCTGTTTACTTAGTGTGGCACCAGCTTGGCTCCAGCACCTGAGTATGTGTGAGGAACTTTTGAACCTGCAGTATTGCCTGTGGGACTGATAGTGTTCTACATAAGTGAGCATTTGGGGTTTGCCTGGACATGATGTAATGACATAATTGCAGAACCATTTGGCTTTTAACCACTGATACAGCTTTTTTTTTTTCTTTTTTCTTTTTAATGTACTCTATTTAGCTTAACAGAATAAAAAGATATTAATCTTCAGTGTCTGCTACTCTATCCAGTAGTAGAAGAATCATAAGTTGATGGGCAGATACAAAGCTCCCTTGAAACTTAGTTTGCAGGAATGCCAGTGTTATTTTTAACTGTCTCCAGCAGGCGGCATTTTGTCTGGAAGGAGTCCAGAGGTGTACATTATAGCCTCTGCTGAAATTCACTACTGTTACAGGGATGATTTTTGTGCATGCCATAGGTGGGTACAGTTTTAGTGGTAGCTGACTGCTCACCTCTGCTGTTTGGCTGGTGGTAGCTGGAAGATCCAGTGCATGTCCCTTGTGTGGGTTGGCCTTGGCTGGGTGCCGGGTGCCCACCAAAACAGCTCTGTCACTCTACTTCCTGCAGGACAGGGGCGAGAAAATGCAATGAAAGGCTTGTGGATCAAGATAAGGACAGGGAGAGACCACCCAGCAGTTAAAGTCATAGGATAAACAGGCTCAGCTTGGGGAAATTACTTTCCTTTATGGCCAATCAAATCAAAATGCATACTGTTTTCACAAATCTGTAAGGTTTTTAAGTGGAGATTTCATTTTGAAATTTATTTGTATATCTACCGCGTGTGCATGAATGTATTGAAATTCATATGCTAGTTTAGAAAGATGTGGTAATTGTCATTGGTTGTGTTAAAAAAAATTAATTGTAGGTGCTTCTGCCGTTTATTGTATATCAACAGAGCCTTATAACTCTATTAAAATTGTGGTAAAAGTGATGGTTGATTTTCACTGCCAGCATTCAGGCATTACATGGTTTAATATTACACTACAATAGAGTTACACATATTTGTAATAAAAAAATAATTATTGTTCAAACACTTAGAAATTTAAAAGTTAGAGCCTTAAATCACAAGAAAATAAAAGCACTGCATGGTGAAGGGAGCATAATCACCTACAAGGTACAGATTTAATATGAGTCTGAATAAACAATTTCCATATAATAGCAAAGAGGAAGCTGTTTAAAATCCCAGTCACAGATCATGGGAAGGACATGCTGGGAATATCAAGAGGTACTTGCGTAGCAGTAGCTGTTCAAAACACAACTGATATTGCCATTTTAATTGTACCTACATTAGAGAAGATTATTTTTTCTTTTTTTTTTGGCATCCGCAGGTCATAAATATTGACGGAACAATGAGGAAAACCCTCTTAGAAGACAAGCTTCCACATATATTTGGGTTCACACTGCTGGGGGACTACATCTACTGGACTGACTGGCAGAGACGAAGCATTGAGAGAGTTCATAAGATAAAGGCCAGCAGAGACATCATTATCGATCAGCTGCCGGATTTAATGGGCCTTAAGGCAACGAGTGTCACCAAAGCTTTTGGTAAGCATGAGCAACATAGCATGGGTCTGTAGGAGTCTTCATATGGTCTTCCTTTCATTAAGCAGCTGTTGATCACTTGTCATGAGAATAACTGTGGTCTGATGGGTTTGAAAGGAAAATGGCACCTATTGTTTCTAAAGTTGGGAAAATACAGTGTTGCAAAAGAAGTTGCTTCCAGGTTTTAGTGACAGCTTTCACTACACTCTTTGAATTTTTATGATGATTTTATTGCTCTATGCTACAGGAATCATTATTCTCACAGAAATGCTCTATTTCCTGCTGCTCTTCCCTTCCAGAGCAAAGTCCCATGTTGTTAGCAGAATGCTTTTCACTGTTGGGTGGTATAGGCACAGTCAGTCACCGTTACAACGCTGCCCCAAAGCATTTGACACTTATATATTAACTCTTAACATCTCAGTTGTACCTAAATCTTAACAACTAAAACTTGTCCTTAGCAAAGTGTCAGCAGCTGGATCTCCATGTCCTTTCATTGCATCTCTGAAAGGTGCAGCCAGTGTTTTAGGTCCTCTGCTGGCACGGTGCAGCAACTGTCACAGGACCTCCTGGCTTCAGTGCACCACAGATTTTCCAGCTACCTGGAACACTGGAATTTGGGCATAGCAATAAACAGATTCATTAGTCAGCTGTTAAAATTCATGAGAAGAGTCTCAATGGAGTAATGGCATCAATCTGAAATACATATACCCTAAAATAGGGAAAATGAAAAGAACCCTGGTTGAGACTGATCTTTGAGAATTTCTTTTGTGTGTGTGGTAACATTCTTAAAATACCTAAATCCTTGGTTCCAGCAGATGGAGAGAGGCACTCGTTTATGTGTTGGTCCTTACTTTCCCCTACACATTCCATCCCCATCACATGAAAAATAAGTGTGAGATTGTGGTGATCTTGTTGGAACTGCTTCTGCTAATGACTCTTCTCAGCTTTAAATTAAACAGGTGGGAAAGAACTGCGATTATCCAGCTCTTTTCTCACCCTTTTGTATCACTGAACATTTGTAAAAGCTGGTGGTTTCAAAGAGATACAAAGATGGAGTACTTGGTGAAAAGTAGCTAATTAATTATCTGTCTTCAGGGAAGGAATTTAATCCTTGGGGAGACAAGAAAGATCTGTTTGTAGATGGTATTTTTACAATAGGAGGGATAGGTCCAGCTTTGTAATCCTGAGTAGACAGGAAGAATCCACTTAGAATTAATTCCCTGCTGACAACCCATAGTGTTAACTTATTTTGGAAAATTATACTGGTTTTTTGCTCAACCTCCTGTGCTCCCCTTTCCCTTTTACCTTCACAATACACTAATATGTGTTTTGGTTTAGTTGTTGTTTTTTTGGGGGTTTTTTAAGGAACTAATTCAATGCACTAATATCTGTTCTGGTTTGTTGTTTTGTTTATTTATTTTTTAAAGGAACTAATTCATGCGCAGAGAACAATGGAGGCTGCAGCCATCTGTGTTTCTTTACACCCCAGGAGGCCAGGTGTGCCTGTCCCATCGGCCTTGAGCTGTTGAGTGACATGAAGACTTGCATCATTCCTGAAGCCTTCTTAGTTTTCACAAGCAGAGCAGCAATTCATAGGATTTCCCTTGAAACCAATAATAATGATGTTGCTATTCCCCTTACTGGAGTCAAGGAAGCATCTGCTCTGGATTTTGATGTCTCTGATAACAGAATCTATTGGACTGATGTTAGCTTGAAGGTATTACTGATGTGTGAATTCCTTGAATATAAAGCCACAGAGCAGTTACTTTGATCTAACAAAGGTCTCTGTTACATGATCTGTCCTGCAGTTGCCAGTGTTGTCATTGAATTGCATCCAAGGAGACCCTTGGAGATGAAGATAGTTGCATTGCTGAATGCACAGTAGGGTGACAGGCATCTTCCTGCTTCAAAGAAAAATCCTGAGTGGTGTCTGCTCGTACCGAATGCCTAAATCTTGGATGCTGGATGTGTTGCATCTAGCATGTATCTGCTGTAGAAAAGCTGATTTTATGTCAGGGTAGAGTAATTTAAACACTGAGCTCAGCAGCCCCCTGAGTTTTCTACCCTCTTCCAGTTTTGACTTGGAAGACAACTGTACTCAGTATTAACATTTGACAAGTGAACTTTGGCTTGTTTGCTGTTAGTCTGTGGCTTCAGCTTGGCACAGAAAAAGCCAGGGAACTTGTCCAGTCTCCTCCACACTGTGTTAAAGGCCCACCTGCCCCCAGTTCTGTCTCAATGTATTCCCCACAACACATTTCCTGTGATGTTTGGTACACATCCAGGTGCATGCTAAAGTGAGGGTTGTGCTCTTCATCAGAGTTACTTGGCCTTTTGAAGTGAACTAAGGATATGGTAGAAAATAACAGATTCACTTCACTGGAACTAAATTATTCTATTTAGACTCTTAATAGGTTTTCCAAGAGCAATCAGGGTTTCCTTGCCAGTGTGCCCAAGCCATAACGTGGCAAAGCTCACTTTTGGAGCCTGCAGGGCTCGGGCAGCTTCTGTAGCCTCTCTGTGAGGACTACTGAGGGACGTGCTTCAGAGTTACCAGTGCTGCTTGTGGTGTGGACACCGTTCCTTCAGGAGGAGTGCCAGTGTAATAAATTAGTGCACTGTAGACACAGTTACTAAATAAATCTCACACAAGCACGTGGAGAGCAGGAGTTATGGACATCTTAACCATTTGTACTGGAAAGCACATCACTTCAGCTGCATCAGTGAGTAGATCGCAGTCTCACTCTGCAGGAGTAGAAAACATTTAACTTGTTTGTTGCCTCCCGAATTTTCCAGCATACTGTATTTTCATATACATACCAGGTATTTTCCAGCACCTTTGGGTTGTCATTCCCCTTGTCCCCCACATCTAGCTTAGGAGCAGGTATTATAACTTCTGAGCTCACAGTGATCTCCCTTTCCTTCAGTGCCCACCACTTCCCTGATCTCTGCCAGCCTCTGGTTATAGGAGGACACATTTTCAAAAAGTACACAACATTACTTCAGGGTTTTACATTTACCTTTAAAAGTGTAAAATGTCTCTGACCCTTACACATCAATGTGTCAAATAATTAAGAAATCAGTAGCTGAAATATTGGCAGGCATTGCTCAGTGCTGATAAGGAAGGGTAGGTATTTGGTCCTGGAAGTTACTGTTTACCTCGGGGTTGTTTCAATGCTGTTAGGAGTGACTTATTATATGTGCAGTCCTTGCCCTATGACTTATTTTGATGAGTGTGCATAACTAAAATGTAGATGGGATCAGTGCTCTCATGGAGACATGCTCCAGGTGACTGATTATGAGAAACAATTTAATTTAGATGCCACTGAAATGGCATTAGGTTTCTGAGACCTAAAACATGACAGTGAATTAAATAAATTTTTAAAAAACAGCTTCTTGTGTGCAAATAGAAGAGAGAGAGAGGGGTCAAGGAAGAATCTGCAGTTACATACTGCTTTCTGAAATTCATGTCCTCTTCAGATGTCTTGGTCTGTCCATCAGAAACCACTAATTTTCTGAAAATTTAGGTGTTTTTCTCCTGAGAATTTCTGTATTTTTTGACAACAGAAATTAGTTGTTTAAAAAGTAACAATGACTGGGTTTTTTTTGTACTAATTTCTTTTTGTACACCAAACTTCATGATAATTACTCCTTTTTATTTCACTGGAGTATCCATAAGCACTGTAATATTTTTACGCCATTGTTTTCCAGACCATAAGCCGAGCTTTCATGAATGGGAGCTCTGTTGAACATGTGATTGAGTTTGGGCTAGATTATCCTGAGGGAATGGCTGTGGACTGGATGGGAAAGAACCTCTACTGGGCAGATACTGGAACCAATCGCATCGAAGTCGCTCGCCTGGATGGACAGTATAGGCAGGTCCTTGTGTGGAAGGACTTGGACAACCCAAGGTCTCTGGCTCTTGATCCCACCAAGGGGTAAGGAACTCTGTTGCTTTTCAAAGCTTTGTGTGGGTGTTCTTGTACATAACGAGTTATTTGGCACAGCTCTGTTTCTTCATAGTCTTTGAAAAGGCAATAAACCTTCCACAATCAATGCAGGGTTACAATGAAAAATTAATAATTGTCAAAAATACTATTCTGCCTTTGTGTAAAATGTGAGTATTGTGATGCTGCACACAACCACGTGGGTTATTTTTTTTTCAAGTGCTGCAAAGAAATTTAGAAAGGGAAAGCATGCAGCTATACCTGGCTGATGCCTGTTTTTTGTTGCACTTCTCATTGCAGATACATGTACTGGACTGAGTGGGGAGGCAAACCCAGGATTGTTCGAGCCTACATGGATGGGACAAACAGCATCACTTTGGTGGACAAAGTGGGGCGTGCCAACGACCTCACTATTGATTATGTGGACCAAAGGCTCTACTGGACTGACTTAGACACAAGCATGATTGAGTCATCAAATATGCTGGGTAAGCTAATGTTGTATTGCACCAGGCAGAACAGAAATATGCACTGGCCAAAGTAAAGTAATTGAATAATATGAAATTTGAGCAATATAACTGATAGTAAATCTGTGTGTATATTTTCTTATAAAAGGAAACGGAGAGTTAAGTGTTTGAGAAAATTTTAAAAACCTTCATAAATTAATGACCGTATGATGATTTATAATGGTGGTGAGATGTCATTTCTCTCCATTGGTGTGAAACGGTGTTGTACCAAAGCAGAGATGGCCTCTGAGTTCTTAAAGTGAGGACAACTTACAGGTTCATTGTACATCATCCCTGACATTTTAGCCTGAACACTAATATTCTTTTGAAGTACTATCTCTTATTTCTGACTTCAGACCAGTTGTATTAGTTCTAAACCAAAATACTTCTTGCATTTTGTGGAGGCTGAAAGGTTGTGCAGCTACTTCTGCAGTGTGTTCCAGATACAACTTTACACATTCTCGTGTTTTCCATTAGAATTTCATTTATTCATACAAGGGGTGTGCTCTGATTGACAATATACATAATTTCACTGCAACTAGGTTTTTTGTTTGGTTGTGTTTTTTTTAATCCGTTAGAAGATACTTTTAGAGAGTTGGGTTTTTTTTTAAGGTGTCATTCTGTGTGCATATCTTGAGAATTCTGAGATTCTGAAGTCACTCCATTGTAGAAGGCCACCAGGGTGGTCAGGCTCAATTTGCCCTTAGTGAAGCTGTGCTGGCTGATCTGATGTGTCAGATCAGCCCTTCATTTTGCATGTGCCTTAGAATTACTTCTAGGAGGATCTGTTCCATGATCTTCCCAGCCACAGAGGTGAGGCTCACTGATCTGTAGTTCTCTGGGCCCTCCTTTTAAAAATAGGAATGATGTTTCCATTTTTTCCAGTCACTGTCAACTTCATGGCTTTTCAAATATGATGGACAGTGGCTTGCCAGCTTCATCAGCCAGTTGCCTCAGGAACCTGGGATGCATCCCATCAGGCCCCATAGACTTGTGCCCCTTCACTTTCATGTTGTACAATGTCTTTGTAGTCAGCAGATTATAAAGACTCGGGTAGACTTGTAACAAGTGGGCTCATCAGTTAAGGGATGAGCAAAGCACTCTGAATGCTGCTCCAGCTTAATATTGGACATTATAAACAGCGGGGAAAAAATCACACTGTTGGGAGCTTTTCTTCAATTATACAGCTTATCTGCTTCCTTCAAAAGAGTCTTTCTCCTGCATTCATCACTATGGATCAGAATTGCTCTAAGAAGTAACTGAGAGCATGCAGGATATCTATACCCCTAACTTGGAGAGTTTAGATGCCTAAAAGTTACATGGGGAGGTTGCCTCTCTATTTAGACCTGGTGGCTTATAAGGAAATGGCCTCATGTTCTGGTTTATGGTTAGTTCATTCTTTCTCAAGTCCCGGTGAAATGGAAAGTAGGGCAGAGGAACAAAAGTGAGGTGTTCTGTAGAGTCTAGCATCAGAAGTTTGAGACAGGAGGAATGGTGCTGCTAAAGGCTGCATCTTCATTTGATGGCAGAGATTCATAGAGGTTTATGCTTGAAAATGTTCAGGAAGGTGGTTTGCAGTAAGACTTTATCTGCTTCAGTAATGCATCTCTGTCAGAGACCATGCTCTAGAAGGTGTTAAATCTGTTGTAAATATTGCTAACTGAGCCACTGAATGTGAGAGTATTGATTTCTGCCAAACAAATGGTTTCTTGAACTCCTGGGATAGCTCTACATTAGATTGCACTGCAAAAGATTTCTTTCTTGAGTGAGGCAACATAATTTCTCGTAGCAGTTTCTGTGTGAATCCCAAATTTGTTGTTGCTTTCATGCATATTAATGAGCTTTTTTATTGGCCTAAGTGATTACTGGAGCTGATAGTATTCTTGGATATGTTTTTCAATGTCTATTTGGGTTGATAACATGAGACATATGAAGTAATATTTATTTATATTACAATATACTGGCAGCATTTAAAATTACTCTGTAGGCAAGAGGGTATCAAGGTAGGGCTTTTGAATGCAACTGCTTATGTTACCTTTTGAGCAGATACTACTTAATAAAGAATCCCATGATGCTGATTTGGATAGTGAGGTTTTATTTTAAAAATAAGAGAAAGATTTTTCTGCAGGCCAGTCACACTCTTCATTTTATGCCATGGGAATTGTCTTTTGGTTGATTATCCTTGTTTTTGCAGGACAAGAACGAGAAATCATAGCAGATGATCTACCTCATCCATTTGGATTAACCCAGTACAGTGACTACATTTACTGGACAGACTGGAATCTTCACAGCATAGAAAGAGCAGACAAGACCAGTGGGAAGAACAGGACACTTATTCAGGGCCATCTGGATTTTGTGATGGATATATTGGTCTTCCATTCTTCTCGTCAGGACGGCTTGAATGATTGTGTGCAGAATAATGGCCATTGTGGTCACTTGTGCCTTGCCATCCCAAATGGATTTAGGTGTGGCTGTGCTGCTCATTACACCTTGGATCCCAACAGCAGGAACTGTAGTTGTAAGCCTTTTTGTTTGCTATTGTGTTCTTCAGTGATTGTGGTTCCCAGATGCAAACGGAAAGGGGTCTCGAGTGTGTTTCAAAGGTTCTGACTTTAAAAGTAATCTTTTAATATGAGGACAGAGTATGGAATTCTATATCCGTTTTTGTAACATGTACTAGCCATGAAGATTTGTATTTCAAGACTTAGAAATGACAGCGCAGTCAAGTCTGGTCTTTCTTGTTTTACCCGAATTGCTTTCTAGGTGATTCAGCTGTGTAAGTGAAGCTTTCCCACTCCTTACCTAAGTTTATAGGTGGGTGGAAAAGAAATTACCAACAAAAAATGTCTTTTTCTTTTACATGCTTGATAAAGTCAGCTAAAATAACACTCAGTAAAGCAGTCTAACTCCTAAGTAGTCTGCTCTACTTGCAGATGCACTTGAAATACATATAAGTTTGTTTTCTCCCTGCATGTGATATTATGAGGCTGCCTGTGGACTGGTTGTCCAATAGGAACTGAAGTTTCCAGTAAAAATGGCACATGAATATAAAATGTGTGCATAGTAGCGTATGAGGCAATTTTAACTGAATGAAAGGGTGAAATTTTGAAAGGCAGGTCCTGCACATTTAACCTGATCTCTTCCTATAACTACAGAAAGAAGCTTTTCAACTTTATAGCAAAAATCTCCAATTACGATTTATTTAATTTTCATTGTGAATATTAGTGTCTCTTTGTGACTTTGTTCTAAATATTGTCTTTCTTCTGTGGGAATATATTTTTGGGAATTGTACTTTCTCACGCATTCTGTTTTGGCTTGTTTCAGCCCCAGCCAGTTTCCTGCTATTTAGCCAGAAATCTGCCATCAGCAGGATGATACCTGATGATCAGCAAAGTCCAGATATCATCCTACCTATGCATGGTCTGAGGAACGTCAAGGCTATTGATTATGATCCCTTAGATAAATTGATCTACTGGGTGGATGGGCGCCAGAATATTATAAAAAGGGCCAAAGATGATGGCACCCAGGCAAGTGTACATCTTGTATATAATTTTATTTCAGTCTTTTTGTGTGCTTTTAATTTATGCTCTTCTATCTGTCACACCAAGGGATCATCACTGTCACCTGCTCTTGTCAGCACTTACTCATGGATATTCTATTTATATATGAGAATTACTGAATGTTTTTAGGATTGTGGTTTTAGAGGTTTATAAATCATCAGGCAGGTAAACCATGCTTTCTGTGCAATCAGTGTCAATCATCAGAGTAATGGCTGGAAATCATTGCCGATGTGTTGTCTTGCAGCCTTTCACTGTGATGAGTACCCCAAACCAAAGCCAGAACCCAGAGAAGCAGCCACACGACCTCAGCATTGATATATACAGCCATACCTTGTACTGGACCTGTGAGGCCACCAATTCTGTCAATGTGCACCGACTGAACGGCGAATCCATCGGGATGGTGCTGCGGGGGGACCATGACAGGCCCAGAGCCATCGTAGTGAACGCAGAGCGGGGGTGAGCTTCCGTCCTGCACCTTGTACAGAGCGCTCCTGGGGCGTGTGCCAGCTCTGTGCCTGGAATCTTGTGCTGCATCTGTCTGTTTGTACTAAGAGAAGTTTTGAATGTTGTTCAGGGTGTAAGTGACTCCTTATCCAGTTCTGGGTTCTGGAGGTATCCAGCTTTCTCTTCCTGTTGTCTCCTTTGCCTCTGTTCTTATAGCCATGTGTGAGGCACCAGGTGACAGCAAAGTAAAACCACCTTCTACTGCTCTCTGTGTGGATGCACAGCCCTGCCACCTGATAGCAAAAACAAGAGAATCTGTATCACCTCAGAATCTGGATCATAAATGTTTAGTCATCATAAAACAAATGTTTCCAGGGGTAAAGAAAGGAGCCTCGAATTTGGTATTATTCCTGCTAATGTAGCAGTATAAGCTTAAACACTTAAACCTCTTATGTTCTATACATTCTTAAGTTAGTTCTGCTGTAATGTATATCTTAAAAACCTCTGAAATGAATTGAAGGAGGTTGGATGCACTAGAGTGATTTCCCACAGGAGGAAAAGCAAAGCAGCTTTGGATTCAACAGACACTCTCTCTGCTTCTGGTAGTTACTAGCTTCCTTCTTAGATGTCAAAGATGGATGGTGCTTTACTGGTCTCTTGAATAAGTTAGATTAAATCCCAGTTTACTGCTAAATGGCTTACCATGTGCTTGACAGATGTTGAATGACAATATTTCACAAATGTGTGGATACAGTAGTACCCAGAGATTCTGTCTGGAGTATTTAATATGACTAGTGTTTTATACCACTGTACTCTGTTCAGTTCAAAAGCTGTCGTGGGGAGAGGGGGATTAGAGGAAAGATTCTAATCTTATTGGGACTAAGTCACTTGGATATAGTTTGTATTTATAAAAGCTTATCTGCTTTCTCCATTAAAATGGGAGTTTGGGTTTGTTGATCTCTAAAACTCTCAACTTTTCTGGTCAGGTTTTCAAGTGATTTAACACTAAATCTGTTTCTAAATAAAAGTAGGAAAAATGAGGAAGACAGTATGTTAAACACTGTGACTATCTGGGAGAGCTGAATGAGTGATCTTCAACAACTTCTGCCATGATTACAGAAATTCCTTCCACCACATCTCCCTTGGGTGCATGTTCTGACTGCTGCCTCCACACCTTGTGCCATAAGGAAAGGGGCTGTGCAGCAATGCAGCCCATGCTCTTGGAGAGTGTGCCCATGTTACTCACCACTGAAAAAATAGTGGACTTTTCCTTTAAAGAGGTCTCAGTTTGTCATGGGGGTGCACAAACCCTTTTTTCTCTATGCATGAGGAGGACAGAGACTGCTTTTGTTTGCAACTGAACTGGCTTAGACAGATATAAAGAATTCATGGAACTAAGATGTCAGGAACATGCCATCCTCAGTTGTTCTTCTGTAATCTTTTCTCAAGTTTGGTAGGAAATTTTACTGCTGAGAAGGAAAAGTTACTTGGAAGGAGAGGAGGTGGTGGTTAATGTTTTTTTTTGTCAGAAAGAACTTCTGGACTTTGATTTGTAAGTGGGGACAGCTTTACCCAGAGAGAGTTGCAGAAGGTCTGTGCTAGTCTCTTACAACCCCCAACTCCATGCAGGAGCAGCGCTGCTGGTGGAGCAGTGCTGAGGCACTTTATGGAGATAAATCCCATTAATTTCAGGCTGAGTGTGTCAGTTAGCAGATGTTTGGTTCTGGATCTTTGCACCTGGGAGCAGTCACCACAGCCATGCTTGTGAAACCATTCCCACTTACAAGGTGGGTTACAAGACCCTGCGCACAAAGGGGAATTGCCTGTCCCTGGAGCTCCAGTTCAGCGGTGCTGTCTCTGTTCCCAGGTACATGTACTTCACCAACATGCAGGAGAGAGCTCCCAAGATTGAGCGTGCAGCCCTGGATGGCACAGAGAGAGAAGTGCTTTTTACAACTGGCTTGATCCGACCGGTAGCACTGGTGGTTGACAACAAACTTGGAAAGCTTTTCTGGGTGGATGCAGATCTGAAGCGAATCGAAAGCTGTGACCTGTCAGGTATGTGGTATGAAGTTAAACATTTGCAGCACAGTGTTAGCATGTGCAGGACATCATTCCCTCTTTGATGCTGACCCTGGTGACTTTCATCTCCACCGCTGCCAGTTCTGTGTAGGCAGTCACAGACAGCAATTGCTGGTGGGCTCCCATCTTTGATGTAATTAGAATAGACATGACTGTAATGATTGACATCCTCCAAGACAGCCATTTGACTTTTGATGTGTTCTGAAAGAGTTGTTAGTCATGGAACCCCTAAATAACCTCCTCTGTGCCCCCTTTTTTTTTTTTACTGGTTTGAAAAGTTTGCATACTTTTCAGATTCTCTTTCTCTGGAGCTTACAGTTAGTAAATCAAGGTAGCTCAAAAAAAACAAACAGAAGAAATGGCAATGGTTTTTTTTTCTAATCTGGGTGAGAAGACAGCTCATTGAAACAACATTGCTGCAACATAGTGGAGAGATGCCAACTCATCACAGTTGTCCCACATTAGTAATATAAAGCATTACTCCATATACAAAGCAATAGCACATCATGGATCTTAGAGAGCACAGTTCATCGTTGACTTCTAAAAGCACTGGGTAGTGCTGAAGAAGTGAGAGCCAAAGTGATGTTGATTTGAATTACTTCCTCTAAATAGTATTTTTTGAGCAAAATATTTTTGAAAAAATATTTTTGAGAAAATAATTTTCTGAGCAAAATGGGCATATGTTAGGAAAAGGTTTTTAGCATAAACTAAGGCTGCTGAATAAATGAGACCAAAATTGTGTGTAGCATCCTTCATGCCACTTAAACTGGTCTAGATATTCTGGTAGTTAGTAGCTTTATTATTCCCCTGTAGACCTGTAGAGGTGACATGGTTTTGGTGATCCCTGAAGTTTGCACTGTACCCTGATTAAAACAGCATCTTGCTAAATCAAGGAATAATCTCAGATGTCCAGTGCTTAACTTTCAGATAGGGATGAAAGAACTATAAATCCATCTAACAGTTTTCTTTACAAGGTTCTGGAATTTATCAGTTGGAATTAGACCAAAAGTTGGTCTTCTAAGTTCCTTTAGTTTAAGCCATTCCCCCTTGTTCTATCATTATCTGCCCATACAAAAAGTTGCTCTCCCTCTTTTTTATAAGCTCCTTTAAGGTCTCCCCAGAGCCTTCTCTTCTCCAGGCTGAACAACCCCAGCTCTCAGCCTGTTCTCACAGGAGAGGTGCTCCAGCCCTCTGGTCATCTTCATGACCCTCCTCTGGAGCTGTTCTAACAGCAAAACTAATAGAATCTGCTCATGCTTGGCTGAGAGCTGCATAATTTATGCAGCAAATCAGTTGAATCCAGTTCTCATAGCATTTTTATTATGTGGATTCTATAATCTCATTGTAGATACTAAAAATTTACATTTTTTTATATACAAGCAGACATAAGATCATCGTTCCAAAATTAATTATGACAGCAGAAGCAGCTCCAAGTTATGATTTTGTTTTAAATTTTCATTTTTTGACTCAAATATATCCAGTTACGTAGGCATGCGCAGGGTCAGAATGGTTTCAGTGAGTTAATAGAATAATTTGGAATATCCTCACCCTAGAAAAGAATAATAAAAGCAATAACTAAATGACTCTAAGTGTAGGACAGTATGCAGTAGAAGACTGCATAAGGAGATGCAAGTAATTAAAGTGAAAACTGATAATAAATGCATTTTTACTTGACCTCTTTTTACTCATTGGCTTAAAGCAGATTTTTACACATTTTTTATAAAGCAGAGAGCCTGAGCATTTGACAGTGTTCCTATTTAGGAGCATATTGAGTCATTTAAAATTTGGGTTTTCTGGTGGGTTGCTAATAAAAAAAGTTGAGGTTTTTTTGAAGTGCTTTTGTTTTTTGATCATATATCTGTGCTTGTCATATAGGCTGTGACAAGGTTTGGTACTTGCCTCTTGCTTTGCATCATGAATATGTTTTATTTGAGTAATGGCGGTGAAACTGAATTGGTTGTATTTTGCTCTTGTTTATATATTCCAGAAAAAATGTACTGCACCGTGTGTGAGTGCACTGTAAAACCTTTGGGCCAAGTCTGTATCAGCTTTGGGGACCACTCAGCTCACATAACAGAGATGTCAGTGTGGGGCTGAGTATGGCTGGCTGACCAGCCAGGCTGTGCAGGGATGAGCTGGGATTTGTGTTGTATCTGCTTGCCCTCCAGACGTGGCACTGGTAGTGTTTACCTGAGATGAGACTGAACAAGCAGAGACAGATGAAGTTAATGACCTTGTAGCTCACTGTCTCCAAGGTTTGGTTTGGTTTGGTTTTAGCTGGGATGTTGCTTTGTGATTCTTTTTTAAGGAATAACTTAGAAGTTGACTGGTGTAAAATTATTATTTGTTTTTGTTTGTCTCAGGTGCCAACCGAGTGACCCTGGAGGACTCCAACATTCTTCAGCCCATGGGACTCACTGTGCTGGGGAATCACCTGTATTGGATTGATCGTCAGCAGCAGATGATTGAGAGAGTGGAGAAAGTGAATGGGTACAAAAGGACTAGAATTCAAGGCAGGATTGCTCACCTAACAGGCATTCATGCTGTGGAAGAGCTTGATATGGAAGAATTCTGTAAGTTTCGGTATCTGATGTCTTGGTCATTGTATCTCAAAGTCCTCATCCAGCTGGATATTGTAATAACGTTGCCATGGGCTTCAAATAAGCCATGGAATGCTTTCAACTTGACCAGTCGGGGTTGCAGGAGAGGAGGAGAAACAAATTTCTCCTTCTTATTGAGGGGACTATTGCTGCGCAGCTGGAACATGTGATATTGTGGCACTGAGTTACCTGCTTTGTGCAAGCTCACATGACACTGAATTCAGTCTAAAAGCTATTTAAAATTCTGGTTGTTAATTTTCTAAGTACAGTCAAGTAATAGGTCTTGGAAAAACTCTAATAAGAACCAAAAGGGCTGTACTTGCCTTTTCTCCAGGTGCTTCAGACTCCTGTGTAAAGGTATGTCTGGTTTGACTCAGCACAGAGGATGATGCAAAAGTCTGCAGTGAGGGAGGAAAAATGGGAAGGAAGCTCCTACAATGAGTTGTACTGTGGATGGGGAATTTTTCTCCCAACAGGAGTGGAGCATTTTAGGTACTCGCATATGAAAGGGGTCATGCATGCAGGATGTTCTTTTTCTGGATTAGTGGTCCAAATTACTGTGGTTTGGCGGAGAGTGCAGAAATCTCTTCAAGCAGTCACTCCTCAAAGTGACAACCTACATCTCCTCCTATTTAACAGGATTGTAAAAGAGAATATAAAATTGCAAACAAAATGTGGGAAACAGAGGTCTCTGTTGCCTGTGATGAGTTGTCTTAAATAGGGAAGGTACACTGGTATATAGTGCATTATTTTCAGAAGAAATGATTCAATTTCACAACAAACACTCTGTGTCACATACATTAGTGTCTGTGATGGCTGGAAGTATTTTTGAACTTGTGTATGTGGGTAAGGTGTTACAAATCAGATAACATAAGCATTTAAACTGTAGTAGATTCTATGGGGTAATCATGACGTAGAGGTTCTTTTTTTCTTTCACAATACCTAGCTCTTCTTCTTCTGTGCCACTTCACACATTTCACATATATTGGTATATTTCAAAGGTAATACTGACTGAAGAAAAAAAAAATTCTTTAATTCTCAACAGTGTTAAAAAAGAGGTTTGCTTTTTTTCCCTTTGTGTTTATTTAAGATAGGGAAAAGGAATTCTCTTTTGCAACTGAAAAATTTCTACATAGGTGATTTCATAGGTGTTACAACAGGGGAGTAAATATACATATGCACGTGCAGGTATATATGCATGCACTTCTGTGAGCAGCTCATGCCTGAAACACTGTATAAACTAATAAATTTGTTGAAGGTAGAAAGCAGGTTGCTGAGAAGCCTGGATAGCTGGAAAACAACTTTGGCAGAGAAATTGAAAATGATATCTAAACAGTTTTTTCCCCGTGTAAATTCTTGGTGCTGAGGAGTAGGAAAGAATGCACTGTTGAGCAGCATCACAAATAACACAGGCTGTAAGCCCCATAGATTGCTGCAGCAGATGCTTAGCTATCAGCCTGAATAAGCAGGCAAGAGACTGATTCTCTTCTGACTCCTTTGGGCTGTGGTCATCAGACAGTGGCCTCCTATCTCTGTGCCTGTTTCTTAGCCACCTAATGTTCATTAAAAATTGTTCTTTTAGGACCTGTCAGTGCTTCTGGGTAACTGATGGGGAACACAAACGCGTAGCTTCCTGTCTTTAAACAAAGACCCCAAAATCTTTGTGCCTATATTACAGTTTTGTGAGGAACAGGGAAGTTGAGGCATTAGATACTAAAAGCTCTTCAAAGGAGAAATCCTGAGGGCTTTGCAGGTTGGCAATCTGCAGTGACATACATTGTTTCTTGATGCCTACCCTAGAAATGCAGGGCGGGGGATCTAGGTAGGACATAAATGCAGCCTTCTCAAATCTGCCTTTTCAGTTCTTTTCACCTCAGCTCCCAAATTATTTTTAGAAGTTCTTGAAAGTAGAAAGAAAGTTCTCCATATGATAGAATCATAGAATAGTTTGGGTTGGAAGAGACCTTCTGAAGGTCATCCAGTTCCAATGTCCTTCAATGGGCTGGGACATCTTCAACTTGATCAAGTTGCTCTATTATGACTGGGAGAAATATAGTCCTTTTGAAGTAATAAATCATCTTTCAAGCATTGAACTGAAAAATCCTGCATGTATCTTCCTAATAATTTGTAGTGAAATCTTGCTTACTCAGAGAGAAGTGGTTTGTGAGTAGTTTTTTATTTTGTCCTATTGAGGAATAGTTATAATCTCTTTTATGCTATATAATATTATTTTTTTGTGTTTCACCAGCTGTGCATCCATGCTCCCGTGACAATGGTGGTTGTTCACACATCTGCATTGCCAAAGGAGATGGAACTCCAAGATGTTCATGCCCTGAGCACCTTGTGCTTCTACAGAATCTCTTAACATGTGGAGGTGAGTTACATTTAACAGCCTGCTAATCAATTTATATCAAAAATGTGTTGGCTGAGGTTGCATTCCAACCCAAAATTTGGATTTACACACAGTTTTTCTGTACACGTTGTGCTGCATCATGTGTTAAATTAGTTTTTGGAAGTTCTACCAGCTGTTTTCTGCTTGAGGTTTTGGGTGCATGTGAGTTCTCATTCTGAGCAGAATATTTTTCTTTGACCTTAAAATGCTTGCAGCTTCTACTGAGATATTTATAATTGTATGGTGTGACAGATTTGTGCTTTTAACAAGTGTTTATAAGATGATGTTGCATCAATCTGTGATGACCTAGCAGCAGAAATTGTGCCTATGATTCCCAGAGTATGAGACTCCAGTCTTTGAAATTAATTTGGCCTTGTAATGTGAAACACTGTACTGGCTACTTATCAAATGTAGGCTCTATTGAGGTTCTTTTTAATTAAGGTACCTCTCCTCTTTCCACATGGTAGGATTTTCCTTTAGCCTTCATTTTTACCATCCTAGTATTTTTTAAAAACTGTTAACATTACACCTGCAGAGGGAATTCAAAACAAAACATTGTTTCTTTTTTGGGAGGCCTTATATCTTAAGTTATTTGGCTCTGTTGGTCCTCTTGACTTCTTCTCATGTATTTATTTTGCTGTGGATTTCATTTTCTGGCTGAACTCTGAACTCCCATGGGACAGTCATTTCCATGATAAACTGGTTTCTTTCCCATGACCACAACACGTTATGTGGCTTTAGAGTAGTGGTGGTTACATGGGGAGGGCAGGGTGGATCAATCTAATTATACTTCTTGCTGTAGTGTTGTTGCACAACATGGACAGTGAGAGAGTCTCACATTCCACTCCTTTGGATTTTCAGCTATAAATCTAAAAATTCAGGGGCCTCCATTTCAGTATCTTTTTTATTTTTCCTTTTTTTTTATTCTAATCTTTAACTAAGCCTGCAACAACTTTTTAACCCATCTTGTCTGTCCTAGTAACAGCCACTACCCAGTGTTTCAAAATAGCTTAGTTGGCTGCAGAACATTTGTCCATGTTCTGGACATCCTTATGAATGCTTTTGTCAAGTTTTTTAATACAAACTTGTTCTTGCCAAGAGCAACCACAATGCAACATTAAATGCAGAAGTAGTGATCTGTCTGTTGAATTATCCAAACAGCACACTTGTATCAAAATATAATTCACCTTAATGTGTGTGTCTGGCATCTTTATCTTATCTACAGCTGTCACGTCACTGGCTACATTTATAATTCTCATATTGCTCCTCCAAATAATCATAAATGAGGACCTTAAAAAAAAAATCATAATTTTTTCAATACCCAAGCACATTTTGATTTTTATTCGCATTTTGCTTTTCAAACTCTTGATTATACTTTTGTCTCATTCTTCAACTTTTCCTTCCTAATGAAGAAAGGACAGCCACTTTAAAAACTGTTTGCATGTAATTCTAGAATTTTTAGCACCACCCTCAGGAGAAAAAATACTCATACAGCTAAGAAACTTTCCTTTTGCTGGGTTCTTTGTGAAGTCCATTCCTGAGCCTGAATCTTAAGAAAAGCCCACTGGGTTTCCAGAGGAGTGTTACCATCCAGTGCACACCTCTAGCTTGATCATACTATTGTTATAGGTAGGGTATGATGTGGTTCTCTCTTAATCCAAGTGGTGAATATCTACTCAGAGCATTACTGGGCAACAGCAGCTGTGGGGAGGAGTGGCTGCCTCTGCTAAATGATGTCATTATGTCACAGGGTTTTGACCCAGCAGCTTTTCAAATCAGTGGAAATGTATGTGATTGCTGCAGGGGTGTTTTGAGATGGCCCCCACTTTTTGACTGTAACTAATTGTTACTGATAACAACTGAGTGGATTTGCCCATTGTCTGTTTCTTTCATTGATGACAATGATGGAAAATTGTGTGCTAACTTGTTGTATGTAAGAATTTGGAGCATTTTTTGCAATAGATTCTTGACCTGGATTGTGTTTGTCTCCTGACATTCTGAAGAAAGCAACTATGGATGCCTTATAAGAGCATAATTGTTGCATCTCTGTATGGGGTTGTAGCTGCTGCCTAATGCTATCAGTGCCTCACTGCAACTTGAACAGTATGGACCTGAAAAGGGGTGATACCAGAGTCTTGGGGTCCACGCAAAGTCAAACTTGAAGGAAATCCCAGCTTTTTTAGGTCCAACAAACATAAAAATGGCTGTGCATAAGTTAAAGTGGTCTGTGTCTGTAGTGAGAGAATATAAGATTGGGGCAGGTCTGTAGTGCTCCTTACACTGCTCTCTGAACATTCACTGACCTGCAGCCCGGACACTTTCCAGCAAGAGACCTTAACTTAATGTTTACCAGTCCTATAAAGATATTTTTTCTCCATTCATATTTTTCAATTCATAACTGACTCAGAATTTTTTTTGTGAAAAAACCACTGGGAAAATAACGAAACAGATGCTGTAGAAGCTACATGTTGTATGTTTTAGATGAATTCATTGCCAATTGATGTGTCAGGTTTTTTAATGAAGAATTGGTCCAAGCTAATATAATTGCAGGGATTAGAATTGTTTAGAATCTGGTTTGCAATCAGAAATTGAGTATTCTTTTGAATTTATGTGTATGACATTATCTTCCAAAATGTGGCTGTTAGAGAAAAAGCAAGTATTTGTAGCTCCTGTACTTAGTACAGTGCCTGACTGCTAAAGCAAACTTCTTCTATCAGCATGCATCCAGTTTTTGTTATGAAGTTGGTAAAATTTCATTCCCTATGCAAAATCATGTTTTCTTCTAAGCTGGAATCTTAGTGTAGTCACAGAAGAACTCCAGGGAAAGAATAAGTGCTTTTCTTGACAAACTCTGTTGGGAAGCGATAAGGTTGAGTATACAAATCTGATCTGTTTTCTCTTTCTCCAGAACCTCCAACTTGTTCCCCAGACCAGTTTACATGTGCAACTGGAGAGATTGACTGTATCCCAATGGCATGGAGGTGTGATGGGTTTCCTGAGTGTGATGACCAGAGTGATGAAGATAGCTGCCCCATATGCTCTGCATCCCAGTTCCAGTGTGAGAAGGGACAGTGCATTGATGCTCACTTGCGGTGTAATGGAGAAATCGACTGTCAAGATAAATCTGATGAAGCAGATTGTGATAGTAAGATCAGTTTTCCTGAACTCGTGGTTCTAACACAAGCATCTCTTTGGGATTCTAACTGTTCTTGAAATGTATAGATACAAGTCCTTTTTGTTAAGTCAGAAGTTCCTGAATACAGATAAGAAATTTAGCAGTTACTTAGCAAGGATATATTATACATAATATATCTATTATGTATACACAATATAGGTATGGAGTACATAAGGTTTTATAATATGCCACATTACTACATTTTGTTAACATGTCAGGTGATCAACTACACTTTGTTAGGTAATGTAAGAGATTCTTGTTGATTTTATCTTAGTTTTGCCCCAGCAGGACTGATTTGAGAAAGGACTGGGAGTTATTTGGACCAGAATTTTATTTTTGCTCCACTGAGTAAGAGGTATAACAGCAAGGGGGTATAACCAGAGATACACAGGCTTGCAATTTACCCACAGCAGTGTTCTGACACCTACCTGATCATAATATGAAACTCACTTGTTTCAGTTTTCTCAAAAGGCTCGAATGCTCCTGTGCTGTCACTAGTTGATTTTCCCTTTCTTTCTGTGCAGCAATTTGCCTGCCCAACCAGTTCCGGTGTGCAAGCGGCCAGTGCATCCTCCTGAAGCAGCAGTGTGACTCCTTTCCAGATTGCATGGATGGCTCTGACGAGCTCATGTGTGGTGAGATGGCTTTTCTTGACATTCAGGTGCTGTGATTGGGCATGTTCTGCACCCCTGTGCAGAGCCCTGGTCTTTGCAGAGCAATATTCTTTCAGGGAAGAATACTTCAGAAGGGCCCTCAGAACTGTCCTTAGGGAAACCTGATTTGGCTGTGCTCAGTACCTTGGAACTTGGAGAGCTGCTGCTAAGCCTGGAGTGGCTTTTAAAAATGTGCAGCCCTATCCACTGCAATAACAGGGCCAAACTGGAGGCTAATGATGTGGAGGAGCTAACATGCAATGGGCAAGTGTCCACAAGAGACCACAAACTGGTCTCTTACAGTGCAGATGTGAAAAGAATATATGGAGAGATGTTGATTTTTCTGGGAAAAATGTGACTTTGAATTCTCAGGGCAGTAGGTACATGCAAGTTACAGACATGCTGATGGCAGCTGTTGTGTTAGTCCTTAGAGAGTCTGTTACTTTGCAGTCCAAAGTAGACAGTAAAATTCGCTTACTTTTGCTCTTCTTACAGTTTCTCTTGATTTGTTGTTGGGGTGACAGAGCATGAAGTATTCAGGCAATGGGGCAGATGCAGTGAGCATTTAGAATCACACAAGTGGTTTAGCAAAATAGCTGAAACACAAAGCATTTTAGAGTAAAAGCAAATAGATGTGCTGGTCTGTCTGTAGTTCATTCTGAACAAATAGCTAGCACTGGGTTTGTGTAGAGAAATGCTGCACTTACATTGCCTGTAGGACCAGCCTTAGCAGATTGTGAAGTTTTTAATATCTTAGATCTTGTCACGTTTTGAAGCACCAGTTGTCAGAAGCTGTGCCTCTACTGGGATGAGAGGAGGGTTTGCCAGGTTTGGTCCAAGGTAGCATTGTTTCTTCCTTCCATCTTCATGGTGGATACTGCAAGGAAAAGTGTATTCATGAGTAAGAATGGTGAAAGGAGCCCTACTTGTAAATAGAAAAACAGGCTAAAATAATGGAAACAGAAACGTTTGGAAATTTCAGACTGAACATGCTTCTCCCACATCTTCCATTTATCTCTTTAGCTTTCATCCAGTTCCTCCAGTTAATATAAGGACACTTGTTTTTTTTCCCCTACTCAGTTTCTTCATGCTCTTGGCAAACTTTCATGCTGCCAAGTTAATGCAGCTGTTTCCTGTTTGCGTTTTGGGCCCAGTCCTGCAATTAGGTCTTAACTGATTTAAATGTGTCTTTATGTAGACATAGGATTGTCTCTTGGACCTCTTTGTGGAACAGAGCATTCTGTGGTTTCCCACTTGACTGAGGGAAAGAACCAAAGTAGGGAATGAAAATGATTGCTACCTTTTAGATAAGGATCTTGCATTCAAAAGAAGCTAGGTTTAACCAAAATGAGAATTGTGTGTTTTAAAATAGCTAATTTGGGAATATGTTTTAATTTTGGCTTTGCTTTTTTTCTGGTATCATGGCTTAACTAATCTGACTATTTGAAAATTAGGACCTTAGCTGACATAACAGTTGTCATGCACTAATAAGTGTGAGAAAAACATAAAGACTTTAAGACAGAAATAAGTTCTGCATGCTGAGCTCTTAAGAGTTTATTGCTAGATGTTTGTATTTCCTTTATCTTCCGTCTCCAATTTCAGTAGTTTTTCATTCCCTTCCGCTGAAGTGGAAACCAGAACCACTGGAGAAAAATTTTATGAAGTGAAGGCCTGAATCTTATATGAGCCCTTTCAGTTCTTACAACTTCATCAAGGGGGAAGGGGTCTATAGTTAGAACTGAGCATGTAAAATTTGGGCACGTTTATCTTGATTTCTTCACTTTTTGAATGTATCTGTTAGTATATGTTAAAGAATAACATTATAAATGTATGAATCATATGGAAAAGTTTGCTTTCCCTGAAGACCATTGCAGATGTGAAAAACAGAGAGGTGTCAGGTTTATCTGGCAAGAATTTTGACTGTTTTACCCATAATCAGGGAGAGATGTGAGGCATAGCTCATCTCAAATAATGCAGCACTTCTTATTATTTAACATTTGGCTACATAAGGGGAAAAATAATGAGTAAAGAAAGTATTTGAGATATTTTGATTGTGTTTTCCTTCCAATTTGTAAGGTGGGGTCTCTTTGAAAGCAAGTCATATTTTAGGAAGGAAAAGTATTCTAAGGCCTGTATTAGCTAGGAAGACATCCATTGCTTAGTATATATGGTAACTTCCCTACTGATATATTTTCTTGATTTTTCATGTTATTGCTAGTCCAAATGGCTTTTGAGAGAGCAGTCCTCTCTGATTAAGGACTTAATATTTATAAGTATCCTCTATCTTTGACCCATTGACTTTGGAGAGCAGGGAAGAAAAGGAAACTTTCTAGACTGTTGTTCTATCAAGATAAGTAATCCTGTTACAAGATAAAATGCTAGACAAAAAGAAGAGTACTTTGCTCATACTGCTGTATGGAGGGGAAGAGGAAGCATGAAGTCTTGTGTACTGAATCAGAATATCTGGAGTTACAGATGCCTGAGTGTGATGCAGATGCTTTTAAAGGCACTGTGTGAATGGCTGTGTGCTGACTGATTTATTGAATGAGCTCCAGGACAGCAGCATGTACACTGCTCCATGTTTAATGACTGTGTTTAACTTTCTCCTCTCCTTCCAGAAAAATCGAAGGCAGCCTCAGACGAGTCACAGCCACACAGCAGTGCCATCGGTCCTGTCATTGGGATAATACTGTCCCTTTTTGTCATGGGAGGAATGTACTTTGTTTGCCAGCGGGTGGTGTGCCAGCGCTACGCCGGGCCCAATAGTCCCTTTCCACATGAGTATGTCAGTGGTACCCCCCACGTCCCTCTCAATTTTATCGCTCCAGGAAGCTCTCAACATGGCACTTTTACTGGTAAGGGTGCTTGCATCTAATCAGTACCACTGCATTGCCTGGATTTCGAGTTTTACACATGATTAAGGCTGCTGGAGTTTTCAAAGAGCAGAAATTAGATGTTGATCTGCTCGGTGGTTCTGGGATCAATCTGTCATTTGAATCAAATATGTAAAATCTATTCGCTTTTCTTGCACTTTAATGGCTATGGTCAGCTATTCCTGCTTAATTACGTTACTGTGGTTATCAATAAGTTTTTGTGGTAGGAAATAAAATTAGAGGATGAAGTAATTGCAGGTGAAATCTTTGCAGGGATGTTTTAAATTGGACTTTGCACTAAAGCTTTTTTAATTAAAGCAAGTATCAGTGGTTTTCATCTGTACTTCTGTAGGTGATAAACCAAGCTGTCATTCTGATTCTCATTCATATTTGTTAGCTTTTTCTAATCCATATTGTTGTGACAAGTTACAACAGCTGAAAATCGTATTATATATGTTAATTATAAAGAAAACACAGGTTTCTAATACCATGGCATTTATGAGAAGGATATATAATCATGAATGATGATTGCAAATACTTATTCTGTTTGTAATAAATATTTCCTGCATTTGAAAAGTTCTGAAAACTTCCCAGACTTAACTCTTACATTAGCACTGAATAGTCTGACAGGAAGAAGCTGAAAATTAATTGTCTGAGTTGAGAGTATATAGTGTGTATATATATATATATATATATATATATGTAGTATATATAGTATATAGTAAAACAGATTGGAGAATTATGTCTTCCATTTTCCTTTAACTCAGGTTTCCTTCCTTTTCTCTCTGCTGATTTTCAATTTCAGCTGTGATTATTTTTAATAAAAATATTTGAGTTTTGCAGTTATTCATTTACTTGCAATTGAATTTCTTGCAATGGAAATTCAAACTTTGGAGGTCTCAAGCTTGTTTCTTTTGGGCCTTGTATTTTTTTTTTTTTTTTTTGCAACTGCCTAAGTTTCTTTAATTGGAAAATTTCTTTGTTAATTTGGATGAACAGTTTGGATCAGCTGTTCTGAAGATTCCTTTCTCAGCAGTGTGATAGTAGGTTGTGACTTCAGTGCTGCAGTGAGACAATAGGTGGTCTGAGGGTGAAATGTTTTCTTTACAAAAAGTGTCCTTCCTTGTAATCATGAAGTTTTTGCACAAAGCACTCTTCCCAAGGTGTGACAGCCATTATGATTGCATGGGTTTGCAAAGCTAGGGATTTGGTTTCTGATTGGCATTGATAGATAACACCATGGTTTGTCTAACCTTGTTTTCCTCTCTGTTTCAATGCAGGCATCTCTTGTGGGAAGTCCATGATTAGCTCCATGAGTCTCATGGGAGGAAGCAGTGGTGCCCCATTGTATGACAGAAACCATGTTACTGGAGCATCTTCAAGCAGCTCATCCAGCACTAAAGCCACTTTCTATCCACAGGTATGTCTTGGAAATACACCAGTGAGTTAAGTATCGCCTGCTTCTGAAGAAAGGAAAGGTGAAACTTTGTGCTTACAAAGTAAATGTTAACAACTGTTAACAACTCTCGGGTGTTACTGTTTGTGATATGCAGGCCCATTTTGACACTGCTGAACTTCACAAAAGGGCTTTGTTGTAGTCCATCAGGATTATACAGTGCTCTGTGATGTCCAAAATGTTTTGTTATCAGTGCTACTCAGCTGGTTTGTTTCTGGATACTTCTGTTCTTCCCTTGGAGATGACACCTCCTTTGTTCTTCGTTAACTCTGATGGCTGTGGCCCAATGACATTTTGCACTGCCTAATGCTGCAGGCACACATGGAATAATAAGGCAAGAAAAATTAAAGGGGACTGGAATACAAACGTGCATGAAATAAGCTTGACTTGCTGTTTAGATCAAGCATTGATTGTTGATTCAGAAAACCAAGTGCGTGCACTGGGGGAAAACACTTGTACAGCAGGGTGATGCAGAGGTTACTTTGCATGCATTTTATCAGCTATAATTTAGCTGCATTTCTGACTTCTGAGTGTTGGAAGTGACAGAACTCTCATCCTCATATCACAGTTTCACAAATTCCAACATGTATATTCTGAAAGAGTCCTCTCTGAATATGTGCGAGAGGCATGCAAAGGTTCCTGTTTGACAGCATATTTTGTCATGACATTTTTTTTCCATTGTGCTTCTGAGCAATACATCCGTTGGCTTTTAGGCACACACAACAAGCTGCCAGAGCTGATCTGCCAGCTATGGAGGGGATTTTTGTGTAGTATTGAATCAGGAGCCCACACACTGTGTGGGTATACATGCATTTGTGTTTACACATAAGCTGTTATGCTCTGTGTGGGCATTTTGATTGATAGCATTTCGGCCAGTTACAAAGGTACTTTCTTTCCCTTTAAGAAGGGCAAAAATGGAAAAGAGCTTATTTGTTGGTAAGGTAAAATATGTACTTAGCTCTTGCATTGTGAAGCCATCAAGAAGCAGATGTTCAGGAACTCAGCAGCCCTTCTAATTTAGCTTGTCTCATGCATCACCAGTGTCTCTGTAATGTTTTGAACAATTTCATGCTAGACCTGATTGATGTGTCAGTACCATGCTAAAAAGGATGAACAGAAAAAACACAAGTGCTGATCTGCCTGTGTGATTCTATGGGATCTGTGTCGGCCAAAAGATCAACTCTTCCATTTGACTTCTGGCCTAAGTAAATCTGACTGTTGCTGGGATTTCTTTTTCCACACTTTGCTATGTCAGCCAGGACCTGCAGGGATGATACCAGCATTTCCTTCATTAAAGGCATGCTGGGTTCTTAGAGGGAAGCTATTGCAAGGGCTTTGTTACATTAAGGTACTACTTAATCCAAATGTTTTGGTGAGTTCTGCCTGGTAGCTAATTACCCAGCTTTGTAATAATAATCAAAAGGACAGATCTGAGCATCTTAGTTTTCTTAGCTTTTTTGGTTTGTTTAACACATCATAGTGGCACTGAGAGGTGCTCCAGTGAATAGAGACTAGGAAAGAATCAGTGTCAGTGAAGTTCTACCAGTTTATATACCTGAGAACCTGGCTACAGGCATCCTGGCTGACACTGTTTGCTGTATTTAGTCTCCACGTGAAGTGGTACTGATGCAGCTCAGGGTGTCAATAGGAGTGAATCCACAAGTAGTTTGCAGTGCTCCTCCAAGGAAGAAGATTCTGAAAGATCCTCTTGGGGCAGTTACTCATCACTCCCCACAGCTGGCAAAGAGGGGCTATTCAAGCTTGCCTCCCTTCACATGAATCTGGGCACAGGGCTTGTCAGTATAAGTGACAGTGAGCTCAACTCAAAGGTCAGGAATCACTTTGCTGGATGCTGCACAGTGAAGACCCAAACTATGATCTACACTCCAGTGATTTTAGAGTGTTTTTGTGGGAGAAGAGCAGAGGCAGAGGAAGGATGGTCAATGGGGCAGGCCATGAGTTGGCCTAATGCCCAGGGCAGGCAATGTACAAGATGTGCACATGAGTAGCAATCAATAGCAATGGTGTCATTTTCCACACTGGAAGAGATAAAATGCTTTTCTTGGGTTTAGGCCAATGTCCTAATGGCTGTGTCAGAGGTTCAGCTTCCTGATGGTGGAAGAATTCTAAATAATTTTGAAGCCTGCTAAACTTTTTCCCTGTGTGAAGGCTACCAGTAACCGTGTGTAAGCACTCATAGCTGAGCCATATGTGTGTATGCTGTCTATATGCACACACAGACAGGCTATAAATATTTTTTAGCTTACAGGCTTTTTGCATTGTGAACTCTGCCAAATGTTATGTTTACAGAACAAGAGTAAAAATTAAGCATTCAGGGAAGGATGGGGTTTTATTAGTTATAGTAAAGGAACTTGGGTTCCTGACCCTACTATTGACTGGGGACATGTTTAGGGTCTGGGAGTTGAACATACTTTATTTCCAATAGCATCTGCTGAGGATGCTATCAGTCCTTATGTCCAAGGAAGTGCACTCAGATTCAGCCAAACTGGTTCTCATTTCCAGCTTTATTCCACCCTTCCAGCATAATAACAGATGTGGCAAGGAAGAAAATTCCCTGTACTGAGAACTTTGAAGGTCTGCACAGTACCTAAGTCCAAAGTAAAGTCTTGTAATGAATATCTGTGATCTTTAAAAATGCATTAACACATCCAAGCAGCTAGGAGAGCAAACTAGAATAAGGATGAATGACAGGATGAAGGCATAAATACTATTTTCAATCTAAATAAGACGGTGTAATTAACTCAAAATTTCACACTTCTTTTTCCTGTTGTTTCTAGATTTTGAACCCTCCTCCTTCCCCAGCTACCGATCGCTCCTTATACAACGCAGAGATGTTTTATTCCTCAAACATTCCTTCAAACACAAGATCTTACAGGTACAGTTCAGATAAAAAGGTTTGCTAAATCTTCTATTTATCTGCCTTTAGTTCTAGATCTTGTTCAGACTTCATTTAAAAATCTTTTCCTCTCTTAATAAATGACCATTCAAATTATGTACATTATATTTCTATGTAACAGTCCCTGAGCATGCTGTATAGAGGTTGGTGTTTTCTGCTCTTTTTCTTAAGCTTATCTTAAAACTTTCATGAGTAAGCCTATTTGTTAGTGATTGGGCTACATGGTCATAGTGGTCTCCTTTGGTAGGTTAGGGGCTGGAAGAATGTGCTGCTGGCTGAGGGTAGTTGTGCCATTCAAAATTGACACAGTTCAGGTACTTGTTGGATTTTTCTGAGTCTGAATTAAGGCTCACGTAGTAATGAGCAGGCATCTTGACTGAACACACTGAGCTGTTAAATCTCTTTATTTTTTCCTTCTTTTCTCCCCAGATTGCAACTAATGCACGTGCTTTGTTCTTTTTTGGTTTTGTGCAGGCCGTACCTTATACGAGGGATAGCTCCACCCACAACCCCCTGCAGCACAGATGTCTGTGACAGTGACTATACCACGAGTCGATGGAAGGCCAACAAATACTATATAGATTTAAATTCAGACTCAGACCCTTATCCCCCTCCACCCACACCTCGCAGTCAGTACATGTCGGCAGAAGAAAGCTGCCCTCCATCTCCTGCCACGGAACGAAGCTATTTTCACCTCTACCCCCCTCCACCCTCTCCTTGTACAGACTCTTCATGACCTCAACAGAAGGAACTTTTCCTGTAAATATTTTAAAATATGAACAGATTTAAAATATATATTTTATGATTTAAAAATAAATCTGGGTGGGAATTAAACAAAACTAAATGTGAATAAAAATGGGTGGGAGGGGTGGGGCTGTGAAAAATTGTACAGAGGAAGAATATTTATAAAATTGATTTTTTTAACTTAATTTCCATTCTTTTGTGCCATATTTGCCTTTTTAAAATCATGTAACTAACTCAGTCTCCAAAGGATTTGGGGAGGGAATGTTGAAACTTTCTGCATTTTAAGTCACCTTTTTACATGCAAAAAGTGTATGTAGTTCTTTTTGTTAATGTGAGACAAGAAAACTAAGTGGCTTGTAGGAGGAGGGGTCATCTAAAGAAAGATGCAGGCTTATTCCTAGAGAAAAAAAAAAATTAAATACAATTGTCAGTATCATCCCTGCCCCACCACTGGAAGAAAACATGCAGGATCACAAGCCTTAGATGCTCCTGTTTGCAAGTGAGCTGAATGCTTCCCAGCAGAACTTGAGTGCCAAGACCTGAATTTCAAACCTCCCTCTCCATCTGCTTAGCATTGAACTGAAAGAACACTTCTCTTGGCCAAACCTTCCAGGTTAACTAAACCCACAGGCATCACGTCCTACCTCATGGCAGTGGCACTCTGCACATGGCCAATTCTGTAACTCATTCAGGCTAAATAAGATCAGTCCTAAAAAATTTGGTTTAGGCCCAACCAGTTTCCTACCTGACTGGGTGAATGGTAGCAGAAGCAGTTGTACTGACCTGTGGGTGACAGCAATGGTCAAGTTTGAAGTGCTGTTTAAGCTAAGAGAAATGCCCAACAAACTGCAGATTGGGTCAGACTCACCATTTTAATAGTGATGCAACCAAGATCATTCGTCTTCCTTGTGAAGCGTTGGTGACTGTCTGGGAAGAAGCTGTAATAGTCAGCTGCTTCTTAAAACACAGTGCTAGTTTTCTTTTTCTCAAAAGTCCTGTAATCACTGGGCCAGGTTTCTGAGGTGTTCACCTGTGTTGACTTGATCAGAGAATTGCTTCATCTCTTAATATTCATTTTCCAAAGTGGAACAAAATGGTCACTTGTATTCAAATGAGGAAAGTTGTTTGGGTTTTAACTGGTGTTTGTAGAAAAATGGTATCCACGTAGCTCAAATCAAAACTCAGTTTAGACATATCTCACAAAACTTTGCCACATGATTCAGACTTAGAAATAGGTAGTAAAAAAGAACAGAAGAGGGAGAAAAGACAAATACTTCTTTTCTATTCATGTTGATATAAAAATGATTAACTCGTACAAACTGCTGTAACCTCAGGACATCAAGATCAACAAAGTGCTTGTTCCCATTCCTGCAAAAAAAAAATTAGGGAATGGGGGAGCTAGAATCAGTCCCTTTGAAATTCAGAAGACAAATTTTTGCTTTAATTGCTCTTTCTCTCTAGCAGAAGGGTTTGGGTATTGTATGGCACTTTATATATTCAGCACTGGTGATGATAATGTGAGTGCCTGCTTGGGACATCTGAGGGAAGCTCTGAATATGCAAACTTGCACCTGTTTCTGCAGCTGCTCAGTAACAGATGTGTTGGGCCTTCAACAGCTTTAATATTGATGGCAACAATGAACATTTTTTTCTTGTTTGAACTAAAATGGTACTTGGCTTTGGGTTTTTTAAGCAAGTTATTTGAGAGCACATCAGAGAAACACTACAACTCCAGGAGAGAGGTCTTTCTTGTGGTGGTGGAAGGGCTGGGACCACTGTGTTCTGATCCACTTTGTGTTTTCAGATCTGTTTTTCCTGTCTGCATAGTTTGAGGATAGCATTTGTGATGTCACTGGTGTGTTACTAAAGCTCCTAAAGTAGCTTTTACTACCTTCATGTCTAAATTTTTACTTGAGAAACTAAGCACAAAGAGGATGATTTTTCATAGGGAAGAGTACAGAAATGGAGTTGAAGAATGGGTTCTTTCCTCTTCCTCTATCAACATTAGCAATTTTTTACTGTGCTGGGATGGGCAAGGTCACAGTTTGTTACTCTTGGAGTGACTTAGCCAGTCTCTGAACTGATGGTTTGGTAAAAAAAAGCAATTCTCATGTGATCATGTTTCAATTAACTAAATTAGGAATATACATCCACAGGATATTTTATGTGCCACATGAATTGTGTAAAAGAGTATTTGTTCTGCATTACAGCAGTTGGTAGTCCAATTTCATGGCATACATAATTTTCTGCTTGATAACTATTCACTATTTGTAATGAATTCATTAGTTGTTTCATGTCACAGTTCTAGCTTAGAGATATACCACATTAATTTTCCTGTATTCCTGTGATGACACTGGATGAAGAATGACTTAATTTTTTTTTCATTAAACCACTGATCTTTTTTAAGAGCCATAACTAGAAGAATCCTGACCACTCCATCTGAAGATTTGTATCCTATTAGAAACATTGGAATTGAGTCCTGGAAAATTAGCATTTTTACTGAGAGTTGAACTATCTTAAGAGTTACATTCTTTTGGAGCTTAGGTTTTAAGAAGGAAGGAAGCATTTGCTGAATTGGGTGAATTAAGTGTACATTTTTATTTCAGTTGAACATTCATAGCCTCTTGCTGTTGGTTTGCTGAGGAATTGCCTTCTCTGAGGCACTTGAAGTTTGGTGATGAAAATCAAAGTCCCACATCGCTCCATATTACTGACATTAAAAGTCTTTTCCAAAAAAGACTGTATACAAATTTAGCATCTTAACATTTAAATACTAAATATTATTTTTGATTGCTATAGACTATATATACTTTAAAAGGATTACTGCACTCCTGGTGTTAGAAAAGACCAGGAAGAAAATCTGAGCTGCAGGAACTACTTCTTTCCAGAATATCCCCACTGTGTTCTTAGTGGTTTCCATCCTGTGAACTTTCAGGCTAAAACATAGAAAATAGGTGCTGTTTTCTTCTAGAAAAGGATGAGAGAAGGACTTGCAAGGAATTATAGAGTGCATATGAGAAATTCTGGCAGTTCAGGGATGAATAGGAAATGTGTGAGGGAAAGTTGCATTTTGGTGAGGCTTAAGCATGGTTTTAATAACTCAGAAGTTTTCTGTCAGAAAGCTAATTGAGACATTTTAAGACTTCTACCCTAATAACCTGCAGAGGGATACATGTGATTCAGCTACCTGTGTGAGCTAGTGAGTACTTGAATCAGTGTTTTCAACCACTATTTTCTGAGCCCATTGTGACTGCATATTAGCACTTGAAACAGCTCAGGGTGTAACAAGGAATGGTGTCTGGAGAGCAGCCAGTAATGGGCAAATGATATGGCTGATTCTGCGTTAGATTTAAAGGACAGATGGCCCAGCAGAGAGCAGCTTACCTGTCCTGCAGGGCAGCTGTAGCAGCAGTGTGAGGCTGTAAGGTAAATGGACAAGTAATCATTGACAGTCAAGGATTCCTTCATTTCAAGGAACAGTTTGTGCAAATTATAACTTGACTTGAGCTAGACTAGACTATAGCCACCGCATCTTTGTATTTTAATAAATAGGGGTAGTGAATTTGTTCTGGATGAGTCTGAGGAAACACTATGAGCTCTATCCCAGCTGCCTTACTTAGATACTCAGATTTCTTCTGTCTGGGCAGATCACTAGAGAGCACTGTATGTATGACAAATAATAATTTCTTCAGGATAGTGTTATAGTACAAAATGTTCTGTGTCTAAGAATGTGATTATGCCATTATCAACATATTCTAGAGAGGAAGGTAGAAATGAGTGGGAAACAAAATTCTTTTGGAATAATGGTATTGATTTTGAGTAATAAGCCTTAATTTCTGTGCTTTGCAAAGGTACAGGCACTAATCAGAACCTAAAAGTTGTGATTCTTTTCAAAGTAACAACAAAATGGTCTGTTCCCTCAATACCTGTTTTACAGACCGAGGATGGGCTTTCTGGAAATCTCCAGGCTTGTTTACCCTAGATCTGTTTTCCACCTGGTATCTAGAATATCATTTGCAAGGTCCAGGGCTCGTGATGTTCTCACCATTTTTATGCCAACTGGTGCCTTTGGATTCTGGGGCTTCTGACATTCTGACACTCTATGCACAGCAGTGGAAAAGGATTTGGAAGGAGGAGCACTCAAGTAAGAGCTGGTCACACTGGGCTGCTGTCACTCCTCTGTGGCCTGCAGGGTCAGATCCCTTTGCTGGGGAGGGCTCTTGTCTGCCCTTCCTCAGAGCCTCTCCAGCATGTTGTGATAATTCACAAGTGTGCTCAGTTAAACATCACAAAAGTTGTGTGTCCTGTTGGCCTCAAGAATTTTTGGAAGCAGATCTCTTCTGTAATTTTGTTGGGGTTTATGTTGAGTCAGTCTAAATGAGTAACTGTGCTTCCAATTGTACTACAAATTATATCCGTTAATGTTGGGAAATGAGAACAGAAGGCAAACGTTCCCAATAATTAATAACATGCACTCCATGCTGGCACAGAGCCCTGAATTGGAAGCAGTATATTTGCTGTTACAGTGCTGAAGAATGTTTTATAAAGGTCCATGCTTGGACAGAGCCTTAGACAAGCCACAGTCAAAGATAACTGTTTACAGCTCAGTCATTTGGTGGTTGTTATGTGTTGTGACTCAATTATGAATTATAAGTAGAATCCTCCTTGTAAATTTGCCTTGTCAATAAGAGATTCATGGAAGGCTGAACCCTACACTCTGAGAGGTGTCTGCTGTTTCTGCTGCTGTTCCCTTAGGTACTGCAACATTTTCTGTTCATCGCTGTATATAAAACTCCCTTTCTACAGAAGTTGTAAGTTTAGCTAAACAGCTCAAGGTATTTACTACACATTAAAAGAAATATTTAATAGGCATAGATATTTTCAATCCTGTTAGGTCTTCTACCTCTCCTTCCTGAGAACTTACTCTAGATTTTCTAAAGGGTGATTTTCTTTCATTTGTTTATTTTGAGGTTGGCCAGCTATGCTGTGGGCTTTTTCACATAGAATCATACTCCCTGTAAGGAAAAAAACCCAAAAGGAAAAATTTATTTAAAATCCGTGTTAAGCCTGCTGATAGGAATGATGGAAACCAGTGTGATATGTCTTCTGCATTCCACAACAAAATCCTTCAAAATGCCATGTCCTGACATGCTGACAGTGCTCCCAAACACCTGTGACAAGCTGCAACATCCTGGCTGTTCCCAGCATGAACCACAGACCTTGTTGCAGCCCACCTCAGGGCTAGGTCCTCACCAGCCAACACAGAATCCTGGTGGATAGAAGATTATAATGACAATTCCTAAACGGGTCGGTTTATATCGACAAAACACATGCAGAGAATGTGCTTAGAAGGACTTGTCAGAGGAGAAAAACAAGTTTGACAGCTTCAGTGACAGACTAATTCAGCGCCATTGACACCTCTGAAAAGCGAGTGCTCCCACTGATGCACCTTTCTGTAAATAAGGATGAGGCCGCTCTGGTGATAGCATTCCTGGGCTGGCTGCTGGACAAAGGGAGCCACGTTCCCGTTTGATTTGTACCGAGATCCTGCAGCCTGTAAATAGTTGTACATCAGCCTGTGGAGGTAAATCAAAGTGTTGAAAGCGGGAGGACGGCTGTGTGAAATTTGGGGGGTATCATAAACACAAGTCTAACCCAGACTGCTTCCCTCCTCACCTACTTGTATCGCAATTGCTGCTATTGTAAATGTACAGGAATATACAAAGAGTACCAAGAATTTTTATATAACCCACACGTAATCTTTTTATATTTATATTAAATTGTGTATTCTGCAAACAGCCTAATAATTACAGCTTTATATGTGTATCATTTTGTAGCATTTGTTACCTCAAGAGACAACCAAACCCAATACTTCAGTGCCTTGTGTATTTTAAACAGATTAACATATAAACTGGGGGGGAAAAAACGTAGATTGTACTCCGCTGGTTTTAACAAAGCTTTGTATTATTGTTAGGGTTCTCTTCAGTTAAAATACATACAGCCACAAGTTGTGGAACTAACTGAAAGCTTACCATTTTGGAGGTTTTTTTTAGAGCATGCATGTTTTGAATTTGTAATATATTGGAGTTCCTCTCAAATGCATTCTTTCAAGTTAACTTTGATTTATATATTCATATCTATTTCAACAGACATCCCAATATCTGTCAAAAAATACATATAATTTTTTTAAATGCCAGTAACTGATATTTACATGTTTGGGGATTAAATTAATGCTGTTTTCAGCATGTCACAATTTTCATTAGCGCCGTAAAATCTTTATTGTGTTGCAGAAAGTCTTTAGCAATTATTTTTCCAAGCATGGCCTTCTAACACACAAACGACTTGGTAATACTGTTGTAAAAAAATCTTTGAGGCTGTCATCACTTCAGACCATTGTACGTTAACAATTTTCTGCTCATGAAACTACAATGTTTCTTTATGTTAACAAAACCAAAGGCTTGTTTGAAGTAACTGGTATTTTGTATAAATATTTGTACAGATAACAGACTCTGCTTTTGTACTATAGATTATGTGGATTTTGTTTTATAATAAATGCTTTAAAAAGAAATGCTTAGCAGCCATTTTATGAGCAAAAGCTGTTTCATCACCTGCAGTAGAGACAACCATCCAGTATCACAACTGTTTTAGAGACTATTTAAGATAAGGATAGTGCTGTCTCCTTGGTTTTAATTTTAAAATGTACAACAGTGAGAGCCAGAAAGCAAATCACCTTTAGAATCAGAGTTGTTAGCTACAGAACGTACCACAAGTTTGCAGCATCATGACCTTATAAAAATTGTTACACTATATAGGAACAATCTCAAATGTTCTGACTAGGCCAGATCTGATCTGTATTTCTTTTTTAATTGTATTATATCTTTTGAACGGATGCTGTAGGATGTCAAAGTAAACTTTTTAAATAATGACTTCTTTTTTTTTATAGTGAACATACTTGAAAACTAGTTCCATTGAGTCTAGTTTTGTCTTGATTTGTGCAGTCAATATTGGTGGTCTCAGATTTGTGAGATTTACCCTAGAAGTCAAAATGATTTTTAGTGGAGATACCCCTTCTCCTGTGTGCTGGTTAGATGGGACTCAGACTGAAGTGTTCCTGAGCAGTCATCAGCAGTCGTGGTGAAGTCCAGTTCTGTTTCTTCTGATTTTTCCAGGCTAGAGAAAAAATAGAGCATACACATTCAGCGACCCGCTTGTTTCCTACAACGTTCTTCCAGATTTTGCATTATACTGAACCAGAAAATGTCAAAAAGATTTTTCCTCTTAGTCACGTTATTCTTGCAAATAATGCTTAATATAAATGGAGCCTGGAGCAGCCATATGATGACTGCCTACACCTAGTGATTTATACCATCACTGATAAGGATGGATTTGTAGCTTGAAGGAAAATGACAAATGTGAACTTCTGGTGCTCTGCTCAGCCTGGAACAGGCCTTTCATCATCCTATTGTGTTAGAAAAGTTGAACCAAATTACCTAGAAGTACAGAAAGACTTTTAGGATTTCGTATGGCATGAAGCAGAACAGCCCTACTCGTCTTTCTGGAACTCCTGGCTGTAGCTAGGCTTTCTCTCCTGTAAGATGCACAAGGTCCTCTTGGAGTGGACCCTGTCTGTCACTGGCTGGTTGCAGGGAGGTGTCTGATACACACAATAATACAGATTTCTGCACAGCATACCTACCATTCCAACTGTTCAGTGCCTTAATCCCAGATGCTTCTTGAAACCAGAGGAGGACACAGTATTTTCTTTTTGCTCCAGAAAAGCTTGCTCACTTGTCTGGATGGATCTTTATAGCCTTACACTCCCACAGCTTACAGATTTCTTAAGCACTGGTATATCATTTGTCTGAACAGAATCTAAATACATTCCCAGGGCTGAACCTGTGGTCACAGGGAAGGGTGCCTAATTCCAAATCCACTGGTCCTGGTGTTTTACAAAATTGCCCCAGCTGTTACTGTCTGTGGCGGGGCAGAGCAAAGTGTTGGCTGATTTTGTGCAGCATCACTGAGGACTGAAGTGAATAACTGTGTCTGGATGTGCTAGGAAGTGGCTAAAGTGGTTGAAATGCATTCTGCCACAGCATGGGTGGCTCACAGCTGTGCTCAAGAACAGCCTGGTCCTAAACAATTCAACTCCATGGATCTCCTTCCATGCTTTATGCCAGCCTCAAAGCTTCCATACACATGGTGGTTGCTCCACAAGACAAACATCATAAATAACTAATGCCCTTCATTTCTCCTGCTTTCTCCTATAGCATACATCGTGTCACATGGAATATATCCCTTTGGTCAGTGTGGGAGATGTCCCCTCCCAAGATCCTGCCCACCCCCCAACCTGCTGGTGAGGGGTTACTGCTGGAGAAACAGCACTGGTGCTGTGGGAGCACTGCTCAGGAGCAGCCACAACACCAACTGGGGTGTTACCAACAATGCAAAGCACAGCACCATGAGAGCTGACCTGGGAACATGAGCTCCATGCCAGCAGACCCCATACAGTGAGCTAACTGTGCCCACACGCTGCCAAAAAGCCCGTGTAGAGTTATGGGGAGGAGTTCATGTGAAACTAATGCTTTTTAGGACAGATTTGGTTGTTTTTCACCCACCTGTGCTCTGAGGGGTTTAATGCAGGTTGTCCTTTGAGTGAATGGCTAGGGAATGGTGGGGCAGCCTTTGAGGCCATGGGTGGTGCTGTGGAGAGCAGGGTGGAGGGAAGGCAGTGCATTCTGTGTGGTTTCTGCAGGAGCAGCACTGCAGCAGGCTGCCCACATCCCTGCTGACAGCACAGAGCTGCACACAACCTTCCACTGAGGAGGGCGGGTGGTTGCTGGTTGCTGTGCTCAGAAAGCACAGATGGAAAGAGGGTTGGTGTGCACAGGAGCCAATGCTGTTGTGGTTTTGGGCATCACAAAAAGGCACTTGTCTATAATTAAGACTGAAGACAAAGGTAGCATCTGAGAAATGGAGGTTTGCTGAGCCAGGCTAATTGCTGGACTCTGAGTATATTGAAGAAATGAAGTGAGGATCGTAACTGCAAGGGGTATTGCCAGATCACAGCTGGCTAAGATCACAGCTACAGTGAAGATTAGGACAAGCAATTTACATGGGTCTGGCCAGTTTGGGTTTTGATGGATTCTTCACAGAACACAACAGCTGGAAGAGGCATGGCAAGGGCAGGATAAGGTCTTGAATTTCCTCTTGCAATTAGAGACCAGTCTCTTGTCTGTAATTAACAAGAATAGTAAATAGGCTTGAAGCTGGAGTGGCTTTTGGAATAGAAAAATGTCAACAGTTTTCATATATTCTGGACAGACTGTAAAGACAGGATCTAGGCTTGCCCTAATTGGGGTTAATGCCTTCTGTTTCAGTTTCCCAAAGGCAAAGCTACTTTGGCAATAAATCTGATTTAAGGGCTAGCAACAGCTTTGACAATCTATTACTTGGGGAGTGATGTTAGGTACTGAACTTTGCATGGCCTAGAAGGGTATAAGAAAGACTCATGAGAACAGGGACAATACTTTCCATTGTATTTTAATTTGGCTTACCAGGCTATTGTTACAGGATTAATTAGGACTTAATTCTTAGACAATTTCTCTCATAGCTATCTGAATTCCTTCTAGGTTGTAAGGATACAAGCACAAGATTTAGTGCTTATGCTCATTTTACTGTAGTCATTGTACATAGGCAGTCATTAAAAATGAGAATAGAATTTGGGCATCAGGCTTCAAAGGTTTGTCAATTCCAATACTATACCTAGCCTGTAGCATTTGGAAGGGTTGATATTCCTTAGCTTCTCTTTCCTGTTGTAGGTGGTTGTACCAAAAGCCCAGGTGCTGGGAACAACAGAGTGGCAAAGTGCAGTAGCTGGATTCCCTGGATCCAGACTAGACAGAAATGCTCAGATAGAGGGGAACTCATGAGCTGAGGTGCTGTCGTGGTTTAGGAATGGTACTCTCCAATTCAGTGCCCCCACCAACAACAGCAGTGTAACAATAGTGTAACAAAAGTGTAAAAAAGTGGACAAAGAGGGGTTGATTTACATGCACAATGCTCGCCAAGCCTGAGATATTGAAAACCAATGGTGGAAGCCTTCCCTCTGCCTGCCACACTTTTCCCTGACTGGAAAAGAAATCCTTTCTTCTCAGAAGTGAGGGGAAAAGGGAAAAAGGTTCCCTTCCCATTCAGTTCCCATTCCTTCTTGTTAATGCCTGATATGCTAAAGGACCCAGCAATAAACTGAAGCCCAGGTGTTTTACATTTCTCAACCTGAATATTAAGCTTACTCCTGGCAGATATGTGAGTATTTCATGGATTTTAGTCCTCATTCTTACCCCTTCCCTCTGCGGTTTTGGCTGCTGTATCCATGAAACACTGAAGTCTAAAGTTAGAGGCAAGGTAAGCAAGTGGTCAGAGGACCTGTGTGTTACACCCAGTTCCTGGGGAACAGTGTTACCTGGGGGATGAATGCTGTGTGTGAGCAAACTCAGGAAGAATTAAACAGGATTCAGGGAAGTTCCAAGTTTGAGAATCTAAAATGTAGAAAGCTGACTGTGCTATCTGTAGAGGATGAAGCAGCACACTTCAATTGAAAGCTGAATTGGAACCCACTTGTCTTTACTTGTAAACTTGCTTGGAGGACCAGACCTAAAAAATCAGGAATTGGTAATGAATGAGACTGAGTAATATGTGCATCCTGTCCTAAACTGGGCCTTGTGAGAGAGATACTGTATTTAGTCTCATTTTATAAGTTGGTATCTTGTTTCCACCTAGAACTGAGGGTAGGTTTTGTGAATTTAGCATTTGAAGAGTCTAGTTTATTTCAAGATCCTGCTGGATTCTTAGAGATGCAGCCAACAAGGAAGCAGCTAGAATCCCATCTTCAGTCTTGTTCCAGAAGTACTTCTCAGAGGTTAGGCCTGGTAAAGACAGTAGCAGGTGTAGGGACAAAATCTTTTCAGTCTTACAACAGAAGATTGGATTTCATTGCCAGGAGTGCATTTAAGGTTGGGGAAGAAAGACCTGAAGAAGCACAGGATGGCTTCTAGATAGAATTCTAGATAGAATATTTAGAATATTTTCTTCCAGTTTCGCTAAAAGGGTTTTTTTATCTCTGGCTAGAGAAAATTAAATGACAGTAATTGTAAAAGGAATTTTCACTTCCTTCATATGTTCTGTGTCATTTGAGGTTGTTTAAAACACTATAAATTTCAGTATATTTTGAAGGTGCATTAGTGTTTTCAAATTTTTTTTTAAATTTATTTATTTAAATTGGAGTGGCATGTTCTACCCTCACGTTTTTATGTCAACCACTTCTGGATTTTGGAACCTGTCAAATTATATGCAGCCTCCCCAGTGCCCACCACAGGAGGGCAATCACTGCCCTAGTCCTCCTGGCCACATCTGACATTTATGGGGAGACATCCATGTTAAAATATACATATACTTCAGAGCTTAGTACTAAGCAAAGCCACAAGGTGGCACAGTCATCTGCTCTGAAGAGTTGCTCACCAAACTTCATTTCCCAAAGTAAACACAGCTCCAGAGTTTCCCTTTTCAAGAGGGAATCACCCAGCCTCTCTCCACCCCGCATGCGATTTCAGAGTAAACACTGATGATGGGTGTAGCTTTCCTGAGGGTAAGATTTTTGATATATAATAAAACCCAACTAAGGAAATACTTACATGGCAATATTTTGCTGCTGCTAATTTTTCTCAGCCCTAGAAAATCTGTAAGAGTAAACCCCCATTTTGCCGGTGGAAGTAGCATCTCTGCTAGGCAACAGTTTGTTTGGTGTCTGATTTCAGCATTAATATCATGAGGCTTATGCAGGTTTCAGAACAAGTTAATCTATTTATCTACCCCCTCATTTTCTTCTTTGGAGGGAAACGTGGAAGGTATGGAAATCCTGAGATGAGAATCTGGGAAAGGCAAGTGCCCAGAGGGAACAAATGATCTTTTGGGGGAGAAAAGAAAGAAAATAATGTCCTTATAGCACTTGTTTGCAGAGACACCTGCATTTGTCAAGGGCATAGGGAGGATTTAGCATCAGCAGGAAAAAGCAGAGCAGTAAAGGGAATCATAAGCATATCTGTCATTTTCTCTTTTCTTCTTGCCTACCATGGAGTAAATGCAGACTCTTGGAGCTACTTCTGTTTGCTGACTGAGTGTTGTTTGACAGTAGGTGGAAATAATTTCTCTCATGTAGACTATTTTGTTTTTCTTAATAAGAAACATGCCTGTGCCCAACGTGTGCACAGACATTCTGGTCCTTTGGGCTGGAAGAGTTTTGCTGCTCACTTCTGAAAGGAAAGACACCCAGCAATGATGCATCTCTGCTTGATGTTAAGAAGTTCTGACAACTGATCCTTTTGGTGCTGTTGAAAATAATGATTTGTCTATACACATATATACATACATTTTCTTCCCTGTCCCTCACTTCTGTACTGTTCCTTTTTGAGGCTATGTATATGAAATTGCATAGAAATGCAATTGCAATGCATGAAATGTGTGTGTTATATATCTCTAGATATATATTTATCATTTCTACATATGTTTAGATAAGAGTGTTTGGGAATCCTGATAAATCAACTATCCCTGACTCTGTTGAATTGAAATCAATCCTGTATACATCCCAAGTCAAGCCAGATTCCCATGTAGAAAATGTGCATTTACTTCCCTGTTCATCACTTCTGTACTGTCCCTTCTTTGAGCTTTGCTCCATGCCACAGGCTTAAAAGGCTGTGCTGATCCTCCTGTCCTTTGTGAAGGCTTCGTTCATGGGGCAGATCAAACCTCAGGGACACAAGCATGATTCTATAGTGTCCCAAGGCTGCTGCAGGAGCTGGCAGAGCTGAAAAGAGCCAGACTCAGGGCTGAGCGCTTGTAAATAATGTGTCCAAGCAAATCCTGCTCCAAAATGTGCTGTTTATCAGTTGCAGAAATCCAGAGTTTAATTCAACAAGAATGAAATCAAACTTCTAGAACTGCTTTGCTTTTCCTGTCCAGAGGGCAGAGATTTACTTTAGGTGGCCTTTCTCTTAGTAGTTGATGAAATGCCTGAAGACCTCCTCCTCCTCCTCCTCCTGGCATTGGAAATCAGAAGTGTGAAATGTCTGTGAACTCACACCCTGTACATGAAGGCATATGGGAGTGCAGCAACTGGTGACCTAAATGAGAACATATAAGTAGTTAGACCTCAGCGTTTACTCCTGGCCCTGGCTGTTAATTCCTTCTGTACATTGTGTGGGCTTTCACCACTGGACTCCACCAAATGTCTAAAATGCAGCAGCGTGTCAGCAGGGGCATATTCTATTCTCAGTCCCTCCCACAGGCTGAGGTGCCTGAGCACCTTCATCTGGGCTGCTGCAAGGGGAAACACTACACTTCCCTTCCTGTAGGACCATCACTAGCAAGAAGAGGTAGGACTGCCCCAGGAGAATGGATCTTTTTCATGGCAGCTTGAAGTTAAAATGAAAAATTTGTGAAAGGGCATCTCCACTGCATTATTTTTTTCCCAATCACTGTGCATCTTCCCCTGCCCTGCCAGAGTCTGACAGAGCAATTATATTCTTGATCAAAACATGCCACCTGCTGTTTGTGAGAAGGGAGACATGTATAGTCAATAAACTAACCAAACTGGAAATGTATATGCATTGCAAAACCAGTCAAAAGTCCTGGGTGCCACAGGTTAGAATCTGACCTTGGTCACCGTACAAAAATCACCTGGCAACACTGCACTCTTAGAATCCTAGAATCATTAAGGTTGCAAATGACCTACAAGTAATAGACTTTAACCATTAGCATAGAACTACTGTGTTCACCACTAAACCTTATCGCAAATTGCTGCATCCACATGCCTTCTGACCACTTCCAGGGATGGTGATTCCAGCAATCACCTGGGCAGCTTGTTCCAGTGCCTGACAACTCTTTCAGTGAAGACATTTTTCCCAACATTCAGTCTAAACCTTCCCTGTTGCAACTTGAAGCAGCAGTTTCCTCTCGCCCTGTCACTTGGGAGAAGACATCAACTCCCACCTTGTGACAACCTCTCTAGACTGATAAGATCCCCCTGAGCCTCCTTTTCTCTAGGCTGATCATCCCCATCCCCCTCAGCTGCTCCTCAGAAGACTTGTGTTCCAGACCCTTCTCCAGCTCTGTTGTCCTTCTCTGGACTTACCCCAGCACCTCAATGTCTTTCTTGGAGTGAGGAGCCCAAAATTGAACTCAGGACTCATAGTGTGACCTCATCAGTGCCGAGTACAGATCCTTTCCCTAGTCCTGCTAGCCGCACTATTTCTGATGGCCAGGATGCCATTGGCCTTCTTGGCCACCTGGGCACTGCTGGCTCATGTTCAGCCACCATCAACCAGCATTCCCAGGTGCTTTTCTACCTGACAGCTTTTCAGCCACTTTCCCCCCAGCCTCTAGCATTACATGGGGTTTTTGTCACCCAAGGGCTGGGCCTGGCATTTCACCTTGAACCTCATGCAGTTGGCTTTGTCCCATTGATCCAGCCTGTCCAGACTCCTCTGCAGAGCCTTCCTACCCTCTAGGAGGTCAATGCTCCCACCCAGCCTGGTGTCATCTGTGGACTGACTGAGGGTACTTGATCTCTTGGCAAACTCTTCCAGCAGCTCCCTCAGTGCCCTTGGGTGGATCCTATCAGGGCCTATAGCCTTGTGTATGTCCAAATGTGTAGCAGGTCACTGACCTGTTCTCCTGAATTATGAGGGCTTCGTTCTGCTCCCCATCTCTGCCTTCCAGCTCAGAGGGCTGGGTATCTGGAGAACAGCCGATCTTGTTATTAAACACTGAGGCAAAGAAGGCATTAAGTAGCACTGTCTTTTCCACATTCTTTGTCATTATTGATCTGCAAATCTGCAAATGCTGTGGGCCAGCAAGACCAGAGTCTGGACAACCTTGTAGATTACTGCCTTCCATCCAGAGCCAAAGCATGCAATTGGCACTGCCTAAAAAAGCCACAGTGCAAGCAAACACCCCTGCTGCCTCCAGCTGAAAGTTCCTAACACAGGGCAAGGAAGGGTCTAGCCAGGCCAGCAAAACTGCTGTTGAAGTAGATTACAAGGCAACACCCAATATCTGCTTCATAAGAGCAATGATAACAGAGGAGGCCCCTGGGAGGAACCACTGCCTCAGTGAAAGGGAAAATTCCCAACGGAGACACCATATAACATGCTTTAATTTTTGGTCAGCCCTGAAGTGGTTGGGTGGCTGTGAGAAGGTGAGGTGTCCTGAGACTTTTCAGCTGGTACCTGGGCCTGGATGGCTTTTGGGATGCTATTGAGGCATTCTGTAACACAGAGGCAGAACTGCAGCCCTCTTTGGTGCTGTGCCTGCAGTCCTGCCCCAGCACTGCCTCCTAGATTGCCTGCCTGCTGCTGCAGAGCGATCCCCACGGTCCTAAAGGAGTCTGCAGGACAGCCACAGGTCCCTGGAAGGGCTGGGAGACGGCATATGCTCTGCAGAGAGGGAAGGAGGGAAGAAGGGGTTAAAGGACAGAGGGAGGGACGGTTACATTAGCAGATGTCCAGGGCTGAAAAGTAGGTCACCTATTTCTGCCTCGGGGGGTGATTGAAAATCGACACTACATCAGTGCACAAACAAAGCCGAGTAATAGAGCAAGGAATGAGCCTCAGAAGCCTGACAGAAATCCTCCAAGTACACACATAGCTTTTCTAACACACCCGACAGAGCTATTAATTGAGACTAATTAAAAAAAAAATTACCCACATAAACGTATATACAATCACATAAGAGGAAAGGCTAATGAAAAGGAGAAAAATTGAATGAAAAACACTCAATAAAAGCAGAATTTATTTTATTATCCATGGGCAAGGCTTGGACAGACGTTGCAGGTTTTTCTTAGCAGCCTTATGCACATTATTTAGGCCTAGATTCTCAAGGCTGAGTACTAACCCCAGCTGATGCCTTTGTGAGTCCTTGTAAGACAGACACTTGCAAAGACTTCTGAGCTGGTGGCCCTCAGGGTGCCTGTGTCTCTCAACATGAAAAGTTTCCATAGCATGACTGAAGCAGGTCAGGTGGTCTCTGCAAGGCACTCCCTTCCTCAGATGTTGAAATTACACGAACAGCTAATTGCAATCACCGACACTTTTCAGGAACCTAATCCCATGCTATGAGGGCAAGAAGGTCAGGACAGATGGGATGAGAAGGAGGTGAGATACAGGTGGGTTTCTCCAGTCAGGTCAGGGTAGAGTCATTCAGTATTTATATTCTCTAATTTATTAATTAAAAAAAAAAAAAAAAAAGGACAAATTCTGATAGACATAAAAGCAGCACTAGCACGTAATAATCACTCCTGACACGACATTATCCCCACAGGATAAAAGCTATTGGACTCACAGTAACACAAAAGATCTTTCAGGTAGGAAAAAAAACAATGGACTCTTACTGTTTTGTATAATTTGTTCGGAAAACAGAATATTTCTGAACTTTTATAGATTTTGAAATGCCTTAAAGAGAAACTTCTGAAATACTTTAAATGCTGCAGAAAACATATGGGTGTGGGATTTATCTGTTTGGGGTATCACAGTTACCAGGCACTCTTCAGAGCTCTCTGGTGTGGGATGTTCCAAGCATAGCTTAAAAAAGTCTTATTCCTTGACGTCCTATTTCTTTCACACCAACAGTGAAATAACTTTTTGGAAAGAAGCTGTCAGGTGAAATCCTCAAACAATAGGACTTAAATCAGCTATCTAAAATCCAGACTTGGAGGAAGACTCAGGGAGTGTTACACATTTGCTACAGTCAAGTCCTTGGTGAGACCAATTGAGTTTGAAGATACTTGTTCTCAAGCAGGGGCTGAAGAACTACCTTTGCATTCTGGCATCTTTCTTGAACCATCCTAAGGTTAGTTCAAGCTCTGTTCAGCCTGGATATGGCATCCTTAATGTGCCTGTGCCACGTTCCTAATTTAAAAATGCTTAAATAGCATAGTAAAGTGGGTCATGAGGTCTCTGCGAGGCATTTCCTATCTTAGAGATGGGAACTACCTGCAGAGGTAATTGCACTCAGACTTCTTAGGAGCCTAATCCCTTTGACAGGCACCCCTCATCTTTGCATACATGTTCTACAACATGAGGGCAGCAGGTCAGGATAGATAGGAAGAGAATGGAGCTGAGATAAAGAAAGCATCTTAATTTTCCTTGAAGTACTGTGAAGGCTATTTTTCCACCTTCTATTTTCTTTGCTCATTTAGTCATCGTAGTTCTCAAAAGATAGGTCAGCTAATCATAGTGGTCCTTCCTGGCATTGAGACAGGGAAACATCTTCTTTTGTTGCTTCCTACCCAGTGGAACAATGGGTTAAAAACAGAGTTTGGCTCTGAATTTCAAGGTTGAAGTACTTAAACTATGTGCAAATTTTGATCTTGACCAGTTTGGGGGAATGACATACCCTTTTTCGTGGTGGAGTTGAAGGGGAAGAAAGAAAAGAGAAATGAAAAGCTTAAAGCAAAAATAACCTGCAACTGCTGCTTATGACATGCACCTGATTAGATGACTGTGTTCACAAGTTTGCCTGGGTAATCCAGCCTGTTTCTATCATCTCTTTCGGTCCCCAGCCACCATTTCACAGAAACTCCGTAGTTACTAGGCAGCTGTATCATGGCTGGTTGGGAAATGACACAATATATGCACTTTGCACGCTTGAAAAGCACCTTAATTTTCCTAGGAGAAGTACCATGAAGATAATTTCTCTAACTTGTTTTTCCTCTGTGCTAGTTTAATCAGCTTAGCTATTAAAAGATAACACGGGTTTAGGACTATCATTAGACCAGAGTGGTCATGTGGTTATGTTGTTATTAGCACTGTTGCTGAACAGTGTGACATTTTTTTAATAGGTAACTACATAATAAAACCAGTACCTAGTGCACATCTAATGAAGCAGAAGAAAAATTAACACTCTCTCTCCTGGGATCTGTATTAAAGTACCTGTCTAGCAGCTTTCTGCTCTCTTTTCTCCTCTGTCATATTAGTATCTCTATCAAAAGCATTTAAGTGCTTGAAATGGGATTAAAACACTGCAGTCTAAAATTGCAATCCTGCAATCCCCCTGCTCAGCTGCTCTGTAAGCTTTAAGGTATCAAAAAGTCCCTGGGAGGGCCCTGAGAAGGTCAGACAGGTGACATCTGAATCATGGTGCAGAAGCTCTGTATCATTTGGCCTGAGTCCCCAGGAGTTCAGTTTGGTCAGCATCCCAAATCCTAGGCCTGCTTCCAGGATACTGGACTCTTTACAGCTCAAGAGTCTTTAGGTATGTTTTCTTTTGAAGCACAGCCAGAGGGAAAAGAAATGGAGATGGTGCTCCTTTTATACAAGTCTTAATGAGACTGTGATATAGCACCCTTTGCCATGGAAATTTCAATCTGCACCTCCCAAATGTACCTATAATCACCAGATTACAAGCTCTCCTGGGGTGGGAAGGTGCTGCCAGGCTCCTAACAGTTAGGACCAGTGAAGGACGAGCAGTGCTGTACACCAGTCATCCAAGACAATTTCTCTGTACCTGCACTGGGCACTGCACGTGTATGTTGTTTAACAGATATTAAATTAAGTTCTGCTCACCTTTATGGCTGGACTTGTGTTTCAGCCTCACATGCTTGTTGGAAACTATACATTATTTTTTTCTGCTTACAGTACACACTCTGTTTGTTACTAGAGCATAATTTGCTTCTGATGTTAATAACTGATGTACTCAGGTCTTCCCCTGTTCCCCATGATTCCTAAGTGTTACGTTTGGATGGGAGATAACCTCCAACCCTTTTATCTCAACAAAATAACCAAAAGGCTCAAGGGAAACCACCCTGCATACATAGGGGGACAGTGGTAGCACCAGGACCTAATGTTTAGGATCATTAGGGTTCCATTTCTTCACCCATTTTCCCATGTAATAAGGTTTATGGAGTTTCCAACAAACTATGTCAAATTGCCTTTTGACCATGTCCTCACCAATCACTGTTTCCTCTGCTTTTAGAAAATGGAGTGCTTTGCCCATACTGCTGGCACACCTTGCCAATCTTCAGCATCCTCTCAGAAAAAGAGAGGATCCATCCCAAGAGGGATGGGGTTGATTAGTCAGGACAGCTTTCCTGTGCAGCCACCCAGCAGGCTCCCATATCTGCATGCTGGGCTCACACTGTGCACTTTGCTGGCAGGTCAGCAATGTTAACAGGTCCTGTCTGCTTTTTGCTCCCAGGTGATATGCCATTGATTGCTAGTGCTGGGCAGGTGGGAGAAAAGGATGACCAATACTGATATATGGTCTCGCATGGAGATGGAAGGGGGATGGCTAAAGCTCTCAAGTGAAAACAAAATGGATTGGTGCCAAAACCTCCCTCCATGCCTTGGTTCTTTCCAGCAGGGCCACAAGCATGGTATGGAGGTCCAACCCTTACTCCCCAGCAGCTTTGCCTTAGAAATGCTAATAGGATCAGTGCTTGAAATGAGATTAGAAAACTGAACTTGAACATTTTGTTTCAACTAAATGGATTAACTTGTGGGTCTGGTGTAGTCAAACATCCATGTTCACCCTCAGCAGCATAACCATGAAGTTATTGTTCAGAAATGCTCCTTCTCTCTTTTTGAAGCTACTTAGTTTTTGCAATTTTAATAAGATGTTGAGCTAAACATTAAATCATTAAAATTCTTTAATAGGCTTTATTCTCTCCTGAACTGTAAGATGAACAATGGATTTTGTAAGGGCTATGTTTAAACCAGAGGTGTTTCTGTCTTGGCTGACCTTACTCTATAAATATTCTTTCAGTGTTAACAGAGATGGGGACTCTAGTGCAAGGCACCCAATTGTCCCTCTTTTTCTGTGTCTGTTTCCTACATGTAACTTGTAGTGCTCAGAAGAATGAACTTCAACCAGATTAAAAGAAGTTAAGTTATGACTTCATTTTATGCCTGAGTTGATTGAACAGCCAGATATCACCACTGGGGAGGTTCAGCTCTAGACCTGTGTGCAGGTGTTCCTGTTGCCTTGCAGGCACTGGTGCTTCCCTGTGCCTGTGGGAAACCCAAGTCTGCAAGCTGGGTAAACTGGAAACAAACAACCTCTCATAGGATCCCTCAGCTGCCCTGGGGGGCAAAGGGAAGACAACATGTTGGTAGGAACAGGACTATGGTTGTCTTGGCAGAGCTGAAGCAGAAACACACTTCACATGCTCGCGGTCTGACATTATGGCTCTGTAGGAGCAGCAGCAGCTAATGGTGAAATGCTGCTGAAAGGCTACAGTCCTGCCTGCCCTCCTCTGCTGTCACATCCAGCAATTGCAGAGCCACAGGACAAGCTGGCTTGGCAGGCTGTGCCACTCTTGGGAAGACAAGTTTGCTCTCCAAGGTGTGGCAGAGCTGCTGAGTCACAGCAAGCCCTAAGAAATGCTTCCCCTGGCACCAGCAGGGAGCCCACCTGAGCCCTCCAGCTCCTGGAGGGAGCACAGCTATGGCTGAAGGATTATAGATGCACACTGAGGAAACATGCTCAGCATCCTTTGATGGGGTGACAGTGACTGAGCAGGCTGATTATTTGTCATTTTTTATTTGCCTATCACTTTATGCTGAGGAAGTGGCTTCCTCCAGGGAGTAGAAGAATTCATCAGAAGTGCTGTCTCTCAAAGTGCCACAGGCAGCAGCCATCACCAAGTTATGATACTGACACTTGAAGCCCTAGCCTAGTGATTTAGTAAAACACCATCAAGCTTGAGGTTCATTGCCTAAAAGTTAGAGTTCCCTGCCAGCAATAAAATACTACAGTCACCTGAAGCAGGCTAGGTTTTTGTTTCTGATTTGCCTGTAATCACAGGCACAGGAATGGTGTGGAGATCTTCAGATTTGCACATAACTGCCAGGGATAAAGGACTAGGATTTCAGTCTTTTGCCTCTGGTTCAGCTTACTGTGTGATGTTGGGCAAGCCACAAAACCTGCCCATTTCCCCTAGCTGTTCAGTAGTGTTTTGAGATCCTCTTTGTAGACATGAAGTGTTTCTACCTTGAGGTAGTAGTGCCCTGCCATTAGCAACTTATATGAGTAATGGCAGTTCCACCTGGACAGTTGTAGTTCTAAAAAATAATTGCACAAAATCCAGATTTAGAAATACATTGTTAGGAAATCTCTAATATAAGAACAGGGCCTATGAAGTCCCAAACTTTTCTGGAATTGTGATGAAAATCAGATATGTGCCAGTGCAAATATTATCCTGCCTCTTCTGAGTTGAGATGCATCCCTTGCTGCCAGGGCACATTTGCTCACGATATAGGCTGTGTCCACAGCAGCACTAAGTTTAACACTTAGTTATCTGTGAGGACATGCTTAATATTTACAGGAACTATACTAGGTACCTAACTATTTTACTGTTGTAGCTGTTCTACACTCAAGCTATTAATCCCCTCTCCAGATACCACTTCTGATGCTTGCTATATTCTATATTCTATGTTATATATTATATATTAATTATATGTTATATATGTTATATATATTTTTTATAATATCATTATCCTTTTAACAACCCACCTGCTTGTCCTGGGGATGCCATTTAACATGGTACACTCATCCATCCATTGTTTAGACCCATTCTTTCCTGTTAAGTCTCTACTCACAATTTCCAGTGTCTTTCCTACACGCTGTCATTGACAACACAACTAGAACTGCCTCTACACACTTTATATTGTGAAATCTGCATTTGTTGTAGGTAGTGCCGGTACTCTCTTCTGGAACATACAAGTGGCATGACACAAAGAAAACCACCCCACAAAAAAAGCAGACACAGTGAAAGAAAACAAAAAGAAGACAGCTAAAATAAATGTGGAACAAATACAGTTTAGAGAGTAGAGAGCTTTCTGGACTGACCATCAGCTGAAATGTTGAATAAAGATACAGTGTCCCATTTCATGTCGACTGTTTTGAGGATAATCCTTTTTTTTTTTTTTTTTTTTTTTTTTTTTTTTTTTACATTTTACTAAATAAATGTGCTTACATGAAAAAGAAAGCAAAAATCAGGCTGTACACTCAGAGACCTAACTGTGCAGTAGATATCAGCAAATACATTTCATGCTGCTGCGTTTTTGCCATGTGTTTGTGACACATTAAGATCACATGTACCCATAACTGCTGCAGCTCCACTGACTTATTCAGGCAGAATGAGACGATCATGTGTCTGTGCTGGCAGCCAACAATATCCTATTAACAGAAACAACCCACCAGGCTCACAGCTTGGGGAGGGCTTCTGTTCACAGGGGTTTTGTAAAACAGGGACGTTTTACTGAGCAGTAATAGACTGATATATGAAGGGGGGCAAGCACAGGCACAGCTCTTAGTAGGATAATGCACGCTGCAACTCAGTCTTCGGGAGAGCCAGTAACGCCTGCAGAGAGGACAGGAGGCAAAGCTTGGTCAACTGGTGGGAAAGACACAGGAACACAAAGAAGGCTGACATTGTGGTCAGCTTTTTATGCAATAAGCATTATGAAACCAAGCACCTGAGCAGCTGGCAAGAGTTTCCTTTGGACAAAGCACAAAGGCCAGGCCACATTAGCCTGTTTGCAGCTATTGTAAATCCGGTAGCTACTTTTCCTTAGAAGCAAGTGTCTTAACCTATCTTTCTGTATTTAGAGAAACCCCAAGCAGCCTATATTATATTTTGAAATTCTTGGACAGAATTGTGAAGGAGATGTGGAGTCCCTCTCATCTGAAAAGAACACACAGAGAAAGGTAAGCAAAGGCTGTAAATAGTTTACACTGCTATTACACTGTCCCTTTGTCTAAACCCCAAGATTTTTTATGTAGAGACACGCTCCCATTAGCACCTTATTCTTGTAGACCAAGGTTTGAGCCCATTTCTAGCTGGGATCACTGAAAAAGGTGCTGCTTTCTGCAGCAGCACCCTCAATATTTGTCTCTTGTCTCTCTCACTAGCTTTGTCTTAATGGGAGCAGACCTGCTGATTGTTTTTCAGAAGGAAGTACAACTGTACTGAGCTTAACTTTGTCAGATGAGCATGTGAAAGATGTGAGGATACATTATTCACAGTGGAGTTGCTTTATCTGAGACTGCTGATTCATAATGAAGGTAAAGAAATATATTGTTTTCCCCTCTCTTCAGTACATGAAATAAACACAGTGCTACCCTTCAGTTTTCATGTCCTCTACATGAGAGGCCTGCAAGGACTGCCCTAATGCTAAACTATCATTTCAGCTCTGTTGTTTCTTTCTCCAGTGTAACTAAATAAATTGAGTCCTTGCCTTAACTAGCCCATGCCCTTTTAACAAGAAACCAGTCAAAACCACATTGAAACTTGACAAAATCCCATTGAAGCCAGGCAAAAGCCCACCAAAACCAGACAAAACCTGTGGACACCAGGCGAGTCAGGTACATCTGATGGTAACCTGGCTGGGCAGTGTCCAACAGGTGGACAGATGTCATCCTGACAGTGACGTTCTGAAACCAGGGAGGCTGCCATGAGGGGCCAAGGGGCTCGAGCCAAAGGGGTCACCGGCTTTTTGGGCAGAGGTGGTTCGGGAGGCTTTGTGAGGGAAGGCCAAAGCATCCTGGCTGACCAGAAATTGTTCACGCCTTTAAGACACAGGGCGCTCAACACGCGCCGTGGGTGTCCTGTGCCACTTGTAGGGCACAAGGGGCTGCCTGTTCAGGCGTGTGCCACCTGAGCTTTGAGCAGAGCCCCTTGCCCGCCGTGCTCAGCCAAGCAGGGCTGCAGAGCAGCAGCCACACCAGCGGCTCGCAGGTGGCAGACGGGGAGGCTTGCCAAGGCTGAGGCACGGCACCCGCCCTGGATCTCACACAGGTTCATTGCAGAGCACTTGGGGCTGTATCGGGAATAGCGTGGCCACGGGACCAGGGCAGTGACTGTCCCCCTGCACTGCTGAGGCCACATCTTGAGCGCTGTGTCGTTCTGGACCACTCACTACAGGAAGGACGCTGAGGTGCTGGCGTGAATCCAGAGAAGGGTCTGGAGCACAAGTCCTGTGAGGAGCAGCTGAGAGAGCTGGGGGTGTTCAGCCGGGGGAAAAGGAGGGTCAAAGACCTTCCCACTGTACAACCGCCTGAAAGGAGGCTGTAGCCAGGTGGGGGTTGGCCTCCTCTCCCAGCCAACAAGCAGGATAGAAGGAAATGGCCTGAAGTTGCACCAGAGGTTTAGACTGGATATTAGGAAAAATGTCTTCACTGAAGAAATTGTCATGCATTAAGAACAGGCTTCCCAAGAAGTGCTGCAATCAACATCCCTGAAAATGTTCAAAAGGCAGGTGGAACTTGGGGACATGGTTTAGTGATAAGCAAGGCGGTGTTGCCGGTTGACGCCTGGACTCGATCACCTCAAAGGTAGATCATTTCTGACCTTAACGATCCTATGGTTTTATAAAACACACTCTGCCGGATCTTGGGTGGCGTTAGAGGCCTCACGGGCACCTGCACGGCGGCAGGCTCGGGAACAGGCACGTCCCAATGGCGCGGAAGGCGGCCGGGGCCGGGGCCGGGGCCGGGGCCGGGGCCGGGGCCGCTCGGGGCCCCCGCGGCCCGCGCGCGCCGCCGCCCTGTTGTCAGGCAGCTCGGCGCCCGCGCGCGCCCCGGGGGCGTGGCCCGGCGCGCTGGCCAATGGCGAGGCGCGGCGGGTGAAGCTGCGGGACGGCCGCCACCGCTGGCTCCCGCCCCCCCCCGCCGCGGCCTCCGAGCGCCTCGGCTCCGGATTGGAGGGAACGGGTTTATTTTTAAAAGGAATCGGCTTTCTCTATTGGCCGAGAGAGACGCCCGTCAGCGTGACGTTGCCTTGTTGCTAGGCTGGGAAGGTGGGAGTCGACGTGCACCCGCCCCGTGCGCTGATTGGCCAAGGGGAAGCCGAGAGCCCGCCGCCATCCGCATCCCACCCTGTCGCAGTCGCGTAGATGGGAGACTGACGTTGACCTGGCGGCCAATGAGAGACCGAGCTCCGCACAGCACCCAATAGGAAGGGGCAAACCGCGGAGAAGGGCGGTGCCGGGGCGAGGTGATTGGCAGGTGGGCGGAGGCAGAGGAGGGCTCGCCGGAGCTGCCATGTCCGCCATCTTGGAGCGTCGGTGATGGTGGCGAGCGGAGGTTTTCCCGCCTGAGCGGAGGCACCCGGGGCCTGTGGCGGGGGACGCGCTGCCGAGGTACGGCCGGGACGGCGCCGTGATCTCCGCCCCGCCGCTTCCAGGGGAGCAGCGCTCCGGCGGCGGCTCCTCCGCGGCTGCGTGGGCCTGGCGCCCGCTCACGGCCGTGCGGGGGCTCCGGGCGCTGCTCGGGCGGCACCGGGCCGGGGCCGCCGGGGCCGGTCGTGCGCGGCCTCCCGCAGCCGCAGCGCGGGGCCCGGAGCGGCCGGGGCGCGGCTGCGGGGCGCGGGGGCCGGAGCGCGGCGGGGAGGCCGGGCCGCGCGGCGGAGCCCTCCCTGCCCGCCGCCGCTCCTGCCCCGGCTGCCGCGCGGGGCTTCGCGGCTGGGACCGGGGCTGTTCTGGGCCTTTAGCAGGGCGGCTGCTTGGAACTGCACTGGTGTGAGAGCGTAGCAGCGTTTGGGTAAGCTGTAACTGCTGTTAAATGCGTTTGGCAAAATCTCACTTAGAGCCTGCCGGTCTTTCTGGTTTTGTTTGTGTTGGTTGCTAAGAACTTTCCAAAGTGTAAGAGGGAATTAGTGTTTTAGTCTATTTAGTGTCATACGAGACTATCTTGTATGACATAAGTGCAATTGAGGCTAAAGATCATTTCTGTCAGCATAAACGTTGTTTAAGTCAGTGGGATACTTTGAATGGGTGTGTTGCTATTTAAAAAAAGTGTTCTGAGTGGAGAAAACTTAGGAGTAGGTGGATAGATTTTGAAAAGAATCCTTTGAGATGTTGACAACTTAAAAATGAAAGATTATGTTAGTTACTGGTGGTGGTATTACTTAGGTTTTGAATGTCCTTCAGTGAAATGAGTAAGTGTACTCTTAACAGTGCAGTGTGTTTTTGGATTGCACAAATACCTGTGTGGGTTTTTTTTTAATTTTTCTGGCATGCTGAAAGATGGGAAGTCTCTGTTTCAGTGTTCCAGAAAGATTGCTGAAGTTATTTGAACTGAATGGTCTATTTCCAGTGCAGCAGACATGCAGATAAGACTCTGATTATTTATCTCTGTGTTATTTATGTTTTCAGTAGCAAGACATGGACTAACTGAAGCTTGCAAGAGTTTCTTTATTATACAAGTAGAAAATAACACTGCAGAATTACCTTTCAGTATGTAAATTGCTAATGAGACACCATGCAAAAGTGATATCCAGTTTACATGTTTTTCTTGATAGTTTGTATTTTTAAGTACTTGTTTAGGGTCACTTAAATTACTTGTTTTGTCCATCTATGATATTATTTGAACATAAGGGATTCTTCTTATTTGCTTTCTGTTTGAAAAACAGATTGTGTAGGTATTGAATCCTGCACTGTCTGGAGTTACTAAAGGAATTTATTTTCTAAAACTAGTTGGAAATAGTGTTTTGGCCAGAAGAACTGTTGGTGAGGTCTTTTTACAATGACCAAGGAAAACTATGAGTGAATTGAAAGGTGTAGTTTAGAAATTCCAGAAAAGCAACCTGTTTAACAGGAATGCCTTTAAGTAGGGTAGTGCATTACAGCTTCTTTACAAGCCAGTTAGATTTGTAGGTAAGCTGCTGTAAGCAGCACAGCTTTGGATTTTTAAAAAATACAATTCAAGTAGCTGTTATTCCCTTATGGAATTAAAGATACTGAGTAGTTTATGTGTCTCTTCACAATACTGCCTGCAAACTGCTCACGTCTGCTGAGTTGCTGAAGTGAACAAAAGTGACTTTTTCCTTTGCAGTGTTTCTGTCTTGCGCTTAAAGGAGGTGATGCTATAGCCTTTGTACCACTCAGGGAATCAGATCATGTTCCAAGAGTGAAATTCAAGTGAATTAGTAGATGGAGCCTGAATTTAGCAGTATTAGAGCAGAAATTTGTGTATGTAGCTTTAGTATTGGCAGATGTTTAGAGAGTGAACTCTGTTGTTATGGCTCAACATCTTTGCTTATTTACTCAGCTTAAGCTTGACATGAATGTACTGTGAAATGCTAAAGAGCTGGCTCAAAACCAGCCAGTCAGAAGGGAGAAATGTGTTGAAGAAGTGTCTGGTCCCCTCCCATTATCCATTAATGTCCTGTTTTGTTCAAGTGCTTAAAAAGCCTTGCAGTATGTATTTAAATCCACAGTTAAAGATGGAAGCTAAAGAATGGCTTGTTGCAATATGGTTGCAAAGAGCAGTGTTTCAGCATAGTACATCATTGTCTTCACTTTTGTATTCACTTTTCTTGGGTAACTGAGTTAATTTGTGGCCTTTGGAACTATGGTGGAAACCATGGCTTTTGTGCTTGGGCAGAAGAGGTGCTGGTATGAGCACAGTGGTCTCTTTCTGTGGCAAGGTAGGATGGCTTCAGCAGGCTGTGTGCCCTCTAGGTTAGTCTTGTAGTCGCACCTTCACCTGTGGTCCTTAAACTTGCTGTGTACTCCAGTATCTCATATTCCAGGTTTAGGAATACTCTGTTATCTCATGTTAATATCTCACACCCAGATTCTAAAGAGCAAGCTGTAGAGCCACTGTTTTTGGTAAAACTTTTCACAGTAATTAAACAAGTAGGGGTAAATGGGAAATAACATCTTACTTGTGTCTTTGTATTTTGGTAAGTTGGAGGAATAGAGCAAAGAACTTGAGAAACTAGTGATCCTGATATATTTGGGGTGGGAAGCAAGCCTGAAAGATCAGGGAGAAGATGCATTGAGAACATGAACATCATGTTGAAAGCTCTGCATAGCATGTTTAATTGTTTCTGTAGCGTGTCAGGGTGCCAGCATCTGTTTTAGAAACCATATGCTACTAAGCAACTGAAGTAAAATATTTTTCTACTCTTGGATATTATATGTAGCTTTATAGCTAGTTTGGGACATTTATCAGGAAGTGGAATAGACTGACGTGAAAAGATTGGAAGGACATGTGGTTTAAGCTTGCCTGTTTATGGAATAGCTCTTCACATAATATTGGCAAAAAAATTGTTGGTATGAAATATAAGCCTTTTTGTGACCCTTGATTATTCATTAGCATATATAACATGGCAAGAAGCATGTTAGAAATGGTATATGTGATTTGGAATAGGTGAAAAAGTTCCTGCCTAGCCCTTTGACTTTTTTTCTTCTTGTTGTTAGTTCATACAGTCATCCCTTAATTCTGTTAAATGGATGTATCTTCTTAAACTTGAAATACTCAGTGTCGAATCTGTGGGATATGTTGCATACCAGCTGTGGAAAAGAATAGCAAAAGCACCTTAGCATACAACCTTATGGACCAGTGAAGCTGTAACACTCCACTGGAGGGGAGATTTATGTTGTTAGGCCTGTAGGCACAATGGCACAGAAGAATGCCTGGGAAATGCAAAGTGGGGATTTGATTAATTAAGGGAAGGAGAGTAAAAAAGGAGAATAAAAACTGTATGTATGCACAAGCAGAAACTGTCCAGTGGTGAGATTTGAGGATTGATTAGTTTCCTTGAAAGGTTCTTAAAACTTTATCCAATTTCATTTTGAACGAGATGGTTCCAAGGATTTATGCAATTTAAGTTGTGCATCTGTGAGGAGGGTGGAGTTCATGGCCTGGTGGTGTCTCCCCTGTGTCCACTGGCCCTTCTTGAAAATGAGCACAGGAGCACCATAGGCCATCTCTTGTCACCTGTGCCAAAAGATGCTTTTAAACATGAAGAAATCTCTAAAGCCCTTTTAGGATGCCCAGGTCTGTCCTAGGTGAGGCTTGAGAGGTGGCCATGGGATTTCCAGTTTAGTAATCAAGCACAGTTGGGATGGAGGATGAAAACTTCAAATTTTTTAGTAGAAAGTAGGTTCTGAATTAATTAAATATGTTCTAGAATAGCTATTTCAGTACTAAAAGCATTCTGATTGTTAATTACAGAAGTGAATCACAGGCTTCCCACCCCTCTTACACAGTGGGTGAGTTCCCTTCTGGAGTGACCTCTGGCAGGATTTCTAACTGGATACCGGTATATAAAATAAGATTTTGTTGTACAAATTTAACTTCTGCTGTGGTTTTTTGAAGTGAATGCCATTATTTCCTAAACTATTCTGTAAATGTACAGGATGCTCCTTTAGAAGAGCAAAGCCCAAGACTAATCCTCAGTCGTGTTGCACATTTCTCTCTTGTGGGAGTAACCTAATTGATAGATTAAAACTTTCAGGTAGTGCTTTATGCAGTGGCAATGCTGGTGCAGGTGTGATTGCATTTTCCATTCTATTGTAACTGGTTTGAACCTTTGTTAGAGCAGAAAACAAGGGAGTAGCAGATACTCTCAAGGCTTGCCTTGCTATAAGTTGGTATTATTCCACTTCTGTTTGTATTGTGAAAGGGGTGTAAGCCACTGCCTCCACAGGCTGGGTTTCTGCACCTTTCTAGCAGTGTGCTTACACAATTAGTGATCCTCATAGAAATGGTGACAATACAATGCTATTTGCTTTTTTTGTAAGTATAGTGGAAACCAAGTTTTGTGTTTCCAGTCGACTTAGTGCAGGGGAAAATAAAGGAGTTTTTTGTGGGTTTTTTTGTTTGTTTGTTTTTTTTTCCCAGTTACTCTAAGTTTCATTAAGGCAAAAATCATAGGTTAGGTATTGGTGACAGAACTCATTCCTTCTGTTATTTGGAGAAATAGGGCTCTCCATATTCTGTTCTTGCTTACCATGTACCTACTACTTGGACCATCTTAAGAGTTCAGCTGTGAACTCTAGGTCTGGTTTGAACTGCAGAATTTGAATTCATGTTATTTCTTCTGCTACTGTCTTGATGGACTTGCTGGATGTCCATGTAACTGAAAGCTAAGTAAGTCTTCTAGAAAATGAGAAGTAGTAGGTTAAGTAGGTTACTTTTGACAACTTTAGCTGTTGTCACCAAACTTCTTGGAAAAGAATTGAAAGTTTAGAGACAGCTAAAGCAAAGCTGTGGTGATGGCAGGAAGAGACCCACTTTTTAAGTAAGGGGGGGTTCCTAAAGCATCTCCTTTTTTAGGAGCTCAAGGTCCATGTTGTGTCAGTGCTGGTCAATCTAGATGGAAGTGCGCCTAGAAGTTGCAGCAGCTCAGGGGTTTTGTTCCCATTGGCCATGTCTGTCTTTCTCTGTTCTTTCTGGCTCTTACAAAGGAGGAGTTTGTCACTGCTCATGGCAGCTCTGAGGGGTGATGACATGTAGGAGTCTTTTCCTGTCTGTGAGGGACAGCTGTAGAAGGTACAGTGTGTTGGCTGTGAAGTATCAGTTCTTCCTTTTGGCTGTGTCCAGCAAACATTCATCAAAGGATCCTTCTCTGTGTGTATTTGATGCTGATGATGGGCTCTTTGTTAACAGTGGTAATCCACATCTAAATAGCAAAAAATTGTTCACCAAACACTGTATTTGGTGAAATGTTTGATAAAGGACTTGGTAAAGGTAACATTAGTGAGAGATCTGCATTTCATAATGATCAACACAAAAAACTAAATGTATCTTTTCAGGCTGCTTGCTTGTGCTCTAAGGGCTAATGCTATCTTCTAGAGTCACAATATTAAAGTTAATAATTTTTTCTGATACGAGTAATATGTGATTGAAGACTGAACTTACAACTTCTCAACCAATTAATGCTTAATTGCTTTAGTTACTCAGTAGTTGTGCCAGGTGCAGTTGTCTTAATATGACTTCAGTACTTTTTTTTCCTGTGTCTGCCTCATCCAGTATGCCCTCCTGCTGTACTTAAATGTTACTTATTTTGAGAACAAAACCCAAAGAACTTTAACATAGATGAACTGAATACCAGTTACACTTGGCTTTGATGCTCTGCTTCAAAAATGCAAATTTATAATTTGCAAAAATGCAAGTTATAAGTATAAATTAATCCCTAATGCCTTGGTTACCGACTAGGGAATTTAGTTGCCCAGATTGGAATTGGAGAGATAGGATATTGAAGGCAGACAAGAATAATTCTGAATCTTTTATGTATGAGTGTGTCTGTGGAAAAAAGATTCAAAGTCTGAAAAACCCATGGGGTTTATGTATTTACTTATTTATATATTTTTTTATAGGAAACACCTGGAGTTGTTTTTCACTATGGGAAACTGGATGCCTTTTAGGGCATAACAGAAAGTGAAAGCAATGATATTAATACTTGTACAAGATTTTTTTCCCTTGAAATGCGCTGGTCCTGTCTTCCCCTCTTCTGGATTTGGGAATTCTGAATCTTAATTTGTAATCCTAGCTGTAAGGCTGGAGATTAGAATGCAATGGGGTTGGTTTTTTTTTTCCTCCCATGTTGAAGTTGTAGCCCCGTGCAGCCAGGAATGAAATTATTTATAGAGACAATAAAAATTTATAATGTGGTGCTGATCTCATCCTTATAAGAATAAGGGTTTATAGGTTATACAAATGTAGTTTTTAAAAAAAAATTGTGGGTAGTGAACATTGAGTGAAACCACCTAAGAAGTCTTGTTACAGACTTCAAGGCATCTCAAACTAAATTAATTTCTGTGCCACTTGGCATAGCAGTGACTTGACTTTTTGGAATGGTAATAAGACTGTCTTGACAAAAGTCTGTGTAGAACCCCAAATGTTACTGAAAAGAATAGAAGACTTAAGTTCAGTTCTTAAGTAAATTGATTTCTAAGTCTTTGGCTCAGCAGGGCATTTCTCTTTAGGGCTTTATCATGTAATGCTGTAGTAAATACCATTTTAAATTCTGAGCTTGCATTTTAAGTCGCTTGGTTTATTTGAAACTTTATGCTTTAAATCCCTTGAGTAGGCGTAGGGTATCGCTGTAGTTTTAACTATATCCTATCAGTGCTGTGTTCAGTCTTGCATTGGGATTAGTTATAACTATGTGTGTTCAGTAATTCTTAGTAAAGAACTACTTAGTAAAGAACTCTTGGTGAGAGTTGAGGCTCTTCTTGCAGCAGGAGAAAACTGTTGGCTGATAGATTGGTAGTTAAGAGAAAGAACTGTTAGGAAGGAATGGCTGCTTAAAGTACTATGGTGAGATACTGTGTGCCCTCTCTTGAAAGGGCACAAAGAAAATGAAAGGCAAAACAACCAGTTGAAGGAAGGGTAATTTCAGAAGGACACTGTGTCCCTTAACTGTGGCATATTGCTTGAATGGATTTTTTAAACTCTATTTGAAAGTATATACTAGTGTCCTCATGGTATTGCACAGCTGATGATCACTTCGGTGTAAAACTTTAGACTAATCAGCCTTTGGAAACAGTATTACTAAGAACTGCTGCTAAATCTTTGAGACACACTTGCTCCACAGTTGCCACTTGTATCTGCCATAGAATTCTGAAAGGCACTCAAAGAAATCTGCTCCTCTGATTTGTTTGAATCTTAATTCAAGAAGCATTGAAGTAGAATTTTGAAAAGATGATTTTTAAGGTCACAGAGAAGATGGTAGGTTTGGCTTTTTTTTTAATGGAACTTGAGCTTTTTTTTTCTTTAAACTAGGGTGAGTGTTGCACTTGGGAGGTGGTGTCTTATTCTGTTAGGCAGTCCTGATTTTTGTACTATTGTCCGAATAGAAGAGTTAATAGAAGAGTTCCATGGGGAAGGCATTCCTTCTGTTCAGTTGAGACACCAGAGGCACCTGTGCCGAAAAAAATGTGTGATTGCTTTGTGTGTGTGGTTTGTAAAAGGACAGCATGGCAAAACTCAGTTACTGGAGTCTCCAAAATGTACATTGCCTGTGGGAGTGGGGATTGGGAAAGAAAGATCACATTAGCTTAATAGCCACTTCAGGCTTCACTGGGAAAGATTTTGCACTGAAGTTTCATGATTTTGCTGGGTTTCTAATTTCTTTTCTGAAACATATTTTTACAGGTACCTAAATAAAAATGACGGTAATTCATTAAACTTATGTAGGTGAGAATTGGTGAAATCTTCCCGTTTAAAAACATTATTTTCTTAATTTTCTAAGATGAGTCTCAGAAAAGTCAAGCTGGTCGTTCTTTTTTAAAGCTTGTTGTTTAAGTAACAACAGTTACTGGGCAGTTGTCTTTGTAGCACTCTGTATTACAGAAGGAGGATATTGAGTCACCATTCAGCTTTCTTAGTCTTCGAGTGATAAATTAATTTGACTGTTCAGCATCCAGTACTTAATTGACATTTCATATGTATTAGAATATTTTTCTTTATTATGTACTTACCTTCATCCTCAGGATATCGGCAGAGGTGGGGAAACTGTTGTGTAGATCGTTTTCCCTGAATATATAGGGTATGTTCTGTGAAGGAAAGTAGTGTTCTTGTTTGGTTAAAGGGTCAAATAAAGCTGTAAGATTCCAAATGGCACTAAATTTTGCTAAGTATGGATACCAAAATCTAGAGAAGTGAGTATGCTAAAGTAGCATCACTCCCCTTGTATTGAGGTGCTCCTTCTGTGTTTTATTTCTCTTTCTTGGCATTGGAAGAACTTTTCTACTTTTGTCCCAGGGATTGTATTGTTAGAATCAAAAATGCTGGTATTGTAGGAAAAAGTATATATGGAGCTTAAGGTCTGTGGTAGATCAAGTCAATTTAGTGGTCTTTGCCCATAAGCAAATCAAAATAAAAGATGTTTTAACTTGGTTAAATTAAAGATTAAAGGAAGAAATATCTTCAAGTTTTCTGTTCATGATGTTGGATTTGAACACTCTTTGAAGAGTATTAGGGATTCTAACTTTCATTCTCAAAAGCAAAACATGCTTATGATACTGTCATTAAGGGAATATTTAGCTAGTGTGTGCATTTAGGGTGGGTTGAATAGTTCTGTCAGTTTTTTCAGGATATGGTAGCATTTCCTGGTATCCTAATTAAAAGAACTTAAGAACTTGCAGCTGTCAACATTTATTTTAATGGCTTTGTAGAGCTTAGCCTGAGGAAACCAGGAAGATACTCTTGCCCATAGCCTTTAACTAGTGCAGTTCATGTGACTTACAATGAAAATTCAGGTTACCTGAACAGCAGGTCCCAGAAGCCTTGAATGAAAGTGAAGAGTTAAGCAAGAAGTTACAATTGCTTAGGATTTAGTTTTGAAGTTGCTGTCTTCATGCGAGAGTCCACTCCTGTTCGCAACTGTAGCTGACTGGAGCTTCAGGAGACAAAACATTGATGTGCTCCTAGAAGAGGCTGACCTCCTTTTCTGAACTGCAAATGGTCTTTAAGTATTCTTTTTAACAAGACTGGTATTTTGCATGAAAAATATCAAGCAAATAGACCTGAATGCACTGTCTATATGTAAGGAACACTGGTGTCCTGGTTAGCAATTGCTGAAGTAACTTTCTTTTACCCCCATGTATTTTTTGTGTGCCTCAAAATCTGATTTATGTTCAACTTTCAAGGCCTAATCCACAAGGGGAGTAGGAGGATGAACTTGAGGAAAAAAAAAATCCAAACTCATGCTGTCTTTGAACTAATACAGTGAACAGAATAAAACACATGCTTATAAAAGAAAACTCCGGTAAAATTCATGCCTTTCAACTTCAGGCTGTGCCTTTAAATTACAGTAATTGTTTCTAAAATGTTCAAACAAAAAAGTTAAGTTTACTGCTAAAGCAGTGAGTCAGTGTTACTGGGTTTTTTTGCATTTCCAGAGTAGCAGTGCAGGAATTCAGGACTCATTTGCACTTGCAAATTATCAGCTGGTTGAGACAACAGTAGAACTGATGCTGAGTTGTCCAAATTCAACATCACCCATCTTATGTATTGGATTCAGAAGAGCTTTTACTCTGAGTAGGCTTGTGGTGATATAATTTAGGGCAAAGATGCAAGAGTCAGATCTGATTGCACTGTCCCTAATGGTGTGTTCCCTCTTCTTTGGCTGCACTGGCCCTGGTGGTTGATAGACCCTTTCAGTTGTTCCATCCCATGGACATGGCAGAAAAACTCTTTTCCCTCCTTCCTTCTGCATTTGCCACTTTTGGAGTAGTTCTTTTTTTCTTTTGGAAATGCCTTGGCAGAGGTTTCATCACTGTTGGGGAGCCAACAGAGGGTGACTGCACAGCAAGGAGTAGAACAAAGCTGCTTTGCATAAGCTAATTTAGCATCCTAAAGCACTCCTGTGAGAGACTATGAGGAATTTCAGTCCTTATCCTCATTCTGAGTGTGGATGGTGACACTTCAGTGTACAAATGTATCCTTTAAGCAAGGTGTTGGGAACTGATAGCCAAAGCATTCAAAGTTTAAGTCCTGACCTAAGTGAGGTGCTTCTTTGTGTTTAAAAATTGCCTTGGTTATCATGACAATTTTTCTATAAACTTAATTAGTTTACAGATGAGAATTCTAGACTAGTTCAGATGCACCAATGTCTTGGCCTTTCAGCTCTCACCACTACCAAATTGATGGTTGTGGACAACACTTTCAGGACAAGTGTCTTTGAGAACCATCTGTCCAAGGGGTTACTTAAAAGTTTTTGGGAAGAGATGTTCCTGATCATGTGGTAACACAGGAGTATTCTAACCAGAAGTGCTCCTTTGATTTTTTTTTTTTTCATTACTTTGATTTTTCTCACCTGGCATTTGGAGAGTTGTGGTAGGGGACAATGCTGAGTCTTAAGTTACGATTTCACAGTGCTCTGCCTGAATGTTACATTAAACAGTTTTGTGTTGCTAGCCTGTAATTTCACTGGCGGAATCTTTCTGGGCCAGTAAGCCAGTGGAAGAAGGGAAAAGACTCTACTATTTTGTGCTTCAGCTGTTTTTCATGTGTGTTGCATAAAAATTCTTGGACTTTTTCTGGCCTAGAGAGGTGACAGAACTAATCCATCCCATGTCCTGTGCTTCCCTTTATTAATTGTAGTCCAGGCCCTTACGTTCGAGAAGAGATGCTGGTGTTCTGCTAGTGGTTTTGTCAAGCTTATGTAACAACTTTATTTCAGATATATGAAGTTATATAAGTTAATGCATGCAGAGAATTACTGTAAGAGCAGCACTATTCAGGAGCTTTGCAGTTCCTGCACTTTTTAACCAGGACGCACAAATGTTGCATTGGTTTCTATCCATAGAGACTCTTGGTTGGTTTCAATGTTTGGGCCAATAGAGATGCATGGGAATAGTTCTAGAAACAGACATGGCCCAGTTCATGCAGCATTAATAAAATCAGTTTAGTCCTCTTTATGGCAACTGGACACATGGTTGTTAACTTCTCTTATCTAAAAATGTGTGAACAAAGTTTTTTAGGTAATACTTAAAAGAGATTTTGCCATGCTGTTGTGTTTCATGTGAAGATGGATCATACCCTGGGTAGTTGTGCCTTCCTTTATTTCATGGTATATTACATAAACATGAACATGGATGTGGTCCTGGTTGTGATGACTCTTCATAGTTCTGTGTTTGAATGTAATCCATCTGTACACATGACAATGCTTCCATCCTGCATGTTACCTTCAGGTCTAAGGTTTTAACCTTCCATCATTGGATACTTCTTCATGACAGGACTGTGTTAACTTGGCTGAACTATTGCTGAATGCAAGCCATCCCTGGATGTAGGAAAGCCAGATTTAAATAGACTTGAACCTCATCCAGTCAGGTGATTCTTTTTTTACATTGCTTTATGGAAAGACCTCCTGTGAGTTTTTGGGGGTGAGGGTTTGTCCCTTTTTTCATAATGCAGTACCCAATCTGTCCTGCAGAGAGGAGCAGTCTGAGTTAAAAAACCATATGTACCACTAAGTGTAAGTCAGTCTTTAGACCAGCCTCTATACTCTTGCAGATTTTGAGGTGGACTGAAAAAGTCCTGATTGACCAGAGCAGGGTTCTGGTGGTACACCCTTCACAGAGTATGCTGTAATACATGCACTCCAAGTATCTTGCTAATTTTAATTACACTGGTGTCTAATTTACTGTGTAATCCTGCTGTAATGAATTCAGAAGCCAACTGTTCTGGTGTTAGACGATGGTATTTAGACACTGAAGTCTTCAAACAGAAAGCAGAGTAGAGAAATAACAAAGACATCCTTGTAAGGGGAGTAATAATAGTGGTTTTCATTTGGATAGTTCCACTAGCAATTGAAATCTGTGGATCTTAAGAATGTGTAAACTCTTCTGAAAGTGCATTAAGCTAAGCAGGCTTCTTACTTTGTTTCCACATGACATAATTGAAGAAGTGATGTTCTCTCCCTTTTTGGAGCTCTACTTTGGAACATAGGTGCACTTGTAAAATGCAGGAACAATAACCTACAAAACTTCAGTGAAGTGAATTGAGTCCAGAAAATTTGTTTACTTTTTCTGCTCTAGTTCATCACTTGACTCACAGGGTATTGGAAGGTCTGTCAGGCATGGAGACCTCAAGGTCTGCAGGTGGAAAAATGCATTTAAAAGACCTTTAAGAGAATTATGGTCAGTGTATTACACTGAGCTTCAGTTCATGTGTATGTTGGTTGCTAAAATAACCTGAGAAATTAAGGTCCTTTCCAACCCAAGGTATTCTTTGAATCTATGATCTTTAGGTTGACACAGACCATCTGTTAAATCACCTGCAAAGATCAAAAACCAGCTTTGAAGACACAGCTCCTTATCTTTAACATGGAAGGTGGAAAATTAATACAATTAATCAGAATACTTGAAAAGCTACTGAGGTGAATAGTTGGGGTTTTTTAGCTGAATATGCCAAATACTGTGTAGTCACTGACCTGAGTTAATAAACATGCCACTAATTTTGCTCCTCTTCTTAGTTGCTAGTACTTTATTTTCCATTAACAATATTACCCATGTTCCCAAAAGAAACTGAAGAATTGTGTTGCTTGAAACCTGTGTTAAAAAGCAAAATCAAAAAGCCCCTCAAAATGCTGGAAAGTGAAGGTGAATTTTTGTTTCAGAAATTCTTCCTGCAACTACTACAAACAGCTAATTGGAAAGGAAAAGCAGTTTGTAGGGTGATTTTTCTTGCTTGTTTGGTGTTGACTAGAGTACGGACAGGTAAGTGTCAGTCTGAAGTCAGTTAAGGATACTTAATAGAGCTCGTAGTTCTTCCATTGTAAAACAAAGTAATATTAAACTATCAGAAGTAGAGATTTTCATAATGGTGATTGAATGCTGTCTTAATTTACCTTGTTGCTTTGGAAGCCTGGATGTAGTCTCTTGGTTTTTTTGAAGTTGACCTGTTTTCAGATGGAAACTGGCTGAATTCTTTATTGACTTTTTCCTACCTAACAGGCATTCTTAATGCTTCTTAGTTTATTTCTGTGTAGGTTTGTGGATAAATGACATTAATATAAGGGAATAGTTATGAAGATATGAAAAAAACTACTGCAGAAAGCTCTAGTAATGGGTATTTCAGGTCTTCCAGATCTGAAGATGTTATTTTATGGGAAATTGCTAACAGGTTTTTTTTTCCTAAAATCTGGATTAGTGTTAGATTTCAGTGAATTACAATTATAAAGGCAGTTTTATTTCAGTGAGGTGAAGTTTCTTCTTTGACTCCCAAAACTGGAAGGAAATGTTAAAATTGGTTTAAAAGTAAATAGGTATTTCAGATGACATGCTGCTTTTCATTTTATTTTCAGTGTATGTTCTGCTGAACTGACACTTTTCTTCCTAGCAAGTTATTTCTTTCCTCTGTTCACGTGTTATATTTGTTGCAAAACAGTCCTTAGTGTTTGTGCAGTTGTCAAGCTTTTGAATAGAACCTATTAACAATATTGAATGATACAATTTTTTTTTGTCGTTGTAGGAAGAAATCTGCTTCATCTAATTCAATGCTAATTCAGTCCTGCTAATCTGCTAGTACTGTAGATTGAAAGATATTTTTGCTGTTGCCAGGATACCCTGTAATGGGCAAGAAGCCTGAGAGAATCAAAACGTTCTGATTTTTTAACTTTTAAAAACTTTTGTGTTTTAACAGGTAAGAAACTATTAAACTTCACCTACAGCAGTAGATTTAGCTTCTGCATCTATAAAGCCTTATCCTAAAGCACTCAGAAACCACTTAAATTGTAAACTTTTCATGTCCCTGATGTCCACTAAAGTCACCTGATTTTGTAAGTTCACATTTATCACTTTCTAAGTTGCAGTTCCTTCTTCAGTTCAGGCTTTGTGGCCATGCATTCCCTTTTCTTGCATCTTTTTTCCGACTACTTTCTAGCTGGCTGATTCTAACTTATGTCTTTTAACCTACCCTGCTCTTGCACTATCTTTCTGCACCCTGCTTTGGTTCACTGTGACAATCAGGGGTGTTCCAGACACACAGTTGTGGATGTTCTGTTTGTTTTACAGCATTTTGCTTTTGTGCCAGGAAGTGTATCTGCTGCCCAACCTTTTTGAAAGTTTCAAAGCAAATGTGTGCATGAACTGACATACAGCAGATATGAGTGAGGTTTATAGATTATTATACTGAAGCAATACTGCCTTTTGCAACTGAATTTTTTGGTACTAAACTTCATGTTTCTGTGCAAAGGTGTCTTCTGGGTACCTATGCATTGTTGAGCTTGCACTTTATATTATTACGGAGTCATGTGCATTTCTTAGTGCAATAATATCTTCATTTTCATTTTGAAGCTAATTGGAAGAATTCAGAATAGGAAAAAATCTAACTGAATTCTGTGACCAGTGGATATTTTAAATTAGTAATTGGCAGTTGATGTGAAATGACTAGAAAATGATTCATCTTCTCTACTTGAGCAGGAGAGATTAGTGTCTTAATTTGTAATTATTGCATGTAATTAAGATCTTTATTTATTAACACTTAGTAACCAGTGGTTTGAGATAGTGTAGGAATTGATGAGGATATAGTTGTTACTTGGTATGAAATTGCTCTTGTAAATTCACTGCAGACTGTAGTTTCACCTGATTTTTGTACTTCTGTTGAACAGTTATGACCTCTTGAATTTTGAGGGATTGGTGTCTTGGAGTAAACGTGAACTAGTTTGGATATATTTACATACTTCATGTCAAAGCTATAGATTATTGGGGCATTCAGTCATAAGGGGGGGTGTATGTGCATATGATATGTGTGTGTGTATATATATATAATGTATTATATAAAAAATCATAGGATGACAGAATAGTTAGGGTTGGAAGGAACCTCTGGAGATCATCTAGTCCACCCTCCTGCCAAGGCAGGGTCACCTAGAGCAGGTGACACAGGAGCATACTCAGGTAGGGTTTGATTGTCTCCAGACCTCCCTGGGCAGCCTGTTCCAGTGCTCTGTCACCCTCAGTGTAAAGAAGTTCTTCCTTGCGTTGAGATGGAATTTCTTGTCATTTAGTTTATGGCCATTGCTCCTTATCCTGTTGCTGGGCACCATGGAAAAGAGTCCAGCACCATCATCTTGGCACCCAGCTTAGATACTTGTTTTCAAGAATGAGATGTCCTCTCAGTCTTTTCTTGTCTGGACAAAGAGGCCCAGCTCTCACAGTCTCTCCTCATAAGTGATGCTCCAGACCTCAAGCCCATCATTGTGGCCTCTGCTTGATCCCTCTCCAGTAGCTCCTTTTCTCGCTTGAACCGTGGAGATTAGATTGACCATAGCACTATTCAGAATAGAGGGACAGGCTCACCTCCCCTCCACCTGCTGGCCACACTCTTCCTGATGCACCCTAGGATACCATTGTCCCTCGTGGCCACCAGGGTACGCTGCTGGCTCATTCACAGATGTGTTTTTCTAGTTCTCATCTAGATAGGAGTGCAGCTGAGATTGATAAATGAGGGTAAAAGTGATTTCACTTCATTTTTAACTGTTCTGTCACAATAGCAGGCTCCTTCTTCTCATGACTGATAGAGGAATGAAAGTCCCTCCTTTAATAACTTGCCTCAGTAGGAGGTGGTACCTTGTTAAAGAGCGTGTTAGGAGATCACTGTCTTCATCCAGTTCTCTGGCATGTTTTTGTTACAGTCAGGGAAAGACTGCCACATGGCATCTCCTGCATTCCTCTCAAGAGGATGTAGTTACCCTCTGAAAGTATAGTAGTTAGCAGAGGAGCATATGTGCTGTGAAAGACTATAGTGTCTGGAAGGAATCCTGTCATGGCATCAGGAGGCCACTCTGGCTGCAGTATGTGGCCAACTATGGCTGTCCTGGGAGCTTGGGAGGCTGTGGCCTAAGAGATGTGCTCATGTGGGAGAGGGAGGCTTAGGTAGACCGAGGTCCCCTTTTCAGGGATCGCTTCCCTGTTCCTGCTGCTCCTTGGACACAGGGACTGCCCTCGACCTCCTCTCGTGTGCCTAAGCTTCAGCCTGCTCTTCATCTTGTGTCTGGGCTCCCCTGCATGAGACAGTGGCAGCAGTTTTGCAGGAAGGTCAGAGATCCTTGGTAACCTCCCACTCTGCAGCCCCCTGTGTCCAGCAGTGGCTGAGAAGAGGGTGAAGCATCCAGAAATCCTGCTCTGAGGAAGGAAGTGCAGCCAGCCTACACAAGATCTCCCAGCCTTCCATGAAGGAATTGTTGGTTGGTTTTGTTTCCCTTTTAATATCTCTTCTAGTTTGTTATGCCTGTGGACTAGGAAGGAATGTGCGTGGTATTAGAACTATGTGTTAAACTGTTGAGGTAGAGGTGTTTCTGTTTTCTTTTCTATTTAATTCCTATTAATTTCAAACCATTTATTTGTTCCTTTCTTCACAGAGTTTCTTTGAAACTTCACTAGCTTATTATAAGTAATGAAGTATTTCTTTTCCACTAGGTCTCAGGTTTGTGATGTGAATAGGCTGGTCTGACACTGAAGAAACAGCTACATGTTATTTTGTATTCACTTGAGACTTGTATTCTGTGTCAAATTGATCTTATATTTTGTTTAAGAAATGTGGCAACTGTACCACGAAAGCTTATTACTGCTTTTTTTTTTTTTTTTTTTTGTGCTTGCTGGGTGTAATTGTAAAGCACTGTAATTAAAATGAGGGATTTTGAACACCAACTTACATCTTTGTAGCTAATAGTACTCAGTGAACCTCACTGCTCTGATTGAAAAGAAATTTATTCCAAATAGGTTAGGACAGGCACTTGTAGACTGCAAGTTTACAATGGGTGATGATCTGCTGAGTACAACAGGCAGTTTAAAAAGTAGCAGCTAGAGTGTCTTCTGTCATTTTCTTTCACTGGTAATTCTCTTCGGCTCTAAAGTTTTTTCAGAGGTGCATTCATACTTAGTTTTGTTTTGAACAAATGGTCCACTTTCAGTGTCAAAAGAAGCACTTTATAAATGCTAGGACAGCGTCTCATTACTGTCCATTGATTTGAAGGAAGGCGACCTCCTGCCCTAAACTGGAATCTCACTAAACATACCTAGATAGTAACTAGGTGAGGTTATATGAAGCTGGCAGAAGGGCATGCTTGGCATTTGAAATAAATCTCTTAATGTGTTTAAAGGTCTTAGAAGATAGTCTACCAAAATTTTTCATGATAAAAGCTTAATAAATTATCTTCACTATTACTTTATCCTTCATAAACTTCCCTACCTACTTGGTTTTTAGGATGCAAGGGATTCTTTGCATTGGAAAAGCTTGTTTCATTAAGAAGTGCAAGACCCTCCTAAAATCAAGGACTCCTTTGGTGGTTGCTCTCCTTGCATCCAACAACTAGGTTGGCTTTTGCTAGTTGCTGCACGGAAATTATAAGTCCTGTTTTGCTGAAGTAGGCTGCATCACTTAAGATGCATTTCAATTGTGGAAATGTTTGTTGGTGCAAAAGTAACTGAATTTCTTTTCCATCTGTGTACTTGAACTCTGTAGTAAGAAAACTCAGTAGTGCACAAAGAAAAGTGACAGATTCTGAGTTCTTTATAATGCAGTAGTTGTTACAACTTTATATACAGCATTTCTCAGAATTTCACATACTAAGGAATCTTCAGCTTGACACTGATACACTTAAAAGTTTCTCTTGCTTGAAAAATGAAACTGGCCATTGCAGTAAAATCTGTCAAGTTCCTTAGTGAAGCTCTGTGTATATGCCTTTGACATCTATGTAGTTATCAGGTAAATAGCCTTCAAATGGCTACTGAAATCCTGGTTTTCTTTCTACACTGGTCTAGATGCCCATGTTTGCTTGGAGCTGCCACTACTCACTTTTATATGGAAATCTGAGGTACTGAGTCAGAAGGAACTCAGTGTAAAACACCCTTCTCATGTTTGTTTAACCTAAGTATGATGCTTAAAATTTCAACTCAAAGGAGCAGCTTACTGTAGTTTTACTATTTACTGGAAAGACTTCTGAATGCCTTAAAGACTTGTTAGTCTGTTTTGTAAAAGGTTCAGTTTAGGAGACATTGTCCAAAACCATATGCTTCTCTGACTGGAATTCACATCTTAGTCTGGTAGCTTGAAAACGGGAATATGGCTATTCAGGAAAGGTGTGTGTGACAGCTACCATCCCTTGAAGGTAGCTTAGAGACTTTGTGATACAACTGTTGCCAACCTTTTTTGATGGAAATGCCACTTAAGCACTTGACCTCCAGAAAGAACCACTGATGAGTTACTGTTAAAAATACCTGTGTGTTTTTCTTTCCCTGTGACAGACGGAAGATTTAATTTTCCTTCTTGGTCTGAAAGGATTATTTCTAAGCTTTTTCTTCCATTTAGCACATAATAAAAGTGAGAATTTCAGTTACCTCAATGCCAGCAATTGAAAGCAGGCTTTCTTTGCTTTGTTGAACTGCTTGTTTCTTTTCAGATTTAAGTCAAGTGTTTATTACATGGAATGCTATTTAGCATTAATTCAGAGAAGAATCTGTTAACAATATTAGTTAATAAAACAAACCAATATTTTTATGGATATTAGATGTTACTCAGGATCTTGAAGTGTCATAAGTTGTGCATCAACAGCTTCATGTAAACTTTTGTAAATATTGTTTAATGAACTGGATGTCAGTCTTGCTTCCTGGGAACTTTCAGAGATTACAGAAGACTAACATGTTACCAAAGACAGTTTAATACACGCAGCATCTTTACCAACTTTAACATATTTTGTCTTTCCACATGAGTTTTTACATCATCTTGGCTTATTTTGTTTCTTGTAGTTTCTAATCTTGAGCATGTCTCGTATTTGGAAGTCTTTTGTATCTTGCATTAAGTCCAAATGTCTTTTTCTGCTCTGACTGAAAGTGAGGTAACATTGGGAGTAATACAACCCATTTGACCCATTGAGTTTTTTGTAAATTTGCAGGTAGTGAAGTTTTGGAAGGAGCACACTTTTGGGTTTTGGACAGAAGGCCTAATGCTAACGTTGTTAATGGGACTGAAATTTGAAAAAGCATGATGATGATTCAGAATTTCAGAATTAGTAGATTTTGGGAGGGAGGGTAGAACAGTAGGCTTTGAGAAAAATAGCAGTAACATGTTTTGATTTTAAAATTTCCAATCAAAACTATGCTAGGCTGATTCTAGATTACTGTCAGTAATAATGCCTAAGAAAATTCTCTTCTCTTCAGGGTTCCTTGACTTTCCCTTTGGCACAGTTTATGTTGTTTATTTTTCCTTATTTCAAAGGACCTGGGCTCCTGTTGAGAAGTGATGGAATAATCTGTGGCCGGCACCTGACATATTGAGGGAGCAGCCCCTAAAGGAGCTTGCCTGGGAGACAGTTTGTGAAATAACGCAGTAACATGTTTGCAGTAGTACGCCTCTTTTTTTGTTATTGCTCTTTTCCATTGTTGAATTTCTCTTGAAATAACTGACTGAGAAATACATTGAAGCTACTGAAATGAGCATTAATCACCACGGAAGTATTTACATCTTGAATTAGCATTGAAAGTGGTTACTTATGAGCATGGTACTTTCACTAATTGGGGCAAGGGGAGGGATTTGATCTACTTTCTAGAGGTTTAAAAATCCCAATCACAAAAAATATCCTCTGGCTTTAATAATGCACTGTTTTCACTTCCTGACAGTAAGTTTGTGTGTAGCTTGCATTACCCACAAGCTGGTGTTTTTCATAACTGTATGAGTTGATTTAAGCTAATTTGTAAGATCAAGTGTGTTAAACCCTGCTTGAAAGTTTACTAATACTTTTAGTATAAAATAGGTTTTTTTCTGCTTCCTAATAATTTAATACTTACATGGGATGTTAGATTAGTACCAGTACTGCAGTCAAATAAATCTATACATTACCTGATTGATTTTATTTGAATCCATGACTTTATAAACAGAAAGCTGTGTAATCTAAGGTCAGTTATGAATGTTACAACTTCTGAAAAAAGGTCAACAGAGTAAGGTGATCACTATGTAGTGATTAAAGCAACAATTAAAACCCTCAAAGCAATTAAAATGTCTCGAAAGTGAATATACCAAGCTTTATAATATTTAGGATGAATAGTGAAAGTCTTGCTAGTGGAAAGATTTTACACGCAAAGGTTTTGCTAGATCCTTGAGGTTGTTTCTGTTTCCAAACTGCTCAATTACTAAATTTGACACAGTGCTGTTCTGAGTAGCTGTAATGTGCATGCTGAATCAATTTCAAGTTGGAAGTGCTTAAATGCTGCCTCTTAGTTGCAAAAGCATTGGGTATTTCTATTCTGTATTTATGGGGTGTTTTGAGTGTATGATAACAGCATAGTTGGATTATTGCCTTTAAGCTTGTTCCTGTATACAGCCTACAGTTGACAGAAATGTCCTTGCTAAAATAATACTGTTCACTGAAATTCCCTGCCTTAACTACATGTCCTCGCAGCTGATTTTGCTAATGCACAGCAGTAACTAATATATTGATTTAATCTTTCACATGTGGAAAATATTTACTAAAGGACCAAAAGGAGTGTTTCTTGCTTTAAGTGTGCTTCTCAAAATTGCTGCTTTCAATTGTAAGGAAAGGAAAGTTTTTCTTACTGTGTTCTAGTATCTCTTTTCAGTCCAATTAAAATCTGCATTCATATAAGCCCAGTTAATACTGTGTCAGACGTCAAATATCATGTGAAAGCCTTGTTTTCAGGGCTGGAGAGAAATTAAGTGTTTGTATGGAGCTTAATGAGAGGTGAAAGCAAGAATTTATTGGATATATTGTAGACTGAAATACTCTTTTCTGATAGCACAGTTGTCTCAGTAGCAACTGTTCAAAAAGTGTCTTAGAGGAACAGAATTGATATAGAGGTGCCAAAGCATTTTGTAGGAAAAGGTGAAGTTGTTAATTCTTACAGATCTGTTACAGCCTCTTTGAGTGTTTCAGGGGTTGGGGCCACTGCCTTTGACGTGTTTGTGTCACACATCTTGGCCTTTGCTATTCCTCCTCTGTCAAGTTTGTGGAGGCAGGGACAATTAGTGTAGTGTTGAAATTATTTCTTCCTTTCTGAAGTATGCTCTCTGCAAGCTAAAATTCTTTTAATTCCTCTACCTTTATAGATGCTTTCTTCAGTGGTGGGGGTGGTATTTCAGTGCAGTTATTCTCTGTCCATTTCATCTTCACCCAGCTCGATTAATTGCTGAGCAAATAGCTCTGAATCTCTGACTCAATGCATAGATTAAAAACAAGGAATGGGAAAAGCAAATTTCATACCTTTTTCTTTAATGCAAATTAGTACATTCCTCTCATGTAAGTAAAACCCTGCCTGACTCTTACCTTTGGATGTTAGAATAATACCTACTGCTAATATATTGCTATTCTTCTTACACAGACCAGCATGTTTTGGAAATTTGATCTCCATTCGTCATCGCACATAGATACCCTTCTAGAGAGAGAAGATGTAACACTGAAGGAGTTGATGGATGAAGAGGATGTTCTACAGGAGTGCAAGGCTCAGAATCGCAAACTTATAGAGTTTCTGTTGAAGTCAGAATGTTTGGAAGACTTAGTTACATTTATTATTGAAGAGCCACCTCAAGACATGGATGAAAAAATTCGATATAAGTAGGAAAACTTTTGGAGTTGGGGGAGATTTGGAAGGTGGAAAGAGGACTAAATAAATCTAGTTAATTTGAGAGTGTGAATCCCTATGTACTGGTATATAGTACAGTATTGGTGTGTTTGAGATTAAGTATGTTTTCAAGAGGCTTCATTGAACTTCTAAGTAAATCATTCTAATATATGCATGGTTTTCAAATGGAAGCTTCTTATCCACAAATGCTTTCAAAACCAATTCATGTCCAAAGGAGTTGCTAAAAAAAGGTTCAACCAGGACTCGCATTAAGATTCCTGTAGTTGTGTTTAAGAATATAGTTCAATGGAAAACCCTTTTTGGGTAGTATAACTGAATGGTTAACTTTGTTTTGTTGATTTGTAAGATGTTTTGAAGATACCTTTTAGAAGATCGTGATACTCCTTGGAACAATGTCCTTAAGGTCTCAATGCTGATGTTTTCCTTTCCAGAGTGTATGGCCATGACTTCTGGCTTGCTGAGAAGGTTCAAGCTCAAAATCCATCTAGCAATTTGTAGACAAGCACTTCTACTGCTTTTGGCCTATTTTAGTGTTGTCTGTACAGAAAGGTGCTTTTTTTCTTAAAATGGTGTGTTAAAATAATGTGAAATAAGTTACACTCTTAGCTGCAGAACTTCACCATTTCTGAAAAACCAAGCCTATTTCTAGTAGAGCAAATAAGTCAGTACTTGAAGAGATAGATTTAACAATAGATCTTGAAACGAAAGCTTACTATCTCCTTTTTCAGAAAGTGTTCTGTTGCTACTGAAGATGGAAGTAGTGCCCTTCTTAAATGAAAACAGAGCTTATAGGCTGAATGTGCAGTTTTATTACTTTGTGTTAGTTTGCTATTTTAGTGTAGACCACCCCTGCTTGAAAATTTAGTCAGATGCATTACCAGGTTCTGAATTCAGAGGTGCAAGTATGAGAGTTCTGATGTATGAGTGATGGATGATTTTTTCTTTTCCCCAGATACCCAAACATATCATGTGAGCTGCTTACATCAGATGTCTCACAGATCAATGATAGGTTGGGAGAAGAAGAATCCTTACTTCTGAAACTGTACAGCTTCCTCTTAAATGAATCTCCTCTAAACCCCCTACTGGCCAGTTTCTTCAGCAAGGTGTTAAGTATTCTTATCAGCAGAAAACCAGAACAGGTAACTATTTGTAAACTCTCCTATTTTACAAGTGCTCTAATAAAGCTGTGGTACTCAGCAATTCTGCTTTAAGATATACAGTTGAGGGGTAGCAGCAGAGTCGAAAGAGAGCATTCAGGTTCCACCTTAACTGAAGACCCCTTTTCATTATGCACACGATTAAAAAATACACTTGGATGAGTAGGATGTATTTGATTCAGATTTGCCTGAGCTATTTATGCAGCGAGTGTTTGAGTGCCTACCTTTTGGCTTAGCTCTGTTTTATATGATCATATTTGCATTTATTGCTGTTAAAAGCAAATGTAAATGACTTGAATCAGTGATAGTGGTCCTGACTTGGTGTGAAGAATTATTTAGAACAAGGAGAAAAACATTTGGAGTCCTTGCTCAGAAATGCTCTTGTGCTCAATGTATGTGGTGCAATATTGCAAACAGCTGCAATGACTTGGTTCTCAAACTTGAGATACTGTTTGTATTAAGAGTTTTGCTGTGTTGAGCTTTACCCACTAAGCAGAGGTGAGACTGATTCATATCAAAAAGAAAACCTGACTCTGCCTTGGGTTATAAGTAGGTTATGGTCAGCCAGTTGGGTTTGAGAGGGGACCCAGGACATACTGCCTGTAGTATGGATCTGCCCTGTGCCTGGCTTTTATTTTATCTTGTTTTGTACTGAAGGCTTTAAGTGGCAGAAGTTTAAGAAGTTCTCATCTATTTTTGATAGGAGAGTGAAATGGAAAGTGATTGGTGTAATTTATTATGTAAAATACATGAAGCAAATACAAGCTTACTTTTTCATTTCCAGATTGTAGATTTTTTAAAGAGGAAGCATGATTTTGTAGACCTCATTATTAAGCACATAGGGACCTCTGCTATCATGGACTTGTTGCTCAGGCTACTGACTTGCATAGAACCTCCACAGCCCCGGCAAGAAGTGCTAAATGTAAGTAAAATATCGCAGACCTTTGGTCTGACATGTGTGAACTCTAAGCTGGCTTCACTTCTGCTGGCTTTAACTAAGTTTATTTCTCGAATATGCTGAAATTAGATGTGTAGGTGTTTGTTTGTTTGTGGTTTTTGTTTGTTTGTTCTTGGTTTTTTGTTTTTGTTTGTTTGTTTTTTTTTTTTCTGAGCTGCCAATATTTTTCCAGTGAAACTCTGCTGCTGCTGGGGACAACTTAGAACCCGAGTGGCTGGTCTCTTCCCCAGTCATTGGTATCTAACTTACACCAAACACATTTTGGCATCAAAGTTTGTTGAAATTAACCTAAGATTTTCTTTTTTACTGTGGCTGTGAAATACTGATTTTAGATTTCTTTTTGTTCTGAAGTATTGTTAATCTTTATTTAGAAGTATTGACATTATGACTTATGGCAATTGTCAAAAGGCTCCTTTCAATTTCATGAGTTCATTTAATTAATTCACTTGGGAAAAATTCTTATTAACATCCACAAACATTTTTACAGTGGCTGAATGAGGAGAGAATTATCCAGCGGCTTGTAGAAATCGTACATCCATCTCAAGATGAAGATGTAAGTATTGGCCTGATGATGCCTTGGACTGGCTACCTAGCGCAGAGGCTAGACAGATTTAGAGAATAAAGTGGGTGTTTATTAAAGGCCTTTAGCAGATACACCTTGGGCAGCGCAGGAGCCTCGCAGAGGCTACACCCAAGATGGACGGCGGTCATGAGTTTTCTCAGACAATGGAAGTTTGGTCTATTTGCATATCAGAGGTTAATTGTCCAATTATAGCTTGAGATAATGAAGTTGTTGCCCTGGTTTGATTCTCCTCTCGATTCACTTTTGCTGATACTTTTCAGGCCTGAGGCTGTGATGGTGACCTTGGTTCTCAGGCCTGGAAGGATTTTGTCTGACCAAACTGTGAAGTGAGCTTGCTAACACTTTATGAAGTTCACTTACACACTAGTGCAATACAGGACCTGAAAAATAGAAAAGCTAAAATTTAAGGCAGCACTGGTACTCTCCTGGGTCTGTCTGTTCAGCTGTACAACATGGTGTTAGAACTTTTAGTTTTACTGTTTTCTGCTTGCTTTTTTCAGTAAGCTGATTTCTGTATTAAGTGTGGTTATTTGAGGAAGGTTTGGTGGTTTTGTTCACCTCCCTACCCCCTTTTTGAGATCCATATCAAAGCGTTAGGCATACTTGGAGTTGTTGGAAGATTCAGCTCTCATGTTTTGCCACCTTAATGTTGGAAATAGATTCTTGCCTCGTGCTTCAAGGGTTGGTTTTTTTTGTTTTGTTTTGTTAAAGGTTAGTTATGGCATAAAGCTACTGCCTGAATGTTTTTTGAGTGGGAGAGCTCTTGTTCATGTTGAAACTTTTACCTTTTTAAACTGAAGAATTAGAGTCTAGCATGTTATTCTTGTAGTGCAAAGTGCTGTTTTTCTGTTTCAGAGGCATTCAAATGCATCACAGTCACTCTGTGAAATTATTCGTCTAAGCAGAGACCAGATGCTACAAGTACAGAACAGTTCAGAACCAGATCCACTGCTTGCAAGTTTAGAGAAGTAAGTTGGTTTGAATTTTTGATTTTATTCTCACTTCATAAGAAACTAGTTTTTAACTTTTGACCTTGAAAATCTTCAGAAATGGCAAGCTCTTTTCAGGTTAATTTTCTTGACTACCTGTCTTTTTGTGTAGTGAAAAATAAGTTGGCAAGTAAGCAGAGGACACCTGGAGGATTTTCTAGTGGGGAATGTGGGAGAGAAGTTGTCTCACTAAATTATTTCCTGTGCTGCCCAATTGAACGATATCTTATGTGTGGAGGTCAGCTTGATCCCGTGCAGACTAAATATGGGAAACTTCAGCTTTGTTCTGTTACTTCTTTTAAGTTAATCTAAGTGAATGCTTCTGCCAGAAAAGATTCTGTATTCCATTTTCCCTTTTTTATGTGGGCAAATAGTAGTTACTTTTGCTAACAGCTATCCTGAAGTGATTTCATCTGTTACCAATGCTTTTCTTTTCAGACAAGAAATAATAGAGCAGCTTCTGTCTAATATTTTTCATAAAGAAAAAAACGAATCTGCAATTGTCAGTGCAATCCAAATCCTCTTGACCTTACTTGAGACAAGACGACAGACGTAAGTGTTATTATTTCACTTGGTTTATGCCTGCAGTAGCAAATGCTTTCCTTGTGCTTGAGACCAAACCATTTCTGTGACCTGTTGTAGCTGAAGGAGTAAATCAAGTGAGTGTGGTTGGCATTACTACACTTTCACCAAATGACTGGTCTTCCTTCAGCTTTTTCTAGTGTGAGTACCAATAGATCAGACTAAATACATTTCATCAGTTTGTTTCTGGATACAGGGAATAGAATAAATAGGTATAGTGCAGTGACTGAATATTGACTTTTTAAAAGTTTTGTGTAATATTGTTGCAACTTAATTTGGAGAAACTGCTGAACACATCTCTCTGGTACATTCAACCTACGTTGTTTCAGATAGACAAATGAAGCTCTTTATCTGCTTCAATAAAGCAAATTAAAATGTATTTTTTAATCTCAAAACTATTTTGGGGATTTCAAGCACAATAAACCTAGAAATACTAGGGCTAGTGTTTGGGAAAATCTCTTGTTCAACCATTATGCCACACTTAATTTTTATGTGTGTGTGACCCTAGGCTTTTGCGGTTTTTGCCTCTTTGTTATTTTCACATCCTTTCAGAACAGTTACATACTACAGAGATGTTTTACAGCTAGTTTTGGTACTAATTACCAAATTTTGCTTATGTGCATTTTAGATTTGAAGGTCATATAGAGATCTGTCCTCCAGGCATGAGCAATTCCACATATTCTGTCAACAAAAGTGTTCTAGAAGCCATAAAAGCACGACTTTCATCCTTCCATGAGCTCCTACTTGAGCCTCCAAAAGTAAGTGAAATCTTGCGTTAACAAATTAATTGAAGCAGAACTCCTCACCATGTGTCTGTTTTAGGCAGATTATAATAAACAAAACCCAATCTGACAACTTTCAGGCAGGCACCCAGGCTACTTCCTAGCCTGTTGTGAGCTTTGGCTCAGGCAAACAGTAATCATGAACAGCAATGCTTTGTGCTTTTCCAGCACAAACTTGGTTTAATTAGCAAAGTAACCTCGGAGCAATTACTCCTTTCTAAAAGCAACAAAAAGAGATTTGCTATGTATTCTCAAGGGAGGATTTTGTGCTTGGAAATCCAGTCTGGATAGGAAACACAGACTATAGATGCTGCAGTTGTTTGGAACTTTGGAATGGCCCACGTTAGACTTGTGCAATTCTCTTGACTTTCCCAGGACCCAAGTAGATTAGCTCCATGACACATCTCTGCACCCTAGGCATGTTAAATTCCTTGGGCTTTTTAACTGATTAATAAACTTACCTCTGTCATGCTCTTGCCAAAGATAAAAAAAAGGTATAAATAGGGGGGTTTACCTGTGATCCATTTTCACATTTTTACTGGCAGAATTTCAGTTGGAGCACTGCACCCTGAACTGGGTGCTGCAGATTTTAACAGAAAAATGAATATGAAATTGTTTTTAAATATATGAAGTTAGGTTTGCTGAGACATTATAATATATCTAGACTGTCCACCTAGCTGTTCTTGTACATTGTAGCAATGTAGAATATAGCTGGATTGAATGAGAATTATTTCTGAGTAACTATCTCATAATTCCTGTCAAGGTTGAGTAGACTTCATCTACTTTGAGATCCTGTCTGTAGTTAGCAATCATTTTTTTACCAAGTTGTAGCTTTCATGTGACTGATTTTAGTGCTTCCTGTCTGTGGAATTAAAATAAGCCACAGTATTTGGAATTAAAAATAGGGGGTTTTTGTAGGATGAAGGTAAAACAGTTGCTCAAGGACTAAATGTATCTATTTTTAAGCACTGCTCAGTTATTGTATGTAGAAATGATAAGCTGAATTTTTAAACGATATTTTTATGGGTTTATGTATGAAACTTTTTTCTTTTTCAGAAAAGTGTCATGAAGACGACCTGGGGTGTACTGGATCCACCTGTAGGAAACACACGTTTAAATGTGATTAGATTAATATCTAGCCTTTTACAGACAAATACAAGCAGTGTGAATCAGGAGCTTATAGAACTTAACAGCATAGGAGTCATACTGGTAAGAACTCTATGCTGTCTTCATTTTTTGGATTGCTGTTGAGATCTTGTCTGCTTTTTCTGACTCTCCAGATAATTTTCCAGTTTAACTTAATTTTCCAGCATAACTTTTCAGCACCTTTGTATTGTGATGTCTGTTGCTTTGTTTAAGAACTTTTAATACTGGATTTTAATGTTAATCTGTCTGAGGGAAGTGTTTTCTTCTGACCACTTGAATGGTTCTTACTTGCTACACCTTCATAAATACATGAAGTGGTTTTCTTAATAAGCTTATTTTCAACTGGATGTTCTCGAGTTTTCAACTTTATGTTCAAGGCTTCATTGCTATTTAATTTTTTCCCTAAGTTTTTCCCTCAAAGCCCCTTTTTCTCACTTAATATATGGCCTACGGAATGGTATTTCAGCAGTGTCCTGTAAAGGAACAGTTGTTTTTGGTAGCTTGTACTCCTTCAAACTTCAAAGCTAGATGGTGTACAACCAACTCAGTTACCTAACTCATTGCTCTTTGCTGATGTGAACATGTACTTTGAGTACTTCCACTGTAGCAGATGCATTTTGTGTTTTGGTTCACCCAAGAAATCCAAATGCTGGTTGATTAAAAAACAACTTGAAATAATATAGAACTTAAGCTGGTTACTGAATAACAATACGTAAACTTCTAAGTTGGCAGTTGCAAGCTTAAAGTGTAAATACCTTCTCTTCCCTGATTTTAGTCCAAATCCCCTTTTTCCTGTGAGTGATTATTACAGCTTGTTTGAAATGTTTTCATCTCAATTTTTCTTCACAATTGGGTTTGCATACAGGTACTAACTTTTATACAAATAGCTGACTTCACTGTAGCTGCAGTTTTTCCTGGATCCATTGTCTAAGGGAGCATACACACTATGAATGCTTGCATATTCTTGTAGATTATTTTGTGAATTATGTTCAGTGAGGTTTGAACAGACTTTTCTGTTGCAGGTTTTACATTAAAAAAAAAGTCATTGTAGCCATGGAAACCTCAGTGCTTCATGCTGTTTGCTGAAAAAGCACATGTTTTACTGAGCAGACTTGGCTTCAGGAAAGTTATGGGCGAATATCATTAGTTTAGGAGGACTGAAGATAGATGGAAGACCTTTAGCTGTACTTAGAATGAGACTAAAATTGTTCAATACTGTTCTAATCACTGCACATATTTCCAGAACTCACTACATTTTTCCAGTGACAGTAGTCATTAGAATTTTGCAGTGAGTAGCCTAAAATAACTAGGCTTGACAAAAGTCTTACTTGTGTTTAAGAGAAAAAATGTGGAGAAGGAGGAACTTGACTAAATGGAAGCTGTTTTTTGTATTTCAACCTCAGTATTAGTCTTGTACTTTGTTAATAATGTTAAACTGCTTCTAGATTATCTGAGGTATGGGATGATGGGTTTGAAACAGGTAGATACGATTTCATAAGGAATCTCACTGAAGTGAGGAGCACATTTATAGAAGGGTATTATAGATACTAGAAAGTTAAGTGAACTCAGAAAAGTCAAGGACTTTTAAGGTCATAAATAACACTTCTGACTGTGGGACTTTCTGGGCTGCAGCTGGCAGAAGGAATGTAAGTAGGGGACATTACTTCTCCCTGTCTTCATAGTCTGAAAGTGCATTACTTGTGACCCGTGCAATAAATCCAGTTAGTTGCATTCTTGTTCTGATCCAGTATAGTATTCCTTGCATTCAGAAAATGGTAAGTATTTGTGACTCACAAAACCAGCAAAAGTTACTGGTTTTGTGAGTCACAAATTTTTTCTTGTACAAAAATACTTAGAGCAAAACTTAAGATTTCTTCCAGTGTAGTCATTCAAATGATTAGGTGGGTGAGACTGTTGGTTATGTTTAATGAAAGTATCTTGGTTTGTGTAAACCTTGGTGAATTTGTTTTTCAGGACATGTTTTTTAAGTATACATGGAATAACTTTTTGCATACTCAAGTAGAAATCTGTATTGCATTGATTCTTGCAAGTCCTCTTGAAAACTCGGAAAATGGCACAATTACAGGTCAGGATTCCAATGGGGACAATCTCTTACTGAAACATGTAAGTTGTGTTTTGTGAATCTCTTGAATTTTCCCATTTCCTTGCAGTTAATTTTACATAAAATACACCCCTTTCTACTTAATGTATAGAATGAAAAAGAATGTCTTTCTGGTTTTACTTAAAATGTTAATTCAGAGTGTTAAATGTGAAACTGCCATAGAGTAGATTTTTTTTGTTGCTCCAAAGTGAGCATGGTGAAGAGCTGTAAGTATATATTTTCCCTGAAGTTCATCCTATTTTTAAGGCTTAAAATTGCTATTTCAGTACCTTTATGCTACTCCAACAACTCAGCACTTAGAAAGCAGAGTAGAATTAATACAGGTTTAGCTTTTAGTTTCTGGTTGTGATCTGACTGCTGGACTTTCAACCCTTTAATGAAAGTATAGATCCTGAACTTGAAATTAATAGTCTTGCAGACTTTAGTATCCACTGTAAAATGCATAAATAGTGTTCCATTTTACTTCTACTAAGCATATTTTGCTTTTTTGACAGCTCTTCCTTAAGTGCCAATTAATAGAAAGAATACTTGAAGCATGGGAGATGAATGAAAAGAAACAGTGAGTAATTAGTTTCCTCATTCCCTGCAATTGTCTAAATCAGACTTGAGTTGTGAAATGAATGTGGAACCAATTCTGAAGTGATCTAGCCAGTTCTAAAATCCTTGTATGTTAATATTTGGGTTAAAGCTTTCTCTTGTACTTTTTGGTAGCATTCTAATTCTTTTTCCTGTGGCACAAGAGTTGTCATTCTTGCCATGTAAAAGATACTACTATGATCTTTAAATTTACCCATGTTCAAGTAAAAAATAAGCATACTGTAAGGTTTAAGGGGACAGGAGATACTTTTCCCCAGTCAGCAGTTGGGAATTTACTTGTGAGCACATCAAAGCATATCACATACTGGGGAGCATCAGACTCCTAAATAGTAAAAGTGAATTCCTCAGCAATAGAATACCTTCTAAAATTATGTGTTTGAAAGAATGTAAGCTTCACGTAGCTAATATGGTCTGAAACTGTTTTTGTAGCAGGAGGAAAAAAAATCCGCAGTTGTCACCTGAGGTGGTAAAATGTTCTTGCGAAGGCCAAATAATTTTAGCTCTGGAGGTACTGAACAGTAAATGTTAGTTCTGACCTGTCAAAATACTGAATTGACTAGCTGGGGCAGCGCTGCTGGTTCAGTGGAATGTTGAGACCGTTCCACTCCCCAAAACGTTCGTATCAGAAGTGAATCAGATAGTAAATAGATGGTTAATATAACTGACCTGGAAATAAGGATGGTGAAGGGGAGCGGGGGAAGTAGAAAAAGGAAAGCACTAAATTTAACTGTAGAAAACATGCTCTCCTGAATGTCTTCCATTTTATATCAATTCTTCTGCGGTTATAAGGGATTGCCAACTTTACTGGCAATTAGGTTCTTGTAGGAGAGAAATATGAAAAGTTTTCTCTGTAATTCCAACCTAAAACTTAAAAGTTTTACTTGGATAAGACTGTTCTTGATCCTGTGCTTATCATATGAATGATTTAATTAAATATTTAGTCTCACATTTGGGAATACTAATAAAGAAAATAGTGTTTCAGACTTTAGGTAGTACTTTTATCTGGAAACAGACTTGTAATGAATTCACTCCTTTATCCAGTTTTGTAGAGGTGTGGCTCCAGCTGTAAAAGATAAATCTTTAATGGTACTTTTAGCTTAGGTGTTTCAGGAAATGGGTATTTTTTTAGTCCTTTTATATTCTGTCACTTAACATTATTTCAAGCAGCTCCAGAAGCTTAAAGGTGACTGCGTTCTGCTGGTAAAAATCTGACATAGTAAAAGTTGTTTGGTTCATTGGGATTAATAAGCATTTGCTAACAAAAGATACAGTTGTATTCCAGACTTTCTGGCAAGGCAATGTCAAGTCAGTCTAGTTTGTTAAATAGAAGCATTCTGTGTCATATCCTGTATTAGAAACTATAACCTTTGCTGTTATATGCTGCTTATTTTGAATGTGCTTGTTACCTAAGCAAGCTGTAAACACTGTGGTAATTTATTCATGATATCTTGCATAGACATAACATAATTTCAGTTACCTCATATATTAGATGATAACGGTGGAAAATAAATAATGTGATCTGTGTTTGCATAACATAAGATACTTCATGAGCTGCTGTCGCTTTACAAAGATTTCAGTCATGGGAGGTTTGTCTAGCTGGGTGAGGGGGTCTTGCTAATTCTGTCATTTTGCTAATGCTGTGCATTTTGCTTTCTGCACACACACAAAAGCAATACTAACACTTGTATGTCCTTCTTGGTACTTTATGTCCTTGTTAAATCTCCAAAACTGGCTCAGTGAAGTCAAACCAGTTGATACCTTAAATTTTAAAGTATTTTTGTGAATCTATGGTTTTAGGATGCAACTTCAACTTAAGAACCCCAGTTCATTGTCTTGTGTACCATCTTGACTCTGGCAGTCTTCTACAACAACATACGGTATCAGAGCTGCTCTGAGTGCAGCAGATGAACTCTTGGTCTCTTGCAGGGCTGAAGGAGGAAGAAGGCATGGCTACATGGGTCACCTGACAAGGATAGCAAACTGCATTGTGCACAGTACAGATAAGGGGCCAAACAGCACACTAGTCCAGCAGCTCATCAAAGGTATTAATTCATGGTCCTAACTTTAACTTCAGGGCTCTCATTATCAAATGCTCAGGATATTAAGGAAACTTAAATTAGAAGGCAGCTGTTGGATTAACGAAGAAAATAACTGGATTACTTCTGAAATACCCAATTTAAAGCAGTTGTCCTTAAATAAATGCTTAAGTATTTTAATTTCAAACAGTGTTAAAGCTCCCTGAAATAGATGCAAAGAGATGCTGACCTGCTTAATTAGGACTTGTTTGCTGGATGAAGTTACATTTATGGATTTAGGAGGATGTGTATGTATTTTCTTACCAGTATTTTTGGTAGAGCAGAAAAAAATATTTGAAAATTAAGTCATGCTTCATTGTTGATAGTTTCTAATTGGTTTGGTGTTTTGTTTCCTGTGCTAGAGCTTCCAGAGGAGGTGAGAGAGCGATGGGAAACATTCTGCACAAGCTCTTTAGGAGAAACCAACAAGAGGAATACAGTGGATCTGGTAAGTAGTGATGGGTAAGGTATGAAAATTGCTGCTGCTTTACTTGGACAGTTTCTTTCTGTCAGCAGCACTGTTAGTCTTCCAAAACCCAGTGTACTTTTAAGGAGTCCTCTAGTTGCTGAGTTATGGAACTGATAATTCTTTAGTTTACTTTTCAACAAAAGCCATATTGTTAATACTTGTGCAGGCATAATGCATATGATCAGCTTGTAATAGCTAATTGGCTCATTGCCTAGTGTAGCTAATCCCAGGCAATCTGCAAGGAGGAGGATTTCTTTACCTCTTGGAGGTCCTGTCCTTGAAAACTCCAGTCTGCTTGAGAGTACAAACTAAAAGTGCAGGCACTGGTGTTGATTGCTTTCTCTACAGGATGTAAATGACCCAGTAAAAGCTTAACAGAAGACTGCTACCTGCATTCCACTGCCTGTGTTTCTGACCTTGCTTAAGTAACTTTGCTTACTGTTGTGCACCTGCCACATTTCTTCTGCTTGCAGTTGTAGCAATTACACTTTTGGAAAAACACTTAACTCAAGTAGAAGAGGTTTGTGTAATCATGTTAAAAATAGTCTTAAGAGTAATCACTTGGAGACTCTAATAAGCAGAGGCAGTTTGTGATGTCAACAGACCAATTCATGAATTTTATTTTACCTGACTTCTCTAGGAATGTGTGATTTGCATGTGGCTTCATTAACTTTTGCTGGTCTTCTGTTATTTGGACTATAATTAATTGCTGAATTTGCTATTTCAACATAAATATTAACTGGAGCGTGATGTTAACAGATGTCAATAGAGCAATAGAAATTCATCTGAAATGGTGCAAGTTGTGAACAGGTCCAAAAGATCTACATAAGGCATTTTTTCTTGAGCTTGTGAATGCAAAGAAGTGTGTAGGGCTTGCAGGTGAATGTTCTTTTTCCTCTTGGTAGAAACTATGTCTTGGTCAAGACCAAAAGAAGGATCATGTAAAGAGGAAGAATTTTAATCTTATAAAATATGGTACTAATTGGCTCTTTAGATACATAATCATGTGCTTGGAGGTACTTGACGTAGTAACAGTAAAACTTAATTGAAAACTTATCTCCAAACTCCACAGTTTTCAGTAGGATAGAAAGACAAAGCATTAAAACAATTTCTTTTATCTGAAACAAACAAATACATTATCTACTATGCCAACGACCCAATTCATTTGTCTAGGTCACTACTTGCCACATTCATTCTTCCAGTGATGATGAAATAGACTTTAAAGAAACTGGCTTCTCACAGGATTCTTCTTTGCAGCAGGTGAGTTGAATTCTTTTAACAGCTTAAGTTGCTCTTTCTGTAAAAGTAAATTAAGTAATTTTTTAAAAAGCAGTGGAACTTATATTTTCTCTCACAAGCAAATATAAATCTAGAAAGTTTAAATTAAAACCTAGGCATGTGTGCATGCACACAACTGTGTCTTACCAGACTCATAAGCATCTCTTTGAATTCTTTTGCTGGTAGTGAAGGAGTGGGAGCCTTGTGGCACAAGATTGCCACTAGATCACTTAGATGGAATCAGATGCTTTAGATGCATTATTTGCCGGGGTTACTAGCCAAAATCTTTCAGATCACACTAAAAGCTGTGTAGTAACTACCTAATCTAATATTGGCTTTGGTATTTTATGCATTTTCTATAGTTTTTATAATAAATAATTGTTTGCCTAAGTTTGAATTGTGGGTGGTGGCTCAGTCTTAAAGAATCTGATGCATTTTTATCTGATTAAGTGCTTTTGTACCTATAAGATGCACCTGTACAAAAACTTGATAAGTTGGGTGCTATCTTTAGCAGCTTTAGTGAGAAAGTAAGATCTTCTAATATCTCTGTGCTTTTCATGCATCCCCTTAGTGACCTGCTGTGCCTAGGCAATCCCAGCAGTTCCAGGTAGTTAATCTGGAGAAATGCAGATGGTCCAGTGCTGCTTCTTTCAAGTTTGTCTTGCTGTATACCTCCTCCTTTTATATATTTTTTCTTTTTCCTTCAATTTTCATAATACCTTGATCTAAACTTGGGGTTTTTTGATTGTTCTTTTGTTTTCTTTCCATATTCACTTTGTTCAACTTTACCACCATACTGTGTCCCCTCAGCTACCTGGGCAAGAAACAAAGAGTTGACATGACAGCTTTACTTCCTAGAATATCTTAGTGTTGGCTGACTTTACACATGGAAAAAATGTTACTAAAAGTCCCTAGGGGATGTATAGTAATTTATAATTTAATGATAGTCTTGAGAAATAAGAGACAAAAGCTGTTGTTTGGGATAGATGTTGCCCACATGTACCGTAGTGTATATACCAATCTGCTGGCAGTTGACACTCATCCTTATTTAAAAAACCAGCACAGTTGTGTCAGTGACACTGCACTGAGATGTAAAATGTTCAGTGGTTTAATTCTTCTAATATTTTAATAGATGCTGCTGGTGTGTGTACCGGAGACCGATTTTGCTAGTGATATCTGCATAATAAATGTGCAACTGTGCTGTAGTATCTATATATAATTTACTTTTCTAGTTCTTACCACTTACAATTATATGTTATTTTGAGCAAAGGCAGCTTTTTCTTTTATATAGTGTTGTTTCTCTACTTCTTTGGGCTGCTGGAATGGTGCTGGTTAATGTTAAAGGATTTAACTTCTTTATTAAAAGCTGTTAGATTGGCTTTCAAGTCAGTCAATATAAGGAGGATTGTAGTTGATACTACCTTTCAAAATTCAGAGGTTAAGACAAATCCTTTTCTTGTCCTTTTATGTTTAGTTTAGATAGACTTTTATTTCTTTGAAGCAAAATGGGCAAATAGATTTTAGAGTATTAGTAGAATCATTATATCACTGTCGTTGGTCCTGGGGTTGCCAGGCCTTTTCTGATTATCAGATGCAACAAATGACGTCCAATTTTATTGACCAGTTTGGCTTCAACGATGAGAAGTTTGCTGATCAAGATGACATTGGCAAGTGAGTACAATATTACACTGAATTTGACTATAGTCTTGTGAGTTTTCTTTCTGACTGTGTTTTTGGCTGTGGTTTTGCTGGTGATAAGTACAAACATTTGCTGATGTGAAGCAGTTGCCAATCAGTCCTGTATTTTTGTGCCATTTGTGTGCATTGATAGAAGCCTCCCTGAACAGAGGGAAGCAGCAGCTTCTTTTATTTTTCTAATCTTCTGGTTGTGCCAATGTTGAGAACACTGTGTTGTGAACAAAAAACTGAATTATAACTCTGCTTTTTAACAGACAGCTGTGGCTCTCTGTTGACCTGATATTGTTTGGGTCACTTTCACTTTGTCTCAAAGTGGATTTTTTCCCCTGCTGATGACCAGATGAATAGCTCTGCTTCTGAGTTTTCCTGGAAAGGATGACAGGAACAACATGTCTCTGAGTGTACTTTTCTGTAGGGGAGAGTAAGGAAGGGCATTGTAAATCTACCTTTCTTTATAAGGTCGAGGCAGTTAAGACTGATTTCTACAAATAGTCTTAGGTGAAAGATGAGGAAATGAGAACAGTCTTGGTCAAATTAAAAAACTCCAAACTAGACAAAAACCAGCACACAATAAAAAGCACCCCTCAGAAAAGCTGGTGTCTTTCTTTGTAAGTAAAGGGAAAAGGGGAGAATGGGGGTTCTTGGAGAGGATAAAGTTCATCATTATTTTTATAAGATTTTATGGCTTGGGATGCCAGAACATGCAGATAGAAATAAAAAGCATTACTTCAAGATGGTTTTTAGAAGGGTGTTATAATAATCTCAGTGCTCTTCTATAAGACATGTTTAGTAAGTGATGTCTGACTGAAGCTTGTGTCTTCCATCCAAGAAGCATTGCTGCTTTTTTACACCACAGAACCTGCTGAGATTAGAGATTAAGATATGATGGTAGAGGAGGTAACCCAGGATACTCCTTAACTTTGTTAGAAGCAAATGGATTTTGGGAAGGATAGGAGTTGGAATTCCTTTAAGTTCATGCCTTTGGAAGTCTCTTCTCTTGGTAGAAAGAAGAGGTCTCAAGACTTGTGTCAGGTACACTGATGATGTACTCATGAGTTGAATTAAGCTGTAGGTGAAGTTACTTTGAAGTTATGCCTTCTGTGCAAGAATCAATTGCACTCTAAGTTACCTGCATAGCATTGTGCAGTAATACAGTCACACTAGCAACTTAGGTTCCTTTAGACCACTTACTTTTTCCCTGCTTTGTAATGCAATGAATATTAGAGGAGGAGTAATGTCTGCTCTGCTGAATGCACTCATGGCTACACAAAGAATATATGAACTCTTCTGACGTGTAAAGATGTGTCAAGCCTAATATATAGTGTTATGTTTGGGAAAATATTTCACTGATTGGTTAAAAAAATATTTTTGGGGTTCTTTTGTTAAGAAACAGAACTTGATACTATTTTTCATTTTGTTCCTTCCTGTTGAAAAGGTCCTTTGATAGAAGAGTGAAATCAGTTACAATATATTAGAACTGCAGATTCAGGTATTTGCAGGATTTTGAGGTATATCATGGTAGAGCATAGTCAGGTTAGGCATCCTTTGGCCTAGGTTTTCTCCAGTGCATAGCAATACAGTATTTGAGATTTGGGTATATTATTTCAGTTATGCTTGTTTAGACTTGTTGCATACACCTAACTGTAGATGGCAATGTTCTGTGTTTTTGTTAAAAATTTTAATGGTTAAAAAAAAATAACAGGAATGCCAGGTCTCCTTGGTGTGTAATTTTGAGTGTTTTGTGTTGGAGACTGTCTTTTATCTTCTGTTTTTAGATTATTGGAATATAAGAAACCAAACAGAAATTAAATGTCTTCATGTCACAATAGAAAGTCCTGTTTAATTGAGTACCTTTTTTTTTTTCTTGTAGTGTTTCTTTTGATCGGGTTTCAGACATCAACTTTACCCTCAATACAAATGAAAGTGTAAGTATGTGTTCCAGTATTATCAGAAAAATTACTGTCTTTTAAGCTTTGGCATGACGTCTGAGCTTTGGTAGTGGTTATATTTACTCCTTTAAGTGGAAATCACTGGAAAATAATTACCCTGCCTTATTCCCATGTCATGAGATTTGCTAGTTGGAAGACACTGTTGTTCTTTCTGATCAGTATTAAGAATTGCTTCTAAGAATCAGTGTTAGAATTCTTAAGAATTGCTTCTTAAGAATCAATATTATAATTGCTTCTAATTTGTATAACTGGGTTTAAGATTGGGCTTAGATCTGATTTATGCATGTTGCACACTTGTGTTTTATGATTAGAAGCTATTTTAATCTTCAGTGAGATTGTAGTGACAGGAAAGTCAGGACAGAGTCTCTGAACCTCAATATTATTTGTTGGTTGAGCTAAAATGACCCCCCAGTACAGAAAATAAAGCCTGGAGTACTTTGTGCCCTGGTTTTCTGGAATGCTCTTTGGGGTCACTCCCACATCCCATTTTTAAACATGATGGAAGCTCCTAAGTGTTCTGTGGTCCACTCAGCTTGTTAGTAGCCAAGTAAAACAAGCAGCACTGTGCATTTTCTTGACAAACTTTAAATTAAGGCATTCTGGATTTCTGCTGCTTTTAGAGAAATGCTTAAGATTGTCTTTAGATTAGTCATGTATTATCAAGATGTTTACTAATGTATTATGGATTTTATACTTTGGCTGTATTTAGGGCAATATAGCCTTGTTTGAGGCATGCTGTAAGGAGCGGATACAGCAGTTTGATGATGGTGGCTCTGATGAAGAAGACATTTGGGAAGAAAAACATATTGCATTTGCACCAGAGTCCCAGAGGCGGTCCAGGTGAGAAGGGTGTTTCTCATCCAAATAGCAGTGTAGTGAGCCTGCAGTAATACACCTGTCCTCTGGTTCAGTCTGTCTCTTAGTACAGACTGTCCAGCTTAACTAGGTATTTCCATTCTGTGGAGAAATGGTGGAGATGTGGCTCTAGTGCTTTGTTTTCCAGCCATAATTTGCAGAAGATGCACTTTGGGTTTTGTAGCTTGTTGGTTTGGGTTTTTTTCCCTGGTGTGTATTCTTTCCTTCTGCATTTAAACTGGCCTGACTGTCCTTGCTTTGGACAAGGCAGCCCAGCTTCATACCTCTATTAGACCTTGCTGTCCTCACAGTACCAGTACAGCTGTGAACAAAGGGAAATGCAGTTAGTAGAAGGAGAATCTAGTCCCTACAACTCAGGGCTGTGCACCCTCCCTCGATATCTGCTGAAAGCCTCTTCATGTGATCAAGTGAAAAATCTTAAACCTTGTTTCTTTGAGAGAGAAATGAGGGGAATACTAAGAGCTAAAAATTATACTTCAAGTATTCTGTCAGAAATAATTGTAATTCTCTCTAGCCTGAAACTCTGCAGTATTTCATTGTGCCCAGGGTGTTATGCTAAGACCAGAATGTAAACTCTCTTTTTGTATTTGAAGTTCGGGCAGTACAGACAGTGAAGAAAGTACAGATTCTGAAGAAGAGGATGGAACTAAACAAGATTTGTTCGAATCCCACACCAATACAGAGGACAAAATGGAAGTAGACTTAAGTGAACGTACGTAGCTTTTTCCCCTGGAGCTTTGGGTTATAGGAAATTGTTAGATCTAGCAGCCTGATTTTGTAGGAGTTTCCTTGTTGACTGCTTTTATTCCAACTGTCTTAGTCTTTCTCACTTGCCACAGAGCATGCACATATTGGGAAATTGGAATTCCTTACCTGTCCTAAATTACTTACTCTCTCTAAAATTCATGTTTCTACTCTTCAAGAGTTACAAAAGGAGGAGTTGTCAGAAAGGGGAGGATTAAATGCTGGTTTATAAATATTGAATGCCTACAATAATCTGATGTGTTATTATCCAAACCCAAAAGATGATATTTTTACTGGAAGCCTTTCAGACCAGCTTTTTGTCTAACAATGCTCTTTTAGAAGACTTCCTACAGAAGCTCAGTGAATTTGCATTGTTCTGGTTTCAAATGTGAGTGAAAGATACACATTGGGAGACTCTTCTGTGGAATCTTAACTGATGTAAATAGGTTGAAAAGTTTTCACATTCAAGTCAGACTAAACTGGCTTTTGTTAAACTGGCAATGTCTGTAGGTAAAAGCCCTGTGTTTATCTAGACTGTAAGGAATTAAATTAGAAGGAAAAGTTAAGGGTTTTCTTTTCTTTTGTCAGATTGGTGTCGTTGGCATCTGTGTGTCAAACAAGTTTTGATCCATGTGGGTCTCCTCCCATATCTGCCTGGGTTGGAATTTCTAATTGCTAGTCAGAGCTTCCTTTTCAGCCTGTTTTTTTGTATGTAAGTGTTAATGAAAAACATGTTTCCCTTGGGTAGGTGAAGTTTTTTGAATTGACCTATCCTAAATTAGATGCTATTCACAGTTGCTCCCAAATTTAAATATCAATAAATATTTTAAGTTGTAAAAAGCCTTAAACTTTTCTGAAATTTAGCAGTGGTGTTAGTGCATGAGAAATTATTTCAAGAAATTGAAAAAGGGATAAAAACTTTTGTGATCTTTATTATTATAGAAATTAGTTCGAAAAATGGTAACAAATATTGAGGTTAATTTCAAGGATAAAGCAGGATTGTACTTGTGATTTAATGTTGTATTAGTTTTGTTCTTCAGATAAACTTTTTTTTAGCGGAGTACTCTGAATTACTGATCTTAAAATTCTGCCTTACTAGCAGAATTTTCCTTTTAGGGAATACATTAATTTTTTTAACAGGATGTACAGGTTTTTTCTGCATGTGCTTTCAAGTCTAGTTCTGAATCTTGCTTCTCTTTATGAAATGTACATAGAGGGAATCAGTATTAGGCATGTGTGCACTCGTGTTCTTTATAGAAATTTGTTCCTAATGACCCTGGTGATGGTTTTTCAGCACCTAACTGGTCAGCGAACTTCGATGTACCCATGGAGACTGCACATGGTGCCACTCTGGATTCTGTTGGCTCTGCTGTGTGGAGTACTGAAGCACCTGTGCCAGCTAAAGAAACTGGCTGGGCTTCCTTTTCTGACTTCACATCCTCTTTGAGGTAAAAATGTCATTATTTTTACCTCATGTTATTCAGGGTGAGCTTGGTTTTCTTGGAGTGTCCATCTCTACACGAGCCTGTGTTGCGGGTGTATGTAAAGTGTCTGAATAACACTGTGTGTCCCAACAGCATGTGTCTGTATGATCTCCCTTTCCAGGATGGGTGGGTACTAGTGTTTTGGGTTTTTTAAAATGTCATATTGTTGTGCAGCTGTGATAACTAGGTTAACTGGTTCTGCATGATTTTGATAATACCCAAAATAATGCTGTTCTTTTTTGGATTGACACTACACTCTGCTGAATTCTTGTGTATGTACCTAATTAAATAGATGTAAATTTTGAGTTGGCAATATTGGCAGTCAAGAACTAATTCCTTCTCATATTGGAAGACTTTGCTTTTATACATTTAACTTTTGACTTTCTGTCTGGGCATTAAAACAGCTCAGATATAAAAGTATGAAAAAGTATAAAAGTCTAAATAGAGAGCTATCGAATTGGAAAAATGCATTTAGCAAACCAGTTAAAAAAATTTCGAAACACTGCAAGGAGCTGGTAATACCTGTATGCCTTAGTTACCAGGGACATGTCCACTAGTACTTGTACTGTAACAAAGTCAAGTGAAAATAAGATTACCATCAAACACCCTCGGCTCAGTTCTGGTGCATTTTGCATTACTAGACTTCAGTTTAGTACGTCTTTCCAGCACTCTTAGAACAAACTTGCTTAATTCAGTTTCAGTATAGTTCTAGGCCTTACAGCTCTCATAGAGAACTAATACTGTTTTAAGAACACTTCATTTTGCTATTCAGAAATGTTTCTAAAGTTTTTTTTTTCTGCTTGAAGCTCAAAAGACTCCTTAAGAAGTAATTCTCCTGTGGAAATGGAAACAAACACAGATCCAGGTGATCCCTTGAGTGCAAATGCAACTACTCTTACAACACAGCTAGAGAGTAAGTAAACTGCACTGCATTTCTAAATGCAAATGGCTTGATCATAGGAGTTGTACATAAGAAAAATCTGCATGAACTTTAAAATTTTAGGTTTGGACTCCTCTCTGGCTCTGCTGCTGTTCTGACAAGTATTAAAAGTGTCTCTTCAAAGAATTTATAAACTGTTTAAAATAGTTTCCCATTTAAAACAAGAGCCAGTGTACTGATCCCTCTAAACAGTTTGCACATTATGAACAGAAAAGCATTACAAAGAAACAAAGTTTGTAAGTTTGTTCGATTAGAGAATCTTCTCACTTGTGTCAGCCTTTAGCTCAGCTGATGCCCATAAAGAATGGTAGCCTCCAGTCTTGACCTTTGTGGCAATAGGCCAGTAGCCTCAATGTGCTCAAATTTCTCCTTCCTGCTCATGCCTTTCTAAAGCTGCCTTCAGTATGCATGCCCTATTTGTTTGTTTTACGTGTATGAACTGGTAAAAGGACAAAAATACTTCAATGAGCTTTTTTTTGTATCTATTATTACCAGAGAGAGCAAGAAATGCAGGTGAGAAGTCCAGGCACACTGAACATCCCAAATATTTGTCAGTACTAGGAAGCTTAAAGACACATTTGTACTCTGTAGACTTGTCATGAATTTGACTGTACAGGAAAATAATTTGTCACCTACTAAGGCATTGTTTAGGTAAAACTGTTGCAGTAACCATTGTCAGTCAAAATTAAAAAAGCTACAGACTGTGGCTCTTTCTTAAGCCATCTTAAGCCACATGTTCTCTATGTGGCTCTTGCAGAAAGTGCCACATGCATTCTCTGTAACAAAGAATTCAAGAAGTGTGCAAAACGGCAGAAATACTGTTCTTGATATATTTGCTTATGTGCTTGCACATGGAATAGAAACATAACAAGCCATATGCTAAATTGCTTCTGTTTCTGCTTGCAGCCCCAGGAAGTGTTGCTATGGAGGCCAGCTCAGATGGAGAGGATGATGTGGAAAATGCAGACAAGGTAACTGAGACAGTCATGAATGGCAGCATGAAGGAGACACTGAGCCTAACTGTAGATGCTAAAACTGAAACCGCCGTTTTCAAAAGGTAAGAATGCCTGTTTGTCTTCCCACCATGTAAATAGAACACTGTTGATGGAACACTGTATCACCAAAGAGAGTTTAAGTGATAATTCCTGAGGCTTTACTAGAAACCTTTCAAAGTAGTTGTTTTGAAATTTGACTTCTAGTTAGTTACTCTAACATGCGACTTTACTTATCAAGCCTCAGTTTCAGTGCAAGGTTATTAGCAGAGGACTAACTCAGCTTTTGTCCCTGATGCACATTATTGTGCATTTTTCATGTACAGTTCTTTTAACATTGCACATCAAAACGAAGCTTTTAAAATTTTGCACAGAATTGTTAGGTTTGGATTGGAATTTCATTCTTCTTATCCAGGAGGATGGAAGGCAGAAATTGAAGGCCAGCCAGGCAGTGCTTTTCAGTGTAGCTCATCAGACACTTAGGTTGATCACTGTTGGTGGGATGCACAATGGTCTTAAATCTGTTCTAGACTTCAGGTGGCACATGGAATTCTAGAATAACTGGAAGAACAACTTTGTAGTTTTGCTGTCGTTTGACACAAAGATTTAGGAATAAGTGTCTTGCAACATGGTCAAATTGTATATTATATGTATATCTACACTGCAATCCTTTTATGAGAATAAATCATATTTCAGTGTTGTTTACTCCATCCCATCTACTAAGATATTGTGATCTCATATTTAATGATCAAGTGCTTTTTGTTTAGTATCAAATATTTATGTAGGGAAACAGAAGCTACAAACAGTATGACATGCAAAAATTTTGCCTTTACTGAAGCTGATGTGTCCTGGCTCCACCCTGATGTTAACAAATAAGAACACACTGCTGGAGCGTTTCAACATGCAGCCCTCTTCTCATTCTTCTAGAATAACTTCCTAGTATCTGTCCCTATTCTAGCTTTAAATACTAAAAAGAAATTGTCAGTATGTCTTGGAAATTGCTTAAAAAATCAACACTGACTCGATTCCAGTATAAGAAATTTTTCCAGTGTTACTCCTTACACTTCCTGTTGTTTAAATTAATTTACTTCATTAGGAGAGGTGGTAGGAGTTAATTCCTGAACTATCCAAAATGAATAGACCTTGAAAACCAAACAGTTTTCTGTCACTCTTGATTCCATCCTTTTGGTTATCTGAGTGACTGAACTTCTGATGGTTTTTCAGCACAGAGGAGAGAAAACTTGTGACTGCACAGTGCTTCTAAATAAAATGGCATTGATATAGGAATGAACCACAGCACTTTAGAGAGGTGTTGGGACTCCATGCAGATCAATGTCACATGAAGCTATCCATAGTGCATTGTTGATTTAGTAAATGATGTGTCAACAAAGAATTGTTGTCTTTTGCACAATTCTTTTGCATGGTCTTCACTTTCAGATGTTCACAAACTTGGGTTAGTTATCCATGGTGTCTTTAAACTTCTCCTTAAACTAGTTTAGCTGACATGCAATTTGAAGTTGTGTGACTTGTGATACTGGTGCAAAAACTAACATGAGGAGGCAGTATCTGGTGACAGTTCCTGACTCCCTTCATGGAATTACCTGCTGGAACTGTAGTTAAAAGGACATAGAGGTGCAAAGGGAGGCAATATCATAGAATTGCCCCAGTCAGAAGGGACCTTGAAAGTTTATACTGTCTAATCTTTTATGGGAAATGGAACCCAGATGAGATTACCAGGCACTCTGGCCTATTGTATATTGAAATTTTTTTGGATCTTGATTTGGAAGGGAAATGTCAAAGGAGCATACAAGGGGGCTCAAAGATGAGGTCTTACATGTATAGACTGTTCTACTCTGATAGGCATGTGCAGCTTCATAGTGAGTCAGTGCTCAAATGGCATTTTTTAAAACCAGCTTACAGGGAAAAGGTCTAAATTAAGGGACAGTTATAGTAGTGAGGGGAAGTCCTACTCTGGCCTGTTTGCCTTTCCTTTTGAAAGGAAGGATGCTTCCAGACTTCAGCTTTATCTAGGTTTCTGTCAATAGAAAATTGATGGTGTGAAGTCAATATTGAGGGGATTTATACGCACAGTAGTTAATTTGTGGAAAGCTGCAAAGGACAAAAATGTGATTTCTGAACTTAGTTCAGAGTGGAGAACAAGTATGAAGAATGCCAGCAGAGACTGCATCTTTAAAAAATAAAAAAACCTAGGACATCACTTTCGATGGTGATGGTGACAAGTATTTTATTTGGAAGGAATGCGGAGAGTGTCAAGGCAAATGAGACGGGGAGCTTAGATGGGGAAAACGTGATGAGAGATTGCAATGCAAAAGACAGTATTTTTGCAGGCGCTGCAGGATAGAAGGAGAAAAGAGAAGGATTCATTGAAATTTAAAGGATCCATGGAAAGGAGAACTGTGAGAATAGGAAGAAAACCAGCAGAGGAGATTGGCACTTCTTGAATAAATAGATTTGTTGCTACAGAGGTATAAGATTGATGTTTGTCTACTTCAGAGCTACTTTATAACTATCTCTTGCAGGTATATATGCTCAAATTTGTATTTTAGTTCACTCATAATGGTGTGATTGAGGTGGAAGAGGGTGGAATAGAAAGGCAGAAAAGTTTGGGTTTAGAGGCAAACCAGAAGATTGTTCACTAATGACTTTTGAGGCTGCCTGGTTAAATGGTACTGTCTTATATAGTGTGAGTGTACAGCTTTTTCACTGAACTTTGTTCTTGTCTACAAGAGGAAGTTTATGAAGTAGATTGGGCTGCAGTCTTTGTAGCCCATAAACCATACATAGTATTCACTGTGGAGTTACTAGGGAGTTTATTATGTAAGATAGTGATGAGTTAATGATTTTGCTGGTGTGTTTCATGGACAGACTTTATTAATGCCGGTTTCTGAGGGAATCTTGAATTTCTTTTATACTTTCTTCCATTTTTGCATACTTCTGGCTTCAGAGTGTTGAAATCCTATCGGTATGTATAGTAAAGGATCATGATTGTTATCACTTCAGGCATCACATAGACTCCTTTTTTCTTTTCTGATCCTACTTGCAATCACTGTGTTTCCTGCCCTTTTATCCAGTTAAGTTTTAATGGATGTAAACACCAGTGCATCATTAGGTGTTTGTAAACTCTAGAGCCATGTGCTTGATCTTCATATTGCAATCATGACTTAAAATCCATTTGCATGTGAAATATGGACCCGTCTCAGTTTTCTCCTGTTGCCTGAAATTCCCTATAAATGAACTTCAAAGTTAAATACGTTGAATAATCACTTGCTTTTGTTTTGTTTTTCAAGTGAGGAAGGAAAATTGACTACCTCGCAGGATCCTTCTTGTAAATATGTAGTAGAAGAGAATACAGAGGTTGCAGAAGAGGTCCCTTCAGGTCTTCAGCCTACTAACAGCAGTCCAGAACAGAGGTAACTGCATTCAAGGATGCATTCAATTCTCTAAATATCAGTTTGTGTGCTTTTCTAACAGGATTGATCTAAAGAGATTGAGTTTAGCTCACTCTAAAAATGTGCTTGCTTTTATTTTATTAAATTCTCAAAAGTTGAATTTTCAGTTCTTTCTAAGACTCTTGAGTCATCAAAGGTGTATTTATCTTGCAGGGAGTTGTAAATATCCCCTTTCTGTTTTGTGAAGATGTTACCAACTTAGAATAGTGAATTGATGCACAGAACTCTACTGCGTGTTCTGATTGTACTCTAGATAGATTAAAGAGATGTGTGTTTGACAAATTTAGATTCTGGTTTTTAAGACTTGTTTATGAACCAGTATTTAAGTAGCTCCTTTCTTCTAACCTCCTGCTCTGCATAAATCTCAAACTTGATCAAGAAGGCTATTCTAATGAGAAAAAACAACCCTGTATACGTAAAGTGGGAGACCCAAAAACTCTTTCACAGTGTCTCCTATAGATGCTGTCTTAATCAAGATGACAATATTTTTTAAACACTTATAAGCATTATATTGTAGGTACTAGGTAATTATCTTTTGGGTAGAGATACCTGTCTGAACCAACAGGGTTCTCAGAGCTAGCAGTTTGCTAGATTGCCTTTAGGTTGTGGGAAGTCTCAAGGAACTCCTTTCAGTGAATCCTGCTGGCTTCAGCGAAGCTCAGAACTTTCTCTAAAGGTGGCTGTTGCAGTAGATCCTCATAAGCACAGGGTAAATACCAAGATAAACCTAATGGTGCTTTTGGGGCTCTATGTACATATGACTAGTGGAAGGAGTCCCCTAGGTAGGTCTCTGGCTGGTGGCTAGCAGGGGTAATCTCTGCTAGGAGCCCTGTTCTGTCATGGACTTTTTTCCAGTTAATAAGTGAGTGATGGTTGTGTAGACTGTCACACTTCCTGTCCATGCAACATTTGTTTCTTACCTTCCAGATTTCTCTAAAAAGTGTTTGCTTTTGTCTAGTGGTGTCTGTCTTTTCTCTAATGTTTACATATGTTTTTTAAAAAGTGTTTTTAGAGCTTAGCAGCCAAAGACTTAGCTAGGGGGCTCCTGCTGGTCATGTGCATGTAGAGCACGGACCCCAGAGTGGCTTCTCTGTGATGTCCACCATCAGAGAACAGGAGTTACAGGTAACTTTCCTCATCTGTAGTTTCAAGCAGTATTTGCATTCTTTTAGAGAATCTTCAAATGTATTCCATAGACTTGCACTGAATGGAAGTTGAGATTTTTTAACCTCTGTTGCTTGCATATTTTTAATGTCCTCATGCATTGGTTTGATCTCTTTGTGCCAGTCCAGAGCAATTGAGCCCGTGTTTACACTAAACTTTTATCTAGAAATGTATATACTGTTACTGTTTTCACTCTTGTAGGTTTTCTCTCCATTTTCGTCCATACTTCATGGAAGTTTCATCCTAATGGACTGACATTCAAAGTACTTGTGAAAGGCTCTTTGTAGATTAGATTAATAACTAAAGCAATTTTTTAAGATGCTGTTGTTTTTTCCTGTTGTCTTAGCTGCTGGCTTTCCAGTGCAACCTTAAATTCTCCTGATATCACATTTTGCCTCTGAATAAGATTTGAATAAGTATCAGAAATGTGCTATTTATTAGTAATTCTCTGAGATACCACATCTCTAGAGATCACTTATTATATCAGTTAATGAAGACCACATGTTCTTCAGTGGTGTGCTCAGTTAATTGAGTGCTATTAAAATCAGGAAATAAGGACTCCAGAAATGCTGGACTGCAGAAGATAATTGGCATGAGCATGTTATTAGCACATGTTGCCTTCCTTCAGTTCATGGGTTATGCTACACAGGATCTGGGGTTCTTGGTTTTTTATTTGCTTTTTATTGCACCTACTTGAATTTGCCTTGAATCTTTTTTGTATACTTAGATTTCTTTTTTTGGCCTCTTAGGACTGATCAACACACCCATTTAGGAGAGGCATCTGTTAATGGCCCTGTATGATACATGATGTCTACTGCCTTGGCTGAAGAGCAAGAACTGATGTCCAGGTGTTTGAGTGTTTCTTGAGGATATCATCTAGACCCTGTTGAAGCCAGTCACTGCTGCACTAATTTCGCAAGGAATCAGGACCAGCAACATTTATATTCTAGATTTTAAGACATTGTACAGAAATTCATAAGTGTAAAAATATTGCACATTGCGAAATACCAATAATTTTTGCGTATGTTTATATTGTATTGTTCTAAATAATGGGGGGCCTGTGAAATAAGATCCTGCTACCCATGTAATGATGACAGTAGTGTTACTATAGTTAAAATGGCTGTAAGAATAGTTTTATAAAAAAGTGAATACAAAAATCTAATGTATTTGAGACATAACTATTTGATGATTAGTGTGACCAAAGTATTTAGCAGTTTTCTTACATTTTTCACCTTGTAAAAAAGAAAAAGAAAATTCATGTTTTTTCTGAAACTGAAATGCCCTATAAATGTTATTTTGGTTGGTTTAGCTGACAAAAGTGATTTAAATAAGAATTTTTTGGTGTTCAACATTTTACAACAGGTTTTTTAATTGGTAATTGTTTTCTGTATTGTTCTAAACAGATCAACAAATGTAAGTCTATTGGTAGAGATTTTAAGTATTTATTGCAACAGCTTAGTTGACAAATTGATGTTACTGTAAAGCCATATGTTCTGTTAAGTCTAGTTTGCTTGAAACAATACCTTCCAGGTGAAACACTAGAATATTTGGAGTGCACATGGCTTGTTGTGTTTAAGTGGTTCACCTGCCTTTAAACAGTTCACCAAGATTTAGTTTAATACCAAGCATTATACAATGGAACATTTCAGAACAATCTGCGTATTTAAAACGCTATAATCCTTTTAGACAAGTCAAGTAAAAGAAATGCTCATGCTGCTAATGTAATTACAGTACCTGCATTTTAAAAGTAAATAGTGTTTTTAATACAAATTTTGGCAGCAGAGCATGTTAATTGGTAATTTCACTGTACTGATCTGTGTGAGGCTTTCATTTGTATGTTCTAAACCAGTTTTTTCACAGCTGGTTTGTGTATATATATAGTGATTATGGAAACTAATTCTGTGTAATTTATAATTTTCTATGTCAGTGTAAAATTCCAACAGCCTTCTCAAACAAACAGAAGCAATATACTCTATATTGCCACATTGTCTGGTGAAAGGGTTAAAATACTCCTGCACTTTTAGACGCAAAACCATTTTTGTTTCTGTAATAGTCATACTCATTCATTTTTTACATAATTTGTTTTCCTGACCAGTATTTAAAGCCAAAAGGATATTCTAAACAATGGCCAATGATTTATTTTAGAAGGCGTCCCAAACAACGTGCCTAAACATTACATTGCATACAGAAATAAAAAACCCACATGTACGTCACTGCCCTTATTGCTTTCTCTTTTGCCTTTTTGACAAGGTTCAGTGCACTTGTCTTGGGAAGTTTTTGCAAAGTGATCAGTTGTGTGAAAATGAAGGGGTAAAACCACAATATCATAAGTGGAATTGGTAACTATAAGTGGTAACTATAGTTGCCCTCTTATTTGTACTTTATAAATAATGGAATCCAGTCCGTTTCTAAGTTTTCTTTATCAATTCAGAATTACTTTCAGATCAGCTTGACCAAAACCAATTTGTGTGTTAGCTTTAAGGCTGGCAGCTGTCCTCATGTCACTTTGTTCTGTCACTGAACAAGCAGCTTTGGAAACAAAACTGCTCATTTCGACGCATGAATTGGAGTCAAGTAGAAATTCCAAATACAAGCAAAGCAGCAAGTTGGTTTGCATAAGTTTGATGCTTGTAAGGAGAAAAACTTGCGTCCTTTCCAGTGGAACTACTTGTCCCTTGCTAAAAGGCTGATTTATCTAGTTCTGTAGCCATGAAGACTGAAAAACACAGTAGATGAAATTGAATCTGGGCTCTGTTGTCTTCAGTTCAGCAGTCTTGTACTTGTCCTTCTGTTCACAAACTCTGATAATCAGTCCACTGTTTTGAGGAAGTGTAGGGTGTGTTTTACCCACTCACTCTATTACTTGCACAAGGAATCCGGAACTTGAAGGCATTGGAGGTGTGTTTGGGGAGTTCTGTGGGTGGGTGTAAACACACCTCTTGTGCCATCTTTTATCAACACTGCTGCTGATCTGCTGCTCACATAGCCTTACAAAGGTTTGAACATACTGCAAGAATCCTGAATGGCTGTTACCCAGCCCGTTCAATCAGATTTGACTTGCATGCAATGGAATTTGAATCTTCTTTAAGAAAAGGTATTTTTATGCATTTGCAGCATAGACTGAAGTCTAATACCTTTGTACAGGTTTGAGTTCCTACAGTGTTTTTAGCAGCAATTAGGATTAAATGAGCTTGCTTTGAAAGGTTTGTCCACTGCCACATTCCACAGTGCCCTTTGAAATGGCTAAAGGCTCAGTCACTTGAAACTGAGGAATAATGATGTTGCTTGATGTCAATGGGCAGTGGATTTAACCCTTAGGATTTCTCTGGTAGAGAATTTTTACTCAAGCAAGAGTATGTTTCAAAAGTGGCCAGACCAGTAATATCTGTAGTAGCTCATTGCCTCTTCCCATCTGGCAGAGTGGATGAATCATGCCTTCTTGACCAGTGAAGCCATTATTTTTAAGTGTAAGCCCTGTATTAGTTTTATAGCAAGATTCTTCAATTTAATTAAAAGCATAAGTCATCATCTTGACTAAAATTGCTATTAATTCACTGAAAAGAGAACAGGATAGTGGAAACAATCTCATTATGTCGTCGTACGTGGAATCACGTGTGACCATGCTCTTCAGTGAAGTCTACATTTTTGCACCTATTAAACCTTGTATCTACCTCTTGAAAACAGTGACTTCTGTGTTGTCATCTGCATACTTCTGTGGAAACTTAGTGACATTCATTCTTTGTGTGAAATCCATTGATGAGACTTGTGAGGAAGATGAATCAGATTCTACTGTCATTCATTATAAACTTACCTTTCTGTTTAAATTTTAAAGCACTAATTTCCTTGTAGATTTTGTTTTCTGACATATGTCTCATATGGTTATATTAGGAAGTACTTACTGTATATAACTGACTCTAGTAATAGACTTGATCACCTCTGTCTTAGAATAAATAGTGCTTCCTCTAGTGTAGTGTAAGTGCTTTGAGTTTCATTATGAAAGAATCTGTATTGTTTTCCAAACCAGGATGGAAAATGACTGTTACTGTGGCAGCAAAATGCCCTTTATTGGTAAAGGTTTTAACATCTGTATTTTAGATTCTGCATCTTACTTGCTAGCAAGGTAAGTATTTGGCATCTTTCTGTTCCATTATTGTTTGAGTATGTAAGGTTACAGCATGGAAGGAGATGAAGGTAATAAAATTAAAATAAAAAATATTCTTACTGTAAAGATAGATACATTTTTCTGTCTCTTTTAGGTAGGACGGTTCATGGCATTTTTTGGACTGGCTCAGACCAGGTTCTGTTACTTGTTCCATATTGTGATTTGCCCTGTGTTTAGTCTTGGTTAATGACTTGGATGTAATCACAATTCTAATGATATCCAAGGGAAATCTGTGCACTTCCTACTCTGCTGCCATAAGCTAAAGCACTGAGACCCAGACTTTACCTTGTGTTTTGCTGATAGCATTTTTTAGAATTTCTCTTTTAGATGAGTCTGGGCTTAGTGTTTAACTATTTTTTGTTGGAGAGGGGAACTTTTTCTGTATTTGTCTTCTCTTAAGTCACTAAGTACTTTGCAAAATGAGGGGAGATTCCCTTTATCTTTCTGGCCATAGCTTAAATACTGAAATTCTGCTTCTTGGGCCTCATTCTGGATTTGAGTTGTGTATGGTGTGGATCTTTTCTTGTTTTCTATGTCTTAAATCATGATTCTGAAGACTGTAATTTAGGTGATGATTTTCTGTTACCATACAGCCACCCAGAGTAAGAAAGCTACACCTTGCTTAGCTGTGGTTGTGTAGATTTTGTCACTTGTGTCCCATGAGATATAATGCTTGCCCATTTGCACAGGGGAAGTTTATCTGGTTGTCTCACTACGTTGATCTTTAGATGATAGATAGATAGGTGTTTGATTCTCAAGGACCTAATAGACATTATTTTTTCAGATGGAACCTGGACCTGATCAAGGAATCAGGTCTGCTTTTAGCCTTCACTATATGCCACACTTCTGTCTTTCTTACCTGGGAAGGGTTCTTCAATTCTCCTCTACACCAGTTATCTGTCAGAGGTTGTCACAATTTCACCTTGGGTAATGCACTAGCCTGGCTCTTCTGCAAGAGCACTGAAGCCTGACTGCAGATGATGCAAATAAAACCTGTTTTTCCTTACACTAAACAGAATCAAGTGTTTGGGAAATCCCTCTGCTATTTTTTTTCAAATGAAAGATAAAAAATGTTGACTGTCTTTTACTAATTCTTAGATGAGATTGCGAAGATAAGCTGACTGCTAAAACTCAAGTGACCGTGTTGCTGTTGTTGGGAGTTCTCCAAAGTACCTTTCCTCCTATATCTTTAATGAAAGATTTGTTAATGCTCTGTTTGTTAAAATGGGTTGTTTTTCTTTAGTCATTGCTAAACTTACAATTCTGAGATGTGCTTTCAGATGTGAAGGGCTCTGCTTCTCATGGAGTGAGCCATGGAGGACTGTGCATTATTGACCGACAAGGTAGTAACAAGGAACTGTGAGGTATTCATGGGACTGTGAAGCCCTATTTTTTCTCTTTAGTCCCTTCAGAATAAAGTAGCTTGAAAAGATAAAAGGGCTGACAAAATGTGTCAGTTTTCTTTTTAATGCTTGTACTTTGCTTGTCTAGTTTGAGCTTCAAAGACAAATCTCTGAACTTGGAAAGTGGTGGGTGACTTCCTGGTAAGTAAATTGTTTCAAGCTTTAGTTACACTACGATTCATGTGGAATTCATACTTATTTCTATGTACAAGCACTGAAGACAATTTTAGCTGAACTATTTCAGTAAATATCTATAGATTCACACCTGTGTGCATGCACATCAGTGTGTGGAGTACATTCTCATAACGTGGCTGGTGCAGTGCCCATGGTGCATTTCCGGAGTGTGTCAAACTGTAGAATATCAGGAAGAAACAGAGATACTTGTGCACGGGTTACAGCCCATTCTAAAGCATTTCAGGCTTGTGTCTGCATGTGTAGACATTGTCTGATGCTCTCTTAGTCCAGCTACTTGACACATTTGAGCTTGTGGTAAGGTATATCCAACAGGGAGTCTCTTTTACAATCTCAATGATGATCTAGAATGGAGCAACTCAGGAAAGGACTTGGATTGTAAAACTAAGTGCAGGGCAAGGGTTATGTTAAGCATGAGTTTGTTCATGTGCATGCTTGGTGCTCTTCCATCTGAGCAGTTCTCCAATATCCTTTTTTTTGTCATATGAGAAGATATGGACTATGTGTTAAATGACTAACCAGTTCCTTCAGCAAGAGGAGTAGATGCTACTTCTGGATACATTTTTGTGCCAAGTGTCTGAAAAGGAATCAAGAAAGTGAGGGTGTTGTGTGACGCTTGTACAGAAACCAGATCATCTAGTCACACTAAAACATTCATTGGGAGTGAGAAGTCTTTGTGTTCACAAGTGTGCAAAAAGGCTATAGGTAGGCAACACTCAAACGGAAAGGTAATTGCTTTCAAGTATCAAGATACTGGCTTGAAAGAAAAAGCAGGGAACTAGCAAAGCTTTGATTGCAGGGGAAGGCCATTTGGAGTTCTTAATCTCAGGCAAGGCCTAGTTTCATTTTTTGGTCATTGCAGCACTTCAGTGAGCTAGAAGATGAAATCTCTCTGGCTGGCTGGCTGGCTGCCTGCCTGTGGAATAATGGATTACTCTAAAGAAGAATCCTCAAATGGCCTTGGGTTCCTGGGCGAATTCTTTTTCATAGTTCATGGCAGCAATGCTGGTGGCATGTTAATAAAGGGAAAGGACTGAAGTTGTGAATTGTAATAGGAGAAGAAATACACACTAATGAAATCCTCTGAATAAGTTGTGCAATGAAGTCAGAATTTATACTCATTGTGTGGCTGTGTATTACGTAGTGACATCTGGCCCTCTGGAATGTGAAGATTCGGAAACTTGAATGATTGCTGCTGCTAGACAAAATTAGAATTGTTATTGGTTTTGTGTTAACATCAGTTGTTTTATGAAACCTTCCTCTGTCTAAACTTGCTGTAAGGACTATAAATTTAGTCTTCATTTACTTGTAAAAGATACGACTGATAATATAGCATGTTTGAAAGAGTAACTAGTTAATTTTTAATATTATTTTTGTGACTATCATAATGTCCAGCCGTATGTGTCATCAAGGTATTCCAAAGGCACTTATGTGACTGTAGGACTTAGTATGGCCTCTGAACTTCTGATTTGCTCCAGCTTTAACACAAAGCAATATTTCACTGCTTGAATACTGCTGTCTCTGACAATCTTCATTGTATGTTTTTATGACAAAAAAAGCTTTTCTGACCTCAGAGCAGAAAGGGTAGTGGAGCAAGAATGACTTGTTTATAAACAATCTATGGCCTTGATATGTGCTACAAACCTCCAAGAATGTCTTAGAAACTCAAAAATAAGTATAAACATTTCTGTTAGCTACAGCTTTTCTGTGAGGCTGACTGCTAAGCTGACAGGCATTTCTTAGGTGTTCAGTTTACTGAATGTGTCTAAGAGTCACTCTCTGCTGCTGCCGTAGCAGTTTCTGTGGTGGCTGAGGATGGAATGGATGAAATCCTGCAGTAATAATACTTGAACCTTGAAACAGACTGCTCTTAGTCTAAGAAGCAAAGGGGAGAGCAGAATCCATGTCAGTATCTCCCAATGCTTTTCAGTAGAAGAGGTTCATATCCTTTTTCTCTAAATGCTTTATCAGGGTAATTTCTTACAGAAATAAAGGAAAAAGAACCAGTCCTAGATTTTTTTTTTTAACAGTCAAAGAATGAAAATAACAAATAGGTTGACAGATAAATGTTAGCAGATTTTGAATTATTTACAGGAAGCTCTTCCTTACTCTCCATTAAAATTCCTGGCAGTATTAAATTTGTCGTTCTCTTTTGCCTAATGTCTCATGGAAGATTTCGCAGAACTATTTGGGATTGTGGGAAGATAGAATGAACCGTTACCCGGACTGCAAAAATCACATACTCCAGACATAGGTGTTTATGAAGTCAAAGTTCTTCTTTCATAGATGTTACAAGTTAAATAGATATGATAGCTGCTACATAAAAGCTGAAAGAGGCAATTTAAAGTATTTCTTATACAAATCTTTGTAACAAAGACCAGAATTTCACTTCATTCTAGATCAGCTTGAGCTCTGGGTCTGTCACATGCTCTGTGGAAAGCCCAGTTGAACTTCATACAGCATAATTAAGATCATTGATGCTTAAATTCTTGCTCTGTTTCTCTTCCCTGCCCTCACCAACTTGCTGAGAAATGACAAAATGTTGGAAATCCAAATAGGATGTATTTTTCCACTATGGGAGACTGAAAATAAGTAAAACCTACCAAAATTATAGTTACTGAGATCCTGAAATCAGGGAAGAATATGAAACAAAGAGTCAGGAGAAGAAATTGAAGAAATCAAATGCTATAAAAAGAAGAAAAAATTCTTTACCAAAGTGAAATCAATAAAATGGAGCGGGACGACATGAAGTTCAGTGAGGTTTTGTACAGTTCAATTTGCTTAGATGGTAATAGCCAATACTTCAAAACCTTCTGAGCTGCACAGCCAAGTTGCCATACAATGAAAAGGGGAAACATGACCAGTCATCCTTCCCATGGCGTTTTTTTCCCCATGATGCATTTCTGCACACATTATAAGTATTTAAGAGATTCTAGATCAGTTTCTGTAATATATTTTACTACTGTCAGTATCTTTAAAGGAAGGCATTTGTTTAGTTAAAAGATCCAAACTATTTGTAATAAGTTAGAGCTGTTAAATAAAAATATGAATGCTTAAATGTATTTGAGATCAAAGCTTTTGTTATTTTCATCAAGTTTCAGAGCTATTTACAACTTGAGATAATCAGTAGTAGTGGTATGTTCTCCAAGAGCTATTAATGTGATATTGAAAGACACAGCCATCCTTCCAAAACCAGGAAAGGGAAAAAATGGCCTCTTTTTAAAATTTGAGTGCACACAGTAAACAGCATAGTAAAACTCCTCAATTGCACATCACACTGCAATCACTAATATAAATCTGACTGTTGTGGCTGTGAAAGTATAAGGAAGAAAAAGATGAACAGTTTTATCTTACAGTAATTAAAAAAAAATTCTTAATGAAGTACACCAGAATAATCTTATTAACTCCATAATTAAAAGAAAACAAAAACTCGGCAGTCTTTACTGTAGTACTGAAGTACTGCCAGGGAATTTATAATGCTCCCCATATGTTAAAATTGAAAAAGTCTGACAAGTCATTAAACTGAAATTTGGTCAGAACTGCGCACTTCGGTAGTGGTGAAAAATTTTCTGCAGAAAACATTTGAACAATGAGCAGGATAACACTTTTTGTGAATGATTTGTGTGTTGTTGGCATCAGCAAACATTATTAGTTGATGTAAGAGTAACATCTAAGACCTCGATTGCCTATATTCTTCTGTTAATACCTTGTCATATTTAGCCTGAGAGAAGTGACTTAATTGGTTTTTATGTTTGAGAAGGCAGTATTCTTGAGCTGCACTAAGTAGATCCTGAGTGATCCTCTAGAGGAACCTGTTTCTCCAACGGTTATCAGGAAAGCCTAGGGAAATATGTGTCATATGTAATGATGTAATTACGTTAACTAAGACTGAACGATACAGACAGTCTTTTCGCAGAAGCACTTTGAGTTTTCTCTCCCTAGAATGTTCTTTACTTCCATTCCTCCATCCTCTTGAAAATAGATTAATTTTGTCTTGGGGAAGGCAAGAGAAAGACTTTCATAATTATACTTTCAAATTTCCTGCTTCCTAGTCACCAGAATATTAAGTACAAATAAAATGTAAGTGAGATTCTTTAGCACTGAACAGCACCTACATAAGAAGCAGTGTGCTGCATTTCCTTCTCAGGTAGGTTATAAGTTGCCCCTTACTGCTCTACTTTGCTGTTAGGCTGGTGTCTAACTTTGTAGAATATGTGAAATCCAAAGTGAGGGCAAGAACCTTAACGCTTTCAAACTGAGAAGGGTATCAAGATGAATCAGTGACTAGAGTAGTTTAAAGGAATTAAGTAACTATCCTATGACACCTTAAAGTGGCCCAGACAAATCAAATGCCTCAGATGCATATGAATTCTGATCAGTAATTAAATAATTTAAATGTATGTTCTGTTTCTATATTTAGGATTAACTTTAAAGGTCACAACCCCATTTGTAATACTGAATCTCACAGTTGTGAGGCACAGCTTCTCTTTAACTTTCCATGTTTGCCAAAAAGATTGCATTTATCTGCTTATTTTCTAATTTTATTCCTTATTATAACCTATACTTAGTAGTTATTAGCTTAGTCTCCTTAAAGCCCCATAAAAATAGGCCCTATTTTGTGGTTTTTCACTCCTCTAGTACAAAGTAGTATTTATCAACCAAAACCAGTTACTCTTTATTCTGCCCTTGACAGACAGCATTGATGTAGGAGGAGTTTTGACCCTCTTGAAGGCAGATTACAGCAAATACATCACTGGATTAACCAGTGCAGAGTATCCACCCAAACCCTCTGAAAGCAAACATGAGCAACGTAAACCCTTTTCCCGTCATTGCAGTGTCTCCTTTGCTTACAGACTAAGTAGTTCTCTTCATAATCAGTCTCAACACCAGTTATTTTTGTGGTTGCATCATATTTGATCATGTGCCCTCTTTGTCTTTTCAATCATAGTAAACTTCTGTAACAGAGAGCATCTGAACTTGTGTCCTGAAGTCTTCAGTTATAAAACATTCTGGCTAACCACCTGTGCCCAGTCACTCACAAGACCAGGAGTCCTAGCTGTGCTCCCTGGACAGTGTTTGTAAGTAACTGAGTTCACCATATTGGATAGAAAGAGTGAACTGGTGTTTAGTGGTGCTGATGAGCTCCAAAAACAAATGATGAGTGCTCTTAAGTATACATGGGTAAAACCTTAGGGTTTTTTTTTTTTTTAGATTTTTCACAGAGGTAGATTACCAATTTTGTGTGCCCAAGCAAACAGGATTACTGTTCCCTAAAATACAAGTACTGCTGTCATTACAAAGGCTGTGGGAGCTTGCAAAATTATCCAAAAATCAAAAAAGTAAAAATAAAAAAATGTGGTCATTGGACTTGTCATGGCTTAACCCCAGCCAGCAACTAAATACCATGCAGCTGCACACTCACATAGGTAAAAGTGAGCCATATAATAACTGTCCTCTGAGCTCACAAACAAGTTGCTTAAATAATTTAAAAAAGATATAATGAAGTTGATGTTGTCATCCGGTAAAATGAAAGTTAATACCTGCAGTTCTAGATGTGATTTCAAATGTGTATCCTTGATTTTTACAGGATTTCTCAAAAACTCAACAACATAAAACCATTTGTGGTTTGCATAAGCAAAAACAATCCAAGAAATTGAAGCTGATTCAAAACTGGATGTTTTGTTATGGGTAAAGATTTACCTCTTTACAATTAAGTTGTATTGTGAAACTTAAGAGTCTTCTGTGAAGGCTGCTGATACTATCATCACATTAACCACACAGCTGGGTCACAGTGATGCATATGAGTGTAATCATGTCAAATTCCAAGTTTATGAGGATTTTTATGAGTACATCTGGAACTTAGTCTTAGAAAATGAAAAATTATGACAAAAAGTCATGACTTGATCATACTCTGAAACAGGATAAAAAAGAAATTGCAATCAGCTAGGCAGTGTTTTGAATAATGACAGAACTGAAATCAGAAGTGGAAAAAGGTAAAGTGCTATAAAAAAAAAACAAAAACAAAAAAAAGAAATCACTAGGGCTGTTCAAAGAGCACATGTTCTCTTTACTTTCCTTGAGATAGCTCTCTGTGTAACTTGGGGTGGGTTGGTTTGAATTTGCTGATCCTGAGGTGACAAGATAGCTCTGCATCTTTACGTGTGAGCTGTAAGGCCAAACGTCAACTAAACATAGATCAACACATCCGAGCAGCTGGACAAAGGCAAACTGAGAACTGTAGCAAATAGATTAACATATTAAATATTCTTTCAGCACAGGAAAAAACCTCAGCTGCAGAACTGGAGAACATTTCTGTGTTTCTAGAAAAATCTACCCGTTTGGAGAGAGAACTTAGAAAGCTATGCAAATTGGAGACGTCTAGTAAATGTAACTCATGAAAACCACTTGTATGAATTCTTGGGCAATTTTGGTCTCTCAAACTCTTATTTTCAGCCCCCTGATTCTTGATAATTTAATATTTACCTTTCTGGATAGACACAGCAAATTATTACTGTTCTATTTACAGCTAAGAGTTACTGTATGGTGCAAAAGGTTGTCTTCCTGAAAATGATTGCTTACTAATTTCCAAAACAAATACAAAATGGATCTTTTGACTCATCCATTTTATGGGGAAATACAGTGTGCAGTCTAAATTGAGAAAATGAATGTTCTGTTGCAAATAATCCATGTTCTGTTGAAGCGAATATCAGACTATATGCAAAAGAAGGAAAATGCCAATTTGTTAATGCAACTGAAATCAAGCACTTTTTCAGAATAAATTACTTTAGGCTGAAGGCTTCATATCTTATTCTCTACTACACAGTTCTTTCTTTGAAAAAAAGAAAATCAACTTTTTTATCATCCATTGTAGTAAAAGAATCTCGGATTCAGATTCAGATTTAATATCAGAACACCAATGCAGGCAACAGACAAGTGATTTAAAACAGATGTGAAATTCCCTCTGTGTAGAAAATTATAGGCACTGGTGATGACATTAGATGCATATGACTAATCACAGTTAATGCTTGCTGTTGCCAATTAGCTTTATTAGCACAAGCAATTTGAGCACAGCATGACATTACTTTAATTACTGTAAGCAGCTTGTTCATTTATTGAGCAGTATGCATTTAGAAAAGGGGTATTCTATCTGCAAATTAATCATAACCCTCTTTGTCATTAGAATTTCAGGAACACTGAGGAAAAAGACTTTGCCATGCAAATAGAAAAAAATGGATGATGAAAGTCTGGCAGTAATTTTAGTATTTTACTACTATGCTACTTTTTTATAAAAAGACAAAAGCTATTGTGTGATTTCTGTCTGAAAGCTGGACATGAGTGAGACAAAATTACTACCATTAGAGTTAAGACAAGACATTATGACCATTAGATGGTAGCAATGCAAAAAAAAAAAAAAAAAAAAAAAAAAAAAAAAAAAAATTCTTGTGGAAGTGTACAGGAAAAATAAGGCTACAGATATCTAGGACAGACAAGCTCCAATCCAGACTCCAAGCTGCACAAGAAGCTTATTTTCTCCTTTTTTATATAATATGAAGTTACATTTGTTATCTGTGACATAGATAACAATTTGCATATCAGAATACAGTCTTCAGAGAGTGGAGGATGCATAATTTCATTAGGAAAATGCAAAAAGAGTAATTTTGCAATTATGTCACTCAAAATTGCTGTAGCAAATGAAACAGAGCTGCCTTATGAGCTGATTGCGTTGGCACCACCCAACTGGCTCACAAAACTATTGCAGAAATCAAAATCATGATGTTGTGGAAGCAAGAATTCAATATTAAACTTTTTTTCCTTTGTAGTTTCTCCTAAGACTTTAAAATATCTCAGAAATTTATATTTCTTAATTCAAAAATAATAGATTCAAGAGAAATAACATTCCTTTCCTGTATTCTACAGTGGTGTGAAGGAACTCCTTGGGACCCACCGTCTCCTTTTGCATGAATGTCACCCAATTTTGGGTTACAAAGTGCAGGAAATCAGGTAAAAATGAAAGAGGGTTCAGTACTGGTGCCAAGGACTGTTGACTTTTACATCTCAAGATACTGTTTAAAAAGGTATTTCTCAATGTGTACCAACAACATTTTAATTTCCTAAGATTTAGAGCACCTGAAGGGGATCTGAATCCAAATCCTTACTTACTCAATACAGAGTAAAGATGAACCTCTATGACAGGAATATGCCTGTGACAGAACAGGCAAAGTTTTAAAACATATGTAGGTAATGGAAAAACCCCTAAGCAAAAGAATAAATGAAAAATTACAGAAAGGGAAAAATCCAGCAAAAAATGAAAGGTGTGGGGTATGGGCAGTTTTAAGGGAAAGGCTGCTCTTCGGAGGGAAGTCAAGACCATATAACCTGCACAACATCTGTAGTCAAGGTACGTGGAGAGCTTCATACCTGACACCCACTGCAAGGCAAAAAGCTGCAGCTTGGCTGCCTGCTAGGGCTGTGTTCAGCATTGGGCAGACGCAGAGAGGAGGAGCTCCTGTGGCTGGGTTCCCAAATGAGCTGTTCTGTGTGCCTGCTCTCATCAACATCTCATAATACTCATTGCATGAATGCACCACAGATTTGTGTTGTGTTCAAAGGCCAGTCTGGGTAATTAGAGTTTATCCCCATTTTCCTGTTTTCACTCAGATATGGTTGTCGGTAGCGTAACAAAGATATACATGAAATTATATGCTTTTATTTGTGTACTGCATCACAGTGAATGTCATGGTTGAAAAAGCAGCACCATTGAAAGCAATTTATTAACAGTATTGTTAAGGTTGGAAAAGACCCCTAAGATGACCAGGTCCAGCTGTTCACCCAGCACCACTAAACCAGGTGGTCCCCAAGTGCCACCTTCACACATTTTTTTAATGTTTCCAGGAGATATGTTTCTACCACTTCCCTGGGTGACTCTGGGTAAAATGCTGAAAAACAAAGTTTGGTAAGAGGGCATGCTTGTGTTGGCTGTGGTTCACCAGGAACAAACTGTCTGCACACTTCAGGAGCAGAAACACAGAGGGAGCTTTGTGTGCCATGACAAGGGAGATGTGGAACAAGGGATGGAGTGGCACTGAGGTGTTGTGGTCATGCTCTGTTGAAAACAATGCAGCAAGTGGGAACTAAGCCACAGGAATGATCCCAACAGTAACTGAAACTGGAAAATACATAGTAATTTTCATTACCCTATATATGTTAATAACTAAAGACATTCTTCCTTATTTGTCTTAAAAATCTCCGAAGGAGGGGAAAGTGAGGATGAATGGGAGATTGTTACGATGAAGGTCATTCCAAAATAATATTTAGGGGAGGAACAGTAATCTTACATTTTTTTCTTAAATCTGACTGCAGCAGTTTTAAATTGCTTGAATTATAAATGCTTGATGAATGTTATAAGGTAAAGCTACTTGGAGATACTTCCTCAATAAGGTTGGATATAGTTTGGACTCTTTTAGTCCCATCTTAATTAAATGTGGAGCTGCAAGGAATAAGCATCTCAATTTTACAAAAACATAGTATTTCATGCAAGTGGATGCAAAGATTCCAATTAGAATTCACAGGTAATCAAATAATATATTAAGGTATCCTAATACAGAGTTATAACCCTAAATTTAGGGATTCATTTTTTCAAAATCTATTTAAACGTGGCTTAATAAGGAAGTTTGAAGGTTAACACCTCCCCATACTGCATTTGCTGTAAAGGTAAGGCTTATTTAAAAGCAACTATTGATGTATGACTGGGACAAGGATTCTGCACCCCAAGGAGTGTTAATACAATCTTCAGCCAAGTCCTGAAGCTTTGTGAGCAGTTTCCTTGCCAGGGTGAGGTTGCAGAGTAGGGAGGGAGAAGTTCAGAACAAACAAAAGGGAAACAAAAAGGCAAAGGGTGAGAACTATTTCAGGAAAACTCAATATGGAAAGTATCCAATGAATCAGACTGGGCAATAAAGCAATGTCCAGAAAACGGTGATCAGGATGCATGGAAATGCACAAAAACAAATGTAATTCACATTGCTTACAGGGGGATTATTTTGCAAATGAGAGGACTATTTTACTACTTAGTATTTTCTGAATATTCTATGAATTAGTACTTTGTTTTAAAAATGCCATCTTGAGAAAAGATTAATCTGCTTCTTAAGAGTCAGAATGACTCACAAGGCTTCATGGTTGACACCAATTGCATTTTAAAGGTCTTAGTTTACAAAAGTCTAATAAAAAATATTCTATACAACTTTAAATATTGAAATGTCTTTCAAAGCATTAAAATTTCCCTAAATATCACATACATTTTTCAAATAGGAGTTAATGCAGGAATAAAAGGCTAATAGAATAAGCAAGCTAACCATAAATATATACAAAATGAGTAAATTTCATTTATATAAACCATGAATGTCATTTTCTAACTGTAGGCCACACAGTGAAAACTGACAGAAAAATGTGATGCTCTTTAAAGAAATGAAGAGAAAGATCTCTGTGGTGACAGAAATCATAGAAGAGAAAGTTATCTAGCTATTTCTAATATCTGTGGTTCATGTGAGAAAAAAACAGAACTGCCATTTCAAAGGGTAAGCTTTTTCTTAGCCTTCAAAAATGATGGTAAATGCATTTAAAAAGTATTATGACACAGTATCTAGACCTTTGCAGTAGAAGAAACCAGCTCTAATATGTGTTGTGCTCTTTTATGCACAATCTTTTAGAATTTTTTCTTTTTTCATTAACTGAGGTTTTCTTACCTGGGTTACAATTGAAAAAGGAAAATCATATTTTAACAAGCACAGCTTGAAATTTGGAGCCAAAATCATGAATGGAAAAAATAAAATGAATTTTTCAACTTAATGGTCAGGGGTTTTATTTTATTAACAAACCAGTTTTCTTCATGTTGGAGTCTGTAACAGAGAAAAGATTAATCAAAAGTAATATTCTTCAGAATCACTTGGCAAAGGTATAAGTTATTTTTGCATTTTCAGTTTGCTTGCATGGTGAAGAATTAAAATAAGGAAAACACTGTCTTGTTGATTAGTGTTTAATCAAAGACACCATGCCATTTAACAGATGGGACAGTGATCCTTTTTCCATTCTGTTCTTCCTCTTGAAGCATTTATTTTTCCCAGTGGAAATCTGGACTGACCTAATTCAAAATGGAGGCATTTTGGTTTATGTGAGAGGAGCGAAGGAAGAGGGGGTGTCTCATTTTCCGCTGTGGGAAGGTGAAGGGAAGTTCTCCAATCACTCAGAAGTTGTCTGCTGATAAAGAAGGCAGAGAAAGCACTTGCTTTGTTTCCCCACAGAACACAGAGAGATCTTGCAGCCACTGATGCTTCAAGTTTAGCTCCTAAAATACAAACAGCATCGCTTTAGCAGCTGTTTGCCTGTGGGACTCTAGATAGTGTTTTAGTGTTAGTACAAAATACTTGAAAGATTATAAGCTAAATTGTGACAGCATTCTTTTCAAATTTATTACTTCATCTTATATCTCCACATTCAGCTGAAGTCCAATTTCACCTCAGTCTTGAATTCATCAACGAGGATAAATGCCTGCTTACAAAACATGCAGAATGTGCTTGCTATCACAGTTGATTTCTGTACTGATCCTGCTTACAGGGGCCCAGAATACACTGGTTACCAGCACAGATTTTTGAAAGGAGGCTACATATGCATGACATAAACAAATGTGCTGACAAAGTCGGTGAGGAACCCAGAGCAGACAGGCTGCCACACCAATCAGATACTAAGAATATTGATATACATTGAACATATATTGAAGGGACTGGTAGCCCAGCTGGGCCCTCTGCTGGCTTCTTGTACACTCCCCTGGGAAGCAGAGAAAGCCTTGATGCTGTGCAGACGCTGTTCAGCACTAGCTGAAACACTGGTGTGCTTTCAAACATATGAGCTGCTATGAAGGAAATTAAATCTATCCCAGCCCAAACCAGTGCACCTACAAAGATGAAGTCAGAACAGACCACCTAAAGCTGGTGGAGCAGAGAAGTCCTCCCCTTATAAACAAGTATGGTATTCTCATTTTCCATAAAGTAACTAGAATTGGCATGTTGTTTTCACCACTGGGTAAGTAAATAACTTTCCATGTCCACCATGCAGGGTATTTACATAAGAAATTGTTGATCAAGGTGGCATATTTGAAAGACAACAAGCCAGTGGAGTTCAGAAAATGATACATCTCATCCTGAAGCACACAGTTATCTCGAGATGGATTTGCACCCTAAGTTCCAGTATTGAAGCAGTCTCTCTGATGGAGCTGAGGTAACTGACCAGCTCAGCACAGCTGCCTAAAGGTAGGTGGGCAAAATGAATTTTACTCCTGTTTAAATGTCTTTTGCTGCAGCCTAGAGAGACATTTGCAAGTAAAAAGACAACTTCGCCCCTTCTTACCCTGCCCCAATCCACATTTCTTCACCTACCTGTTCCTAATTCAGATACCAGATACAACCTTTAAAATTCTCAGTACTTTAAAGCCTTCTACTGGCAAAACACTCTTCTTGCCACAGAATACCATCTTTCAACTGAGTTGTCTGTCAAAATGTGTAGTTTTTCAATATTAGGGCTTTGATTATGAAACATTTCCTTATAACCTTCACCAGAGTGTGTATTTACTAACTTCCAAAGACTAGACAAAGCCATTTTGGTTAGCCAAAACCAGATGGAAAAGCAAAAGTCTGTTTTATGTATGTGTGCCTATCTTACTCAACAGTGGAGACAAAGCTTTAGACCACCCATATTCATTTATTTGTTAACACGTGGGTCATGCCAGACTCTGCAGCTACTGATATTAATTTTTTTTGCAATGATATGTTAATGATACCCAGGACATATAGAGAAAAAAACAACTGCAAAAAGAATAAGCATAATTATTCCTGTTTTTATCATGCTGGGAAAGTCTACATTGATACAAGTGTTCATTACAGGAACCCTTATGAAATTTCTGTAGATTTCTAATGAAGAACAGGTAAACTATTTTCACAGTTTTTAATACTCCTTGTTTTTTCTCTGTCTATAAAGCTTATTTGATAAATATTATTAAATTATTCAAGAAAGCTAGTAAGGTACCTGCCTGACAGTCATATTTCTGATTTTTGTCTCTTTTACTTAATTTTCTTTATTCAGTTATTTAGGGAAAATTGATCCTGTAAATTTTCAGTAAGAATTAAACTGCTGTGCGGAAAGAAGGAAAGAAATAAAGAAAAAAATAAACACGCAGAACTAATCTAAAGAAAAACTACCCTGTTTTTTACCTCAGCATTTATATATTTAGAGAATTAAATTTTGAGTAGTTCATTAAATAATGAACTACTTCTACTATTTGTAAAAAGGGAAGAAAGATAATCTTTCAGTGAAGATTGACCTTTAAAGTCAGGCACTGGTGGCTGAAGTTCTGAAGAACAAACCTTTAATCGGTACTTAAAGGTTTCTAGGCAATATATGCAAGTGTGATTTTTTTTTTTTTTTAATAAAGAGGCATTTACACCATCAATCTTTAGAATCTAACCAAGACTCTCAATACAAGTTCTTAGCTGCTTGTGTTTTCAGCAGAGAAAGAAATTGCTAACAAATAGAATCCCTTTCTTGAGACCCCAGTGATCCCTAATTTAGGTACTGATGCACCTGAACTGCAATGATGTCGTCATGAACCTACAAATAGTTTTAATAATAGTAGTCCCAAAATTGGTGTGAAGCATTCTTATTTTAGGGTGTTTTTTGCAAATTAATATAATATCATTGACTAAGAGGGTAATCATTTTACTTTGAGTTGCAGCATACAAAAGTGATCCAGTGGGGGTGACTTGGTAAGTATTAAAATCAATAATTTTTGCCTTATACATGTTTACCTGTGTAAGCAAAAGAAATTAAAAATTAACTGCTGGTTCAAACTCTGTAAAAACAATCCCCAAACCTTCTGATGGCCTTCTTACACTGATAATAAAGAAGTGAAAGTTGATTAAAATACACCCATCAAACGGTATTTCTAAACTTCACAATCGTGTTGAAGTGTTCAACCAAGGAATGATTTTCTGTACTTGAAAAATAAAATAAATATTTCTTTCCCTCATGTAAAAAATGAAATATCCCCAAGTAACTCTTAGGAAACACAGAATGAAGACAACAACCAGAAATAAGGTAACATGTTCCTCTGGTAAGTGTTTCACATTTATTCCTTTTTATCCATAAAAAAAGACATTAAAGAATTAAAGGGGTGTGGATGGGGAAAAGAGAAAGAATAAAATGCAGGCTTTATCTGGATTTACTTGGTAATGCATAATAAACTTGTGTGGTACTTCCAAAGATTACAATCCAAAGGACTTAATGAGATATTGTTTTTTTTCCCTTGAAGAGCTTGCAACTATTTGCTAGTAGTTAATAGAAATCTCTAACTTTCATTGAAAACAAATGAGTCGTCTTCTTGTGGAAGTTCAAATCCTTTGAAGTAATATTGGAAAAGATTCTATATAGTAAACATATCTTTTCCTTGGATAGAAGTGGGAGGAAACACTCAATTTGAAGCCTGCAAATTCATGTTTTGCTACTAGCAGTAACAGAGAGTTTTGCAAATGGCATAGAATCAAGATGTTCATATATCATAGCAGTGCTGCTTCACTAGGATAAAGCTCTAACATTGCTCCGATACCTGAGAAATTTTCCACTTTATAAATACTGCAGAACTCAGAGCCTACAGTTTCTTTGCACAAAAGGCCAAGTAGCTCTGCAAGCAGCCAGATTAAGCCTCTCCTTGATCAAATATTGTGTCAGGTCCATCCACATCCAGGATACCCTGTGCTTTGTCTTTTGAGAGGATAGGTAGAACAAAATAAATTCTCACATTTGTCTTGCAAACAAGGCCTTTGAGTGGGGCTTGTTACTTTTTTTTTAGCTTATTTTCATTTTTTGTGTGTACTCAGAAGTCTTCAAAGTGGTTTTTATTGGAGTGTTTTGGCAGCAGTATCAAAAACCTCTCTGAAATGCCTGTACACGAACACACACAGCACGGGGGAAAACCAGGCAGAATTAGAGATCTGTGTGCACATTCCCACTGCAGTTACAGAGACATGGTGGGATAGCTCACATGACTGGAATGCTGTCATGGATGGCTACATCCCTTCTAGGAAATACAGGCCAGCAGTGTGAGGTGGTGGAACTGCTCTTTATGTGAGAGAACAACTGGGGTGTATAAAGCTCTGCCTCAGGCTGGGTGAAGAACCAGACAAGAGCTCACAGCTAAGAAGTCAACATGTAAGGGACAATGTGGGTGACACCTCTGTGGGTGCTTGCTACAGACCACCCTGTCAGGAAGGGGAAGTCAATGAGGAATTCTTCAGTCAGCCGGAAGGAGCCTCAGTCACAGACTCTGGTGCTCATGAGGAACTTCTGCTACCCTGATCTCTGCTGGAGAAACAACTCATGTGGTCACACGGGAACCCAGGAGGCTCCTGCAGAACACTGATGGTAACGTTTTGACACAGGTGGTGGAGGAGCCATCCAGGAGAGGTGTGCTGCTGGAGAGGTGTACTGACAAACAAGGAAGGACTGGCTGGGGAATCACAGAATCATAAAATCATAGAATCACTTAGGTTGGAAATGACCTCCAGGTTCACCAAGTCCAGTCATTAACCATGTGAATGTTGGGGTCAGCCTTAGACACAGTGCCATGGACTACAGGATCCAGCATGGAGGAAGCCAGGCAATGAATAGGATCACAACCCTTGCCTTCAGGAGAGATACCTTTGGCCTCCTCAAGGATATACTGGGAGGAATCCCATGGGTTAGGGAGCTAGAATGTAAGGATGTCCAAGAGAGCTGGTTAATACTCAAGCATCACTTCCTCCAACCTCAAGACTGGTGCATCTCTATGAATAAGAAATCACACAAAATAGAGCAGAAGACCTGCATGGATAAGCAAAGAGCTTCTGGCAAAACCCAAAAGGAAGAAGAAGTTTACAAAATGCCAAAAAATGGACTGGCTGTTTCCGAGGAATATAGGAATGTTGTCTGAGTATGCAGAGATGTGATGAGGAACACTCAGATCCACTTGGAATTGGGAAAAGGGATGTCAAGGACAATAAGAAAGGTATTCCACCTCATTTTCTCTAACCTGTTTTCAAATTACATGGTAAGCCTGTAAGATGGAATGGGTTATTTCTTATCATAGCAGAAAGAGACTAACTGGGTGCATTTACAGTACAATAATGAAGGCTGCTTATTACCATCCTGCTAACTCTATTTTGTGCTTTAACAAAATAAAAACCAGTAACAAACAAGATAGAGAAGTGTATTTTTTAGCTGAATATCTCTCTTTTAACATTCTGCCGATGTTTTTTTTTACAGTTCAGTGAACTTAATGTAAAAATACTTTTGGAAAATATTTCAGTACTATTCTGTAGCTTCTTTTTGAATTACTGTGAATACATTTCATGTCTGAAATGCCTAGTTGTGAGGCTTTTTGTAATATAAGGTTGCAACATACTTGCTAATGAAGCAACTGGCATGGTGTTCTGTTAAAAAATAAGAGCCATGAAAGCACTGACCTGCTTTCCTGTGGCTTCTCATTTTAGTACACATAATTTGGTAAAGCACTTGTTATTTAGCTCAGGTTGGAATGGACCTCAAAAAATCATCCCTTGTTTAGCACCCTGACCACTTGACTTTAAAACCTCCATGATGGGGACACCACTAAGGCCCTGGGACATTGATTGTTTTCACTGTAAAAAATTCCTCACTTATATCAAAATGAAATCTCTCTGAGTACAGCTTGTGCCCTTTACTTGTTGTCCTCTCCATGTGTGTCCTTGTGAAGAGAGAGCATTCATGCTTTCTGTGGCTGCCTTTTGGGAACTCGAAAACTATGATGAGACTCCCTTGAGCCTTCTCTTCTCCAGGGTGAAAAGACCTAACTCCTTAAGTCTTTCCCCACAGAGCAGGTTCTCCAGCTCTTTGATCACCCTTGTGGCCCTCCTTTGAGCCCTCTCCAATGTCTCTATGTCTTTTATGAATGGTGCACAGTACTGCAGGTGTGGCCTGACAAATGCTGAATAAACTGGGATGATCACAGCTCTGTCTCTGCTAGTTATGCTCCATGGATGCAGCCTAGGATCCAATTTGCCTTCCTTGCTGCAGCAGCACAATCTGCTATCTTATCCACCAGCATTTCCAGGTCCCTTTCATCAAGGCTCCTCCTCAGACAGATGGATTTTAGCCTGTCCTGGGAACTTTGGTTATGCCATCCCAGAGGCATAGCCTGGCACTTGTCTTTGTTAAACTTCATCCTGTTCTTTCTCTCCCACTCTTGCAGCCTGTCCAGCTCTCCCTGTAAGATATCCCTTCTGACATGTTCAATGCACCACCCAGTTTGGTGCCACCACCAGATTTGGTGAAGGCTTTGGGATTTTCAATCCCATCACCCCGACCATTGAGGAGGATGTTAAACAGCATGCAGCCCTATAGGGATTGGGTAGGCAGGAATTCCTCCTGAGGTCTTGCAGGACCAGAAACTCCATTGTGTTTGGTCCGTGTGAGCTTCCCCTGAAGCTGATCAAAGGAGGAGGAAGTCATTGGTGAGTGAGGAATTAAATGGAAAACTAAGCCAAGAACCAGCCTCCTTCAGGCAAGCATCCGAATGCAGAGTTTGGTGAAGGAGCCTGTGCAGCTATAAATCCTGAATCAGCCCTTTGACTCGGGGGTTCCCTCTTGGACTCAGAGAGTCAGAGAAGCTGAGCTCTAACATTAGCAGGAGCTGAGTGCCAAGCTAAGCCCGTACAGGGCTGAGATATTTAAAGCTGCATTTGCTTCTGAGAGAGGCAGTGCCTCTGACCCATCCTTAGACAGGGAGGGGGCAGAGCTCACCAGGAATATTTACTTCAATATGATTGGCTTTATTTTTAAAATATTTTTTTCTTGATTTTGAGCCTTCAGAAGACTCTTTCTGCTAAGTTATAATAAATCTCCTTATTCAGGGTGGAAACACTAATCTCAAAAATTTGAAATTGTTTCCAATGCAGAAAATACAGCAATGTAAGTTACTGGTGTCACTGCACTTTAGTGATCACCTATTAAATTTTGAATAGGATTCAAAATAAACATCTTGAAACTTCTGCAACCAATCTTTTCTAGTTAGCTGGATGATGACACTCCTCCAATTAGTAATTTACTTTCTGTAATTTCATTGTTTCACTGAATTACTCATACATGGGAGATATTTTTTTCTGCTAATTTATCTCCCAAGCCTAGAATTCATTACAATTGCTCATATAATATTAGAGGTTTTGTGTACATACCTGAGAAAGGTCTTAAACAATATGTTTACACTTGATGTTGCCTGGGAAATAGGAAAAAAACTCACTCATTTTTTGTGCAGATGGACATCACTGTGACTGCAGTGTTTTCTAAAATTTGATTTTAATATTCATTGATGGGTTGGTGAAAACAACCCTATTAGACAACTTCAACACAGAAATAGCAGACATGCTTTTTCCTCCTTCATTCATTATCTCTCAGTAATCTCAACTGTGAAGGGAGTCAGACTCCAGACCCTTTGAAAATATAATGCAAAATCCACTTTTATTCAGTGTTTTTCCTACAATACAAGATAGCCATTCTGTGTGGCTTATTTTTTTGCTAATTAAAATTTAAAGGGTCCATCCTGCCTCCTCAATTGTATAAAAGAGACATTTTTATCATTCAAGACATGGTAGAATCCTTAGGATTTACTGTTTGTTCTCAAAATTAAATCTCCAGTGACAAAAATGCAGTGTCCAATTTTATTTCCCAAATCCAGTGTTTCAATACTGTAATTTATTTAATCCATATTACAATTTCCTTAAAAATTCAAAGCTTTTTGCTCTGGCTGCAAACAGTATTCTTCCCTGTTTTTCTTTTAATTATTTTTGAAATGCGGTCACAATCACATCTATAAAATTGCATATACATCTTGCTGTGTGAGACAGCCAATTCTGTCTCTCATGTATCAGAGATGTCAGAGACAGTTTTGTAATCAATGCTTATTGTTCCATTGACTTGAGTGAATTTAGATGAGCTTCATTGTGAGATTATCTGATGATGGACCTCTGGTGAGGATTAGGCATAACCTAACAGCTACTGCAAATTGCATTTAGCCTTTACAATTAAGCAGACATAAATAAATCAACGGAGGAATTAGTACACTGAAGGGTCTCCTCAGTGAAAACAAGCTGTGCAGTCACTGAGATGGCCATTAGTCAAGCTAAGCTAGGAAAGGCAGCCTTCAGACTAATGCTCTTTGTTTTTCTGAGCAGTGAGATTTAAAATTTCTATGGAATAAAAAAAAAAAAAAGACTAATAGCATTCTTGAGAAATAAAATTGTGGGAATGAGAACATCAATTGTAGGAATGACTGATAAAATTATTTAATTGACACTAACAAAAAGATAGATTTAGATAGAAAAGTATGATGGGCAAGTGATGGATTAGGCTTTTCAGTATACAAGAAGGGTTTCTTTTGCCTCTGACTCTAGTGGAGATGAAGAGATCATTTCACTCTAATTTGATAGGAAGGTGCAAATACTGTGGATGAAAAATCAGAGTAAATACTGCAGGTTCAAAAATGTTTCAAATACATTTTATGGGAACATCAAAAATAAAATTAGTCAAAGCTCACAGAATTAACACATTTTTGTAACATTCTTGAATGCAAAATTGGACATCTCTTGATGTAACTTCTTTGGGTTTTTTCAAATAACATAACAAAAGAAAACATTTTGTGGCACAAAGAAGCTTCATGTTTCAAAAATTACTTAGTGGAGGTTAACAGCTGAAAGCTAGGGAATTTCAGTCAAAAGAGCACTTTTGATAAGGTAAAGGACAACAACACTTTGCAAAAATTATATTGCTATTTTCAATTTCTGTCTAATCTGAAAAGTGAGGATCATGCAATAGCTGAGAGAACACCTTCAGCAAATGATAAACAGTATCAAATAAGATCTGCAAAGCTGCCATGTACGTACATCAGCTTTTAAGAATTGCATAAAATAAACTTTATCCCAGCAGTTTTTGCTCAGAGACCCAAAGACAAGGCTAGACTATTGCAAACCCTACTGCATCCAACAAAAGAGGGTAGGAAATAGAAATACAAGGCACAGCTGCTTCTTTTAGCTTGGATTGTGAACATTATGCTACATTAAAGTAAAAAAAAAGTTTGCTTTTAAACTAGTGAATGATGAATGTGTTCAAAAGTTTGCAGAGACTCTAGCAGTTTCTGGAAAAGGAGCTGTAAGTATAACACTCTGTGCAACATCTCTGGTGTTTTCTCATTGAAAGAGCAATGAATTCGAGGGACTTGCATGAAGAAACTAATTTGTCGTAGAGAAAGTGCAATTTGGCAGGGGGGAGAAATGGAACTAATACTGGAATCTCTGCTTTGTAATTCAGTTTTGCACATCCCGATACCATCTGTAACCGCAACTAAGATAAGCGACCTGGCGAACTCCACTGGCTGTAAATGCACGGGCCAGGGCTGGTCTGGTCACTGGAGAGAGCTAAATCCCAGGCTTTTGGATATAAAATATATACCCCTGCAGAAGGGCTGGCTCAGGCACAGAGCGGCAGCAAGCACGGACTCTCAGCAGCTCCTCTGCCTGACGCTGGACAGCGGGCACGACTCAAAGGGATTCCAGGGGCCGCGAGTGAAGCTCGGGGAGCCGCGGTGCTCGGGAGCAGAGCAGAGCGCTTCTCCCAGGTACCTTCTCCCGGGCTGTCCCGTGCCCGAGTCTGTGACGAGTGATGGGCACTCCCTGCCGCGCCCTTGTCCCCCGTGTGCCCCGATCCCGCGGGCGGAGGCGCAGGCACAGGGCAGGGCTGATCGCAGCTCCCGGTCCCGCGTCGTGCTCCCAGGTGCCTCTAATTGGATCGCCGTAATTTCTGCCCTTCCAAAGGCGGCGGGCGGCGAGGGGGCATGGCCCGGGGGGCGGGGGGAGGCGGTGGGCGGCTCTCGGCTCCGCCGGCGCGGCCGCTCCGCAGCGCATAAAGCGCAGCGGGAGCGCGGCGAGGCCGCGGCCATGCAGTGAGAGCCCGCCGTGGGACCGTGGGACCGTGGGACCAGCCCCGCTCCGGCCACGCCACGGGAGCACTGCGAGGGACAGACCGCCCCAGCTCAAGGTACCCGCAGCCCCGGCCCTTCTCCCAGCGGGGACTGGGCTGCCCAGCCCCGGGGAGCCCGTTCGCTCGCACCCACCTCCCACCCAGCCGCCCGCGCCCCGGGGCAGGCAGAGCGTTTACCCCGCTGCGCTTTCTTCCAGATGCACAGGTGCACCGGTGTCCTGTTTCTGTCTCTAATGCTCTGTGCCACCCTCTCGGAAACCCTCGGGCTGGTCTTCTCAGTAAGTATCCGTGTCTCAGCTAGCGAGGAACAGCGAACCTCCCACGGATACACACTGGTCTTAGATACAGGGATTGCAAAGGACACGGCACTCAAAACCATTTCGGGCTATAAACAGTTTGCCGCTTTTTTTTAAAATTTTTTTTCCCCAGCTAAGAATTCGGAGATTTTGAATACTAGCTCTCTTGTAAAAAACCACTATGACTAAGAATGTCTAGTTGCTAGACCAAAATTGAATGGGTGTCCCACCTGCCTCCAAAAGGATGATGTACATATGGACTTCTTTTGTGAAGAGGCTGTCATGTAAACCCAAGCAATAAAAAGAAGCATTGCTCTTTGCTAAGGTGGCTATCAGATGGTAATATAAACTTCAAGTAGAAAGTCGAAATTTCTGCCTCCAAAGTGTGATTTGCAGTCAATCACGTATGTGGTGTGAAACAGTCAAACCACAAGGATGTCAATAGAGACTTAAGGAGGGGGCAAGAGCTCACCATGAATACTTACTTCAATATGATTGGCTTTATTTTTAAATATTTTTTTCTTGATTTTGAGCCTTCAGAAGACTCTTTCTGCTAAGAGAATGTCCTTTTGAGTGTAGGTCGTGCAATAACATACTTGTGGTTTTTTCCTTTAAGGCGAAAGACAAAAGGGGTTGGACTTTGAATAGTGCTGGTTATCTACTTGGGCCACGTAAGTGAGGCACTTCTTTTTTCATTATTTCAAAATGCAAAAATTTGTTATTCGCTTCTCTGAATACAACAATTTTGTCTAAATCTGCAAGACTGAACAAACTCATTTAGAAAAACACTTGTTTAGATGTTTGTTACATGCCTACCATAGAACTGAGGTGTCTGAGAGAACAGCTGCTCTTTTCTAAAGAAGTGTGATGGGAGGCATTATGTCCAGAAACACATCTGCTCACATTTTGTGCTTCTGAACTGTAATTTTCATATGACAAATACGTCACCACAAGAAGTGTCAAAAAACCTTACAGCATCATAGACATCAAGGGCAGAATGACAAAATGTGTACCTCTCCATGTATTTTCAGATTTCATTTTAAAATCTTTTTACAAACTTTCACTTTGACTTTTTACTTGACTTTATAAGACTACATTTTTTTAAAATTAAAGCAAAATAAATTAAAACAGTAACTTGCAAACTCAAGACTGTTAACAGTTCACTATGTGAAAAATCAATATACAAGGTGTTCAAAATACAGGAGTACTGGTTTATGGGTGGAGATAACAAATGCAGGTTGTAAGGAAAGTAATGCAGAATTAAGCTGTCTCAAATGTTTGGCCTTTTGCCATCAATTCTTGTGAATATGGTAACATTCATCACCAATGTTTCTGTGTTTTCAGTCTCAGTAACACATAGACAAATACTACACATACTTACTCTGACACTCTTCATTCTTTTTAGCTAACAATAAGGATACATAAAAAAAGAAAAAAAGTTTAATGCATCTTAAATGTATTAACTGTTTCTGTAAATGTCGGGAAGTATGTTTGCCCAAAGCAGATCTAAGCAAATTGGAAAAAATACTGTGGGGAAATGTGCTTGTCAAACACTTCTATTTTACATCTAAGACTGGATAATAGGAATCATCCTTTGTTGCAGGTCATACTGATCAGCTTTTCCTGAGGTCATATTGATAAGCAGCAGGTCATATTGATAAGCTTTTACTGAGTCAATTAACTCCTCTGATTTTTAATTTATTTATCAGATGCAGTAGATAACCACAGATCATTTAATGACAAGCATGGTTTCACTGGTAAACGTGAAATACCGCCCGATGAGGATATTAAAGCAGGTAATGAAAGTCTGGAAACAAGCATTTTTGATTTGTTTTTTATGTCAAATAATTTATTTACTATTGAACTGACTACTTGGATACAAAACTATTTCTGCATTTCAACAGAAGTCCTAATAAACATATGAAAGGAAGAAAAATTACATTTGGCCACTCAGTGTGATCTTTCTATTGTCATAGATTACAATATCTAAGTGATTAGGAAAATGTATCATAATTTTGTTGCTTTAAATGTGTAATAGGTCATATTGCTTTGAAAAAAACTTTGGTTTTTTTCTCTTTTCATATGTTCAAGTAAGTATTTCAAATGCCACTCTAGCCCCTCCAGAGTTAATTGTTTTTTTGCAAAGGAGTCCATAAAGGTGTCTTCAGTAATGAAGGCTGCAGAAAATACAAAGTCTCAGTATTTCCTATGATTAAGCAAGGTGGCTTATCTTCAATAAAAGATTGAGAACCTGGTCACAACTGCAGTCAAAATGCTTAGATGCTGCAGGTATCAGAATTTAGAAAATGGCAATGAAAAGGGTGCAGCCTTGTTCTGGATTTGTCACCCAAAGCTGGGCCTCTAAAATATATGTCTAGACTCCCTTATGAAGAGAAGCTGACAATTTTTAGGCTTTATTTTGAACACCTATTTCAGGATAAGGTGCAGAAACTTCTAAAAAAAAACTGTTTTATCTCCTAAGGAGACACTAAACCTGCTGCAGGCATCTAAAGTGAGCTGGGATGAATCTCATCCTGAGGCTGATAAAAGTGACCACAGTACCTCCTGAGTGCATTTATCACTGCACTAATGGGGCAAAACAAGGATTTTGGAGCCTATTTTAAATGTAGTTAACACTAAATAAGTCCATAAATAAAGGACATGTGCTTAATTACAATCTCATACATGCATACTTCGTAGAGAGAAGTTTAGTACAATTAATACATTTCCTAATTGTTAACACTCTCTGAAGGACTGTCAGTTCAGTTCTGGCACATTTACAGAGTGGGGGTTTGGAGTTTGTGTGTGGTATTTTTTTGGTGCTGTGCTTTAGTTTTGTTTGTTAGTTTTTAAGGAAAAGAAACCAACCCTGCTGTCTCAAATACCAGGGTTAAAACAATATATGGCCAGTCAAAAACAATGTAAAAATAAGGGATTTGTAATCCAGCAGTAGAGATCACTGTGCAACATGTTGCCATCTGTGCATATCCCAGGTCCCTTACAGGAATACGAATTTATGGATTTATGGAATTCTTGCTGGGTACTGTTGAGCCTCCACAATTGCAGATAAACCCAACCAAACTTGTCAGGATGAGACTTCAAAATTACACAGCTGCCTCTATGAACTTCATTCTCTTCCCTCACCAAATGTTTATTTGAAGGTGAAGTTTATTACAGATTCCTACAATTACAGAGTTCCTACCCAGAGGAGATTTAAATATGTGTATATATATATATATATATATATATATATATATATAATGCATAAGAAATTAATAAGGTAATCAGCAATATAAAATATATATTGCTGATTTGATATTATTAAAATAATAATTTATATCACTAAATTGATATTATTAAAATAAATTTTAATCAAAAATGAAGGATTTCTCCTGATTATTTGCAAAAGCTTCTTAAAATGGCAATATATGTACATATTATTGTATTAATTTGAAAGAGTTCCTGCAGAGGACTCTGCTCTCCTTGAAAGAAATGCTGCAAAATTCAAAAGCTCTCCACATAACCTAGAAAAATTTGTAACCTGTATTAGGGACTTAACACTAGGTCCAGCAAAAAAACCCACAACAAAACTACAACCATCTCTGAGCATAATTAGTCAAGTTACAAGATCAAAATGGTTTGTTTACTGAAATCTGCAAGTTATCCACTATGCAGAATTAAGGTAAATAGCAGAACAATACATAAGTACAATATTTCTGAGTCATGAAGGAAAAATATTTATCCAGTAAATTTCACATGGATAATAAAATCTTGATTAAAATGTGACTAATATAATAATAACGAAAATTCATAACAGGTTAGGTGGGAATAAAAGCCAAGGAAAAATTCAAATAAAAGAGTATTAGTAATGCAAATAATAATAATGTCTCTGTGTGAATTCAAAGACTGGAAAACAAGATTTTTAGGTGCAAGCCTATTAAATGCATCCTTAAATGCTTATTCTCCTTTTACCAGAAACCTTTGTGCGCCCTGCAACCCCCATCAATGTTTTAAATTTGTGCTACAGAGCTCAGTCTGCCTTCTGACCCGTCTGATAATGTTTTCAGTGATGTAATAATGGACTGTTGGATCTGGTACCCACATCTGTGTGCAGAGTTAAAAATCTTGGGCAAATCGTTGCCATTTGTTCTCAATAGAGAGCAGTTCTCCATCCTCCTAAAAATAGCAAGGTGTCTTCCTCCAACTCCCAGATGATATTTTTTTTTCTCTCATTTACAGATGCAGAAAGCATCCTTCTCAAAAGTGCAATAACGAGCACCCATTAGGCCATTAAAATAGCATCAAAAAGCTATTTTCACAAGCTTGAAGACAAGTGTATTGGATTAGATACCTATGTGAAAAACAGCTTTCTGGACTTTCAGAAAATCATCCAGGCCTGGGTTTTGGGCCACAAATCACTCCTATATCACTTGAAAGGCTCATTGGGAACAAAATCAGGCTACATGAACGCACTTTTAACTGCTCCGTAAAGCTGATGAGTTTGTTTTCTCAATTTGAAATTCAACCTATCCCTGCAGGCTCAGGTGGACACAAGGCAGAGAGCTGGGAACAGAGGATAACTCTCTTCTGCAACAGATCTCATAAGGCCTAGAGACCACAACCATTAAGGTGTCAAAGCAGCTGCTATGCAGCAATGGCATACAAAGCTGGGTGACTTTGATTCTGAGAATTGCATTTACCTGCCTCATAGAGGCTTTGCCCTTCAATGAAATGAGGTTTTCCATCAAGGATTTTAAGGAAAAAGGAATTTCAGATATTTTTGGTGTTTTTTTTCCCTCCCAGATTACTCCTAAACTTAGCCACAATGTCTCATATGATGTGTCTTTTGAACCATGCTAACTGTGAGTAACAACCAGCTTGTTCTACAGGGAACCTTGGAAGACCCCTGGCTGATGAAAACATTGTGCGCACAGTAATTGAATTTTTGACTTACTTGCATCTGAAAGGTTAGTGAGTACCTTTTAATCTTTCCCAGTTTATGGTAGAAAGTTTACTGAGGAGGCAAAACTAACCCTTAATGTACACATCTGCTGCAGATTTGAGTGTGCAAGACTTGCACCAGCACCTCTGGCATCACTCTCAGGCACAGAGTGCAGGTGATCCTGAGACATTGCAGCTCAGTGGAGATCTGATGTAGCAGAGTTCTGATAGCATTCCATCACGTGTTAGTGACAAAAGAAACACATCTCCCTTTTTGCACGTATTCTACAATAAAGCTGCACGACAAAATTGCAACAAGACTAAGCTGAATGTGGGCAAACAGCTCAGAATGCTCTGAAGTAAAAACTCTGTACAGCCTCACAGTTGTGACAAGAGTTGAAATGCCGAGCTTACAGCTGATTATCTAAAAATGGTAACTTTACTATGGAATTCAGTGAAGAAGAAATTTATCTGCTTCTGAATTTTCATTAGTTTTGGTTTAAAGAAACCCAAACAAACACAATAGTCAGCTTTTAAAAACCTCTTCAGCTCTTCTTCATTTTGTCTACAAAATGTATAAAACCGTAATAGATAATTGCAAAGAAACCAACAGGTAGAAAGAGTTATTCTGCTGGAAACGTTTGAGGATTTTTTTCTGTCTCAAAAAGTAGACAATTCAATAAATTGGTAACTTCTATGCTCTTACTTTTGTATACAACAAATTATAAGCAACCTTGTGGCAAGTGTATGCTGTGGAACTGTGTGCACATTTGTGTGTTAGTTTCATTATTAAAAGAGACTTTCAACAGATTGGTTCATGTTCTGCATGCCTGGGATGCTTTTTACTCATTGTTTTCTGAATTATTCGTATCCACCCAAGGAAAATAATTCTCATTATTGAAGTTGTGAACCCAGTGTTTACAGAATTGAATTTGCATTTGAAAACAAAACCTCTTTATAGCTAGTCCTAAGGGCCTGAAATAATTCAAGTACGTATTTAAAGTAGATTGTTAGCATATATATTTACTATAGACAAAGTAGTAGTTTGTTTGTTGTACCACTGTGAAGAAAGAGCCTAAAACTCTCCTTTACTCTGCTGGGTGAGCCTAGGAAGTAAAATCAATATTTGGACACAGCAAAAAGGGTGTAAAATAAGCTCAAACACACACCACCTCTGTAGGCTAAAAGCTGCTATATCAGACAAGAAAATAAAAAGCATCTCACAGACCTACAAATTGCTTCTTCCCTGCAACAAATGAGCTTAAAAGGCTCCCTTCTTAGGACAGTGATGACAAACAGTTGTTTTTACTCAGAAAAGGTGGTGGCATTACCATGTCCTCATGAAAAACAAAAAATTAATCTCCAGATCTGGCTTTTTGCAGACATAGTTCTTGTAGTATCAGGTTGCAACATACACAGAATGTTATCACATATTACCTTTTAACAATATTTATTGGAAAGGCTTAGTACAAACTCTTACACAAACCCAGAACTGTAAATTAACTAGGTGAAAAACATATTTTTTAATGACAGAAATCCTTCAACACATTTGCTTAAATGAAACTTTACTACATTAAATACATTGGTTTAGATACGTTCCTTGGTGGGGGAAGGGGGAAAAACCCCACTCATGGGGTTCAGATTCAGGCAATAGTTATTCAGATTAGGTACACATTTTAATCTGCAAGAAAAAGGCAGTATTTTTACTAAGAAGTACCATGGTAATAACTAAAAGTGGCCTTCATCTCTTTCTCTTGGAAATTACTCCCTCCATAAGTGCTTCTCATAAAGAGCAACATGTAGAATGGCAGCTGTAATTAGATAAGATTAAGTCTTATGAGATGCTGGGATCCAGCAATATCAATTGACATAATAAAATTAGTATAATTGTTGTTCTGTCACTGCTGTTTCTAAAATGTTGAAATTGTATCAGGAAGATATTATTGACATTCAAAAGGAAAAACCCCAGTATTTTATAAATTAAAATATGACAAGTTCAAAGATTTGTCTTTTATAGTTGAGAAAAGTATTAAAAAATTATATTACTGAAACTGGATTTCATTACTTAACTGCTAAGATAAATATGCATATTTACGTATGTGTTAATTATCTTTTTTTTCCTGTTTTTCAGAGGTGGGAGCACTTGACAAGCTACCTACACCAGAGGAAATGAACCAGTCTTGAAGAATGCATTTTTATTTTGTTGCAGTGTAGATTTAGACTGAATTCTAAACTAAAGACCAAAATGACCTTAAGTTAAGAAGTATAGTTTGCACTTTTCTGATAAATGGTAAACAGTGTTCTGCCCTCTGGTTGGTTTGTTGGATTATTTTTTGCTTTTTTTTTCCCTTCCCTCCCTCTCCTGCAATGTCATCGTGTATAATTTTGCTTTGGTAAATATTTTCTGTAGGTAAATGATAAAATAAAAATAAAGAGCAACAAAGTTGTTTCATTTTAAAAGTATGTACATACCAGCACACAATGCATCATATAGAAAACCTGGGGTGAATTGTAAGATGACACTGCATCTATACTCTGCAATATTAGAGCATAATAAAACATATACCCATATATATATATATATAGGGTACTTTAAATAACAGAAAAACAACTTCAGAGTGCTGCCATGCAAAATTATTTTAAGTCACAGATCTGTCTATACTTCTGTGCTTCAAGGAAACATTACTTCCTGCTCATATTTCATAGACATGACATTAACTCCTGTGCACAATAAATTTCATATTATTCACCTGTACTACACCAGCCCACTGGCTGGAGCATCCCTTGATGCAATGCAAATTTAAGTGTTCTGTGCAGGTTTACACTAATCTTATGTGTAGGATTCCCACGTCATCGAGAACACTGGGGCTGCAGTCTTAATGAAGAAAAGCCCCTGGCTGCTGCAAGATTAAAAATATACTTCATGAGAGGCTTCATTCTGAGTCCAGCAAAGCACTTGGATCCTTGTTTAAGCCATGCAAAACAGCTTTGATGTGCTGGACAAGGATGCTAGGCCTGCACACAATAAATGTCAGATCAAGACTGAGGAAAGGTTTGAGAGGTTACAGAACCTTCGAAAGGTTTTTCATATTCAGATGACTTTCAGCCTCTGCACAGTGCAATGAAATATCATCCTTTCAAAATGCTGACGTGCACTGGAGTGCACAGACTGACAGAAAATTTGCAGACCTTTATTATCTAATCTGTTTTTCACTTTTAGCATAGCAGAATTCTAAAAGCCAAGCCACTAGTGTGTGCTTTGTACCCACCCAGCTATTCAGGCTGGGCTCTTCCTGTGATAATCACTCAGCCTCTGATCTCATGGCTGATGTTTTCACTTTCCAAAGTGTGAAAATACACTTCTTATCAGATCCAGTGAACTTCTGAGCAAACCCTTCACACCATGCTTTACTGGATTTCTTTTTGCTTTTCAGAATAATGAAAAAAGTATACACTGCTAATATACATGCTGCTAGTTCAACATTATTTGGCAAATTTATGGGCTTCCCAAAATGTGAAAAAAAGAACAAAGTGAAATTTAACCTCTGTACATAAGTATAGCTCAGTAAGTCCAAACTCTCATTTCCACTAGTAATGTCCACACTTCTCACATAACCTTGAAATAGAGCTCACTAAAATCAAGAAGTTTTCTTTTCAATTACTTCCATGGACTTTGGCTCATTGGTTGTTAAATCCAGGATCTATGTGAAGAATTCAGTAGCAATCCATCTATGGCAAAGCAGCTGAATCGATGATCAAATAAAAGGAACTTCATTTTAGGATTGAATTTCTTTCCTTTTCAAAAAGGATAAAAAATTAGAAATAATAGGATAGAATTACAAAACAGTTATTACTTTGATCCAATTTACATACCTTCAGCTCCTTAGAGTTGGAGTCACCCTATTAGAATGGTTATTCAAAACTCTGAAATTTGAGATTATTTGAAATAGTGGAAAACTCATAGAATCAGGAAGATTTACATCACTGTCTAAACAGGGAGGCTCACAAGGTTTTACATTGTGCTGCACTGTTATATGTATATATTATAGAAACCAGGTTATTATAAACTAATTACCAAAAGCAATCTACATACTTCCATTTAATAATTTCTGCATTCAAACACATATTTATAATATTCTGAAATAGAGATAGGTAAAATTTTCAGCTTGTTTTTTCACCCTTGTAATGCCTCTTTTCTTTACAAATATGAAGGGGTGAACCACAGTAAGGAGTTCTTCTGGATGAATTTTGCAATTTCAGTAACATTAATATTTTATTAACACTCATTTTATTTAAAGTATGTTTTAAATCACTTAATCTCAAACATAAGTTTGGCAAATATTTGGAATAACATCTCCATAATGAACCTCTTGAACAAACACCTGATAAAAATGTCCAATGTCCTTTAATCCACAATTTGAAAACAGTAAGTTTCAATGGGGCAAATGGACATTAAAAAATGTGACATTTCCATAGGAAATAACAATTAAAAAAAAACCCCTTTTCCATGTCATAGTATCATTTATTGCTTATTTGCAATAATTGATAGAGAATAATGGAATATTCTATTCCATTGTCATGTAAGATTAGGTGAAAATTTATATTTACACTACAGACAAAAGCCAAATAAAAAAAAACCCAAAAGAGTAAACATTTCTTGTAGTGTTTGCCAGTGATATGAACTTACCCTTCATGCAAATTTAACTCTGACAATGAACAGAAGGCTTGCATGATGCTGAATGACTGGACAATAAAATGGAAGATGAGATTAAATGCTGATGCAAGCAAATTATGTACGCAGAGAAAACCAACTCTAATTTTACATACGCATCCTGATGCTCCAAATTACGTCTGGAAATATAACTCAGACTCATTGTACACAGTCCTCTAAAAATGTTTTTTTAAACCTCAACAGTGGAAAGAAAGCCAAAGGGAATAGTAGGAATTACAATGAAAATATACCATTCCCAATTTTTATACCAACCGCAGTTCTGGAGGACTTTTTCACTGCAGAGAAAAAATCACTGTCAGGCCAGAAAAGCTATAGGAAAAAGTGACAAATAATTTTACAGTGACTTTCATACACAGAGAAACTAAATAGGTGGGAGATGAGAGTCTTAAATGTTGTACTAAAAGTACTTTTTCTTGAAACCCAAGATATAATGATTAAATGCCAAATGATGATAAAATTATCAAGTAACACTTTTAAACTCCACACCCAGAAACACCCAGAAGGCTTTTCCATACATCTCCTGGTGAAATTGTGGCACAGGACTTTGTGGAAGCCGTAGGTTCTGAAACAGTTATATTCATGGAAGAAAAGTCCTTCAAGGTCCAAATGTTTAATTAAAAATTTTTCAGACCAAATTAGGTATGTGAGAGCACAGAGCTATAAAACATCCCTTAGAACCTGATCCAGGGATTAATTAAACAAGACTCCTTCGGCTGCACAGCATCTGATGCCAGTTTACAACAGAGACTTGGAAATCACATACATTTGGCTAAAAATGCTGGAGAAATACTGAATTCTGAACACTACCTATAACAAAAAACCCTATAATTTTATACAATGTTTCACCTACCTGCCAGATAGTATCATTAAAACTTGTTTAAATGCAAATCAGTTCAGCATAAAAGGGGGAATTTCTGGTGGCACAGCTGGCACAGAGGAGTCTATCCAGATGAGGAAGTCCTCAGGGAGCTGACAGGACACACGTATTTTCCCACCTGTCTACTCATGTAAAGGTCAGACTGCAACATTAGCATAGAAAAATTAGGTAGGACTCAGAGTACTGAGGATGTTTGAGGGGGCTTGATATTGGGGTTGCCAGAATCCTGCTTCCAGGTTTAATGTTAGCACGGTTTAAACTACAGCTCCTTTTGCCTGAGGTCACAGAGAAGCTCGGTGTGAGTCTGTTTACAAACAATTCTGACATATCCTTGAATGCTCTTCTGTATTTCCAAAGATATGGGGAGATATGATAGGAGATAGCATGTGAAGAAACACGTTAATAACTCCCCAAAAAAGTGGCAGAAGTATTTTAAAATTATTTCAGGATATGTGACACAAAATGGAAGCAAGTTAGGGAAGTATTTTGCAGTTTGTCCAGAATGCAGATTACCTCAGGAGTTTCCTAAGCTTTAAAAGGGTTAACAGAAAGTTTAGACTCAAGTGTTAACAGCAGAACAATTTTTCACCAATTCACAGAGTACATTAACGGTGCAGTACTTCTGTAACTATTTGGTGTTATTTCATTTATTTTTAAATAAATACAAATAATAATTCTGATACTTAATTGTATGAGGACTGAGCATGACCCAGCCATAGAAAACTGCACCTCACTGATCCCTTTATTACCCAGATTCAGTAGCTGGGTATACAAATAGCAAGTTGTTAAGGTTTTTAATGCCTCAGAGCACTGGACATTTGTCAATGCGTGTGCCACATTCAGAACCTCCCAGAGTTGAGCTGCTGAACTAAAGATGGGAATTATTTTATCTCCTTGCTTGTAAAGGAGCAAAAACGGTATAAAAAAACTTATTCCCTAAAACTTTATCAAATTCCCTTCAGATTCTACTTACGCATTTCTAATTTAATTGATCTCCACAGATTTTTTTCTAATTAAGTATATCTAAATCATACAGCCTTTCTGAGTGCTAGGAGACATGAGTCTCATACAGAATGTCTGCCTGAGGAGAAATTCTAAAATACCTGTTACCATTCAGATTGGATTTTTTTACAGTTTCTGAAATAAATGTTGCCTATGTATCACTTACCAACACAAATATAATTAATTCAGAACATAATGCTTCTATAATTTCCTCTTCAAAACACTCACGAGATATTGCATTTCCTTGAAATTATTCTATTCCATTAAAAATCATTCTACTGGAAAATGATTGATCAGATTTATGAACATTATGGCTATTATTTACATTTATCAATATTAAAGCTAGCATTTCTTGACAAAATCTAAAACTGATGCTTCAATTATTTACATCAATGTTCCTCTGTTACATCTTCAGGAGTATTCTTGGCTTACTGTTTACTCAGATGACCATGCAGGGACCCTGCTTCCCTAAGATCTTTCTGCAATTTGATTATGTTACCTGATTCTTCTTCAACTTCTGATCTAAAAGATAGTAGATTGAGGAATCATTAGCTTTCTGAAGGTTTTCATATCTGTTGTTCTCTGCAGCAATTAAAACCCTACTTAAAGTATTCTCCAAAGGTTTATGTGAGAATTTGATGCATGTTTCCTGCAAATCAGAGCTTGAGGACACTTAGATTGAGTAACTGCTGCTAGGGCTCTCCACGGGCACTCTGGGCTCTGGAAATGAAGAGGGCAGTTCTGACAAATGAAATTTGAATCTGCTCCCTGCTAGCAGAGTGTGGCTGCTGGCTCTGAATCCAGAGCAACCTTTTAAATGAGACATTTGGATTTCCTCCTCCAAATCAAGCAGATTGAACCCAGGCCCTAAGTCTTAGAGAACCAGTAGAAGCAGACAGGAAAAATAACCATGTTTTTACAGTTAAATGTTACATTTTTGCACCACTTTTCAAAACATGGTTTTGCAAATTGTGCCTGCTTGGCTTTCCTGCTGAATACCCACTTAGCCACTGTTTAAAAATAAAGCTCATCACATACAACATAAAAGGGCTAAATCCTGACCCATGAAACTAACTGCAGTGGTACTGTTGACCTTGAAAGTACATTTATTCATATTAGCTATGGTTTGACTCCATCCAGTGCAGCAAAGTTATTAAAATAAATTCATTTCAACAAATCTCACATCTTACATAAAAAAAGTCAGAAATAAAATGATAGTCACCCTTATTCCATCAACAATACTCCTCCTTCCCACCTGCTGCAAAGCATGCTGTTCATTAATTCCTACTGTCACTTTTTGCTATCAGAACCATCTACTGATTCTAGCCATTAAAGACATTATACTCTGTGTATTATTTATTTCATATCTGTGAAATTTTACTTAATTTCATGTAGTTCAAACTATCTAACACATTTTCTCCAAAATATTTACATTTTTATTTGCTGTCTAGTCCATTTTTATTTGAATTCCTTTTGCAGTGCACATTATAGACAGTATTTTATTGTTCACCAGAGCCCTCAACCATCTATTTAATTAGACACAATAATTTTGTCATGTTAATCATTACTTTGATATTCTTCTCCCCATTCTAGCTATGTTTTAGCATAAAACATAGTAATTATCAAAAATTAATATTTGTGACAGTGTTGTTAAGCCAGATATTGCTGACTGGATAAAGGGAAGAAGACATAACTTGCTTTTTTCCTTCTATCATTTGTAGTAGTTATTAACCATAAACATTATTCTTCACCTCAGCCAGACAAAAAGGAGGCTTTCCTTTGTGGGGAAAAAAATGAGTATTTTTTACCACACTACCTTTTGTACTTCACTCCATTCATAGTGGAGTCACATCTGTTGATAGACTTGGGATACGTTCTTCAGAAGAATTAAAGCAATAAAGGATTTTAATCCTTTATTTTCAAGAATGATTTGAGGACTTTTTTTGGAGGTGTTAAGTTATTTTGAGATGCAGAAACACACTTTATTGGATCTATTAGACTATGCAAGGAAGTCAAGTATTGGATTACCAATAAGATTTGAAATTTTAATGAGTTATATGAAATATGAACCATTATTAAAGCAAGAACTTATGTGCCCTGAAAAATCCACCTTTATACACATCTTAATCTTAGGATGCCAAAATAAATACCCTCTGTAGGTGAAAGCATGGAGAACACTAATAACTTATGCTATCAAAGTTTTGTCTGTGTTACTACTGGTTTACCTATTTCTCAGCAAAAATGTGATGTTATCCAGCAAATAAAATGAACTCACTGACATCTCAAAGGCAAAAACCTGCCAGGAAAGTGTCTAGAGCAACGTGATTGCAGGTTCTGGGCCATACAACACAGGACACCCTGCACTGGCAGCCACAGGCAGTCAGGCGTGGCCGTGCTAAGGCTCTGCCTGGGCCCCACACCTGACAGCAGACTGGATGATGCATGCATCACCTGAATTTCCTCTGAAATATTATAAGGCTTTGGCACCACAATGCTTAAAATCGTGCTAGGGACTCACATCGCCTTCTGAAAACCTTACCCTTGTGCTATCCAGACTGGGAAAAATTCCTGCAGAACTTTCAATTCCTGTTAGGGTTAATAATGCTAAAATCACATAAAAGGCTGAAATTTTAGCCTGCAGCAGGAAGGACCTTCCTTTACAAGAAGGAAGTTATGAATAAAAAGATGAACTCTGAATGTACATGTATGTTCTGAAAAGAGCCAGGAAACTCTGGTTTTGGTTATGGCACTTCCCTTCTGAGCTCCCTGGTGCCATGTGCCAGCAAAATTACATGGAGGGGACAGTACACTATATTCCTGGGCTCATCTTCTGTTCAGCTGTGCCTTTTCTACCAAGCACTTTTTTGACCATGAACATGGGAATAATTTTTCCCTTAGCTGTTACTAAACCAGTATGTTTCAGGAGAGTTACTATGCCCTGTCCCACAACCCTTTTGGACTTTTTTTCCAAAAGGTAAAAATCCACAGCTTGCTAAACTTTGCTAAGGGTTTACAGAAGATAAGTTTCAGATATTTGGAGGATTAAGGTTTGTGGCTTTCTTTATTTTTTTCTGATTTAAAATTTTATGTAGAACATGTTAGGGCTGTTTGTTCTTAATGCTTTAGTTCTCTAGTTTTGTGCATGCAGGTGAAAGAAAAGATAAGGCAGAGAAGGCCGACAATTTAGAAGGCTGCAATATACTCCAGCACTATTCTTCTGAGTGCAATAGATGGCTTAAATAGCCACAAGGTGGTAATAGTGCTCTTCATGGAAAAGCTCAGGCAAGCAGGGTTAACTCTACAGAGATGTCTGATTTGTTGAGAATGATAACTACAAAGAAGAGAAGTGCCTTTGGAAATGAGGAAGTGAAAACTTCCAGCAGAACACTCTGTGCTGGCTAAGAGAAAAATGCCCTGGCTCAGTGATTCCCACTGACAGTGAACTGTGATTTAAAAAATGCTCTTGTTGTAGCACGACAAAGATTAAGAACGTCATGGGAGTAAAGTCAGGTGATAAAATCCACAAGAGTTGTGCAGTGGCTGTCTGGGTAAATTGCCAAAGTTTTAGCGAGAAATAACAGGGAAAAGGCACTCATAAGTTTTGCATTAAAAATAAGTAAGCTTATAGCTTCTACTGATTGGAGCTGAGGTATAGTTAGTTTTCTTCTCAGTGGCTAATATGAGGCTGTGTTTTGAATTTCTGCTGAACACAGGGTTGATAATATAGAGCTGGTTTTGTTATTGCTGAGCTTAAAAGTGCTTAAAAGCACTAGAAAAAATCCTATACGTATAAAATAAGTATTTATTTATATACATCTGTTTTATGTAAGGCAAACCTATTGATTTAGAGAGTAATAAATTTGGATTCTTGGGCTTGTAGACAGTGTATCCGTCCCAGGCATAAACCAATTGTCTAATCATTCACATAAATCAACAGAAACATTGCCAACTTAGAACACTGTACTAAAACATAGCATATGTCTGTGGACTCCAAGGAACACCCTGGTGTTAAAGTTGCATGAAAAAAAAATTTCCAGACGATGGATGGGCGCTATATTCATGCAGAATAAAGACTGTGACACATGCAAAGTGACACTTCAATTTCTAATCACACATCTCAGCAATTATTATGTGGGCAAGCGATTTCATTACAAGGCTTTACTTACTCTAAGATGATACTTGAAGAACATAATTGCAATGCAATTTAAAATTTATTTCACATCATTTCACAGGGGATCTGTAATTCTTCTTGTGTTCCACTTAACCCCTGCTAGCCATGGCAGACTTTACAGCACAGTCTTCTACACAGGCTGGAACAAAAGGAAAATTATGAATTTAAATTTTACCATCACTTCTGAGTCCAGACTTTTAAATCATCCCATGTAAAGTCATGGCACTATTTCCACAACTAGATAGTATCTCCACTAAAAGTTTTAGAATCAGGCCTTTTATCCTTGACCAAATAAAGAAGAAGGATTGCATCAATTGCCTGTGATGTTGGATTATTGAATCATGTGAATAAATAGTTCACTGCTCTTCTGGCTGTCTAATCCATGCTTAGTGAATGCTCTTCATGCACCCTTCACCAAAAGGACTAAACTCATAAATTGCTGCCCATTTGTGAGGGAGTTAATTTAGTCTGAGGAAACAGATTTTGAAATGATGTGACTTTTATACTTGTCACCTCTGCACAAAATAGCACGTTAGTGGAAAAAAATGTAAATCACACTACCTTGACCCACAGCGATTTTCTTTTGTCTTGGTACAAAGAGATTGTCACTTAAGCATATAATAGGACAACATTTAGTCTACTTTATCAAAAGGGGTTTTCTTTTTTTTCCTCATCTCCTTAAAAAGACCTCATATGTGCTGTTTCTCTTCAATCATATATTTTTTTAAAGTTTTAATGATAATTTTGTAACCTTTTTTCCTCTTGTGACTTCCCTGACCCATTTGAAAATCTTGGCTTTAACCACTCCAAGGTCTACAATACCTCTTTCTGTAGAAGAGGTAACAATAGCCTTCAAGCCTGCAAACAGGGAGAAACCAGACTACCTGCAAGGTGTCCAACACTTGAATTTGAACCCCCCGACTAGTTCTCAGAACAAGGACCTCTCATTCTCAGGAGTGCCAGTCGCAGCAAGGATAAATAACTTTTAGGTAGGGCAAGGCAGAGTCAGACATCAGTACTGGGCAATGGTCATGCAGAATTGCACAGCACAGATTTACTCTCTGGGATGGTACAAAACAAAAACTCCTTAGCCCACCAAATTCAGTCCTTTGCTTTTAGTAACAGTGAACTTACATAGTCCCTTTGCTTGTTAATAAGATAGAGCTGCCCACATGTTGAGAAATAAGAAATGTTTAGCATAAGTAAGTTTAGTGTCAAATGAGTTACATAGATTTATATTACTGTGTATTTAGTACGTTCTTTGCTTCACTTTACTTGCTCAGCAGGAGTAGTGTGATTTCCTCAGACCTTAGGCTGCAAACTGTGAGCTCACACCTAGATATGTTTTCAGCTGGAATAGAGTAAATTTCCTAATTTTCCCACTATCTGGTACAGTGCTGTGTTTTGTCTTTAGTATGAGAAGGAAATTGGCAACAAACTTACTTTTTGGTTGTTGCTAAGTAATGTTTATCTTGAGTCCAGGGCTTTTTCAGTTTTCCATGCTCTACCAGCAAGCAGGTGCACCAGAAGCACAAACAAGATAAGGAAGCTATAACCATCAGCAGGAGCTGCAACTTGACAAGAACAGAGTAAGACCTGCCTGCATGAACACAGAGAGAAAAAATCCAACAAAGTGTTAAAAGATCCCAGACTAAAAATTACCATTCCGCCAAGAGGTACGTGCAAAGTGCTTGAAGAGCAGAGGAGGATTGGGTAGATGAGTTATAAAGGTATAATTGCCTTAATTATTTCTTTGTTCTGGGTCCCTCTGCAGGAGCACCCGACTCGAGCAGACCTGCTGCTGTACCACTATTAAATTATTTATTATATTTATTTATAAAAAAATATTTTTATAAATTAAATTTAAATAAATTATTTATATTATATTTATTTTAATACTATTATATTATTTATTTTTATAAATCCAGTGCCTGGGATTCTGCTCCTGGGGACCCAGGGTCAAATCCATAAAAGAAGGAAGTGCAAAAGGACTCAGGTCACAGCAGGTGAAGTTCTGAGGTGACATGTGTGCAACTGCTCAGGTAGAGGCTTCTCCTTTAGCACAAAAGTAATTCCTCACTGTGTCCATACGTACTCAAATCAGGCTACCTGGAAAAGGTTAAATCAAACAACAGCTCTGTGGAGCTCTTTCAGGATGCAACATTTCTGACAGAGATTAAAGGGGCTGGAGTGCCCTTGGCTCTTTCCTTATAAAAGCATATTCTGTATAGGTAAATGCCACATATTTCTTTTGTGCAGTGAATACATTGGTGTTATGCCACATTATGTTATTAGTGTTCTTATTGTCCTGAAATGGTCATCCCAATGGAGATGCTGTGAAATAGCTAGTTCACAGAAACCAGTTTAAAAAGTTTTGTCTTCCTTTGTCATAACTCATCTGATGTTCCTTCTGTATCCATCACAGTAACATAATCAACCCCCTTTCAATCCAGCATTAAGAGTATCAAAAGAGAATTAACCTAAAGAAGAATTTATGAGTGGATACTGAGGAAAGTCCTGCCAATTCTGTGTAATGATTAGGTTATCGTTAGTGTGTGGGATGGATTTAAATGATATTAAATTTTTAATGAATTATCAAAGCTGTGATTTAAATGACCTATGGGAGCTTGGAAAAATTGTTACAGATCACTACAGTTTGCCTAAAAAAAGACAAGAAAGAAAAAAAAAAGGTTCTTCATTTTCAGAACTTCGGCTAGACAGAACTTCTGTGGGAAATTTGGGAGGAAGATATTCCTGTATTTCCCTCACCTTTGGTATTTTTCTGTTGCCAGGCCTGCTAACAGAAATAAAAATGTAAGCTGTGCTGAGTTTCACTTGCTGCAGTTAAGATATAGGAAATGATCCCATTTTCACTATTTGCAAGTGTTCCATCACTGCACAGAGTACAGTGCACAGCACCTTGTACATCAGCACACAACATCCTTAAAACAATGGGGAATGCCTGACATTTAGTCAACTTCTGTATTGTGATATTTTTTCTTTCAGGTACAGATTATTTCCAGATCTCTTGGAGTCAACTACCATTAACCACCCTGATGTAATGCGGCTTGGCACAAAACCACAAAAGTACATTAATATCTTATACCTAATTTTCACAAACTAATCTGCACACAAACACTGTGAGACAAAAATCTGGGAAGGACCAAGGCCACCTGAACTGAGATTTATCTATTTTATGATCTTCAGCTATTTTACAGGTTAAATGCTTGGGCAGTATTTGAATGGCAGAAGGGAGTGCCAGCAGATGCCACAGAATGGTAAGATTAGAACACAGCTAAGCCCTACTTTTTATCTTACATTTCTCCTTGTAGTCAAGCTTTCAAAAACATAATTAATTGCCTGTTCTTTTACCAGGAAACAGAACTATGCACCTTATTGCAGGGTTTAAAACACCAGTTCTGAGGCCTTTTAAGGCTACCAAGTAAGTAGGTAGTCTATTTTTTACAGCTACTTGAAAGAACCTACATGGTATGCCACCTTCTTCTTATATTAAGAAGATGCTTATATTATTATATTAACTGAAAAAAGACAAGTGCTGATGAGTAATGATTGAGTGGAATGTGAAGTTTGCTGCTGCTTGACAACAGAATGTCACTGAGTAGGCAGCCTTTCTACAAGTATCTTTGAAACCAAGACATTTGAATTAATAAGTCACTTAAAGAACAGAGAATGCTACACCTACTTCAGATATTATTCAGGTGGCATTTGCTCTAGAGACTGTGAATTATATCTGACCTACTGCTGGCTTTTAAGATTTATGTACAACATCTCAGGAAAGATTTCAAGGAGCGAGTGATGATCCAGCAGTCACCCCTGTAATACTCTATATCCTCTGGTTTTGCAGAAGTTAGTCAGTCTTGCCTAAGAAGTTTTATTCTAGATTGAGACATTACTACAATGATCTTGGAGCAGCTCAACTTGAAATCAAAATACTTTGAAGATGTATATACGTTAATCCCGAGGTGAATTTAACCAGCCATGGGATTATTTGTCAAAGCAGGATCATCCTTGGCTAGAATTGAGATGTTAATAATGCCACATTCCAGTTGCTTCTTTCTCTCTGGGACACTGAGTGCCAGGATAAGGAGTAAATCACAGTAGTCCTAGGTGTCAGAAAAACTTTATGGAATTGTAGCAAGTTATAATCTTCTCCACACTTTTGAATCATCTGTGCTGGCAGAAAACCAGTGCAGGCCAACAGCAGGTAGTCTAATACCTGTTGCCTTGAACTGGGTGCTGTGTTGATGGAGTAGTCTTCCTGAATTTTGTTTCTTGCTCTCATTATTACTAGATGGCAGAAGATATGCCTCTGATAATGATGAGCAATATTACAAGCTTATTCTGGAGGATTTTTGTTTTTCAAAAGCAATGTTAAAAGAAAAACTCTACATAATTTACCATATACACGCTACATATCCATTGCTTTTCATCACATGAAAAGTAAGACACTTTTCTGATGGTGTAAGTAGTTCTAATTACATGGGATTATTCACACTCAGGAGAATCCATTCTTTGGTTTGGTACACTGACTGAAATCTACAGGATAACAGAGGGATGTCAGGATTTTTCAAAGTGGTCTGAATTATTCTGTCTTGGTGGCTGGTGCCAATCTGAATTCCCTAAGAGCATAATTCACTAACCACACTGTGCTGCTCTCTCTCAAAAACCAGTGGTATTCTAAGAATTCAGTTATTTGCTGGAAAAAAAAAAACCACCAAGTTAGAAGCTTTGTGATTTTTCTGTGTATCTGAAGTAGAGAAAAGGCTGACAACAGTTTAATGTATTTCCCACATCCAAAAGAACAGCAGCAGGATGACAGCAGAAAACAGAAACAGCCCTGACAAGATAAGGATGCTGTGAAGCAGTGTAAATATCACAGAATCAAAGAATGATTTGGGTTTCATCTCCTGGTGTGGAGTTAGATAAATAGATGCTTTCAAGGCTTAGCAAGAACAATAGCCCAGGCTTGTAAGGTGAGCAGCTGTACCTGTGCAGCAGCTGCTGTGCAGGTGTAGGACCCAAACCCAACACCTGCTTATGTCAGAGGAAACTTCTTGTTCTCAGTACAGCAATAATAGGTTAGGAAAAGTGATCATAGATACCAAGCACTGCTCTCTGCAGAATGCCCAGGAAATACATGCATTTTTGGTTTTTTTCTGGTTTGGGTGTTAGACTAAAAAACCTGAGTTCAACACCAAGGAAAGTTCTGAACATCAGAAGAAGACTTACAGTACAATATACACACACCTAAGCTACTTCTAATAAAACAAAGCTTTCCTAATGTTTGCTGCAAACTTCTCCTCATGCTGAAAATCAATAATTTAAAAAGTCAACTGAATGTAACTATTGTGAAGTCGCAGTGTAAGTTTTTTTAAAGATCGGAAAGTGTTAAATCAATTTGTTCCAGGATGAAACTTCATTTTATCTCATTAAAGTTACATCTGACAGTTATGAGAGCTAAAGGCTTACTAATATGGCTCATCTTTTCTTCTCCTTACATTATGCATGAGACAGTATAAGTAAATGAAAAGCTTATAGCTCTCCACATAATTTCCAAAATTGTCTGTGGGAAGCACCAGTATTCAAAATATCAGATAAATACATCTTTGCTGTCCTCAGAGAGCTTCCTTCCAAAACCTGTCATATGATGCAACGATTTTCATTCAACTCCATGATTATATTTAGCTCCTCTCTGTTCCTGGGCCTGTCACTCTCACATGCTTGGCTGCTAAGGGGAGTGGGGTGTCTCCATGCAAAGACTGTCTTTGTGATCACCTGACACAGCAGATGAAAATACCTTCTACAACACAAAACATTCCCACATGTGGTCACATTGTATTTAAAAATGTAGCTTTGGAGAGCTTCCTGCTGTACTTACTGCCCACTGTTCCCAGTGCTGTTGGTATGTAACAGAAAAATACAGTATTATCTTGTATAATTTCTCGTCCTGCAAAAAATGCTTTTGAAGTTGTTACTTGGATCTCCTAAGAGTTCTAATTTGTAAACATTTTAAAAGAACCACTTCTTTCACCATGAAGATTCCTAGTAGGTGTAATCTATATACAACAGTTGCTAAGATACTTGCATAAAAGGAATTTAGCTCAACCTGACACATTCTCATACTCTGCTGTGTCAATTGAAAAATCAATATTTAGTTGCTAGACTTTACCTTTGTAGTGAAACCAATTTTGAGCACCATGCTAATCTTATGAGTTTTGCGTATGATATAGTGCAAGATCTATTCCACAGCTGAACATCTCTACTCGAGGGCTATCAGCATTTCAACCATGGCACGGTGATCCTACAGAAAGCAAAATCTGCAAGGAGTATTTATATCACTCAGCCCCTAGCCAAACACAAACTGCCACTCTCTCATGACCTAGTGGTACCCTCGGTCAGCGAATTTTGACACTGCACAATGTCTCTGAAGAGATTAATTTTTCAATATCCCTCCTACAATATTTAGATTTTAATTCCTTAGCTACATTTACGGGGAATGGCCTGTTCTCCCTCGGCTGTTACATTAAACTTCTAATATTGTATTAAAGAAAATGTCAAATGTCAAGTTTCCCTCAAAGACATAAAGAGAGGTGAAAATTAAAATAAAAATCAAATTCTATAGCATACAGTCTAATTAGAATCTGACTCTAGCATTCAGGAGGTTTGCCATTAAATTAAAAAAATTAATACCCATTTATTTTGTATAAAAATTTAACTGTAAGAGTTTCTCTGGAATACCTGGAACCAAGAAAATTGCATTTTTGCTTAATAAAATCTACTTCAAAGACAGACATCTAATACTTTCAAAGTACAGAACACAAACTCATTCATGTATTTCAAACACATTTCCTCCATACTTGTTAAGGCATCTACATGCAAAAGATCTTTTTTCCCCCTTTCTAGACTAAGATTTTATAGCTTCAAACTTTTATTTTGTTTCCACGCTCCTTTCAAATATGAAAACTTTTCCTACGCTGCATCAATAATGTAATTATACCTTAATGTTTCTCTTGTTACAAAGAATTGAAGCATTACACTGCCTTTTACCAGCTTCCTTGCTAGGACAGAATACAGAGGGATGTGTTTTTAGCTACAGTAATTACCTTAATTTTGTAGGAACATAAGATTGCTGTGTAATCGGCTATTACTAATGCAATTACTCTGAAGAAATGGCTCACAAAGAGATGTGTCAGGGGTGCTTCTACATCAGCACAGATTGAAGTAATTTAATAATGAGTCACATTTGGTCTCTGAAGTGGGTAATACTGAATGGCAAATATCCACTCTGTAATGAAGATTTATGAGAGCATTATTTTGGCATGTAGTTACAGGACAGCTACTGGGTTTTGCAAATTAACTATACACCTCTTCTCTTTCCAAACATATAATTTATGTTCTAGCTGAGACCCCAGCTTGGATCAGGGTGCCTTTCTGTGAGGTATCTGGTCAGGACCTGGTATTCCTTAGTCTTTGAAAAGCCCAAGTCAGAGCTTGCTGAAGTAAATGGAGAGACTTAGGGTGAGTTATGGACTCATAAACGACAGACTACAGGAAAACAAGGTGGAGGTAGGGGCCTCTCATCCCACTTCCAAGAGTTCTAACTTCAGAAGGCTCTTGACAACATGACTGATTTTATTATTCAGCATTCACTCCAGTATCTTCCTGAGTCAAAGCCATGGAAATCTGGTGAGTACGTCAAGCCCGGCCCAGAAGATGTGACACAGTGCAAAAGTGAACTCAGATCTTTAAAGTCCCTCTTTAGCTCCTTAGCCACACACCACATAATTTCTGTCGGTAGTGTGCAGATAACTAGTACATTTTAAAATTAGTAGCGTGTCTCAAAAGGCCTGACATATCTTAATTAGTTATTGACTATGATTGCAAAAAAACACCATAGTGCATAAACACTATAAAATATGCCACAGCAGGTTGCCACACTGCAACAGCTGGAATGAAAACCATTTGGGTAAAGAGCAAGTAGCTCCACAGAATGAGCTGACTTACCATGGCTTTACTGCAGAAGCAGAAACACAGACACACCCAGAGTACCAAACATACATACAGCTGTCACTACAACAGGTATGGTCTTTTTTCCCCCCACTTTTTTTTTTTTTCTATTCCTGCAACTGAAAACATAAACTAAAATCACCTAAACAGGAGGATTAAATCATGACAGTAGAATTTTGTCATTCAGTGAGAAATGACTGCTCCCCCCAATAGCGCAGCATAATAGAATGAGAAGAATATAATAATTGCATAGTAGTACAAAATTCATCAATTTTCATCACAATACTAATTACAAAGTTATGTACACAGAGGCCAAACCTGGCCAGGGTTAACACAACAGGGTGTGAGAAAGAATCAGATTCTGAGATAACAGAAGCTGGCCAATGTAGGGCTATATTAACATGACAGTAAAAGAAGAAAATATCTAGATTCAAAATACTGAAAGGGAGCATCCTGAACTCCCTTTGAGTGAAGAATGAAAGATTTACTGGGGTCACTAACAAAAGGCTAAAACGACCAAGCTAGGATGCAAGCCCTGGCCCCCCAACTCTTCAAACAGCAACAAAAAGGAAAACAAACCCCAAAGTAAATACAAAGCCCAACCAAACAGAGAGTATTAAAAGTGTAAAATGGGGATGAGCTGTTTATTATATAGGGAGAAAAAGGGGTACCTGCTTTACAGGTTTCTGCCTCATCAGCACAACCTGGAGGGCACAACAGACCCGTGGTTCTGGCCATACTCTCAGGACTCCAGGGCACCAACAGACCCCACAACTCCTTCCCCCATCCTGGGGCACGGCTGCCTGTGCCAGAGGACAGCTCTGACAGCTGCATCCCAGCAGCCTGGGGTCACACTTGTGTGACAAAGAGCCTGAGGAAGCCTTGTTGGTGGGCTCCTTCCTTCACTGCAGAGCTGCGTTAAGCTCAGACCTTGGTCCTGCCCAAGCTGCTTCCCTGACAGATCTGTGCCTGGCTACATCCCCTGCTGATCCTCGCCCCCTGATCTGAATTCCTGCTTTGGCTTTGCATTTCCCTCATTGCTGTGGACTCATCTGGCAACAGGCAGAGTGTGGACTGATCTTATTACAACAACCAGAGCTCTTCTGCTCTGCTTGCTCAGGTACCCTGCAGTTCATTGGGGTGGGATTCAGGCACACAGGGCTGCATCTTCAAACCCCGTCCCTTACTGACCATAAGCAACATCTGTGTCCAGCTTGGAACAAAGCACAGAACACTGGCTTTGCATTCCCCAAACATTTCTCAGCACTTTTCTATTTCACATATGAATCAAGAGATTAAAACCAGTATCACACCACAGAAAGAACTGGAAAGTGAGAGCATCAACATAAAGTAAGTCTTTAAACTGGCAGAACACTAACATTGTTCTCAATTCTCTTGCAAAGAATCATTAAAAAAAAAATCCCTCCTTTTGTAGTTGAAAATCCTTTCATGATCCAAAAGAGTGTTTGACCGACTCAAGCTTAAGCATTTAAACAGGGCTATTCAATATTTCCAGGAAGGTGAATACACACTGCCTACATTTTGCCTCAGCATCTGTTAGTTTTCAGTATTAGTGGTTCTAAGAATGACATATCAGTGAGGTGAAGTATTTTTGGGGTGCCATGGGTGACTAGTAAATGTCCTGAAGTATGAGATTCAGGCAAGGAAAACTGGCATCTTCTACTGTCCTTCCTTTCAGAATCCCCTGAATATGCCAATATGTATAGACACCCAAAACTTTGTACCATGGATTTACTGTGTCCAGGAAATCTGTTTTAATTACACAATTTTTGAAGTTCCATTTTTAAATAGTTTAGGTTCCTGGCTCACACTATCCTCTCTGGAAGAACATTTCAGAACCTTACTCTTTGAACAGTTAAGAAAACTTTCTTTCATTTCCAAATTTAAGTGATATGTATCCTTTAACGACTTCTAGTCCTCTTCAATATTGATTTCCTGAATTCAGTTATGAAGAGGAAGCATATATCTTCTCAGACTTAATTTGCCTAGACTAAATCCAACTCCTCTGTTCTCTCCATTAAAGACACATATTCCATTCTCTCATTTGTCCCAGGAGACTTTGAGGACTGCATCTGTTCCATATCAAGTCTATTTTTCATGAGCACATATGACTAGAACTGTACACAGTAAACCAAATGAAGATTTCCCAGCATTTTATAAAATACTACAAATATCTTCCTTCCTCTACTAAAAATATATTTTCCAGTATTCCCTAGAACAGTAAAAAGCGTTTTCATAGCTGTATGATATGAACAAACAGTGGTAGCCAACGGTGCCCTTTTGACTCACCATTTAATTCACACATTTCTTTTTGCCTCCCCTTGCCTTAAACCAGTACAAAACTAATACAGAATTAGAAGCTTTTTCTTACACCTTGCTACTTTGTTCCAGCTTACACTCCTCCTGAGGTGTGCCTCTCATATTTCTATTTCCTTTCATATTCCTCTGCATTCTGCTTTTTATTAAAACGTGGGCCCTTTTGACATTTACCCTTTTCTTTTTCTGTCCACATATGTCAGCTTTTCAAATGGACCATGTAGTGTAAAAAGAGAAGGGGTTTCCTGTCAGAAAGTGTTACATTTTTTTAATAATCTCTACACTGAAAAGGAAATATTTAATCCCTAAGAATATTAAATACAGCTGATTAAATTTGATGTCACCTGGTCTAAGCAAGCAGGGAATAACTTCAAATGTAAATAATAGGAAGGGCAGCTAATAGCAGCTTTCAATTTTTATGTAAATATCTCATGGAGTGGATTGTGTTTTAATTTTCTGTATTATTTCTTTAATTTTTTTCACTCTATTATTTCTTTTAAATTTTCAAAAATCCTATTTTTTTCCACCATCATTTGAGCCCATCTGTCTTTTGAACTAGATAACTTGACACTTTATATTCTGGCATTGTTCTCTGATGTGTGGTCTCAAATAAAGATGGATCTGATGATGAGAACATGTTACATGAAATTCAGCTTTTCAAGAATTCTAAGTTCAACTTGTAATGTATTTATCTTTTTCTACTCCTCCCAGTAATTTTAAATTTTAATTTATGCTACTCATTTCTACATTTAATCCATGTTTATGTCACTACTCCTAACCCTAATTTCTTGTTTAGTGGTAATGATCCTACTGAAACTCAATCATACTGGGAATTTTAGGAAGTGGATTTCTGTTCTACACTGAGTAGCTTCTACTTCTAACAGATTGCTTCTCATTTTTTCCTAATTTATCGTATGGAAGACTGTGTTCTCACTCCATAATTAAGCTATATCAATTCTGCTGAATGGGTGCAGACAGGGAAAGGTTAAACAAAAAGTCTCTTACTCCATCTGCATGCAACAGTCAGATCCTGCCTCCCATCCTTTAATTATTGTCTGACTTTGGGATATTGTATCTTTTCATTCAAGTAAAAACTTTCTGAAATTAAATCTGGGGTAGAATGCTTCCTTGAAAGAATAAAAATTATCGTTCAGTTAACATATTACTCGTTTTAATCCAACATTCTGTAAAGGGAATGAATGACACTCCTACATTTCTTTATGTAAATACTATACAAAGGTGATGCTCAACTCTGTTGAGGCTAAAAATAATGTATTTTAAATACTGTAACTAATGGGGGGAAAAACCCTGCATTTATTATACATGAAGCCGATACCAGTGTGTACTGTACATTTTTCTTTTTCCTTTTTTTAAAATTTTATCTTACTGGCTTTTAATCACTCAGTTTCATGAAGTCAGTTGCTGTAACAATTACTGCAGTTGCAATTGTTGCAAAAATCATCACAGGGAAAGTAATCACAGTATTTATGATTAACCATGCAAAATAACAAAAATATTTTAACTGTTTTAAATCTTGAAAATAAGTTCTACTTCTAGGCAGAATGTTCAGTGTCTACTAAAGAAACAGGTTTGTTTCTGTGCAATTTTATCACATCCAAATCTAGACACAGCTTCTCTCTATCAAATTTACATTTTCTAAAATCTACCTAGTCCATCAAAGAATCAAATCTAATTATTGTGTATACATCTCTGTGCATATTATTCATGTATGAAGGTATCAGCAAGACAGAGAAATTTCATTTTTGTACACAGCATTTGCATTCTACATAGGATTTTCCAAACATGTTTCCAGACTCACTTATTTTTCATTCTATGGATTATATGAAGTCATCTTCAGCCCTGCATGAAATTCTGAGCTTCTGTGACCCAAATCTACATCAATTGTGGATCTTTCTATCTCAGTATCAGATTAATAATTTTTAAGACAAACATGATGTTTGTCTTAAAGCACACGTCCTGTATGTTTGTCCTTTCATCTGCACACTGCAATTAGTAACCCTTAAATGCTGAAACATTTTTATTTACACTTAAAGGTACTGAGATTTTGTGCAGTTATGTGGTTTCTTGGACTTTGTAGCCCCTAAAACAAAAGGTAAGCTACACAGGCTGAAAAAAGGAGAAAAAACATGTACAACTACAAGGAAATTATTCTATAGTTTTGAAAGGGTAAGTACTGCTTTTATCTTTTTTTTAATTGCTGCTACTTAACAAGTCTGCCTCTTACTTAAAAAGGATCTGCACTTAAAGGAAATCATTAGTGTTAAAAATACAGGCTAAACACATGCTAATCAGATTTGGAATCATCTCAATTAAGTCAGATAATGAAATGTTTTTGAGGCAAATGAACTGCATAATTGCATTGATATTAAGAAACCTGAATAAAAAGAAAAATGTGTAAAAAATCCTAATGGAAGAAAATATTCTCCTTTTTTTGGTAAAAGTCATTGTGCTTTTATTCACCCCAAAAGAGCCTTAAAAGGGTTTGCAGAAACAGTGTAAGCTATATAACACCAAATTTAAAGGTTCACAAGTGAAATAAATGTATTTTTCTTACCAAAAACTGTATTTTAAATTCTGGTGTTTCTTCTAGCACATTTTGAAACCAGAAACCATTATATGCAGAAAGTATAGAGTGCCAGCTAAACTACTGTGTGGATTAGAAAATACACACAATTGTTACTTTTCAGTAACACAGCCTTAACCCATTTTAAAAAGAGGAAAAGGAATGTATGTTGTACTTTACTTTGTAAGATTATAAGATGAATCTTGAAATTATATTTAATTCCCATCTAAGGAAAGAAGAAAACAAAAAAAAGGAGACCAAAGGACAACTCAAAAGCTGAAGAGAATAATCCCAAGAAACGTTCAATTCCTTGTCTTAATTCTTGTACTTACTGTTAAGATGAGCAGAACAGAAAAATCTCAAGCAAATAAAAACTAAAGAGCATATTCCCTCATGCTCCCCCTCAGGTTCTTTTCCCCTACCATTACAGTAAATAAATGACAATTTGAATTTTAAAGAGGAACATGACCTTTAACTTGAATGTGTCTGTTTTACCCTTCTGATGGCTTCTGACAAATAAAAGCAAGCAGGCTCCACACCTGGAGCATTTGCTGAGAGATGTCCACACCCAGCACCTGTGGCTGTTGAGAGCATCTGTGCTTGTATGGTGCTAAATGTGAAAAGGCTTTGTGTTTCAACTTCCATCAAAATAAAAGACTATAGAAAATGATAATAGTAAGTAATGAAATAAAGCATGTAAAAATATTTTGAGGAAGCTACATTTAGGTAAAGAAGTACTTATGTACATTAAAACTGAAACTCAAATATTTTGTTGCTGCTTAAATGAAAATGTGCTACTCCATCTAAAGAGCACTAACTTTAGGACCTCAAAACCCAGTTTTAGTTTAACAACTTGATGGCATTTCAAGTTCAGATAAGTATCTAAATAGTACTGAAACATTCCAAATCCCAAGACTAAAGAAAATCCCATAGCCCTCATGGCTTCTCATTCGTAGAGAAACAGTGTCCCTTGGTGGCAAACGAGGGTAAATGCAGAAGTATTCAGGGGCTTGTGCTAAATGCGATTTATATGGAAAGTAATCTATATTAAAACTTCCAATAATTTTAACATATCCATCACTCTTATGTCCCTGGAGTGCCAAGCAATTTTTCAGTTAAAAATAAATTAAAATAATAAATGGTGGTGTCTCCATTACCTTTGGCTCATCTGCCCTGTTGTTGCTTAAGAGCACAAACACAAGCAGTTGCAAATTAACAATCTATGATATACTACCTGACAGTATATTATCTAGACAAATATATAAATCTGTATCTATAGAACATCAAATTATCTAGAGACAATTTTCATTTTTATTGTACCTGATTGAAGATGATTATTTTGGTCGTGATAGTCAGGAATTAGATGAACTAATTGTAGCTTCTGTGTGCCACAACTGTTTACAGTAACTGTATTTGAGTACCTACTTCCAATTGGCAGATAACCTGGAATGAAAAACTAATGATTAGTTTTAATCTACTAAGATGTAATTGCAAGCACATAAAGATTTTCCTAAGAGCACCACCTATCCAAAAAAGCTTCATAATGACAGACTGGAATCTCTCAAATGGATCATTGTGCATTAAGATGTTTGCTTTTCCCCTCTTAAATTCTGGAAGCACCTATTAAGATCTGAAACTGCAGCTCCTTAACATGCCATTGTAACACTTAATTTAATTTATTTAGTTGTGATTGATAAATCAAGAGTTTTCCTTTGGATGAAGAAATCTTCTCGTAGGTTTTTCTGTTCATTTGTTAAACAGCTGTTGAATAGAAAGTAATATGTTTTTATATATAAAATAGCACTATATGTATGTATGTATGTATGTATGTATGTAGCAGCATAGCTAAATAAAACTTAGACTGAGTTCAAGGAACCTACCTTATTCTTGAAATGGCACTTAGTAAGTGCGACTTCCCATGCTAGCACAGTACAAATTAGTCAATTTTCTCTAGCATATCATTTTGCTATCAGTTACAGCATGTAATTACCACAGGGCTGGAATGATTTCTGTGTGAACATCTGGATTCCTCTGCTATACTGTGCAATGCTAATAACTTGCAGCCAGACTTGTAAACATTTGTACTCTGAAGAACTGCTGTCTCACTAACAATACTGACTGCCTCTCTCACTTCAGCCAGGAATGTAAAGTTTTAAATCTTAACAGGTGTGCTTTAAAACCTACTTTAAATCCCAAACAAACACAATAAATTTTATCATTTTTATGCATAAATAATGTTTTTTAAAGCATGGATTGTATTCAAGTGTTACACCATGAATAGTCAGTTTAATTGTCAATGGCAGAATGATTTTTGCTTGTATTTCAAGTAAAAATATTCCTAAAGAATGACAATGAACAGTAACATACTTCACAGCAACAATGACATTCAGTGTTTTCAACACCAGGCAGCATTCTCTTATTTCTAAATGGCCCTGAAGAAGTTAGGCAATAGTCACAACCAAGTATGTAAAAAGAGACTTAATTTTGAACTATATATATCGACTGAGGAAAATTGACATTTAGTCTAAGTAAGAAATAGTCATCTGAAACTGGACTGCAAATTCAGCTGTACCATAAATCAGATTGTTCCAAAATGAACAACTGTGTGCTGTGGCATTTCATCACAGATGTGGTGCCACCTGCACTTACTGGAAACCAATCTTTCACCTACCTTGCCAATCCACCAACCCATTAATGGAAATTAAATCTGAATCAGCCAGGAGGGCCAACCCTGTCCTAGGGGCACCAGCATCACCAGCCAGCCAAGGGAACTCCCTTGCAGCATCAGTAAAAGATTTTGGTGTTACTACAGCATTACATTCTTCTGAAAGAAATACTACTATTTTTTTTGTAAAAGACTTGCTGGGAGAAACAGATTGGGTGTTTGATGTCTTTGAAACAAAAACATTTATTCTTACCTGCACCTGAAGATAGGAATGATACGAATACCTAAAGAAAAGAAACTTTTACTTGTAACTATTTTCTGTATTAAATGATTAATTTTTAAAAAGCCAAATGACCAAACAAAAAACCATGACTTAGTGACATTAAAATGGGAAGCTACATATATTTTCATGACATAAGGCATATATTTTCATTTATAAGGCATATAAATACTGTGGCCTGTTCAGCATTACCAGATATTGTTACATATTTTGAATATTATTTGTTTTTTCTGTTCAGCGCACAGTTCTGGTTCAGATGCATTCACAACTATAATAGCATCACACAACACCTACATTTGTGTTTTCAAAAATAAACCAACCAAACAGAAAATTGAACAAAGACAGAAACCAACTACAGCTGGTTTTTTCAGTTTCAAATTGGAACTTGTTTGAACTTGACAATTTGCTCTCCACCTGTGTGTGCTGTGCTTCCTCCTTACATAGAGAGCAGTTTAGGAAGGTAAGCAAGCAATGTAGAAACAAGCAATTAGTTTTATTTCATTACAATTATTTTTAACCTGATCAGAATTTCGCTCTAATACCTCAGGAAAAAGGGCAAAGGAAGGAAACATTCACATATCGTGTGATAAACTGTAAGGAAGCGAGCTGGTCAGAAAGATTTTTCTAAATTTAATTTTTAGCTTCTGGTACAGAGACTAACAAACTTTCATTATCTTCAACTTTCAAGAACGCAACTGTTCCACCTGATCACATCTTTATTATCTGTATGACTGCTCCTTCTGGACGGAGAATGCTTGAAGTTGGAACATTGAAATTTCTATGTGGCATCACTACAGAAAAAAGAAAGTGGACACAATTTGATGGCAGACAAGGGTGAATCCACATGTTCAGCTTCTTTTGGGAGATTTAATTCCTTGTAGTTTTAATTGTTCATCAACACATTCCCTATTTACCAGAAGCCATGCTTAAATCACTGCTAAAATAAACGGAACAGTTCACTGCTACTGTTCCTAATTGGATTTAACAGGAATGGTTTCACAAGTCCCAAATTTGAAGAGACTACAGCAAGGGAGCTGGGAAGAAGATATAAAAGATACTAAACATTGTTCTAAGTAGTGGTAATTGTGAAATTTTATTTTGTTTTTTGAAGTCACAGAAGAAAGTAGAAAACAGAGACGAAATGTTGGATGTAAATAACCAACAACAGATGCAAAGTAACTAAACAAGATAAAAAAAGAAATCTGCTACCTTAAATTAATACATTTTACATGAGAAAACAATTGGTACAAAGGCTGAATTAGAACCACGATTTTCAAGGTCAGGCGCACAATTCCCTAGTCCCTCATGAGCCTCAAGCCTTAGAATATTCAGAGGGGAACAGTATTAATCCCAAACAATGGTACCCTGCAGATGGACTCCATGCTTTCCTAACTTCTGCCATGAAATAGCTGAAATAATAAATTTGAAAAATGCTCACTCGAGGTATATTCCAGAAAAAAATATTATCATCCAAGCTGGCTTTTAGCCACCTCCTCAACCCTAAGTTTGGTCTCCTAAATCATTAATTGAGAATCAATGATTCAAGGTTTTAGTATCAAATTAGTAGTTTTACTGGAATATGCACATTTAACTTTACAATAAAATACACTGTACTAGAAGGTCCATTCAAATCTAGGTAATTTCAGTTACATTCCTATGGCTTTGAGCAAAAAAAACCCAAGCAGTTTTACTGTATGTACACAATATTGAACATCAAGATTTAAATTATTTATTAATAACCTACATTCACTGTGGATTTCTAAGATTTACATCCAAAAAGCATATTTTATTTACATGCTGCTGACATTTTAAAGAAAAAGAAATAAAATATTATCTGTTCAGGAACTACATCTATTCCAAAATTTAAAAAGATACATTTAACACCACAAAACATTTTGAACATTTACAATAAAAAACAGCTTTCTGTGCCAATCATACTTACTCTCCAAGAATGCAAAAGTGCACTAACTACAATTAGACTAGAAACACTTAAACCTGAGAGTCAAATCTAAAAATCTAAACTTTTTTTTTTTTAAGGAAATCCTAAAAGCTAATATGTTCATTTAAACACAGACTGGTCAGTGGTCAATTAACAACAACAAAAAAAAGCCAACACCAAAAACAACCCCCAAACCCCCAGTGCATTATTTCTGCAGCTCCAAAAATAGATCACTATAAAATTGTTGCAGTAGCTTGGTAAGTGCCAGGCCTGCCAGATGCAGTAAGGCTTATTTCAAAGTGTCCTTTGCCACACACTGTACCCTAATCAAATGAGTGTCTTTGATCAGTTCCTGGGAGGATTCCCACATTTACGTAAGCATGCAGTCGCTTAAGTATGCATCTTGGATTTTTGAGGGTTCCCACCCCAAGCATACACACACAGGTGTTTTAATAGCTAGATCAGAGTAAAAATAAGCATGAAGAGGCATGGAAAGTTAGAAGTACTGGCCAGAAAACATTCAAAGTCTAATGAGAAGATTTATATCCACCCCAAAGGTCTTTTAAACTCAGCAGAGCTCAGGAGCATCATTCACCGTATTAGTAACCATCATGTACCTTATATAAAATAATGATAATAAACAAAAGGTTGTGCTAACAAGTACATTTTACTGCACTGCAGGATGTAAAAAAGGTACCACACCTATAAAGCCTGGGGAAGAGAAGCATCATGCAAAAGTTACTCCATTTGGTAGCAGCCATTTTATTTCTGCACTTGGAAACACCATGCTCCTTTTCGAGTGAAAAAGCTTTCCCCTCCCTCCCCGTACCCTTTAGAAACTGCTTGAGCAAGAGCACCTCCCAGGAGGGGCTTGAGAAGGCCATGATTCTCCCACTCTGGAGCTATTTCCCATGGCCTCATCAGCTTTGCCCTTCTCATGCAGGTGGCTGGCAATGCAGTGGTGGTCCTTCCAGGCAAACTGCAATCAGCCGCACGGGCAGCCTCGCTTTGCAGACTTCCCAACAGGTTGCATTCAACTCGATTAACATTTCCCAGGACCCAGAAACCTCAGTGACCACCAATCCCACTCACCAAAACAAACACATGAGTATCTGTTAATCCCAAACAAAGTTAGTCCTGCCCTTCCTAAGGACTGACCTTTGCATTTTAAGAGAGGAGCATTTCATTAGAATTTTAAACCTGACTGCACCATTTGGCAACATATTCACGTCTGCTTATGCCACTTCATCCTAATTTGTAATTTGAAAACCAGATCTGCATTACTACAACCTTCCCTCTTTCACCACTGAAACATCTCCCAGGATATGCCTTTTTCCTGGGCTAAGGATCTTTGTTTTTCTAAGGCACTTGCATGAACAAGCACACAGGTCCATTTATTTATACAGAAATAAAATTAACGTCACTAACAGGCATGTAAGCAGTAAGAAAAATGTGATACCTGCTAATGAGGGACACATTGTACTATCCAATGGCTGGGTTTCTTTGTGGTTTTTTTTTTTTTTTTTCTTTTCAAAAACCAGAACATTTCTACAACTTAGTGTGTTAAGGTGGGTTATAGCAGGGATTTTTTGGTATGTTTTACAGGATTTATCTCTAAAAAGAAACCAAGGAAGGCAAATGGCCACAAGTTTTGTCACTCATTTACATAAAGCAGCAGATACATTGAAGAACATTCTGTTATTAATACATGGCAAATCTAAATTTTCTAGTATTTAAGTCGGTGTGTTTTATCCCTTTGATTCTGGAAACAAGTAAACTAATTTAAAGTTAAAAAAATAAAGAGACATGTATACAAATTAAGTGAAAACTGCAGAAGTTAGAATATACATGACTTCATGCAATGATCCTATGCTTCCTCTCTAGAAACACAGAAGATTTTAGAAGTCATCCTTTGTTGAAATAAGCTCTTCCATACTACTGACAAAAAAAACCCAAAAACAAACCACAACAAAAAAGACACATTTAATATACTGCTAAGGTTTTAATAGATGATCAAGAAGGTGCTGACTCAGTTTCTTCTCCAGCTACTCTTCAACAAACCTTGCTCTTGCTCACTGTGCAGAAGTGTTCCCTCCCACCAAGAGGAGATGATTGGCATCAAGAAAGCAGATCACTTTGTACAGTTTTTGCTGAGGTTAAATAAACCCATGATGTCAACCATTGCTTTCTCAATGTTCTTTCCAAAGCGATGAGAATCCTTTAAAAACAAACAAACAAAAACCAAAACCAAATACTTGTACTGTCCATCAGCAGATATTTTTCAGGCAAAAGAAGAAACTTTCTAATATTTTGTAGTGTTGGAGCTTCTGAAATTCATGCACCTATTTTACCATACAATGGGGGTTTTAATAACAGAAATTTTAACGCTACACAGATTAATCCAGGTTTATGCTAGTACTGACCAATGAGTTCTTCATGATGTGTTTACCTTCCTACAGTCAGAAATGGGATCATATCCTTTTGAAATCAGATGCATGCATAGCTTTCTGCTACTTTAAAATAGCTGGGTTTTGATACTGCTTTTCCTACAAGATTTCGCAAAAGCTCATTTCCAGAAAACAAAGGAGTGTTCAGTGAGTGGATGACTAATGACCAGGAAGTACTGAAAGAGCAGAAAAATTATTTTTGAGTTCCTATCAGAAATGCTGAATCATTTGCCACTGAAAAAAGAATTGGAAATCAAAATGACAACTTTCTAAGTGTAAACAAAACAGGAACTTGTTCTGTTTGTTCTAAGTATTAGATGAATGGTACAAGAAAGAAATTAATATTACAAATGTAAATTATTAGTTACATTACAGGATCTACTTCAATGACCCTACTAATATTAAGGCCACACACACAAAATGGCTGCCTTTTCTGTATGAACCTTTGACTTGACTGATAAGTAAAAGGAACAGAGTGAAATTTAAAGTACAAGTTAACAGACATCTGAAGAACAATTTAAACTATGAAAAAACAAAGTTGTATTTCCTAATCTTTAATGATTAACCAGAAGCACCATAATCTCCTGGACAAGTTAAGGTCAAAAGAGGAAAACTAGGTCAGCTACGTAACCCTGAATGAACTCAGCATATTTAGTAAGGCCATAAAAATATAAAAGGGAAGGATGAATTGAACTCAAAGCAGTCCTCCACAACAGCAGCATATTCAACATACGACATCTACTATCCTCTAATAATGGGTGTTATTTTAATAAATTTTTGATTAATTATTTCTTATGCACAGATTATAATTTATGGGTCAGCTTTGTCCAGCATTATTTAAACCAGGAAGGCTTAAATAGACAGCATACATTTTACTCTGTCTTTACAGCTGCAGCCTGAGACAAGTCAATCAAAACTGTAATAAGAAAAACCAAGATATGCCCATCTTTCTGTTTAGGGCACACATGCGATCATTTCACATGAGTTGCAGGGAACTGCACATATGTAAAGATGATCCTGGGCCACGTGTTTTCTTTATGCTTGAAAGTGTAACTGAAATAGAATATGGCATCCTTTGTTCATAAAGCTATTAAATTTATACAGCTGGAGACAAAAAACTCCAATAAAGCGGCATATATTGATAAAGAAAAACCACATTACTTATATTTTAGACAATGAGTAGAACAGTTCTATAAGCGCACAGCAGAACAGATTTATTGAACCATGGGAAAGGACTGACTCTTACCGTCTCAGAACAAGATATTTTGCTGGAGACATGGAAATGGATAGAATTTTCATCCAAGATAATGTAAGAAACACCATAACCATCATCAGCCACCTACAGGAAGAAAGAAGATAAAAACACCTTCTAAAGTTTTTGTTTCTCCTTCATTCTCAATCAACTTATGTACAATTAAGAAGTTGTTGCAGTTTTTAAAATCAGTTGCAATTTCCTCAAGTAAAATTTCAACTTCTATATTTAATGCATAATTTCTGAAGATTGGCTTCATTTAAGGAATAGATCTAGTCTCATCTGAAGTGCATGGAATAACGACTTTCTGAATATTTGTCTGTAATATTTCCCAGCTTTAACAGTTTGAAATAAAATACTTATTCAGGTTTGTTTTTTTTTTTTTTAATAGAAAGACAATAGAAAGTTCTGGTCCTAAGCAGCTATACAGCTTCAGTGCTTAAGCAGCAAGGAATAAATTAGTTCAGTTGTAACCTAAACAATCAGCATCCTGGGATCATTCTGCAGATGTAAACAAACACAGTTCTCTTCTGACTCTACAGCAAACATGTGTTTCTGAATACCGGTATCACAAGCAGAGGTCTGGTCCAATTTCAACATTAGTAGCATTAACTGCGCCAAGTTTCAGACTGATGTTATATTCAAACTATGCCTGGTAAACAGAGATTATCCTCATGTCACCCCTCTTTCATGTCTTTCCTAACTCAAAGGATCACAACCTTCCATGTCCTTGCTGCCAATGCTGCTAAGCAGTCTGACAGTCTTCTCACTCTTCTCACTGTTAGTGCTTCAGAGATAAACTCTACTGAATGCTTAAAAAAACCCTTTAAAACCAACAAAAACCACATGCATGGAAAGCTGATGTACTGAATCTCTGGGTTAATTCAGCAAACCAAATCACAGCTTTTGTAAACACAAACAAAAGGAAAACAGTGTTAGAAATTCCTGCAGCCAAAACCCTTTTCTATTGCCTTTTGGGCATTTGGAGTACTGACTTCATAACGGCTTGAGGAAGTCAGTATCTCAGGAATGAGCAGTATGGCCACAGCTAGGCCTCCTTGATACTGCAAGTCAAATTAATTCCAACTTCAAAAACTACTGAAAGCTTTATCAGAAACATGAGTAAATAAACATCAGCAATTTAACACACCCCACCTCCCATCCCCCGTCTTCCAGCTTGACAAACCAGCCAAAATACACTAGACTTGTCACCCTGATTTCTGTGGGGCAAAGAGCAGTCCTGTGATACCTCTCAGTGTTCCTTCAATAGAAACACTTTTTGAAAACAGATGAATCTGTTAAACAGCCCCATAAAGGCTGCTTAAGAGGTCTTGTTGACACCTATATTCTCATCAATGGCCAAGCTTAAATACCAATAAAATTTCACAGCAAATAAGCAGCTTGTCAAATTTCTAACAATACATTGGTTTCCTGAAAGTCTACAGAAGCCATAGAACATGACTGTATTCTTGACTTGGCTATTATTCACACTTAGGAGGGCGAGCAGAACAATGGCGGAATGTATGAAAACATTTATTCATCAAGCAGGAAATATAAAAATAAGCAAAATATAAGTACTTTTACAAATCCCAACCTTAAAATCTAGTTTAAGTAATAAGGCATTTGTCACTGTCAATGACAGCCTGATGTACAGAAGATCTGGGCACAGGTAATGTGATAAGAACCCCAACTTCATCAGATCTCTTTGCCATGGAGCCCTGTACCACATTTCATAACTGTGCACTTCTTTAAGAATAATCCCTTCTTGTAGGGGATACCAGAAAAAGGTGACACAGATTTTTCTGAGCACCACCACATCATGGTAAAGTAGTAAGTACATGCATTTAAAAGCAGGAGCTGCACCTCTGATATGCAACAATGAGGGATTACAGAGCTGAAATTTTTTGACTGGTGTCTTGGAAGTAAAACTCTTTTTTAGTGGGTACTTGTATTTAGGAAACATACCGGTCCAAACCCTCCACCAGAGGATAACATCTCCGGGTTCTTCTTCAGATCAATGTGCTGCTGGGGTGTCTGACTCGTTGACAGCCTCCAAGGTTCTGACAAAACCTTTATTAGATATGAAAGAGAGGCAAACAAATAGAAAACTCTGTTTAAGAACATACAACTTTCTCAAAAACAAGTCAAGATAGCAAGTGTTGTAACAAGTGCAATATTGCTTTATGAACTGTTAGAAAACACTTTATAAAGCACTATTAAAGATACCTCCCATTTTAATGGAATGAAAACCTAAGAAGCTTAAATAAAACAGTTAAACTTGTCCTGATATGGAAACCATTAACATCTGAGGAAGTGATGTCAACTCCTCAAAGAGAATAAAATAGAATTTCAATAGAAATACTACTTCAAACAAGAACCTGGTCTACAGCCTTTTAACTTACACACAAAAGGTCTTGTTTTAACAAGACCATTATTAGTCATATTCAAATCCCAGGAAGATCCTACATCAAGTGAGAAGCTTGTAAAATCTAGAACAACAGATTTTGAAAGTTTGTGGAAACTGTAGAAAGTTGTTTTACTCTTGACATTTTGGAGAGCAAACAGACAAATGTGAGTAGCTTCATTTTGAGGCAAGGTGGAACACATTTTTTCTTAACCAGAAAAAATGAGGAAGTGTGGTGTAATTATTTTTATAAAATCCAACCTTAAAATCTAGTTTAATTAATAATTTGTCAGAGTAATATACAACGACATTAATGCCATATACAGCTTAACTCTTAGTAACTTAAAAGGAATTGAATTTGTCAGTTTCACAAGAAAATTCTCAAAGAAAACAGCCTCTGTTGTACTCCCTTGAAAATACACAAAACCCACAAGCAAAAAATTTTTTTTCAATACTGACTATATATTTCCTGCAATTCTAAGTAACATGTATTATGCTAAAAAGCTCACTGAAAGCATTCTTCCAGGTCTATCAACAAATGTATACATAAAGGAAAATGAAACCAACTCAACAATTGATCAGCAGATGTTAAACAGCACTAGCTGCAATTTTACCTTTTTTCTTAAGAAAACCAGAGCTCTATAAGTATCTTGAGCAGATACCACAAAACACTAACTCACCAAAGGACTATTTACAGCAATGAAGAGTTATCAGTAAAAGCCACCTACTTCCTTGAGGAAAGGAGAATCTACAGCGAGGTACTTGGACACGACGTAAAGGCAGAAGAGGTGGCGGTCAATGCCAGCTCCGGTCATGGCAAGCCGATACAAGTGCTGATGTTTGTCAGCTGCCTGCCTGAAGAACTTCAACGTGTTTTCTCTCTAACAAATAAAAAAAGATTAAGAAAACTCAGTTAAGTGAACTGCATTAAGTCTGAAGGTGCAAAAACTAAGTTACAGCATGGACTCTCAAGCCCTGAGCACTTAAAGGTCAAGTACAAGACAAATGACCTCCAATAGTATCCCCTGGCTTTTCAACCTCATGTATTTAATTTCAGGTATTAGCAAGTGTCGGCTAGTACCTGCTGTAAACTGCGTAATGAAAACTAATTTGTATTTTAAGTGTTATCTAACCCTACCATCAAACATGATTACAACTCAAGCTTCCTCCATTATTTATAGTTTCTATAGATACTGGTCTTAAAGAGTTATAGAGAGCAAATCTCCACGTGATTTAAGAAAACAAACTGCCAGAGCTATTTTAGAAGGCAAACTGCCAACACTGAAGGTACAGAGGTCCATAAATGCTGGTCATCAAAATCAACATATAGGAGCAACTACTTCCTTCCTGTGAATTATTCTTGCTTCCCTATCAGAAAGGAAAGCTTAACTGGTATGAGATTAGTTGTTCTACAAATCTATGTTTGAGCTTTAGAAGGCACAAAAATTTCACAAGTAATCACAGTTTCCTGGAGTTCAGAAACAGGTAAATCAGGTTATATTTGGTTAAGTTCTGCCATTCTTTTTTTGGTATGACCCAGAATTTCTGCTTTATTGACAGAAAACATGGACAATTACCTTAAGCAGCTCTTCCTTCCTAAAAAAAAAAGCATCACTCTAAATGCTCAAAAACTATTTGGGGACTTACATGGTTGCCTAGTGCCTTATGAATTATGACAGAATCTTAGGTTGGTTGGGTTGGAAGGGACCTTTAAGATAATCTCATTCCAACTTCCCTGCCACAGGCACAGACATCTTCTACTAGACCAGGTTGCTCAGAGCTTCCTCCAGCCTGGCCTTGAACACTAGGAATGGGACATCAACAGCTTCTCTGGGCAACTTGTTCCAGTGCCTCGCCACACTCACAGTGAAGAATTTATTCCTAAAACCCAATCCAAACCTACTCTCTCAATTGCACAAGGCACCAACACCATGAACTTACATTTTCAGTTGGGTCTTCCATGGCTTGGACAAAACGACAGGACTCAACCGTGCACGAACGAACCGTTTCGGTCCTGCCTTCTCGGAACAGGCGCGTCATGGACGCTTCATACGTTAAAGAAAACTTTCCCATATCCTTGAAAACGGGAAAAATAAGAACTTAAAAGTTTAGATAGACTTGGCCCCTCTTTCTTAATCAACAGTCCCAGCTAAGCACACAGGCTATGAATAACTCCACAAATTAAACTCAACATTTAAGTTTTCAGTAGCCCATTAACCCACTTACCTGAAGATAATAAAGACAAAAATAAGATTAGCAGTAGGATTTGATAAACACTAACAGAACAACCAGACTAACAAGGACTACACTCTGCATTTCATATTCAACCTTCTTCAGTTTATAAGAGAAGCTAAATGTTGCTACACTGGTCTTTTCTGACAGTACATTACAGGAAAGGAGAACTAACAGAAGAAAATACAGGTAAGCATTTCTGTTAATCCTCTTCGGGACTGTCCATGACTACTGCATCACGTGTGACTAATCTAGAAGGTAAATTTAACATTGTTTAGATTACAAACATAGCTACTAGAAGTTTCATATCTTCTTTCTAGTCCAAAATGCCTAGGGATAGACCAGCTAAGCAGAAGAGATAAATTCAGAAATGTATCAAGATGGGAACCATTGTAGAATTGATTTTCCAGCTAGTAATCTGCTTAGGGCTTGTATCAATTTGCATTGAACGTCTTTAACAACCTTGTACAAGCAGTGCAAGACTACTCTACACAGTCACATGTTTTGGTCACAAACATGCTACACCCAGCCTAATGAGGCTGTGTAAGGCAGAAACAGTCTGTTCTTACCCGATAGTGAGCGAGCTGCAGGGCAAGTTGCACAAAGGCATCAGGGCTGGTTTTCACTTTCTTTATTAGTCCTTTCCCAAAAGCATCAAAATAAAATGAACAGAAGTCCACATCATCTGCTAGAGCCACAGCAGTGCTCAGAGACTTCTCAATCACTTCCTGGCACTTAAATAAACAAACAAACAAACACACACCAGTATGTATATAAGCATGTATTCATGGTATTTGAGAAAACGAATGAAAAAGTACAAGTATTTTTAACTGTTAAACAGAAAATGCTTGCCTTTATGCATGCCAGTAACATCATTACCTAAATAGTTTTCCTTTAGAGAAAGAAAAGAAGCTATCTTTGCTAGAAAGTTAAAATTCAAAAAGCTAATAAAAAGGTTTTAAGCCAGTACACATCCAAAAACAACTCTTATAAAACCCACCAGCATTAAAACGGTTCAGATCAGAAGAATATAAAAGAATGGTCTACAGTTACAGAATGGTATTAGTAGTGTGGCTTCCAAGCTCCCATATATGCTTAATTAAATACATCACCAACCATTAGCTTTTTATTCAAAATTAAAATCCAAATAGGCAGTGGCAGTTTTTCTAGAAACTCAGGCAAAAAAAAAAAAAAACAAAACAACTTAGAAAAATCAAACCTTATTAGCTGTATTATGAACACAAAAAAAGACAGCTATTCTAAAGGAACTATTAGACAAGAGTATTTGTTGTGACAACAGTAATGAAACCTCAGCAAGTAAACATTTATTTTAATACAGTCACTATTTAAAAGAGGTAGCCATTTATTTTTGTCATACTGCCAACCAAGAAAGCTTCTAGTAAAATGTTGGCATTTCCCAGTCAGAATTTTTAAAGACTGAGATCAAAACCCCCTGATTTTCTAAGCAAACTCAGTAATGGCTACAACACAAAGTACACAACCTACAGGACTCAAAGGAATTTAGAACTGATTTATAGGGTTATCAATAATTACATGAATGATTTGACCACCGGGGAAAAGAGACTTTTCTTCCTCATGCCACTAAATCTTATCTACTTACTTCTTCTGGAATTTCCCATTGCAGTTTGGTAGGAATGGGAATATTTGGATTGGTATCTCCTTTGCAATGTCCATCTACTGAATAGCCCAGTTCAAGAAACTCAGTTGCCATCACATTCTGCAAAGAATGATACTTCTTCAGAATTGCTTCAGAACTTCTCCAACACATTACTTACTGTCATGGAATTAGGATTTCATTGTGAAAGAAATATAACCTATTTTCACTACACAGTGAAATAAAATATACAATCCATTTCCAAATACTGAAAACAACTGCAAGTGAAGCCCCCAGTTTTACAAGAAGAACACCAGATGTGCATCAAACATTTATTCAATTACAATGGTGCATTTTGTTAGATGCTACTGATTTAATAAAAACCTTTTCAATTCAAAACCCACCTCAAACTAAGTAGAAGTAAAAAACTCAATTCAGTCTCGGACTTCACTACCTTTCCTCAATTTATATTCTAGAGAATTTCTTCAAGTTTGTTATTTGTCAAAACTTATCCATCAAGGAATAATTTATTTCAGAGTAAGTGCAAATCTCTGCAAGAACTCAATTATTTTTAAGATTTGTATCCCTTTCAAAATTGCAGTTTATTTTACATGTGCACTAGAGCTCCTGGGTGGGAAAGAAGCATGTTCCCAAAATGAACAACACAACTTGAACAGACAAAAAAGGCCTTGTCTTATAAGATATCAAGCATCCTCATGTTAAAAAATAATCCAGAAACAACAAACCCACATACAAACACAAAGAATTATCAAAAGATTTGAATCTGCTCAATATGGAAAGAAAAAGCGTGATGATTTATTTCTGATCTCTAATTTCATTTTCTCATTTCACTTAATGGTCAGAACATGACAACTATGAAATAAAGCTTAGTCCATTCAATTATAAAAAGACAATCTGTAAAGAACCAACAACTTTATAGAAAATTAAGTCTTGTTTCAATCATCTTAATTCTTAGCAGAAAATGTACCAACTAATATTAAGTACAGATATATGAATTAAGCATATAATATCATTCACTAAAAGCAAAAATAGTATCCCTCTTTCATTGAGATAGTCTACACTGCATTGTCATGTCACTCTCAAATTAGTTTGGTCTTCTTTCTTCTCTGGGTGGAGAATGTAATGAGGCTTTTTTTTTTTTGTTCTTATACACATGGAAACACTTCTATAACAAAACTCAGAAATTACTTGAGGGACCAGTTAGACTCAAGACCCATTTGCACAAATACAAACAAAATCAAAATTAAATAATGTTTTTGAAATAGTTTTAATTTATTTGAGTCATGTAACTGTTTGTCGGTTTAAGCTTCAATACAAAAAAGGAAAAAATGAAATATGGTTTCAAGAATTAAAGTAAACATATGATGAATGCAAAGCAAAGTGAATTTATTGCATTCATGGCAAATAAATACAAGAGATAATGTCAACAGCATATCAGTCTGCATCTTAGCAAACTTAGCATCTTAGACAAAAAGTTAAACTGTGTATAATTTTTTAAATTTTAAAAGTAAGCATGGGAGTTTTATAGCGCAAAAAAGCTTAAGAGCTTTAGGAGAATGTACATACAAAAAATACGATGCCATATCAAAGAGGCAATAATCTGTGGGTTTAAAACATGAAAGAAAAGGTAGCTAGGGAGCTGTATCACTTTTCTGTGAAGACATCTAAACTTACTAAAATGCTGTCCTTGAAAAAACAGCAGCTTCTTAAGCAAGGATTTGGGATCTTTCTCAAATTCTACAGTTGCTGTAGACATAGGGTAGGGCCCTAGCCACTCATCAGCAACGTGAATGCAAGGGATTGGAAGCCGCTGCTGACCTTCAGGGCTTCTTCAAGCCCCTACCACATTATCTTCTGCATTAGCTCTTTGTGCCAAACACCTACCTCCCACAGGTGACCAACAATAGGAGCATCTGCCCAGGAGTGCTCTGCATTCAGACCCATTTTGCCATTTTTGAATACTATAAGAGTGAATGTCTTATCAAACCACCTACAAAAGAAATCAAGATTTCTTTATGGTTTTGTACATTTCAAAAGCAGTTTTGTATTGTAACTTCCTCTCCCTCCAAAATTCACATTCAAATGCACTGGAATTTATGCTTTTTTATTTAAGAACATTTAAACAGACAGAAATTTGAACCTTGTGAAGTTCAAAAAGGCCAACTACAAGGCTCTGCACCTGGGTCAAAACAATGCCCAGTATCAACAGACTGATGGATTAATGGATTTAGCAGCTCTGCAGAGAAGGACTTGGGGATGAAAAGTTCATCATGAGCTGGCAAGGTGCACTTGCAGCCCAGAAAGCCAATCATGTCCTGGGCTGCTTAAGAAGCAGCGTGGCCAGGAGGGTGAGGGAGGGGATTCTGCCTCTTTACTCTCCTCTGGTGAGATTCCACGTAGAGAGCTGTGTCCAGCTCTGGGGTTCTCAGCACAAGAAGGATGTGGAATTGTTAGCTGGGTCAGAGGAGAGTCATGAAAATAGCAGGAGTGATGGAATACTTCTCCCATGAAGGAAGGGTGAGAGTTGGGCTTGTTGTTCAATCTGGAAAAGGCTCTGGGAACACCTTCTTGCAGCCCTTCAATATATAAAGAGGGCTTACAAAAAAAGCTGAGAAAGACTTTTTATCATGGCTCATAGTGACAGGACATGGGGCAACTGAAAGAGGGTAAATTTAGATGTGTTATAATGGAGAAATATTTTTTACAGGGGGCTGGTGAGACACTGGAACAGACTGTCCAGAGAAGTTGTGGATGCCTCGTCATTGCAAATGTTCAAGGTCAGGTTGTACTACACTTTGAGCAATCTGATGCAATGAAAGTTGTCCCTTTCTGTTGCATAGGGGGTTGGACCTAGATGAATGTCCCTTCTAACCCAAACCCTTCTGTGATTCTGTGGAATTTATCAACTTAAAAGTCATCATTAAATCATATGTATTAGCCAAATTCTACAAAAAAGGAAGGCATTTTCCACAGCGTCAATACTGCACCTGTCATAACATTTGCCATGTATCAGTGATTTTGCGTAAGTATCCAGTGACCTCACTGGGTCCTCTTTCTTGTACCCCTGCTCCATGTCATCCAGTGTCACAAAAAATGCTGCTTTCTCAACAGCATCTAAGGACTGTTTGTTCTTTCCACGGCTAAAATAAGCCTGTCGAGCTTTAGCCCATGGTACTCTGTAAAAAAAAGTTGGTTTATAGACAGATTACATAAATTTGTCGATGTGTGATTACCATTAAAATCACTATGAGACATTACTCCTACTTCTGTGGGATTTGACAAAACTACTTTCTTTGCATGTAACCTATGAAAACCGTAAAAAGCTCTGACCACACTTGTACAGTGGAATCCTAGGAACCAATTCAACTCATCATCACACACGTTCAAAATTGCACCCTCAGAAATTCAACATTTCTGCACATGCAATACCTACAGCACAGATCATCTACACTTAAAACTAAACAAAAGAAAGTACTTAAAACTAAACAAAAGAAAGTATCTATTATAAGGAAGAAGACAAAAGTAAAAATAATAATCTGCATATAGGATTGCCACTGCAAATTTTTTTTAACTCCACACAATTACAAGTGACTGAAGCACTGTTACACATCATCAATATACAAAATCAGTGAGCAAGGAATAAACAACTGACTGCAGACTATTGTAAAATTCTAAAGCCAATATCCAATGATTATGTTATGCAATGATTTCTAAATACTTAACTTATTTAAAAAGTAATAACCACCATACCTATCTCCTGCAGTAAGAGCTGCAAGTTTCTCTTCACCAGGCTGAGGTTCTGAATCATCATCAAGAATTCTCTGTATTTGCTGTTCAATTTCTCGGGGTCTCAGCAATCTGCCATCGTGGTACAGCCACACTTTGAAGTAACGGCCCTTGTGATACACAACAATGTGTTTGCTGTCTTTCACATGCTGGAGGGTATCTAGAATTGCAATCACTTACGTAAACACAAAGCTGAACTCTCAAAACAGTAATGCACTAAATAACATCAGATGCCTATTGCATGCACTACAGGTTATTTCAGCACCCTGTGGTATTTCATCACAAAGATGTCCGCATGAAACAGTCAAATACCCAGATCTGACAATCATTTCCATATATAGCATCATCCCTTTCCACACTAGAGGCCACTATTAAGCAACTAAATCTGTATTTCTGTATCTGAAAAACGAGCACTAGTTGTGTAGTCTGGTGAAGCAGCCAGCAAAGATCATGCTAGATGAGTATCTGGAAAGGTATTTTTAAATCATTTGGACTCAGGTGCTAGACAACTCATGGAGAGTGTTAACTCAAAATTTATAACATCAGCTTTTGTTTACATTTGTGCTGGCAGATGCACAGTGAATATTCCATATATGGCCAAAATGAGTAATGTTATGTGCAGCAGAAAACTAGGCCACATTTTTTTCCTCATTTTATATCTACTTTGCTTAACTGGGATAAGCCTAAATTTAGTCATAAAGGCATTGTATCAAACCACAGGTGAAGTCATTCACTCCATAGCATGTTTTGTCAAAAATGACTATTTAATAACTGCTCAAGTGACAGGATACAATGTTCATCAAGATTTTATCTCCAATTAATAGGAAGACAATTTTTTAACTTTTTTTCCTCTTTTGAAACTGTAATATACATAAAGTAATTGAAATCAGGGGACAAGGAGTCAAGCTGTTTATGAGAATGTGTGAAAAATGTCTTTGGAATTCACTTAGACATATACAGAATGTTTTTCCTTTAGAGAAGACATAAACAGAATGACACAATTGTTTTTCCTTTAGAAAAACAGAAACAAAGAAAAATAGAAAAAGTGTAATAGGAAATGTGAAAAGCCTAGGAGGAAAATACAGTAATTATTATTATTATATTGACTGTAGTTTAATTTCAAAGACTTTAAACAGGAGAAACTTAGGAGAACCACTAAGATATACAGGATGTATTTCAATCAGGTGCCAGTAAGAATGAGCCACTTCTACACTTCTGTGTAAAGCTCATTTTAGACTCAAAGAAAACCAATGCTAAACTGAAACTGTTTATACCTTTTATTTTATTGACAACAGGGAAGAGGCAAGGGTTGCACTCTCAGTACTTGAAGTATTGCAGTATTCTAAATAATAGTAGCTCATAGACTAAAGTTGTCCAAGAGAGATTTAACGACCTGCTTGTCTCTTTAAGCGACTGGTTATGACACAGAGTAATGACACCAGGGATATCCTTTTCTTCAGTTTGCAGATAAAGCAGTCTGAGGCATAGCTTGAAAAAAATTCCTCAACAATCTAGCAAAGGCCAGCAGCAGAACTGAGAGAAAAGTCCTTATCTGACACATGCACCTACTGCTTTACTATCACTTCTCCCCCTTATCCAACTTCTTACAGCAAATGTCAGCCCTCCAGGAGGGAAGAGTGGGCAGATCCCTGCATCTGTTTAGAAACACTTTGTTTTGAATTCTGTAGTTGAGTGGGTGTAACAAGTTTGAAGGCAGTTTGAAACATTAGAGTAAGTTACAACCTCGCAGAAAGTAAAAAAAAAAAAAAAAATCCTGTCTTCAAGTGGCAGCCTGTATGTGCAATCCCAGTGGAGGTGACCACACAATAACTCCTGCTCCTGTTTCACTGTGATGCTGCCACAATGATGCACTGTTGGGTAAACAGGTGAAATCAGTTCTAAGAGGCTCTTCAGCATACAACATGATCAGAGAAGCCTAGATACAGCTTAAGCTTTTGTAGAAAAACACACCAGCACAAGTCTTCACTAAAAGCAGCTGTGAAGCCCTCAAAGAGTAAGGAAATGAATAACAGTGTTTTCTTCCACCTGCTGATTACAATAAGTTCTTCTAGATGCAATCTGAGTCCACTTACAGTGACAGAACTTAGGAAAAACAAAAAAAAGCAACAAAAGATGCCACTTTTAATATGAAGAATGCAAAAATCAACTTGAGCTTGGAGAAATAAAAGTAAAGACTATTTATAAATTCAAAAACAGGACAGACAATATTATCTTGAAGTTGGTTTTTAAATTTAAGTAAAGGAGAAAAACCACTAAAAAAGCTTCAAAATCTCCTTAACATGAAAAACATCTAGGAACTTTACAGCAATCCATTACATCCTGAATCTTGGAACACAGTATTGATATACACTTGTGCCAGTTAGATCTTTATCTGGAAAACCAGATTTTTAGTAGAAAAGACACCAAGCTCTGAATTCCATCAAGGTGCTTTTTCTGCTTGGCTGGCCTTGCTTACCTGATTCCTCTCCCGGGATACGGGAAGTATTAAACATCCTTTCCCACTGAGCTGAGCAGAGTGGAACAGTGGATCCCATCAAAAGAATCTGTGAAGCAAGTATACATTAAAATGTCATTTTGCATATACAATTAGAAAATTAAAAAGTAAAGAAAAAACCCCAAGATCTGGTTAAACAAAGGCTTCAGAATAGTAAGATTTGTAATATAGTGTTGAGTTTTTTCCTCCCTGTTCATGGTCTTTCCTTAAAACTACATGTGGAATATTCCATGGCTATTCCAGAACCATTATTTTTCCCCCTTCCACCAAAAACTCACCCTCCAGGAGGGAAGACTGGAGCTAGCTAGCACCTGAAATCCAAAGAGCTCTCCATGGGTAGTCTGGATGCAAAACTTACACATGCAGCATGCATTACCCCTCAATTCATTCTTTTAAGCTATTTATGGCTATGTAGGAACAAAAGTTCACATTTCTCAGACTTGTAGTTCTGTACAATTAACCACATCCCTTCGATGATCTTGAAAAAAACTACTTAATTGTTTCCACACTATTTGTTTACTACAATACACAGCCATTGGATAGTACAGTAACTCAAATGGGATTTGCCTATCTTTGCTACCTAGAAATTAGTGCAACACAAGATGTTATCATCAGAAGCTCCTACTGGCCCACTCTTGGTGGCCTCCAGACCTTTATCCCAACCATCCTGTACTGTATCCATACAATTCTGTATTTTTGACAGTTGGTACTTTCTGCCCATGTGCAATTCAAGTGATAACCCAGACGATTTGGACCACAAAAATTCGTAACAATAAGACATTCCTCTCCTCTCCCATTCTGAGAACTGGTCAGCTTCTAACAGATTGTGCTGGAAAAAGATCAAAAGCCATTTAAACTGATATACATACTGGCTTGATTTCTTGTCTGTCCAGTTTTTTCCGATAGAGCAGGATGGCATGGATAACATTACCAGCTCTAGCTGCCTGCAGGGTTGTGGGATATAAAGAAAGGAAGTCCTGTAAAGTAGATAAGAATCATAAGTTAATGATTACCAGGCTACATTAAAAAAACCCCAAACCTGATAGTATTTCTCATCCCCTTCTTTAACGTTTGTTCTGGACAATGTAGAAAAGACTTCAAAAATTATGAAGTGCACAAGTGCAGTGAGCTGATGTAACTTTTCTTCTTCAGTACTCACAATCTCCTTAAACATTATTAATCATTTGAGTAGAAGAGACAGTGCTACATAAAACTCGATCCAAGACCATCATATTTCTTTTTTCCTTTTTATTTTCAGTCTTTTACAATTTTACTTCCTGTACGTACATTTGCTAGTATGAGCACACGCCCTCTTCAGCTGTGTTACCCATGAAGTTCTACGTGGAGCTTTTGGAAGATTGCTCTTTACAGTAAGGACAAAACTGTTTAAGTCATTACTGCACGGGTTTGCCGAAGTGGCAGCTGTGCTAGGGTTGTTAAGATGGGTGTATGTGTCACATACTTAAGTATGTGACGTACTTGAAGGTAGCTGAAGACACTGGCTGCAGGTTATACCAGAAGAAAAACAAAGGTTGTATCCTCAGTAGCAATGGATTTCTAAGCAGAAAGACTCCATGAAGTAAGATGCCTGCCAGAAATGTTACAGTTTCTAAGCAACGTAAGGTGTTTATAGGATTTACCTACCATTGCAAAATAGTTGCTATTAACCATGATTGGTCCACGTCCTCTAAGGTAGATATATTCTTCCCACCAATCACTAACCTGCAGCAGGAAGGAAGAACAAAAGCAGTAAGATCTCATCATTTCCAGTTTATGTCTTCTATATTGATGGCCCCACAAGACAACATTCCATCCAAAAGTGGGAAGGAAACTGCTAGTACTTAAAGAGACAATAATCCCCGCCCTGCTAATTTCTATCAGACTTCAGGGAAGATGGGGAAAAAAGGGTGAGAGAACTAAACTAAATCCAGCTATATCTCTCTGATAAGGTTTCAAAGAAGTCATGATCTACATATAATATTTAAAATGTATCAGATCTCCTGAATGCTTTACAGCCTTTGCCAGGACAGATTAGGATACCTGGGTGAAAGTACGTTAGATAATATATATCAAGAAGGAATTAACATTACAGTTCTCACTATGATGTTGAGGGTTGGATTTTTTTTTTTTTTTGGTAAGAAAGAAAAAAAGACAAGACAGCTCAACAACTCAAGTAATACAAGTCTTTATTTTTCTTATATATGCCTCAGCTGCTCTATATTAAATAATTGCTATAAATCATTCTTCTAAACTACCTTGGTAGCCAGCCCCATTATTGAGTTATCAAGCTCAACAAGCAAATAAACAAAACCCAAAAGCAATCATAACAGTAAAATACTCCAGAATAACAAAACATAAAATAAGGATTGAATTTTTCAAGTTTCATTAACCTTTGCTCACCACACTGTTTATCAAGTCACACAAATTATTTACATGCAAAGTCACATGTACTTTAGAAAAATATTAAGCAATTTCAATTTCCTGCTTTTACATTTAAGAAACAATGGAGTTTAAGCCAAAAAGAGCACCAGGGAACAAATAATGTAATTTGAACAACCGAACCTGTTATTTATCTACTTACATAATTGGTGGCCCACCAGGATTTTAGCTTCAAATACCACTGAAGCCTTGGTCCTAAATTAAAAGCAAAATCTTGGGCAAGACCTTCCATTCTTTTGAACTTTTCGTCATCCATAAGTGGTCGAACTGACTCCAGATACTAGAACACAAGAAAAGAATTAGCATCGGTACAGGAACTAATATGAAGCTTCTCACCATTCCTACATAAAGCACTTAAACCGTAAACAAAGATTATCCAGTCTCAATCCATAAGGCTGCTAATACCGTGTTTTTAAAATAAGAGTATATGCTCTTCTAAACGTCTGCTGCAAGCTTCAAAAAATAAAATATTTTTTCAGACATTTGTGAGCAAAACACAAGTGGAAGAGGTAACTTTTCTAAATATTTTCACTCCAAAGGGTAAGGCATGGTGCTTCTTCAGCAGCAGACATTTTTTTTTCTCTTCTAAAAACCAAACCTTCAGTTTCCGTAACATACTGCCATATTTACCCACTTCGCTACAAGGTTTTGTGTTATAACACGCCCATTTAATAACACTGTACAACTGGGGAGGGTAACAAAAGTGTGCTTCAAACACCCTGGAAATCACACTTTGTGGCACAGCCTTACAACAGGCATCTTGTCATCCAGTGTGAATCACACTGCCTTCAAACTGCCACGAGTTTCACTGGTTTGTCACAGCCTTTATTTTCATTTCCATGAAGGAGCTGGAATCTGTTACACCATATTAATACCACTATGCAGTTTTTCATGAGGCATGGCAAAAACACCCCAAAAGGCATCTAGGTATGGATTCTGTGTTACTAAAGAAAATAAATTGTTGAATGCACATACCCTATTAACTGTGTCTTTAACAGCTGGAACTGGCAATCGTGGTAAAGATGTCTGGAAACTGTATAACATGGGTTTGCGCCCTGAGAAAAGTTTTACAAGGGTCTGAAGAAAAGCAAAAACAAAATACACACACCAGATTATTAGGTTCAACAGAAGAAAAATAACAGTAAATGTGTAATGTAACTCCCAGTCCTTTTCACTGGTAAATTGTACTGTACTAAATTTAGGAAGCTACCCTATTGATCACAGTTTCACAAGTTTAAAAAAAAGGCCTTGACAGAAACTCATTTCCTCAAGGTTAAACAACATGGCAGTGGAAGAGCAAGATAGGCATGGTCATTCCTGGCTTCCCAGTCATCATCCTGTCACAGACAATATTGCTGTTTACGTAGGGCACACCTTGATCTCAATACAAATACAGTTACTTAACATTTCTTTTCTTCATATATTACCCTCTGGAAAGATTAAAAAACTCACGTCTACCAGGTGACCTTTTACTGTATTACATAGTAGACAGAAGAAACATATCTAAATTGTGCTTCAAAATACAATCATCATCAAGCCTGTGACTCAGCTAAGGCTTCTAGATAACTACAGTAATCTTTTAAAATAATAATTATGCTTTTGTATCATGGTTTAATGTTTTCCAAAGTTACAGCTCAACATCAATAATAGGATCAATGTTACAGGGATTTAATTCAAGCATGAATCAATCTCAAGTAGTCTACTGCATGATTTGAACATACCAAACTGTGCAAGCATGCCAGTGTTACACTCAGTGCTTGTGTTACAAAAAAAACCCCCAGCAATGAAACAAAAAAGCCAGAGAGAACTTAGCTTCAGATATTACAAAATCTCCTGTGTTCCAAGGGAGAGTGAAAACAGAAGCAGCTTTTCTGTCCAACACTACTTTTCAGTTGCAGCACACACTAAGCTGAAATTCTAGACCATGCAACTTCTAGCCTACTCATGAAAGGATTTTGACACTGCTACCCTATTTCAGCATGAAAGTCAAGTGACTTGACTTTCCAACAAGCCAGTGGAACTTTTACTGTCAAAGTGTAATCTTGGTCCAATACACAGGATAGTATATAGAAGCCAACAGACAAGATAGAATAAAACAGAGGACGTAATTTCACTACTAAATTCTGAAAACTCCTAATAAAACTGTTAGAATGCAGAGCTTTTCCTCCCTCTCAGCTGTCTGGGTCAGCACAGCTACAGAAGACAGTTTTAGGCAGCACAAAACAACTAACAATTGCAGAGTATTACCATCAACAAAGACCTCCGTGCACATGGGATGCAGCACTGTGGTCTGCCAATGAAATCCAGTTGTGCTTCAGGACAAGATAATTTTGGAAACAGGTGGGAAAGAAAAAGCTCAGCTTTTCATCTGGAAATCTAATTTCATACATGGAGACAATTTTATTCCAAAACTCTTAAGCCAGAAAAGGCTAAAATTATTTTAAGAGAGTACCTGCTCAACTGACAAAAACCAGCAAACACATTTCACAGTATTTATGCATAAAGAAAATTGGCAATAGAGAATTTATAATAGCTTGAGACCAATAAAGTGCTCTGACAGACACACACATTTCATTACATCTCTGATTTCATATGCAGACACAGCAAATAATGCCATTCTAACATGTTGCATCTCTTCACACACAATTACCACTTTTAAATTTATTTTTTAAAATGGCAACTAATATTTGGATTTTCCCCTAACACTGATACAGGAAATTTGATTTTACAAGATGAAATACGCTGATTAAAAGTGCCACCAGACTTCCAACCAGTCTGAAAAATCACTTTGTACTGTGACTGAAATGAGAGTTCAGGTTTTTGATCTTCATGATCATCTGAAGAGAAAACAGTATTACAAAAATCTAGAAAGCTAGGGTAGTTGGAGCTGTTTCACTAGTGAAGTCAGTCTTCTCTTTTGCTGGGTCTAGTTAAATAGACCTTCATAATAGGTATAGATTAGACACTGTCGGGCATACAGCTTCAGTGTTCTGCACTTTTAAAACATAGACAATACACAACAAAATACATATGCAACATATATGATAGACAAAAATTGCTAAATACAATATGCAACAAAGCATGGTAAGTAGCATTACAGTTCATACTGTTTTAAGGTTGATAAGGCAATATTAAGAGCTTTGAAGTATTTATCTGGTAGGACATGCTGAAAACCAAGGCAGCTACAGCTCCAAGCAATTGACAGAAAGCCTTACCATTCAGAGCCTCTGGACTGTACCAGTTTGGGTCATGAGGCTGCTACCGCTTCCAGGAGAAACCATCAATTAGAAATTTCATTTGAACCAGACAAACATTAAACTCTACTTTAGTGTACACTATTCTGGATACCTATCCTTGAATAGCTCCCATAGTAAATCATGACCTGTGCTTAGTTTAACATACATCTGGTAATTTTTGAGGCCGCAGAAACTAATTTTATCACAGTATGGAAACAAAGCTATTTCTACTACAATACAGACAAAACTGAGATGAAACAACAGAGTCCAAGTAGCAAAACCTCACTTCATCTCTTGCAGCACAAAGCTGCAAGACATCTATGTTTCCTCACTTTATACCTATCATATCCTTTAATAATCCTTTTCCAAAGCACCACAACAATCCACAGGAGACATACCAATCTCACCTTATCCTTATCTGAAAACTGCCTAACATGCTACCTACACCTTATGCTTCTTCCCCAACTAATTTTGGAGGCTTACCAGCAAATTGGTTGAAAGGACACTCAGCAATATTTTCTTCAAGCATAAGAATAATTTTATAATGGATGACTAGAAATCCTAACATTACAACAAAGAATTAGGGGAGCACTTTCTGTGAGGACAAGATTCTTTGGTGCTGCAGCTGAAGTTCTTCAACTGTACTTGCACACAGAGAAAAAGGAGGTATTAAGTCACACAGGCCCAAGGCGTTGGACAATTTAGAAGTTATTCTTGAAGTGTTTACTCTTCCTTCTAGAAGGCCACGATGAATAGTTTCATTACAGCATTAGAAGGGTCACAGTAGAAAAAGCTACCTAACAGCCTCCTGTCCCATGACACAAAAAAACACAAGAAAGAAGTGAAACTACAAAATTTTCTTTTAAGGCTTTGAATACTTATCAGTTAGAAATTAAAGATGAAACAAAGCCAACATATCCTTACCATCCAAAGCTTGGTGCCAGCAGTAAGCTTGCCATGTTCAGAGAATATCCAACCATGGTAGGAGAGCAGCATTTTCAGGGAGTAGCGCATTGTGACGATAAGGGCAACCCAAAGCCCTGTGCCAAAAAGTACTCCACTCACAATGTTCTGTGTTTGGTTTGACATATAGCCACTATTTCAAACAAAAGCCAGCACATGCCAGTTAGTGTCCATTTAAGTTCCAAAGAGAAGCTGCTAATGCAAACGTAAGTCTAATAGTAGTACAGACAGGCGTTACACAAGCTTTATGCTTGCTAACCCTGTTTTCATAAATTCCATTCCAAACACCTTTTTAATGCAGCAACAACATCAAAGGCCATAAAAGTTCCCAAATGTGCTTCCCAAATACCCAGAACTACGCAGCAATACTGGTACAACCTCCCTATTTCATATCCTCATACAGCTGTTTATTTGGCTTATCAAGTCACAAAGGTACTGTTCCAAAATTGATACATTTTAACAGGAATAGCTTTAAGAGTAGCTGCAAATAAAACTGATTTCCCTTTAGAGAAACATGAACATTTCAGTCTACTTACGTTGTATCAAGTGTTCGGTTGATCTTGGCTATTATTCCTAAGGAAGGATCAATTTTAGCATACATGGTTGACATCACACCCACAACTACAATAAGCCAGCTAGATGGGCTAGCAGGGTAAACACCGGTGATAATTCCGTTCTGGAAAGAAAAGCCTTCACATAATTTTTTCATACCAAAGTGACTGACTTCATATTACCATGGAAAGAAACAAAAATCAACATATTTAAGTCATTTAGTTATAAACAAGTAGTTAAGATTATCCAACATTTTCTTACATGAGATTATCTCAGCTGTAGGGAATGGATTTACTTAAGTTTGATTACTACAGAAAATTTTAACAATTATATCAACAATGAAAAGAACTTTTACATTCTCTTGTAGACACCACTGATCCTGCTGCAAGTCTTATTAAAATACTGAAACTAACAACTCTAAAACAAATGACACTTCAATAATTTCAACTTGCACTGAGTTAGACCCTTCTACATGAATACATGGCAAAAATATCATACCGAACAACACACTGAGAACCAGAATTAACTTTTTTATACAATTTAAACAGTTCTTCTCATGTCTTTTTAAGAAAATTTTAATAAGATTTCTGTTAATATGCGTATGCTTTTGAAAAAGATGTTGAAGATAACCCCCTAAGTCTTTCACAACGAGGAACCTTATTTACCATAAAGGAAAAAAAAAACAGTTTTCCCTAAAATACTTGAATAAATTCATAAAACATTAAATAACCCAGAAATCTGGTGGACTGGACTAGTTCAGCATACCTTGAATCTGATGAACTTCTTCTTCCATGAATGGACACCAGACAGGTAAATCTGTTTGAGTGCTTCATGGCTCATACGCAGGTCAATCCCATCTGGAGTTACTGTAAACTGAAAAGCTACTGCCTGATGAGCTTCTGCCATTTTCACAGAGAGAGTTCTGGCAAAAAACAAAGTTTAGAAAAGTATTTCCTTCTTGTTCAGAGGAACTAAGACCTAGTCCATTTCTAGCAAGATATGGCAAATCTTTGCCATGATTTTGGCAAAGATTTCCAAGTATGAAAAATTTATATATAGTACTTGCCTTTTCCTTACAGGCTCTGCTTGTACTTCAGTCTGAGTGTTCTGAAGGTTAATTTAAGGCACCTCTTTTAACTAAAACAGCTGCAAATGGAAACAAAACACTCGTGTAACTCAGGCATTTTGGCAGCATCACAGACAGCTGTGTATCACCTATATATGCAATACATTAAAAAAAATCAGAGCAGAACAGAAAGTGAAAGCCAAAACATTTAGAAAATCATATCACAGATACAGAGCATCTTACATTCCAAAGAAGATTCAGAAAATGTTTTATTTGAAATAAAAGGTATCTAAAGTTTTCACCTCAGCTAGAAAAGCAAAGCTGCTTCTGGCCATATCTTCTCCCAGAATTTTTTTCATATCCTAATTTCAATATGATTACTCAAAGTAATAAGAGACTATAGTCCCCGTGGCTCTGTGCTGTGACTGGCAAATAACTGCAAAAATCAAAACTATGCAGAATTGAGGAAACCAAATTACAACTGTCAGAAAAATTACCTCCCCAAAGAAATCTGAAACTATGATGAAATTTCGTGGATTTGCAGCTCAGTATAACTGCCCAAACAAATATCAACAACCATATCAATACAGACAGAAGACAATTATACTGAGCAGCCACAAAAGACTCAAACCAAAACCACTGGAAGTTAAAACAGAAATGTAAACCCAATGTAGCCTCAAGAATCTCACCATGTGCCTGAGAGTGTTGTGCAAAGACCTCTTGAATTCTGTCAGGTCTGGGGCTGCCAGCACTTCCTTTGGGACCCTCTTCCAGCGCTCAACCATCCTCTGGGTGAAAAACCTTTTCCAAATATCTAACCTAAACTTCCCCAACTCAGCTTCAGGCCATTCCTCGACCATTCACTGGTCACCAGAGAGAAGAGATCAGTGCCTGCCTCTTCTCTTTCCCTCACAAGGAAGTCGTAACTGCAACAAGGACTTCCCTCAGCCCCCTCTTCTTCAGGCTCAGCAGAGTGAGTGACCTCAGCTGCTCCTTATATGGTCTCTCCCCTCCAGACCCTTCATCATCCTCATAGTCCTCTGGACTCTAGGAGCTTTATGTATTTTATCTTCTTGTGGCACCCAAAACTGCCCAGCACTCGAGGTGAGGCTGTCCCAGTGCAGAGCAGAGAGGACAATCCCCTCCCTTGCCCGGCTGTGCCTGATGTCCCCAGGACAGGGTTGGCCCTCCTGGCTGCCAGGGCACTGCAGACTCAGATCCAGCTTCTCACAGACCAGGACCCCCAGGGGCCTTTCCACAGCACTGCTCTACAGCCTCTCATTGCCCAGTCTGAGCACACATCCAGGGTTGCCCCAACACAAATGCAGAATCTGGCACTTGTCATTGTTAAACTTGTTGGTAATTCCATAGCTTTTCTTAGTTCCTGTAACTAGCATTTATACACAAACATCCTCGAAGTTACTCCTACTAATTATTGATTCAGACAAATGATTTTGAGCACTTACAATTAGAAAGTAGATTTTTGCAGACAGAATCTATGTATAACATTGAAATGGTCAAAATTATGTATTCCTGAGGAGACCATCATGATTCCAAATTCAGTCTCTCGTCCAACTTAATTTATTACTTTACCAAAACTTTCATGCATAGCCCCAAAAACAATATCTTCCTAGAAGTATGACTAAATAGTAGTGGAATTTATTACCCCATCTGTAGGTCAGGATTCAAGGTCAAGTTTTAGATTGAGATTTTCACTGGTAAAAAACACATTATCAATACCAAGGTTGCACTGGCATTTCTATGTAAGCAAAATAAAAAAAAGTACAACTACTTTACCCTTTTTAAATCCTAAAAGCTAAAATTCACATTTTGTTTGCAAACCTAAAGCTAGTAATTAAATTCTGGTAGACTCTCATCCCCTGTTGAACAGCACATGAGGACTAACCAGTGTAATTTAGACGGGCATTTCAAAAGCAGTTCATTATGACCAGAGTGCTGCTCCGCTAGTCTGTAAATACTTAATCAAAGTCATCTGAAACACAAAGAATGGGTGCCAGGGTGTACAAGCAGACAGCCAGGCACTTGGAATGCAGCAATAACAGTAGGCTTAGGAAAAAAATACATAATATGGAAAGAGAAGGAATGCTCGGCAGATACGAATGACGTAAGTGCTGTTGCACATCATCTATTAAGGTTGTTGACCAACAGGCATGGATTCTTTGCAATATTTAATGTGCCTGTTCCTGGACCAGCCTACAGTGATCCACCTCTGCAATACAACTACTGCTACAGTGCCTAATGGTAATTCCCAGGTCTCGCAAATCCATCAGCCACTGCTCAGGTTTTAGAAGCTGGATGCTGGGTGAATCAAGGCACCTGAAGCTCACAGTATCCTACAGATAGTAAGCAATTGATTTCTGTGTGTGTAGTGTCTGATTAGAATAACAAAGAAGAATAAATTAGAAGAATACAAACTAGCTTTGAACACCAGTTTTCAAAGCTTTAACACAAGCCCTTTGTGCCCGAGTAACAACTACAATTTGTAGTACTTAACGACTCTGTCACTAACAACTACTTATACGGGCTCTGCTGTAGGCAAGTATGAGGAAGTCAAAGTCAGCTGTCCATTCATTCATTTAAATTGTTCATCACCAGCTGAAAGAGAGCAATAAAGCAGGCAGAGGCAGCAGTAATACAGGGTATAACCTGAACTCAAAAGGGTTTGCAAAAGCTTTCAAAGTCAAGAATTTATCATATGTTTAGTGGCACTATTAAGAGTGGGATGATAAAACCCTAAAAACACATACAAAGAACTCGACCATATTTGCATACAGAGAATGAGGCGCTTGGATTTGTCTCAAGAAGGGCCAACAGGTTCTGCTCAGTTGACTCATGGAATTCTGTATTTGGGAATGCCAGTGTCTTAAGTACAAGATCAGCTAGTTTCCCTTACTCTTCAACTTCTCTGTGACTTCTCAGCCTGGAAATTTGTAATTAACCTCCTCTTTGTTTCTGAATGGAAAGAATTTCAGGAACCCTTTCGTTTTTAAGCACATGCTTTTTTTTACTGTCCAAGGCAGAAAAATATTCTAATTAGCGTCAAGCATTAACAGTCAACCTGACATTTTAATGAATTAAAATTTAGCATTCTCATAAAAATAAATAAGCTTCATTAAGGAAAATATTCCTTATTCCCAAATGAAAAAAAAAAAAATCCAGCAAGAATTAATCCTGAATAAAACAAACGAGCCCTGAAAACAAATACAGTTCTAGGACTGTACTGCTTGACGTTAAGAGGTGAAACAATGAAACGGCTTGTTTCTTTTCATATCCTTTTCCTTTACTCAAGAAAACCGTAAGCCTTTAAAACTGCCCTGAATTATGATGGCGGAACACAAAGGCTTCCCGAAGGCCGCTTCTCTGAACACTTGTTTTCCTCCTTAAAGGCCCGTTTAGTCACGAGCCGCGGAACACTTCCCCTCGCTGCATTCCTGCGCTGCCACGTGCTCGCCAGCAAACTAGGGGAAAGGGCACAGGCGGAGCCTTGGACTTTTAAACTTGACTCGCCACTGCTCCTCCGGCAGCACCCACATCAATCACTCAGCCAGCACGGCTACAGCAGCGTCTTCTAACTGCGGGCACTTGGGCTGCAGCATATTTCTGCACAGCATACACTCATTAACCTCGCTCCCAACAGAGAGCCACCAACAACAGCTTTTGACCTTCCCAGCAGCTTGGCAGAGTCTTACTCAAAGGAGGAAACAAACCTCAGCACAATGATTTCTACAACTAATCTGAAATGGCTGTTTTCATTCCTTTCAGTTTTCTCTTATAAAATTAATGTACCTTAAAAAAACACACACTTGCCCCTTAAAATTTGCTTTATTGATTGTTTGTGAGTTTTTTTTCCTTTTATTTAAAGAAGAAAGCTGCCTGTTCCTGGCTCTTATCTGGTTTTATTTAAATTCAAACATGCTGTAACAGTTGCAGATGTTTCTCCTCTTCCTTTTTCATACCTCTGCTTGAGCCAAACTAAACTAAGCACAATTTTCTCCTCATTTTTATAAACAAGCACTGCTAGGCTAGATGTCACTTTTAAGTCAAGAACATACTGCTGATGGTCTGCAAAACTATGCTGCTACATCTACCATGCAAAAAGCATCCCCACACTGTTATTTCTGCAGTTTCAGGACATTTACACCACCAAGACTGAGGTTTAACCCACAGACCTTATGACTTCAGGTTGCAGACACTGAACAGTCAGTGTTGGGCTTCTATGTTCCTACAATCACAGGAGGAGATAAGGGCTTCAGCTCTGGAAAATCTGATGCAGGATGCTTCCATTTAAGTCAGGCATGCAAGAAGTTAGCAGAGGTTGGCAATGTCTCCCTGAAGCACAGCAAAAGAACTGCTATGTGCATTTTAAAAAGCAGCAAGCCATGATACAAAAGCTAATTGCAATGCAGCACGCTGCACAAAACAAGGTATTAATTCTTGAAGCACTTACTCCTGGAAACGCTATTGAGTATGAATCTTTTTATCTTTCTGCACATTTCATACACTTTACATGGATAAAGTGATAGTGCTAAAGAGAATAAGGTCACACCTATACCTCACAACAAATGAAATTCCTAGGCTTTAAGAGGATGTCCCTTGCTTCCTATTCATTGCTTGGCTCATGCAATTCACTTTTTTTCCCCATTTCCTCTTCCTCTTGAATAGAAAACCCCCTGTCCTTTCTCCTTAGGATTCTAAACATGTAACGAAAAGACACATATTACTTAAACACAGTTTTCACACCGATAGCTCCTTTTCCTACAAAGGAAATTAACAAATTCACAGGAAAACTGAAGACCTTGATGAAAGACTTCATTCTATGACTCTCACTTTCAAGGTACATTGATAATTTATAATTTAGTTTGAGCTTCTCCTCACAGGTCTCTGACACCTATTTATAGATTAGCTTTTATATGCAGGGCATAGGAATGTCAGTAACCAAACCAAGCTCACAAAACAATTCTCTCCAATTATTCTACTTGGATAATCAAAAATGGACAGTTTTCTACAAAAAGCAATGGCTGCTGCATATAGTTTCTCTGAGAACATGGCTAGGTACCACCACACACAGGTTTGATATTGTCAGAGCTCTCAGACAGACATCCTTGGCACCCAAGTCACAGTGTTCATAGCTGGTGGGTAAACTTGCAGCATTACAGGTAGGATGGCAGTTCTGAAAGCAGAATTACCTGTAACCTAGCATTTCTGAATTCAAAATTACCCAGAAACCCTGAAAACTTCGGGCAGATACAAGGCACCACCAATCAAGCAATGAGAAGCATTTCATGACAAAATCTTTGTCTTCTGATTCCTGCCAAGTTCCTACTAGGCAAGCTTGGAAGTAAAAAAAAAAAAAAAAAAAAAAAAAAAAACAAAAAAACAAAAAAAAAACACAAAAAAACAAAAAAACAACAAACCACAACAGAAACTTGACCCTGCAGAATTCTTCATTTGTTTCTTATAATAAACTTACAAGTTCAAATTTTAGCTTGGCTCTCTGGTTTCCAATAGCGACTGGTGAGGAGAAAAGCATGACACTAAACTATTTAAAATGACATTGTTTAAGGAAGCTTTCAAGATGGGAAGTGGACAAAAATATCAGGTGAAAGTAGATTAAACCCAATTTTAATTAGTACATACTTAAAACTATATTAAAATTTCCATTTAAAGCTAGACACCTTGAATAAAGAATGGTTTTGGAAAACCAAGCAAGTACCATAAAGTCTTAGTCTGACCCCAAACCAGTTTAATTAAAAGAGAAAAGCGAGGGGGAGGGAATCTATTTCTATTAACATGCAAATCAGTAAGAGTTACTGTTTGAATGTTAAAAGCAGCCACAGAAAACTAGAAAATAATTCTGGAGTTCCCAAAAGTTATTGTAAAATACTTTAAGTCTGAAACCTCTTTAAATATTGAAAATATTGAAGAAATTTATCCAGTATTTTGTTGTTCACACATCATCTCCCTTCAGGAGGTGAGCTTGCTACAGCTTTTAAAAGAAAATAGACACCCAAAAGATTTATTTTGTATGTTTAGTGATAACATATTTTGACACTTTAGGGTAGGTCACTGAATTTTAAGAGTCTGAGGACAGACCTAATGAAATTAAAGCCAGTATTTAAACACTTGAACAGCAGCACTGTGTTTGTGCTGAGATGGTGACCAAGTATTTTCTCTCAGCTGTGTAAGCCATTACTATGGAAATTTGCATTTTCTATCTCCCAGAAAGCCAAAACTATGAATGTATTTTGTTTTACACAGATCACTAAAGAACTCTGTATGCTCAAATCTGTTGATTTCATACCAGGCATTAAATCAAAAGAAAGAGAAATCCAAACACTGAGATGTTTATCCAGTCTCCTCATGCATTATTAAACATTTCACTTGGATTTCTGTTATTGATGGTCCTGTCAGTCCAAGCCTTCAGAACCACCTACACAAAGTATTCAGACGAAACCGTGGCAGCTGACTTTGCCTAGGCAGTGTGCTTGCAATGAAATGATACACAGTGAAGCACAACAGTGCCTGTGCCAACATCCTCAAATAACTTCCTAGCCTGTCCGTTTGTTTCCACACTTTGCCACCTGCTACACTTCAACTGACCCGGACAGTCATCCCAGAAGTGGATGAAAAAGAAAAAAAAATTAAAAAAAAATAAAACCAACAAAAACCCCCACCCACCAGAGGATAAAAATGTCCAAATTGAAACTGCCAATGGATTCACAAGTACAGGGACTGAAACTGGGAGCAGTGGCTGATAAATTAAAGGTTTTCACTGCCATCCACATGGACCGTGACAGGCTGGAGCAACAGGCAGGCTGAAACCTTGTGAAGTTCAATAAGAAGAGCAAAGTCCTGCACATGGGGAGGGCTAAGCCCACAAACCAGAGACTGACTGGCTGGAAAGCAAAGCTCAGCAAGTGGCACATGAGGCAGGAAGGTGCCCTTGCAGCGAGGCTGCGGAGGATGCTAACAGAATCCTGGGGACATTAGGAGCACTGTTACCACCAGGCTGAGAGAAGTGACTCTGCCCTTCTACTCAGTGCTGGTGAGGCCCCATCTCAAAAACTCTGTGCAATTCTGGGCTCCCCAATGAGAGAAATGAAACTACTGGAGAGAGTCCAGGGAACAGCCAGTAAGAGGATTAATGGCTTGAACTATCAAACCTGCAAAGATGCTTTAAGAAATTTAATGTAGTTTTCATAAGATATCTGCTGCAAAAAATAAACTTACAGAGCACTAAGGCCTGAACAAGAAATCTTGTGCTTCAATTGCTTTAAATGAACAGCATACCTTGAAATTCAAATGGATTGTAGCAGCCAAATATTCGAAAAGAGCAAGTTTTCTGCAACTGACAAAAATATGCTAGTAGTTTGGAGGATAAAAGAAGCTGGACTTTGAAGAATGAGCCCTTTAGAAAATGATTCATCTCAGTTTTTCAACGTTGCTTCAGTAACTTTGCCTTCACTGAAAAGCACCAAAGTACCATTACACAAGGTTTTCAAATGCATATTGGTATTTTAAACACCACTACCTTGCCCACTGAAAGTCTGCCAGTTTTAAGGCAGCAGGTAGATTTCCAGAGCTGACTTTGAGTGCCCCATATTTTGCAGTGATATGGTGGGAAGCTGTACAAGCTCCTAATGAAAAATTAAGCTTGAAATTCAAGGTTACATGTATATACACCTATCTAGAGAAAACTATGACTGCTCCTATCAAATTAAAAATAACTGTATTAACAGCAATAAATCGGATGTGACTTCAGTAAAGTATATCAAGGTTTTTAATATGGTTTGCTCTAAATAAAATAATTTCAGGCACTGAAGTATACACTAAACAGCAGCATCCAGCACTGACTCAGTAACTCAAGGTCCCATCCACTCTTGGGTCAGATAGTGGTGGGGAGCAGTCACTCACATACATGCCAAATTTCTGCACTACGGCAAGAGGATTGATAAGGTAATGCAGCTAACCAGGGAATGCCAAAAGGATGCCAAAAATGCTTTCACGTGTGTGCATGTGGTGCTCCTTTGATGCATAGTTGAACAAAATTAAAGCTATAGAAAAAGCATTCAGTTTAAGAGAAATTCAAACAAACAGCAAATTAGTCTAGAGTTCTATGCCTTTCAAAGGAAAGTCAGGTCTTGTTCTATAGAATCTTCAGTAAACAGTACAAAATGTGCAGATGAAACATTGAAACACATGAACAAAAAGACTGGTCTCTCATATCTGTTTCTTTGATACTCCCTTAGGTAATAGCACCTTCCCGTATACTGCACTTATGCAAAAAGTTATCAAGATACCAAAGCCTCAAAAAGAGCAGTTTACTGAGTTTTACTTAGCTCATGTGACATTCCACAAGGTGCTCACTTCTGAACTTACTATAAAGATTAACGAGACACAGTGATTCGCTTGAGGATTTCTATTTCTAAACTGCTTCTTTGCCTACTAACCTTCAATAATGGCTAATCATGCTTCAGTATACAGGATGACACAGATACTTGCTGCTTTCAAGTCTTACCAATAACTCAGCTATCTTACAATGACTAATCGTATTTTACAGACACAAAATCTTTAAGAGAAATATGAGAGGAGTGAAGCCAAATCGTATCTGTGCAAAAATTAGCCACAAGGATTAAGTTCACTCAAGGCTTCTCAGGTGAACCTAATGACTATGGCATATAAATAAAACAGAAACCAAAGAATCACTATCCTTTAAATGCTGAATTAACATAGCACTGATGAAAACAAAATAAGCCTGACAAGTGTTCTCATGACACTTAAGTTGGGACAAGTTCTCATCTTTGATTATTGCTAATCACTGGCTCCAATCCTTCCCACCCTCACCTACACCTGACAGGTGCGGTCTCTTGGAATTGCAAATGTCTTTAAGGATTTCTCACAACTAAGAGAAGAACAAATGGTGTGGCTCAAGCCAAGGCAGAGAACTGAATACATGTATCTGCCCAGCTACAGCAACACTGGGACCCACAGCAAACCTCACCCACTGGGGAGAGTTTGAAATCAGAACAGCTAAGTCTTCATAACTTGCAGCCCCACAGACAGCTTACATCCTGACCGCAGCAGTTTTCCAAGATCACCTGTGGGTGAGAATATTCATTACCCTCTGCAGATATCTCTCTTGGAATCTTGGGCCAATTTTCTTATCCTCTTCCTTGGTGGTAAACTGGAGCAGCAGGTCTATATGGATGGAAAGAGATAATGCCAAAGAGGCCAATGAATGTAACATAAACATACCCCAGCATCTGTCTTCCTTAAAAGTAGGCTTGAGATTTGTTTGCCACACACAAGCCTTCTATCCCAGAAGCTCAATGCCCCTGGGGTCCTGAGTAAGTTGGGACACAGCACGAGGCAGACTCATTCCAATGCTCCTACCAGACACTACACTGCAGCAATGGCAATCGCTCAGCTGTAGCTCTCAAACAGAAAGTCAAGAAAAACAGTGTGAGCTTTGATTCACACACTGCTTTCAACTGCTCAGAGGGGCTGGATCAGATTGGAACCATTTCAGAAAAACTAATGCCAATGGAGAAAATAGTCACAGACAGTGGTTCTGAAACACTATTTTCCATTACACTGAATGACACTGTTTACACTGAGCATGTCCAAGATGGTGAGGAACTGTGGAGTGACAGAAAGTTCATGTGCTCCCCACTCACTTATTTCGGAAGGGTCCAGTAGTGACTGCCAGCTTCTGTGACAAGCAAGTTCATTTCAGGGGCCAGACTCCAATGTTAGGCTCAGTATTCAGTTTAAGACATCTAACCAAGTGTTTGTCTGCAGTCTTTAAACACCCATTAGACTCCACACAGATGCCATCAAGGTTTCTCAGAGTGCAGACTGTTTTCACCCACACTTCAAGGAAAAAAGCCACAATTAGTGGCTTCTAACCTAGTAAGTTGTCTTCTCACCTGATTTGGAAACAGGCAAAGCAGAGGAGATTTGGAAACAATCTGTTAATTAATTACTAGGCTAACCCTAAGGAATATTAATCCCTACAGTTTCTGGATCATATGATATCTATCCTGTTCCCAATAGCATGCTCCTGTAGAAGATGGTTCCAAAATGTACGCCTCAATCAATAAACAACCAACCCCTCCAAAACCCCAACTAATGCAAACCACCAACATTCTCCAAAATCAAAACAGAAACTTTTACAATTGTTGGACTATTTCTAGGTGGTTTTTTTTTTCCTTATACAGGACATACTATATTGTTCCTAGGCCTCTTAGATAATTCTAGCCTCTACTGCAATACATGTTATATTGTCCACATCCCAGCAAGCTACATCCTCTGACCTTCTAGAAATCCGGAATAATCTAAGAGAGAAGCATGCTCTGCTAAAACACTGTGCAGTTATCATACCGTGCAGAAACCTCCCCCACCTCATAAAAACTAGGCTCTAGAGCTGGGTATTTCTTTTTAACTGCTACAAAATACATACCCAGGCATTTAGAATATACAAGTTGAAACCTTCTCTCTCTCTTTGAACTTAATGAGCTTCTGTGCTCCTGCAGTAAAGAATTATTATCTTCCCTATGACAACAAATGTTTCTGGAGTGACAGGACTTTTACAAGACAAGAAAGATGTCACATTTTAGGACTTAAGAGATGCTGGAAGGTGGACAACAAAGTGTGGTGATGAGAAAGTAAACTGAGTTAATTGCTCTCAAAGTAGTTCAATGACCATTTACTGCACAAGGCTGAAAGACTTCAATAAGGTCTTTCAGCTTGCATGAGGCTCTAAGACTGAAGAACCGGTTCCAAAGATTTGCAAAAATATTTAAATTGACATTTACACTAAAGTTAACCCAGACCTGAAGAAAGAAGGTTCAGTCTTTGGATCGTGTTTTTCCAAACGTGGAGTTCAGGACTATGACACAAGCATGCTGCACGGCAAAGACAATGGGTTTGGAATGTAAAAAAAAAAATAAATACATAGTTTAGGAGTTTTGTTGACCGGCTGGGGTTTTATTAGTGGATTTTTTTGGCGGGGAGGGGGTGTCATTTGCTTGTCTTTTTAGTACAAACATTTGCTCAAGTCGCCTTTCACCCCAGACTTTTGAGAGAAGACTTGGGATCCGCACGGTGCCCGCGCTGCGCGGGGCTCGGGACCCCCTGGCTGGCGCTGGCTCTGGCTCTGGCTCCATGCTCCGGCTCCATGCTCCCGCCGCTCCCAGCGCGGAGCGGAGCGGGCCGGCCCCGGCTGCGGGCGCGCCCCCGCCGGGCGCGCTCACGTGACCGCTGCCAGAAGTGGGTGAAAGGTCGCGCCGCCGCGGCCCCGCCCCGCGCCGCCCGCGCGTCCCCGGCCGCTCCAGGCCTTTCCACGCGCGCCAGGAGGGCGCTGCCAAACAAAAGTTCCCAGAGAAAAGCACCGCAAGCGATGAAAGAAGCCAAGCGCACCTCTCAGCGAGCAGGGGGGAAAGGGTGTGCTCAGCGCCTGCAGCTGAGCGGTTTCTAGTCCGGTTCTCAGCGCTGAGAAGCCTCAGTAGTTCAAGGTTACGCTTTTCTTGAACAAGGAATAGCGATTTGCTTCCAGGAAGCGGCTCTTCAATCAAGGCTGAAACACCCCAAAATTTTACAAAGCGCTCAGATCAACTTAACTGTCAAAGTGAGTCACGGCTGTGACAGAGCCCGATACCCGTGTAACCATGTGAAGTTACATTTGCTGGGCTAACAAAGATCCACACAACACCACCTGTGCTACTGTAAACTGGCAGTCATTCGTTTTTATCGATATGCTCACAAGAGGAAAAGAACCTGCTAGTTACCACGGAAGCCCACAACACTTGGTTCAGGTAGCATCCAGTCCTGATGGTCCGAAAAAGCATAAAGGAATTAGCAGATCTGGAAACTGAACACATCGGACGCTCGGGGAAACATAATGAAAGAAGAACGAAGGGATTAGATCTCCATTTTCAGTGCTACTCCCCTACACACACACGTGAAAAGGAAATGAGCAGTTTTCTGTACTGTAATTTCCTTCAGACTGCAGATTGTCCTCTTAGTGCTGACAAACTGCCAGGTTAAGAGGAAGAATGAGACGTTTGTCTTGGTCCCACTTTGCACTTTTCTCTTTCCAAAAAAGGTGCTTCCTGTTACAGTTTCATCAACACTAGTACACATCTATTATAACTGGATCACAGCCCAAGTAATATTTTATGTTCAGTTTTCTATTTTAAACCAGAGAACGTAGAGCAAAGACCAAAGCTGTGGGAATATGAAGCGAGAAAATGTAATCCCGCAATGCTGCGAGAATCTTGGTCTACCTTTTTACAAGAAGTCTTAATTAGCATTCTCATGCAGTAAACCTGTCACGCCTTGAACAAGATACATTTCCTGTGTCTGTAGTTCCAGCAGTTTGTAGTCACTGCGGTTTTTCTAGGGTTTACAGGCTGGAATCACACGGACATACAGACTAGTCTCTCTCTCATACACACAGACAATAAATTCCTTTCCGCGCTTCAAAACCCACCACCGATGCCACGCCGCATGCACACTTCCACAGACGCGAAACTCCTCCCGGCTACGAGTCAAACCCACGAAGCTGCGGGTCACCAGTGTCACCTTTGTTTCGGCAGCGGCACAGATTCAGCGAATCTCCCCGTGTACCTGTGTCACACCGCTCCTTGCCCCCATCCCCGCCCTTGTCTGCAGCACTAAGGCACTATCCCTCACACCGGGGCAAATCGCAAGCACGGTGCCAAGGACACCGCGCCTTTCCCGGACTCTCCAGCGCCCGCCAGCACCGCGCCCACCACCCTTCCCTGCGTTTCCACCCTTTTCTCCGGCAAGGACGAGCCCCGCTTAGGAAGCAGCACCCGGCGCACACGCACTACGGAACTTCGTGCTCGACCTCATGAAAACCATAATTAGGCTAAAACCGGACCAAACGAGCCCGTCCGCCTGTCCCCGATGCTGCCCTTCCTCAGCCCCAAGGAAGGCGGACGGCGGCGCGCTGCGGAGCGTCCCGGCTGAAGGGGGAGGGGAGCGGCAGCCCGCGGTGAATCAGCCGGACACGGCGGACACGCGGCCGCCGCTGCCCCCTGCCCGCCCCCGGAGCCCGGGCCCCGTGCCGCTCACCTGCAGAGACCGGCGGCGACGGGCGGTGACCGGGCCGAGTGCCGCGGCGGCCGCTCGGGAAGCAGCGCTGGGACGGCGGCCGCTCCCCTGCACGCCCCGCGGAGGCGGAGCGGAGATGGGCGGGGAGGTGCCGTGGGAGGGGTGGGGTGGCCTGGGCTGGGCGGTCGGCGGGGAGCCGGGACGCAGGGAGCCAGGTCCGCGGGAAAGTGTGGCCGTGGGGGTGGTGGTCCTGGGGTTGCGACAGGAACCGGGAGATATGGTCCTTGTGGCCTCGCAAGCGTCCGCGGGAAAGGAGCTTCGGGGACTGCGAGGAGAGGATGCAGGACTGTAAACGAGGCGGGGGGAAACGTGCTCCTTGGAGGAGGATTGCGCGTGGGGCACCTGTTTGGTGGTGAAGGGACTGCCAAGGAAAGCTGAGATTTCGAACTCCCCCGGCCCCTCTGTGAGCCCAAGGCAACTGCTTTCCTGGGCTCTGCAAGAGTGGGGTGAGATCTTGGAGCAAGTGCAGATGGGGGTGTGGGAGCTTCCAAGGGAAGGCGCAGGACAGCAACAGCTCTTCCTCCTGGTTCCTTTGCTCGGGCAGGGCTGGAGGGTCTTTCATTTGAGTTTTCTCTTTGAGCCTGGGCTCTGACTGGCGCAAGGCATTGGGTGAGCGATATCCTTACAGGGCAGCGCAGGGGCAGTGCCCCGGTGAGCGTCAGCAAGAGCTTCCAGTCCTGGCCCCTTCTGTATGGGAGCCCCAGCACGGAGCCAAGATAGCCCCCCATGAGAAGGACCAGCCAGCCCACTCTGCTCCAGCAAATACTGAGATTTGCGGGAAATAAGTACACTCAATACATCTCAGAAAAAGTGACTACATTCTTTGAAAAATGCAAAATCATGAAAGTAATTAAAATGCAAAGGTGCCAGTCTCATGGCAGAATGGCAGTCAGTTTGAAAATTACTAGTTTTTGAATTTGTAATGAATTTGCCACTTTCAAGATCTTGGATATCAGATGCTTTGTTTTGTATTAGCATGATAACAGCTGGAAGCCTGCTCTGTCCCAAAAGGAGATCATGGCTTGTTTGGCTACAGTGGTGTCAGTGTGGACTCTCTCCTTCGAGCTGCTAAGAGCTGGGATTCCTACATTTTTCCCATGTGGGCACACCCACCCAGCCATGCAATCCTTCCTGCTGCAATTTCCAGGATGTGGCTCAAAGCTTACAAATACACAAATGGTACCAAATCCAGAAGCATGGACACTACAGACTAAATCTTTCCCTTACATTGAAGATCATGCAGCATCAGTGAAAAGAAACCCCCACTTCTGGTCAGAACTTTCCTTCCCTTCTAGTGTTGTATGCCTAATGATGCAATTTTAAGGTATTATTCTTTCAGAAGGAAACATAAAGCCTAGAAAAAAGCAAGGTGAGGAGAAGAAAAAGCAGAGGCATTTAGAGCTATTAATATCAGCAGGGGGAGAAAGAAAACAAAAGAATAAATCATCAATTACACTCCTCAACAGCACTCACATCTACATATGTCTGGCTAGGAAAGGAATAGTGGATAGGAATCTAAGGTGGACAGTTAATTAGGTGGGAAAAATAATGTGTGTTTTTCATTAGGCACAAAGGCAACCAAAAATGCTTTGTTAGGCATTAATTTATTGTATCTTGCACATGCCTTTTACTATCAAGGTATTTGTATTTAAAAAAACCCACAAAAAATAAGAAATCTGCCTTCATTCATTCTACCAGTGCCTGTATATATATCTTAGTCTCCAGTACCTGTATACATATCTTAGTCTCCAGTTCTTGTTTTCATCTACACATGAAATCAGGAGAGTATCAGTCAGCTGAGAACATATGTTGATATTAATTGTTTTGTTCTCCAAATAATTGTGTGAGCTGTCATGAATTAGGAAGTGTCAAGACAGAGTGCTTACTTTAACATGATTAAGCCCCCTGCAGATAACCTTAGTAAAGACATGAAAACTATTTCCTTATGTAAAGCTGTGATGATTGCAATTTAGCTAAACCTGACTTGGCTCTGTTTAGCGGGCAAGTGTAAACACCACAGATAATCCGGCGAGTAATTCCCACTGGTCCTGACACTGGCATCTAGGTCAGGCTGTATTCACCCATTAACTCACAGAAGCCAGTTTGGTACTTCCATAAGAACAACCTAATCAGAACATTTTGTGCCTTTTATTGTGGCAGTATGCACTGCTGAAATGCTCTATCTCCTCTGCTAACTGTGTTTCTTCAGCTAAGAAGGTGATAAGATAAAAGGTGATTCTGATGCCCATGGCTGCAACTGCAATTTTCTGCATGCCTGCAGCATGGCCTGTGTTTCTGTAGCAACCTTGCACTGCTCAGCAAAGTTAACTCAATTTTTTCCCTTTAATCGGCCTATTTTTAATTTCTAAAAAAACTATGAATATCATCAGCACAGACCACATGCTCTTGGTGCTGTAAGACTTATTGTAATTAATTCTGATCCTTGTAATCCAAAGAAATCAAATTAATCAACGACAGGTCATGATAATCTCTGTTTTGTCAGACTGAAATAATATCAGTTTACCATGAAGGTTATGTAGTTCTTGACCTAAATATATTTGGTTATCTTACCCCAGGCCTTCAAGACTTTCTGGTTTCTGTACATGCAGCATGACTTCTTTGTAGCAGCTTTTCTTACTCATCATTTTTACTTTTGTCTATTTTTAAGATGTGGCAAAGTATTATTCCCTAAACCTGAATCTGGTCTGGAAGCTTGGCTATCTCCAGTGCAATTTTGCGTTTCTCTGTTTTGGTGTATTTTTAAAAAAATACTTCAGTTTCTCAAATTGCTTATGTCAAGCAGTTTAATACAGATAACAGAATTAGTCTGCTCATTGGAACTGAATTATTCAAGATCTTCAGAGCACACATTTATTTGGTGCAGTCTCAGTTTCTTGAGCAGGTATTTTCCCAATTTGCTTGCTAGTGAAAACACCACTGCAGTTTCATTTTAAACAGGGCCAAGACTACTTGGGTTTTTTTTCCCCATTCATGTTATCTCCCATGGCATCTAAAAATGAAGGTGTCCATAGTTAGAATGTAAACACAGGTAAGTCAATGTTCCACAGTCACTGATATCTTGAGTGGCAACACAAGGTGGTAGAAAATGAAATGAAGAGCGGCTCAAAAATGTAACTTTGTAACTTTGCATAGAAGGGTAAGTGTACGCCTGTTTGTATGCCAGGAGCCAAGGGTGAGGGCAAAGCAGGCTGGACAGGACCCTCCATGACAAGGGCATCTTCTCATGGCATCTGAGCAAGATGAGCAGGACAGGTCCTCTGGCAGCAAACCGGACTGGCCAGATCATTAGACAAGTCTTCAGCAATGGAGCAAGTGCAAGGCTGTCAAGGTGGAAAACAGCCAGATGCAAGTAGGCTGCAGGAAGGCACTGAGGATGAGACTGTGCACTTAAAAGCTACTCCCAAGCTAAGCTGGGAGCCCCACTGGGACCCTGCAGAGTGGATTCTCCCAACAGCTCATTTACAAACCAGACACCTGCATCCTTTTCTAAGGAGGCTCAGAGGTCTGGCAGCCAAAAGCCCAGGAGAGGGGAAGGGAGAACATCCTCAGGGCCCTGACAATGCACACATATACATGAGCGTGGTCTCACTAAATAGCCACATTTACCTTGCATGATGCAGGAAAAGTATTAATTTATTTGTTCTCCAAATAATTGTGCAAATTGGAAAAACTGTCAACTCCCTAGGGGGCAGAGAGGCTCTGCTGACACCTTGACAAATTAGAGGCCAATCAATCTCCAACTGTATGAAGTTTAACAAGAACAAGTGCCGGATTCTGCACCTGGGACAGGGCAACCCTGGTTGTGTGTACAGACTGGGCAATGAGAGGCTGTAGAGCAGTGCTGTGGAAAGGCCCCTGGGGGTCCTGGTCTGTGAGAAGCTGGATCTGAGTCTGCAGTGCCCTGGCAGCCAGGAGGGCCAACCCTGTCCTGGGGACATCAGGCACAGCCGGGCAAGGGAGGGGATTGTCCTCTCTGCTCTGCACTGGGACAGCCTCACCTCGAGTGCTGGGGGCAGTTTTGGGTGCCACAATATAAAAATGACCTGAAGCTATTAGAGCGTCCAAAGGAGGGGCATGAGGATGGTGAAGGCCTTGAGGGGAAGCTGTGTGAGGAGCAGCTGAGGTCACTTGGTCTGTTCAGCATGGAGGAGACTGAGGGGAGACCTCATTGCATTTACAACTTCCTTCTGAGGGGAAGAGGAGGGGCAGACACGGATCGTTTCTCTCTCATGACCAGTGACAGGACTTGAGGAAACAGCATGAAGCTGAGCTGGGGGACGTTTAGGTTAGATATTTGGAAAAGGTTTTTCACCCAGAGGATGGGCACTGGAACAGGCTCCCCAGGGAAGTAGTCACAGCACCAAGCCTGACAGAATTCAAGGTGTGTTTGGACAATGCTCTCAGGCACAGGGTGGGATTCTTGGGGTGGCCTGCACAGGGCCAGGACTTGGACTTGATGATCCTGATGAAGAGTCTCTTCCAACTCTGTGCTTCTATGAAAGTCTTTACAAAATCCAGTATCCAGAAGGGACAAGATGTTTTGTCAGGATCAAAATATTGCAAAACTGTGTAGTGCACATTACTGACCAGCAAAAATAATTTAGTGATTTCATATACCACAAATACTGCCCATGCCTTGCCACATCCTCCTTCTCTTACATGTTCCAGACCAATCATGTCTCCCAAGCCCTCACTGGTATGAATCAACCATCTCATCCACTGTTGTTATACTGAGTAACACCAAGCTCTGCCAGCACACTAATGTCTCAGACTTTGAGCTGGCTTAGTCTTTTTTCCATTCTTAAATACTTTCTCATGAAGATGCAGTAACAATTCAACAGTTATTTAAGCAGATCAGTGTGTCTTGCTAAGTCTTGCACTGCTTTTTTTAACCAGAACTAACCTCACTTGACTGAGTTGTCAACAGGGTAATCAGAGTACCCTGTGATAGATCTGGCACAGAACATATGGTGTGCATCTGTGATTGGAACAACAGAAAGATGTTTTGGGAAAATAAATATGCCCCTCTTCTCCTAACCAGGATCCTTTTAAGAACACTTTTAGTTTATTCATTTTCTTGAGTGGGACAGGCATTTTGTTTTTAAGGAATGGCAAAATGATCACTCAAAACGTGTCACAACTCTTGATGGGAGTTTAAATCCGAGTAAAACAAGTGTACAGTGCTCTGTCAAACTAAATAGGCTTTACAGTTTGTCTGCAAAGTGCAGGTGCCATTTAACAACCAAGCAATACATTATTGCTTTAGAAATTGAATCCTCTTTAGTAATTCTCCATGGCCACGGTTATGTCCCCAGCCTCTGCTATTACTATGTGGAACAGCTGAGATAGTCTCACCTATTGTAACAATACCTCCAAAGAGATGACCAGGGAACCAAGTGAACACAAGCACTAATCAATATCCATTGGGAAGTGGGCAAGTGTAGGTCTAAAACACTATTGACCAAAATGTGCATAAACTGAGCAGGTACCTAAGTTTTTTAAGGAAACTTTAAATTTTTAATTAACTAACCATGAGTAGATCCCATTGGGATTTCCTAAAAGTTCCTGAGCATCTTTGGCAGAAGAGTGCAAAAGAAATTAAGTGACATCTGCATACTCAATGTTCCAAGTAATTCACTGTCTCTCCACGTTATTTTTAATACATATTGACCAGTAACACCAGAATGAAAGCACTGCTGTAGCACACAGAAGAGAGAGCCTTGCTGGGCAAGTTCATCGGGGATCCTCCACTCAGAAAAATGGGTCAAGAGGCTATTTGTTGGGAAGACCTGCAGCAAGTGACAGAACTGCATCACATACAGATTTTTAGATCTCATGATTTTCATTTCTCTCCTTCTGATGTTTCACTTCTTATCTGTTGCTTTGTGTATTTATGGCTCCCGACTTTGTCCTTCACAGTGACATTAGGGGAGGAATACAAGTCTTCTGACACCATCCCAGATGTAAGAAGATGGATGAAATCCCAGGTCTAAAGGGTATTACATACAAGCCTCACAGCATGTGCCTAAGGTTATGTTAACAGTAGCAAAATGGAGCCTGGCCAAGCTTTGAATAGAAAGTGTGTAGTTGGAAGTTTTCTAAGGTAAGGGAACAAGTCAAAAATACAATACTAAAGGTTACTGCATTAGAAAGGTTACTGTATTAAAGGTTACTATATTAGAAAAAGCCACAGTGAATGTTGAAACCTAAAGGTGGTTGTATTTGTGACGCTCCCTGAACTCTGCAAAACATTGAGAAAAAAACTCTGTGGCCTGAAAATACACATCGTCATTTCTAGCAAAGACTAGAGGCATATTTAGAGATTATTTTAAAAGTTATTTAGAGGTTTGGTTTTCAGATTGGTGGATCTGGCAGACACTTTTGGAAAGATACTGTTATGTCCACTCCTAAAATATTTAACACAATATATGGTCAGTAGAAAAATCTGTAATGCAGACTAACAGTCACTCTGAAACTGATAGCATAGTTTTCCTTAACCCTTTCAAATGCCAGCCAGACTGAAGGGGTTCGCATTGCAGAATTTTTTTGCTCATTGGGCCATACTGTATGTATTATTTTCTACTGCAGTCTCCTGGATGGAAGCAGAACTGCTTGTTACCCACCTAGGTCTGCAAGGACAATAATATTAATTAATTCTGACTATTTGCTTGATTTCTGGTGTACCAATTACGTGCCTTACAATAGTTCTCAGACTGGTTTCAGAAGTAGATTGAATTGCTGTTTAGAGACAAAACTTTAAATGAAGGAAGTGAGTTCAATTCCTTGCTGCTCTAATTTACAATCAAAGAGTATCAGCTGACTTCCTCCTTTAGTTCAAGTTAAGCAGAGGACATGGGAAGGCTGCGCAAAACCTCATCTATGCAGGTGGGGAGTAAGGAGGAGAAAAGTCCTTTTGTTTCACCTGCTTTTGCCATTTTAGACAATGAGAAATGCACAGGATAAAACTACATGCTGAGTGGACTAAAAGATTTGAAGTGGACTAAAAGATTCTTCCTCTTTCCTCATAGTTTTTGATGAAATGAAGCCTTCAAGCCTTACAACACTCACTAGGACTGCTGTTGGTTACATAGTGTTGCTGTGTCACCGTAGACCAGTGTTTCCCTTCAAACCTCAGCAATCATCTCTGCCTGCCTGACTGAAGCACATACACTCATCTTCCTTACTAAATTTCCTTCTCACTCAAATATGCCTTCATTAGTGCAGAGTACAGCAGTGTGAGGACATACTCTTCCATCCTGCCTAGAGCTTTCTGATTTTTTTGCTCTACATTTCTGGATACCTCCCAGAAAATGCAGGATATTTGAATCATACCAGCTCTGTCCCTGTCCAGCTTCTTTTGGCATCTAGCCTCTGTACCAGAGCTATTTCCAAACTAAGCCAGATAAAATATCCGGTATTGAACACCATGGGCACAGCAATCAAACTAAGATCCACAGTGCTACTGTTTATGAAGACTGATCCTCAACCACTCTTTCAGGAAAGGCAAAAGTATTCTAACTTTAGTCCTGAAAGAGGGCTCATTTTCATTATAATGCTCATCCTAAAGTAAAACTCTGTGCTGTAATTTCTCTCAGATCACACCAGGAATTTCTATAAATAAGCTGCAATATGAGCTCAATTCCTTAGACTTTGTTTCAGATGTATAATGCATAACCAATAGATCTTAAAGCCCTGTAGATCTGCAGTGTATGCAAGTCTCATCTTCAGTCAAAGCTGAGTGTACACATATGATTAAAATCCACCTTTGTACCTTTTCTGTTGAATTTCCTTATCTTTTTATATTTGCAGCCATAATAAACCATAATTGATTTGTGATGTGTTTCCTTTAGTTTCTATAGTGCTTCCAACTCAAGCAAAGCAGAGTGCTGAATGGGTAAGAAGAGGGAAAAATTCTTCAGAAATTGGGACAGGACATTAGAAAGCATTCCTCCCCTTCTGTTGTGTTCTGTTGCCTTTGATGTCCCTGATGACATCAAACCTCTTACATCCTTACCAGGAAGAAACGTGTGGCTTCCAAACCAGGGTCTTGGTTACCACTCGTGAATGTTTAACTTAAAAAGCCAAAATCTTCCTTACATCTGCCATGAAATAACTGACATCAGGCAAGATGGGTTTTTGCATTTTTTCCCCTCATCAGAAACTGACACTAGCACCAGCAAAGTCAATGGCAAGTTTAACCATCAAGGCCTCATTAGAGAGCAAAATTGTTTAAAGGTGAAGAATTGGTTCAAGAGTTACTTTGGATGTTGTTTTTTTTTTGCTCTGTAGTTGTCTGGTTTGCTGTTTTTATTTATTATCCCTGTTTGAGCAATTCCCAGAGCAAACAATTTGTCATATTGGTCTTCCTTCCTCACTTAATAGGCAAAATGTATTGCCTTTATATTTTTGTAATTTAATATTTCCAGAGAATATTGATGTATCTACATATATGAAAAGCAAAGCAAGTCTGGAAAAAAGTGTTTTGTACTGGGTGCAGAAGTAGTGAATTTTGTGGTACATTTCACCTAAACATGTGAGGCGAAAGATTGGCTCTCTAAGTAAACACCTAAGAAGTGCACCATAGTGTTTTTCAGTTTCTGGAGAAATTGAATTATTTAGTCACATTTAATGACCCTGTGTTTATCAAACCATCCCAATGAGTAATAAAAATTGTTACAGAACGCAAAATATTTGACTAACCTATTTACCAAAATTAAGTTCAGGTCACAGCAAGATGGGCAGCAGAAAGTAAACCAAGTGCACAAGTCCTTTACTGCTGTTTGGGTGGTCTGTGGAGTGACCCGAAGCATGCAGTGGACTTTGTTCATGCTTGTGACTGAACAGTTCTAGTCCATGTAATTCTGCTCAGTTTTGTGGTCGTACACACAGCACAAATTCTTCCTGCATGCATCTAAAACACCTATTGTAACCACATAAAGAGCTGAGAACAGATAAGTAAAAGTGACTGGAAGCACAGACCATCAATGTGTTTCACAAACAAGTTTTTCAGGACCTAAACAGTTACAATATGCCTGACTCTGGGCTATTTACAAACCTGAAGGCAGATCAGCCAAGGAGTGACTATTGCAAGTCCCTGTGTTCTCCCTGCTGGAGCTTCACGCTCTCTTTGTGTGTGAGAACAAGCCTAGTTTGCATTTGTGCCTGCAAAGCTAGTGAATTTAGCAATCACACAGGTGAACTGCTGGATGACTAGAATAACACATGCAGTTTAGGGTCAGGGGAGAATGGCTAAGATAAAAAAGGCATGGGTATGTGGAATTATTAAAAGCAAAGGCTGAGAAGTTTGTTGTCTTCTGTATAGAAGACAATATAAAAGAAAATCAATTGGGCAGAGGAGGGACAGCAGTTGCATCTCTCCTTCAAAGACTGTACTTTTTTAATGATTTAAAATGAAGAACAGTGGAGAAAATCAATATTGTGAAACATCGCAGGATGCAAGGAAAGAGTGCTTGCTACCAAAGCTCATGAAAATAGTGGAGTGCTTTTCATCAGGATATCTTATGCGGGCCTAGTATTTGTAACAAAGCGAGAATGACTCTGCCAGTGACTGATTTTATGTGGCTTCTAGGAAGAAAATACAATTTAAATCATGAATTTAACGCAGGCAGATTTTGCTTTTAGAAATAACTGCAAGAAAATTACTTTGGAAATGATGCATGGGGGAAAGATACATGCTCTAAAGTAAAGGCATTTTAAAAAGGCCGTAATACCATGTCCCTAAATGTACTTATCTTCATGAATCCTGAATTTAATTCTGGATTTCAAAGTGATCCTCACTTTGAAAACTTGATGAGGTACTGCACTGTGTCACATTAGGTCTTTAGAGTGCAAGTATCAATACATATGTTATTGAACAAGTACTTTATGCATGATGTTCATAGAAAATAGGACATAGTGCTGTCATGTGGCTGTTGCTAAAAGAAATAATAAACAAAGGCCTTGGAAAATATATGCTTCAGGTTTAATGCAACATAACTACCAAGAAGAGGCACTCACAAAACATAGACTGCGTATTTTTCTCACTGTGAAACTTTTCTTCATTGCCTTTCTAGCAGTTGCTTTTAAGCAGGACTTGACTAGATGACCCATTGACCTTACAATATCTGACCTTTACCTTTTCCTGGATTCTTCTATATTTGAGGAGGTATTTCAGCTCATCTGTTTGGAGAGAAGAAGGAAATGATGGATTCATTTTCATCCTATAATTTTTGTGACTGATCTTTTGTTATTTCATCATTTTCTCAGTAGCATAGCATGGAGGTCAATATTCTTCTTAAATCCCAACATAAGATGTGTTTAAATAGTTTTGGGTTACTGCACTTAAGAAAGTAGAGTTACTCTGCTTTCATACTTTTTCAGAGTGTACTTCTACAAAGCCCCTTGAGAGCTAAAGGTGTTTGCTTGTTTGTTCATTTATACCTTGGTAAAAAGTCCTGCACAATGCTGGCTTCTCACAGATATCTGCAATTCTCACCCCTCTTCTGGGATTTGAGTTGGATATGACTTCCAGAGATAAAAGTGTGCAGTTTTGCTGGACATCTTGTGATAGTGTCCAAACAGCATGAATATTGATGCAAATATGATTGGACTTTTGGAGGTACCAACTAACTTTCCTCACCCCCTTTCATCACTAGCCTTTTCTGGAGAGGATTCTGGCTATATGCATCACTACTTTTCAGAAGCAATATTAACAATAACAATAACAATGCTGCAACAGAGATGAGGTTGCAAAATCTCAATTTTTTTTCACGGGGTGCACACCTTCATAATCTTCCTCTGATACCTGGTGATTACATTGGTAACAGTGTTAGCCCTGTAAGCCCACGACTGACCTTTCACATTGTACCTGCAGTCCTCTAGTGAAGATGTCACCTGTCAGTGTCATGGGATTCCATGAAGGGCCATTTCCCACCAAAGATGCCCTTGCCTGGAGTCTCATGTGTAGGATGCTGTCGTTGGCCTTACTCCTTAGCAGACATGTCCAGTAATGGATATTACAGCATGTGCAGCTGCACATGTGCTATGCAGATGTCACTGTGCCTGTAGGGTAAATATCACATGTAAGACCTGACTTTACTGGGAAAATTTAGACATGTTCTCCATTCCTGACCCTCCCTCACACAGATTCTTGCAGCAGTCAAGAGACAGTAGAGACCTTTGAATCATCTCTTAAAAACAAGTGGTGAGGACAAATAGAGGGAGTCTTTCTCAAACAGCTTGTCATTTCAAAAGAAGGCCACAGGCACAAAAACACTTGGCACCCTTGCCCAAAATGGACTCTTGAACTGGACAAGATACATGGTTTGAGGTTTAGCAACTTATTTATTTCTCTCTCTGTAAATACTGGTGCTAGGACACTATCACCTACGCTGGTGTTTACATTTCAGCCTGCTGACAGAAAAGGTGGACAAGTGTGGCTCAATCACATCTTGTTCAGCAAAATCTCACCAATCAGTCATGATGGAAGTAGCTTAACAACAGATCAAGTTGTTCACACAAATTAAAAGAAGAAGACAATGAAGCTGCATGCTCGGCTGGGAAAATCACTAGAGAAAACATCACTGCTGGTGCCACAGCTCTCAGGGGCAGTCCCAGAGTGGCACAGGTTCTCCTCATGGCCCCAGACTCTGGGTGCTTCATGTACATGGGGACTTTATGATTTATGCCTCAGAAGGAGAAAGCACAGTTTATTCAGAGGGCTAAAGGGGGAAACCTCCCACTTTAGAAAGGGAGGGTACATAAAGCCAAGGTGTTATTTTTTAGGCCAAGGAACTGAGTTTAGTGAAAATTTGCCAACATCCAGGCACTTGCCCCAATCTGCCATCATGGCAGAGGTTTTCTTACCTCATGGTGGCTCTCTGACACTTAATCGACTAAATCTGATCCCAGGTCCTTCTGTGAGCAGTGGCAACACATCCTTTTCCAGACAGCTGGAACATGCCCCACAGGCATTGCAATGACTCTCCAGGGCTAGGAGAGGAGCCCACAGTACTTATCTTACACTTAAAAATTCATTCTTAGACACCTAAAATGAAGTGAGATGGATTCCTTCTCAAATAAGTTGTCCAGTAATGTTTATTTGTGGTCAGATACTGCCTGCCTGCTCCCACTGATGACTGCAGTGCAGTTAACTCCATTTCTTCCAATGGGAGTGAAGTGTTTTGCTGTGGGTGTTAGAGCTACAGATTTGGTCTTCTGACTATGTGTCTTTTGTGTCTTCTGACATTGTGTCTATATAGCAACTGAAATAATGAAACATTTAATTAGAAAAGGAAGTGATTCATAACATCAGCTTTAAAGCAAAATATTTTACCATAATGAAGCAAGAAAGTTGCAGTGACTCATTTTATCTTCATTTAAATGACAGGGCATCCCAAGAAATATCTGCAATTTGAGGGAGTCTCCTTTGAAATCCAGCCCAGTATACTTATTTCTCTTAGCCAGAGACACAGTGTGGGAATGCTTGGGAGTCTAGGGTGAACTTCCCACATGACACTCCATGAAAGGTACTGACTTGCTGGGTGAAGAAACTCTACTGTAGAAAGATTTACACCCACACTGCAAGACTGCTAATTTAGCCTGCCGAGGTCCTGTCTCCAACAGCTGATTGTGTTGACTATGCCAAGAAGCACATTCAAGCACATCCATGCTCTTCTAGGCTACAGATCATAGTGCACACACAGCCTAAAGAATTGCAGCACTTAATCAAAATTGTTAATTGTGCTTACTGCACCTGCATCCTGGTGACATTTAAATAATAATAGTCCTGTCCATAGTCCTGTCTGACTCTTGGGGCAGGCCCTTTCCACTTGTAGTGATGGAATCTCATCAAGGACAGAAATCAGTGGCAGATCCTCCATCTTCCCAAGATTTTGTCCATACTGTGAGGTATTGAGTCCCTGGCTCCAATCCAGCAAAGCATTCAAATAATTTGAATGATTGTGCATTTTGTGCATTTTGTGTCAGTGTTCATGTGCTTGGAGATGAACCTGCATTTTGATGGCTGCTGCAGAGGAGAACAAGTCCTTAATGTGCTGGGTGATGTGTAACAAGAGCAGCATTAAACCAAAACATGGTATTTGAACTTCTCACTTTTAAGATTTTTAGGCCTCCCATCTGAGTGACATCCATGTTCAACTACTTTCAGCAGTGATTTTTACACTGAAGCCTCCTTTTAGGCTTTGCAACATTAGAGAGTGGAACTTGGCCTTCAACTTACAAGACCATCAGTCCCTAACAGGACCACAGGTCGCTAACTGGTCGCTAACAGAAGTGACAAATAAGACAGAATTCAATTTTGGTGCATGTCTGGTATTTGAAATACCTTTCTCTGCTAGATGCCACCACCAGTTAATTTTCAGAAGTAAGTTTCACCAATATACAGAGATAAGAAGCAAAACAGTGTGAAGTACAGAAAAAGTTGCTGTGAGACATGCAGACTCCACTGCAAAGGCAAAAAATTGTGCAAGAATTCCCTGTAACTGATGACTTATTAAACTAAGGTGTGTTTATGAACTACAGGAACTAGGTAGTTATCTACTTCCTGGAAGTTCTTAAGTGTTGCCTGGAACATTTAATTCCCTTTAACTGAACAAAGTCGACTATAACACAGAATAATCCTACAGCTTACAAACAAAGCCTGGCAAGCTTTAAAAGAGGGAAGAACAAGACTGGCATGCACCACAAACCACTAGAGCCAGTCTCAAGCTGTTGTAATTTACTTGCTGCATGTCTGGTGTGTCTTCCCAAGCAGCCCTATCTCCTGGTGCTTTCTATTCAACAACCTTGTCCTAGGAAATGCTGAGTGTTGCTCACCTTCCCTTTACCCTTGCAGCCTATTAATTACACCACTGCCACTGTGGCTAAGCACTCTCCTTCCAAAGGAAATAAACTATCACATTATTTTACACTCCACAGAGCCCATCTCCAAAATTAAAAGCTTTCAAGCACAGCTTCCATACAAAAAGTGCCAGGACAGAAAGCTGCTGCTGGCTTCTACCTTGCCCCCATTGCCCATCCACAAATCCACTAGATGGGTATAAGCAGCTGCCCAGCAAACTAAGTGCACCATGACACAATATCACCTACCACAATTGCAGCTCCAAAACTGAATATGTCTGGTGTTCACACACAAAAGGTATCTGGAAAGAAAGGAGTTGCAGGCCAAGTTTGCATTGCAGCCCACAAACTACATACCCTGTGCTTTCTTTTCCACCCCAATATACCATGCTATTATTTACTTTCAGCAGGTTACAGCACAAAACTTGAAAACAGCCAGCATCTGCTGCTGAAAAAAACCCCAACAAATGCCAGGAGAGAAAGTTGTTGCTAGCCTTCCTCTCTCTGCAGAGCCTATCAACTGCACTTCAGACTCTGGGGCTGTATGTGCTTTCCACGACTTGCACAGCTGCCTGTGATGTCCTTGCTGAACATAATAGCTGCTTGTGTATGAGTGGAAATCCTGGCTTTGGCAGGTGTTTGCAGGGTCACTGGTGGCTCTGTTGTGATTGTTTGGCAGCAGGAAGCAGGGTTCTGAGCTTTTGATGATGGCATTGGTGGTTGAGTAGATGGCAGGGGAGAAGCAGGGCACTGGTGTGAATTGGAGGAGTTATGCTCATGGCATGTATTGAGGAGAAGGAATAAAAACAGCAAGGTGTGTTGTGGTGTGTTGCAGAGGGGATGAGCCAGAAGATGTGAAAAGGTCAGTGCCCTCCTTTTCATCCTATCTAACATTGGGGCAGGGATAGATAAGGAGGATGTGATTTATTATGCAAGTTAAATGCTCACATAGCTGGGAAATTCTGCACAGTTGCAGATCCCACAGGAAAAGAGATGAAAGGCTCGATCCTGTTAATGAATGAACCAGACCTTGGAGGAACCTGAGAATGACACCCTGGATGTGATACTGAATGCTGCTTAGTGTCAATCTGGATATAATATATTCCCAGGAAAGAAGGCCTGATCTGAAGAACATAGGCTGGCGCAGGATTTCAAAGCAATAATCCAAATAAATAATGGACAAGTACTTATTTGACTGTTTCAGATTTAGAAGATGCTTTCTTTTGCATTCTGGTGGATGAGCAGAAATCCAGCAATGGGAAGAAAGATGCAGCTGTGCTGGACAGTACTACCACAGAGATCAAGAAACAGCTCTATTCTCTTCGGTAATGTATTTGCAAAAGAATTGGAAAAATGGTCAGGTAACGATAACAACATAATTTTATGCCAGTATGTGAATGAAAGAAGGTCAATTGGCAGAAATACTGAGACATTCAAAAAGGAAAAACAATTTCTGCAGTTTGGTGGATAACTCTGTGTTGGGAGGAAGGGGTTCAAGGTGAGGAATATTATCAATAGCTCAAGTGACTGTGCAGCTGGGAATAATCCTTGATAAAGCAGAGTGAACAGCAGGCCAGTAAGGCTGTAGCATGGAGAAGTTCAACAGTGCCTGTGCGTGCCTCTGCCTGGGTGTCGCTTTGGGGATACTCCAGTTAGCAGGACAATGGAAACAGATTTGCTCTAAGTGTTTAAACTGTGGGTTTGTGGTATTATGGTTGGCTGCCTGTGAACTTTGAATCATGAACTATGAATTGACAAATTCTCACAACCACTAGAAAATCAACTTGCCATGCAAATAATCCTAAAATCCCTGTAGGAGTGGTAAAAGAGGGAATACCTCCAGGGGAATACTGGCAAATTGATTTTTCTAAGTGATCTAAACGTAGATGTTATAAGGATCTGCTAGTTCTGGTTGATACTTTCTCAGGATGTGCAGAAGCTTTCCATTGCTGTACCAGCTGAGCCAGGGAGGTTGTTAGTATTTTTAATAAAAGAAATAATTCTTAGATTTGTAATTCCAGAGGTTTTATCTTCAGACAACAGACCACATTTCATCAAAGAGGTGGTTCAGGGACTGTCTAATTTCCTTCATTTGAGGGGCATTTGCACATCCCTCGGAGAAAACAATCTAATGAAACAGTAGAAAGGCTGAATCAGACTATCAAGACAAATTGTCAAATTTTAGATAGATGTATTATCTGTTGCTTTACTGAGAATCCAGATTACTCCATGTACTAGAGAGGGAGTAAACTCTTGAGATTCTGTATGGCAGATTGCACCCAATTAATACTGTGGTGACAAAAGGTGATCAAATGCATGTGAAAGATCGTGATATATCGAGAAAATATCTATTATCTCTCTCTCTCTCTCTCATGGGTTTTGTCCTCTTTGCATGGTACCTCAACCGGCAGACTCTCCCTTCCTTTGGATGTGGCTGTCCACAGCTTTCAATCAGGAGACGCTGTTTATATCCAGCCCTGGAAGGATGAACTGCTGGTGGGAAAGCAAATGTTTATCTCCAATGTTGGTGCTGCAGCTTATGGGCTGCAATGGGAAACTGAAGAGCACCAACATCTTTCTATCCTGGCTCCTTTTGTGTGGGAACATTGGGCTGACTTTTTCATTTTTGGAGCTGCACTTGTGCTGGGTGAAAAAGCGTCAGGGTACATTTAGGCTGTTAGGCAGATGCATACCACCATCTAGTGGCGTTTTGGAATGGCATCGGGGGAAGGTAAAGAGCCAGCTCTGGCTCATCTGCACTTTGCCGTTGCACCCTGTAAACTGTACCACCAAGACTGAGGCTATACACTCTCCTTCCCAAAAAATGTGCCATCTCATACTTCCACTCCAGGAAAAGCCCAGCTCACAACTGAAGAAGTCCAGCAACAGCTCCCACACAAAAAGTGCCAGGACAGAAAGCTGATGCTCACCTTCTTTCTCCATGAAGTCTATAAGTTGCACTAGCAACTCTGGGGATATGTGCTTTCCTTCCCACCTAAATATACCATCACATTATTTACTCTCAGCAGAGTAAATAATCCAGCTCAAAAATTGAAAACATCCAGAGACTGCTTGCACACAGTAGTTTCCAGGAGAGAAAGATATTGCTGGCACCTCTTCCTTGTAGACTGTCAATTGTACCAGCAATACTGGGGCCATGCACTTTCCTTGCCAACTAAATCATCACACACGATCACTCTGGAGAGAGACCGTCTCCATAGCAGAAAATGCTCAGCAATGGATCCCACACGGAAGGCTGAAGGACAGAAGGTTCTTGCTGGACTTCACTCTGCCCTGCAGCCCATGAATTGCACCACAAACACTGTGGTTATGCGCTGTCCTTCCCACCAAAGTCTACTCTAAGGAAACTTTCCTGTCTGACCACCCAGCAGCCACTCTGGCAGTCACTCCCAGCTCCAGCTACTTTAAGTGCTGGGACTGAGGCCCCTTCACAGAGGCTGGCTCCAGTGATCCCATGGGCACCCACCTGACTCCCCACACTCACACACTCAGACCAGGTTTCCTTACTGGATCAACCCTCAGTTTCCCATAGCAGAGCCCCAGGAATCTGGGTCAAGTGTTTGCTCTGGGCAGGGTTGGGGCACATGGTGTGGGGGGGATTACAAGTGGAAATGGAAGGCCAGCAACAGCACTGTCCTGTCACCTTTACTGTGGGAGCAGCCACTGAACATTTACAGTTTTAGAGGTGGGCTCCAGAATGACAGTATGAGGGTGGGAAGCAGGGCATGTAGTCCCAGTGTTGGTGGCACACTTCAGGAAATAACTCCAGGAATAGTGCAAATTTAGTTTCCCAGCCAACAAAATGTACAATGACACTCTCTAAAACACCACAAGCATAGCTCCAAAATTGAAAACCTCCAGTGATTGCTCCTACACAAAATTTACCCGCACGGAAAGCTGTTACTTTGCCTTCACCTTCCCTTGCAGCTTATAAACTTCATGACCAGCACTGGGACTCCATGCTTTCCTGCCCACCTAAATGTACTGTCACAGTATTTACTCTTGTCAGAGCCCAGCTTCAAAATTGATAGCTCCCAGGCACTAGTACCACACAAAATTTGTCAGGAGAGACAGATTTTGCTGGTGTTTACATTCCTGCTGTCCCTGTTCCACAGCACCACTAGATGGGGTGATGCACTTGCCTAGGAAACTAAATGTAACCTGGCACCAAATCAAACCAAACACAGCTCCGAAATGGAAAGTGTCCAGCCACTGTTCCCCACAAAAAAAAGTCCAGGACAGAGAGCTGTTGCTGGCTCTAAGTCTGTGCAGAAAGTGATCTGAGGGATGAAAAGTGAACAAAAGTCTACATGGGGGTCCCTGGGTTGTGAGGAAGGGCACTCAGAGGACCATGGGGTACACAGGATGGCATTTGGTTCTCAAATCCACACAGAAAGGTAAGAGATGAACACATGATAGTGTCATTCCCTCTTGCCCCCCCATCCCCCTTACTTCTCTGAGTTTTGTAACATTTGGTTGGTAGAGATGAAGCCAGGACATGATGCAGGTGTACAGTGAGTGAGAGGCATGCTGGCTGTTGCCCACTGACCCTGTGTAATATGGCACCAACCTAAAATGTTATTGCAGCAACGCTTGATTTGATAATTCCAGTTCTTAAAACAAATGCTTTCTGTAAAACACAACTCCTATTGCAGGCACGGTCGTAGACTTCTGATTTTCAAGAATGAGAGTTTTAGGGCTAAACAACAAAGGAACTCAACAATGAAGTTGAGTTAACTCAGGTTACGTGGAATAACATTCTGCAAAGAAGTTCACTGGAAAGCAAGATCAGAACCCTGAAAGCCATCTGTGGCTAGCCTAAAATTGTTGATGGATTTACAGCTGTTGCTTTAATTTGTAGTGTGTAAAAACTAGTGTCCATAAAAACTACCAAACAGCTCTGATGTTTTCAAAAAACACAACTGAGTTTTCATATATCATGTTTCATTCTAACCAATTTACTTACTGTGAAGTTTAGGTAGGGAGCAGCTGAGAGCACTTACTGCACATTAATTGTTACTGCTATATGTAAAACTGTATGTCATAGACTGCTTTGAAGAATTAAAACTATGGTTGCATAGATGTGGGCAAAAGTTCTAGAGAAACTTTGCCACAAATAATAATTTGAATTTCAAAATTAATCTACTTCAGCAAATGCTTACACCCTTTCCAGAACTGCTTCTTCCAAATGCAAAGGTTACTTGAATCCACCTTCAAAAGGGTTAGTAGAAGAAATTTCAAACTTACATGGCATGAGAAGTTGTAGAAAGTGAACTTGAATTTCAGTGAATATTTCCCCTGAAAATTCTTTGTAATAAAAATTATACTAATTCTGCCACATAACAAAACTGATATCATGTGAGCAATTACAACTCCTCAGTACAGCAGAAAGAAGAGTGATACATGATTGCAATGAATGCTTTTTGGCTCAAAAAACTAAACATACACATATATATGGATTGATACATTTGCATAGATGAGATTAATTGGCAAAGAATGTAGCTCCTTGATAAACAGTTCAGAATAGAATCTTTTTTATTTGTTAGCTTGACTGACTGGACAGATTCAATCCAGACAAAAAGAGAGGATTGAATTGTTAATTTTGGATGACATGCTGAATTCTAACATATCTGAGAAATGCAATGATCTAGGATACAATGGATCAAAAAATTTTTTCTTACGAAATTAAAGAAAACTTTCTGTGTTAATTCAAAGTATAGAAACCTAACTGGGAAATGTATCTAAAGAATTACTTTTAAAAAGCAGTGAAATGGGGCAGAATTTAATGCTTCCTAGTGTAGTACCTCATGACCTATAGAAAAAACATGAAGAAAATAACCACTCACCCAATCATTCCCACTCACCCAATCATTCCCCCCAGCTCCCAAGCTTTCAGGATAGTTATGAAAGTTATGTCAGGACTTCCACTTTTTTATAACTTTCCTGATATACCTTTCATAAGTATCCTGAAAACTTGGGAGTTCGGGGGATTATGTCAGTGTTCTAGTTTTTTTTTTTTAACTTTTGGGATATTTTTCTTACCCTTTGCATTGTGTCTGTATGTCTGTTCTTATGATTCATGTGTTTTGTTTCTTTGCCCTGTGGTCCCTTGGCACTTCATTTTTGCTGTCATTTATATCAGTTTGTCTCCCTTTCTTTACAGTTAAGGTTAGTAAGAACTAACTCATTCAGCTCCTTGTGCCTTGAAAACTACTCCTGCAGTCTTCCCTCCCTCCTTTCTCTAAGTAAAAATCATCTCTAATGCTGGAGATCAGATCTTCACAGGGCTGGAACTTGTCTACATTATTAGAGCAGTATCCCCTTTTAAAGGAGTAATTACCTTCACAAAACATAAGGAAATGCCTGCATATACCAATCTGCATTCAAGGAACTTAACTCACGTTGTGAGTGTGGCATACAAAACTGGGAAAAGCTAGAATTGAGCCTGCTTGTGCAGCCATGGTTTGGTCCACTGATTATGCTGCAGTAAGACCGGGCATTGCTGGACCACTGTCTTTCCTCACAGGCCTTCTGTTATTCATGAGGTGGATATTCATGAGCTGTTGTAGTTTGTTTCCTGACAAGTGTCCAATCTTTCTACAGACTATAAAAAGTTAATTTTCTTAATGAGATTTTCTTCACAGCTCTGTATTCTTTACTTCCCTTAATAACTTCCTTATCTCCTACATTTAATAATTGCCTTCAGAATGGCCTCTCTGACACGATATATGAAGACTGTGTGGAAGAAAGTGATGACGGTCAGTCCCACAGCAGGGCAGTGCCAACCTAAACACAGGGTTGTTTTGCTCTTGTGACAGTCTCTAGTCTTGCTCACCTTTCCCAGCCTATTGGCAGCAGCCTCAGTCACTGCACAGCCCTGCTGCACTTTGATAAAGCTTATCTGTGTATTTTCTTACTGCTTTGCCTCTGGTCTTCCCAGTCTGTCAATGATCCTGTTTCAGCTTCAGCCTGCCCCTCCCTGTTCACTGTGCACCCAGGTCACTCTTTAGTGCTCATTCTGCCTTGCCAGCCTCCACTCCCCACTGGGCTGTTCAAAGGTGGGTAGTGGGCCAGTGAGGGATGGATGAATTCCAGCACATTGTGACTAAGCAGGTGCTCACCACTGGGAGCCACTGGCGGTGTCAGCTCCCACGAGATCCTCCAGGACTTGCAAGCCTAAGCCTTTAATCCCTTTCCAGCAGTCATAAAACTCCAGTTTGGCCAAATACTCCCCTAAGCCAGAGAAGGCTTGAGCCACTGAGGGATTTGAGCAGCTAAAATGCTCCTCAGATTCTCATTGCTAGGGCATAGGGAAATGACCTTCTGAAATTCCCTGCTCAGTGGAAACTCTTTGTTTGTATCACCACAATGGAACCGGGTAGAATTGCCAAAGCTTGGCACGCACACCAATTGATCTTTGGCAGGAGTGAATAGCAAGAAAGGGTATCTGCAGCAGCAACTGCTCTCCTATTTTACTTACATTGATCTATTGCTTAGTTTTTGAATCTCAGCTCATTTAAGCAAAAAAAAAAAAAAAAAAAATCTTCCACCAAAAAAAAAAAAAGACACAGTTGAAAATAGTAAATTAAAAGTGTTTTCATTCAAGTGCATCATTAAGCATACTACAAATGAGGTGGATTATCAGTGCAGTATGCACAGTAACGCCATCAAACAAAACTTCTCTAGTCTTTAAGAAGCAGGCCAATCTTCACTACTTCGAGTTACAGGAATGACAATGTGTTGTGTCTTTCTATATCCTGTCAGAATTCAAACCTCCCTTGGAGCATTCAGGTTGATCACTTCGAGCAGAAAACCAAAGGAGAGAGCAGAGTTTGTGTCCCTTTGGAAATTTAACTGGTTTGCAAAGATGAGCCTGGACTGTGTGTGATGTGAGGCCAAAGCTTGCAGTGATTGCTGTCTGCCTGCCCCCTTTCTGCATACTCCTCATGTAGTATCTAAGTGGCCTCTGTATTTTGCCTTTTTTCGATGCTCAGGAATGCAGATTCCACAGTTTTTTGTTAAACTCACACAAAAATGCAATGCTTTATGTTTTGAGTTTGATTTCTGGAATGCTAACCATGCATCCTGCTATTCTGTGAGATGAAATACAAGTATTCTCCACAAAGGCCTGCAGCACCCACAAACTGTTCCTGGGTCATGTTGCCTAATTGCAAGTCATTGACATTAAAGTGGGAAAAGGAAATGCATTTGACATCTAGTTTGTACTGGTCACAGCAAAATTGCAACCACTCACAGACATTGTGCTCACTCCAGTATTCTGAGAGGGCAGATGTCCGGAAAGAATTAGAATCTGTAACATATTTGTCAAGAAGGAAAAACTGCAATGAAGAAGTCACATAAACATATTTCAAGCAAAACTAATCCCTTTGCTTTCTCCTAACTGCAGTCTCCCTTCTTTATTCCTGTCGAGCACATCAAGCCCTGTGTTTGGCCTTTTTCTGCTTTCTATTGTTCAGCCTTTTGTACTTCATTTTGTATGAGATATTCAAGAGAATGTTTCACCTGGAAATAAAAACTTCCTCTTAAAACTGAAATAATTTTTTTTAAATGGGCAAAAAAGAGAATTTGTGAGAATTTAGAACTCTGTAAAAAAAGCAGTGATGTGTTCTTAGATTGAAATAGCTTGACTCTTAGATTGGAAAGTACTCAGTTAAAGCCACCTAGCTACACTTTATGGCAGATAGATAACTTATGTTAATTTCTAAAATTTTTCCTACAATCCCAGCAAGTTCTTTCACTCACTTAATCTAAAATAATGTTAAGGTCATAATAGGGAATATTTTTTTGTTAGATTAGAAAATGAAAAATGTATTACTCTCAACACACATCAGTGGACAAAGAGCTTCCAAGTCACCCTGCCAATCATAGCCAATCAAATTCCAAATTTTTTAACAGCTTCTCTCCTCAGCAATGCTGAGGAGGAAACCAAGAAATGGGTAGAAATATGTATATATTTGCAATAAACTTTTTTCCCCCAGAAAAACATATTTGAACTGTTACTGGTATAATATCTAGACCTGGTATGACATATATACTGCAGCTAACAAACATAATTTGTGACACAAGCACTATTTTTTTTCTTCCTAGAATCAAAATACAGGCTTTGTTATTGTTTTTTTAACTTTTTAAGGATGAATAGTAATTTCTCTCAGTTTTGATTCTTAAGCAGTTACAGGAATCCAAGACTTGAGGAATTATTGCTTTAGGATCTTTAAGGATTCTACATTAATTTGGAATATATTATCTGTAATATCTATTATATGACTTGAGTGGGGCAGTTGCAGAACAGCAAATAGCAAAAGAAAGACCATCAAGTATGTGAATGAAAGTAGTCTAAAAAAACCTGAAAATGTAGTTATTTTCACATATTACAGCATCCTACACTTGACCTGCATTTCACAGTTTCTTAGTCCAGTCGTCTATTATTCACTATGTAAGTTTCAATTGAATCCAGAAAGTTTGACTTTAGGCATTGCTTATATGAAATTGTAATTAAAAATGGCTTATATCACTGCAAGTCAAATGAAAAGTCTGTCTAGACAGAGAGTTCAGAATGCAAAACGATGCAAATAAGAAGGAGGAGTTTCCAGAGTAAAATTAATTCAAAGGGCTTGAAATTGTGACAGAATAACTGTAATATGGATCTTGCATCCTACATGGCTTCTGTAAAGTAATTAATACTTCTAATTACTTTAATTACAACTCCTAAATGTTTACAGAAGAATTTGTGGTTGCTTTCATGAATCATTCCCATGCTATAAATATCTTCATATGTATGCACATACAGAGTTAATGTAATATACTGCATGTGGTGTTTTAAACCCTGAGATTCTACTGCGACATTGTAGCAAAGCCAAGAGGTGGGCAGAAGCTCTGGGTCTGACTTTTGAGACCCATACCTTGAGGATATTTGGATCTCAGATTTCATTCACCTCCTTATTTAGAAGGAAAATCATATGAGCTTGACATTGGATCAGCTTTACAAGCCCTGCAGACTGAGCACACCTGGCTATGCCAGGGTCTGAAGGCTTCTGTGGGGGAGAGTGGGAGCGCAGGCTCACAGGCCTTCTGCTAGGGGAAAAAAAAACCCTAAAAAAGCTTTAAAATTAAGCCTTAGCTCTACAGAACTTTAGAGGCTGCTCAGGAAAAGCAGAAGGCTGAAATGATCCCTTTCTGAATCAGGCATACTTTTTTCTTTTTCTTTTTTTTCTAATCCTCTGCCAACAGCCTCCCTTAGGAAAACTAGAATATCATAACATCCTCAACTAGACATATTTAGAGGAGATGAGCATCCCTGTGGGGCTGGGCATGAATCCAGCCCTGTGTTTCAGGGGCTACTGTGAGCTACTGCCACAGGCCAGTCCAGACCTTTACCCTTACCTGTGTTTCCATGTGCAGCCAAGTGAAAAGTTCATGACATTGCTTTTCTATCTACAAGAGTGTTGGATTGCTCCTTGTTCTTCTATCTAAAGATAATATGAAAGAAAAGCAGAAGTATTTATACTGCCAATCCACAGGTACAGTGAATAACCCTGAAATATTTTGTCCATTGGGCTTGAAACTTTGATCTGATTTTGATAAATATCTTCTCTGGCAATTTTTGTACTGTCATGTAAGTGAGATGACAGGCTTTGTTCATGGAACAGCACTCATCTGGTCCAGTTTCTGTCTTTGCTTTGGTTTTGGAAAGACTCAGATAATTAATTTCAAATATTTCACAGCCCCTTGCAGTACTGTTGTGTTTGATGAGCATTTTAAAGGTGCTGACACTGAGACCTCACCTTCACATGTGCTCATACCTTTTATATCTCATATCAGAGTAAAGAATTCAGGAAGCTTTGTTGTCTTGTAAATGATGAACGTGATCAAGGTATTACCCCACTGAGGAGGGAAAGATCAGCCAAAGCCAAAGGGTCTATGAAAGACTTCAGGGTTTTTTTATGAGGAAAAAAAGGGGCAGATAAAATTACATACCACCATACATAAGAACATAAGAGCCAGTACATCCCCTTGTGACAGGAACATGCCAGAATTGTTCTTAAAAGTACAGCTTGATGTGTGAGGGGAAAGATACCTGGCAGGATGATGGTGAATAGCTGAGGATGGAGGAAAATAAACATAGAATTCAGACCTTTCATGTTCCAGCCTTTTAAGGTGATTTTCCTCTTTTCAACAAGTGCTGGAAAACAAAGAGAAGAAATTAAAAATTACACAATATATTTGGTGTCACAAATTTTAACATACTTCACTTTGTATTAGAAAAAATATAAATGCTGATATATTCTGATTGCCAGAAAATAAAAGCATTAAAATTACCAACATGGGAATGGAAAGGCAAACTTACCCTGTGTTTCATCCCATGGGATCATGGCAGGGGACTGCAGCATCCCAGATGGCAGTCCTTCTAATGCCAGGGTCCTGTCTCTGATGAGCCAGATGTGCCAGAACTAGTTCACATTTTTGCAGAAAATATTTTAGAAACTGGCTTTGGGCTCATACAACAAAATAGCAGTGTGCTTTCCAGAAGAGAAGCTGAGCCCAGCAATGGCCTGTAAATCAGTGGTCCTCATCTGTTCCTTTCTAGGCAGTCTTGCTACCACAGTTTCATCTCTTTTAATTACGCTTCTACTCTGTTTCTACCAAGCACAAAACAGGTTTTCAAAAGGCATCAGGATCACAGTCCTTAAGCCTATTACTGTCACCAGAGGAAAGTGTAGGTTGAATGTTATTATGCTGACCTACATTCTTCTCTGGCCTCACAGCAAAGTACTTTTCTGTTCAAGGGCTGCCTGTGCAATGCTGGTGGCACTGCTGTAGTGGCTTTTATCTGTGTGTGCTCAACACGGACTGGTAGGCTACCGTGGAAGAAATGACAAGGGAATTCCCTGGCTGGTTTAAATTGGAGAGAAGTTACTGTAACTGTGAAGGACTCCTAGAAAGCCTAAAAGCATCAGGAACTGAGCAATAGAAAACATGTGGAGAAAGGAGCATTCCTTGGTCAGAGAAGGCTCATTATTTCCTCAGCTCATCTCTGCTTAGCAAGAGGCATCTGACCTGATTGTTGAGTAAAGCTGCATCTCTTAAGAGCACAGGGAGCTCACACTCAGCCACACATGGAATTCAGTTTAGCATATTCTCTGGAGTGTAAATGTTGCACCACTGTTCATCTGGATGAAGCCAGAGCTGTGCAGCTGTTGCATCACAGACCTTATACTGATAACAAGTAACAGTCTGCAGTAAAGTTAGAAATTGCCAAAATGCCTCAGCTGGGCTGCTTTGCTTTTGGCAATTGCTGATCTGCTGATATCACAAATTCCCTAGAGACTATTTCAATTTCAGTACTGTGGGGTTTGTATTTGGGGTTTTTTTTTATGTTTGTTTAAAAAAGTGGAAGAAGAGTAAATAACAGGCAAATCTTTAATAAAAATCAAAGCAATTCATCTGAGTGATCCAGAATTAACTTCAAGAACAAAATATTTTCTGTGATTTCTGTAATTTCAAATGAAATTTAGAATTGTATTCTGGGATGGAATGAAAACTAATATTAAAATAATATTATTTTAAAAAGCTCAATTCCTGCAGGACTTTAAATACAACCATTTGCTGGAAGCAAGGATATTTATATTCTACCTCATACGTCAAACTTAGCGATATAGAAACAAAGCACTACATGATTAGTGGTCTTGGATTAGCATCACCAGAAGCCACGGGGAAATTATTGTTATTACTCAAACTGTGTCTAGGCAGGCAAGGTCTTTTCCAGCAGACCAGCAGTGTCGTCACATTAACGAACAAAAGTAGCTTTGGAAGAGAAAAATGTTGCATGCACCCATAATTTTTTCCCAGTTCTGACCAAAAGTTTGGTTCATTAACATGAGTGGGTTGTACTACCTCCTTTTTCAGAATGATTCAGCCTGAGTGCAGAGAAGAATATTAGGACCACTTAGGAATTTGAACCAACTGTTTAGAAGGGAGAAGATTTCTAACAAGCAGTGCTTACTTTAGCTTCTGAATATGGATCTGACCTGACACCAGAACATTTGGTATTAACTCCTTCAAACAGAGTTGGGATTCCCACAGGAAGTATATTCCCTGGTGAAGTATAGGGTTTCCAGTGCACAGAGTATTGCTCTCTTAACACTGGCAATCCTCTATTGGTGAACTCTTGCATTATTACAGATGCCTTTCTCTGGTGCCTTTCAGAATCCTTCTTGTTGCCGGCTAAGTGTGTCTTTACCAGGTCACTGCTTTCATTACCAAGCTGCAGAGCATTTTAGGAACTAAATCTCACGCTCATAGCTGGAGTGGTGTGTTGTGTGGTGCTGCCAACTCAGTGGGCAGAAAGAAGCAGCTGAAAGCCAGTTGTCATCTTGGAGAGACTAGAATATCTCCACAGATCATTGGAGAGACACAATTTAAGAATAATTGCAAAGACAACCTTCTCAAAGTATCTCGTTCACTCTTTATACCTGCCACCCAATATGTAGGATTTCCCACAAATGTCTAGAATGAAATCCAGAATCTGTGAACCATGGAAAATAGATAGCCTCAAGCTGAAATAATATCTGGGAAGATGGATGAACTGATACAAGTAAAGGGTGTGAAAAAAATTCCAGAGCCACTGGATTAAAAAAAAAAAAAAACAAACTTAGAACTAGGCACGTGCTTGATTTTGTAGTTATTGTGAGGACAACTTATTTCTCTAAGCTGGGAAACTGTCTGTGAAGTGGAATGGCAACCTCAGTCCCTGCTGAGGACTAGACTTGAGCTTACAGGTGTGGGGTAAAGATGCCAGCTTCCAATCCTATCAGCAGGTTTGACCACATACCTTACAGGCAGCAAAATCTATTGGGGAAGGAAAAATACTGATTTACCCATATGCAAAGATATTATTAATTACCATTAATTTCTGGAACATCCCATATAGAGCTCTGGATGTTCCAGAAATTAATGATAATCATTAGTTTCATTAGAAAAGAGAAGATATTTTCATGCATTTTATGCAAACAGGATATTGGTTTGGGTCACATTGAATAGTACCTCACCATTAACTGGTGCTGTTTATGTATGCACATATATGCTTAAATACACTTAGGAGACACAGAAATTGGAAGAGTCATGCACATTTTGTTTTTCCAAACAACAGGAGAGCTTTACAGCTCTGTTTTACTCCAGCTGGTACTGTGTTCACAAAATCTATAAATTAGTTTTCATGTTACTAACAGTCTCTTCTGATTTAGTGATACAGGCTGAGATTGTTAATTTATTAAAAGGTGTTGAGACTCATGTTTGTGTCCACAATTAATTCATTGAAGCAAAGTCTGTTGTTTACCATTGAGAAAATTAGTGATGCAGAAATGAGAATGGCAGGGAGTACATCAGTTGAGTGCCTGATAAAATCATCACAGCAAAACCATTCTGGCAGCCTACAGCTCTTTTACAAACAATTACTTCAGTAAAACAATTGAGCTTACTTTTAGGCAGGTGATTAATCCTGATGCAGCACTTTAGTCCAGAAGTAGGTCTTGGGAGCAAGGGGGAGCAGGAGGCTTCAACAGCAGCACAGCCCAGCACTTTAGGAAAAAAGCCACCTGCAGGATTGTGATATATGGAAAAAAATAGAGACAGGCTGGTTCGGTTTTACAAGTTCCTATACACACCCCTTTCGATGACAGTGATAATATATAGCATAGCATAGCATAGCCCAGAGACAGGGGGAGAAACATTCTCAAGTACAGAAAGTTTACCTTTGGTTTTTTCCCTCTTTGTCTACATCCCCTTTGTTGATTTATGCAAATGTGGCTTATGGACCACCTAAGCAAACCTGCTCTTTAAACACTTAACTGAGGAGCATCTCACTCCTTCTTTTGTGTCCTTCACATGTAAGAAGGGCTATCAGATTTTGTTTAGAGCTCTCAAAGCCCAGGGGGTAGTGTTCTCACTGTTTGCATCTGGCAAAAACCAGGATGCCGAAAAGTAATTGGATTAAAGTCACACAGCAAACCACTGTGGGTGTTAGAAAATGAACAGCACTCACCTGAGGTCAGGTGACATCTCTGCCTCTTAGACCCAAAAAAGCCTGCTGGGTTCTAGCCCAGGTGCAGCTGCTTTTAGGTCTGAAATGATCATTAAGAGATTTGAATAGGATTCATGGATAGGATGCTTAGCATGATTAGAAGCAGCAGATCAGCAACACTAGAGGCAGTGAGAATGAATTGGTGAATGAAAACTGTCACAGCATATGCCTCAGCACATGCTGTAGTTGAGAGGGCCACCATACACAGAGTATCACCATACAATTTCAGAAGGCTTTAAGCAGTCACCTATACAGGGTAACTCCATACCACATCAGAAAGCTTCGGGTGTCTGCCCATACAGAGTAACACCACACCACTTCAGAAAGCTGCAGGCATCTGCCCTTCTTTTTCTTTAGCCCAACCTTTCATACCCCTCGTGTTCATGCATTGCACCCGTGTGCCCTCTGTTCCCTTTGGTGGTTGCTCAGTGCACCTGGGCACTCCATGGCTCATTGCTGTCAATGCTGCTCACCTGCTTCTCACAGCTGTACCCACTGGGGATGAGGCTGGGCCACAGCCCCACTCCCAATTACCACAAACTGTGTGCCTACAGCAAACCATACATCTAGCAAAATACAATACTTTCAAAAAATATAAAATAGGAATGGTTTTGATTTTTGTGCCCCAGAGCTCCATCTTAATTAGCAGTCTCTTGAGGATGCCGGCATAAACAGCAAGAGCAAAAAGTCTAGGCACAAGTGGAGGCATTTCTTTACTTGATTATGTGCTGGTGGGTGCCTCATGAGCTTCACATGCTACTGTCACGTGCACCTCACACCAGTGGTGTGACGTGGCTGTAGGGAGAAGTAGCTGTGATGCAAGGTGATGTTGCATGGTGTGAGTACAAGGAGAGCTGACTCAGAGGGAGTGCCACATTTTACCTCCCCAGCACAATAAGGGTCATGCCAAGAAACACTGCTAATGGAGCTGGGCGAATGCCACCCAAGTGCAGTGTCCCAGCCAGTCACTTCAGAACAGCATATTGTCCCAGGAGAATTACCTCTTGTTACACAAGATGATGGCTGACAAACATGACTAAAGCCTACAGGCTCTATTTGGGCAAAGCTTTAGCCTTCGAGGACCCACCTTCCTTCTCCCACTGCACTCTCCTTCAACTGACTGATCTCTCTACTCTGTGCTTCTTTTTAAATTTCCTTCTCTGCTTACCTTTCTTCTGTCTTTCTCTCTTCACATTTCTTTCGAAATGGTAAAATGATGGGATTTGCTTCTGCCAGTAGGGGAAATACACATATACTGTGGTACTTCTGTTGCAGAAAGATTTTTCCAGAAACTCAGTCTGTGAGACCAGACACATAAGGTTGTGCAACAGCTTATCACCTTGTCCAAAGCAACCGTCTGATTTCTTCTAATGTGGCTTTTGCATTGATAAAACAGCATATAGACTGTAGGATAATCCAGACAGGAAATTGTTCATAACCTTGTAAACATCAATAGCTGTATAAATAAGGAGTTTCTGCACGGTACAGAAGGGATCTCAAAGGCTCTATGAACAAAATTTATAGATATAGGTATAACCCTAAGAAATGAGCCATAAAAAAGAGATTTCCTCTCCTTTCTCTGCTACTCCATGCAGATATTTAAATAAAATTCTCATTTCTTAAGGATGTGGGAAAAGACTTCTCTTTTGATATAGTCTTATGATGTGCTTCGGCAGTTGTGAATTCTCAAGTCAGCCCCAGTTCATGCTGTTTACTTGGTTTTGCACTGAAGTACCTGAGCCTTAGTGCTCAGCTTATGAACAAAGATGCAGGTTTGAATAAATTTGACTAAACTCTTGAGATTAGCAGGAAGAAGTGGATTAGTCCATGACACAGTCTTTCACAGTTCTTAATAAAAATGTCAATCACAGAACTTCTCAGACCACTTGGAGAAGTGTTGCTGGGGTGTGCAAATGGATGCTGAAGAATTCCACAGTGAGATGTCTCTGATTCAGATACATCTCTGATTTTGATTTGAAAAAGTGGACTTTGTTAATAGTCTATTAAACTGGCTTCATCTGATATTTCCTAGTTTATAACCTGTTATTATTTTTTGTCACTCACCATCATAAGAGTGATCTGAGACTTTGACTTATATGATGTAGAAAGTGTAGGGATGATAATACCATAAATACTAATCTAGTTTATTTTCTTTCAGCTACAGAAGAAGAGAAACCTGGTTAACTCTGTTGATTCCATTCAGAACTCACCAACACCAAACAATTCAAGGTCAATCATAGCAGAGAATGTCATGAACACACTGCATCACATCTTCACCCCTATACATGTAAATCATCTAAATAAGAACCATGCCACACTCATCATTTATCAGGCTTTTGCTGATTTTTGTAGCAACTGCTCTCACAAATTTTTTATCCCCTGAAAAGGTACAGATTTTCCACTTCCTTTTTTTCCCTCTCCTCTCCTCTCCTCTCCTCTCCTCTCCTCTCCTCTCCTCTCCTCTCCTCTCCTCTCCTCTCCTCTCCTCTCCTCTCCTCTCCTCTCCTCTCCTCTCCTCTCCTCTCCTCTCCTCTCCTCTCCTCTCCTCTCCTCTCCTCTCCTCTCCTCTCCTCTCCTCTCCTCTCCTCTCCTCTCCTCTCCTCTCCTCTCCTCCCTTTCTTTTTTTCCTTTTCCTTTTCCTTTTCCTTTTCTTTTTCCTTTTCCTTTTCCTTTTCCTTTTCCTTTTTCTTGTAATCCCACACAGAAACACTGCTACTGACTAGAGACAGGAGAGCCCATAAGTGAAAAGAAACCAGGAACATTTATAAACAAGGCTGCATCATAGAACAAGTTCCCAGCTCTCCTCTTAGATTCCATTCCCTTGCATCCTAAAGATTGTCTACACCAGACAGGGTGGGGCTGGAGAATGATGGAACCACTGGCATTCTCCTTGGCTTTATGTGGAACGATCACTGGATGTTAAAGATTCACATGCTGCACATTTCCTGCTCTCAGAAATTCTTGTGAGAAGACAGCATTGAATGTTTTCAGTATTAAAATTAAAACTGGTGACAGAAAGAAACACTGAGAAAAAACAAAGCCTGACTAGAGACTTGGCGTTGAAGAATAGGCAACATTTGAGTTTTTGAGTTTGTCTGGCAACAGCTGCTTGCATTTGTAGGAGATGGATCAGAAAGGAAACTGATTCTTCAGCCAACCCAACAGCATGGTCTCTAGCATGGCTTTGACTTTTCTACAGAAAAGGACGCTTTGACACCAAAAAGACTTTGTGCACTTTTTAACTCAAGAAATTGGATTTACTACATTATGGGAGAAATCATGTTCTCTCTTGCCTTCTACTTGTCAGAAAGGAAGCAGGGCCACAGAGCAAAGGCACTGGTCTCTTAACCCAAAATCCAGTTCACTGGGATGTGAAATGGTTCTACTTTTAGATTCCACTCTTCTTCTATGAGGAACGTTTGAAGGAGCTGGGGTTGTTTAGCCTGGAGAAGAGGAGGCTTAGAGGTGACCTTGTTGCTCTCTACAACTTCCTGAAGGGACGTTGTAGACAGGTGGGGGTCGGTCTCTTCCACCGGGCAGCAACTGACAGAACAAGAGGACACAGTCTCAAGCTACGTCAGGGAAGGTACAGGTTGGATATTAGGAAAAAAATGTCACCAAAAGAATAATAAAGTACTGGAATTGTCTTCCCAGGGAGGTGGTAGAATCTCCATCTCTGGATGTGTTTAAAAAAAGACTGGACATGGCACTTGGTGCTATAGTCTAGTTGAGGTGTTAGGGCATAGGTTGGACTTGATGATCTTAGAGGTCTCTTCCAACCTCATTATTCTGTGATTCTGTGATTCTGTGATTCTAACTGCATTCGCCACCTCCCAGTTTTAGATGCTGTGAGTGGGCAGCTGCTCCAACAAACAAAAGTATGTAGATGTATCCCTGCTAAGGAGTATCAGGTGGAGTGACAGCCATTTTTCTCATGTCACCAGAAATGAGGGTCAAAATGCTTTGCACAACTTTCTGTTATTTTTTTAAAGGGGAGGAAAAATCAAGGGTGTGTCTTTGACCTTTGAAATATGATGGGAATTCCCCTACACATTCAGGTCAGAGGAGTTAGGAAACAATACGGTTGATCAATCTGAGACAGCTCAAGGGTTAGAAAACAGTAGGAGAGATCAACTTAGTGCTGTAAAATTTATCACCATTTAAAAATATCTTTCATCTCTTCATTTACAAGGCCCATAAAAAAGGCAAAATAAAAGTACCTATTTCTCTCAGAAGTCAAGATGGCCAATATTCAAGAAGATGTCTATCTGTCACTATAGGACATGAGAAAGCACGACACCAGCCACTGCTATTGTCAAGGTAAAAAGGCCCAGTTTATTTTCTGACTCCAGCATTTATAGTTTTCCAAAGGTGACAGTGAATTGGAGGGTGAAAGTGCCACCTCTCCAACGACACTGGAAAAACTACTAGTTCATTAAAATTTTCTGACTCTATGAAGGAATGCAAAAACAATAAGTTATTTACAGAAAGTGTGTGAGAAAGTTTGCTACAAGAATGTAAACTCAGAAGGCTTTAGAAAATCTTAAAAAATCAGGGCAACAGGCTATCTACACAGGAGATCATAGAATTATTTAGGCTGGAAAAGACCTCTAAGATCATCAAGTCCAGCTGTAAACCCAGCACTGCCATGTCCAGCATTAAACCATGTCCCTAAATACGACATCTACAGCTCTTAGAAATACCACCAGAGATGGTGGTGCAATCACATACCTGGGCAGCCTGTTCCAATTCTTGACAGCCAGTGAAGAAAATCCCAGTGAAGACATTTTTCCTAATATACAATCTAAACTTCCCTTGGTGCAACATGAGGTTGTTTCCTCTCATCCTGTCACTTGTTTCTCAGGAGAAGAGACTGGCACCCACCTCACTACAACCTCTACATAAAAGTAGGGATTTTGGGTAAAAACAAGTAAAGCAAGGATCCAAAGGTAAAGAATCTCATATTTATTCTGACCTGGGAACTATCATCTGTATGCAGTTGGTGCTACTCCTCATTTGATGCTCCCTAAAAATGTTTTCACTTTCCAGTTTAAAAAGTGTGGGACAATATGAAAGGCTGATTTAGAGGCGTGTACACACATTAGGTTAACAAATCCATCTGTGTCTTAGAAAAATACATTTAATCATTCTTAAGCTGAGGCCAAATTTTTTTTGTTCCTACTCACCAGAGCCTGGAAGGGCATAATGCATGAAAATGGGGCTTTAGGGAAGTCTGAACAAAGCTATACCTTTCTTCACACCTTGCAGATTCTGTAGCTTTGTAAGCTTGACTTGCCCTTGTTGTAAAGTCCATGCTCCCATCCTCGGAAGTGTTCAAGGCTAGGTTGGATGGGGCCCTGAGCAACCTGGTCTGAAGTGCCCTGTGGCAGGTTTGGCTAGAGCCCTCTGTGCTAGGCAAGTTTTGGAGACATTGTTGGGTTTGCATGCCTCCAGCAGGGTCCATGAGAAAGAATACCTCTGGGTCCTAGTGAGGATAGGCAGAATGCTTGGAAATATTTTGGTGGCTGGAAAATAAAACCAGCAGAAATTGTGGTGCTTATCCCTGCTGATCCCAGTTTTATCCCTTCCCCTCATCTAATCTGGGTTACCTCCTAACTCCTGAGCAAAGATTTGTTTTTTCTGTGTATTGCCAGAAAGCTTGGTGTCATGTAAGCTGACCTGTGATCAAAAATTCTGCTGGTAACAGCAGGCTCAGAGCCAAGTGAGGCTGTAGGCATCAGTGTGATTTTCCTGCTTCTGCCCCCATTATTCCCTGAAACTGGCAGGATAGAGGAGAACACCATTTGTGCTCCAGATACTTCAACCTGGCCATGAGGTAGCTCTTGATTTACCTCAGACTTGTTGGGACTTATCACTGCTCACCAGAAAAGACAGTAGTGGATGATCCAGAGGGCTGTAACAGGCTGGAGAGTTTCTTGGTACTACTTGGTATATCAGTTCATAGGCATTCAGGCCCAGTGACAAAACATGCAAAGCTAAAATGAGCTTCCATGAATGTGATCAGCCTCATGCAGAGTTCATGCGCATCCTCCCTGAAAACACACCCCCCTCACGCACACACACCCCCCCCAAATCGTGAGAAGCTGCTGGAAAATCTGTAACAAAACTCCTAGATGCACCATCACTGACAGCCTCAGGTTTAAACAATATAGTTCTCAAGAGAGAAACTTGAGATTAAAATATAAACATGAGTGAGAAATGGTGCCAAGCTTGGGGGGATTAAGGGAGTCAGTGAAAGACGAAACTTCAGAAAGTGTTTGAACCTGTTTCAAAATCCTTGAAACTCACAGGCACAGAAAAGTAACCTCTTAGTTGCTACACAAACCTGTGTATGCCTTTGCCACTGCCTGCAAAGGCAGCTCATATGTTTTAGTGACCAGAAAAGCAAACATGTCTCAACCACAGACCTGTGAACTGTTCCAGTTAAATAAACTCTTCCCTCTCTGTCCTTGGATGAGAAACACAGGGTCTCTCTTAGAAGCACAAAATCTTTCTTAGGCTTTTCTCTTGAAACTAATCTAACCTCATGAAATGTTCATGACTTGAGGCACAAGAAACAGAGTGAAAATACTCATGACAGCCTTAGTTAGAAAACTCAGTTATCACTAAATCCTGCAGGACTGTGTGATCACCAAGGGACTTGCAAATGAATGGAACTAACTAAGTAATCAGTCAGATTTCTTAAAGTTTTTGTCACCTTCCTTGGTACAAGACAGAAGGGCAAAATATTCACTGATCCTGACTGAAATTCAGCTGGAGGACACAACAGGAAAAGAGTAATGGTTCTGCCTGCATTAGGCTGTCTAGATGGGGGGGTGTCTACATAAGTAGGCCTCTTTCCCTCGGAAGACTTTCTTCTTCCTAAAGCAGTACACCATTAACACTGCACACTAACTCCTTGGAAGAACGTGTTGCTTCAAAGGCCCTTTCAAACTATGTTCAGGAAGCTCAGAGGGATGTGTGTTTTCTTCGGGACACAGAGAAGGAGAACTCGAAGTACAGCCCAGGGACTCAGAGCAGCCAGCAACCAGGACAGTGGGTCCTGACTTCTTGTCTTCTTTGACCTTTTGCTTTGGTTTAATCCTGAAAATTGGGGTAGTAGTAATTTGTTCTGTAAAGAAGCATAGTGGGAGTCCAGGACTATTTGGAAAGGTCACTTAAGGCTGTTCTTCTGTTTAATTTTCTTGAGTTTCTCCATGAAATGGCCTTGAAAGCTATCAGTGCAGCAGTCAGTTGAAACTAATCCTTAACTAGACAGCTTCTAGCAAGAAATGAACATTTCTGTGTCTGCTGTTCCTCAGGAATGTTGAGCAGTATTCAGAAATCTTCATGCTGCCGATGCTGTTGGCTCAAACAATTCTTTTGACATTTTAGGAATAGAGCATGAAGGATTAACAGATAAACGCACATTATTATGCATCAAGAACAATTCTTAACCCTTCACACATCCCAAAGAACATTTGCATGGTCTGGGTGGGCAGAGAAGAGGCACTGGGGAAGGGGCATTTGGCTTTCCTTTTGCAGCCACAAAGGATTAACATCTGAACTTCCTCATTCGCCTCACATTCTGAAAGGATCAGAATGCAAGAGTATAAGACTAGAAATCTGCAAAAACTTGACAGAATGACAGCTGGGTTAGGATAAATTATGCTTGTTAAAAGAAAGCTAAATATCATCATTTTACTCTTGAGGATTGGCCTATAGTGATTTAGGGCTATGTGAGAGCACTGAATTGGAGGTTTAACTTCCTTTAGGATATACTTAACAACTTCACACTTAACTAATTCATGTCCACTTTCCTGAACAGACAGATGACAGACATAGGTCAGCCAGAAAGCCAGGGAGTGGAACTGGGAACTAGCAAGTACAATGTCAGTTTCTGCAACAATTGCTATGTTTTTCTTTTTTTATGAACTCAGCTAGGATTACACATGCAATACTCCTCCTACTACCATGCATTAATTTTCTGTGATGCTGGCTTGCAGTTGTCTCCCAAACCAACTCTTAGTGAAGTTTAGGAGGCATGCTCTCACTGCACACTGAATTCCTTTTACAGCACTGAAATACCGTCAGGTCTTAACACGCTTAGGCTGTACCAAGGCCAAGTCAGATAGTAATCAGTTGTCATGCTTGGAGAACATTTGCTCTAATATGTGTCTGTACATTTCTGTAAGGGAAGAGCTGCCAGGGAGGTGCCCTGGGAGGGCAGAGGCAGGGAGCAATGGGGAGCTGCCATCCTGCACGCGTGCCAAACCCCTCGAAAATGAGCAAAGTGTGTTTGTACATTTTTACTCTTGGGGTCTGCAATGGTGTTTTCAAACCTTCAGTTTTCCCTTTGGGATAACCAAGAGTCTGCATTACAACAGCATCAGCTGTAATGCTTCTAGATTAGGCAGCATATGAGAGTGGGATACAGCTGTTATCAGATAGTGTTTCTGCAATGTTCAACAGTGTAAGCTTTACAGCCACAAGGACCACTCGTCCGTCTTGCTTCAGTTTTTAGTCCCTAGTTAATATTATTCTTTGCATTTTTTCCCCTGTAAAACTGTGAACATTACCTTTTGGAAGGAATCTCTAGCATTTAATGGACTTTTAACAGGCATTTCAGTTTTCAAATAAGAACAATCTCTTTATTTGTAAATTATGCCTAGAAAAAGTCTTCAGTACCTAGTGTGACTGCAGTCCTCCTTCATTCAGACACATGATGAGGTACATTTTAGAGTGTCATTGCCATTAAGATAAATCAACTCCTTTAAGACACATACATTATTAAGTAGAGAAAGGTAGGTATCATCGTAGTGATTAATCTGTCACTTCAATATTTTTATTGAAATAAGTACAGTAACCATCCATGACCTAGAATTTTCAGAGAGGGATATGTTTGTAAACCTCAACAAAAAGCAGATTTGGATACCTCAATTCGCTTAAAAATCCTATTTATAACTGCTTATAGAGCAAGGATAAAATATGAAGAATTGTCAATGGCAAAGGCTTCTTTCTGCTCATCCAGGATGTTGCTAAGTGTTCTAGAGCTCCATTAAAATTCAGTCATCTATCTATCTATCTATCTATCTATCTATCTGTCATCTATCTATGTTTCTATCTGCCAATGCATGTAACTACATCACAAAATGGAACTCTGATATGAAATGTGTCAATCAATTAGCTACAAATGGCTTCAACTGACTGTCTGCGGTAGCTTTACATGAAACCTGTAGACTCATTTTGTAACCATCCCTCTTATTAACTCATTACAGAAAAAAAAATCCCAAACAACAAACAGAAGAATAAGAGTGTGGTCAAGGAAAGAATTATATATCTTGTGGCAATGAGAAACCTCAAACTCAATTTGGATAGAGAATTTTCAATAAAGAACACAATAAGCAAGCAGTCTGTGTTCATTGAGATCGTAACATAATTACATACAAATCTTGAAGCCTGAAGTTTTAAACCAATATGTACTTATCTTAAACTTATGAAGACTTCATGTTTAACTGCAGAGTGGGAAAAGGTAGCTCCTTGTTTAAATTCTATTTCCATTTAAAAATAAAAATAATAAAAGAAGAGAAAGTCTCTGGAAGGACACATACATTTCTTGAACCCACAATTACCTGCAAAGAAGCAAGAAGACTACATCAAACACACCCAGGCAGGCATGGGTCTCAGACTGAAACAGGGAGCAGGCTGGACTGATCAAATACTTTCAGCAAGTGAGTCAAATTCTTACTTCTCTTAGCATTGGCTCCATGTCTGAGTTCACTATTACCTCTGTTACCTCTGGAATTTTCTCCTTGGAATATGCAGTTGCTGCTTGGCAGACGTAGTGTAAGCTACATGGGCAAGTGTAAGGGCCCTGTATCCTGCCTTCCCAAGCAGGTCAGTGTGTCATTCAGGAATGTAGCTCACGGGTTAACCACCCTCTTTATGACTCCTTGGTGAGATGAAAGATTTAAGTTCCTAGGAAGAGGTTAGGAATTTTTTTTTAGATACTCATTGCATTTTTTTGTAAGTACTTGAATGCAGTGCTGGTGAGGAATCTGCCAGGGCAGCATTTTTTCCACCAGAAAATTTCCTTTTGTCAAAATTTGTAATATTTTGTGAAAATATATCAACTTCAAAAGAATATTGCATTAAATGACATTCTTGGTCAAAAGAGAAAGTGACGAATTCTACCTGGTTCAAATATGTGAAGCTAAGTGGTAACAGCAGGATGGGCCAACAGCTTCCTAGAGCAGAAGATGTCCAAAATTATAATCCAGGTAAGAGAATACTTCATCTATTGAACTGTGATTTTCCAGTTAAAAAACAACCAAAACAAACAAACAAACAAAAAAGGAGGTCTTGTTTTTTTAGTGAAGGAACACGCAAGTGCAAAAAAAACATCCCTAAAACAAATTAGAAGGTGGATTTTAAAGGACTGCATATGTCTGTTGTTAGAACTGTGGAAACACAGAAGTGTTTGTTTCCTTGTGCAATTGTTACTATTGTGTAAGTGGTTCCCAGTATGGTAAACAACAAAGGTAAGACAGTGAGATTTGGTCAGGTTCCATATTGTACACCATGCTCACACATTAATCCACAAAAATTGGAAGGAAGGAGCATATTCAGAGTTACAGTGTTTGTCTTCCCAAGTAGTTGTTATACAGCCCTGCTTTCTTGGGAATGGCCAAGCACCCGCTTGTGGTGAATGAATTCCTTGTTTTATTTTGCTTGTGTGTGCAGCTTTTGCTTTACCTATTAAACTGTGTTTATTGCAGTTGATGAGTTTTCTCACTTTTCCCACCAAGGGGAGTAAGCAAGTGGCTGGACAGAGTACAAGACAGCTAAATGCTGCTAAAATCAAAGTGAGGAAAAGAAACTGACCCCAACTGAAGAAACAGTTTAAGGCACTCGGTACAGCCTGCTTCTAATGTAATTTGCAAAGCTGCTGATTCTGAAGTTACTTTTCAGGTGACTCTTGGATCTTCACTACTGTAGAAGCTTTAAATGGTATTTGCTCAGTATTAAACTCTGAAACTACTGCTAGATGTTTTCTCTTTTTCCAATTACAGAATCAGTGGAATTGACTTGACTTCTAACTCATTCCCTTAATTCTAATGAATGTTGCACTTAGTTCTGCTGAATTGTATACCAAATAGCTGCTTGGTATCTTTTTACTGCTATGTCGAATGCTGTTGCAGAAATACTCTGCAATCACTAGACTGAGATCCATTCATTGCAAAAAAAGCAGGTGAGCTAATGGCTCACATTTGGTTTCTTCTCTTTGGGCTCTTGTTTCCTAAGAAAGGTGGTGTATGTCTAAGTTCATGTGCATCTTTTCTGTCTGCCTCCTTAGACCTTTTTAGCTATTGACTAGTTTTAATTGGTTATATTTGACACATGAGTAGGAGTCCCAAGGACACCACAGGTTCAATGGAAATGGCCAGGTGAGAAAAAAGGATTTTTTTTTTTTTAAACAACAAAACATGTCATACCTGGATCTTATTCTGCTTAAGAATTCACATCAAAACTGTCCTAAAACTTCAAGCTTCCCCAGGCTCACAGACTCGTTTTTATGTTATGCGATGAGCTGCACAGATTATATACATTGAGACAGATCCAATATTCCGTGAAGAGCAAATCAGGGGTTCCCAGAGCTGTACAAAGCGAGTTAGAGGCAACAGTAATTCCTTTGTTCTTTGCCAGGTGATGAAGAAAAGATCAGGAGAATCACTGCTTTTATTTTTGATCTGATTTCCACCAGATGGTGCTCCTTCCCTTGTCCTGAAGTTGCTCTTTCTATCGAGTAATACCTGTCCGTATCACGCCCTCTGCATCTGTCTCTACCCACCCCATATACCTGGATGCATTGCTTTGGGTGTCTCCCTCTGCCCAACACTGCTTTCCCAGCTCTGACCTGCAGCTGTGCTTCACAGGATGTTTGGGGTCTGTTTGGTTCTTCAAAGGCTTCTGCATTATGAAATGGTGATATTGCAGCCGAGCCCAATCACATTGCGTCAGTACAACCCAATGCTTTGTTACCAACATTCACATTGACCTTGTGGCACTGTCTGAGACAAACAAAGCAAGAAATGGGTGCAATTCCACACACCAGCATGACTGTTATAGGCCACGATGGATCAATCAAGCGTGGGATTACGACCTGTGATGGAATGTGTTAGCTGTTTGGAAATCATGGATTGGGTTATCCAGACTAGGTCTGTATCAGTGTAAACAAGTGGATGACAATACCAAATTAAAAACAAAGGCTGAGTCAAGCAGGAAACAGCACTGATTCTACAGTGTCTGCAACCTGTTTTCCAGCACACTTGCTGCTTTTACCTCGACACTGCTCCCTGCAGAGGGCTTGATCTTGCACCAGCCAGAGCCAAGGCACTTTGGCTCACCCAGAGCAGATCACCAAAGTACTCTTGTAACTTCCACTTTTATCTAGGACCAGGAGGACAACCAGTAAAGGATGTTGTAAAAGCTTCTTTATCTCTACTAAAAGTATAAAAAGTTTAGACCATGTCCTATTACTTTTTTTCTGCCATTTTAGATATATGGATTGACACTGCACAGAACAGTAAAGGCACTGACCACAAGTAACACTCCTGGGACCTGACAAGCCTCCAGCCACTGGATGCTTAGTGGACACAGCAGAGCCAGCTGCAGCCCCGTCCTTCAGCTCCTCAACCTGCTCACAGCCCTCCATAGTCCTTCCCTCTGCCTTTTTCATGGACCTGGTATTAAGAAAACTCCTGAAATAACAAATAACAAAACTCCTAAACATATACTTTTCTGTAAGGTTTTCCCTTAATTTCTTTCTCACTCTCAGTATATTTATCCCACCCTACCTCCCTCCCCTCCATGATGGTACATTATTGGTTTTCTGGAGGAGATACACTTACCAGATGTGTCAGGAAGGGATGGGTGGGAGTTCCAACACCTGATATAAACAGATGCTGAGCAGGAGGAGTTCGTTTTCTGCAGGGATTTTGTCCTTTGCTCTTCCTATGTTACTGGGCTGGGAAGGAAGCAGGTAAGAGACTGTAGTGACAGTACTACTCCTTTTCACAGGAAGTTCTTGAAGTGTTTTATGAGACTGAGAACTATCACTGCCTCATTCACCTCTTCCTGAACTGAGACAGACACTTGCCCAGGCTGAACAGTGAGTCACTGTTGAGTGGGTATGCCTTGGCTTTAGCTTGCAATTCCATAATGCATTTTAGGGACTCTGTAACAACAGATGATTTAAAAGAGAATTAAAATGAGTAAAGAAAACCTCAGTGAAACCAGATGACTATAACAAACCTAAGCATTATAACTGCTATGTCCTATTCTCTCCTGCTGAATATTGCTAATTCACCTAAGTCCTTACATCCATAGATCAAGAGCCAGCTTAAAAACAGTTAGGACTTCTGCTAAAAGCTGAACTAAAGTTCTGTTCTACTTCTTTCTCTTCTTTCCCCCGCTGTTTAGTGGGAAAAAAAGAGTTTTCAACTGTGAAAATTTTACTTTCCTATTGTTTTAATGATTAATGTTTTTCATTACCCGATTGTCTTATTGACATGCAATTGTAGATATTTAATTTTAATAGAGCAAAAAGCATTATACTTGACTCATTGTCAAGCAGTGGAGTCCTAGAAACAGCTTCTTCACAATCTGCCCAGGGGCAGGAATGGTGACTGCACAGACCTTGAGACTCACCCTAAGCCTAATTTTCCTTGATGTCTTGGTGATGCATCAGATCATGTCATCTGTTGTGAGGTTTGTATGTCCCACATTTTCAAATGCCTGGATAGTCTAACCTTCATGGTCAGATCCACTTTTAAGCTAACAGGAGCAAAGATACACTCCCACATCAATGATTAGTGATACAGCCATTGCATGTGTTTGTACCAAATATTTCAAGGATTAATGACAGTAAATGTTATGGCTCAAGATGAGTGTGTTAGTAGGATTGGAAAGCCTATTTCACTTTGATCTTCTTCTACCTAGAAGTTTGCTTCATTTCAGAAACAATTCATAGGAATGTCCTCATCCTCACTCTCCAGCTGCCTTAACAGTATGGCATTTATACAGGAAGGAAAATTACTGGAAGAATTTATGCTCTTATCTGATTCACTAGTCAAGAGAGGAAAAAAAAAAAAAAAAACAACCAAAAAAAAAAAAAAAACAAACCAAGAACCCTTTAGAGTGTTTGTGGCTAAAGGTATTCCTTCTTTCTCATTCAGAACGGATTGATTCACATGTCTTTGGGAATGATTTTTGCCAGAGGACAAATTGAGTGGTTGATGTGAAAACTGATTTAGAAACAGTCACAATTCTGATGAGGATATGACAATAGGACTGCAGGAAATACTTGTTTGTGATGCAAGAATGCAAATTGTGCAGTGTGTGTGCAGAAAAGTTAATCCGACAAAAAGGGGTTTTAGTTCAAGATGCAGTTTAAGACTGTGCTGCCCTTCCTTGGACATTTTAATTGCAGGTGGAGAGAGATAAGCTAGCACTCAAAGTGACAGCAAGCTAATATAATGCTTTGTATTGAGAGCAAAGGAATGAATAGCTTTCTCATTACCAATTTCAGGCATGGGCAGGCAGAAGAAAAGGCCTTGTTAAGATCTGGAACAGGACAGAGATCCTGCTTCCTCCCTGCCACCAGCCAAATGGGGACAATGGAAGCATCACTCCATTGCTGGGCTGGAGCAATTTGGACTCTTGATACTTAGTGATAATTAAGGGGCTAAAAGTTACAGAGAGAAACAATTTTTGATGTTTCACAGACTCACATAATATAATGAACGTAGTCTTGCACGGACAAAGGGAGTGGCAGGTTAACCTGACACCTTAGTTCTATCTCAACACCAAAATTAGCAGGCTACAGAAGCTAGTGCTGGAGTGGGGTAAAGCAGGACCCTCCGAGGAAGAAGAAGACTCTGCCTCCAAAAGATTACCCAGGAGCAGCTGTGATTCAGAGCTGAAGTGACAAAAAAAAGAATGTGTTTTCCAGAAAGCCTCCAGCTATGCAGCTCAGATGGGTAGCGGAGCCATGGTTTCAATTGCTGGTGCCCTTGAAGCTGATGGCACACATCTTCTGAATTTGCCTCCTGCATTTGGATTTGGGTGTTAGGTGGCTCTTTTCTTGCTCTTGGTTTTTTTTTTTTTTTTTTTTTTTTTTTTTTAATAGACACTACAGTAAACATTCTCTTTGTTTAGCAAAAAGAGCTCGATGTCTAGACCAAGTTTTTGTTCATCACTAAAATCCTCACAAAAGACATCCAAAGGCAGGGTAAAAGGCACTCTGCAGCACTGACTGTTGTGCCCCTTGGCACCCACTGAGACATTAAAGTTCCTATGGCTGAAGCATCTTTTAGAGGCTGTGAGCATTTCCTGGGGAGCTACACCTAGCTGAAGGTCTCTCAACCACATCCCTTTTTCTCTCGAGGACATGGGAAGAGCACACCAAAACTGTACTCTACAGGTCCTGCACATTAGTGAGGCAATGATGAGTTTCTCCAAGTCTTTCTCAAGGGAACTTTGAAGTCATTCAAAGAGCTTTGGGAATGTATATTTTAATAACAACCCAGGACTGTACTTGCTGGGCTTTGCATTTGGCTTTGCCATTTTGTTTACTATAGAGTTTGTGAAATAGGGACAAGCCATAAACATCCACCTAGCCGCACTTCTGCAGTGACATGCTCTGACATGCACGAGTATTTTCGGTGGAAGTGTTTCTGCAGCCTTCTTCTTTGTGGGTTTTCAAGTCATCCAGTTAGGGAGAAAAACAACCATAACATGTTACTGAGGTCACAGATGAATAAGACGTTATGAATAGTCATGCTGGAAACAAAAGCTTTGGTGAATACTTGGTGAGAACTGTGGGGGTTGACAAAAGTTTGCAAGCAATTCAAATTAATGAAGCACATGGAAAAATGTTACCTTGTGGATAATTTCCAGGCGAAAAGAGTTTTTGAATAAACTGTTCGATGCGGGGATTCACTCTCCCTTGTTTTCATCTGAGTTGTGAATCATCCGATCATTGGCTTGAAGGTAAATCATTAGATAAAATTTAGGGGGCGGGGGGGAGAGGAGGGGTGGCAATCAATGTGTCAGGTTTACCCTGTGTCCCAGAGCAGTGAATAATTGCTGTTACTGTAGCAACTGATGGCTTAATGCCTAAGCTTAAACTCCCCAGCAGTGTCAGATCTTCTGAGTGGGTCATAAATAAATGTGAATATATGTATATATCATTTTTGCATCAGAAACTTTGCCAACAGATAAAATACCTTTCTTTCTTATGCCATTTTAAAAGAGAGCATATACTAACATGCCCACATCATAATAACTTGCCCATTTGTGACAAAGTTTTTCTCTATATCACATCTCACTGCCAACAGTAACATTCAACAACTTCCGTCATGAACTGCTGCGATTTTATCTGGAAGTTTCAATTAGGTGTGTGCTTGTAAACTTTTCTCAACTATAGATTATGAACATTTATACATTTATTCTCCCAGCAGCTGTGTAAAATGATACAGTGCTTTACAGCTCTGGACCTGAAAGATAAATATCATATAACCTGTCTTCAATGTTGCAGAAAGTCTACAGTAGAAAAACATTCCAGATTTCCTATGATCAACTCCAGAGCCTTATGTACATAATTTTCCAAGCTAAACATCAACTCTGCAGTCATGGGCCCAGACATAACTGTCCCTAATATGTTAAATGGCAGAAACATGCTGGCACAAAAAGACAGGGTGAAGCTGAGTGTTAGAATATTTACTTTTCTCAATCTTACATAATCTTAGCATGTTAATCAGCTTTTCCTGCCTCTGAGGTAGATTTTATAGATTTTTCTCAAGTGATGCAACATACTTCAAGTTCACTTTGGCCATTCAGTCACTTATTTCCCCTTTCTTCCACAAATTAAGAGAAGGTTTGCCACCTGTCAGGAAATTTCCAGTGAAAGGACAAAGTTGGTAGCAGCAATCAGCTGAAAGCAAGAATGTGCTTATTAGATGAAAGTGCGTGCTTAGCAATTAAAATCTTCTTAAACAACATTGTAGTTGTTTTTTGTGCTTTATGTACAGTATTAAAAATAAAATAGTCTACCACATGTAATTTATGAAAGCAGCCAATAATGCGTTCATTATTGCATAGCAAGACAATGTTGCAGTCATGGTTACAGGCCTAGCCAAAGTCTTTGATCTTCTGGTTCATTAATGTATAAATTAAAAGACCTTAGCTAATTATCTCAGTAACTGGTCTCACTCAGGTCTCAGTCAGGTCTTATTCAAGGGCTTACTCTTTCATTTTCTGTCCACTATGCAGGGAGTGAGTCACCTGAGTCATGATTTATTGTCCTTTCGTATAGGAGATTTGTTATTTTCATACCTATGTCCAAGGGACTCATCTGTCTATAAAATTTGCAGTTGAAACAATTTGAAAAATGCCAGGTTATGTAGCTATTTGCAGTGACACCACTGGGTATTAGTAAAGAGGAGCTGATTTTAAAAAGGCAAATGCAGCACCCAAGAGCTGAGCCAGCCCCAGGGCTGAGCTGAGTATCATCAGAGCATCGCTGCACTCTTCAGGCTCCTTCCTCTGCTCCCAGGCAACCAGGCTGTGAAACCCATGACTGGGAATGAGAGTCCATGTTAACAGGACATTTAAAAAATCCAGTGAAGGTGAATTTTTGAATCTGCTATCCTAGCTACTAACAGTGTACTCTGTCAGAACTGAACAGCAAATAATTCTTTCTATCAACTCTCAGCTGTCTACACAAAAACATGCTATAGTTTAAAGCTTTTGTTCACTTTCAAATATTGCAAATGGTCACTTCTATTCAGCTAAATTTCAGTCAAAATTATATGTGTATATATATATATAGTATGTATATTTATAAAATAGAAATTCATTCTGAATTTTAAATTATTGAAATCTGGTTTTGATAGTGATTCTAAAATGTGGTCTTCATTTTATACACAAGTTTTCAACTTGCATCTCAGAGAATAGTAATAGTTACCAAATGGTGCTTCATAGATCATTGTCAGTCTCTCTTCCCTTCTTCCTCCCTCTTTTTCATTATTTTAATAATGACAGTTCAGTGACAGCAAATAGAAACATTATGTTCCTGCCTTAGAAGTTGCATACTAAATTATTTTATGCCAGGATTCTATGACACATTCTGTATTTCTTATTATTATAAACAAATCACATTCCATGAAGAATGATGTCATTAGAAACTCACATCAAATTAATATGTTACAGTATTTATATGATGAATGTCTGGAATAGTAGGATGGCTGATATGCTTTTGAGTTCTAGTATAATTTCTTTTTTGTTGTATTTTTCAATAAAACAATGTATGAACACATCATGGCTTACCTGCCTCCACTGCCATTGATTTTCCAGGGATGAGACCTGGTGCTGGGAATGGAATCTGTTTTATGCAACTATGCTACGTGGAGAAAAATGCTGAAGGTAATATTTAACAATGGTTGGACTCACATATAATTAACCACTATTTTCAGGGGAATTTGCTTCTGTTATTTTTTTACTGCACACAATTGCACACAAACAGATGGCTGCTTTCTTTCAACTCGTATCCTTATGGACAATGGATTTTATGGTGCCCTGGTGCCTCTACCTACCAGTATTATTGCAGATGTGAAAAGAAATATGGGGTACAGTTTAGAAGATGAAGTGACATGGTGAGAGGACTATGACAGTGGATTATAACTGGAACATATTTTTCAACATGATTATGGCAAAACTGAGCCAGATAAACTTCTGGCCAGAATGTGATAAATCTCTGATGAGTCTGTAAAGGAAGAGGTATGAGCACCAATCTCAGGAACGTTTAAAACTAATCTAGATGATAGACTGGTTACAGTGATAATTATAACAGTAGTTTCAATTCATGAAATACACTAGATTGACCAAGAAACTGCTTTAAAGGTACAAAAAAAGCCCTAAAACCTATAGCAACGTTGTCTGATCAGTTACCTGGCTTTGGTTTGAACAGGAGGCTAAACTAGACATGTTCTGAGGTCCCTGAGACCCTGAAGTGTCTTATGAAATCACAGAGAGGTTAAGGTCAGAAAGGACCACTGCAGGCCATATATAAATATAAAAATCAAATAAATACAATCAAATGTATGGCGGAGAAAAAAAATATGGAAAGTGATTGTACCATTTCCTACAAAGTTGAAACTTCTCCTTGTTTTTTCCCCCTTTTTTCCACCTCTTTCCTTTTCTTCTCCACTCCATTTCTTCTTTTGTAAATTTTGGGAATGCTGACATATTTTTCTGTGTTTCCTGTGTTGTGATCCAAGAACATGCTTTTTGTGCTCTTTATGTCCATATGAAAGAATGCTCAGATCTACAGATCTTGTGCCTGTCCCCCATTTATACTGGACCATCAAGACCATTAACTAAATTATGTACTTGGCAGAAAGAACAGAATATCCAATCCATTTTAGTAGCAATGGTGAAATCTCCTAGTAGAGAAACTAGGACTGAAAATCTGTGTCTATTTTTTCCTCCAGATTTGGCAGCCCCAGTAGGTGTTTCCCTCAGGTGTGCTCTGGAGAGGCATTTCTGCAGTGTGTATATGTGTGTGGGGGTGCATGATAAAGCCACCTGTCTCTTTAATCAGGGGGGACTGCTTCCTACCACTGGGGTGATTGCAAGAGGCATTGCTGCCTCTTAGTATGTCTGCATGTAAGTAGAAGCATCTCCTGCAGGGCATGAGACCAGTGATGAAGTTTCCTGGAGATCACAACTCCAGCTCCAAGGCTTTCACTGTCTTAGGGAGCAGTTCAAGGAGAGACTCAGTCCTTTGAAATTCAGGGCTCTTTTGCTGTGGGTCACTAAGCCCAGTTTGCAAGCCACAGAATAAATCCTATTAAAGTTACTACAATTCTTCTCATTCTTTCCTCCCACAGATCCAGAATGCCAGCTGCTAAAAGCCATTTCACAAAGGGCATGGGAGAAACCTGGGAGAAGGTTTTTCTTTCTAAATAAATCAAGTCATTAATTCTGACTAATGCAATATTGTGTAGTAACCCTATACAGGGGTGATGAGGTGCCAGCCTCATGTCAGTGTGCCTCACTGCAGTGCCTGTGATACTGTTCACATGGTCACCTTCCAGATTGAATAGTCTGGTTTATAAGAGGCAGATGAAGCTCCTCAATGCAAACACTCACAGAACTGAATTACATTGGCCCCTTGTCCTGGAAAAAGTGGGCTATAATCTGGGAACAACGTGCCAGATGTAAGGATAAGAAATGTGAAATCTCTGCTGAGTAAAAGGCATCTGGAAAATATTAGGAGAATCAGACATGAACAGCCCACCTCAAATACTAATGCAGCAGAACTCCAAGGATAAAGGCTGAACTTCTGTCCCCCTCAAGTTTAATTAGCGTGATAAGTGCTATTACAATAGCCTGGTACACAGTCTGGTATATCCAAGATCTCCCTTTATGGCATCACTAATAAACTCTGCCGTCTTCATCTCTAAATATAACCACTGAAACTTGGAATGCCTCATGAACAGGACCGTGTTCATCTTTATAGTGTTACATCTTTATAGTGTTTCAAGAAGGGTAGCCTCCTTAGCATCGTGACTGAGAAACCTCGAGAGGCAAATTGCTGAAAGATTCTGATGAACCCAGAGGAATAACCCAGGCCTCTGAAGTCCTCTCTCTCTCCTGCTTAGGAAAAATCTCTCTCCACAGTGCAAGTTTTGTAGTGGGAACCAGGTGACTTCCAATGAGGTCAGTGTTAAATCTTTGCTTATTCTACCCCCCATCTTCCTTAGAACAATATTTCCCCCGGTCACGCATGCATCAGACATGCATATTCCCTGGCAGATAGTGTGCTAACTCCCCTTCCAACTAAAGGATGTGAAGAAAACTCTTTGGAAATATAAGGATATAGCACATGCATCCAGTGAAAGATTTTATTTTAAATGTTATTAAAGTAAAAGCATAGTAAGGAAAGGGTGCATTGTCTCAATTTCATTATACAAACAAATAAAAGTACTTGCAGTTCCATGGAATGTAACACAGTTAATCATAAGCTTGATATTTGCATCTCACAGGCACTGAACATTGTGTAGTTACTGGAACTGGGATAAACTGGTTTCGAAAGATTTGACTGCTATAGCTATGTTCAAGGGTTAACCCTCACTCCCCTGCTCAGATGTTGGCAAAGGAAATCCTCTCATAATCACAAAGATTGGAAGTTAGCCTATGAATTGTTCACATCTCTATCTAGCAGGTAGCTGCTTGCTTTGAGATGCCCTCAAAAGATCTGTTCTGGTATGACTCCTAAGGCTAACTTGAACCATGAAGGGTTAGGTTTTTATTGTCCTTTGTACCTATATAGTTCTTAGACCACCCTCCATTCATTTCTGTGAAGCTATTCCAACTTCACCTAATGGCAGATATATCCATTGCCTGACTCTAAATACTGAAATCTTGGAGTCTTCTTTAATACCCTTTCCCAAATGCATTAATGTACTCTTTTAAATTTACTCGGCTCACATTCATACACCAAGACAGAAATGTGCATAAGAAGTTTCTCAGTTTATCCCCTCTGCATCATTCAGTCATGCAACGCTCACTCACATGCATGCAGACATGCATGAAAATGCACTCATCCAGAATTCTGCTCTTCAGTGTCATGAAGAGTGAGAAGCTCACACTGAAGATCTTGGGCACCCATATCTTCATGCTGTCCTGGGACTTTGCTGGGCATTTTCATATTTGAGCAATCCAGGGGAGTAGCAGTGCTACCACAGATCCCTCCTAACTAATAAAATCTGTAATCTCTCAGTCAGTTGCTCTGCATCTCAATTTGTCTGTCTCTCTATTCTCAGTTAGGACATGTGTTGTGCCATCCTGTCCTTAAATTGCTTTTGATCTAAATCTGGACATGTGTGATTTTGTCCAGGGTTGTCCCTGACTCCTCACCGCTGTGTCATTTTCCCATGCTCTATGGATTACAAGGGTGCCTGCCTTGCAAGTAGCTGATTACAGTGTGAACAATTCCCACTTTTTCATGTAACTGGCCCTGCCATTCCTTTCCAATCCAATTTTATTGGCTCCTAAAGTGCTCTCGTAGGATCTTTGTCCTTATTTTTAAATTTTCTGCTTTCCCAGCACATAACAGAAATTATGCACGCTCCTTGTAGGTCTCTTCTAGAGATTAGAGACCTACAACCCAAATTAGCTAATCTAGAGATGAGCTCAACCCAAATTCTCTTTTCTGAACAGTTTTTAAGTTTGGGAATGTTCCAGCCATTTAGATTTTAAATTTCTCCATGGGGCTCTTAGTGAATCCAACACTCTTAAACCTGGAAAAGTTAAATTTGGTATGACACACTGCATCATAATAATCAGCACTCTGTGTCTGGGAGCCATTTACCCACTTGCAGGTTCCTAAAATGTTTGACATATTCTGTATATAGTGAAATACAGTCACTATTTACAGTGCTTACTTCTACTTTCCTTACAATTGTATCACAATGTCAAAGTGTCTACATGACACAAGAACTCTTCTAAATTCTATAACTCTGCCCCAGTGGTCCTAGCACAAAATTATAATTTCTATATTCACCAAATTTTGGGAGTGAGAGCTGCAACACCCAGGAATGGTTATGCCTCTCCCGATTCCTTGTGGTTTTAGCTTGTCCTGGTTTATTAATGAAACAGCAGAAGTATTTGAGGCCGACTAAAAGTTTATCTCATGATATCTGTGCTCCTTTCTTTTATAATCTTTGTGCATTACTTTGTGTTTGCCTTCTTTGTGTTCTCATATTTTTGCTTTGGTTCTGGCAGCTTCAAAGTGTTTGCTAAGAGATTCAAACCACAACAGATAGAAAAGACCCATTAGGTCATTTTGCCCTGCTTGTTGTTTAACACCCTCTATTGCACAGTTATGAAGTTTTCCTCTGAGACATCATTGCACGGTCAGTATTGCCTCATAATAAATTAAATATTTTGGAGTCCTGAAAAGGCAGTATACACAGCTATATAAAAATACTATTAGATATACATTGTCAAAATCTCACAGAAATCCAGGGGACTGTGTCAGCTCATATGGGCAAAAGATAGTCTTATAAATAGCTTCTTACCAATTAATAGTGTGCACTCCTAACAAATTTTTAATATTTTTCCTTCAAATCAGAAGCAAAATATAATTGATGCTGCCCTGCATTTAGTGGCCTCCTCGTTGCTACATATCTTTTTATTTGTCACAGACATTATTTACTAATATTAACCTTTTTCTCCCTATTTCTCATACAAGCTTATCCCAATGGTTTGTGCAACACTGAGGAGATTAAAACAAATAAATAATTAGTTATAAGCCTATATTATCTCTAGCATTTGCATTTCTTTCTTTCAGTGTTTGTATAAGCAATTTGTATTTGCCCTGACAGTTCATTCTGGCCATTTATTACCCTTATCTTTTCCACGGGAAACTTACTGTTATTTAGATTGCTTTCTTCTTTACACCCTATCCTCATTCTGTTTCTCAGTGCAGATGTCTATGTTTTTTTTCTTATGCATCTTTTTCTCAGAGCATAGACAGTTTTGCTGTGATCCTTGCAAAGTTTCTTACATAATTTTTTCTGCAAGACCTTTAATTAATGGATGCACACTATATTTTGCCTTTTCTGCACCTTTAGATTGACATGATGAGAGAAACCACTGCGATGTTTTCAATAAATAAAATCCAACTCTTGATCTGAGATTTGTGGCTAGAAGACCAGAGGGTCAAGGTGGTGGGAGTCCTCTCCAAGAATAGGAGAAGTGGTTCTTAAATGGTATTTTCTGGTTGGCAGATGGGTTCTGGGAAAGGAATTTGAGGGTGTTTGCTTTATCCCTTTGTTTATCAGGTTATCCAGTAGGCCTTTGAGGCATATCTGGATTTTTAGGATACATCCTTCTCCTGGGAAGAACATACAGAACCAAGGAACTTTGTTACTCAGTGATTTTCCGTTTATCAGATCAACAAACAGAAAGTTGGGGTCTGTTTAGCGACTATTATGTGTGTGAAGAAGCTGTAGAAATACTAAAATATGTAGTTATATTGGTTTAAAATTTGAATCTTCACAAAATTGTCTGCAAAGCTCATATTCTGGTGTGACCATTGCCAACCTTCTTATCATTACTTTCTTTACTTATAATTTATCTAGACAGTGATTGGCAGAACTGTAATGGATTTTTCTTGAGATTGATTAAGTTTGGAACAAAGTGCTTAGGCTGTTTTCTAGACTCAGGCCAATACTCGGGAATATTAAAAAAAAAAATAATTTTTTCCTTCTTTTCTGTGCGAAAAGGAGTCTGATTTACAGAACTGCTAAGTGCTAAAATCTGAAATGAGAATGAATAGTAGCTGTGCTTTCAGTACTTTATGTAACTATAGAACTAAGTGTTTTAAATACATGGTGCTTAGGCAGCTCAAAATGGATACCTTGAATTAATAAACACCTTTGTCTTGATCTTTTTAGGATTCTCCATTAAAATAGGGACAATAAATTATTACTTTCTCACCCCACTAGGAATTCATAAAGATAAATAAATGTTTTTGTGCTAATAATGCAATGTTACTGCTAACACATTAGTACAATGTAATACACTAATCTACATATATTAAATGTTTATTTACATTATAAGTACATGTGTAACTATAATACCTAAAATACCATGAGGATGAACAGCATAAGAAAACTCATGAGGAAATGAACAGAAGTTTTCAGCACAAGTTTGATTCATGTGCAGCAAATACAGCTCAGGGCCACTCCCTGTATGCATAGTATTGGGTAGCTTCCCTCTGAATGAGTACCCCTAGTCTGAGCCCTAAGTACTGCGCCTCCCAACACGTCACAATGTTAATAATGTTCTCGTAGTTCTGTTCCCTGTGTACAGTTTCTAGGTTTGGAATAAGTGGTGTGCAGAGATGGCTGTTTCGGCATTGAGTAGCCTGTGGGTTGATCTCATGAGCAAGGCCTTTAGCTCCCCCCTGCAGACTTCTGCCAGGTGTTCTGAGGGTAGCTGCTGGAGCAAATGGAGGACTCATTGGAAAATTTGCTTTTTCAAGTTGGTGGATGTACAGGAATAGCCTTTTTTATCTGCTAGGAAAGCCTTGTGAAGCCAGTAAGTGGAGAACACTTGCTCCAAAAGAAAGCTGAGGGAACGAGGCTCTGCCTCATAAATCCATCATGTGGATTACGATTTGAGGGGAGAGCAGTGGATGTTGTCTTCTTGGACTTCAGCAAGGCTTTCAACACTGTCTCCCTCATAGGCAAACTAAGGAAGTGTGGACTGGCTGAGTGAAAAATGAAGTGCATTGAGAACTGGCTGAGTGGCAGATCCCTGAGGGTCATGATCAGCAGCACAGGGTCTGGATGGAGCCCTGTCACTGGTGGTGTCCCCCAGGGTTCAATACTGGGCCCAGGCTGGTTTACCTAATTCATCAATGACTTGGAGGAAGGGGCTGAGGCCTCCTCAGCAAGTTCCCTGCTGACTCAAAGCCAGGAGGAGTGGCCCATACCCCAGAGTGCTGTGCCACCCTTCAGAAGGGCCTCGACAGGCTGGAGAGATGGGCAGAGAGGGACCTTCTGAAATTTAGCCAAGGCAGGTGCAGGTCCTGCTCCTGGGGAGGAATAACCCCCTGCACCAGCACAGGCTGGGGGCTGAGCTCTTGGAAAGCAGCTCTGTGGAGAAGGACCTGGGTGTCCTGGTGGAAAACAAGCTGTCCGTGGCCAGCAGTGGCCAAGAAGGCCAATGGGATCCTGGGGTGCATTTGGAACAGCATTGCCAACAGGTTGAGGGAAATGATCCTGCCCCTCTCCTCAGCCCTGGTGAGGCACATCTGGAGTTCTGTGTCCAGTTCTGGGCTCCTCAGGACTAGAGAGACATGGAGCTCCTGAAGAAGGTCCAGCAGAGGGCTACAGAGATTATTAAGGAACTGGAGCACCTCATTTAGGAGGAAAGGCTGAGGCAGCCTGGGCTGTTCAGCCTCCAGAAGAGATGAATGAGAGGGGACCTTATCAATGTCTATAGGTATGTGACAGGAGGGTGTCAGAGGATGGAGCCAGGCCTTTCTCAGTCGTGCCAAGCAATAGGACAAGAGGCAATGGGCAGAAACTGATGCACAGAAGTTCCACCTGAACATGAGGAAGAACTTCTTTACTGTGAGGGTAAGCGAGCACTGGAACAGGCTGCCCAAAGAAGGTGTGAAGTCTCCTTACTGGAGATAACCAGGATCTATCTGGACACAGTCCTGTGCCATGTGCTCTGGGATGGCCCTGAAGATTGAACCAGAAGACCCACTGTGACCCCTTCCAAATTTGCCCATTTCATGATTCTGTGATTTGTTGATAAGCTTTAAACTGGCTAACTTTGGCTGGATTTTATTTGGAATGGTAAAGAGTACACTAGTAATTTGACAGCCTGTTGTAATCAATCTATGCTTCAAACATAGATGTTCCTGAGCTGTCCAAAGAAAAGGCAGTAATAACTCTTACTATAAATACAAAGTACAGCACTTTCCTTAGCCTTTTTGAATTTGTCAGAAAAACATATACTAGTATGGATGGCAATTACTCAAAATTTTGTTGCAAATGCCCATGATGGAAAATTTCAACTTAGCCAAAGAGCTAAAGGCTAAAATTTAGCAAACTATGAAGAAAAAATTACAAGGTCTTGCAAGCCTAAGTAATAGGCAACCTTAGTAACAGGTGGCATTTGCCTATAACATAGAACACAGATCGGAAATAGTATCTGTCCTATTTCTTCTGGCTTCTCTAGTGATGTTTTTTCAGAAAGTTTACTTTTTTCCATCAAAGTTTAAGAATCACTTCTCATTTTGTTGCAGCAGAATGAAGGTAGGAATCTCATACTCTGTATTCTCAAATTGCTTGGCATGTCTAAACTACATATCAGCTTTATACCCACGTTTGATATTCCACTGGAATTTAACAAGTGAAGCAGAGATTAATGTTAATGAAAAAATAGAAATTTCCATACATTTGTTGTCTGTTTTCATCAAGTGTCAGACATTACAGTGAGAGACGCCAATTTAAGAATCTAGACAGATTTAGGTAATTTCCTTGATGCTTGATGGCTATAATTAAATTAATTCTGGGAATCTGCACTGGCACTTCTGCCATACTGTGATGGTGGCCTCCAAGTTCCTAGTTGTAAAGTTTTTAATGTTTTCTCTCCCACCTAGAACTGTGTGTGGATGAAATTCTTCTTAATTTTGTGGCTACAGTGCAGAGAAGGATATGCAGAGGGAAAGGCCTGACTGTCTCTGAAAGCCACCCGTAATCCTCTCTGTGCTGAACCACATGTAAGTGTCAATAAGCATACTTGGGAGCATGGGGGCAGCATAGTTGGCCAGGTAGGGCAGTAAATTTAGGGAGCCACCACCCTGTGTGGCACCCTGCCTTTGAAAATAGCACAGTAATAAATAATGCATGCTGGTGTGCCGACCAAGCTAGCTTCACCCTGTCCAGACCTGTTGGTACAATGTGCTTTTTTGTCTGTCTGGAAGTATTCTGCGTCTTAGCGACCAAAGCTGTCTCTGCCCTTAGGAGTTGAAACAGAAAAGGCCAAGAGTCACGCAAACAGAAAGTGACATTCCAGTCTCAGTACCACATTGGAACCATTTATTTTCTGCTTTTGCTGATGTCCTTTCTAGCAACAGGAAAATTCTGCTTTCCCTGTCTATGTTGAGATCCAGTGGTCACATCCTCCTGTGGTGCTTCTGCAGCATATAGATGAATTTCATTGTGATTCTTTAATCTCCCATGTTTTGCTCAGTGGAACAATGTAAGACTTGGGTTTCTTCCTAAAGGTATCCTTTTTGGGAAGGAAAGTGCTCTTTACTTCTTGCTAGTTCTTTGCTGCTTAGCTTTTCCTGCTCTGGACTGATTGTTCATGCTGATATCATGCTAAAGCATTATTTTGATGATGAAAGCTATAAATATTCACCAAGACATGACCTGGTATGCAAATACTTGGACTCAGTGACATGAATGCTTAGAGAAATCTTTAAGTGCTAGGCCTATCAAAATAGTTGCCTAGCTGTCTGCAGGGACAACCTCAACCCTTCGTGTTGTAAATGCAACACAATGAAGCTCTCCAAGATGGGTATTTACAGTCTTCCTTCTTTCTGAAGGACAACTTTTTTTGATAGGTGAGAATCAATGGAAGCCATGGAACTTGACGTAACATGGTGAGAAATAATTCAATCTTCCCAAGCAACACTTGTACACAGGAGCACCTTATCTATGTGAATAAAATGAACTTAGTTTTTAATTGGTGTTAGTGTGGATGATAGGAACAAAGGTGACATTCCTTGAGTCTGAGATCCATTATTTATCTTGAAATCAGGTTCAGCATAAATAGTATTTGTGAAATATTTCCCCTACACTGACAATGAGCCTTGATTAATAATTAATAGTATCTCTGATGCTGAAGGACAATTCATTTCCTGTGCTTGGTAAATCTAGCAGTGAGAACTCTTGTCAGCATCTGTCAGGGGAATATTTATGATGAGACTTGGGACCAAAAATGAGCAAAGACTAGAAAATTCACTTCCCACAGACCACTGAACAGTCACTGAATAATAGTATTTAGCATTTCTTGGTTTATGCATACAAATTAATGTAACCTCAGAACCTGCCCACATTTTAGTGCATTTTTAACTGTTTCCATGTCGGTGCCTTGTTTGACTACTGAAATAATGAGAAACAGATGAGGCTTCCTATTTTCATTTGGGCACCTGGTTTCCTGCTCAGGTTCATGGTTGAAGGCTGGAGGAGTAACTCACACATGGGCAAGGAAAACTTTGGACTGAGCACGTCTACTGATTCGCTGCCCTGCTAACCTGCACATAACTGAACTTTCATACTCAACCCCGTATACCCACACGCTGATTTTTTTCCCCTCATTTTGTTTCTTATCTACTCTCAAATACCCAGAGAAGTTGAAAGACCAATAAACCCCCCTTTCATGCATTTTTCAGGATTCTCAATGCATAAAAGAAAGCCCATCACATGGGCTCACCCAGTCTACCTCCGTGCCAGCACAGGGTTATTCCACACCATGCATCTCCTAATGTTATTTCCAGATTAATTTTAATTTAGGACATTCCTGCTTTTCACTTCTCCCCATCCTAATTATGATCTCCCTGTCTACCTGAAATAACCTCCATTTAAAAAAGTAAAATAAAAATGAAGGGATGGTCTTAAAAAAACAACTACAAAGAAATCAATCCCTCATCCATTACCAGGTTTTTCTTTTGTTCTGGAGCCACGCGTGTAACCCGGTTAGACCTGTTCTCTTTGAATGCTGAGGACTGAGCTGGCCTTATGCAAACGCTCTCAACCTCATCTTGGTTGTTGTCGTTGCAGATCCAATCAAATGAACAGGAAGTGACTTAAGGAATTCCCCTATTGGCTGCTTGAGTGTTCAGCAAAATGTTTTAAAATTAGTATCACATCCATTTATCTTCACTCCTGGGAGTCTTTAGTTGACATAACCTAGTACCTGTGCTTACCCAACCTACTGTTCTGTAGACAGTTTTCCCATTGCCTCAGTTCAGGATTTCCACTCCAGAATCTGCAGCTAAATGAGGTAAGGTGTTTGGGGTATTTAATTTTTTTTCTTAAATTGCACTTCATTTAAAATAACACCAGTGACAATAATGAAAAAAAGAAAAAAATTGTCTGTTGGACTCCTGGCCACCATAGCAAGCCTCTCCCTTCCCACTTTGGAACAGCAGCTAAGGTTACTTATTCAAAAGGCTTTTTAATGTTGCAATAAATATTTCTTCTTTCCTGGTTTGAACTTGTATCTTCTATTTAAGTATTTCTGTTGTGTTTATGTTTGAGTGGGGCCATATCCTGAGAATCGTTTCTTTAATGATGTATCTAATAATATTCCTGGTCCTAAATCTGCTACTTTTGTCAACAGAGTTGCCATCTGTTCAGTAAGACGAGGGGTGAAAAAGTGAACTTTCTCAATGCTATGGAGGGTCCCTATGTCACAGAACTGGAATACACTCCACAATGACCATGTTTTTGTTCATTTTAGTGATGAGGATGTTGATGGACATGGTGTTTTTAATAAAAACTCAAAAGTACATTTATAATTTGGCTTGGTATCAGCCTCAAGGCAATTTCTTGGCAGTTGTGTGGTGAAGGAGGTTCTGCTGATCTTAGTTCTGTCTAAGCAAAAACTGCACAGAGCCCAGCTCAGGCACTGGGTAGGTAAATATAGTGTGAGGCCCGCAGTGTCTTTGCTTGTTTAATTTGTTTCTGTTCCAATGGTAATTTTATTTTAATAGAACCAGAACTGGCCCCTTAAGGTATAGACACAGTTGTTAAGGTAGTTGTAGAAGAGAATGTGAAGAAAAAGTTGCTCCAAATCTGTGTTGATTTTGTTAAATATGGGTAATGGACTTAGTAACAAATGTTTGCACTTCACCCCGTGAGGCATTTTAGGCACATACTTGTGTGTATATTGTTATAGAGTTATTCAATTATATCAGTAATGTGCTTTTTGATTACTTAATCTAAAGGTATATGTTGTGTTTGCTTCTAAAGTACATTCAACTATCCTTTCTTTCCTACCTTTGCCATTTTTTAGAACCAAACAACTATTAGAATTAAATAAGCTCATAATGACAGAGATGTACCTTGAGGTAAAAGTTTCATTTAGTCATTTTATTTATACTTTTCTCATTTGATGCAGTGTTAAACAGATCTAACATGTACCAGTATTTCCTGCAATTTGCGAAAACTTCAGTAAAATTTAAAAATGTGCTCCTTTAAGTTTTGCTTTGATAGAAAATTTGCAGGGTGTAGTTTAAGCCAGTTGTCTGACATCTATTTTGCACTGTAGAAAATATCACAGTAGAAAATATAGCAGTTTTATATTTAATGCAAATTCAGAAACTAAAGAAAAAGGCTGCAATTAAAACTAGAAAAACAACAGGATTAAGGTGTTTCACTTACAAATATCACAATGACAGTTTAATTCCTGCCCCATACAATTTTCAAAAACAAGTGACTGTTGCTATAACAACATAAGACTTGCCAGAATTTTTCAGAAATAATTACTTGACTTCAAGTAGAACATATATTTTAGAAAACTTCCAATCTTGAAAAAAAAAAGTCTAGAAGTCCAGTGATGGGAAATTCCCCAGAATGTTTTTAAGTGCCTCAGCAATTAAATACCATTCTTCTAAAAATATTTTACCTCATTTTCAGTCTGACATGGTCTTGCTTTAACATTCAGCCACCTGATTTTGTTGCCTTTTGATGGTTATTGAGAAGTTCCCCTGGGTAGGAAATTTCTGTTCCTTGTGTAGTTAGCTGGGGACAAGTCCTTTCTTAGCCTAGTCTCTGATAATTGTGGTAGTCTGAGCTCCAAAGCCTGTTCCTTTTCATGGAGAAACTTGCAGTACAGTGAAGGATCTAAACCTGTTTCACTGTAAGCTTTTCCATCCTTTAATCATTTGAATTCTCTCCTCTAATTTTTCAACATTAGCTATGAAATTTGGACGTCAGGATGGATCAGAGTCTGAAAAGTGCCAAACAGAGATATTATGAGTCAATATACTGGGAATTCCAGTTCAGGGGTTTATGAAATGTGCCCAAGGCTTTCTTAGTGCAGCCATCCTCCAGACACCCTTCACCCCCTTGAGCACTGGTCCTGTATACAGAGACAAGGTTATCATTAGCAGAGTCAATGTTTCCTTGCATTTAGCATTTCTATTTTTTTCTACTCCAAATGTCACTTGTAAAGCCTATGACAATGGTAAAAATACATATTTTCCCCAAGTCCTGATAATAAAGGCTCTCAGATCAGAATATCTCTTTGCTTGCCCTAGCACAAGTTAGGTCGCGCTTCACAGCCACCTATAGAGTGACAACCATATATTTACCCCAGTCGTGGTGAGATCAGGCAGTAGAATGTGGTCTGTTTTACATGGGATATTATTAGCTTCTTGTCACCTCAAAGAATATGCTGTGGTATTGCCACAGTAATTTCTTATTACTTTAGATATTCTCGGGGTGTTGTGGGTTATCAGCAGTGGTGGAAACAGACAATAGGACAGTTGGACAAGTGAAAAATTAAATCATTTGGCTCCTACTCAACTTCCTTAACTTTTTTTCATTCCCAATGAATTTTCTTGTTAACATCTGCACTTGTTCTGTCTGGGAAGTGCAAGGTAGCAAGCTGCAGTGGAAACAGATCAAACTAAAAAAAAAAAAAAAAAAAAAATCATCCAGAAACACAGATAGAGAGAGCTTAGACAGGAAAAAGAAGGATTTCTGTATGTGCGTCTGTTTTCGGACAGCAGTGATGTGTTAGTCTGTTGCGTGTCCCACAGCAGTTTGCACCAAACTCCCCTGTGAGGATGGAATTCTACACCTGCTGAAGAAGAGTGTATTTATGTACAATTCTCACAGAAAAGGATTAATGATTTTATTGACTCAGCCAGCTCAGAGAACTGCCCACGAGCCATGACAGCTTTTCAGAATCAGTGCTTGGCTTTCCTTCCTTGTTCGCCCCTTCCACGCTTTTTATAAATATGTTTAACTTAGTGACAAGACCAAGCCAGGAAAAGTTCTCGCTAACCATCATGTAGCCTGGATCTGTTCTGTGGAGTCTACAGTCACATGCTTTCTGTTGCTGTTAACTTGTTCAGATTCAATCCTCACAAAATTGTCTGACCTCTTTCTGCAATACTATGAATACCATCTCTGTGAATTGGGGCAATGACCTACTGTACGGAGAGACAGGTTGGAAAGTGGGTGCTCCAGGACAGACCTGTCTGGCTTAAAAATTCGTCAGTGTGCTGAGATCAACATACTGATAGAGATGAATGACCCTTTCTTAATCTGAGGGCAATGTGCCCACCCTTGCTAGGATTTTCTGGTCTTACAGGGCTCTCTTTCTCACCAGCCTTCCTACAACTGTGAAGTAGGTATTCTTGCTGAGGCATAGACATTCCTGCAACAAGCAGCACAGAAAAAGAAAACGGCCACAAACTTAGTTGTCAATTGTCATTACTAATGACACACAATATTAGGATGTGGTAGAACAAAATGTAAAGGCTTTTTTTTTTTTTCATGTCCACAAGGAAGTGAACAGAAACACTATTTTTGTAGCTAGCATAGTTGGTGATGTTTAATGAAGTGTCTGTCCCATCTCACAGCTTCACTACTACTGAATTTCAGCAATAAGCTAATGGAATTTTCTTCCTAATAATAAGTGCCTTGTGAGAATTAGTGAAGTTTAACACCATCTTCAGCAAAGCGCTCTGGCTTCAGCCACTCAGCCGGTGTCTAAGGGCACTTCAAGATCTCTAACCACAAATGGCTGCATCTCTCCCTCACTGTCCCTGCCTCAGCACACTCTGCAGCTTACATGTATTATGGTCTCTGATGATCCCAGGAAGCATTTCAGTAAGTTTTCAAGAAAAGGGTACATTGTAAACTTGGTAACAGCGAAACTCACCAGTAACACTGCTGATCAAAAGGCAAGAAAGAAGGATTTGTTCTCACAACTGGTATATAAAGAAAGCAAGGATTAATTTGGTTTTTGAGGAAGTCCTTGGGAGTCTTAGTATGAGAGCTCCTTTGAGCTCTACTGGGGATGCAGTTTGCACCAAATCCCTCATGAATGCCTAGAATACTTGGGGCGTTTGTTGGTCATTGGTCTACAGACAGGCGAGAATGAGTAAACATGGAGTCATGTAGTCAGTGGAGCGATTGACTGGCATTTGGCATTTTGCATGTCTCCCTCTGAGGAAGAGTCCTCAAAGGCTGCCTTTCCAGAAGCTGACATTGCACATGGTTATCATTACCTATTCCTCTGCTGATCTTGTGAAATGTGCTTCACAGGAAAGAGTATGAGGTCTAGTAGACAGAACAGGCAACAGGAGCTGGGTAATCACTGGTGATAGACCAAATAGATAGGGTAATAAAAGAGAATTGCTTTGTGGTGGTGGAAAAAAATAATTTTACCTAAAGGAGCTACAAAAACGTGGAATAAAAGTTCCTGCCTATTATGGAGGAAGGATACAGACATAAATATTTGAGATATTTTCTCAACTCACAATCAGATGTAGCCAGAATAGTCTCCTAGGCCCCTGTAAGTCTGTAAGGATTAGGCAACTATGTGTAAAAATGTATTCTATTGCCTAAATTAGTAGTGCCATCACAAGAAGAATTGGTTTTGTTTTTTAAAACCATTCTATGTTTTCTTTCATTTAGCACTGAGTATTTAACTAATTTATGTTGCTATATAGTTAAAGAACCCTTGTAAAACTGCCCAAGATGCTATGGTCAGGAATCAGACTAAGTCCATGATATAGTGATTACTCCCAAAATTTCTTAATGATTTTTACTGCAATATGTAATTATTATTACACAATAGTTTAAAAGCTTGCATCTTGATGATGCACTTTCAAAGTATGCTTGGTTAAGCAATTGTCTCATAGATTGGAGGGGCTTTATCAGGGAGTCAAATTCTGACACATTCAAGGGTGCTGTTCTCATCTCTTTTGCTGTGAGATCTAACATGGTACTCACATAAAAGACTTAATATTCCCAGGCACCTGCCCTGACAGAGGAAGATGAAAAAGTTTTAGAAGACTGAATTAATAGGTGGTTAGATGAGTAAGATATCCTTATAGACTTATCAAAATTGGAATGTACAAAATGAAATAGATGCAGTTTTTTCGACATTTAGTGACTCACAGATATCCTTACTCTCCCTAAGACTTTTAATGATGGAGCTTTAATACTTTGTAACAACAGGTAGAAACTTCCTTTCCTTCTTTAAAATCTTAAATGATTAAATATGTTTGGACGGGAGTCAATCCCGTAAATTTCTTTGTCTGCCTGTTGCTGATTCCAACAGTCATAACAAACACCTTGCTCTAAGAACATGGAATTATAGATTAATTTAGGCTGGAAAAGATCTCTAAGACCATTGAGTCCAACCATTAAGTCAGCACTACTGAGTCTACCACTAAACCAAGTCCCTAAGTGCCATATCTATGTGTATTTTAAATATCTCCAGGTGTGGAGACCCTGCCACTTCCTTGGGCAGCCGGTTCTAATGCTTGCTCACCTTTTTGGTGAAGAAATGTTTCCTAATAGTCAGTTAAAACTCTCCTGGTGCAACTGGAGACCATGTTCTCTCATGCTGTCACTTGTCACCTGAGAAAAGACACTGACACCCAGACTCCTTTCAGGCAGTTGTGGAGAGTGATAAAGTCTCCTCTGAGCCTTTTTTTCCAGGCTAAAAAACGCCAATTCCCTCAGATGCTCCTCGTAAGAGTTGCAAATCCCTTATCTCCTTCACAGGCTTTCTTCCCATAGCTTTTAAAAGAGGAATTAATTTTTTTCCCAATTTCGACCAGTTCTGTTTTCTAATCTGCATAGCTCCTTGACTGATACCTTTAAAATGCACAGCTATTGGTATTTGGCATGTCTGTTGTGTCAGTAGGTATATGTGAGTGGCTGACATTGTCTTGTAGAGAGTGAGGGGCTGTTCATACCAGGAGTCTTAGACAGAGCTGCTTTTCACTTCCAGGCCTGCAGGTTTTGTCCTCTGCTGCAGCAGGTTTTTTTTTGCAGGAACACGTGCATGGCCTGAGAGGTCAGGGCTGCCCTTCCCCAAACTGTGGACAGCAAGTAGCAGATCAAAGCTTCCTTATGCTATGAAACATCTTCAATCTTTAAAAATCTAATGAAGATTTAATCATTGAAGATAAAAAGAAAAGAAGAAGAAACTCCCCAGCACCTGCAAATAGCTGTTATAAGGATCTCTGATAATACTTCTTTCTCAGAACATTTTTAAAATAGGTACAATTCCATGGTAAAAAATCTACTTTTGAGGAAAATAGTTGTTTGAAATAGTCTGGAAATATTTTCATAGATTTTGTTGGGGAAATCTCTTCCAGTTACATTGATGACTGAGATACATATCAGTACAGGGGAGCAAAAAGAACTGGAGGAAGAAAAGTTCTTTTTCTGATTTCTGACTCCTCCAGCCTCTCTCCCAGAGACCAGCTATATACTCTGCAGTCAGTGTAAGACCTGGCATTCTTGTGCCACAGATACTTGAAGATGATATTTTACTCTGTTTTACTGGTTACAGGATTATGGTGTATTGGAGAAAAATTATTTGTCCTGGTCAGTCAGCCTGACTAATTAAAAGGCAAAAAATTAAAGACAGAAGGAAAAAAATGAAAGAAAAACTAAAAAAAGAAAAGTAAAATAAATAAGCAGGAAGATGAAGAATAGAAGTGTTTAGTGAAAAAGACTGAGTGGGATCACAAACTTCACATCCTAGTTTGGTTTTGAGGCTGCCTGCCTTTCAGGATTAGCGTGCTGGGCTCTGCAGAGCCCAGAGGGTTCCCTGGTCACCATGTGCACAAAAGCCATGTTAGGCAAGTTTATTGCTCCCAGTGCAGCTGCTCTGGGGTGATTTTACTGCCTGTGTACCTCAGTTTTATGCTTCACATTTCTGTCTTTCACAAACAATTCCACATAACATAGTTGCACATTTGATCCTTGAACAACTTGAATATACGTTTTTACACGTCAGTTGATTCCCTGTTGTCACTGAACTTTCTTGTAAAAATTCCTTTCTTTCATTGTGATTAAAAGAGAAAATAAAAATAACCCAGAACCCAACCAACAAAAAAAATTCTAAACCACACAAGCAAAAAAAACCCAACCCACCAACCAACCAGAAAACCCAAACCAACAAACAAACAAATAAACAAACAAAACGGAAGGAAGGAAAAACATCTGTAGAAATAGCCACAGTTCCACAGAACAGAAATTTTGAATTTCAGCCAGCTATGCTTAGGAATTCCTAGCTCATTTTCAGGATCATACTTAGGCCAAGGGCAGCTTTTTTGATTTAATACTTAAAGTGTAGGTTTAATTGTTTGGCTAACTTATCATTCAAATCTCTACTAGTCATATAATAGCCATGATGCATAAAAGAATTTTCTTTTCAGTCTGAACAGGTCTCTTTTTTTTTCCTTGAGAATTCTTTCTCTTGTTGAATATCTTCTCTCTGCCCTCAAAAAAACCACATTCAACCTAACTCATCTGCATGTTGAAAGGTTTCCCAGAGACGTGATGCAATGGATAGCAATGGAGCTTGAGCTGGAAGATATGAATTGGACTGACTTCTCCATTGACTTGTTACATGTCTTAAGTGAATAATTCCAGCTCAGTGTCTCAGTTTTCCTATTTGTAATGTGGATGCACTGCTGCTTCCTTCCTTCATTTCTGTATTTCTATGCTATTTACTGCATTTGCTGTGTGTGCGGACTCTTCTGCTCTGTGGCTGTCAGTGTTTCAGTTCTTCCATCACCATAGATGTTATTAGAGTAGACGAACCCTGCAGGCTTAATTTTCAGAAGAACTTAAAAGTAGCTCAGTTCCTAGCTGAGTACCTACTTCTCATGGATTCAATGTTATTTTTTTTCCTGTGAAATAGTAAATGAAGAGATGGCGTGTGTGTGGGTTCATATGGGAAAGCAAACCCTCCCAGTCTTTCAGGTTTTCTTTATCTCTCAAGAAAGTTACTTTACTGTTTACACTTAATTTGCTGCTTTTTCCTTGTAATTTTTGAACCACAGTGTCTTAGCTGTTTTTTCTTTATGTATTTTGTATGATACTTCTAACTTTAGTCTTAGGACAGGGTGTTGCTTTGACTGGTTTCATTGATGGAAAAGAATAGTATTGAGCTCTTTTCTGACACCAGGTTATTCTGTAGCAAAGGACAGTTTGTGAAACAGGAGAGAGTTCACATAAGAATTGAAAGAGCCCATTTGTACAAAACCCAATGGGAAAAGCTCTACCGTCAAACCAGCCCCGGCTGTTGAGGCAGATGCCTGGCTTTGCTTTTTTTGTTTATATTCCAACAAATCAAAGTTGACCTGTGTTGTTATCGGAGTAGAGCAGCAGGTGCAAAAAAATAACTCTGCTGCCAACTCAAACGAAAGGGTAAGACTAATACCCTCTGGGAGGTATTGAGGAGATAACAGAGAGCCATGCCAGCAACTGAATTAACGGCTCTATTTACGGTGGGTTTTACTTAATAACCTGCTCCTTACACTGACACATAAATACTCCATTGTATTGTTTAACGCAACCACTGGAGAAATCAATGGAAACAGGATGGGCGGCTCTTGCTGTGCCAGGTGAGAAGGAGTGACGCCACGGAAGCGTTGCTCTTCTAACCACAGGCAGAAGGGAGACAAGGAAGGTGGGAAGGTGTTCTTGGCTTTTACAGAAGTGAGGAGACGTTGTTTCCCACAACTTCTTGACTTACCTGTAGCAAGTGGCTACAGAGCAAGGAAACCTTGTTCCCCTATTTTCTGTTTGCTTTAATAAAGGCAGTGAATATAAACAGGTGGTGGCACATATGTAAAATACTGTCCCAGTGACATGTGGCTCTGGGAGGCTCACAATGCTGGGAGCAAGGGGGAAGCAAGCCTGCTGCTACACCAGCGGTAAAGTCCTTGTGCAGCCACTGGAGGAGGATGCCAGGGAAGTGGTCTTGCAATCTCTTACTCTTTTCTCAACAAATACAATATGAAGAAACCACATGGAAACAACAGGGCTCCAAGTAAATGTTTACCAAAATCACACAAATGTGAAAGACTGTGTGGTAGTAAAAGCAATGGTCTGACAGCAGCTTTCTGAAACGGTGATGGTGAGTCCCACTGGGCTGTTTCAGTGATAGCCAAAAACATGGGGACAATTTCCTTTGCAGACAGAGATTTATCTTGGGATACTTGGTAGTCTGGTGACGAGTGCAGGGCAAGCAGACATCCTGGATGGAGCTATCACATAGGTGGGATCAGCAAGTCCCAGCTTGGTACTAGGGTATGTGGTAGAGAAGTTAATAGTGAAATAAACCTTCTCTGTGAGCTCTGCAGAATGACTCTTCCCACCATGAACCCTGCATTAGCTCTGCTACATCTCCTTTTTGAAATATGTTTTTCCTATCCCATCAGCAAAAAAGTGTGATCATATTGTGGTTAGTCAGGCAGTGGGTTGTAACATGGTATAAATACTTCTTTCAACAAGGGTACATCCCCAGAAAGCTGCATAGTTTAGCATAAAATTCTTTGTGCTTAATTTCCAGCTTCTCTGCCCTAGCTAATTTGTGCTGCAGCCTTCACGTATTTAATGAAGAAGCACAAACAGTTTGTTGATTGAATGAATCAATTAATGTAAAAAGTAGTAGACCAATGGGAAAATTTGCCCATTCCCCAAGACACTTTGCTGGTATGGGTCTCCATCCCAAGTTCCTTATTCTGTTTGCTTCTTGCTCAGAAACCAGCCCTAAGGAGGAACCTTGCAGTTTCCAGGTAGTTGCCCTTTATTCAAATAAAATATATTAAACAGAGTTCAAAAAAAGTAAAAGAGAGAAAACACAATTGTGTTTGTTTTTTTTTTTTTCAAAGTAGGCAAATTAGTGGTTGTTACTGTTGAAAACCAGACAAAAGTCCCATAACAAAAGAGAAGTGTTGGTGGTGATAGTGGTTAAAGTGAACTTCCACATGAAATACTGGCTGCTGCTGCAGCATATATCTGAGTGGCTGTTATGTCAGCACCGAGTCAGCATCTAATGAGAGCCAAACATGAATACAAACAGAATTATTACTGTTATTATTGTCATTATTCACTAACAACTGAACAGTCACACAGGCTATATTAGCAGTATGGAAAACATTTCCCTCAATACGCTGTTAGTCTTTAAAGCAATGCAAAGAGAAGCTGTCGTGGAAGGTAGAGGGAAGTGGTTGGGGAACCAGAGCCAAGGGAGAAGGAGAAGGTGTTAGAACATAATGGTAATATTTTGTTAGCTGATGAGGTTCATGCGTAATTATAGACGTGTGGCTTGTCAAGTTACAGGGCCATCTAGAGTGCTTTCTGGCCATTTGTATATTTAGTGTATTGTAAGCAAAAGAAAGGTTAATTTAGCAAAAGGAGATTAGGGAGATGAGCTGGCTCCTGGTTAGAGGAAGGATGCACCAGAGAGATAGGAAGGACATGAAAGGAGGTGTGGAGTTGTTCCATGAGGTGTGGTATTAAGTGCTGAAAGAAGAATAAAGAGCAAAGGCAGTTTTTCCCATTATTGTGTTTCCAAGACTCTGTATCCCTGAGGCTAGCTTGATGAATCTATGGCAAATGACTTCTAAATATTCAGGAAAAAATGGTTGACCCAAATTATCATGAACTTGCTGAGGTGGTGCAGACAGACAGAAATGAAAGCATTGCCATATACCAGTCAAAGCCAACTCTGAAAAATAAAAAAGAAAATAGCCCACTTACTTTTGGCCAGTTTTTAGTGAATCTATCTACTTGTTCCAAACATTCTAAGAATACATTAGTGCAAATATAATCCAAATATCTATCACAAGAAATAAAATCTTTTCTTGACTCACTTTTATATCAGCTCTATGATAGCTCTTTCACTAATATTAATATATGGAACTGTACACAGAACTTTGGCAAAAAGGAGGATGAGATTTTTGACAGTAAAATAAATTATGATATTATTCTTTTCATGTTCAAAAACTAGTGGCGTGGCAAAAAGGTGCACATCTAGCCTGTGATGTGACAGGAAAGTATGGATCTGAAACACCAGATCCTTGTTAAGTGGCAGGCTGCATTTCACTGTTTTCTCTGCTTAAGTAACATGATAACAGGGAAAATTTGAAGTACAAGCCCTTGGTAGTTAATGTTGTCAGACACATCTATGCCTTGAGGATTCTCTGTTCACAATCTGCTTTCTGTTTGCTTCTGATTTAGAAAAACAAACAAACAAAAAACCTCCTCTTTTAAAATTCTTCCTTTTATTTTCATTTTACTAATGAGTACTTTGAAAATTGAAGTCAGTTCATATGAAGATTATTGGGGAAAAAAAGGGGTCAGAGAAAAACAACCTATGAAACTTTACATATCATCAAGTAATTTTTTTCCTTGCATTCATAAAGTGAACTTTGTTCTTTCTCAAAAAGGAAACTGAACTATGGTTTTGTCTTTAAATTACATCGTTAAAAGAGAGATAAGAACCAAACCCAAACCCTGAAGCAGAGGGATAGCTCAGATACAGATCTAGATCCTAACTTTTCTACCCAAGGTTCTCTTTAGTTAAAATATATATGCAAGATTTTGAAGCATCCATATGAACATGTTTAAACAACCACCACATATCTCTTACAAAAGTTGCCTTGTAGTGCATCATGAAAATAAGATCTTTAGTAATAAAATATTCCAATCAAGCTTTATTTGATTTTGTTTATCACGATCCTATCTGTAATGTAGGTATATGTTAAACATTCCTTTCCTATTCATCTTCCTTTTTCTGGTCTTTCAGTTTACCTTCATGTATACATTTAATGTACAAGGTTCAAAGAAAACAAAAGAAAAAACCAAAGTCTTCCTTTCCAAAAGCCCACAACAGTAAATGTTCAAGGTCTCAATATAGTCTCTGAAAGCTCACCGAGAGCTCACCAGTTTTGCACATGCAAAGGTGGATTTATGCATATGAACCACAGCTCTATCCTCCAAAAATACCAAAGCATAGAATCGTGCACGTCAAAGAGGTGTAGTAGGAAATAAGATTAGCCCTAAAGACCAAAACCACAATCTTGAATACTAAAATTTTGGAGATTATTTAGAAAATTTTCTTATAAAACTGATTCCTTGAACTTTATAGTCATAATGTGATTCAGTAACTAGATTTTGTTACTATGGCCCAAAGGCACATGAGATGGACTAAAAATGAAATGCATTAAATGCTTGGTATGTTTTACAACAAATACTGAGTGTGATCAGAGTGTTTCTTCATAGGAACTTTCTTCAAAGCTTTCTAAGACTTTTTCAGTTCTCTTAGTTGTGAGTCTTGAGGTTATCATCAAACAGACTGTCACCTGAATGGTACCTTACAGGCCACAGCAAAGTGGTCCAAAGTTGAGCTTTTTGTTGTGAAACAGATGCCTGTGTGTAATCAGCCTGCAGATGAGTTGTTTCTTTTGAGGCTTCTCTCAGCTCTATAGGCACCATAGGTACGGAAACAAGGAAGTGTGTGCTAGCTACAACTGAATCTACGTGGCCAGAAGAGATGCTAACACACTGCAGAAAAGGTCACATCTGAAAGTGAGCCATGGCAAGGATGATACCTTATGTGGGAGTCTGGCACAGACACCAGGCATGAACCTGAGACCTTTGCAAATTAGACAGATAAAGATCACAGGGCAATCTTTGGGTCAGCCATGGCTGTATGTGTAGACACACTGGCTCAGACTAGGACCCTGAAGCCCTGATAGTAATGCACGTTAAATGAAAGGGAATAAAAAAAAACCCATAACAGAAGACCCAAAGCTCACAGTAACATTTAAACAGGCTTTCAACATTCATATATTAAGTTTGTGCCTGCCCTTACCACCACTGGAGATGTAAAATAGCTGGTTGGAATGCAAAGCAGCTAATTGATCATACACATTACAAGTACAAGGCATTTATGTTTCCGAAGCAGCCGTACATGTAAAACAAGCCCACGTGCTATGTCCTACATGTCCTTTGTGATGTCTTGAAAACTCTGCCCACTTAGTAGTCTTTTGATTTTTCGAGAAAAGGATTAAAAATCCAGATTTTGTTACTCTTTAGTTGCAATTATCACTAGGTATTATTTATTTTAGATTACTGTATAAGTCTTTGACTGTAATCCAAGATGCAGTAATGATCTAAAATATTTAACATACTCTGCAGATACTTGTTCCATAAACTCCAAGCCCTGAAAAGCAGGGATTGTGTCTTCACTGTGTACATAACACACTTCAAAGAAAACAGACCCAGGTGAAATCTACATTTGAAGTTCAGCCATGATGGTAAAAGGGGAAAAATGGGGAAGAATCCCATAGGTAAATATGCCAAAAGAGATCCACCCTTTTGGACATGCCAGGAGGAGCTGCACTGAGCTTGTCTCAGCTAGAAGTCACTCTTAGACTTTGCATAGCTTACAGGTAGAGTCATGGCTTAGTAGTTTCAGTCTGTTTTGTCCTAGACGTCGTTGTTGTGTTTTGCGCAGAGTGCATGGCTTTACCAGAGGGAGGGCTGGGGGCCCCTTCCCCTGTGGATGCCCCCTTCCCCCATGGATCCCTTTCTCTTATGGGCTCCCCTTCCATGCCCCCTTAGTTCACTTCAGAGTTCTGTCCATGAACAACTATACAAATTGATATCAGAACAATAGCTCTGGTTGTACTACTTCAGGATTCAATCACTTTCTCTGTACTGCTTATTTGCCTTTCCTGTGTTTGGAATTTTCATGTCATTTAATATAAGCTGGTCTCGAAAGATTCTGGCTCAAAGAAAAGAGAAACTCTTTATATGGTTGTTAAGATTCATTGGGCTGAATGTGGAAATGGGGATCAGAGTAATTTATTTTCAGAGCACACCTGTAGTGCAATAAAATAATTCGCATAGAGTGCACTATACAGTGTTCAAGGTTCAAGGATTTGTAAATATGTTTTTCTGTAATGCTGGATTTGCTCCACAGCCAGGCCATGGGTCCTTGCTCTTTCCATTACCCCTGTTTACTCAGTGTGGTGAGGTGGTCATCGAAGAGAAGAAGAGCAGAGCAAATGACCTGCTTCTACTGCCAACTTGCTATGTTGTGGCTCAGTCAAAGCTCCTTGGGACTCCAGTGAGAGCTTTAACTAAGAGAGGCCTTCAGGGTTTGGTCTTAAAATACCACCTGATATAATGAATGCTGGTGAATGATTTTCTTTTTTAATGCATTAATCCCTTCTAATAGGACTCTCTCTAGAAGGAATTTTGCTGAACACCAGTCCACAACTACATCTAACTGTGCTGGCTGAGTAAAGTGTTATTTGCATAGTGCTATAACTCCAGAGACTTCAGAGGAACAGAATGGGATTGTGTGTACAGACACCTGCCATGCAGACATAGACATGTATTTGTGTACGTCTATAAAAATATATGTGATTATATACTCAAATGATGTTTCATCTGTGCTTTCATTTATAATGTACCATGTCGTAGTAGAGGGAAAGATCTCAAGATTTTTTAATTTTATTTTCCAAAATATTAGCTCAGCTAGAATCCCTTTTAATATGGTTTCCAGAGGAAATGAGGCTTTCGTGGTAATTCTGTGTTTTGGCTTTTACATATGGCCTGTAACAATCTTTGAGTTTCATCACCAATTTTTAATTAAATTTGATATGGGGGTAGAAGTTCCAGAGATATGAAATTTTTACAAGATTAATGAAAACTGGCTGCCAAGTACAGAAGGAAAATCCATTAATACTCGATCTGAAAGAAAGAGTGACGCTTGAGCTCACTGCTTTGAGACAATGAGATATTATGAATGCCCCAACCGTGGGAAAAACTTCAATCAGCACTCACATCTTACTAGACACTAGAGAATTCAACCACAAGATACACATTCATAGGAAACCAGGCTTCATTAGTTCCACAATTCACTTTGATACATGGAATATAATTAAATGAAAACTGAACATCTTATGTGTCCTTCCCCTTGAGGTTTCACACCCTTTAACCAGGTTTGTCTGTACACTGTGGAGATTTGAGCATTTGGCCCTGGACTAATGAGGAGCACGCTACTTCCAATATCCTGACACAGGATATAAGCATTACACTGCTATAAGCATAAATCTTCCATGAATTTTTAGCAAAGAAAGGCATATACAGGATTACATGAAGAAAATCCCAGTTTAGCTTTCATACAGAAAATATTGTTGAGCATAATGCTGTATGCTTCCAAGCAAAGGTGTGGAAGTTGTTAGTAGGACTTTGTAATCCTCCTGAACAAAGTGCTAGAATGATTTCCAAAGAAGGAACACCCTTGCATTAAGATAAAGGAGGTGACCTGAAAATTTTCAAGACACCGAAAAACCTGTTCCTTCAGTAATACACAGAACTTTGGCAAAGCTTAGGTTAAAGCTAACTCCAGTCCTCCTTCTGTGATTAATGTCATATTGTAAATCCTCCTTCTTAGGCACAATTGTTTCTACAGGTGATACTAGAAATTAGGTAAGTTATTGAGGTTGAGATAATTTATTTAGCTTCCAAAACTGGAATGATTGATTCATTAAATTGTAAAGGAAGTTCCAAGGACATTATTTGAAAATAATATTAATGTTGTTCAGGGATACAGTGAAGAACAACTATCTGCTAGACTGCGACAGGGAAAGGACATTTTAAAGGAAAATAGCTAAAATCCAGGTCTCAGGAAGAGTCTGTCAGAGATCTTCTTTTCAGATCTCTAATGTGCATTGGTTTTAGTTACTGCTGGGGTGGAAAAACTATGCAAGACACATTATTTGGTTTATTTAATTTTACATAGCTTCAGTAAAAGTGTCATAGGAACTTTTGGGTTGAAAATTCACCTGATTAGTAATGAAGAAGAAAAAAATTAACTGAATTTTCAGGACAAAATTACACAGAAATAATTTCAGTTCATATGCACATTTTCCCAGACATACTTGTAAGCCTTTTGCAAAAGTTATTAAATCTATGTAGAATTCCAGAAACTACAGAAGTTGTGGAATACAATGACATAACACAGTACTTTTAATTCTGAGATAGCTTCTGAAAATGTGAATTCAGATCGATGGATTTAAGCTATGAAGTGAATATTGTAATTTTTTAAAAATAAGTAAATTCAATGACTAAGTTTCTAAGTGTGTTTTCCTAATCCTCAATTTTTATTGTTTTCGCAGAATAGCTGGTATTTTATCTCACCTCTATTTGATACTGTAATAAGGTCTTTTTCATGAATATTTCATTCATTCATACCTAATTGTCTTTAATGATTGAAACCAAATTTAAAGATAAAACTTGATACATCATCAACCTTTACAGCCTCAGAAGTGTATGTATTGACTGTCAAACATACATTATTGCTTAAAAGTTCTTACACATCAAGTATATAATTTATATACACTATAGGCTGAACATGTTTATAATCATGAGATTGAATTCAAATGCTTCCTCACACCTTCTCACTCACAATACTAAGTCACTTGGCCTTTACACAGGGCTGAAAAAAGTCTTCTAACTTATATAAATGTACTGACTTATATGATAATCATCTTTCATTTGGCCAGAATGGGACAAAAAGTATTTCTCTCAATTGTTAATGTTTTATAACCCGATATATCTACTATGCGAAATTAAATCCTCCTTTCTAGTGGTCACTGAATCACAGATTGGCTAGAATTAGAAGTGGAAAGTGACTGACAAATCATCCATGGTTTGATTTTGCCATTCTGTGCAGCTACAAAAAAACCAAAAAAAAAAAAAAATAAGCCCTAAACTACTTCAAGTAAAAAGCACCATTCTCTGTGATAAACTTAAACTTCCTAAGTCTTTGGCTTTTTAAGCAGTTGTCAGTAACCTCTCTCCCTTTCCCTCTCTAAATACATTGTGGGGGTAGGAGCGTGCAGGGAGGAGGGGGGAAGAAATAAATACTTGTAAGTTTTAAGTTACATGACTTATTTTAAATTACAGAAAAAAATACCAATCCAGGTAATTTTCAGACTGCTCCTTTAAAACCAAGGCTGTAAGTGTTTCTATTGACTCCTCTTTTACCAAAAAGGTTGCTGGCATGAGCTGGTAGGGGGTACAAATGTGCTCTCAGTGGATGTTTTTTCACTGGCCTCAGTGGATAAACAGCCAAGACCAGTGACTTTACCCTTCACAAGTCTATTTTGTATTTCATAACCTTTTTAATTCTAGGGTGAAGTCTAGTTGCATGCACATGCCATCCTGATGTCTAATGTTTTGTTTTTACAGACTTTGTGGCTTTCAATATTTTTGAACAGGAGTTTGGTTTCTTTTTTTTCTCCTGTATATATAAGAATTACAATCCAAAGACTTTGTAATGTTTAACAAATTACTTTCCCAATGTCCTCACAAATATCTTTGGTTATTATGTATATTTTTAAGCTTTACAACTTCACACCACTGAAAGATAATGCAAAACATCAAGAATACCCATCACTAGGGAATTTTGTATACTTTCATTGGAATGATTAGATTAAGCATGTGATAAATGTGACATTTTTCTAGAATGTCATACAAGTAGGTTTTTTGTTTTTAAAGTATAAAAAAGTAAAGGACAATTTTACTCATGGTGCTAATGCTAAGACACATGGAAAGGAAAGTATGTGTAAAAGCGGGAATGCTCTCTTGGGGGTGGTGTCACTCGAAAATATTGAATCTGTTACAACAATATCTGTCTCATTTACAGGATCGTTGACCATCTGATTTTTTGGTGGGTTGAAATGTATGATCTGTGATATTTGTTACCAAGAAGTGTTACAGACACTGCTGACACAGATCAGATAAGAAACTGGGTCAGCTGACAAGATATTCCCTGTAAGGCTACCTTCCTGTAACATTATGTGTATCCTTCTGTGTGAAGGATTTTCTGAGCATGCCTTGTAGTCTACCGTATAGTTTCATTTGCAATTATTGGAAAGTTCTTTCTCTCTCCTAAAAAAAAAAAAAAAAAAAAAAGAAGAACTTGTTTAAATCACATTTCTCTTTAAAGCAGAAAAAAAAGTAAAACTATTTAGTATTTCATTTCTCAAAGCTTGGCAGTTTTCATGTATTGCTCTGTCAGGAGCCTTGTCTTTTCATTCGGCTTCTTTTCTGATTACAGATTATTCATTTATGGATAGGCAGCTGTAGAAACTTGCTTCTTGCGTATGCAAATTAATCATGGTAATGTTTATCATAAGGAGATTTTGTGGCAGTGGAAAAGGGGTTGTGTCAACATGTTCTTGATTTCAGTTGTATCTTCTACAAATGGAATTGGCCTCCCTGCTTCACCTTCAGTGGATTTTTTTTTTTTTTTTTAACATTTACCTCTTGGACTAGACACCGCTCACTAAGCAAGCTGTTTGATTCATTTACAGATCATGATTTTGGAAGGAGCTGGCAGGATGAGTATCAATTCCAGCAGCAATCTACTCCACCAGCAGCCTTCCTGGACAGATGGATATTCCACATGCAATGGTAGGAGGAATTCAACTGCTCTGAGCCGTATTCTTTTTTGGGAGGCCGGGGGAAAGGGGCTGCTACACCTTTAAGCATGTACGAGTATTATTTTTCAGTAGTACTAATTTACCGGAGTTTCACTTCTGGTAAGAAAAATTTTCATTTTTTACTTCATTTGTAAAAAGCTGAACTTGCAATAGGGACCAGTTTATTGTTCATTTCCTTACTGGCTGTCTTTCTTAAAGTTTATTGGTGTTGAAAGTGCCAGATCTCTCTTCTCAGTCCAGAATTCTTTCTTTCGTAGCTTTACCCCTTGTGCTTCCTCTGAACCAACATTACCGTTTAATGCTAATCACCCTTCTGGCTTTCCAGGGGAATACTATTTTTGGTCCTTTGCTGTATTTGCTTTTTTGGTTCAAATTACTAGATAGCTTTTTAATTAGACTGGCATTAGAGCACTAGGTAGCTTGTGGCTTGTGATTTTTTATCTTTTTTTCTCCTTACTATTTTCTGATTATATATCTGGGTATATAAAAATGTATTAATATATATTCTTTCAGAATAAAAATATATATAAACCTATATTTCTATATCTCTATAGGTGCTTGACATAATTTTAGAATTCTTTTCATTATTCAATGAACAGTTAAAACTTAAAATCTAAGCGGACAACCATACGCTGCTCTTGTCCTTCTGATCCAAATAGTACTACAACAAAATTTACAATTAAAGTTCCCACTTAATGAAATGATTATTCTTTTTTATGTGTAATTTCTAAATACACAGGAATACATCAACATGTGCTTAATAAATGTGTTTTCTATAACAGTGTCATACAGAAAAAAAGTCATGCCTGAGTTTTACTCTTCCACAGGATTTCATGGAGGGAAATGGTGGGGGTCTATATCAAATTTCCAGGGTGAAACTCCTCAGGATTTACTTATGTTTTAGAGGGACAGGAAGCTCAAAGCTCAGACCTGCCTGCACAATAATTCACCACTACACTTACTTTTACCTAAGCTACTTTCTCCTCTCACTAAAGTATCTTTGCTAACATTAAGATTCTAGTGGCCTTTGAAATCACTTTACTCTTCTGAAGTGATAAGAATACAAATCAACCTCCTTTTCAGGGGATATTTGACAGCTCCAGCAAACCTTTTTTCTCTGACATACCACACTTTAAATAATTTCTACACTCATTCCCCAAATCCTTTGATGGGAGGATGAGGAACAGTCCTGCAAACTCCCTAAATTACTTACACAAGCCTTGTTGGCTAATATTGATAAAGAAAGCTAAATAACTGTGGGGATTGTTTTTGTGTTACCTGGAAACTGTGTCCTGTACCTCATCTGAAGAGACCTGAGGTCTAGTGCACCTGAGTTAAGGTGATTTCCTAAAATGTGCCAGTTCTGGTCCTTGTGGTCCTCTAGGAATATCCACTGTTGTCAGTATTTCTCACTGTGTGGTTAATTTTTTTCCTAGAGGAGACTGGGAACAGACTGGTGCCATATCCTGGAGCGAGGTCCCTGCAGAGCTAGGCCATGGCAGTTTCTCCTCCTTCTGTAATCTCTCATTCCCTCAGCCTTAAACCCTTCTTGCACTTGTGAACATTTTATCTCACCGTCACCTCTGTCTGGCATAGTCCGTTTTCCTCCCTTCCCAGGGAATAAATTGCACTGAACTCTGTGAGGACAGACCAAAGCAATCCTGCCTTTGCTCTTATCTTACATAATGATCCTATCCCATGTACAATTTCTTCCATTTGCACATGCAAATTATTGTCGTGCAATGACATACAACCAAGAGCAGTTTAAGAGATTGCCAAGAAAAGACTCAGACATTCTAACAAGAAAATTAGGCAGCTTCCATAGATAAAGATGAGTTTTACAACTACATTCAGAAACCACCTTACATGACTACAGCAATAATCTGCACCATCAGAAAGCCAAATCTGTCATGAAACCATGGCCCACACTGATAGGCTTTTACTGTGGAGCAGTATGAGAGTGCTTTTAACCTTCTTTTTCCTAACCCCACAATTAATATTTAGCCCCTACTAAGTTCTTATTCAAAGAAAGTTTTCATGTCACCTTATGAGAGTTTTGCAAGGCTTTTCCATAATTTTCTGATGCAATGAAATAATATTCCCACACATCCCTTTTCAACAGTATTCTGTAAAGTATCTTCCCTCAGATAATTTTGGTGTATTTAGCCAACATTAGTAAATTAATTCCTCCAAATCAATCAGCCAAGAGGTGTGTAATGAAATAATGCCCAATTTTTAGGTGGAAAACTGAGGTCAAAACCTCAGTCTTCCACCTAATCTTCACAATATCTTCTCCAGCAATAGCTACCGAGACAATGTTAAGGACTGAGAAAAGCGTCTTGATCTGTAGACTTCCAGGACATGCAATTTGGCTATAGATCTTATTGTGGATGACTATTATGCTATCAGAGACAGTAAATATTTTCTTTCTTTTCCAGTATCCAGTAGCTTCTATGGAACCCAGTGGCACGAAATACACCCGCAGTACTGGACTAAGTTTCAAGTCTGGGAGTGGCTGCAGCACCTCCTTGATACCAACCAACTGGATGCCAACTGCATACCTTTTCAGGAGTTTGATATCAATGGGGAACATCTGTGTAGTATGAGCCTGCAGGAATTCACTCAGGCAGCTGGGACAGCAGGACAACTGCTCTACAGCAACCTCCAGCACCTAAAATGGAACGGTAAATAGATATTAGAGAGAAACACGTGTATATTAGTCTAAAGTCTGAGATCTTCAGAAGTCATTTACGTTCCCCAGAAGCCTGCCTGGCAGATTATACTTGCTATGTTTGCTATTCTGCTTATAGCTCATTCACGGCATTGCTAAATTTCTTGGATATTACTTAAGGCAGAAATCTGAAGGATGAAGAAGAGAGGGAATGTTTCCCACTCCAAAATCAGCCCTCTGTCTCAGGTGTAGAAGTTGCTGCTTGGAGCTAATACATTTAATTCCTCTGTGCTCATTCTCATACTTCCTATCTGCCAATTTGCTTTCTTGCAGGTCAGTGTGGAAGTGACATGTACCAATCTCATAATGTCATTGTGAAGACAGAGCAAACAGGTGAGTAGCAGTTGGGTAAATTGTCTTTTGAAAAGAGGGGACCCCTCTTCCAAGGAAGACAAATCAAAGTGGCATTAAATAAAATGGAAAATGTATCATGCAGAATTAAAGAATTAATACAAATGTCAGTCAGTGCCTACATCTGAAGTTTCGGGTAATGCCACATACATGTGGCCACTTTTCCTGGGAGACCTCGGCAGTATCAGCAGTCTACATGGATGTTCAGAGTTGGAATAGTTTGAGGTGCTCCATGGAGGCAGCTTTGTAGATTACTTCATTCTGTGATTCATTCAGCAGATTTCAAAACAACTATTTTAACAACATGCTCCTTTAAAAAAAAAGGAAGAGAGAAAGGAAGAAAAAATATTTTGTTGTGAAGTGTTGTTAATGTTTGAAACATGAGGAGATTCCCAAAAACCAGCTTGGAAAGAAAACAAAATGTTACATTTTAATTTTTTCACCAGTTTCAACGAAACTGAAATTCAGGCAGTAGTTTGGTTTGATCAAATCTGCATTTCTGCTGTTGCAAGTCTTTTTCTGAGTGTGTTTATAGCTAGATCCCTTTCCTCCCAGGGCTTTGTTTAACTGAGAAAAGAACTTCAGCTTGATTCAACCGTCCTCTTCAGGCACAATTATTTACCTTGTTCCTTTGCCAGATCACGCCTGTCCATATCCACACACTCTCTATCCCCGTAGTCCCAGCCTCTTTGTATGTAGGTGTGCCCATGAGCCACGTTTTGATATCTCCTGGCAGAACAAATACTGATCTGTTGCATGTGGTGTCTCTGACAAATACTGTCAGCCTGTTTATCCACTTAAACTGTTGGAGCCCAGCCTCTCCAGCCAGGAACATTACCCACACTCTCCTTGCAGCAGGCAAGGATTGCAATCTACAATCCACTCCTGGTATATGGGAGATGTGCATGAGGCAGCCTTGCTGCTTTCCATAGAGGTAACTCCAGTAATCCTTTAAGTCCTGATTTATGAGATCCTGGTATAATATTATTTCCTCCTCCTCCTACTAGAGATGAGGGCAAAGCACCTCAGCTGTGCATCTTGGAAAGGACTAACTGATGGGTGGTTATCCTGGATGTGTTGAATCAGGAATGGCCTCGTGGGGCTCTGGTGGTACCAACCATGGCCAGTGGGAGTGGATTAAATTTCTGCATGTGAAGGATGAGGAATTGTGGATTAGAGCTGCTGGGAAAGTTACTCCTCATGAGGCAGGGACAGGGCTGGCGGTTTTGAGGGGAATCGCATTTCACTCCAGTAACCCATCACAGCTGCAAAGACATGGGTACTGAAAAAGGCCAAAATGAACAAAGGTGAACACTTTCCCTGTGTTCTGTCTGGGTAAGGCCTGTTTTCAGAGGCAACATTAGGCAGATCAGGTGTCCAAGCAAGCAAAGGGTGTGTGCTATTGTAGGAACGCAAGCTCTGGGCGCCCAAACATGCAGCTATTAGTTAGCATGCCTGCGAAATTCCTATGTCATCAGTGGTAACTTGGCCAAACATGATTATTTAGCTGTAACTCATTTTGGGGTTTTTGATTTCATTTATATGAACATGAAAAAAATTAGGCTTAACCTAGATTTGAACCTTATATCTCATCCCTTCTGACCTGGTTTCAAAAGAAAAAGAGATTTTTAAGGCTTCTGACCTTAAAAATGCACTGTGAAGGAAGTATCTTCCAGACCAGTGTACAGGTCATAAAGACAGTACTTCTGTTTTGCTTATATTGATCCATATGACCAGAAGGTCACTAAAAATTATTCCTCTTTAATAATGAAGGTGGTTTTTTAGGTTAAGGATGGGGACTTACTGTGCCCGGAATAAAATGGCCCTTCATCTAGGATTAGGCTTTGATGTTTCTCACTATGTGCTTAAACAATAAGCTGTGTTTCAGAGAGGACTTTCGAGTTCTACCATTGTAGAAATAAATACTCATCATAAGCATCCTTCTTTTTTACTAGATATTTGAAAACACTTTCATCTCTGTGGCTCCAACGCACTGTCATAATCATTAGGGGCTGAGAGTTCAGGACTGGATTGGGTAGAGTTGGAGTTGATCTGGCATAGGAAACCTCCTCCAAGGCCAGGCATAAATTATATACTAGTCAGGAGAAGGAAGAGCATACTACATTATTTCTAAAAATCAGTGCTTTGTGTAAATACATTTGCTTGACTATGCAAAGCTCCATGCATAATTTGAGTGAAAGGAAATAATTTTGTACATAGCCCCTTCACTTCTTGGTTCCCTTGGCAGCTTTTTTTTTTTTTTTTTTGCACATTTTATATTCTTTCAGTGCTCAATATTTACCTCTGTGCTGAAAAACATTCTTTTAGTGATCCAATTCTTTTTTGGTCCTTTACCTTCAGATCCGTCATTAATGGTGTCCTGGAAAGAAGAGAATTATCTTTATGACAGTGGCTATGGTAGCACAGTAGGTAACTAACACCACAATACTTCATGCATTCTGAGATGGCTTTATTGTTGTCTGAGGCTATTAGTTTAAATGTCTTCCTTTTAATTCCCAGAGTTACTGGACAGTAAAACATTCTGTCGTGCTCAGATTTCCATGATGACACCTAGTCACCAATCTTCTGGTAAGAAACTTGTAATTATATTTTTAATTGTTTGTCACTTGTCCCAGAGCTACTGAGATGTAATAGTCTCTGTGGTCTTCTGTTGTAGGATTGCATCTGAGCCTCTAGTAATTTTAAACCAAGCAATGATGATTCTGACAGATTTATTAGCTGTCATTATTACAATAGCTTTCTTTAAAGAAATGCTTCTGTCTTCTCTCTGTCAAGAGGAAGATGATCAAGTAATCTGTAATCTCCACATATCTTTTAAAGTGACTGAGTCAAAGGGGTAAACACGAGTGTCAGAGAGACAAGACATTCCAGCTACACCACGCTTTTCTGCGGTGCAGCACACGGGCAAACAGTGCCCCATTGCTCCCCAGAGCGGCCGTGCTCCTCGGTGAGCCCGTGATTCACGCTCAGCAGGCTGCTGGGTTTGGGGCCAGGCTCGGGTTGGCCTGGGGCAGCTGTAGGGCAGACACCAAGCCCTGTGCCCAAATGCGCTGGCACACGGGCTCCCTCCTGCAGCCTCTCCGAGCTGACAGCGGGCTGCTCGCTGAACCCGCCTGCCTTCCGTGAGGGAGAGCTCAGATCGGCCTGCCGAGGGGCGGGAGACAGAGCAAACCTGTTTGCTGGAGTGCCTGGTCAAAGTGCAGTCTGACCACACGTGGCAAAGGCCCTGTGGGCCCTGTCCTGGGGGCTGCCGCCAGGACGGAGGCAGGAGAGCAAGGCGGTGGGACAAGAGTAAAGCAGAGGCGGCAGGGGAGCGAGAAAGCGGGGAGCGAAAGGCGGGTTCTTCTTGGGAGGCCTTGAAGCAGAGATCTGAGGGAGAAGGCACTGGAAGTGCTGGAGGAGAAGAAAGGAGAGCGTGTTGCTGTAGACCAGCCTTGCACTGGGGCAGCCCTGTGCTTCTGCACGTGGGCAGTGGCCCCAGCCCCGCTGCCTGCCATCCCCTGCTCCTCCAGACTCTTGAGCTGGATTGGCCAGGTGACATACAGTTTAACTAATGCACTCAGCTACGAATTTACAAAACCAAACAAAAAAAAACCCAAAACAAAACAAAAAACAAAAACAAACAAACAAAAAAAAAACCACAAAAAAAAAAAAAAAAAGGAGAGAGGGAGAAACTTGACCAGAAGAAGAAAGCCACCAAACCTCTTAAAAAACCCCAACCAAACACCCTGTTTGCTTTCTCCACCACCTCCACCCACTCTCACAAGATGGCTACCAGGATTTCGGGGCTCTGACAGGGCTGGGGACCTGTCCAGATCCCGGCACGGTGTGTTTATCTGCTGACTGCTTAAGCCTAGAGCTAGGGTGGCACACCAAGGGCACAGCCTCCTGTAAAAACTAAATTTGTATATCCCGTAAAAAAATGGCTCATTCCTGAATCATATGCAAATAATGTGTAACCTTTTGTCAAAAGTTTTGCAAGATGGTTTTGTTGAAACTGCATCATAACTCTTTTCATCTGTCAGGCCCCAGCCTCCTAACATGGCATGTTTGAAACCAGTCTCCATGTAGGAGCTGTGGCAGAGCAGGAGGCTATTTACACAGCTGAAATCCAGAATAAATCACTGGCTAGGCAGAAGGCAACTGAACTTCCAAGAATAAATTTCCAGCTAAGTGGAGCATAACAAACATTTGCAAGCGAATTGTGGGATTTTAAAATGAGAAAGATTTATATGAGGGCAAATAAAGAACTGGGTCCTGCAGTCGTTACCTGGAGTTCCCACAGGCTTTTAATAACATATGGGGAATCATAATCTGAGGAAAGGCAGTGAAATAAGCCTCATTTTACTTCCCCCACACCACACCCCCCTCCAAGCTGAGTGAGGTTCAGGCTAGTTCCTGCTCTTTGAGAGTGGGAAGGCAAAATGACTCAGAGCACGTTTGCTGCTTGGGGGTCAAGGACAATAATTTATCAGACTTAGAATAGCAGAGGTTAGGCCTATCCCCACGGTCTTGTTCAGTTTATGTTTCCAGTTATGTATGAATAAAGCAAGTGTGTGAATAAGTTTGCATCTACCTTTTCACATGCAGTTATTGCAGTAGCTTGTGCAAATCTGACAAGTTTCTATGCAAATAAATATTTCCTGTGAGTCATTTTCCCATGCAAATGCCTGGTTTCCATGAAAAATATGATAATTGTGCATTCATAGAAGCTGGGAAAACATGCGTGGGACCTTAAGCTAAGCTTTGCTTTATGGGATTCAGGGACAAGGTATGCTGAAAAGCAAACACAGAAGGGGCTCCCTCTCAGGTCTATCCCACAGATTTTGTGAGACTTAGAGCAATCAGATGAAAGCTATTCATTAAGTACAAGAGCAGAGCCAGGCTGCGGTGGTTTGGGGGCGGGAGGGTTGAACGTGCAGACTGCGAGGTAGGTTACAGTCATGAAGAGGCAGAACTTTTTTTTTTTTTTTCATTTCTGAAGAAATGCTTGTGCCAGAAATCCCATTTCTTCTCTGGCTGGCTGCAGGTGATAAAGTACCATTGATGAGAAATGGCTTGTTCCTATGGCTCTGAGCCACAGAAAAATATATGCTTGTCCTGCTGCCAAAAACTCCTACCAGTGCAGCCCCTTTCCCCCACCCTGCCCCCCTAAACAGCAGCGCTTTGCCAGTTCATTATGTTTTAGTCAGGTAGGTGTTCTGTGCTTTGGTACCAGCACATACATTTCCCATTAGATCATCTCTTCAGAAACAAATAAGCCCCCAAAGATACGTGCTTCAGCAAAGACTAAGATAATGGGACAATTCAGGATTCCTTTTACAGATGTGATCATCCTATTTTTCTCTCTCTCACACACAATATGAGGTGAGGTATTTGTTAATCAAATTTAGCTTTCAAAAGCCAAATGTTTACCTCTGCATTCATTCTTTATTCATCAGTGGTCTCTTTGAGAAGTGTGCTGATTAACATATAGTACAGAAAACAAAACTCTCCCTCCTCACTTAGATTACCTTCCGAAAAGTGATTATCTTTAGAAGAGATATTTGTTCTTTTTTGTGGTTTTATTTCTTTCAACCTGCTAGTCAATGGAAAGCCTTTAATCAAATTTACAAATAGACTTCATTTTCCTTCTCTGCAGACTCTTCAGATGCAAAAAAATCGCAAGATCATACCCCAAAGTCCCACACCAAGAAGCACAGTAAGTCAACATCCATGCTTATAAGGGTTGGTTAGTTTATTGAAGGAAAAAGAAACAAATGAAAATCAGATCCTATTTGTGAGGGAAGAGGAAGTATTTTGAACGCAAAACATGTTAAATCATTATTGTGATTGAATTCTGAAAGGATCTGACTATCTAGTACTGCTTGTTTATCATGAGTAATTTTTGGACTCAATATTGTTAAACTTTTCAAATTGTTTTTATCAGTGATGGCCTATAGGGAAGCAACCAGAAACCAGCTTCCTCTGCCCTGTTAAGCTGGGCTAGTGGAGTGGAGTAAAGGACTGATGAGGAAGACCCAGGATTTAATCAGAAGGGCCTGTGCGTGGGCACAGTCATGCTTGTGCCTGTGCCTGCCAGGTGCAGCACGCACCGCAGACCCTGCTCAGCATCTCCTTGCAGAACTTCTCATGCACGATATCACAAGCAAGAACCTGTGCCTCAATCTTGCCACCTTCTTATCCCCTGATATGACAGTCTCTCCACTCCCGTCACCTACATTTTCTGCAAGTTTTTATTCAACCTGACTCTGAAGACAGGATACCATAACTGTGATTTCTGTACATAGTTCCATTAACGTACTTTACTGAGGTTTTTTGATGCTGTAAATATCCTGTGTATGTCTTTTCCATCCTATTTAATTCCCTGGTTATAATAGGAAAGCTTAGTATTGGTCTTTCACTGCATTTTGTGGTATTTGTGTTCATCCTGTTTCAATATGACCTCCAGACTGTCTCTTCCTGACTCTTCTTATTCTTGTTCTGTTGCTTTGCCCCAGCAGAACTACTGAACTTTATATCTGTACACAAATATCTCGGTGGTGGTTTGTGTGTGTGTGTGTGTGTTTATAAAAAGGTTGTTCATGAAAGGATTAGACAGGACTTGTCTGAAGAAAGACCTGTGAAGAACTGAGGTCTGTCAGCTTGTTCAGCTTGCAGAAGAGAAGGCTGAAGGTTGACACATCCCAGTCTCCAGCTTCCTCAGGGAGGGCAGTGGAGGGGGAGGTGCTGATCTCTGTCTAGTGACCAGTGATAGGATATGAGGAAATGGAGTGAAGGTGTGCCAGGGAAAGTTCAGACTGCACAACAGAGAAGGTTCTTCACCCAGAGGATGGTCATTCACTGGAACAGGCTCCCCAGGAAAGTGGTCACAGCACCAAGCCTGACTGAGTTCAAGGAGCATCTGGACAATGCTCTTAGTCATGTGGTTTAGTTCTAGAATGTCTTGTGAGGAGCAGGGAGTAAGACTTGATGATTTTTATAGGTCCGTTCCAACTTGAGATGTTCTGTGATTCTAACATCTCAGTCAGAGCCTGGGCATATAAAACAGGTGACATTGGCAGTCTGGACTAGTCCCCTTCATCTCCAGTTCCTCCAGTACTGCTCCGTATCATGACCATAAGTTACTGATGTTCAGATAGGTTAGATCCACAACGTTTTAATGGGTCTAGAAAACAATTACAATAATAAAGAAAAATATTGGATTAGTTGACTGAAATCTAATTCTACTTATACTGCACTGCATACCATTTCCAAGTTACCTTCACATCTTTGACTAGCTTGTTTCCTTCTTAATTTGGTCTAATTGCATGCTTTTGAAGTCAGACCAAAGGACTGCTGTCTTTCTGGCTCACCTTGTCACTGTCTTTGTTATTCTTCATTTGTAAACTACTTCATCTGATTTGGTGGATTTTTTTTTTTTTTTTTGACCTGGACTTTCTGGTTCTATCTTTATAGTAACTGTGCTTAAACTGAGAGGTCTACCTGTTGAACTTGGAATCTGTCTTTTCTACACCATGGTCAAACTTTTTGGTTCCCTTTTTACATACAATTTTGGCTGGCCAGTTTTGTCACTGTCCTTCTATCCACTCTACACCTTCTTACTTACTCATTCATGCAGAATGGCAGTTCACCTCCTGTGCCTTCTGTCTGTATTTTAAATGCATGGAGGTTCAGTGCCTGTTTCACGGTAATCTGGCTGTTTCATATGCCGCACAATAATATCAGGTTACATGCTGTGCTGTAGACAGGGATCAGGGGAAATGGGCAAATGAGATGAGGGGAAGGCTTAAACATGTTCTCTTTAGGGCAGGAACAGTGCCAAAGGCAGAAGGAAGCAGTGGGTGGTTTGGACTCTGCTTCCCCTTGTTGCTGGGGCTCCTACCTGCCTGCCTGAGGCCGATGCTTACCTGCAGTCAAAAGGCTGCCAGTGTTTTTCACCTGTATATCTCTGAGGTGGGGGTCCTGTGCTCCAGAAACTATGGCCTGAGTGTTCAACCTTTGTAGACGGCATAAAAATTGGAATCATAGCCCAGAGAGCTCTTGAGACACTCCTTCCTGCCCTCTTTCCTTTTTCAGACCCTCGAGGAACTCATCTTTGGGAATTTATTCGAGATATTCTTCTCAATCCTGATAAAAACCCAGGATTAATCAAGTGGGAAGACCGGTCAGAAGGTGTCTTCAGATTTTTAAAATCTGAAGCTGTGGCCCAGCTGTGGGGAAAGAAGAAAAACAACAGCAGCATGACTTATGAGAAACTCAGCCGGGCTATGAGGTGAGCTGATGTTGCTGAGGAAGACTGTGGCACATACACAGACCAACTGGATGGAGAATTTTTCTGACTTTTAGAAATGATTTGTCAACAGCAGAAGTTGCTTTCTTTGACAGTCTTTCACACCAATTTTGTAATAATTTGTATAATTATATTCTTTTCTTCTCCTGTTTCTCTAGAATATATGATATATATATAACCCAAATAATTGTTTTTATATCTATAAATTCTGTTTGGCTCCATCCAAACAACCAATGTAGGGAAGGAATATGGTTGCAGAAACCTGAGAATATTTAAATGGTCCAGTAATGGCTGGAGACCTTGTTGTTTCCAGCAGCATTCTGAAACTAGGCATTGTCCTAGGAAACTAGGACACGTCCATTGTCTTAAAATAGGTGTTAGGATTTTCTTTCCTCTTTGATTTAACATTTTAAGAATTTTTCCATAATCTCTGAAACTTCCAAATGTATTTTTAAAAGGGCTGAGGTTCTTTCCCGGTCTGATTTTCAGATCCTGGCTTATCTGGAAAAAAACCCCGTGAAATCTCATAAGAGTGTATGATAAATCCAGCAGTATGCTTTGACCTGAAACACAGTGAAATTCAAACTCAGAAGCTAATTAATATAAAGGAAAAAGAAAACATCCATTTTTCCTTCTCTGTCATTCACTTATAATGATCTTAGATATTATATATATATCTCAATAGAAAATCAAGACTTTTAAAACTAGATAAGGGATTGTCTAATTGGCAGTGGCCTTTTAGGACCACAGGTGAATTTACTCTCATATCTTTTTCTGTTTTTATTTTAACAGATACTATTACAAAAGAGAAATCCTTGAGCGTGTGGATGGTCGGAGATTAGTGTATAAATTTGGAAAGAATGCCCGTGGTTGGAGAGAAAATGAAAATTAAATAGATAAAGGAATAACATTTAAAACACATGGATGTAAATATTCAAAGACTATTTTCTTATATTTATCAAACTGGGGTGAGAAGACAATTCTACTTCTGTTGGGAAGAAAGAACATTATCATTATTGGTGTTAAAATTATTTTATTTGAAGTATGTCCTGTATGGGGAAAAAATGTACACAGTTTTCTGTGATATAAGTTAACATTATAGAATTATGAATATTTTTCCCTTCTTGTGAAGTTTTCTTCTTTTTTTTTTAAATCATACAGGCATAATGTGATTTATGAGTCATGTAAAGAAAGGGAAGGAGCTAAATATTAGGGCATTTAGGGAGCATGATAATCCACTTTGGAAGGCAGCAATAAGTGGAGGAAACAGTAAAGCATCTCTGAGCCAAGTAGCCTTCTTCCATAGTCAAATGGTTTATAGCTTTCCTTGGCCAATACCACTTGTTCCTTCCCTCCTCTGATTTCTGAGTGTTTTAATACTTTGCTGGCTTTTAGCTGCTTTTCTTGAATTAGACAGTGGGTTCCTCTTCAGCTGGCTTATCCCAGCCACAAGAACAGTGGCTCTGCAAGGTGGCTGTCAGCATTTATTTGGAGAACCCATACTACCTCCACCACTGAGACCTTCTTTTGTGGGCAGACATTTAGGACCAGACCTTACCTGATACTCAGTGTCCTCCCTAACCTCCAAAGAGCATTCAGCTCACCTCAGGAAAAAAGCTAATTTTTGTTAACTAATATCTTTGGGGTGAACTGCTGGAAGAGTGTCGATCTTGGGGACCAAAAGCTGTTGAAGGAAGATTGTTTTCTGACTGGGAAAACTTATTAAAAGACACTGATTTCCCTGTAGGAATGTTAATAATCCTCTCACCCTCTTGCACTTCTAATTAAAGCTTTCAAATCTGTGCCATATGGAGCAGTGAGGAGGTGGGCAAGCAGAACGTTTATTAATCCCTTGGCATAAGGAAGAACTCTCCCCAGTTACTTCAAGCTGTGGTCCTCCTGGAAGGTCAAGTCTCACTTGGACAGATACTTTCAAAAAACCTTTGAGAAATGCAAAGCTAAACTATGTGTAAAATATTAGTTCCCCTCGCTTTCCTCAAGTCTAACTCTATACTGTACTTGTATTTGTCATTTGTGCTTGGGATTTTTAGTTGGAGGAAAAGCTCCATCAACATAAAGACACTGAGATTTTCGGTCTGGGTCAGTATTTTGGGTTCACCTCTAGCAGCACTATGCAGACACTGAGCATTCATTGGCAGCTTTTGCTTTCTCCAGCTCACAAATGCTTTCTGCTGGCACTGAGCATATGCAGAACGTAGGGAAATAAAAACTAGAGGAGGCAGCACTTCACCAGGTCACTGAGTACGTGAGATGTGGAAGCTGAGAAACAGGATTGTCTTGCTGATGTTAACAGAGGTGAAACTAAGATCAATTTCCAATCACTTTTTCAGGGATTAGAATTTGGAAATAATAACAGCGACTGAGAAGTCCAAGACTAAAAAAGAAAAATAAAAAAAAGGAAAATCAAGAATATTAAATCGATCCAATACCTATTTCCTGAGACATCTCCTGGGTTTCAATCCATATTAGCTTGAAATAAAGCAAGATACAGCTGGAGGTTGCAGGATATTCAATTTTTGTTTGTCTTAAAAGGAAATAGAGATGAAACCAAGAGACAACAGAAGTATCAATATGAAGTGTATAAAACGTGCTTAGCAACAATTTGTAGGCAAACATGAGAGCCTAACTTGTTATCTACACATGTAGGGCATGTTAAACAATAGCACCACCTCCTACACTGTGTATGCGAGAGCTGTCACCATCAATTAACCATACATGACAATTTTTACTTTTCATAACCTGGGTGGAGAGAGCTTCATCTTATTTACAAATCAAATAATAAGCCTATGTACTTCAAAGCATTTTTTTCTCTCAGTCTATCTCTCTTTGTTTTTGTTTTTTTTTTTTACTGTCTGTGCTAGCCTTGCTTGTTTTTGCAAACTCAATAATTTCCTTTTTTAGCTTTATTTGCTACATTTCACTTCCTTTACCATCATTTTGTAGTTCATATAAAAAGGATCAGGCCACCAGATGAGAAGAGCACTTTCACTTTGCTCCTAAGACCATTTCTTCCCCCTACCTGATGGTTATTTGTACCCCTTTGCTCTATGTGCTTCACACCACCTCCACACCTTGGGTGAAAATCTGAGATCACTGGTACCATCATAAATCTGCAATGCAGTTGTACCTTATCTTAGGTTAACATATATCTTATAGCAATGGATTGTAATACTTCACAAATTTACTTTCTACCTGATCTCTCACAAAATTTCTTGGGAGATAAAATGAACTTGTGATATATGCGTGTCACCACTTGGTTGCTGAGCAGCAGCTTAACCTGCTTTTAAAGATTTTGAAAGATAAAACTGTACTTAGAAGCATTCTGTATAAATTGAGAGAGTGGTTTACATTGGGGTGCAGTATAAATGGTCTTCCACTGTCACATCTTTCAGCACGTGGAAATCATGCAAGTTTCTGTTTCCACCCTGCGGAACTTTGCAGTGTTGTAGTTATTTGTCATTCAGCATTACAATAGCACAAAGTTGGAATAGAAGCCAACCAACATTTACTCTGTTTTACAAACCTTTGCCTAAGACAAACACAAAGGACTGTTTAAAATTACAGTTCTTGCCAAGGACAGATGCAACCAACCAAAGAGAGTCTTTTTACCAGACCTAAGCAAACGGAGAAAATGAAGAGATGAATTTTTATGTAAATTGCTATTTAAACAAAAAGCATTTCTGATTGCTCTTTTATTTTGTGTTTCAGAGGCTGAGCAATCATATTTTTAGATGTATCCTTTAAGTTAGCAGCTGCTGAACTGGTAGCACCATGTGTATAGATTTTTATTGTACCATAATTTTTCGTATGTATAAAGCTCTAGATAGGAAAGTATATTGTATTTATACAGTCACATGCAAATCACAACGTCAAAGGGTTGGCATGAGCACTCTCAATATTTTCTGCACAAAATTAGAGCAACTTGCTCTAAAAACATCCTGAGAAACTGTATGTAGGCTGTTGAACTACATAGACATTAAAATGTTTAGTTACATTTTCATGTTTCTTTCTGCAGCACATTGCATAATTCCTGCTTGCTTCTCACAGCATCATCTTCAATGTCTACGTGTGGAAACAAATCCAAGTTAGATATTTCACTATTGCCATTGTAAATTCCAGCTTGGAGACAATGTATTCACAAAATGGTTCTAAAGACTGTTTCTATTTTTGTGAATATGATATAAATTCAAATAAAACACTCATTAAAGAAATTATTTGATTAATGTTTATCTTCCCTTTTTTATGTGTTGTGATTGGAAGTGACTAATGTGAATGATTTCAGTACTGAAGAATATTTTAATATTTATGAAAGGACTGCTGTAACTACAACAAAATCTAATAGCTTCAATTTACTAATATATTGAATACCCAATCTTTTGCGAAGATACTCGGTTTCCAAACCTGTTTTATGTCTCACAGGCCTCACCGAAATAATGGATTATGTCAACACAGCTAGATTGCCTTTCTTGTTTGGCTGCTAAACTTACAAAGACCTGACTTCAGCACTGATTTAACTTCAAGGTATTTTGAAGTTTGTGCAAGGGCTAGGCTGATTAAGGATGTCATTACTCAAACCGAGTGTTTCCTTTACTGAGTCAAAGCAGCTAAAACGATGAAATCCTGTCCTTCATACTATTTTTCCATCTAAGTGGTGGCTATGAAAAGGGGACATCTCTCCTGATTTACTCTGCAGCTTGAGGTAAAAAAGGGAGAATGCTTACAGTTAAAAGCAAGTCAAGGCAGACTCCCTGGGATTTGCAGTCTGGGGGCTGTGGCCGTGCCAGCTGGGTGTGAGGGTGCCGTGTGTGGCTTGCGAGGAGCCACCCTGTAGCCCCTGTGTTGTCCTGCTGGGTGTCCCAGGCTGGCAGCACAAGGTGGTGCAGAGCAGCCAGTCTGACAGAGAGACCTGAGCCTGCTGCTGTGCCAGCACATCTGGAGCTGGGCTGGAATCTCAATCAGGAGCTTCACTGCAATAGGACAAGCCACACCATCCTGCTCTACCATCTGCATAATTTGAAGCAAGTGAGTGGTTCCCTTGCCATTGAAATGATGCATATGGGTGTTTTAGGATGGTGGCTCTAGGAGTGTTCAGTCTATATTGAATCAGCCTGTATTTGAACCTGTAATTTCAAAGGGGCTCCAATGTCCACATAAATAGGAGAATGGTTTTGAATTTTGAACACAATTACAAACCCCAGGTTTAGTGTGCAAAATCAGTGTCCCAAGAGTGGTCATAGTTTGAGAACCTCGGAGTCCCAAACTAGGTTTCCAAAGGAATTGGAAATAGATTTCAGGCAAGTTCAGACTGAGATTTAAATAAGCACAGCTGGTTTTCCAGTAAATGGTTGGGGCTTTTGTTTCAAGCAAGCTGAGGCCAATACTTGAAAAAAACACAGAATATTGTTTGGAAACATGCAAATAAATGCACACCTAATTAACTCCCCCCATCCCCCCAATTAAAAAGAAATAAATTCAAGCAAACCAAAACTCTTCCTTGGTTGTCACTTAAAACCAAGGAAAACTGCAGCATTCAGCTGCAGTCTAAGACCACATGAAATAAAAATTCAAGGCAAAATTCAGTTTACAAATCTTATTTAAATAGAGAATAAATAAGAGTGCTGTAAACAGACTCTACCTACATCTTAATGTGACATAAATTTGGGTGCGTGTTTGCATCAAGGACAAGTGAGAATTGCTTCAGGTAAGTGAAATCTGGTACTAGCAAAAAAGCAAAAAGGTGATTAAGAGTTACCAGTACTAATAGCTTCCAATAAATGGGTTACTTACAATAATTTGAAAGATAGGTTACATAGGTTATCTATCTGGATTTTCAGTATTTTCTGCCTTGCTGATGAAGATTTGCACAATGCAGTCTAAGTCCTAAACTTTGTGCAAGCCAAAAATTTTCTCCAACAACCATCCTTTCCCCAGATATTTAGCTTCTTCAGTCACCTGAGTGTTAGAGAAAATAATAGGGAAAGAAACAAATAAAGCAGGAGGAAGAGACTGAGTCAATGACCAGGTCTTAATGTACCAAAAGTTCTGTGTGGAAATACAAAGGCTGTATGTGCAAAAAAAAATTTAATAACATCCAAGTCAGTCTATTTATAGTCTTTCCATCAGAGGTTGGTTGCAAGAATTAAACATAAATTAGTGTTTACAAGTTTAATTATAACTTTTAGAAGAACAAGAAATTATAGCAATATTTCTGTGTGTACTGCATCATCTTGTTTACCTAAAAAAATTAATTATGAAAAATGACTGTAGCATTTCTGCTGAAGAATTTCTGCCCTCTGTATTCAGTGCTTTCATCTTGGTTTGAAATTCAATGATAAGATTCAGTCCCAGTACAGGGATTGAAGAAGGAGATGGATGATCTGTATTGTTGTAGCAGGTATTTCAAAGCAAATAGGCAAATTGTAGCTTCTTCTTTCTAAATTTTTCATTCCTTATTTAGCATTTATACTGTCCCTGGGAACAAGATGTGAAGTTGGGGATAAATACCAGTATCAGTGACACATCTTGTGAATTTTGCAGAGGAGCCTCCCTATCCCTCTGTAGGAGTGGTGAAGAGAGCATGAAGATTGTGAAAGCCCCCTTCTTATACCTGAGAATGTTGAGAGGCTGAATACAACACCTTAAAACCTGCTTTCTCAAGCACCTGCTTGTGTTTTGAAAGCTTTGGACAATAATGAAGCCTTCAGCATTGTGTGGCAAGGGGATTATTGTACTTCACAGCTCACTACGGAACGGTGCAGGATGGCCTCATAGCAACCAGAGGTGAGGAGAAGTGCTGTGTTTGAATCCATGCTGCAGCCTCTGGAGACTGCAGGACTCACTCTGTACTGAGGTCTAGTGCCACTGTACACCTTCATCTGCATTTCTCAGATGTGCCAAGGCAGAGAGAGGCTGGAGACTTTTAAGAATGCATCCCAAATGCTTTTGTGAGTGCTGCAGAAAGGTCAGATGGTTACTGACACTGCTGAAGTTCCTGGAGGTGATGCTGACATGAGGATGCTAAGACACAGCTGCCAGCTAGAGAAGTGGTCTGGGAGAAGGGGACTGTCACTTCTTCAAGTCTTGCTAGTTTTGCTCTCTATTTGTCAGCTTCTGTCTCCATTTTTTTCTCACATCCCCTTTTCCCAAGTGGTATGGTTGTTATATCACTGGCTGTACCCATGGAAACTGCTCTTTCCCTGGAAGGGGATGTAAAGTGTTTGTCTTCTGAGTCAGCTTTCATGGGCTAAGACCAAACACTTTGGCTCTAGTTCACATCTTTATAGGCTGTTAATTTGCCAAGGTGGGGAAATTCAGAAGTGCAATCCAAATCTGTAACTAGGGGCTCTCTTAGGGAGTCAATGAATTTCAGAAGGGATGGAGGCTCACACCACAGGTCTGATCTTGCCCAGCCTCCTGTGGACTGTGGTACTTCTCAGCACAGTCATCCCAAGAAGCCTGTGCCCAAACACTGACAGAAGGAGAAACAACATTCACCACCAAATACTCACAGACTGGAACTATATGCTGTCTAAGATCCCTGTATTTTCAAAGAAAGCTTAAATAGACAGATAACTAATTAAAAAAAAAAAAAAAAAAAGAGGAGAAATCACCTTGAATTTCATCCTGCCCATAGCAGATAGAATCATAATGTCTCAGGTAATTAGCTTTGCCTGAGATGACAATCGCTCATATTAGGAGTATATAAAATCTAGGAGTTGTGATGTGAGGCAACCTGCATCTCTCCACGCATCCTTCTACAATTCCCTCTGTGCTCCTGTATCTCTCTCTAAATCGTACCTCCTCTCCTGGGGAAAGGCTCACCAGAGCTTATCAGATTCAATTATTGCTGTTTCATATCAATGTTCTCATGTGAAATCAGAATACAAATAAGCGAAGACTACCTCCATACCCCCAAACAATTACAAATGCCGATGATTCACCAGTTATTCATGCCAAACCAATATTTTTCAGTATTTTATAGTTCATGAGTGAAACATTTCAGCATGTTCAGACTGAAATCACTGACATGCCAGAAGGCATTTCATGGAGAAGGGCACTCTGCATGGGGACACACGCAGCTGTCATGCAATCACATTTGTCTTATGGACACTTTTTATTTTTTCTAGTATGTTTGGAGGTGAAGGGTTAATAAAAGTTATATTTACTTTCAAGAATGCTTAGAGTTAGATGATAAAGCTAATCCAGTTTTTTACTTTGCTGCCACTGTATGACACACACAGGCACTTTGCCCTCCTACCTCCCCAGACTTTCCATCTGATGTAATTTTTATATACACATAGAATAAAAAATTATGTGGTGGTGTTAAAACTTTTTTTTTTTCTGATGTGTAGAAAGAATTTAATTCACTATGCATGGATAACCCATTTGTTTATACTCAGGTTAAGAACAAAGCCAGCTAATAAGCTTTGCTGTCACCTTAAATAAATGGTTTCACAAGATAATGACTCCATGCAGCTACGCCCAAGGGTCATCAGCATTTTTAAAGACTCTTTATGTTTCAGAAAAAGAAGTCACACTTTAAATGCCAGCAACACTGCGGGAGAGCTATTAAAAACTGGTATTTTGTTTGGATATCAAGGTTAAGAGTTACTGGGGACCTGTGGCCAGAGAGGCTTTAAGAAGATCCGCCACTCCAAAGAGGGTGTATACCAGCAAACCTTTCCTCAGCTTGGAGGAAGGCAAGGCTGGAAACTGAGCCTTATCACAAACATATGTCCCAGCTCATCCACCATGTGAAACACCTTGAGCTTGATTGCAGGTAATAGTCGTAGCCTGTTCGAGCTGAATTGAAATCCTGCTGAAAGGGCAGCTCTGGCTCCCCTGTCTTGTTTCTCTGTGCCTGTTTGTTGCCTAGTGTTCGTACCAGCACTGCCAGATCTAGAAGTTATTCTGAAATGAAAAAGGGTAAGTCTTTTTGTTAGATCTCCATATGCTGAGGCCACAGGATCATTAGTCCCAGCTCAAGGGAGCAACTGGAAACCTGCAGTCAGAGGAACAGGAGTAGGAGATGACTTCTTACCCCTTTAGCAACTCTTTTAATTAGATCAGTGTAAGCCAATTTGTGAAAGCTCAAGTGATCACCTGCTTCATGGAGAAACTTCCTGTGCATGGGTGTGAGAACCTAGGAAGGGGACAAATATCTAAACTAACAACACCTTTCTGCTAATTTAGCATGTTAATGAGATAATTTTGTGTTTTACTTTTATGATGATTCTCTGGCCTTAAGAGTGTTTTTGTTTGCCTAGCAAAGCACAAATCTCCAGGGACCAGTGATACTGGGACATGAAACTCTCTTAACACAAAATGTGGCCATCCAGGGGTATTGCAAACTTCCTCTGCTAAGCAACACAGCCAAGTTTTCTGGGGAGTCAGTAACGCAGGGTATTTATTTGAGAAAGATACCTTCTACTAGTGAGTGTTCTCAAAGGATGGTGAGGAGGTCACATGAGTCACAAGGATCTCTGAAACTCTGATATCCATGCCTGAGGAGTGAGGGAAGAAAGGGGATCAAAATTACTGATCAGTGGGCTTCAGGAGATGTTGGTGTTTTTCATTTGTATCACCAAGATAAAGAGATATAAGTGGTGGAATATAATTTTAAATAGGAGAAACCGCAAAGATGAATTTTGGGAATAACTTCTTGACTGTGCAACTTGTCCTTCTGAAGGGCAGGTTGAGTAACTGGAGGTGCTTGGTCTGCAGAGCTGCTCTGTGCTCACTATGCTGCAGTGCACAATCAGAATTAAAAACTATTATAACTGTTATGACTGAAATTGCAGCGTGATGCATCAAGTCCTTTTGAACTCTGGATGCTGCCTTTGCCTATTAATATCTGAGAACAATTACCTCATGTCTCCTAAGGGAAGTGGTTGAGGCCCCATCACTGAGCACCAGTAGGGCCTGATTTTCAGAGGCAGTGAGCAATAAACTACAGATTACAAACTGGTGCCAACAGAGGGATAGGATAGCTGTGACCTGTTACGTGTTTTTTCAGTTTCAAACTTTTGGGATTGCACTATTTGTGTTCACCTGATATGGTAGTAAATATATTTTAAAAAATACTCTGTAATCAACCCACACAGCTCAGTTCCTCTGCCAGTTCCCACACCTTCTTTCTTCAGCCCATTCAAAATGTTTAGTTTAAAAAAGCCCTAAGAAACCACAAGTGGAGTGGATCATCACACCTCTGCAAAGCCCTGGTTGCAGAAAATTAATTTCTTTTGGTTAGATTATTCCCAAGGCTTACACATCTGCCCAAAGGAGCGGAGAACGAAAATGCATCTCCTACCTAATGCTGAGCAGCAGCCACAGGTTTGGTTTTGGGTGTGGTGTCCAGGCCAGACATCTGTTCTGGACACACGAGCATGGGCACAGAGGTGATGTGGAGACAGCAATGCTTCTCTGCCTCAGGTGGTGGACAAGAGGCGATGGGAACTGCCCTGTGAGGAGTAGGTGCTGCTGCTTCCTTCCAGGAAAACTCAGGAAAGAAAATATGACTCCGAGTAAGTTTATGGGTTTATTTGAAGAAAGACAGCTACAATTATCCTTTTATATCCTACTTAAGGAGCTTGAGGTACCAAGAGGTCTATGGTCCAAATGTTTGGGTAGCAGATGGTGGATCCCTTTATAGCTGGGGAGGCTAAGATACTGCAATAACAGTGCCCATCCTCCCTTTCTTGCTATGTCCTGGTGAAAAGGCAGGTACATGCACTGCAGTGGAAAGGGATAGCATTGAGAGAGTTCAAGTTTTACTATCTTGAGGTGTTATGGAGTATGTTGGTTTTTATCTACCATATGCAATAAAGCATTTTAAAATAAATCCTAACTATGACCTGGATCATTACCTGCATGTGGAAACGTACCCATGACCCATGTGTCACATATGTGTTCATACATGAGTGGGTTTCCAGAGAAATTGTCCTATATATGGAATCCAAACTTGCCAATCACTTCAGGATGTGTCCTCTCATTTTCTCACTGGCAAAGGCTGATTTTTTCCTCTGGCTATTGTTTGGAGATAATGGAGATGGAGTCTTCATTCTTCTTTCCTTTAGTGTAATTGTAAATGTCTTTCTCCTAAATTCTGCTTTTGATAAACAGGGTAATGTGCTCATACCTCTCTGAAGCACTGTGTGCTTACTTATTAAGGGACTTTGTTGTGTGCACAGAAATAGAAAAAGACCTGTTTTGGTTTCAGTCACTTGGAGGGATCTTGTAGTGGATGGTGTCAACCATTCTAGACAGACACTCTGTAGTTCATCACTGTGCCATGATGTATCAAGACACAAATCTTTCTCAGTGCTTCAGGTGATTGCAGCTGAAGCACAAACCTGGCTTATGACAAATGTCTGTGTGGGAGATGCAGCTGCAACACCAGTTCTCGCTGAATTATTTCTGAAGTGTGATATGTTTGAAAAGACCATTTCTGCAATGCCTTTTGCTTTATTATACAGCTTTATTTTCTGCTCTAATGTGAGGAAATTAATAGTTTGCCACAGGAACCCAGTATAACCCACAGATGAGATAGCTTGGGTAATGGTCTCTGGAGTTTTTTTCTCATAAAATTTTAAATTTACTTTGGGCCTGTCAGTTTTATTTCACCATGTAGAAAATATAACCTAGGTACTGAGCATGGTATGAAAGTGGAGAATTTCTGCTAGTAGGTTTTTCTTGATGCATATCTCAGGGAAAAAATCCAGGAAAGAAATACTAGGTTCTTAAATTAATCACAAAGTTTTTTATGTTGGGTTGGTTTTATGCCTATTTTTTATCCAGAAGGCATGTTGAAAATAAGTAAAAGCAGCCATGACTTATGGCTTCTAAAATTTTAACATACTATTTTAAAAAATATATTGAAAGTTTTTAAAAAATAAACTACAACATAAAAAAGGAGATATTTTTTAGTTTGGAATAGATTTGTTTTATTTTTTTCTTTTTTCTCTATACCTATCTTACTAGTGAGAGCCTTTTGAAACTTTCCCACTGGAAATTTGGTTGGACTCCTGATCAACTTGCCCACACAAATTAAGATTAGAATAAAAGAAATGACACCTCAGAATGGAATGCTAAAAGAATATGAACTGAATGTTTCACATCAGCAGGTCTTTCCAAAATATGTTCAAATGGTTTGGGAGGATGTTTGAGGCGATCTTTGAGTTAACAGTGTGTTCAAAGAAGAAAATCAGAGCTATGGTAAGCAGAAAATGTAAAAACAGAAACTGTACTGTAAAAGGGGATGGTGAGGAGAAGAGGACCAAGTCAAATGTAGGTCAGAAAGTGTAACTTCAGCTCCTCCAAAATTGCTACCCATACTCTATTTGCAAAACACATGTAAAGCCACAATGGATTTCCAAGCACAATCCCAACCACTGTGTTAGCATGATAGGCTGGCATTTCTTTATAAACAGGAGAGAGAACATGTTGGGTTTACTGTGCTAGGCTTTTGACTGCTTCATAGATACTTTCATAAACAAAGTATGAAAACATGATCCTAATGAAATTACTCTAAACTGTGCTCAAACTAGTTGCAAAATTGTACTCCAGGAGTGGCTGTTAGTGATTCACTGTCAAACTAAGTTGAATTAAATGTGACTCCACTGTGATCTTTCGTGGGCCAAGTACTATTCAGTATTTTCATTAATGACTTTGCTTATGAAAAAACAGAGTCAGTTTGCTGAGTTTGTAGGTCATGCCAGCCAGCCCTTTGAAGGAAAGGGTGAAAATTCAGGACAACGATGATACACTAGAGAAGTGATAAGTAAATAAGTAAAAGGCCAATCCAGACAAACAAAGGCAAGAGCAATGGCTCAATAAGTTGCACAAATATGAGGTGGTAAATGACTTATTGTATGGTTGTTTTGTAAAAAGAAGGAATGCAGTGTTGCAGTGGATTACCTGCTATAAACAAGTTGGCAATGCCATGCTGCTGTGAAAAAAAATAGATGAGAACGTATAAATAGGTGTGACAGCTGTGAGATAACAACACTGCCCTTCCAGCCTACTCAGCAAAGTGGGACTAGCTTTAAATACAGCAACATGTTCAGCTTTGGACACCATACTTCTTTTAAAATTAAAAAAACCCAAAAAACAAAAAAAAAACCAAACAAAACCAGTTGCCTGGTAGTGCAGCAAGAAGGACTGGAGAGCTAATAAAGATGTTTTATGATGAAATTTTGGAAAACCAGGGTTATTTTACATACGGATGGTAGCAGTCTTCAAACATGTAAAAAGTTGCGAGAGAAAAAAAAGATGAATCTTTCCCCATTACTAGTGAGACAAAAAGAGAAATAACAAGCCAAAATTATAATGAATGAAATTTGGGTTACATGTACACAAGAGATTTGTGATGGTATGGATAGGAATCCCTAGCAGATATTTGTAAGAACAAGTTAGACCAACATCTTAGGGAATTAGGTAAGTAGAGATGATCTTTATTTTGGTGACGGATGAACTGGCATCATCTTAGATCTTTTCCAACTTGGCTTTTTATGACTCTGCAATATGTCTTCATGAATCATGTAAGCATCAATGAAACATTAATATCTCCATGAAAAAAATTTTTTTCAAAATCTTCCTACAAAGCTAAATGCATTGACAGTTCATAAGGTAGGCTTCTGTTAGGATTTCACTGTTCTGTTTGGTCACTTTTTTTCTATATTTTGCAAGAAATTACAGGCATTTCTTGGACAGAAGAGTAGCATGTGGACAAGCCTTTTAAAATAAAATATGTGTAGTATTCAAACTGGCTGCAGAAGACAAGTGGGAGAACAGCTCACAATGACCTACTCTGAGTCAGGTTTGAGCCTCACCTTTCTAACCTGTTAGGTAATTGTTTACTGTGTACTGATTCCCTGCAGGTGAGTGATAATGAAAGTTCAAATGTTAAAAGAAATTGAGAGGTGGTTCTCATTACACTGTGTAGAGCGTTAACCTAGATTGGTCTATACTGCTACACTGGCAGCACCATGTGCTGCAGATAACTGCCCTCCTACCTAAAAAAATACAACAAAAAATTTCCTGTATGCATATAACACAATTTCGTCACCCATCCTGGTGCAGTATCCTAAAATACCTTTCAGTCCTGTCTTCAAAATATTTTTGTCAGAAACAAAAGTACAATAATCTCACACCATTTCTATACACAAAAGAATGGCAGTCTCTATTTGGTGTTTGTGAGATGCTTATGTACATGCCTGTGTAGACTTGAGCTGAATCAACTTCCTCAATGACATATGAATAAATCCTGAATGCAAATGCATCTGCCAGATTCAAGCAGCTGCACTGCGCTGAGATTGTCCTTTCCTTTCATTTAGCTGTCATGAAGCACTCTTATTTCTGGTGAAATGCTTTTGCTGGAAGTGTTAGAAAATAAGGTTTAATGGGTTTTGTTTATTTGTTAGAAAAAAAAAAATTCTTAACCTTAAAAAATGAAAGGTGACATAGACATTTCTGGTTTGACAGAAAAGATCATCCATCCAGTTAATCAGCCTGCCTAGCTGGCTTTTGTTTCATGAAAATTGAAACTTTTAGCCAATCCATTCTTCTTGTTGACCAGTGGTAGACACCCAGTGAAAGGTGAATATGTGAAATCTGTTTCATAAGAAACAGAATGAGTTAAAGAAGTTTGTGCTATTTTTTTTTCTTTCATGTGTAGATCATCTCTTTTGCAATAGTTTCATTCTCTGGTTTCATTCTCCAATTTTAAACTTCATCTGAGTTCTCAGCTAAAGAGAAAAGCTGAGAAACCTTAGCATCGAACTTCCATATCACTATCAACAAAGCAACAAGGAAAAGAGATCTAGCCATCCAAAATGCAGTTGATAGAAACAAAATGCATTAGTGTCCATCTTCTGAGCTTAGTGCTATGTAGGAAGGTAGTAACAAAAGCCTGGCTGCAGCCTACTAAGATCAATTATCTGAGGATCCTCTGTAGTGAATGAACAATTTTTGTGTTTGCATGTGGGTTTGGGACATGCAGGATGTGCAATGCCTGTGTTGGGAGAGTCAGCAGACAAACACTGCAGGTCAGCAGCACACTGCACGACACTGCAGGAAGAGTAAAGATCCTATGCAAAGAAAGAGCAAGCCTATGCTGGCTGTGGTGTCAGATCAGATCTCTTTGTAGCAACAGCAGATAAGTGGTAATGACTAATTTACTTTGCACTACTAAGTTAATTCTATTACCCAGAACACGACTCTCTCTACCTTGACATTTGGAGAATTCCAGTGCAAAATCAAAAGAGAGATGATGACCCAAGAGTTAACAAGAGTGAAACATCTTCCTGCACTTGCCAGACCACAGCAAAATGAATTTGGCACTTGGAACTGTCATCCTCAGGTACATGCAGGGGTGTTGGGCTTGGATATATCAGGAATCAAGGACTCAGTCTCATGCTGCTATCTTCTGAGGATAACTTGCTCTCTTCCTGATGCCTAATAGGAACTGGGATATGCCTAATCAGACCAAACAAAAGATATAGAGATTAAACTGCACCATTGGTATGCACTGGTGAGATGCCTGGAGAAGATCTCTCCCATGCAACAGCTTCATTTCCATGCTTAAATTATTTACTTCTTTATTAAGTCCACTTGAATCAGCATTTCATCCCAGGAAATTAAATGTATGTGAAAGAAGAGTTGGCATCTTGACCACAAGCTATGCTATAGGTGTGGATTTAAATACACAAGCCTGCAGAGTTAGATATCACTAATGAGGGAAATAGAGCAGAAAAACAATTTGCATATGCTAAATCTTGGGGGAAATTAAAGTTACAGAAATCCTAAAAGGCCAATGAAAAGAATTTGAAAGCTAAAAGAAAGCAGAACTATCACAAGCATATAAATTCTCAAAGAACTGCTGTTTCACTTCATGGGTAAACTGTTGATTTCAACAATGTAGGAAAGGTGGCAGAATGATGTGCTTATAGTTATGATACTCACAGCTTTAAGACTCTCTGAATGTTTCCATCATTCTGAGAAAAAAAATCTATGGCTTGTGAATAATTCTGTCCTCCCCTGCTTGAGACCAGAAGCAGTCATGGTACTTTGGCATGAAATTTTTTATCTCCAGAAACTGCTAAGGTAAAATTTTGCTTATGATTCTCTGTAGATTTTATTGTCATTTTAAAATCAGCTCCTGCCTCACCCCTTCTCAACTGCAGGATACAGGAAGAGGGCTGGAGAGACGGTGCTGGAGATGGCAGCCCTGTTGGGCACCAGCTTGGTGCTCCAGGGATGATGGTCCTGCATAGGTGCCATCCAGCAAGAAGTTCTAGTGATTCTTAACATGAGCTGTGAATAGGAGCTGACTGCTGCAGATGATAGATTCCATATCCCAATTACTCACTGCTCCATTATCCAACATCCCCCAAGCTTTTAAAATTCTAATGAAAGCACACTTTGATCTTGATGCTCTGGAAAGAGGGTAATTTGTTAACCATGAATGAATAGGATTGTCTCTTGCTATACCAAATAGTTCAGCCACGTTTTGAGAGCTTTGTAAAATCACTGTAGCAGAGAAATTGGGAACTTCTCTCTCTCTTAGCTTCTCTCACTTAGTGTTTTCTCTACTATTTACAAAATCAAGGATGTGATATAACTTTTCAGTCTGGATTTCAGTTGAATTTATCAGTAAAATGAAGATGTCAGGAGAAATAAAAATTAAGAGGCATGCCAAGTTGGTTATGGGTGAAATCTTCACAAACAGCTATTTGCATTCATATGAAGTACCTTAGATTAATATTTATTTAATTATTAGCTGATAACAGATTTACTTTGTTGTTGTAAAGTGAAGATGTAGAGGCACATGGAGAATCAGTCATCACAACTGATGGAGAAACATGAAACTCTTCCCAGAAGCTGACAAGAAGAGGGCACAGAGATGCCAGGCAATGCAATTGGATTTAAAAAAAAAACATCCTTAAATGGGACTTGTTGGTAATTGAGCACCTCACAACCATCATCACAGCACCCATCACATAACTGAGCCTGGCTAGTAAAGAACAGCATATTTTTCTCAGGGCAGATCTGCACATTGGCACAGGGGAGAACAGGGGCTGTCCCAGGCCACACAGGCAGCGCCAGGATGAGGACATTCCTGTGGCTTGTTTCTGTTAATCCAATGCATTTCTGTTCATCATATAGAAGAATATAGTCTAAACAAAAACCTGGCAGATGGGTGAAATTTTTGAGGTAGTTGAAGCAGTGGAAGAATTTTATAAATAAACATAGGTGATCAAGTATTCGAGAGGTTTTCCCAAGAAAATACCAGCAAACAATTGCTTTTTAAAGACTTGGAGGAAAGATTTGGGAAAGCAAGTGCAGGTCACCAGGGAGCTGCCCAGGAATAATACGAATATCTCTGTGACCTTTCCAATGCTTCTGAACAATATTCCAGCAGTGAGTCAGTGCCTGGTGGAGGCTGGGCACTTGCTGGTCCTATGGCAGAGTCCCTGTAGGTCACACAAGCTTGTCCCTCTCCCCCAGTGCTTGCTCAGCAGTGCTGTTGTTGCTTTGAATCAGGTGGCCAAAAGTAGCTGCAATTTTCTCCTGTGGTGGCTTTGTTTCCCTTGGTTTACAGGCTGTAGTCATGCATGTTCCCAGAGGTGACAGGGCACAGCTTTGGGCAGAAGGCATCTCTTTGAAAGCTGATGGCTTTCTTTCTCAGTCCCTTGTGTTCTGACCCTGCATTTCTTTCCATGTGAGCTGCAAAATGCTTGGCTTCTCTATTGGTGGCTGGTGGCATAACCCAATGGCTACCTTGAAATGTGGGTGTGAAGCCAAGTGCCTGGGAGGCAAAGCTTTGTGCCCAGGTAAGTGTCCCCTCCAGTTTCTACATAAAAAAGGTAATTTTATTAGTATCTAACATTTTCATGTCTACGTTACGTGTAATGATGCTAGAGCAAACTTGGTGAAGTTGCAAAAGGAGTAAGTTTATCTGATTGTATTTGTTTTCCTTCACTGTTCTTTCAAAAATAATTAGATGTGATTAGTAATATTTGCTGTAGCCTGGCAATACATATAGCGGCAACAGATGAGATTCAATCTCAGGTGAAACCGTCATCCCCAGCTAATGTGTGTGGGAGAGGCATGCAGACAAGCTTTTCAGCCCATTTATTCAGTTATGTAATGGCTTTTTAAACATTTTCCATTTATGGTCCCTATTTAGTTTAAGTTGCAATGGCTTCCTGTCAATCCAAGCCATAACATACACCAGACAGTCCAGCCATAAATCAGAGCAGCCTATGGTCTCTGTGCCTTTCTTCTTTAATGAAAAAAATGTTCATTCCCTGCCCTTTAAAACGAAACTTAAGAAAATAATTCATTTTAGTTGCTGCATAGAACAAACTTGTTCAGGGAGACTAAATCTTACTCATAACAAGTGGTTCAGAATATAATAATGGTTCAGAAAGGCTTCCTTTTAAAAAGATTTGAACATACCTTTTGTGTTATCTGGCTTCAATCATGATTGAAAGAGCAAACATGGTGGGGAAAATCAGTCATGCAGTATAACTTTCAAACTCTCCAAAGTCAGGAGCACTGGCAGGCTCTTTTTGCAGTATATCCATACATCTCGTTAAATGAGGTTTGGATTGGTGTCTAAATTAGGATATTTACGGGGCTAAGAAAAACCCTGGCTCTACTGTAAACTAGTCACAACAGGAGTTTCAGCAGTGTTTGCTTCTTTAATTATTTTCACTTTAGCGCTTCACTCTCTTCTTAACTTTTTCAACCACCATGTACCTAACATTGAGGATGTTTATTTCTTTTTATTAAACGTGTCAATGGTGAGTTATTTGAGCTTCAGTGTTGGGAGTCAATGCTTTTCCTTCCATCCCACCTCCCTCTGGACCCTTACCGTAGGCATGAGCCAGGATGCAGACCATGAAGATGGAGCTCTAAGGAGTGTAACCCAAACCCTGTGATACCCACCAAAGGGATGCTGTACCCCAGCATGGACTGTGCTGGGTTATGCAGTGCAGTCAGGCCCTCTGCAAGGTTCATCTCATACATCTTACCCAAAAATGAGCAGAAAAAGTGAGGAACATGGTGATGCTGGTAAGAGCTGTGTTTTCAAGAAAATCATTGTGATGTCCTGGGACTTCCCCTATATCGAAGCCAACAAGTTCAGCTCAGGTGTTGCTCAGAACAGGGTGCAGTATTGAGGTGCCTTGGGTCATCCTGAGCAACCAGGCTGAGTACAGGCTTTTGTGGAAGCAGGGTGGCCACAAAATTAGCACAGGTACTCTGCTGAACTGCCTGTGCACATTTCACAGTGCAGCAGAAATCCATCCCCCGTGGTTTTTCACCTGCTGCCCAGGGCTGTTGTAGCTCCTTAATTAGCAGGGTTCACCTCTTACATCATTAGGTGGATCTCTGTTTTAAGGGTGATGTTGCTTCTAGTGTTTGGACTGGCTTGCACTATTTTGCATGGTGCTGTCACCCTGACAGACAAACTGAAACATCTGATCAGATCTTTTGCCTCTGTACTGGGCAATGAAAGGCACATGGACAATTATGCACGTCTTTTGTCAAGGTAGACAAACTGTGTGATAAGAGAGTGTGCCAGATGGGCATGCAGCTGCACCCAAGGTGGCTTGCATTCAGTGTGCTCAGGTACTGGTGGCACTTGCATGTGGCCAACAGCCAAACCTTCCTGGGAAATGGGATAAGCCTCTGGGCACTTAGCCCATGTAGCCCTCTGTGCACCCACAGCTGGGTCTCCAAGCTCTGGGTGAAAGCAGCTGGGGTCTGCCCCCACTGTGCTGCCTCCTGTATGCCCTCAGGATGCACCCCCAGTGTCCTGGGTGCTCCTGGTGCTGACAGCCAGTGCAGGAAGGAGAGGGATGGCTGTGCTGGGGCACTGCTGAGCCACCCTGATTCAACACCCATGGCCAGGGCTCAACCTCTCCAGCTCACCACCTTTTCACTGTGGTACACCCCACATTCTTTTTTAAGATGTTTCTTCCTTGCTACGAGGGACCCATGAAACCACAGTAGGTCATAGGATGGATGTTAAGGCCCTGCCAGCAAACTGATAAACAGTGTGGGTGCCTCCCTTTTAGCTGCAGGCAGAGATGGAGATAGAGGTCAGTCCCTTGCTGAAGGTCTCCAGACATGTGCACCCAGGAAACCAAAATGCTGCCTGGTCTGTCTGCCTGGGTGAGGGCAAGTCCCTTCCAGGGCATTTCTGAGGGAAGTGAGTTCTGATGGAAAAACACAGATCTTCAAATTCCAAACTCCCAATATTTCAGCGTAAGAGGCTGGTCCCCCTCTCTGTTGGGTTAAGAGAGTGCTGCAGCGGGAGACTGGAACTGCTGTGCCTGTTTCTGTGTTAATAAAGACAGGCTGTACACTATATTTCTTCTCTCTATTGACTTTATCAGATTGAAATCTGATGGGTCTGGTATATTTGTGAGAGCCTTGTGTGCATTGTTCTGCTGTTTGGTTTTGATAAAACGTGGTATTGTACTTGATGTTCTTTAGCTACGTCAAACCTTGCTTCATGGCTAATGCATGGCATTAGTCCATACCACAAGTTGTGCAATGCTTTACAGCAAAAATATTGATGCTTCTTGGGGATTAAGAGTGTTATTTCAGTGTAAGTTCAATTGAAGAAGGAAAGGCAGATTTGAGGGAAGAGTAATTTCACTGCAAAATTAATTTTGACAAATTGATTAAAGAAAAATCCCCTTTTTTCTTTACCCATTCAAGCATTATGTATTCATCTTTTTCTAAAAGCAAACTTTTTTTTTTTTCCTTTTTGGTTTTCATTTCAAGCTGAAGCAAAAGAATAATGATAAAAAACCAAAAAGTTAAAGTTTTGTCCGGAGCCCTTCAGAAAGCACATCTTACCCAGGCTGGGGGAGAGAATTATGAAAGATGTTACTGTACCTGGTCGATATTTCCTGTAAAGTCTCAAGAATTAGGAGAGTTTAAGCCAGTAATGTTTCTTGCATTTGACCAAATTCCCATGATTCTGCTGGAAAGAATGAGGTGTTAGCAGAAGTGGATTTGGTCAATTCTGCACAGAGCTGGCACTTGGACATAATCATTCTAGGAAGCTCTGACTGGAACTAAATACGTATGGCCTCTGTGGTTATATCTGAGCTGCTCAACTGAACACTGAAGAAATGCTCCTTGCTTGATTGTTTGTGCCATTTCACTTTCACAACATCCCTGGCACACTTTTCCAGCAGTTCTCAGCATGTTTTAGGATGGGCTGCTCCCCACTAGAATTCTGCATGGAGAGAGGGAGTCCAATGGTCCTGGGGACTGCAGGGTTTAGTTTGCCTGCAGGGACATAGTGGCAGGATCTGCAAACTGAATGGGCTTTGCAGTCCGAAGCAAAGAAGGGTCAGAAGCAGGGGTGACTAAAGAAGAGTTGACTAAAGCAGGGGTGACTAAACCACCTGGCCCTTTGGCACCCCAGGCTGAAGGCTGCCTGTTTAGCTGAGCCCTTGCTGAGCTTGCAGTGCTGTGGTTTTTGCCTTTATGATGAGAACTTGAGATTCTTTTCCCCTGCCAAGTGGATAGCTCCTTGTTGTAGCAGTGCTGAATTTATTCTGCTCCTTCTTTTTCCCAGCCAGGGAGGTCCTTGTAGTCTGGAGGACAAGGACCAGTGTAGATTAAATGGTCCTGCTTTACAAGAGAAATGCCACCTCCATTTCTACTGGTAGCAGCAAGATAATTCTCTCACATCCGCCCTTTGGACTCTGATTCATGAGCTCTATGCATTCATGCTGGGCTGATAAAAGAGATTAACAGCATGATGGGCTGCCACACCTGTCTGTCTGTTATTGCTCTGCAACAGGGGCAGCGAAAAGGCAGAATGTCAGCTTAGTATACTCTCCAGGTCATAGGCTGATAAAGTCAAACAAGCTGCTTTTTTGCTTTTGTTTTATGCTACTCTGCCTTAAAACAGTGTGTGGCAGCAGTGTGTGACACATGACCCCTCAGATAAATAAATAAATAGATTTTGAAATTTCATTTCCAGCATAAATTCTTTGAGACTTGTTCTGCCTTTTTTTTTTCCTTCACAAAGCCCAGTCTCTACTAAGACTGGCAGATTGTTATTAGCACTGCAGATTGTTTTTAACCACAAGAATAATAACAGCAGTGAATACCTACATGAACCAGATAATGAGTTTATTAGATGCCACAAATAATTTTTATCATGCAATGAAAATGTTTGTCATATAGCTTAAATGCCTCGACTCCAGCTAAAAACCAGGCCACTGGCTTTCTTCCAGAGCATTTGTGACTATCCACACAGTAATTTTGGGGTCAGTGTTGCATGTTCAGAGTCAGGCTGTCTGAATCCAGAAGTTCAGAGAAGAATGTTCCACACTTATGCAATGACTTATTCCAGCAAGATCGCTCCATCTTGCTCTAAACCCAGCACTCACACATATTACAGGGATCTCTCCCCACTGAAGTTTGCATGTGGTGTTTTTGCATATTAAATTCCCGAGTCCTCAGGTCATCATTTGCATTGTGTATCTTCCTCTCCTGGGCTGACGATGTTGCAGTATAAAAACACTGAGGCTAATTGTTCCAGTACTACAAAGATCTCTTGAAACAAAGCTGGTTTGGAGGCTAATGCAGAGCAGGTGCTCAGAAAACAGGATGTTCTGTTGTCCAGTGACAGGTACCACATGAAACCACAGATGTTGTCCTTGGTATTGGCTACCTTTGTCTCTAGATGTTTCAAACCTTCACAAAAAGAGAGGCAGCCTAGACAACCTCCACAAGTATCTTCCACATCTAAACCCATAAGCATAACATTAATTTATGTTTTGGATAACTATGCATGTTTTTCTGGAAGTAGATCTGCCATTATTTTATTTACACTGTGTTACTGCTACGTTCAAGGACATTGATTCAAAACTGCATTTAATCTCTGTGGATAAGTCATCTTGAACAGATGAAGGGAGGAAATCCTGCAAAGTCCAGTAAAAATATTTTCAAGTCATACTATTTTTTTTTAATAGGATGTTGTAATTTACCCTAATGATCCTTAAAGAGGGATATTTTTAAAGTTTCTACAGAAATGTTAGACATTAAATTCCACAAAATTTCCATGAGGAAAATTAGAATATATGCCGTTATGATGACTATTTTTCCTCAGGCTATAGGAAGAGAAACAAAACTGTAGCCAGTGGAAGGAGAGAAAATTGAACATCACATTGCAGGTGCCTTGCAAAATATATCCTGTTTTTTTAGCTGCAAGTATTAATTGGTGGCAAAGAAAAGTGAATAAGGGGCAGTGGAGTCAGATATAGCAGTAACCTTGTAAAAGGCCACTCAATTTTAAAAATTAATTGCCATATTCATATGACAGAAAGTATTTTTTAATATAAGCTTTGTTTTGTTCCTGGAAACTTTTTAGTTGTAATCAAAATACAATGAACAAACCTGGGAATATTAGAAAAATTACTATAAACTATTAATGAAATACTGAAGCAAAAAAATGAACTAGAAAACAGCTGTAGAAATCAATATGAAGGATCTTTAGAGGTAGGGTTGGGAGTTTTTTGGTGGCTTAGTGGTCTCAAACCAAGATATTTTTCTTTGTGGTTTTTTTCTTTTTGGTGCTTATATAAAGTATCTTATTTTTCTTCTTCAATACGAAAAGCATAGGATGAAGGAAAACGTAACTAAAATGCTGTAATTCAAAAAGTGATCCTGGAGAATCTGTGCCATTATTTTACCCGAAAGAAAAACTGTTTTAAGCTAGCCTGTGAAATTTACTGTTTAATTCAGCTGGACATTCCAGGAAAATCCCTTCCACATAATACCCAAAGAGTTCAATGGCAAATGCACTGGCAACTGTAGCAATATCCAATTACAGTACTCAATAGTCAAGCAACATTATTTTATGGCAAATACCTTTGATAGCAATTTCCTGGTGTTTGTTTTATGTTTAATTTAAAGCTGGCTCATAATGAAACATGCTTATAATGGCATGATTCCTATACTGTTCCTCATCAGTTAAAAAAAAAATCCCAACAAACCAAGAGAAATAGTAATGTTTAGCAGCAGAAAGTGCAGGGAAAATTAAAAAAAAAAAAACAAAACAAAACAAAACAACCTAACAAAAAGCCCAAATGACATGTAAATGAGCACTTATCTCTTATCCTGCTGTGATGCCCAGATGAATAAACAAGAATTAGTGTAAGCTTTTCTTTGTTAACAGATCATTCCATAGAATTATATATGTTTGGTTCATTATGAGCTCGTGAGCTGTAATTAGGGATTTTTCTAGGTGCTGTGCAATGAGCTGGTAATTCATAGTGTTGTAGTGGCTCTCACATCAACCCCTTCACATATACGTGTGCTTCCAGTGCACTCAGTATTAGCAGCTAACTAATGAAGTAAATGAGATGAAATTACTGCATGTGAAGAGTGAATGAAGAGTTTCTAATACACTTTATGATCATAATTTAGTGTGCTGCACAATTACAAACCTGGGAAGAGTAGAGCTTTCAACCTGATCAGGGGATAATATGGTGGATCATTTCTCTTTTATAAAGGCCTGCTGATTTAGCATTCTTTAGTTGATAGAGTTGATTTCCATAAAAATAGATGGTAAGAACTAGGTAGAAATAATAACTAATGGCATAAGCCTTTTGGGACTTGCATTTGCATTGCATATATTCATGCCTACCTGCTAACTGCCAGCTAAAAAATAGATGTATGTATACATCCATGCCTTATGTGAATTGATGAATGAGCGATTCATGTTTTTCAGAAACTTTATAGACAGAAATTAAAATATTTATACTAGTTTTAGGAACACCACGAAGTTAGATTTCTTAATAGCTTGTTTTCTTTCTAGAGATAATGAATCACATTTTATGTTTCTTAACTACCTAGGAGTAGTTAATGAATAATCAGTCATGCAAAGCTGTCACACTTGGTTAAATAGCTCAGTCCTGGTTTTACTGCTTCAGTCCTTTATATCTTTAATTACCTTTATTTAGCTGATTTGAATCACCCCAGAACACATACTCTCCTAGGCAGCCATATTTCTGCATGAATTCTGCAAAGCTCTGATTGCACTTCTGGCTGAAGTGCAAAATACAACAATGTATCTCTTTTTCTTTGGCATGGTTACGGAAATATTTTCTGTAGTTCTTAATCCTTTTATCTAGAGAGAGCTTGTTCTTCCCCCCTCCACCTTCCTCCTTTCACCCCCTGCCCCCCCCATTTCTTAGACATATTTCACTGCACTGGTATTCTTGCTCACTTGCCTTCTCATACAGATACACACATTTTTTTTATGCAAAGTCCCTTGTGAGAATACTTCTTCCAGCACCTTCAGTCCTGGAACAAAGGACTTTGGATATGCAGCCCAAAATGCGTTCATGATTCCTCCGTTTGCAATTGACTCTGCGCTCCTCTGTGCCTAAAGTACATTGACTCTAAAACCACCCCACACAGCTGGTCTCTAGCTGGCAGCATGAAGCTCTGTGTTTAAGACAGCAATTCACTCAGAAGGGGCTTGATAATTTCAAACATAAACATTACTGACATAATAAATGCCTGAAAAAGCCGCTTGGCAGCCTAACCTACTCCACTGCTCGGGTACTTGTAATGAAAAAGTGATGATGGGTTAAAGTCATAGTAACTAGAAAAGCCAGTTGGTGACTGCCAAAAACACTCTCAGGCTAATGTGAATGTCACTTTCCATTTATTTTTTCATAATCCTGCTGTTACAGTGGACAGACAGATTTGTTATAATGGCTAGTGTCTGGAGATTAAATGTGATTAATTCTCCAAAATGAAAGGACTTCATGCAAAAAGTTAATTAGGCTCTAGAAGTTGTCTTGCAAATCTCCAAAGGAAAGACTGACAAAAAACAAACAAACAAACAAAAAACCCAAAGAAGATAAACTATCCAGATTATTTCAGGATGATAATTTAGTTAGATCTATTACTTCAAATTCTCTCCTCTTTTTTGAATATGTTTTAACTTCTTTTCAAGGACTGCAGCTTATTATGTATATATGAATATAAACAATTTACTCTTCCCTGTTCATTGCAAGGGGTTGGTCTAGATGACATTTAAAGGTCCCAAACCATTCAATGATTTTATTACTGTAGCTGAGAAGATGAGTTTAAGTGTCCAGTTTTTCTGATTTTTTAACAGGCTTGTGACCAAGGACATGGTATTTCACATTTCTGTGTTTTGGACTAAGTAACGTGTGTGTTCAGACAAGCTTTCTCTCTCTCTTCTTCCCAGTCCCATTGAGCTTTTATCTTGTTTTCAAAATTTTCCCTTGAAACTTCCAGCTCATGAGTAATAGGGAAACATGTTTAAAAACAACACTTACTGTGAAAATACCTGCTCAGAGATAGCTGCATAATGTTAAACACATCAACAAGTCATTAGCACCCTAACCTTCTGATGCATGGTCTGACATCAGCGATGCCTGCAATCAGACTGGCAGAGGCTGCTGTTCTGGCTGGTCCTGCTTTTTCAAATTCCTCTTTGCATATTCACTGCCAACTGCACAAAACTGATACGCCTTTTTGATGAAACAAAGGAAATATTATTGGACAAACTGCTGATAACAATATGCTGTTATTTGCATATCTAAATGCTGGCTTGTGAGTAAGCACTCTAGGTCTGGGAATGGGTGGGTTTCTGTTAGAATGACTGAGACTGTACCTCTACTTTAGTGAATAATACTCACCAAGTGTCCTCCCATTGTCTGTACACAGAAAGGTAGGAGCCACTCTTTCCAGTCCACAGAAACCTTCACCTCTCAGTACATACAGGAAAAACAGTAAGTTTTTACTCTAATGTGATTTTTTTCTTGATGTTTCATGAACACATTGATAGTTTTCATCCCAGAAAGTTACATGAAATGTTCACAGAGGTATTTAACCACGTCTAACCTTTCTGATGCCCAAAACTGTGACCCCACTTGAGTGCAGTTTATTTATTTTTGTAACATAAATGTATTATAATTTCCAAGCTCTGGACAATGAAGCTGATGAGATCATTTGTGCCTCAGTCTTAGTGTTTTACCTCTTTAATTGGAATGTAGATCCAATGTTTTCCCATTCTTCCTTTCATGCCTACCTACCTACTTACCTTACTTGCCTTTTACTGTTCTTCTCCTCCACAATTTGAGTGATAGACATCAATGTCCCTTCCAGTTCCTCTTGTACTTCCAACACTTGATCTATTTTGGTAAACGAGATGAAAATGGTGCTCTCTTGCACATTGTGCCAGGTACCCCATGGCTCATAGTGCAGGGCAGGGGTTTTATCCACCTACTCCTTATTTATTCCCTCCAAACTGAAGTATGCACTTGTGAGTTAGCACAGATAGAGCAGCTCCATGTACCCACCCTTTGAAGGGAAAATCCCAGGTGAAAATCAAAATGAAACAAACTCTTTATAACCTATGGACCTGTTTCTTGTATAACAGGTGTTTCCAACACTGGAAATTCAGGTGCTTTTTGCCCTGCTCCAGGCTCTGGAGGTGGTCCAAAGCTGCTCTTGGAAGACCCTGGTGAGACAGGTGTATTTTGCATGCCATAAGCCAATGTGTCACTAGTCCACAGTTTCTGAACTCCATATTTTCCTGAAAAAAGGGATCTTCCTTCCAAGTCCTTTGATAGATGAAGACCTTTCTCAAGATACTACAGCTTTCCACCCACAGAAGAGATTAATTTGGAAAATGCCAGCAGTGAGGCCTCACACTGGCAAAATCTCTTCTGCCCTGCATTTAGCTGAGCAGCAGGTGTTCCCTGTGCCATCCCTGTGCACAGACAGGGGAACACGAGTCCCATGCCCCTGTCACACCCACACCATGCCCAAGTTGTGGGACTGGAACATGGGGATGATAAACAGGGGGTAGCCTCTACCTGGGTTTCACCCTGGTGTGAATCTGTATGTGTGTAGCACTGTCTGTAATAAGATTGAAAGGATCAAAATCTCCGACTCCCAGCTGTATGTGCATGCTTTACCACCAGGAAAGCTGTCCAAGTAGTGATATTGTTAAGGATTCTGGGACAGTCGGAGTTGTGCTTATGGTTAAAAATTCAAAGCTGTGAAGATGATACCCCATGGGACTTTTTAGGAAGTATGGGAAGCAAGAAAGAAAAGGAAAAATAAAGAATGGGGCCGATGGACCTTCTCCCCTATGTCTTTAGTTCATGCAACACTCAGATCTTTCAACTCTCGTGCTCACTGTAAGAGCCCTTGTGGAAAAATGGGAGCTGGGGTGTGTTAGGAGTGCTGCACAGTAGACCCATCCATGGTGAATCTGTGGGAGATGACTCCTGCCCGGGTCTTACAAAACTACTCGTGTTCTCATGTTCTATTCAGCACTTTGTCTTTCCAAATGGTCAGGGCAGATTGGAAAAGTTGGTATGGGAGTACTTTAACAAATAATCCCACAAAGAAGTGAGAGATGTTGATGGACAGGTCTGTTTAGTAGTGCTATTTTTAAGAATTCTCTCTGCTTTTACCCAAAATAGGCCATTTTTATCGTGCCCCTGCAGGACCTCCTCTGCTTGAGCTGTGGGAACAACTGGAATCTGAGTTTTCAGAGTCCTGCAGAAGGGACTCCTACAGAGAGCAGTGTATCTTCTCTGGGTAGGGTAGGGTATGACAGATCTGACCTGGTCTGCAGGCAGGATTGGGTAGGTGATGATGCCCTCTAGTGACTTCTTAAGGAGAAAATGGGGTGGAGCAAATAATGAGGGAATTTTTTGAGCTGGAAAAAGACCTATGCTGATAAAGAATTCAGGGTCCCTGTCTTTATTTTTCTGTCTGACTGAATGCAATTATTGTATTTATTGCCAGCAGCATGTTAAATTATTCCAACATAGCAAGGCCTTTGTGAAATATTTGGCTTGGTATAGTTTAACTCTTGAGCCTTTTTATTAAGGAATTCTGCTCTACTCTAGAGTTTGCATAAAATAAAATAACACAGCTATATTATTCCTCTTTAAATAAGGAGAGAACTTTTTATAATACAAGGGCTATATTTTCATACAAACCTTATTACTCATACTATGTCTGTTTCCTTGCCGTGGGAAATTCAGGTTAAAAGAATATAAAAAATGGATTTATTCTCTGCACTCATTTAGTGGTCCTTACTTAACTTCTTGAGATTTCTCCACAATTTCCTTATTTTTTTCCAGCTGATTAAAATGGAATTTGAATCAGATGTTTTGTAAGAACAATGTTAGTTATGTGGGCAGTGCTTTCTGAATGCATGTGAGTCAGTTGTAAGGATGTAAGAACGGTGGATATAAAAGGTTGACAACCACCACGTTTGCATTCAAAGTACTCTGATCCACTCACCCCCTTTGGTATGCCCTTAGTTTTCCAAGAACTCATCCATTCTGCAGAGATGCTCTTGTTTACTCCCACGTTCTCATGTCTGTGCAGCTTTTCTTGTTTCCCTTGTAGCAGAACGTCACAAAAGATCCTCTTCTGCGAGATCTATCATGTATACACACACTACTTAACTTTAATCCTTGAATTACAATCAGAGTTTTGCTATCTCATTTCTCTTGGAAAGAGACCTCTTTTGTGTGTGTATATGTGCATCTTCTCTTATTACTGAAAATGTCAATGCTAAATAAAAAAATTCCAAATCATCTCACATCCAAAAACTCCAGTAGTTTCCCTTGTTGTTTCACCATGGCTTCATGGCTTTGTTTAGCCTCAGCCTGAGGTGAAGGAGTAGGATAACGAGGAGGGGAAAATATATCCTTTTTGTGCTTGGCAAAGGAGCCACCATCAGTGCCTCTTATTTGTTCCTGGAATGCCTGAATATGGCCAAACATACAACAAGCAAATATAGTACCTTGTTCCAAGTCTGCACCCTCTTTGTTTGCTTTACCCCTTGTATCTTCAAATACTCATCCTGCAGGATCTCCAGGATGAGGTGAGGACTGTCCTCCTGCTCTGTGGATTCCACCCAGCCCAGCATAGCCCTCAGCCCTCACTGTGTCCTCCAGACCAGCCACAGGGGGTGGTGCCCTGCAGGCAAAATGAGGACCAGGTAGTATTGGTGAGGTGAAAAGGGATGCAAAAAAGGGAGGGGACACATAGAGGTGATAAATTAAAAAATGTTGGGAAAACAAAAGGATGTATTTGACTCCCAACTCAACCAGGTTTTTTGTGTCTCAATGCTCCCAAAGCATGGGAAGCAGAGGTGCCATGTTTGCAAGAGTAACAAGGGCAATAGAGGAGGAGAGAAATACACAAATAAAAGTGTGTTGGAAATGGGGCAGATAAAACCCAGGTATATGTCACAACGTGCCCCAGCCTTTTATCTTTGCTGGCACTTGCCAAGTGACCATCCAAAATAATCAGAGGGTATTAATTAGATTAGCAACAAGAATTCAGTAGGTGGAAAAGTGGGACAATCTGCTTACATTACACATATCAGCAGGTGTGACTTCTGTGCTAATTCAAGGTGTCTGTTTTGACAGTTCTTTCAAGCTGACAGAAAAGTGCTCTGGATGGAAAGAGGTGTACTTAATCTGTATTTCACCACTTACAGATCTCAATTAGAAGAGGGTAAAAAGTGTGTTAGACTGTGTACTAATAGGCCCTGTTTGAAAAGGGCATTACACCTACAGAACCTCCCATCTGAGAGGATAAATTGAGATGTGAAATAGAGGGAGGTGTCTCTGTTTGGTTTTAGGAGTCCTCAAGTAAGACTGTCAATTATCAAGGTTAATCTTATTCTTTGATCACACTTTTTTTCGTGTACTTGCTGTCCTTTTTTAATGTACACAAATGCTTAAAAAACAAAAGCCCTACCTTCTTCATACTATTATGATACAAATTGTTTTCTTAGTAACTTTTTGTGCACAGGTTGTTTTTATATATAGGTAATGTTTTTGAAAACTTGAATGAGTTCATGCAGTACTGGAGGAAAAGAAAGCAAGCCTATGCCGGTGAGTTTGAAAGAGCAGGTCTCTTTAGGACATGTGATGTGCAAGCTTAGAACTGTATGACATGGTCTTTACTGGCTATTCTGTCTGCACTTGTGGGCATCCCTTCAGCTATCACTCTGTCTGATTCCCTCCTATGGAAGAGTGCTCTTTAAGGATGTGCCTGATCATCATCAGAGGACAGTTTCAATACATTTGTTGTTTTTTCACATTAACAATTAGTACAGATGATGCAGGTGCAGGATGTTACACCTGTGTGCATACATGAGGTGAGGAAGAAGATAGGTTTTCTCCTTGTCAGACAGGGCGATGGAGAAGCAAAAAGACTTTCCTAGATATACATTAAATATTGGAGCAGGGTTTGATAACAGAACTGGAGAATGCCTCACTGCTATGTCCCTTTAGCTTACCAGGGGGAAAAAAATCATAGAATGAATTAGTAAATTACTTCTATTAGGAATTGTTGGGGGAGGCTTTACGCATTATCTTTATCCCAGTATAAGGGTTTACCATGGACCTGGAAAAATTATTTCTGAGTGCTTACAGTCCCTGTGTGTTTATCTATTGGGTTTTTTGTTGTGTTTTTAGTATCAAGTAGTAATCTCTGAAACCGTGGTTTTTAAAGTACCTCTGTGCATGTACTCAAACCACAGGGCTTCCAAATTTATGCTTTTTCTTCATGCTATATCTGAAAAAGCAGAATAGATAAGAGAAACATCACATTTTCAAGGGAATCAACACTTGGGAATGGACAGCTCTTACATTTAAGTAAGTTGTTCTTTGCCTGTTGTTGGCATATCACAGACAGAGTGACAGGAATAGGTCTCTGCAGGTAGAGCTGAGAGCAAGGTTTGGCTGCAAAGCCTGGATGACTGGGAAGGGTACAAAGGAGGGCAAGAACCTGTGTAGTAATTGCATAACTGACATTGAAAAAAGACCGCTTTCAATTATGAGCTAAAAAGTGCACAAGAAACATTGAGATAGTGATTCTTTTAATCCTACACTTTCAGTCACATGATGGGACAGGACCACACTTTGAGGCAATCTGATTTTCTTCCTATAGATTTAGGATTCTTCCACAATTCCCTAATTGCTGTGGAATGTTGGTAATAACAAGAGTGCATTATCACTACATCTGAATTGTACAGCAGTAGAATAGTTTGCATTTCTTTAGTCTCATTTACCATGGGGAATTTAGATGTAACCTGACTGGTGAACCTACATAATTAATATTCCTGTTTTTAGGCATGCAGAAATTGAGATGTACCATGCTGGTTTTTTTTCCCTCCACATTGTACAGACTAGAAAAGCCTGAGATTGGAATGCATCCTTAAAGGGTTAATTGCCTTAACCCCTAAAGTATATCTACAGCTTGCACAAAAATCTTCATTCTCAGCTTCAGGGTCTTGGGCATTCTCCAGAGAAATTCATAGAAGCAACTTTTTTAATGGTTCTTAACTTCTGTGTTCTTCTGTGTCACAGAAGATTTTTAACACAGGATTTTTCAGGCTTTCAATATACATTGCATTTCTAAGAAATTCATTAAAAATGTCTTAATACTGAGAACATACACATAATCTCCTATTCCTGAGACCCGCTTTGTGAATGGTTATTTGAGTGGTCAGATCACAGTCCTAACACTCCTTCTAGGGTATATTTCTATATCACACAGAATTCATACACTTCTTAGCTGCTGGTTTTGACTGTGCTGTAAGACAGCAAAAGGTTTGAACCAAGGCTTACTTGAACTGAATCAAAATTTTAATGCTTTTAAAATCTACACAAATTATTTCTAAATACCACTTCATTTTGAGCAAAATATAGTATATCTTTTCAGTAGAAAGTGGATCTTTACTTTCTCAGAATTGACATCTTAGAAACATCTTGGCATTTCTGCTCTTCTGGCAGATGAGCTTTGCAGTTTAAGTGAAAGTGTGTCATGCTGACTACTTTAAAATGTTTCATTATTAATATCTCTTTTTTTTCCCTCTCAGAGAAACACATGTAATACAACAGAGTGGTTTGGATGGTGATTAGCAGGCAGTGGTACACAAAGAACCAAATATATCAAAGACAGGAGGATCGTGTGAGTGTACTGGGTTTGGCTGGGATAGAGATAATTTTCTTCCGAGTAGCCAGCATGGGGCTACGTTTGGGTTTATGCTGGAAACACTGTTGATAACACAGGGACTCAGCTGTGTGGGGTTTAGTGGCTGGCTGGGGTTGAATCACAACACTGTGGGTCGAACTCTCTCTGTGAAGTGCTCTTACACTGTTAAAGTGCAAGTCACAAGAAGGAAAATTACAGTCTCTACCTGACATACAAATGTGAAAATAACTAGATACCCTGTGTTGATACATGTAGAAAAAAATACATAGTTTTTGGGTTTTCTGTTTCCCAGCAGCACAGTTAGCAGTATGCCCAATAGCTCACTATACATTATGACCCCAAAAGTGTAAAATCAGTCACAAAGAAGTAGGTTTTTGTCTAATTGGTGAGACCTGGAGGGAGCTCAGGACCCTGGAGGTATGGATATTTTATATTTCCTTCTCCCCTCACTGTTATTCTGAAGGATGTGTACTGAAATGCCCAGCTCATTGCCCACGATCTCTCAGCCATCTGATGACCCCTACTAACCTTGACCAGGCTGGAATGATTGTTCAGCCATTTAACTGTGGGAGATAACATTAGTCCAAGTCCTTGGCCATAACCCCTCAGTTTCCAGGCTAGCGCATGTAGGCAAGATGAACCTATCACAGCTGTGGTTTAATGGGTAGAAACAATTAAGTAATTATAAATCAATGAGCTCTGTAACTCTGGCATTATAATAATTACATTTTAAAAGGCACTACTTAGTTACAATTCAGGAATTATTTACAGGCAATAATTAAGGTCAAACTGACTTCCTCCTGTTACACAGAGTATTTGTATGAGCAGCATGTCAAACTATAAATAATTAAAGGCAAACCTAATTGCCTAGTGTACTGAAGTGTGTCATTATCCTAGAGATTATGCTCTTGTGTCTATCACTGGTTGTATTTTAAAGATAAAATATGTATTTTTTAAATAAAAATGCAAATTGTCATAATGTGTTACTTTTTTTGTTAGAATGGTATAATTTCCTTCAGGGTTTTTTTACTCAACCCACAGGAAAAGGAATAAAGTAACAGGAAAAAGAGTATGGCATATTGCATGTATGAAGCAATCCTATGAAGAAAGAATAGATGAGAAAAATTAGTGCAATCATTTTACAGGATTATTCCCCACAGTATATTTCCCAGTGCTTTGTCTGGTCTAGTTTGCAAAGATGTAAATGATGTTGGTTTTATTGCTTCCCTTAGGGGAGATTATTCCAGTCTAATAACACTCACAGTTAGGAAATTTTACTGATGTTCAAACTGTTTTTCTTTACCTGACTTTACCCCCATTGCTCCTAGTCATAAATTCCCAGAGGCAATTCAGGATAGCTCCTCTCCTTCCTGGGTGTTCTGAGCCAAGCAATACACAAGTATTTCTTTTAATCTTCCACTGAAGTCTAGCTACATGGTGGACACTGCAGCCTTGGAGAGCCTCCAATCTTGGAGTCACTGCCCTTTGTCCCCACGAGTGTCAGTGCCTGGACACACCTGTGTGCAGAGATGGCTATTCCTGAAATGCTTACCCCACACAGGGCCCTCGTGGTACCCACTGACCCATCAAGCATTCCCTTACAAATGGATTTCTTTTCCAGTTAGAAGAAAAGTTGCCTCCAAGCTTGGTAACCTCAAGGAACGGTGAATTCATAGGATCAGCATACAGTCATAAAGGTGGGGAGGGATCCCAGGAGGTCTCTTGCCTGACCTCCATCACAGAGAATGGCAAACTCTGAAAGCAGACCATGTTGTAGAAGATTTGCCCAGATGGGTCTCAAAAGCCCTCAAAACCACACGTTCTCCAGCCTTTCTCAGTGACCTGTGTGGACACTCCATTTTGTCATTGAAATATTTTTTCCTTTGCACACAGCCAGAAACTAATCTCGTGCTTGGTAGTCTCCTAGGATCCATTTTATGTTTTAGCAGAAGCAGCAGTCAAAAACTGTATTGTGAGCTTTGAAAGGTAGAACAGACTTCTCCAGTTTTGGGTCAGCAGGATGCTTTCAAGTTACCTCCCCTCTTTCTTTCCAGTCCACTGACAATTTGTTTAAATGTTCAACCTGGAAAAATAGAAAAATCTTTGCAATAACATCTTAACAAGGCATACTTAAAATGCTGATGTTTAAACACTTTGACTTTAGTCTTATGAGGGTAATTTCATAAAATGTTGATAAGTTTCTAATAAAATACTTCACGTTACATGACCACAGTTGTCACACTGCAGTCTTTATACAGTATTTGTATGGAGAGTGGAATTTTCTGCAGGGAGTACTTTTCTTTCCTGTCATGATATCGACACCAGATGCCCTTAGTGACATCTCTTAAAGGGATTTGCTTTCAGAGCCTGGCATACAACAGAGACTTCGTGACCAAACTGCCATCCCTGCTCAGTGCTCCTCTGCTTTCTCTATATTCCTACTGCTGAACAGGAACTCAGCCTTTTCCTGCTCCCTCTCACCAGTGCAGATCTCCTCTTTTTAATCTCCATTGGCACTGGATAATTAAGTCACCTACTATTTCCCTTCCTTGAAATATATCACTGTATCTCAGAGTTCTGGCAGACTTGATTATCACCTGGGAATTGTGCTCCTCCCAGATGGATGTGTCACTGATAAAGGGATAATACCTATCTGTTTTGCAACAGCAAGTGTAGTGCACATTTATTTCATTTATTAATTTATTTGAAATTTTTTTTTTTTGCTAACAACCTCTAGTTCTTGCAGTCTTTTGGAAACCCCTGCCTCTTCTTCCTCTGCTCTGTCACATCCAGATGCCATATTTATTGAAGCGGGGTTATATGTTCCATAGGCTCAGTATTTCAGCTAAAGTCTTGCAAACACTGAGAACAGGTATTTCATGTGTCTGTCAGGATGTGCTCTGCTTCACACATCCAAAGGTGATGTCAGTCTCTCATTTTTTGGTTGTGGCTTCATAATCTTTACTCAAGTGCAGCCTGGGCTTTAGTAGATTCCCTGCCTCCATGTACTCAAAATTATTTTTGAACGGTCATTGCTCGTTCTCTTTGTTGAGTTGAACACATCTGCCTAAGTGTAACATCTTCCACCTGACCCATTTTCAAGTTCTAATCTGCCTTTCTTCCAGTTTCTTGAATTTTCTTATTGATAATGACAACAGTCACCACTGTTTTCTGAGGCTCTTCTCCATATTTTATTCTGAGTTAAGGATTTTGTAAAATATAGTTGTAGTGCCCCATACACCAACAGAACAATTTGACTAAAATATAAAAGCCACAGTATTTGTAGTGGGGAAAATAGGCATTAGTTTAGGAACAGATATATCTGTAAAGGGCACAAAATAGAATGCCTGCTATATAAATTATTGCAAGGGAGAAATTATATGTCTTTATGATAAAAGGTTTCCAAAGCTCAAGGATGACGTATTTCATACAAAGGCTGCCTGGGAAACTGTTTCAAAAATAACAGAATGAAAGAGTTATGTTCTAAAGAATATGTGTTTATTTTTCATTTAACAAAATATCAGGTTGACAATAAGATTCTTTTGTGGAGATGTACAGATACGCATAGAATCCAAAATAATAACTTAGGGATACTGGAATAGCCTTTAGCAAAAATATTTCAAAGGGGACAGGATTTTCAAAAACTTGGCTTTGTCTTAAGAACCAAATCAACTCACCATATTCTTAAAGACTTGTGGCACACATGGCTTTGAGCACTTCTGAAAATTTGCCTATGGAGGTGGATCCTGAGCACTTGAAAAAATTATCCTTGAGCTCTTTGGAAAATCTGGCTACATTTTAGACAAATGTCTGTTCTATGATCTCTTGCCCTTTGATATACCACAGCTTCTCATTGCTATTTGATGAACTGCTTGCTGACAGATATTTATTAGTTTTTAGCTGTAAAAAACTAAGGGAGGAGGGGAATTCTGGATTTTGTAGAGATGTGACTAAACTACAGAGGGAAAATAAAACAGCCGGCCAAGCAATCAATGAAATTTCTCAGTCTCTTGGGATGACCCCGAGTGTACAGTCCAAATGAGGCCTGGAGAGACTTTCTCGCACTCTAATCTTTAGTTGCATTGAGCTTTCAAGGTTTTATTATTGTTACTGAGAAATGTTTGCATAGCCTTTTCCACCAGCAAAGGGTAAGAAAATAGAGCAAAATTTTGTGCTTATGCAGAGAGTGGTTAGACAGTTTGGGAAGTATTTTGCAGGTAAGTACCAAAACTAATCCCACCACAGAATAAGCTTTTTTCTGATAAAAGAAACAATAAGAGCATGTATAGTGGGATGTATCTGATATTTCCCAAAAAGCTGATTTTGTCACCTACAGTGGCTGTATTAATCTAATTTAGTGTAGCAGGCATTTGTTAAGGTTTCTGGATTACATTCATGTTTTTCAGGTTTACATTTTGACACAACGCATCAGGCCTATTTTCCATCCTGACAGCACAAATGTTAACCTGGGCACTCTTTTCCAGCCTTCCACCCTCTGAAGAGCATCTAAACTGAATGTACAGAATACACATTCCCATGTATTTAACTGGCAATTAAAATCCTGCGGCTTCCCTGCATTTCTGAACATATATTAGACAAAATGTAGTCTGGTGCAAATTCAGATTGGATCAGCAGGGATATCTTGGCCGGCCTGGAAGTGTCCTGGGTGAAACTGTGAGGTACCGGCTGTATTACACTCCCAACTGTTACATGAGCAGAGGCTGGTTCCTGCCAGACTGTCTGGAAGAACACTGCTGAATTCTTTTTCATCCATGTATATTGAAATGGGTCACTTTTTGAACATATGCCTCTCTTGCTGTACTCACAGATGTTAAATTTACTTGAGTAGTAATAATTTACAGGACTAGGTGGTTAACTTGCTCTTGTTTCAATTACCAGTGCTATCCTGACTAATCAGTATTTAATTCTGCATTCCACCTCTCTATTGACCTTTGAAAATACTTTTTGCTATCTATCAGATAATAGTATATAGTAGGAATTATATTAGATCTTATGTGGATGATTAATTCTCTGCTTTTCAACATGGTGAGAAGGATAGACTTCTTCAATGCATTTCTCAAAATTACATTAAAGTAGTTTCTGAGCAATAGAAGTGGCAGGATTGTGCTATGGGTGCAGTGATCCAAGCTACATGATAGAAGACAACATTAATGCTTTGTTTTTAGAAGTTGTTTGCTTATTCCCCATAGCCTCTTTTCAAAGATTATCCAAGAGATGCTTAACTATAGCAGCAAGGTAAAGATATGATTGCATAATAGATACGGTTTAGGATGAGTTTTAATCTGTACTGAATCTTCTCCCTAAATAATGAATGATATGTAGCTGATGGAAGAGATACAGGAGAGAAAGAGCAGCTGGTGTTTTGACTGATTCTATGATATTGTAATTACGTTTCTAAATCTGCGCCAGGTGCTTTAACAATTCTAGCTAGGATTTATTTTATGTGGATGTAAATAAATAGAGATTGTGGTTAATTTTCCTGTTTCCTGAAATAAGACTTTAGAGGTGTCAGTGAAAACAATGAGATTGAGGCCTGGAAAAAAATAGGAGACTTAATTATTGGAACTGTGCAGCAAAAGTAATGGCATGCTTGAGAGGCTGACTGGGTAGCAAGGGGTGATTTAGAGAAGATTTAACAGGTTATTTTAGTCCACCAAAGGGTCTGTATTTGCCTCAGTAAGCACGTGAAAGCTAGGAAGTGGCCAAACTTAGGGCACGAGCCCACGGTGCAGAAAATGAGTGGAGTTAGCATAGGTACATTTTGTATGGGTAAGTCATTAATCAATTGAAAAATGCCTTACAGATTGATGATAGGAGCTAAACAGCAGGGAGTACAGGGGGAAATCAAAACAAACAGATTAGATGCAATTAAAGAGCAAGAGAGAAGAGATTTGCATACAAATTTTTTGACTCACCTGCTTGAAAGCTTGACCGGCATCATGCTTCATTATTGACTGAACTACACCTGTACAGGCAACCAAAGCAACAAATCTGGTCTGGATTTAAGTGTGTGGTTAAGGGCCACTGGCTGAGTGAAAGTTCCTGACTGGCAGCAGAGAGAGGCTCCTGCCAGGATTGAGGAGCTAATGAGCGCACAGGCAAAACTAGAGCAGCGTCCGGGGGCCCTGGACAGCCAGTGTGAGTGGGACACAGAGGGCAGGAAAGGATTTGCAGCTGACAATAGCACACACGTCAGTTTGAGGAGATCTTAATTATTATATTCCTAAGGGTTTCACTTGATTTAAATTTAGATATATGTTTTAAGGCAACATAAGTCAGATAACATTGGGAATACAATGTTGTTACTTACTCCCAAATAACTGTATTTAACACTGATTTTCTCCACTGAAAGCATAGAAGTAAAAGGCAAAGAAACAATCTTGTTCAACCCACAGTGGAAAAGGCTTGAGATTTTTGTGAAATGTGGTCATATTTTCTATTCCACAAAATGTTTTTCTGGTGGGTTGGTTTTTTTTTGGGTTTTTTCTTTGGGTTTTTTTTTTTTTTTTTTTAATATCCTCTAAAGCCATACAAGATTATAACAAATCTCATAATATTCCATTTAAGTATCTATGACAATGGTTATTATGCAATTTGCATTTCAACATACAGTTATGCTCTCTGGACTTGAGCCTTACTGGAACATGATCAACCTCAGGATAAACAACAAAGAGAGGATATAATTATATATACTTACAGGAGATGAAAATTAAAACTGTTTTCCATTTTATAGATGTCAAATGGACTTGAGTCAATTAAAAAATTATCTTTCACCATATGTTATAGCCGTTAATTAATTTTAAAGTGAGGGATGGTCACCTAGTGCAACTTCTTAAGCAGTTGTGCTTTTTCCAGTGATAAGCAAAAGTATTAAATCTTTTCCTTGCTGCAGTACCTAGCAGCAGAAACCAGTCCTCGCCAAAATTCATAAAGCCTTATGCCTTATCCTCCTCTAAATCCCTCCTCAAAACGTTTTTCTGCTGTGATGCTCACGAACCACTCCCATCAGTTAGGCAAGTAGTGAGCTGTAATGAAGTCTGTTTGCTTTACAACTGTAAAGCAGACTTTCCAATCCACTCCCACCTTGTTCATGTCTTTCATCCATTGCTTTTATCCTGTCTGATAAGAACCCTGTTAGATCTGTGATGCAGGAACTCTTTCTTATTATTGTTTGCAAAATACCTAATTAAATGGAATCCTTTCATTTGGGGTTTCTAGGTGCAACTATAATATAAACAGTAAATAGTAACTTTGTGAGATTATCATTATCTCTAACCCAAAAATCTCAAAATAAGACCTCATTAGTAGGTGATGTGCAGTGCACTGGGGTGCCACAACAGAATCTCAGCACCAGACAAATCCTGCCCACTAACATGGAGGAATGTTAATAGATTTGTGGAACTGTGCATGTGTAAGTCTGTACAGCTTGTTCTCAAAACACCATCCAGACTAGGAAGTTAGAACAAAAAGTATTTCCATTGTAAGATATTTTGTAGTACACAGCAAAATATTCTCTACATACTTAGGTCTGTTTTATTGGTTTTCTGGTTGACCACCTGTGCCCAAAGAGCCTCCCACATTAATGGAGCTTAGGAATTAAGTGTAACCTGAGATTGCTCACACTGGGACCATAATAGCATATCTTGTCCTGCTGTGAAAAGTGTTTCATCCCAGAAGTTAAACCTTACAGGAGAGGTTACAGGTGAAAGTGCTGGGTCATTTCTGTGTGGGGGGGCTTTTAGCATGTCAACATGGCTGTGATACTGATAATTAAGTCAAAACTGGCAATGAAAATGAATACCCAGGGCATCACTAAGCCAGGAGGAGAACACTATGTCTTTTGAGAAGTCTGTGGAACTGGTCATACCTGTTCTAAAATGAGTACATTCTTTGAAAAGCATTAAAGGAAACTGACCTTACCTTAGTGCCTAAGCATAATAAATGACAGACTGAGTTAATTATTACTTGGCAATTCTTTATTTAAACTTTGTACTAAGATTCATTTGCAGTATATTCTTTCATGCAGAACATAAAAGGTGTAATTGTGTGCAGAGTGGGAGTGGTGTTTCCCTAGGTCAAGTAAGGAATAATTTCTTTATATTTATGCCCTGCATGAAAAATACATGCATGCTGTACATGAGTATTCCAGTTTATGGGACTGCTTCTAGTAATTTGAGGACAGACTTTCCTAATGCTTGGGTGTCACTTTTCTTCTTAGACTGGTAGAAGGGAGAGAGATATTGATGTGTTTGCACAGTGCAGCAGAAACTGGGTGAACCCTTCAACACCCAGTCTTCCTCCTTCCCCACTACTTGTATCAGTATTTCTGAATTAGCTGGCCTGATCACTCCATGTCACAGTCTTGTAGGACCTGGTAAAAAGTCAGGGCCCAGACTTTGCTCCCAGGCCACTGATTAGCCATCCCCAGGGATAAAACAAAGTAATTTTTGCTGAACCTTATACTCAGTGGGCTGAAGCTGGCCTTCTGCCTTAAGAAACCTGTTACAGACAGGTCTCACTGGATCACTTTTCTGACCAAAAACATGTGTGAAGCTCTTGTATGTGTCCCACATGTGTAGTTGTTGCACCAAGAAATTCTTGTGAATTAACAGAGGTATAGGACATGCGGAATGAGACGTAAGCAAATAAAATCAGAAGTCATGTTGGAAAACATAAATGTAATTTTCTGAAAATAATGCAGCATCATGAGAAAGGGGGAATACTAGCAAACACTCTAGGGTTTCTTCTGCAAAGCAGGATTCTTCTTTTTATTTAATCGTCCTCTTGCCCCCTCCCCAGCTCTTCCACCCTCCAAATAACAAGTTTCACCTCCCTCCCTCCCCCACCCCCCCAAAATAAAAACCAAAAGACAACCCTCTAAAAACTCCTGAACCTGACTTCCCTGGGCAGCGATCAGGTTTCTATCAAAATCAATAGGATCCTGTTGAGACTGAGATAATTCAAAGCCAAACTTGTAAATAATTCTCAGCCAGGCATGGAAGACTTGTTCCAGCACATTGCTCCTCAAAACTCCTGCCTTTTCTCCCATCTTTGAGCGCTCTTCCTACAGCTCAGAGCCATATTTTGAGCTCAAAGCCCTTGGCCATTCCCTGCCTTGGGAACTGGTGTCAAGCTGGTAGCATCTCCCTGTGCTTGTTTTTAGCATGGCATGAAGCCTGCCATGCACGAGGAAGGGTGAATGAGCTGAGTCAACATCAAGACAAAGGTTAAGAGTGAAAGTCAAACCCAGTCACTTCAGTCATGGCTGGCTGATGTTTGTCAGTAGTACCTGGGCTGGTACAGGTGAGTTAGAGGGCACTTACAAAAGCATAGACTCCATTCAACTTTAGAAGTTTCCATGGAGAGGGAAAAGGAAGAAAAATAATTGCCTTTGCTCCAGGGGATCAGGAGTGATGTGTTAGCTGCACTACACACACAGAAATAAACTGTGAAAAGTCATCTCTGGACATCCTGTGGAAGACTGGAACCACAAAGCTGCTAACAGACACTTTAATTAGTGGTAAAGTTACTAGCCCTCAGGGCAACTTCTTTTAGTAGCCCTTCTCTGCAAGTATTTTGGGTTCACCTACTCAGCTTTCTGGGAGTCTCTGCACTGTGGAGCTCTCATCTCAGAAGGGTCCCAGATGCATGGCTATATCACAGAGGAATGCAACCAATTACAGAGGAAGGAAACTTGTTTTTCCAGCATGGGGAAAATGGATGATGTGCCACAGAGTGCTCATTGTTTCATCACAGAGCCACTGTTTTTTCTGTTATCAAATGCTTTTATAAAGTAAATGTTTTTCTAAGCTCTACTATTTCTCTGCCCTTTAGATACTCTATGTTCTTCACCCTATATTTTTCCTAGTGCTTTCTTCATGTGTGTATTTCTTAATGTACCTTTGGCATCTTAAGTCTTTGTCCTGTTTGACTTTTTCAATAGGCTTCCTTTTTCCTTCTTTATTTTTTTCCTTTACTCTCTCTTCCATATTCCTCTCCCTTTCCCCCAGTATTGTATTTATTTATTAACTGCACTTAAGCAGCCTCAGTTGACCACAACTGACCTTCTACCATGAGGGCATATTATACTGGTCACAATCTACAGAGCATAGCAGAAAGGAATTTTATCCTCTTTTCACAGATAAGAAAACGTGGCTCTGGCCAGTGAGTGTCTTGACCTAACCCATGAAAGGAAACCAGATGCTTTTTGGGGTTGAGATTTTTAGGATAGGATAGAATCGAATAGAATATTATATTTCAGTTGGAATGGACCTACAGTGATCATCTAGTCTAGCTGCTTGACTACTTTGAGGGCTGACCAGAAGTTAAAACCTGTTATTAGGGAAAGTGCCTGTAATGTTAGGGAAAGTGCCTGTATTATTAGGGAAAGTCCCAAATGCCTCAGAAATACTGACAGGTTTGGGGCACTGACCAACTGTTTAGAAAGTCTGTTCCAGTATTTCACCACCCTCTCAGTAAAGAAATGCTTTGCAATGTCAAGTAAGAGTTTATCTCCCCTGACACAGCTTTGAACCTATCCCATCTGTCCTATCACTCAATACCCAAGAGAACAGATCAGCACCTGCCTCTCACTTCCCCTTCTTAAGAAGCTGTGAAGACCAAGGAGGCCACAGCTCAGCTTCCTTTCCTCCCACTAGACAAAGCCAAAGATTTAGCCTCCTTACTATAGGACATTCCTTCCAGCCTTTTCATCAGCCTTTTTGCCCTTCTCTGGATACATTCAGGTACTTTCACATCCTTCTTAAATTGTGGGGCCCAGAACTGCCCACAGTGAGCAAAGTGAGGTTGCACCAAAGCTGGATACAGTGGATTGATCACGTCTTTTGACCAACTGGGGATGCTTTTTGATGCACCCCAGGATGGAATTTGACCTCTGGGCTGTCAGGGCACACTGCTGACTTCTGCTGAGCTGCTGCCAACCAGCACCCCCAGATCCCTGCTGCTCTCCAGCCACTCCTCTCCCAGTTTATACTTGTGCTCAGCATTCCTCGATCCCAGGTGCAGAATCCAGCATTTGTACTTGATAAATCTCATCCCATTAACAGTAGTCTAATGCTTCAATCTATCCAGATCCCTCTGCAAGGCTCTTGTCCTTCAAGCCAGTCAACAGAATCTCCCAGTTTGGTGGTGTCAGCAAGCCTGCTAACGTTGCATTCAACTCCTGCACTGAGACCATTGATACAAATATGGAGCAAGACTGATCCTAGAGCTGAACCCTGAGGAATGCTGCTGGTGAATTGTTGCCAGGCAGATGAAGCCCTCTTCACTACAACACCGTGGCTTTCAGATTGTTCATGAGCCCTACTGATACAAGGCTGTCAGTCTATTTTTTTTTTTAGCCACACCCTCTATGTACACTTTCTTTTCTCTTTTGTAATTTTCCAGAGCGAGCAGTACTCACCCCTGGCCACTTTGCTGAGTGGATACGTTTCCACCCATTCAGTAGCAATGAGCTCAGGTTACAGGATGTTTCATCAAATACAGAACACCTGTATTGCATAACTCAAGCAAGTTGAACAGTACACCCGTCTTGAAATAACACTACACACACAAGTTAATTGCATAGCTGCTGTGGAAAAAAAAAACTCCACTAAAATTAATTATTTGGTGGTAACTATTCTGTGACTCTATCAGCAATGGCAACAACTTGCATGTTTAACTTAAGATAACATGTTCAGTGCTTGCTATTTTCCAGTAGTCATGTAACTGACTGGTATTTAAACATTTTAAAATGACATTTTGGAAGAATGCTTGCACAAAAAATTCCAAGCTAACACAGCAAGAAAATGTTACTCCCTCTACCTCTCTAAACATTACTGACAACTCTTATCATAACTTATTAAAAAATAAATGGAAAAAATAGAGTGAGTACCCTTAATTTTACCCTTGTACTGCTGTAGGGCAATGGGGAAAGGTGCATTACTGGGGGAAAAGGAGGAAGAGAAGAGGTACTTGATTGATATGTATAAATGAAGATCAAACAGTCTTTTTGGTTTTGTTGTCCTCTTGTGTGGCAAATGATTTGGTTGAGGACAGGTTTTTTGAGTTACATGGTGAAATTAAAGCTCTATCTCATTTACAAAGCAAAAGGACTATGTCCTTTTACTCTGGGTGACATTAACTCTCCAGACCTCAACTTCTAGTTCTGAGAGCAAGATAGAATCAGTTTCATTTAATGGGAGTGGAAATGAAATATGAAATAGATCTAATATTTATATTTGAAGTTTCTAATGTGAAAATGAATATTTGGCTGATACGAGAGAAAATTTGATCTTTAGGATCTCTAAAAAAAATTAAAGAAAGAACAATCTCTTTTCAATTCTCTCAAAAGAAGTTTTGAATGAATAGGTTTTCTCAGTGGATTTTAGCATTTATGGTTGCATGTTAACAGAAAGAGCCATGTTCAGTCTACCATTAAAATAAAGTAGGGTATGTATAAGAGGTTGTTTATTCAAATCCACAATGTATATCTGTATTCTGAGAAAAAAACTTATCTGTATTAAACTGCTTTATTTTAGAATAGAAGACTCCACCAGTTACAATGATCCTGTTACACGAGTACAACAAACTCCCTTCCTTTCATACCAGGCAAAGGGGCTTTTTCTGCTTTTATTTCAGGTGAACTTAACCCCTTTCAAGTCAAAACAATGCAGCATTTAACACTGTAACATTACTACATTCACAACGGCACTGTGTATCTGTGTTACAGCATGATCTTGAAAGTGCATTTACTCATTTTTATACGTCAGCAGTTGAATTGGGCCTGGTATCTTTTTTTCTGGGTGTCTGGAAGATTGGGATTCAGTGTCTTGAGTGCTAATGTAATACAGAGATCTTGCAGGAATAGTATCTATTAGAAGTTCACAGCTGCTGTTTTTCTGTCTGTATTTTGTTAAGATGCATCATTATTAATGGAAATTCTAAGGGAGTTGTTATCCCATATTAACACATAACAAGAGATTTCAATCTGTTATTGAGTCATAATAGCTACTGGCATGGTGTTTTTTTTGAGTAGTAACTGGTTGGAGAGCAACTTCTGGACATGTTCCTGCAGCAACACCCACTCTTCTAGGGAAAAGGATTATCAATGCAAATTACAGGGGTGTGTTTATTAAAGGTTACTAATTTGAAAAATGAAAAATTTGCTGAGATGAATGATTGGACCAAAGGAAGATTATAAGAAACATGGAAAGCAAAAGAGGTTTTTGTTAAAAGGGTGGCCTGGAATCTGTAATTGCTCATTTCTTTAGATTTATTCCAAAGTGCTTATTCAAACCTCCATTTCAAGATCAAGGACTTTTCTCAAGCTTCTTAAGTATTAGTATTAGAGATATCTAATCCATAGGTTCTTTTCCTTGTCATCTAAATTTCTTCTGGAATTGTGTACAATAATCAAAAGCCTTGAACAACCAAGCACATGCATCAAACCTAAACCCTTTCAGGAACCAAAATCTTGATGTCTTTGGAGGGTGTGAGCACATTTGGGTCAGGCTCTGAATGAAATGTTTTTTGTAACTGACACAGAAAAGAAGCTTTTACAATTTCTTTTTATATAAATGACACTCACTCAAAAATCTCCAGTACAGAGTAGTGTGATTCCTTCTGCTGCTGGAGGGTCTTCATTTCTGCATCTCCCATGACAAAAGCTTTGCTGAGTGACAGTACTTTAGCTTCCTTCTGCTTATGCATCTTCCTCTAGCTCAAGCTAAAAAAAAAAACCCAACAAGTAGGACAGAGATTCAAGCATCTATCTATAAAATAAACACAGAATAAAATTCAAGACTCCCCCCTCTCATGTAAATGACCTATTGCTTGCTTGAGGTTCCACAGGTACCCACTGCTATCTTGTTCTGAGCCAGTGAATAATTTCACAGTATTTTCAGCCAAAAGGAATGAGAGTACTCCCACCAAATTTAGAATAACTAAAGTTTTAGCTCTCGTCTTGAGATGGGAGAAACTTAATTGTACCTCCTCATTACAAAAGGGTACCAGGTTTTCATAATTCTGAATAACTGCCTTGGATACAACTTGATGGAACCGGTACTTCCGTCTCCTCAGGAAAAAAAAATCCCTGGTTACATTTTATTCAAAGACAGTGCTTAGTCATCCACCTTTAGGAAGGGACTCTAGGTTGAGATTTCTCAAATAGGAGAAGGCTGCTATTCCGCTCTGTTCAGCCTAACACCCAGATATGGCTCAAGATTAAAGACCTACTGCTGCTCCTATTGTGTGCCGCTGGTTCCTTATTTTACTTCACATACAGCTTGCATTTTAAAAATGTAAATGTTCTTCTATTGTTGAATACAAAATTTTTACAAGGCAGTTCATTACAGGTATCAGAGACCTACCTCCTTTTTTTGGATAGACTTTAAGCAATAAGTGCTTGATAGATGAGTAAGGAAGAACAAAAGAGTTACAGAGGTTAGTAAATCACAGAAGAGTCAAACACCTGATATTGCTTCTCTGAACAGAAATTGGTTTGTACCCGACTTGGAAATCACACCGTTGTGCTGGTTTTGGCTGGGATAAAAGATAATTTTCTTCATGGTCCTTGGTATGGGCCTGTGTTTTGGATTTGTGCTGGAAATACTGTTGATAAGAGAGGGATGTTTTTTGTTATTGCTCAGCACTGTTACATAGAAATGAGGCCTCCTTGCCCGACCCCACCAGTGAGGAGGCTGGAGGTGTGCAAGGGAGAGGACACAGCCTGGACAGCTGACCCCAGATGACTGAAGACATGTCCCACACCATATGGTGTCGTGTTCAGCATATAAATTGGGGAAAGAAAGAGGAAGAGGGATATGTTCACAGGGATGACGTTTTTCTTCTCAAGTCATCGTTCTGTATGATGGAGTCCTGCTTTCCAGGGGATAACTCAACACTGCCCATGGGAAGTGGTGAAAATTCCTAGGTTTGCTTTGCTTGTGCATGTGACTTTTGCTTTACCTATTGGACTGTCTTTATCTGAATGCTTGAATTGTCTTTTTTTTCCCCTCCCGATTCTCTTACCCAGCTCACCAGGGAACAGTAAGCAAGTGGCTCTGTGGGCTTAGTCTGGGATTAAACCACAACAGGAACTTCAAGTTCCTCTAAGAAGTCAAGCATTGAAGTTGTAGTTTGGAGAAGGATGTTGTGATTTTATGCTGCTCTTGTGCTCCTGAAGCTGAATTGACAAAATATTTTAGGTAATCCAAAGAACCTGTTTGGGTTATGGAAGCTAATTCCCAAGGACATCTGCAAATCCTGAGGAAGTGTTGTATCTCCTGCTCCTGAAATCACTGTCTGTGCTCAGCTCCTCAAGGCAGGTGTGCAAGAGTTCTGCAAGGAAGCCTTCATTTGCTTACATTATTTTTCATCCTGGTGAAATTCTCTCTGGCCTGATCTGAGCCTTTTTAATGTTTTAGTCTTTCTAGTCAATATAAAAGTCATAGAAAATGGTGTTCATTTTCTCTATAGATGGAATTAGTCCATCTAATTAATTAGTTATTTCCAAAAGTACATTTTCAGTAGAGAGGTGACAAGGTATAAAAATACAACTTATGAAACTATCCTGACTTTAACATCTCCTGGATAATAGCATTTTAGTGATCCCTGCTGTATTACTTGGATTTTCTGGGGTTTTAACACTAATTATTATGGCTTTTAGCATGACCCTTCCTGTTCATCTGTACCCTAGTCCTCTGTTCAGGAATCTTGTGCTCATGGTGGAACTTTTTTACCATGCAAGAATATTCTGTATTCCTTCTTTCATACTGAAGCAATTCTCATGTGTGGGCTCTTCTTCTATGAAGAAGTCTTTGTAAAACTATCCCGTGCTGTTAGGATCAATTCTGGGTATGGTAGGAGGGAAAAAAAATTAGAGACTGGTAAAGATGGGTAAAGCAGATAGGAACCCTGCAGAGCTTTGGAGGATTTCTGGAAGTGAAGCTGTGAATGGCTTATCATTAATAACAAAGGAAATAAGCACAGCAGTTTTGGGATTTTTTTTTTCCCCTAGAGATTAAGCCTTCTGATAAATTTCTTCACATCAATTTCTGCACAGATTTCTAAATGCACAGAAAGATGATAAGGGAAAGCTCATGTCTTGCATAATGCTTCTATATGGCATAATGCCACAGCTTTGGTCTCAGTGTTTCAGCTTGTAGAGTTAAACATAGGCTCTATTTTATGCAGAGAAATTAAATATAGCTGGGATGACTGTCTTCAGTCTGTTGTCTCCCTATGGGAACGGGTTGCACTGTATTGTCATTTCATTGTCTTTGGTAATTCATTTTGTGCAATGTGAGTTTCCAGTTACACCAAGGGTTACACTCAGGTTACACTTATTGTCTACTCAATCAGCCTTTGTCCTCTTCTGGTTTGAATGGAATTAGTTCCTAATTTTTAGTATTGGATAGTTTTGCTTTTACCTTTTCAAAAATTTGGTAGGAATCAGTAGGAACTGTATGTTGTGTGAACTACTTAAAATGTCTAGACCTTCTTTTTCATATATAGTAGTCTTCCTTACTGAGGACTAGAAGTTTCAAACAGGACAATACATCTTAATGTAGGTTAGTATACAACTCTTTTATTAATAATATTGGAGTATTCAGGCTACTAGAGCTCTGCTGTTTTAATCATAGTTATAGTAAATCATGGTACAATTTTCTAGTGGAGTGGAAGTGTTTTATTAGTGTTTAAACTGAAATGGACAGTGATCATCATGCTATTTGTTTAACCGTGCTTATCTGCTAATGTTGCTACCACTGCTACTAGATGCTTTTTTATTTAGGTGCCTGAGACCTTAATTATATTCTCTCTTCTTGCCTTTCCTACAATTAAATAATCTGTTATCATAATGTTTGCTCTTTCTTCTTGTGCTATGGCTGGAGGCTTGATAGCCTGAGCCGTCCTTGAATTGCTACTGAATGGGTTCTTCTCCCTCGGCTGCTTTTTCTTTTCTTCTTGCTACATCTACACATCTCTTTGTATCCCCATTTGTTTTAACCATGGCAAGCAAGCATGATAGCAGTCTTGGGATTTTTTTGCCTTTTTTTTTTTTCTGGGCAATTGGATTTCTGGGTTCAAATAACTTACTTATCCAAGCAGAGTAAAAAAACAAAACAAAACAACAACAACAACAACAAAACACCAAAAATTTTTTTTCAGGTACCACTACAGCACTCTAGACATAAGCCTCTAAGCATGTTTACCTACAGGAAGTACCAGGTGGCAAGTGTGACAAATTCTTTACTTTGACAATGAGATTCTTCAAATAAAACTTCAAACATGCACCTGAATTTAAAATGAAAATCAGGAACCTCCAGCCCTAAGTATTATTCTGTTCAGAAACAGCACTGGTAAGTGCCTTGATTTTTCATTGCTCATATACTTTCTCTTGAGGTCCTTCTGCTGATCTCCTATGTGGACACTTCTTTATTTATATACAAGTTGAAAAAAGTACCTGCATTAAGAAATCTCATTGGTTTTGCCTATGTTTTTCATAGATGTAGTCCAGAACCCTTGTTTTTGTGGTGCATGCAATATTTTTGAAGTTATCATAACCTGAAGCGGAAGGCATCAAACAAAATGATGACCCAAGAAGATGCTGCAGCTTGATTTTGAACACGTGACAGAAATTCATAAAATGAATAGTTTTTTATTGTATTAATTAAGTTGCAGGGACTGTTAAGTTAAACTTAAAATAACCCTTTTAAAAGTTGTTGAGGATAATGAATTACCCAGAAGGAGTTAGAGCCTGCTGCTGCCAACTAAAGTGCTTGGAGACTTGAGATAGAAGCAAACGATAAGAAGCAGCTTTCATGCATTCAAATAAATTACATGTTGGGCTTGGCTTAATCCTGGCAGCAGAATGATCTCAGGGGTTTTCCCTACATTATCTTGGTCTATGATTATGCAAATATCCTTTTAATGTAGTGACTCCTTAACAGGAAATTAGTCTCATACTTGCTCATATGCTCTTGCAATCAACAGACACTTGCTTGCAAAATCCTAGTGTGTCTGAGATACAAAAGACACATTAACTGTTTTAAGTACCAAAATTTTGCAAACAGACAATAACAGGACATGCCCAGATATGTCAGGGATGTAGCAGATGAATCAGGAAAAAGATGTTTGCTAACACAAAAATATTCCTGGGTTTGAAAGTTCAACCAGAATGCAAATGGTACTAAGTTTACATTTGGTTTCAATGATTATAAGGAAAACACCAGAAGGAAGAAAATCTTACAGAAAAGCAGGATTAAAACGGAATAAAACACGGAAATGAGACAAAGCATAAAGACAAAAGAAATAATTTGTGTTAAGTGCCCAGCAACCTGCTGAGTCCAGGTAATGTGCAGTCATCATTCACACAGGAACTGCCCTGAAATGGGGACTGTCAGGGTAACCTGCTTTGTCTGGAGAACAGGAACTAAAAAGCGACATTGTAAAACAGAGGTTTCATCTGGAAAGACAGAGAGCTGGTATCCTTTGGGAAGGGACAAATTGGAGTCACAAAAATTGTGCTGTGTTACTTTTGGTAGTCTTAATGCACATTCCAGTGAGCAAGTCAGCTCAGTTCCTGATTTCTCGGGTTTGTAAATTCCTTCTAGGTGAAATCAAGTTGTGTAAACTTTTTCTTAACTACACGTTTCTAGTATGGGGAAAAAATACCAGTTAGGTATTTGATATCAAACTGGGATACAGCAGTGATAAATTGGCAGATTGTACCCCAGGTGACCTCCTCTGTTTTTTTCCTTTTTTACTCCTGATTGAAATGAAGACAGCTACATCCTTGGAGTTGAGGGGAGCCTAACAAAATTAATCCCATAACTTTCCAATGGGATTTAGGGTAGTATCTGATTCATTCAAGGTCTTTTGAAACTCCCATCAAAGTGAACTGTTCAAGGCATGACCTTAAGGTAACAGTTCAATCAGCCACAAAATCTAGACATCCAGCTTTTTGTTTTAAATATAAAACCTATTCTTTCTTCTATATCCAGTGTATTCTGTTTGTAATAACCAGAAATTACCATTAGAGAAATTGAAGCTAATCTGAGGCTCATTAAGGAGAGAGAATTTATGCTTAACTACTTAAATAAATTCCTGTTGATCTGGTTTCTAGAGATTAACCTGTAATTTCATCTGTCACAGATGGGAGAAACTTGCTAGTCCAACAGCACAGTCTCTTAGAGTTAAAAAACCCAACACACATATATATAAGTACAGAGAGTGTTTGTCAATGCTACTCAGAGTATATGAATTTCTACAATTTCCCATCCAGACAAACATGCTCAATCCATTTTTTGTACTGAGCATCTTTGACTGCTCTAGCAAAAATTAGCAGATGCTAGATTAAGTGTGAAGACTATAGAAAAATTTAAAAATTTAATATTTGGAATTGCTTTTGATTTCAATAGATTAAAATCCTAAGAAATAGGCAACGTATGTGGTTCCACTAGAGGTATCACCTCCAAATTTTGCAATGGTTCACTCAGTATATGCTGAAACCCCTGCACTCATATTCAGCAGAAATACAACCCTGTGCTAATCAAGTCAACCAAAAGCCAGATTTTATTTACCATCCACTATATGCAGCAAAACCTTGAGTAGTACCAGAGTAAATGCCTGAGAGCTCTTTTTCAGACTTGGGAATTTAGAAATTCACTCTTAAAAATCGGGTCAGGTAGCATTCTTCTGGTGTAACATTAAGCCTTTAACATTAAGCTGACTTGAAATTTAAGCAAATGTCCAGATCCACGAAGGCCTAGATTAGTTGGCGGCAAAGCGCAATCACAGGCTCCTCTACACTCTGTCACAAAAGTCTGTCTCACCTCAGAGGGCTGTCCTTGCACACAACCTGGCTCTGTAAGGCACAACTTCTATTTCACCTAACAGGTAGGAAAACAAAACAAAACCAAAGCCCGCAAGGATTCACCTCCCCTTAGAACAAAACTTAAATACAAATATGAAGTGGCTTGAAAAACGGAGCATTTTCAGAGGTTTTTTAACTATTTTGAAATCAGGAAGGATTAATATCAAACTATATATTTTTTTCTACTCCTCAGTATAAGAGTAATCCAATTAGAGTGTTCCAGAGATCTTTTTTCCTGTTTGCCATCTTCTGTAAAACAGCAAAAAACTGTTATAAACCTGTTTGCCAAAATGTGCGGCAAAAAAAAAAAAACAATTTAGAGAAAGGCTACTATTTTATTTGTAATGTTCCACTAGTCAGTGGGCTTTTTTAATGTTAATTTTTTAATTAAAATTTCAGAGTTGAAGAGGATGCCAATTGTTCAGGCATGACAGCATTTACAACAGAACATATATTGGCATCATAACTGCTTACGGTAAGTTAAGAGTTCTATCTCTTTAACATTTCAAGATCCTGTGTTCTGCAGTTTTATTTCCTTCTTGGAAAGCAAGCAGGATGTTTGCTAGGAAGTTACTTTTATTGAGAAACGTTGGAACTTATTTAGCTTTTTGGATGAGCCATTTGAATGGGAATTATGTCATTTTGCCATGAGTCTATCTGGTGATACTAAGCCTAGATAATCAGCTTTGGTGGAGATGAAGTCTGCTGCAAACACAGAAAAATACCTAGCTGGCTTATAAGCCTACTATTCACATCAGGAAAAGAGATAGACTTAAAAATTATGTGAGTCAAGAAGCTTTGAATCGTTTGAGATATTTTCCTATTTTTGTTCTACATAATTGGAGCTGAACTGCCAGAGCTTTCTGAGCACTTCAGGAAACAGTAATCATTTCACAGGGTTATGAAGCCACCCGAGTGGTGAAGGTATTAATTTCTTTGATGAGGATTCATATGAGAAAACATGAGAAGGGTGCATTTCACTCATTTCCAAATCACTGAATAGGACTCTGAGCATCTAGGAATCCTGTATAGAAGACCTTAACCACCACTGTAGAAATGTGATGATTTACAGATTTTAGAAAGGCTACAAAGCAAATTGTAGCTGCATAAGAAAGTGAATATTGTAACTAACACAACCCCAGAGGAATATATTTGGCAAAAAATACCTTTTCCTTGTGAGTCATATTTAATGTTTTGTCTTTACATACGTAAAACAAAAAAGCATCAAATGTAAAATGTTTTTCATCCTTACAAAACATCAGTATCATGAAATGATACAATTATCACCTGTTCTGAAACCATCATCAGAATACCACACAAAGTTCTTTTTTGCAAAAATAAGGCAGTTTAAATAAAGAATTAAAGGCCACAATGAATAGATGGGAACTACATTTCAAGACTAATTGGATTGTCACATGAAGAAGTATTTTTATTAGTACATCCACAGGGAAGAAAAGCTAAAAGAAAGACAGACTGCTTTCCCTTAAGGTCAGTTGCACCTCTTAAGTCTTCAACACACTTCAGAGATATTTTATGCTGAAGTGAAGCAGCCTGTCCAAAGTCACCCTCTGGTCTAAAAAACAGCATTTTCACACAAGTCCTTACTGCAATCCACATACACTCAGAAGATGTGGAATCACTGCTAACTATTTGCCACTGACAAACAAGTGTCTAATAATGAAAAAACATATCAATAAACATAGCAAACAACCTTTAGTTACTTAGTGATAATCATTATTTCACAATAACCAAGGTCCCCCTAAGGGTTAAAGGTTGCACCCTGCAGGTACAGAGGTACAAGAGGGAAGGGCAAACATATCTAAGGTACACAAAACACTAACCCTAATTGTCATCCCCAGGAAAAGGGGGAAGTGGTGTCTGCCATCTCTGGCGTCTGCCATCTCCTCTTGCCCTGGTTCTAGGTTCTCTTTGGACCCATCTTTGACTTGATTCAGTGTTTTTATCAGTTGCTTAGTAGGAAATAATTGAAACATTTTTTCCCCCACTCCCACAGCAGTTTTATTTTAGGTTGAAGAGTTAATTCACCTCATGGAAGCTCCAAAAAAGTATCAGAGATGATGGAAAGGGAATGGTGGGAATGCATAGCACCTAGTAGAAACCAGGGTCAGCTGGCACTTAGCCTGTCTCAGCTCACCCTTGGGACTGAGGTCTCAATACTCAATTAGAAAGTTGGTCAATCGAGGCTTACACTGATGTCACCAGGGGGGCATTCCAGAAGATTTTGTCATAATTATGTGAGATAATGAGCAGTTTGATTAAATCTGCCTTGGAGGGGAGCTAAGCAGAGGTCATAAAAATCTGTTATTCAAAGTGAAGGAATTAAAAAAGGTAAGACCCAGAGCAGTCCCTCAGAAACAACTACAAAACACATGCTATAAAATTTTCCTCTTATTATAATGACAATTAGGAGAATTTAAAAATACATATGCTACATGCTTAATTTAAAAAAAAAGAAAAAAAACACAAAAAATAAACATGAACATGGTATGAAGGAATCAACAGTTTAAACAATGCTTTAAACTTTATTAACTTCTAATTAAGGGGCTGTCCTCACTTTTTTCTGGAAGAATAAAAGCTAATAACTTTCAGAAATGCAGACTTATTTTAAGTTAAATGATGTAGCATTAGAGCAGGATGAACAAGTGCAGGTTGTTGAAATATGAATTTTTAAGGCACAAAACCAAAATGTGATGTAAGTTCTCCAAAGTTTTTATGAAGTACTTTTGCATCTGAATTTTCACTCCTCCTACTGTGGCATTTGACAGGACTTGTAAATTGCAATGATTGTTCAGTAGTTGGGTTTTTTTTAATTCTCCTTTAATTCTTGGGTATGTTTAACAGTTAAAAGTTCCTATTGACGTTTGTCAATCAGCTGAGGATCAGCACCCCCTTCTGGCTTCAATAGTGTGGGGTGAAAGCTGGAGCTCCCATCATCATGTAAGAAACCTGTACAGGAGAAACAAAGTAAAAGCAAAAATAATCTAAAACTTGTCATAATAAATAGGCAAATGAATATCAATGCCACTACAGTAGCCCAACTTATCAATTGCAGGGGCTGAGGACTAATGTTAGGATGGCTCTTGTGGGCCATGAGGTAGCTCTGTGCAGCTGTGGCAGCCAATGTGTCTTCACCACTACAGGCAGCAGCAGCACCCTAAAAACCTGCGAAGGCAGAGGCTCACTGACAGGACACCTCCTGCCCCACTGTCTCCTCCTCTAGGGTGGGCATAATGGCCCACCCTGAGGAGCCAAGTCCCTGTCTGTTCTGGGCTCGTGTTGCCTGAGGAAGCATTTGTCATTAGCCTACTCTGTTTAACAACACAACTGCTTTGGTCAAGAAATTCCTTTATAATCTCAGTACTGGTACCTTTAAACTTGTATTTTCCAACTCTGAAATGTTATGCTACCACTGCATATTTTTTTTTTTTTGCCATACTATTTTGCCATATGTGAGAATTTTTTCAGGTAGCCTTCATGTAAAGTACACCCTGACCATGGTATCTATGGGCTTTAACTTCAAAAATTTCTTATGAAAACTTTCAAAACTGATCATTGCTATAGTAGAAAACAAAAAGCCAATGTGATTTCCTGCATGAGGTAAACAGGTAACACTAATCAGTGAAACTGAAACCAGCCACACTGAAGGAAAAAACCAAACCCCCTAGAACCTCCAAGTAACCCCCCACATAAGTAATATCACTGAGATGGTCTGAAATCAAACCTGGTCCTGCAAGAAGAAGAGCAAATGTGGGTGTTCAGACACCTCTGTGCACATCAGCTCACTAGGCTCTGGCCTTTTTAGTCCATTGGCTTTTCTGAAAATGCTTGATATTATTTTGTTTTAAAAAGAAATCACGCTCCATGCTGTACATTGGTACTAAATACCCAATGGACATATCTAGCTGTTAATACATCGATTTTTTGCTGCATTGTGTGGAAAATGAGCACTATTTCAGGCATAGATACAACTAGTGGTAATGGAGCAGACTGGGGGAAGATGAGAAATACTGAAGTTTCCTGAGGGGGAAAGCAGACTGAAGTGATGGTGTCATCTGTAGTCTCTCCCTCCAAACAGATCATCCTTACAGATAAATTCACACCTGAGTATAAATGTTGTTGACATTTACAAGATCCCATTTTCTCCTGCTGGATGTTTTGAAGGATCTAGCCCATGCTGCTTCATCTGCACTGCGATATCAAACAAGTAGTCATAACATTCACACCTAAAATAAATAGGGAAAAAATGCAGTGTAAGTAAAGCTCAAGTCTTATCATGTTTTATGAAAATTAGTATTTTCCTTCCTTAAGATTTTATCACCCATGTGATAGTCTGACTGGACAGCTCTATTATTGTTTATTTCCAGTGCTGTGGAATGGAAAGTGCCATTTTCCTACATAATATTGATTTGCTGCATTTCCATCAGCAAGAGGTAAATTCCAAAAATGGCACCAGGGAGGGATACACAAACAGTGTGGCAGGTGTCATATTAAAGCAGAGATTTCATGTTTCATATGAGGAGGGACTTGTTGACTTGTCTGAAAGGAGAATGTTGCCAACCCTATCAGCCAGCATTGATATGAAAGGAAAACTAAGCAATGGAATCATGGGTGAATCCATTCTCAAAAGCTCCCTATACATGCAGTGAGGCTTTAATATTCTGAATCATTGTCCACAGGCTGGAAATATACATAGCATTAAGTTCATTAAGATCTTGAGGCAAGAGATAGCATATTCCTGAACTGTACTCACATCGTTTTGGCTTTTTCCCATGTCTCTCCCCATACATAAACACCGTGACGTCTGACCAGGACAGCACAAGAGTCTGGGTATTTTTCCATTGCACGTGCCATTCTCTCCTTGAGATCCTTCTCTTCTGGTGTATTCTCAATAATAGGAACCACTAATGTATCATCATATCTATAAAACAAAGACATCTTCATGTATTTAAAAAACCTCTGTGCTTGGATGTATAAACTGTTCCCTAAGAAAGAAATTATCCTCTGACTGTGTAAAATGTTAAATTCTCAGCACTAGATTTTATGCTCTTCTCTTGTGAGTCATGCTGTAGCATAGGAATTCTCAGGAACATCTCTCACTCCCAAACACATATTATGCTGGCAATACCTGAGCTACACTTGAGGCACAAAAAGAAAACAACACTTTAATCTATTAGGTGTAGCTGTTTATTCCCATATCACTTTGTAGTTGGGTCCCTTTACAACTTTTTCAAACTTTCCATCCTGTACTGGCATCATCTACAAGTTTTACCTCAGATTAAATTATTTAAAAGAATCATATGATATAGAAGGAAATGAAGCTATTTGCTGGAGAGCAGAAAAAAAATAATTTAGGTAGTCCAAAAAGCCCCTGGAAGATTGTCCTGCTAAGGCATATAAATAGAAGGTAGAATCAACACATGAAAAATAAATTCTCTGAGATGGAGTCATTGGTGGGCTACATGTGATCTTAAGAGAGCCTGAGAACCCCAGCTCCAAAGACAAGATGATGCACGTTACTCAGTGGAACTTGCCTAAGAGTTTCTTCTGAAGGAGGACTAGGATATTTGGCATTGTTTGAACCTTAATTAACACTAGCAGAAACTTGTTTAAATAGTTTTAATAAGTCCCCAGTTCAGGTTCAGATTTATCATTGAGATCACATAGATATTTCATGAGTGGATGCTAGTAGTACTTTCTTTAGTAAAACACAGAAAGAAAGCAATGGTAAAAAAAACCCAACACCAACAGCCTGTATTTTAAATCAAATATTCAGAAGATAAAGTCTCATGTCTTATGGTTCTCAATGCTGACGCTTTCTCACAGAAGGCTATAGAAATAGTGAATGAAGAAAGTGAGGTTGCATTTGAAGCTCTACTTTGACTCTTATAAATTTGGATGACTAAAATTACACTTGGAGTGATTGTTACTTACGAGGCCAAATGAGTTAATGGATTGGCTTCCTCAGTTCTGCTTTCTGCTTGAGCTTGGAAGCTGCTCTAAGTATTGTAACTGATTCCTAATCAGGACCATAAGCTTTCTGTCAAGAACTAATACTTAAAAACATCAAGAAGACTCTGAATGAGCTAAATACTTGGGATCTCTTTTTTTAAATTGAAATACAAGCACCCTATGTTTAGTCAAACATGGATGTAAAGTACCTTGTGACAGTCTGACTTTCAAAGTTATTTACTACTGATCTAATTCTCCTTCTATGGAAATCAAAGGGTAAAACTAGTGTGGGATCACTGGAGTCATATTTAGGCCAACATATAGTTCTGATTATTCTACCTGTAGCATTTTCCTGGACAGCTTCCAGAAAAGATTTAAGTAACTAGAAACAACATGCAATCCCATTTTTGAAAAGTGCCATTTTGTATTTTGAATTCAAGGTCCCATTTTTCTTTTGAATTCAATGGGGAAACTTGTGTGAGGCAAGCCAGTGGAATCAGTCTAGTGTGAATGAACACGTGCTTATGAGCCATAAAACCTGGACCTTTGATTTCTTGAGTTTTTCTGGTAAATTAATAGAACAACACAGAAAACTTGTAGGTATGGAACCCAATAAATACAATGTTTCCTGACTAATGTTTAGGAGTGCTTGAGGTTTCAAAATGCATGTAAAAAAATTATTGTGGATTTTTAAAAATCAGTGCTGTTAGACAATTGAGTACAAGGGCTTGTATTTTACCACATCAAATATGCATATGCTAATGGTGACAAGAAAGTAAAGTTGGGAAGCCAACCAAAATGGAATAAAGTATGCCTGGGCGTAAAATCACATATGGCTTGCTCCCTTGCCAAAGGGCAATAGTTAGATACAAAAATTAACATCAAAAAGTGGAAAGAATTTAGCATTTCAATTTCTCATCTCCTTGTCACATGTTATATAAATGTTGTTTGCAGATCCCAATTCAACGCTCTGTGGGTGGAGATCTCAAAACAAGCCATCACACATAATTTGGAATAACTCAGCACTTACCTCAGAGCTCATCCTTGAAAAGTAATAACATTATCTTTAATGAGCTGTTTATTCTGAATTTTCTTTCAAACTCTGTCAAGTAAATCTGAAATCCTCTACTCTCTTAACATGCCCTAAACTAGCACAGGCAGTGATATGTGAAGTCCACCCAAGTGTAGTTTGTACATGCTATCAATCCAACCTGGTGTTGGCTGGCTCCAGTTTCAGCTGAATGTTGTGCAGATGTGGCAACATCTCAGGATGCAGCTCTTTATTTGGCTTCTTCCTGTAGCTCAAGAGACCACAGCAGCCTTGGCATTACAAGATTTTATCTCAGATCTCTTACACAGGCTTCAGATCTTACGGAAAGCCAGTGGTGACAAAAAAGCTAGAGGTCTTTTTACTTCTTATTCTTCTTCTACACTTTCAAGTATGTAACTCAAATGACTTGTATTGATATTGCTGAAAACAAATGATCAAACATCACACCTCTTTTCCTAAATATAGAGAAGTACCTGTAATAGCCTCCTGAAGTACACTTCTGAATTCCTTTTATCATCTCCTGATGGGTAATAGAGAACTCACTCCCTGGGTAAAGAAGGGTAGCCATAACAGCAGCCTTGGAATGTGTATGGATCACTGCGCCTGCCCCTAAAAACAGAAAAAGAAAATTTAGAATTAATTTTAAAATGAGTCTATTAAGAAAATTTTATTCAGATACTTGATTAATTTCCTTTGATTAGGCATCTTACAAAATGGTGATCTGCTGTATGAGAAGAGAAAATATACAGCAACCTAAATGAAGATATGAGGTAAATACTCCTATAAAGGATAATTACGGATTGTCTTATGACACTTGTGTTAACTTTCAGTTAATGACAAATTCCAGGAGAGATGCTGCTTGTACAAATTTAAGCAGAAACACTACTTGTACATTTCTTTACATACTACAATGACTGAGACACTCTTTAATTTTATCAGAGTTCTGAGGTTATAAAGAATTCCCAAATTTATTTGTTAAATGAAAGTTTAAAGCCTTTTACTTTCTTTTTATGTTTTCCTCAATTATCTGCTGATTCTCTGAAAAAAATTCATCATCTTATTGTGTCATGATGGAAAGATAGGTAGACAATATTTATAATCTACTTATAAAGATACAATGTTGTTATTCCTTGAGGACATATATAAGCTGCTTGTGCAGGAAGACCAGATGAGATTCCCTAAATCCTTTCTAAAATAACAGATGTAAATTTTGCACAACATCAAAAGCTCTCTATTACTATCTACCTGCAAAAGAAAAGTTTCATACTGTTTTCACCTATTCCTAATTTATAACTGTTAATCTCAGCCAATGGATGTAAAAGGATTTAAACTGTAATAGCTGAATTGTCAAAACCACTGATATAAAAATGCTGTAACCCTGGACTTCCCCTGCAACCTACCAATATTCTGCACTAAAACTCAGTCCTGAAAACATGGTCATAGGCATAGCTACATGAGAAGATTAAATTGCAAGTGATACTGACAGGATGTTAGTATGGATTATATTAATCTGTATATATACCTTTGCAAATCAATTTATTTTATAGTTTCATGTTTATTTCGCTGTAACTTCTATGGATGAAGAATATGGTACTGAATAGCAATTTTGTGGATGTACATATACAGTGTTTCAGTCACTGCTGAACTGCAAACATTGCTACATACCTCTCATAGTGTAGGCATTCATAAAAAGAGGTGTGCACTGGCTTTTCTTTAATTTCTTGTGCAGTGGAGGACCACTGATGTCCTGCTCATTCATGTCACAAACAAACATATCTTCTGGCTGCAAGAAAGAACAAATTATTTTGATCTGTGATAGTTTTGTTTGATATTTAACCTCAAATAGTTTTGTTTTCCCTCTAGGGAAACAAATATATACAAACCATGTATTTAATTCAGAATGTGATTTGAACTTTGTAAAAGTGCTGTAATGCTCCACATTTATTCCAGCTTCTAACCAACACTGTAATGGAAATTAGTATTAAGTACTCTTTTTCCTCAGACTGATGCCATGCAGATATTTGTAAAACTACAATTTTCTCAGAAAGGAGATAGTGGAGCTGAGTAATAACAACAGATCAAAAGGAAAAGTAGTAGCTGATTAAAAATAAGAAATGCTGATGTACTTTTCCTTCCCTACTTAAAAGAACCAACAAATGACACACGTTAAAAATAATACATGTAAACTTGCAGAACTAACTATTTATTTTTAAACTTTGCTTTTAGTAGCTTTACATGAATGTTACCTTTGCATCAATTACCTTTGTGATTCATAATAGTACAAGCAATTGTTCAGTATCGCAAAAAAATTTTAATGTTATTTTAAAAGTCAGCAGAAAATACAATTGCAGGACATTTCCTCACTGACTGTGCTTAATCCTCTGTTACTGTGAGCACAGACCAGAGCATCGTGGTGATCTTACATACCTTTGCCTGCCTTACTTCTCCACATCCCCAGCAAACACTGCTCAAAGACCCCAAGTTTCTATCAGTGAAGAAATTCCTTTCAGTCCTCACTGTATTTATCCTCAGATTTATGAGATGACAAATCCTTTCCATGTATTACTCTATCCTGGGGGAGTTCCTGCTGTCATAAAATAGGTATTGTTTACTATTCCCCTCTCCTCTTACATTTTCATTTTTTTTGGAAAAGCAAGCAGAGACAAGGTCACCTTTTCATGGGGAGAGCCCAGTTTTTTACTGAGAATATCAAGGCAAATATTTGCAATCCCTCAAATGAAAATAAACAGCAAATGTTTATTTGACAGAAGTGTTAATGTCTATTTACGTGGGTAACTTGAAACTGTAGCCACACAGGTCTAGCCAACCAAGCCTGACAAAGAATAAAGCTGGACTGGAGTAATGCTCCACTCTCATGCTGCTTTGTATTAATTTAAAGCAAGGAGAACATCAAGACTAATCTACACTGGCCACTGAAACACATACTGGCTTGCTATGATAGTGGAGTACTGGGAGAAACCAGCGGTTGTTTCAGTAATGTAGTCAACACCATAACAAGTCTGTAACTTCACATAAGGAAAAATGAAACTCTAAACAAAGGCACTTTCATCCATCTCAAGATGAGCTCTGAGGTAAAAGTACAGTTTAACATACCTGTATTCTTTCCTTTTGGACTCCTGAAGGAGCGATGTAGATTTCATCTCTAGGAAAAGTTGCAGATGAGAGAAATCAGTAAACACAGTTAAGCAATGACTGTTTCCACTGTACAGGCATTCGAGCTCTTGAGCCACTGAAAATGAAATAGCAAATCTAGACCCTCACAATTTAAAAACTTTCTTGTTCTTCCAATACATTGACAGGTGGATAGTTTTCAAAATAGAAGTAAATTTTATGACAGCAAATAAAATCTTTAACTTGCAGGGGTACAAAACCCTGCTTTCAACTTGACAGATAACCAAAACACATGTAAGAAGTGCAGCCTTATTTTTCCACAAAGAAAAACAGCCTCTCCATGCAGTAACTCCAACTCAAATTCCTAGAATTCAGAATAAAAATTAAATGAGAAATTGCAAACAGATACTGATCTGTGACAAGGCACGTGACAAAACCATTACATAAAAATCCATAAACTATCTATAAACAGTAATGACTATCTGCAACATTCAACACTGTAAACACTTTTTTTTAACTGTGCAGGTTAGGTTTCTAGTGCAGTTCCATGTTTAGCTGAGTTGATAGCACTAATTCACTAATTCAGTGCAATTAAATTTAAGTAGAAGTGCATTACTTCTTGCAAAGACTAAATGAAAAAAAACCTGTAAGAACTGATTGAAACTAAAATGATTTCAAGATGGTACTGCATTATTTTCATTATTAGCACAAAACCCCTAACTATATTCTCTCTCTGAACTGCAATCACTATTTGGCTTCAGCAGCCATGTACTAAATTCAGGAGTACAGAGACATCTAGTGAATAATTAGTCAAGTTACAGACACATTTCCTATGGACCATGGGATATTCGTAGTTCTAGACAAGAGTATTGGAGCTGGTGAAGGGTCTGGAGCACAAGTCATATGAGGAGCAGCTGAGGGACCTGGGGGTGTTTAGCCTGGAGAAAAGGAGGCTCAGGGAAGACCTCATTGTTCTCAACAACTGCCTGAAAGGAGGCTGTAGCCAGATGAGGTTGGTCTCTTCTGCCAGGTAACCAGTGACAAGACAAGAAGAAATGACCTCAATTTACATCAGGAGAGGTTTAAACTGGATATTAGGAAAAATTTCTTCACTGAAAAGGTTACCAAGCATTGGAATAGGCTGCCCAGAAAAGCACTTGGCTCACCATCTCTGAAAGTTTTTAGAAGAAAGTTTTAGACATGGTGCTTAGGAATTTGGTTTAGTGAAGAACTTGGCAGTTGTAGGTTTATGGTTGGACACTCGATGATATTAAGGATTTTTACCAACCTGAACTATTCTGTGATTTTAATTCTTCAAAAAATAAAACTCTTAAGATGATGTACTATTCATAGTGGTAAAATGTCTGTGAAGCACAGAAAAATATGGCTCTTTCATATTTGTAATTTTTGATATTCATGAATTAACACTGCCAGCATTGCATTAATTTAATCTTGATTCATTTGCACAAGCAAGGTAAGAAATCAAGTGGTAAACTCAGTTACTTATGACAGACACACAATTTTTCTTAAACTAGATTTTTTCTTTTTCAGAACTTAACCAGAACGAGAAAATATGATGACAAAATAAAGTCTTCAAATACAAGATACCTCACAAAGAATTCCACATCCATTTTTAACATGCTATGCCAAATCCAAATTGGCATTTTTTTCCTTGATGCTTGATATGAACTGCTCAGTGAGTAAGGCTGATTAAGATTACCTGGTAAAAACAGTTGGTATATTTGAATCCAATTTTAACTGTTCTTTTACATTTTCCTTTCTAACAATGCCAAGTAAACAAGCTATAGAACTACTAAGGAAAACTATATTACTATATTAGTGTATTCTCTGATAATGCCATTTGTCTTGCCAAAACCAACAGGAGTTGTACTGGAATGACAAAGAAAAGAGGCTACATTTAGGTACAAATTAGAACTAGAAAGATCTTCCCACAGAATTTATCCTATTTTCATTCATCTCATTATTATTACTGTTGTGGCTTTGCTTGCAAAATCAAGCAGGGAGGTGAAATGACCTGCACAAAGTCCAAACAGCACAAGTATGAGCGTTTAGGGTTTTTTTATTTATTATATATATATAAAATAAATCTTTGAATACAATGGCTGTTTGTGCATGCATGCAAGTGTATACCAGAAAAATGAGAGGTCAGATACTTTCAAGATCATGTCAAACCTTGTGACTGGGTACAGAATTGCAGGCTCTGTGCAAGGATTTTTGCAGAATGAGGACTTATGTTTTTTTCAGTGGCCACTAAGAGGAGCTCTGTTCCCACTAAAAGGATTGGGGATTATGAAAAGGCAGGAGACAGGCAAATTAAAACACCAAGTGGTGCATCTTCGTAGGAGATACAGACCAAAAATTGTTGTTACCTGTCATGATTTAATTATATGTAAAGTATTTTTCTCCTTAGAAATTACCTCAGTGGAACAGGAATTTCCTTCCTGGAGGAAATATCTGGCCTGTAAAATACACCCAGGGTGAGACTGATCTTATTTAACCACAGGCATTTGAAAGCCTGATGTAACCCACTATAAATTCCATAGTCAGTGAAATGAAAAAGGGGGAACACATTGTTCTTTAAAGGCAATTCATCTACCTCACACAAAGGTAGGAAAAGGACAGGATAAGGTCACTCTCTGAAGTTGTCTCTCCCCATTGAAGGGTCTGCAATGATTAATTCAGACTATTCACCCTCCTCCTATATGGTTAATTTTGGCATACTGCTCATTTCCCCCTCTAACTTCTTGCTCACTCTTGACTTGCAAACATTTCTCTTGGAACTGAAATGTCCTCACCAACCACTAAACACAGCCAGCCTCTCCCTCACCACCACATTATTTCTCTTTCATCATTACTTACCCATGTTTCAAGCTGATTCCTCCACCAGTTCCCGTTACCCAGCCTAAACCATAAAACAGTCTACAAAGCTCTGGGATAAGATTCCTTGGATGTAACCCATCCTAAAAAGAAAATAAATCAATGAAAAACCATCAGGAAAACCTCAAACCTAAGAATTCAAGTTCTCAAACTGAGTTTAAGGGATTAGTACTCTCATGCTGCAGCAAAATTGTCTAATTTATGGTAATGAACTTCAATTACAAAATAACTGCATGTTTACACAATGCTCTTTATGCTCTGCCAGGGACATCACACCCTGAAACAAACAAAACCCCCAAATAAGGTGCATGTCTGACTATCCTTCACAGGAAAAGTCTCATCTAAAATTTATTTGAGTGCAGTGGCCCATAGATATTACACCAGCAGGATTATGTTATGGACTATTGCACAAAAAAAGGGACAATAAATGCATCTAACATTATCAATTTTTAAAAGCTTGACTAATAGTTTTCCTATTAAATCAGATTTTCTGTAGGTTTATTTTACTTGATTTACAAATTTCAGAACAGACTTTATTAGTCAATATACATTTCTAAAGAGCACTCAAAAATACCACGGAAAATATATATAAATCATTTTATGAACTTTACATTCCTACATTTTTACTACACAAAGTTACTTTACATGCAGTTTAGTCAGAAAGCAAATTGCATTATTTTAATATTTCCTTAGAAGGAAAAAAAAATCTTTTATTTTTTCCATATTCCATTTTTTATTACATTAATATCCATATCTATTAACCAAAGGTATCTCTGGTGTTGGAGGTAAGGTTTCTACCTACATTACCACAGTAATACAGCTACTTTTATGGTGTGATTTTATGTAGGATTTTTTTGTTTATTGCAGATTTAAAAGTTTTTCTAAAATGACAAATGATTAGCTGCTCTACTGCTCACCTCAGTCATTAATGCCCATCAAATAACATTTCCAAGAAAAATATTTTATTTAACAGCAAGAATCCACATTGGGAGGGAGCATTTTGACAACACCAACAGAACAGAGAGACCCAAAGCAAAAGCAGCACAAAGCAGAAACGGTAGGCAGGTGGTGACTCGGTGCCAATACCTTTGCTGAAATGTTTAGGAAGAAGTGCTTCCAGGTGGTGTTGGACTTGCAGAACTAAGGGTGGGGAGGCAGCATGGAACAGGAGCACGAGGCAGAGGAGACCGGGAAGGTGAATTACAGGAGATGGCAGCCTGGGGCACGTTTGCAACGTTTGGAATCTCCTACTCTAACCTCATCTTTACAGCCTCCAGGGACAGGGAGATTTGTTCTCTCTTACCAAAGATCATGGGCATGCAGGAGATGGTCTTCCCTCTCACCTCTGTGACAATGTTTTATGTATTATGACCACTCAATCTGCTGCTCTTTTTTTGCTTTGCTTATGATGAATTAGATTCTTTCCCACTTTCCTGGCAGGCCACATCATCTAGGCTGCTGGTACGTCTCATCTCCCTGCTGTCAGTTCTTGCTGGTTTTGAAGCTTTGGCTGGTCTCTCCACCAGTGTCACATACAAACTAGAGAGGTGTTCTGTCCAGGCAATGCCTCCATATGCTCAATGTTTGCTGAAGCACAGCACTGCCAGCTCATGTTCTGGTTGTGATGACAGATAAAGCCCCAACCAAAGACCAATTTAAAAAAAAAAAAAAACCAACCCAAAGGAAAACCAAATCTCAAACCTAAACCACCCCAGTTAACATAAAAAGAGCCATGAGTCCTGTAAGTGCAGCCAGACTAACAGCTGACAGCATTCTGGAAACTGTACTAAGTTTTTCACGTTTGTACAGGCGCACAGAATAGCTAGGACTGGAAGAGTCCTGTGGAGGCGATTCAGTGCAACCCCCCTGCCAAGGCAGGGTCACCCGGAGCGGGCGGCACAGGAGCGCCTCCAGCTGGGTTCTGAATGCTTCCAGAGAGGGAGGCTCCACGACTCCCTCGGGCAGCCTAGTGCAGTGCTCTGCCAGCCTCAGCGTAAAGAGTTCATCCCCGCGTTGAGGTGGAACTCGTGCTCCAGCTGACGAGCATTGCTCCTGGAATGCCGGGCGCTGACTCCGCCTGCATCTTGCTGCCTGAGTTTCCGACAGGGCACGCTGCCAGCTCGTAATCCACTTGCCATCCACCAGTACTCCCGGGGCCTCCCTCCTAATTAGCAGCTGCGAAGCTGCAGGCCAGTTAGCAAGGTTCAAGAGCAGCCTCAGTCCCCGCGGTGGCGGGGGTCTCTCGGAGCGGTGGCGGGGCCCCGCCGCCCCCCGCTCCCCGTTACCTGCGCCGCGTCCCCGCCGGCGGCCGCCATGGCGCGGCCAGCGCGGGGTCCTTGCTCGGCGGCTTCTTGGGGCGGCCGCGCGGGCGCCTGCGGAGCGCTGGGCATCCCCCGGCCGTGGGCACCGACCCGAGCCCCGGCGGGCGGGATGGAGAGGCCGCTGCTCCCCCCCGGGCCGCGAGCCGGCAGGGACTAGAGGAGACGCGGGTGCGCCCCGGGGACGAGCAGCCAGGCTGGGCGCGGGTGCGATTGCATTTGCCCACGGCTGGGACGATCGAGGCGGCCAATCCCGCGGCGGGTGCCGCGGGAGGGGCAGGCGGGGCACGGGGGCTCGCTGAAGCCGGCCCCCGGTTATTTGTGCTCAGGCAGGCAGCGGGCAGCCCCGGCGCGGTCGGGGGGCGGGGGGAAGATGGCGGCGTCCCTGTGGCTGAGCGGCGGCGGGGAGCGGCTGCTGCGGCTGCTGCGGGCCGGGCGCTCGGCGCTGGGCGCGGGGCTCTCCCCGCCCGCCCGGGCGGGATGGAGGCACCTGCACGGCACCTGGGAGCTGCTGGGTGAGTGGCGGGCTGGTGCCCTGCTCTAAATGAGTCTGCGAGGACGTGCAGCGGAGAGAAGGTTGAGAGCCGGTGGTTGCGGTGGGCTGACCCTGGCTGCATGTCAGGCACTCAGCGAGGCTCATCTATAGCTCCCTTCCGCAAGTGGGCAGGGGAGAGAAAACAGCAGAAAGTTCACCTACTGAGATAAGGACAGGGAGAGACCACTGCTCCATTACTGTCGTGGGCAGAGCAGACTCGACGTGGGGATATTAATTGAGTTTATTGCCAGTCAAAATCGGAGCAGGATAATGCGAAGGAGGAGGGGGAACACCCGAAAATCGCTTTCCTTCACCCTGCTCTACCGCCTCCCTCCCAGCTGCGCCGGGAGACGGGAATGAGGGTTCGGGTCGGTTCATGCCGTGCTGTTCATGCCGCCGCTCGGGGAGAGGAGCCGCGGTCCTTGCCCGGCTCCCTCCCGGGACACAGCCCTCCAGGAGCTGCTCCAGCGGGAATGCTTCCCACGGGCTGCAGTTCTCCGTGGGCTGGCCGGGCAGCAAAGGCTGTGCCCCTGGTTCCGAGGCGAGCGGGGCCCGCGGTGTGCTGGGCGCACCCTGAGCTGCGGCCCCGCACCGGGACGTGTTTGCTTTGCTCTCGGGAGGTGCTGAAAGCACATCGGGGTGCCTGTGTGCTGACAGGAGAAAACGCGGAGAGACGTGATCATTATTAAAGGTCTAGAAAGGAAAAAAGCGAAACCTACAGAGGAAAATAAATTAAGCCTTCAAATATGAAAATATTTTGATGTTGATAAGGAAAAAGTTCTCACCATTGAAAACAGGAGTGTGTTTTCGAAGTGGAAGTATAGCTAAGCACTGAAAGTTTTTTATTTGGGTATTTTGGTCCTTGTTTGTCAATTCCACCACATTTCTGTCATCTTACTCTCCTGGTAATGTTTCAAGTAACTGCAGAAGTTACTTGATGTGTGTGATGTATCTTTTATGTTATTCTATTTGATCTTTAATGGAAAAATAAAATTTATTACTTGCATGTCTAGCATCCTTTCCTACATAGAATTCAAGGTGTGAGGTTACGACAACACCCTTTCAAGATGTATTTTTCAAGAGTTGGCTGTTGCACAATTATCAGGCAGATCATTTACCCTCCCATGTTTTCCTCTGTCTCTAAGAGATGTGGGAAGAGTTACGGATCCTGAAATGAAATGTGATCTTTCCCTACTTGCTCTGTAAGTTACAACTTGTAAAAAACATTTAAACAATGATCAGATGCATTGTCATGAGGTCCCTGTGTGATGCTGAGCATGATATACCTGAACTCTTTGAGGTTTAAGTGCACTTACAAAAAAGTGAGCTTTCATTAACCTCGTGTAATAAAACTCAGTAGCAGTTCAGAGACAGTTTAATTATTGTGGCTTAGACCTCGACATTCCCTTCTTTCCAGCACTGGCTGCTTTGCAGTATGAAAATATTTTCCTTTGTAAAGCCTGCTGTGTGAGATACAGGAAAGTCTATCCCTTTCTTGAAATAAATGTTATTTGTTTCCAGATTCTATTAGAAAAAGCTTGGGTTTTTTCTACATATAATAGTATGCAAATATAGTATAATGCACGATGAACTACTCCTAAATTGGTCTTATTACTATCTTTTTATCTTATCCTTAAATAACTCCTGTCTTCAGTCCTCCCAGACAATCTATTGTGGTTTTTATGTTCAGAGTACTTAATATATATCTGGAGTTAAATTTCTAAATTTGGATATGCAAATGACGAAAATATTTTAATTCCTTACAGTAAGCTTTAAAGTGTTAGAGTGGATAGATCACATCTTTAAGTCATCCAGGCTTTCCTCATTCAATCCTTCTAGTGTACTTAGAGCTTTTCAAGGTGGCATGTATACCATTAAGAAAAATGGTATCACCAAAGTATTTTCTTGACTTCATTGTTGCCTCTAAAATAAAAGATGAGAAGTCATAACTTCTCTGGTAAAATACAGCTCATTTGGGCATAAAGCTCATCCTTGGTTCCTAGTTTGACAATGTAAATTTAAGTAAATTTTATTTTAGCATTACTCTTATTTCTCTGCTTTTCTGTTTCTGAAAAAGCCACTATATGAAGAATTGGTTCATTTGGCTCTAGTTTATCACATCACATGAATTTTTTGTTTCTGTGATTCTGTCCTTGTCTGTGGTGGTGGTGGAGGAAAAGTTGATTTGCATAATTAAAACAATTAATTCAGAATGGAATTCCTAGTTTGTTGGTCACAGAGAAAGAGGAAAAAGAGAGAATAGAATAGAACAACCTCTTTATGTTAGAGGTGTGTCAATTTTTCTTTGTTTTTAATGTTTCATAATCTTATCATTGGTGTTAAGTTGCAGCACATTTTTCTGTTCTCTACTGACTGCAGAGTGTGTGTAGGAAGTTATGAAATATCTGTCTGGTGGGACAGGTTAAATATTCATTGAATCCCTTCACAGAGAGGGAAGGTAGCAGAAATGTTGCCAGACTCAACTTGATGGTTAAAACTTGTCACCGAGGACAAATTCTTTTGGCTACATAGAGAACATTTAAAATAGCAGTCTCTTGTTCGTGGGAAATTTGTTTGGGTTCTTTTTAAGTCTTCCTCCTGTATATTCACTTAATTGAAGTGTAATAACACAGTTACTGTTGATAGAAGTAAAAATCAGTGGGTGATGACTGGAAGTTCAGAAGTTTTGATTGCTCATGGTTCTAAATTCTCATTTGCCCATGAGCTTAGTCTTTGAGATTCTGTGCAAATTGCCAGAACTTTTTGCTGACCCACAATTGCAAAGCAACAATATTAACTTCCCAAGGTGCTTGTAAGGACTGCCTGTACAGTGCAACTAACTTATGTAAATACAGTGATTCCTCTTACTATCCCCTTCTTAACTAGATGAGGGCAAATAATACTTGGTGAAGGTAATTCTACCTTGTAAAGTTGCTTTTCTTTGAGGAGGCACTTTGAAGCCTGGTTTTTGTATGTGTGTGGTCAGTAACTCAAAAAGTAACTAAAACAGCTTTGAAACTCTTGTTGTGGCTGGTGTTCCTGTGTATCTCATGCTGAACAGGGCTCTTAATTGCAGCAGCACTGAACTTCTCTGAGCATGGGCCTCTTTGGATTTAAGCATTAAATGGGTGCACAAGGTCCTGTCTTCTACTTTGCATCCAGCTTTATTTGTCCATTTCATGGCTGCTTGCTGCTGGAGTTCCTCTTCTAGTTTGAGGAAAGGACCAGAATGGATTCTATGTTTTGGGGTGCTTTCTCATAACATTGAAAGGAAAATGTTACAGTGGCACAAATTTGTTGCTCAGTTTTGTAGTTGTGCCAAAGTACAAAGCATATTCTGGGAAGTGGATCAAGTAGCTCTTCATGGAAGAGAAATGTGAACCACTGTGTTTAAAAATTAATTTTTCCTTCATTAAAAATGTGGATTAATTTCACTTTTTAAAATGAGGTCTGTCCACTAGTTCTCAATAATCCTAGATATTTATGGGATACAACTTGAAAATAATGTTTTCATTGTCAAAGTCAGACTTGTCAAGTTAGACTAATGAAACTGAGAACACTTCTTTGCATCCTATAATGTATCATATAATGTATAATGTTTTCTACTTGCTGTTATTGAGAAATATTATTTTTTAGTAAATATGTATAGTACAAGACAGTTTTTTAACTCATACTTCGTCAGTCATACCTCAAATACTACAAAACTTTATTTGGGAAATGAACACAGATAAGCATTTGCATACATAACATAGTTCATTTTTCTGTTTATTAGTCCTAGATGAGAAGTTGCAAGAAACTTTTTAGAGAAAGTGCATGGATGTAATTCAGATTGGAATTGTGAGCCTTACAAGGAACATTGTCTGGATACATTTCTAAACATGACAGTCATGAATAATATTAAACCGAAACTACCATGGAAAGACTGAGACAAAAAAATGTGCATTTGCTCATGCAGGCTTCTGGGAACATCAACCATGCAATCGAGCTCATTTCCACAAAACTCAAATGCTTTTGGTAGCATGATTCTGATTGTGTTGCTGTCTTGGGGGCTTTAGGGAATAACTAACTTTCTGCTCTTTGTGCATTTTAAAATGTCAGGATCATTGATGGCTGCTTAGGTCATTAGAGGTTTGCTACAATGTTTCCATGTCACATTTTAAAAAAATTACGGAGTCATTTGGATTGGAAGGGACCTTTTAAAGGTCATCTAGTCCTTCCCCCCCTGCAATGAGCAGGGACATCTTTAAATAGACCAAGTTGCTCAGAACCCCATCCAACCTCCCAGTGGTGGAGCATCCACCACCACTCTGGGCAGCCTGTTTCTATGTTTTACCTCTGTCATTGTAAAAATCTTCCTTTAAAGCCAGTCTAAATCCTCCCTCTTTCAATTCAAACCACTACCCCTTGTTCCATTGCTGTTGGCCCAATTAAGAATTCTGTCCCCATCTCTCTGAAAAGCCCCCTTTAGTAACTATTGAAAGACTGCACTAAGGTCTCCATGGAACCTTCTCTTCTCCAGACTGAACAACCCCAACTCTCTTGATGTTTCTTCATATTAGAGGAGCTCCCTCCCTCATCATTTTTGTGGCTGTCCTCTGGACCCCCTCCAACACATCCATGCCTTTCCTGTGCTGAGGATTCAGGAGCTGGATGCATTTCTCCAGGTGGGATCTCACCAGAGCAGAGTAGAGAGACAGAATCACCGCCCTTGACCTGCTGGCCTCGCTGTTTTTTATGTGTCCCAGGCTATGTTTGCCTTCTGGGCTGTAAACCACAACCTGCCACATCACAGCTTTTCATCTGCCAGTACCTTTAAGAGACTTGTCACCAGTGTCCGTGGGGACATTGAGATGATGACCACTACCCTCTGGATCCAGCCCACTCCTCAGCCATGAAAGAGTCCACCCATCTAATCCTTATTTCATCAATTTACAGACAACGATGATGTAAGTCCAGAGAGGTGACATCCATAGCCCTTCTTTGTTCACTGGTGTCGTCATTCTATCCTATGAAACCACTAGGTTGGTCAGGCAGGACTTGCCCTTGGTAAAGCTCTTCTGGCTCTCTTGAATCACCTTCCTGTCCTCCATGTGCCTTAGCCCAGCTTTTGGAAAAAAAAGGGCCAAGGAAAAAAATTAGAAGAATTTTAATCTAAAAAGCAGATAATAAGGAAAAATGAAAAAAAAAATTCTAAGTTTATTTTTTTAGCTGTTTCTAATTACTCCAAGCAATACAGCAACTGGGAGAAATGTGGTGTTGTTTCCTATAGAATAATAACAATCCTTAATGCTGGGTATTAGAGAAAAGGGAATATGAAGCAGAAATAAGCATTGCCATTGTATACAATGTACCTTCTATGTGTCTATTTCTGTTCTGTGCCTGAACACAAATTCAGACATAGTAGTTCAAGAAAGAGCCTCAAAAGTCAGGTACAGGAAAGCTGCTTTTACAAAATAGATCTAGAAAGATGCTTTTTTTGGCCTCATAACTATATTTAAAAGTTCAGAAAGGTAGTATCTCTCATATTAATGTCCTCTTTGGTGTAGAGGATCAGATGACAAGAGGTCTCATTTGCAGTGAAGCCAAGCTCTGTGCTGTCTCCTGAGCTCTGCCCTCAGAGAATCCCACTAACATGGCTCCCAGGTGCTGTTACACAGTGCTGCTTCTGCATATAGGTTTACTGAGCTAAGATAAAATCACTGGAACTTGAAATCAAGCAATTTCTACAAAGTTGATATAGTTTTCTAGTAAAAAGGATAAATAAACATTAAAAAACTTTCAGTGAAAGAGGTGGATCATCAGCATCTGCAATACTAGGATCAAAAAGGCTTTATTAATTTAAAAGATAAGCTTTAATCTGGAAAAAATTCCACAGCCTGAATCAAGGAGGAGAAGGATTACAGGAGAAGGAGGATGTATTTTCAGATGATCAAGAAAACTTCAGGTCTAGGAATCCAGAGTCTGTGAATTTCCATTTCTCTTGTAAGGGGCTTTTTTTTTTCTTTGAGCTCTTTGGTGGGCATGCTTGTATGTAAACTTAACAAAAGGAGCATCATAGTGAATCTTTTGTTCAATTATCTTTCAGATTCATGCACTTTTAGTTTCTTTTGTGTCAAGCAGTTAACTGAGAAAAAAATTACACTGAAAAAGTACTCAGTTGAGATAACCACATGCTTGTTTTGCAGGTACACCTGGTATTAAAGTTCTTATGCCTGCACTTTCTCCAACAATGGAAGAAGGAAACATTGTGAAATGGTTGAAAAAGGAAGGTAAGATAGCATTTTCCGTGGTCAGATTTTCCATAATTCTTCAGCTATGTAAATCTATTCTGTAAAAATAAGATAATTCTTCCTGGTTATAGATCAGTATTTTGAAGCAAAATGTTTGGTGTATGGATGCTGTCATCATGAACTATACCTGCTTTGAAGTTTTTCATTCTTTAAAAGGTTTTTTTTTCTTTCTTTTTTTGTTGAATTGTCTTCCAAAAGGTTGTGTTGATCATATTTTTGAAAAATTTCCACTGGGCTCTTCTACAGTGTGAGTGTGTGTGCTGTTTTTAATACCCAGTGTTGTCATGCTGCTCATTAGCTTTGGAAGTCTGAGAGCCATTGACTTTGGGGAGGATCTCTCATTTTTCTGCTGTGTTATGGAATACCATGAAAGATATGGTATTTTTTGAATATCTTTTCTAATATCTTAATTATAGTCTACAGTTAAAACTGAGAGAAATTTACTTTCCTAACCCTAATACCAAATGGGGAAATTTTTCCCTAAAAGAGCCCAAACTGAAAATCAACCTACTCATCCAAAAAAAACCTGAATTCTATGCTCTGACAACTATGTGCTTCTATTAAAATATTTTGGAGCAACTGGATAAAAAATCTGGATAAAAGTCAAGTTTTGTCTTCATGTGGTTTGTATGTAAATGAAAAATGATCTGTAGAAGTGTCAGCAGTTCCTGTTCTGTCAGGAGACCTTTGTCCTGTTTACTCCTACCCTTTCCCTTCTTCAATTTAATATTAAACCTGAATTTTGACTGTAGTTTTGGATTCCAGATAGCTATTGTTCATTAGGGTAGGATGCATTGCAGGATAGCAGGATGCTTTTGGATAGCTGTAGGAAGATATCTTGTTCACAGGCATTTTTAGATTTCTGGAAGAGATGAATACATATGGAGAAAAGAAAATAGCTTAAAGCTTAATATCTTTATCTTTATTTGGATAGCTAAACATGTTTTGACTATTGTGCCTAGATAAGCCTTTTCCTTTAGCTTATCATTTTAAGCGTTGATACACTTCCATTATTGTGTTACTGGAGAGCTTCGCTTTCCTACATTTTGAATACATTTTGAGAGGTGGCTGGAAGACAGCTTCTTGCTGCAGTAGTGGACTTGGCCTTTTGCTCATGAAACTTTTAATAAGAATTTCTGCAGAATTTACTGGCAACAATTCAGAAGTTTATATCAATTAAAAAAATTGCACTGGTGTTCTTGAAACTTGAAGCTTCAGTTAATCGAGTCCAAGATGATGCAGAGAGGAAAGAATGATCCAAAATCCTTTTTATATTTGTTAGTTGTCAATAGTTGTAAAACATTAAATATCAACAGTAGCCTGTTTTACAGTATAGCATTCAAAATTGCAAGAGAAAACAAAGAGAGCATAGTAGGAGTTGAAGTAGATTCCAGTTTACTCTCAAAATGAATGAATCCACTTTCCTCATAAAAAAGTGTTGGAATGTAAAAGCTATACAGTGGTTTTTCTCAGTCTTTCCACTAGCCTTCCACCCTAACACAAAAGAAAAAAAAAGTTTCACACCTATTTTAATGAAAATCAATTCTTAATTGAATATTAGACTTTGAAAGAAAACTATTTTAGTATTTTTATTGCTGTTTTCTATTTAGAAAGAAGACCAAGCCCAAATATAGTATTTTGTCTTATTAGCCACATCTATGACAATAATTAGTTCCTATCAATACTTTTGTTTCCTCTAAGAGTCCGGACAACAAACATAAAGACAATATTAAGATAAATTTTGAAGAAAATAGTGAAATGATTTAATGTTTACACACCTCCCTGTAAGGGATGCTCTTAACTACTTAATTCTCTAGAGTGTTTGCAATGTAAAAGCAGTGTTATTGCTGAATATGAATGTTTGACAATCTGATGTCCAAGAAAATAAATATTTTTAAGCAGTTAACAGAAGCAAGCCACTTGCATATAAAATGTTTCTTCCCACTGTATAACCAGAAGGGGTCAGTATAATTCTATGTTGATAGTCTTTCAGTTCTTTGTGTAAGTATCAAATGTTTTTATTTTATGGTTTCACAGGATGGACAGATAATTTCACTACTACAGAAGGGAAAGTGCTGAATTTAATTGATAGCTTTTACTTTTCCTTCTCATTGTTAATGCAGTTTCATGTTGATTCCTGTGGGTAATAAAGTCATTCTCACAAAGATAAAACTATGTTTCTAAAAACTTGTATTTATTATGTATGAATTTAATGTTGATGAAAGCTGGTAGACTGACAGCCCAGGAGACCAAAATCCTCTTGTTAATGTGGGCAGAAAACAGAAGATGCAACAGTGCTGGCAGCATCCACACGCAGTGTAGCTCTGCTACCTTTTGAGACATCAGCTCCAGGGACTTCAGTATCTGTGTTCAGTCAACTCTGATTTTATTTGCAACATTAAGAAATGCAGTTTGTATCTTGTGATTTGGATACTTGACTGTCAGCAGTTGAACATAGCACTGAGGCTATTGGATGCCAATTGGATCTCCTGGAAGGAAACTCTGCTTCAGTAGAGAGCTTAACCATTCAGCTTAGCTATGGGCATTTAATGATTAAAACCAAATCAAAAACAAACAAAGAAACAAAAAACCTGAACCCCACCCAAAATTTTTCAAGGGCGTTATATATATAATTTCAGAGAGCTCTGGTTTCAGGCAACTACTGTTGCAAATACTGCTCGGTTTAAAGTGTAAGAGCAAAGATATGCTTTGCAAAAGTGTTCTTTACAATCTTAATTATTGGGAAAGCTGATTTGTAATTGACATCAAACTGAGCACTGATTAGGAGCTATCACAAATACTGTAATCTCTAATGAAAGTAACTATGGTCCTTTCTATTGCACTTGGGTACTGAAACACGGACAGGACTTGAACGCTGCAATGAAGTGAATTCTTTCACCACATTTATTCAGTTGCATTTCAAATTTGTGGTAACTTTATGGCTGCAGTGATGAAAGGAAAACAAACAAACAAAACAAAAAAGTATTGGGAAAGTGGTTTATCCAGTTCTCTGAAGACTTTTCCTGTTGCCCTCCCTGTACAAGATGAAGTTAGTTTTCCATGAACAGCTTCAGGTACCCAAGTTGAGAGGTGACATGTGACAGACACATGGATGAAGGTATTTGCTTGGCTGGCCTACCCTGCTGGAGGCACTGCTGTTGGTCTCTGAGCACTGAGATTTCTTTTTAATGGTGCAGAACACTTACAGTCTAATGGCAGATTAAGATACAGAGTTAACTTCCTTTCTGCTTGCCAGTCTTAGCTCTGAAAATTACATAATTTGCCCAACAATTTGATTTCTTAACAGCTGAGAAGTACTTGCCTAATGATCTGATATATGGCCTACTTGAATTAATGATCCAGTGAAATTAAAACACTCGTATAGAGCCGAGAGTTTTGACTTCCTCTTATAAACTGTTCATGCTCTAGTTATTGCGAAGTGGAATGTGACTGTTAGATTATTACATTAAAAAGATGAAGTATATTTCTCTACCAATTTCTGTAATAGGAACGTTTATGACTTATAAAACTATGTAGGTAACTGAGCTTTTGATGTTTTTATTCAACACAAATGAGGTACAATGCCTCATTTTTCCTTTCTAATTCATGTAGTCTGAAACAGGAGATGACATTTTTTTATAGTGTTGTCTCTTACCTAAATGTAGGTGGTAACATGCACTAGGTTTCACTTCTGCTTCTTAAGCACAATAGAGTGATATCAGTAGTTAAGCTAAATGCTTAGGCAGGTAATGCTGTTGCAGCATTTCTGGTAATGGGAAAATACTAGAATTTTACTTCTTATAAAATTGTAGGCATGTTTTAGGCTTGTATATGTTGTCTCTATAAGGAACAAAAGCTGTATTTTGTTGGAAGCCAAAACATTCAGTTATGTAACGGTTTTTAATGTAATGTCAATTTTAATGTTGGACATCTAGTCAGAATTGATTTGTTGAAATAATCCAGACACATAATATATTTATCATCTGCTAGCAGATACAGATATTCTTCAAAAGCTGAGGAAGAGTATGCTTCAGAATTAATCTTGGATTTGTGTAATGTAGCAAAAGCAATTTCTAGCACTTGTGCATATTTTTATTTCACAAGGTAAATATGAATGAATGCTTGAAAAGACAAAGACCTTTCTGAATTATATAGGAGATTAAGCACACTTGCAAATGTGCTTTCCCAAAGACATTAAAATTCCTGAGGTTTTTATTTGAATTTCTTTAATACTGTAGATGCCAGTTACAGAGCTATGATACCATTGTCCTAAGCAGTTTTAGATAGCTTGCTCTGACTGGTGGCTGGCAGTGAATATGGAAGGCTCAGTATTTTATTCATAGCAATGCTACTGAGTATGGGGTTCTGGAAATTAATTTTATTGTGTGTGTAGTTCCTCTTGGAAAGCCTGCTGAAAACATCAGTACTGGGAATGTGTCAGTGTTCTGCCACAGCAGTTTGTGGTTCTTGAATCTTGGTGATTTTATTTGGAAAGGAAAGATCCATTATGATAAGTAATGATGGGGGATCAACTAGCTATAACATGTATTAAGCTATAAATAACTGTATTATATGGTGAATATCTGTCTTCCGTGGTTAAACAAATCTAAAAGGAAGTGTAGGGTAAGTATTCTTAAGTTCTGTTGTATTTTGCAGGTGACACAGTGAGTGCTGGAGATGCATTGTGTGAAATTGAAACGGACAAGGCAGTGGTTACCATGGAATCAAGTGATGATGGCATATTGGCTAAAATACTGGTAGGAATCCTACATTTCTCAGCAGGGTATTATAACTTCAGACTGCTGTTTAGCATATTGCCTCAAAAACTAGTTTAGATAGCTAAATTTCTGCTCAGTATTCAGAAACATGCACTTGCTTGTTTTCCTGGGGAGAAATAATTGCTCTGTTTGTGCCGAGTGTGTACCAGACTATTGGTACATGATTCTGTATATATTTTAATGGATTTTCACTTCACCTGTTGTTTTGTATGTTTTACACCTGGTGAATTATGTCCATGAAATATTGTAGTTTATGACACCTCTTACTCTGAGTTACAGGAAAACAGTTAACAATCAGTCGGAATATGGAATTTTGGGTGGTACTTTACCCAGGATGCGTCATCTCTCTGCTAGATTGTCTTGTGCTAGTCATTCAAGGTAGAATGTTATACAACATGGGCTGACCCGAAGAACAGTTCTTGGAGTTAATAATTTCCTCTATCAAAATTAGATTGATTAAACTTAATAGAAAGAACAAGAACTGGGATGAGTAGGAAATTTTCTGAAGCAGTCTCAGCTGGTGGTATATTGCAGCTGTTTCTTCTCTCCCTCCACAATAATTAAACAGGGTGAATTGCAAGAATTTGGAAAAAATGAATAAAAATTGGAGAGCTGTGTACTTTCAGTAAATATTACATTATTTGGTTAGGGAGGTCTCATCTAGGGAACATCTACCCATGAGTTGTGGATCACATAATCATACAAATTAGGCATACTGGTATTAATTGCAATCCAGCTACTTCGGAAACAGCAGAATGGGCATAGGTACAAACTGGTTCCTGGAGCTGTGAGAAAATCCTACCCTATGCACAGTGAGACATGTGTTTGTGCTGCTGTTACAAAAGTGTTTTGGATTGGTATATTAGACTTCCTCTCTCTGCTACAGCTGCGTTTTCTTACATCAGCATGTATTTGCAGTTATTCTTTGCAAAAACAGAAAAGGGAGAGTAGTTTCCTGTGTGGCAGCATTTGAGAAGCAATGTTCTGTTTGGCATCTTCCTTTTTTGTATAAGCAAAGGCAACATCCTTTGCAAAAGTGCAAAACTCGAGGTAGGTGGGGGGCTGGGGTAGGGAGGAGAGGGGATGTAAGATGGAACTCAGCTGTAAATTAACTCTGTCAGGGCTTACAAAAACTGTCGTTAGTCTTCCATTTCTACAGGATAACTTGCATTTAAGCACTAGTGTACATAGACAAGAGTTTTTAAAATATTTTTCCTTCTTTTGATCGTGTTGCTAAATTTGTGTTCAACTATGGAACAACACATTTAATAGGTTTCAGAGGATCTATTCTGCCATGCCAGGAGGAAGTCTCACATCAGGCGTATTTTTTAATCCATGTTTAGTCTCCGTGTAGTTATTTAAATAATTGCTGGGCAATGCTTTCACTATTTTTAAATCTCTCCTCCAGTTTTGAATGTTTCTGAAAATCAGTTTGCCTCTGATAACCTTGATAAAATCTTGTGCAACCTATTCTGCATTTGCAGACACTGCTTTGTTAGATAATGTGAGGGGGAGATACGGGGATTCTCTCTGTCAAAAGTATTAAAGAATTAATCCTAGAGAGATTAAATAGAAATTTGCTTAGTTTCTTTAATAGTAATTCATGATGGCTACAAATAACATTAGTATTTCAGAAGCTGTGGGTTTTTAAATTTCCTATCTTGTATTTCAAATGCATTGCAAATTTCAAAATCTCTCTGTGTGTATTGCTCTTGTGGCACATTTTTTGATAAATGAAAGCCAGGCTTTCCAGCAGCTACATAATATCAGTGTCATGGAGCAGTGACATTAAGCCTTAGTTATATCCATATCATCCAGTAACAATCCAATGCCAAGAGTTGAACCTGAGAAGGAGATGCCAGGAGGTAGAAAATAACTATAACATCTTTCAGAATAAGGGAAGTGAGGCAGCTTTGTTGGAGTAACATGAACAGATCATTATGCAAACCCAATTTTTAATGGATTCTTTTAATCCTTGGAATCTAGAAATGGTAGGCCTAAGAGTTAGAGTACAGAATAAATGGGCTTTTATTCCAGTCTCCTAAGAAGTGCAGAAAACCCCTGATGTTTCAGAAACTAAAATAACAAGAGAATAAGATCAGAAATTTTCTGATTTTTTTTTTCCCTAGCTCAGATGTGATCCTTGGTTGTCTTTCTGCATTGTCTGGTGGATATTTCTGCTCTGTATTAGATGTTCAGTAGATGTTTGTGTAAGGCTTATAAAATGAGCTGTGTCAGGTTTGTGGATGGGGTGATGATTACTTATTGAAAAGATTGTCCTTCCAAGGGCCACTCAGAAGTTTCACATGTGATGTAGCTGATGGGAATTTAAAAATGTTTTGTGCCTCTGAGCTAGCATCTGGCTGAATTTCACTCACTTCCTAAAAGAAATGTGACAAGAATGTGTGCCTTTTGATGCCAGCTGCAATTCTGCACCATCTTGACAGAGTTCACTATGGAAAACTTGAGTCAAATGAGCGCACTGTCTGCTTAATGCTTTGGGCTTTGCATTTAAAGATAGGAGGTTCATTAGGTTAAATTAATTCAACTTCTGTAACCCTTCTTGGTTTTTCTTGACTGTATAATCCGTGTATGGTTTAGGAAGAGCAGGCTAACAGTAAGATAGAAACTCATGCATATATATTTCTTCTCTGTCTGAATAGGTCTTTTAATGATCACATCTGATTCAGTTTAAAATGCAGTAAAAGATTAAATAGCTGAATGAAATATTAGATGGGTAATTTCAGAATTATGATTATTCTTTCAGTAGAGTTGCTTCTTAAATGAACACTGTTTTTTTTTCCCTAAAATACTTTATGGTTCAATTTGGAACAAAACAGATGATGAATGATTGTTTAAGAACTGTAATTAATTGTTGAGGAATAGACTTAGAGCAGGTACTGGATGTGCAGCTGCAGTGGGAGCTGCAAGTTTTGCCCTGGGTGGAGCATGTGGTGAGAGCACCATTAAAGGGGCCTTGACCTGGTGCTGATCCTTTGCACAGCAGAGTGCACAGCGACCTGTGGCATTGGCCAGGTGACCAGGCACTGGGACACAGCAGGAAGACTCCAGACTATTGGCAGCACAGACTGAGGGAATGAAAGCACAGGAATTCCTTTCTTTGTGGTCCTTCCTCAGAGGCACCAGCTCAAGCTGGTTTTGTGTTACTGGGCCACAATTAAAATTGCTTTAGGGATTCAGATGTCTGAGATTCTGCTATGGGAAACCCAGGGTCATCTGGTAAAGAAGACCTATCTGAATGTCAGGCAGGGTGAGCAGGGAGCCAGGTGAGGCATCCATGGGGTTACTGGAGCCTCCTACTTTAAAGGGGCTTTGGTCTCCATTCACATGGTGGGGCTGTGACTGCCAGAGTGGCTCCTGGACAGGCAGACAGGAAAGCTTCCCTAACATCCATTACCATCTTCTCATTCATGACCTAAATGAGAATTGGTATCGAAACTACTTTGTATAAAAATTCCACTGCAGAATGAGCCACCATAAGTTCTTTCTCTTTTTCTTCCCAGTGGAGGAAATAAACATTTACTTCAGTATATATTTGTTAGTGGCTAAAGCACTATGCTGCAGTGGCAAAACCCCCAAGGGAATTTTACTTCTCCGTTCACTTTATCTCCAATTTTTTCTCCCTGTCATGGTCACCTGTGCTTTGTTGGTTTGTTACCAAAGCTGGGATATTTTTTACTCTTTTTGGCTGCATAGAATCATTGAATGTTTTGGTTTGTAAGGGCCCTTAAAGATCATCTTGTACCAGGGATGCTAATCACTATATCAGGTTGCACAGGGCCCCATCCAACCTGACCCTGAACGCTTCCAGGAATAGGGCATCCACAACCCCTACAGGCAACCTGTTCCAGTGCTTTACCACCTTTGAGTAAAGCATTTCTTTCTAATCTAAACCTACCCTCTTTGATTGTAAAACCATTGCCCCTTGTCCTGCCTGTGTTAAAAGGCCCTCTCCCTCCCTTTTATAAGACTCTCTTTAAGCACTGGAATGTTGCTGTAATGTCTCTCTAAAGCCTTCTCTTCTCCAGGCTCAGCAACCCCAGCTGTCTCAGCCTGTCTTTGTAGGAGAGGTGCTTCAGCCCTCTGGTCATCTTTGTGGCCTCCCTCTGGACCCACTCTGAACAGGTCCATGTCTTGTTGAGGACCCCAGACCTGGAAAATGCACTCCAGGTGGGGTCTCACAGAAGTGGAGTAGAGGGGCAGAATCATCTGCCTCGCCCTGCTGGCCACACTCCTGCATTTGCCTTTCTGGGCTGCAAATCCACACTGTTGTCTTGTGTCCAGCCTCTCATCCCAGCACCCTAAAGTCCTTCTATTTATTTCAGCTCTTTCTATATCTGAGATTCTAGGGTTCGTTGAGGTTTATGCAGAGGTTTTTTATTGTGAGTAATGAAAATGTAGCAGTGACTCAAAAATCCAGGAGATGAAAAGTTAAGCAGAATTGTAATACTTTTTCCTATTCTAGTTCTGAGCTGCAAAGGCTGTGTGTATAAAAAGTTACTTTGATTTCTGAGTGCTAACTTTAGGTGTATGGAATTTGGGGCATAATTTAATGTTCCTCTCCTTATAGTAGCAATTATAATTAATTTCAGTCTTGAAATATCTAATAGTAGCAATAAAATGGGATATATCTTACTGATGAATTGTCGTTAATATGCCTGAAACTTCAACATCTACTGGTTTTAGTCATATTAGAGTAGACCGTGTAATCTGTAACTTAATGTTCTTAATTTAGGTGGAAGAAGGAAGCAAAAATGTTCGCTTGGGCTCACTAATTGGTCTGCTGGTAGAGGAAGGCCAGGACTGGAAGCAAGTTGAAATACCAGCTGATGCTGATGGTCCATCTTCTGTGGCTCCACCAGCACCTGCACCTGCCTCAGCTCCTGCAGCTCCTTCAGTTTCAGCCCCTCCTAAACTGCAACATCAACCTGGAAAATTGCAGTAAGTTTCTATGTTTGTTATCAAATGGAACTCTTCATTAAATCAGTAGAACTGAACCAAGAAATATTTTTGTCCCTTTTTACCTAGTAGTAGGCTGTTGCTTTGAGAATGTTTCAGTATGAGTGAGGTGATAAACCTTGCAGGCCTAGAGTATTTCTTTGCTCATAAGCCCAGTTAGTCAATTCAAACAACATAATGTTATTAGAATTAAATGTACTTGTATTCTGACCTGAAATTAAATTATGAAGGATTCTAAGCTTACAGTTGGAAAGAAGTTGTGCTAATGCAGGATGGACAATAGTGCTTATGCATCAGATGCTAGGTGTACCTATGACTTGTTTTCTATTTATTTGAGGAGAAAAAAAAAAAAAGAAATGGCCCACTCCAAAGTCAAAAAAGAAATATTTTAATATTTTCATAACAGTGGGGTATGAAAAATCAGTCAGTTTATGTGCTCTTTGTTAGTTTGCTTTGGGTCTGTTGGTATTCTAAGCACTGCAAACATCTTGGAGCAGGGGCCAGCTCCAGAATGTTAGTCAGGTAGCAACAATCCATAATTACTTTCTATCCCAGGATATATCCTGTTTCCAGTTATCACTCCTTATTTGTTCTTATTTTTTTCCCCCCAAACCTCATTGCCTGTTCTGTCTGGTTTGCTGTGTTCTAAATGCTGCCAGCATTTAGATTTTCCTCATGCAAGTGAACGACAGCTGAGGTCATTGCCCAGGCATTACCTGTAGTAGGAGGATGATCCAGGAAAGGATCCTTGAAAGGATTATGTGTTTCATTTTAGTACCAAAGAACATCAGAAGTGCTGTTTCACTGCAACCGTTAGAGATGTATCAGCATGTTTGGAACCAAATGATCATTTATGACATGGGGTGTTTTTGGCAAGGGCTTAATGGACCATTCTTAAAATTCAATGACGTGCAAATATAGTCTTCTTTGGGAAATAATGAATAGGAGATTTTTGTGGAAAGACTTGAAACCAAGTATTTTTTCTTTTATGAGTGTGTTGTTGCTTTGTATCTAAGAATTCTAAAACATTTTCTCTAGATGTTGGCTTTTCTCCTCATTTTAGAAAGCTAATCATATTAAGATGCACTGGGTACTCTGTACCAGTGTGCTGTACTTTGTAGTTGACCAGAGAGAAATGGAGTTTCTAGTGATGTACATTAATGAAATAAGTTAATCTTACTATTTAAGTAATTTAAATTTTTCCCCCTCATTTCTTCAGGGTTCGCTTAAGTCCTGCAGCTCGTAACATTCTGGAGACACATGGACTAGATCCAAGCAATGTTACACCTACTGGGCCTCGAGGAATCTTCACTAAAGAGTACGTAGATAATTTGGTAAACCTGCAACTTTTGATATTAGAGTAACCTCCATTAGATTAAAGTTTGCTTATTTAAAAAGCTCTTTGTTCCATTGTTTGCTATGGATGGGTTTAGTTAAATTTGAAAAATCTGTTGAAAAGATAGGGAGAATGGGTTAGGAAGTATTTGAAGAAGCCCTTAATTAAAAAAAACAAAACATATTTGTATTTTTTAAGTCCCATCTTAGCTGTGTAGTACAGCTGTCACATTTCCTGCAGCTCAGCCTAATGGTGGCTATTGCCTCCTAAGCACCACTGTTAGCTACCACGGTGGATCTCAAGAATTTTACTTCCCAAGATGCATACAGAGCCAAAATAAAATACCAGTGGCCTGTTTTCTTCAACTCCTTTTCTTCAGGGAGTTCAGATATTTTTCTTTTTTTGCTGCAGTTCTGTTCTGAAATCTGTCAGGATTTCATCTTTTCCCATTTTTATTAGGCTGGGAGAGCAATGAAGTGTAATGACAATAAATTCTAGAATTCTGTTTTTCTCCCATTTTGCTTTCTCCTCTCTATGATTTAAAAAAATGTTTGTTTACCAAACTGTGGTTTTTTATGATTTAGTAGTTTTTTGTACCTTTTTGAGTATTTCAGTGTAATGATTGGCACTCAAGCCTTTGAATGAGAAATTTAGGTGTAAAAAAATGTGGTAGATCCAGTGCCTTTAGCCTTGAAATGATGAGTTCTCTTCACACAAGTATGTTATTGGAAGTGAGGATTTTGGCAGAAATAAATATTTTTGTTCTCAGTAAAATTATTTCTTTTGACAAGTACCATAATTCACTTACACAGACTTTGCTGGCTACTGTTATTTTAGTTCCATTCAGAGACAACCAGGACCAGGTCAGTGTAACTTGGAACTGGAGCCAGAAAAGTGGCAGTTTTTCAAAGCTTTTTTTTTTTTTTTTATGACCTTTGGCTGAGTTGAGATGTAATAAGGAATTGAATAGATAGAATATGCTATGTAACAGCAAATCATCAGAGAGAGTTCTTTCTTAATTATGTAAGTATAATGGTAATTTATGGTGTGTAATGAGGCTATGGCAGGTGGAAACCCTCTAGGATTTAGAGCTAACGAATTAACACTTCCTAGTTGTCATGGAGATATAGCAAAGATTTTTCTGTAGTTATGAGAATTATCTAGCAAATAATTTCTTTTTAAAACTGTGTTTTTCATACAAAAGATTTGACTATGAAATGTCAGTTTAAGATGAAGAATGTCTGGGGTTTTTTAACCATTCTTTTGAAATTGGGTTAATCTTTCAGATGTCTACAGACTTATATTCAGTTTGAAATTAAATGTGCAGATTTTTAGATTCTTTCCCCCAACTTTCTATCTTTAAATTCAATTCACTGTAAAAATGGCAACAGCAGTTGTAACTTCCACTCTACTGGTGTTCTCTGTCATGACCCTCTTGCTTAGTGGGCCAATATTTTATTTATCTGTATACTTCTATTTATTTATGCTTCTCTTATGTGTCTGTTCAATGTTTAATTACTGTTGTTTTTTTCCTGCCTGTTTTGTTGTTGGTTTTGTGGGTGATTTTTTTTTATGGAGTGGCAGGGGTTTTTAATTTGTCATTTTGAAGTAATATCCTCATATATCACTTAATATAATTTTCTTCAAAAGTGTCCTAGAAATGTCCTAGAAAATTGGTGTGCCAGTACAAAGTAACTCACAAATTCTGTCAAAGATTGTACCATGTTTCTACTCATCAGCTCAGAGACTGTTTGGGAGGGCTATATTAAAATTGATTGTTTCAGCTACTACTGCCCTTTCCCATTCCCTTTCATAGTGGTCTAGGGATTTATAAGTGCAGCCATGAAAGGCTGGTTATTGAGAACTGTGTTTTTCTGAGGCCCTGTTGCTCCCAGCTGTTGTTAAGTCAGTGTGTCTTGGGATCTCTGAGCTGCTCAGGCATTTTCAGCTTGCAAAGAACGCAGAGCACACCCATGGAGTGCTGTTTTTCTGGAGATTAAAATCATGTGCATGCATTGAGTATGAACTGACCCTGGCATCTCTGCTGTGTGCAATTTGTTAGCTGCTGTGTGGGAGGAATGAGCTCCTTCTATAATGATAGTGCAGTAAATCTGATACCTGTAAGTTTCTGATGTGCTCTGCATCTCTGCTAACCATTTGCCTTCTTGAAGGAAATCTATGAATTGAGTAAACAGGTGTAAACATGCGAAAAGAGAATGTGAAACATATGAAAGGTGTTGGGTACAATTTAGTAACAGTAACTGCCACCACAGGAAGCTTGTGTCAATCCATGCATCTCTTGTTGCACCCTTGGATCCTCAGTGATTCTTAGGTGTCTGTTTAACCTAACTTGTATCAAGAAAAGTGTATTTTGAACGCAAAATACTCAGTTTGCTTTCACCATTCTTTGAGTTCTGGTTAACATGAAGTGAAAAGACTACACCCTTCTGTAGCAGTGGTAAACTGAAGTGTAACAGAGTTGCCAGAATCTGCATATTTCTAATAATAACAGTTTGGTAAGGCATATTTTTGTTTAATAAATGTTTACTAAACATTTACATATCTTTGCTAAACAGATACATATCTTTTCTGCAAAGCAGACTGCTCTTTCATGTTTATTACATCTCTTTCTCTGTTACTGACCCATGTTGATAGAATTTTATAGAGTTGTTGAAAAGATGTGACCAACCCTTCTTTTTCCAGTTCTAATAAAATATCTATTTACCTGACTTTTACTTAAACCTGTTTAATTTTATTTGCTTTGATGCCTCTTCTAACTCTGCTTATATTCAGGCTTGCAGTGTTGCAACAATGACAGTCGTAACACTGATGTACCTGTTTTTCTTAACCAGTTAAATCATTTGGAATTGATGGGGGGATCTCTATTCATATGTGTGTATAGCAAATACATGTGAACTTAGATTTTTTTATATGTGTTTTTGTACAATACAAGTCAGTTTCAGAAGTCTTGAGTGAATCTTTTAACCTAAAAATAAGCTCAATTTTGCCAATACATTTTCCAATTAATGCAATAAAAACCACCAAAACCAGATCGTCTCTCCTATGATTGCCAAGTGAGAGCCCTTAACAAATTTTTGGTAGCTTCTAAATGTTAACCAAAAAGCTTGTATTATGTCATGCAGTTACTTTATATGTCTCAAATTATAATGGTAGGGAATGATTTTCATTCTTTGAAATCTAATTTTTTCCCCTGATACAGTAGTTGTGTCGAATAATCAGCATTTAATTTTAAAACAAATCTTGGCCAGCATGTTAATTTGGGAAGACAAGTAACAACTTTTAATTAGGAAAAAATTTATCTTGAGCTAATCTGCTCTTTTGTTTTCAATATTGTTTGTTGAAGTATGTACTGAAGGTAAGAATAAATTGAAGCAAATCAGCAATGGTAAAAGGTATCATGTAGAGGTTTTCAATTTTTAGTTCTTGTTTCTGGAGTGCTCCCTTTTAGGAAGAACTAAGAATGCATAATGTTCTGAGATTTTTTTTCTTTCTATAAAGATTTAATAACAAACTCTTGGCTGTCACTCAAGAATAGTCTCTCAAGCAGTAATCTACTGAAATTAGACAGCTTTGTTTAGTATTTATGGCTTGTGTTTCAAAACCTTGGAAGTGTTGTAAGGAGTCTGATTTTTAATTTATTTTAATTTCCTCTGCCAATTTGTGGAATTGAACTTTTGTGTTCTTGGTGAAGTGATAGAGATTTATCTAGGGTATATTATACAGGTTTTTGTTAGCAGATCTGGAGAATAAAGAGAGGAGATCTACAACTGACTTGCCTTGCAGTTGGCAGTGGTGGTGGAAATGCAGTTATTTCTGTTCAGCCTCGTAGGTGCTGGTCTTTACCTTGTTGCTTTATGGATGCAGTGCCTCTGGAGCAGACACAGTGTCATGGCTTAGAGATGGAGTCTCTCCTCTCTGTCATACTGTGCCCATAACAGGAAAATTTTGTGGTGGTAGCTGTATCAGTAAAAAGTCCTTGGAGAACACTTTGGCTTTGTTTCTCCAGTGTGGTGTTAGGAAGTTTGGGCCTGTATAACATCTGTGCCTGGCTCTGCAAATTTATATCAGAAAGGTGCAGAGAAATGAGTGATAAATGTACTTACCAGTTTTCACTTAGCATTCAGTAATTACATTCAATTCAGATTATTACAAATATAACAGATGAAACAGCTTTTACTTTAGCCTTTAAAGCCTGAATAAATGTACCTTTTCATTTAGAAGAATTGTTAGTGCAATTCAAAAATTACTTTACATGCTTACAGTTAGGAATGATGATTGTTATGCTCCTCTAACACAAATGTTTTCTGTTACTGCATATTCAGGCCCTTTTATTCATGGAAGTTAATGAGGAGTTACTAAAAAGATACCACAAAGGCAATACAAAATTAATATAATTTAATAATAATCACCTTCTTAATGTTTGGTTTGACAACAGAAATTTAAATGTACAGAAGTGGCTAATGAAATAGAATAAGCAATGGAATAGTAATACTTAGGTAATTGTTAAATAGTTTCCTTTGCAGTCAGTATTTCACTGTGTTTAATCACCAGGGATGCTCTCAAACTTCTGCAAGAGAAGCAGAAAGGTAAACCCAGTGAATCGAAACCTGTGGTTTCTCCAGCTCCTGCTGCAGTGCCTTCTCCTTCACAAGCAACAGCCGTGACTTCCTATCCAAGGCCAGCAATTCCACCAGTTTCCACACCAGGACAACCTGCTGCACTGGTAACACTTCTGCTAAGATTTCAGCATTGCTACAGCTGTATAGTGCAAAAACTGCTTCAGTAGCTCTCAGATTTCTAGATCTAGAGAGAGGAAGGAAACTAAGGCCACCCAGATGTCAAGCTCAGTGATGCGCAGTTTTTAGTATGTTTCAGTGATTCTAAGGCAATGTAATTGAAACTGTGAAATCCTTGAAATGATGGGTCTGCATATTATTTTGTGTAGCTTGCAAATTGAAGTGATGGAAAAATTTATATTGCAGGCCTTGGAGAAACTAGAATGATGATTTATTTTTACTGTACTTGATTTGTTTGCTGTCCTGCGAAGTGTGTGTCCATTAATGAGCTGCCAAGACCTGAGGAAGGAAAAGGCATCTTGGTGGTTGCCTTGGAGAGTAATTGTGTAAACTCTAGAACCTAAGTTAAATTGAAATGTTAGAAATACTAGAAAATATTTTTTTACAGAATAAAAGCCCTTGCTGAAGTACTAGAAATTGAAAAGTTTTTATGAAAAACATTTTCTGGCTCTAGAACTAAATTTGATGTATTTTTTTAATCTGAAGTTTACAAGGTAGCTACAATTAATAATATTCAGGAAATGCTGCCTCTTTTTTTTTTCCCTATACAAAGAGCCAAACAACTCAAAATCTCAGACTTAGATCCATTACAGAACAAAATACTTCTATGGTTGCACCAGAACATACATATTGCAATTTATTGTGTATTGAGTACTATTGAATATGTACTAAGGATTCTATGAATCCTTATATGTTCAAGGGATATGTGCTAAGGATTAAGTATACAAAATGTCTTACAGAATCATTTATCTTCTTGCTTTCTGTAGTCACTAATATTTTAAGAGATTTCTTGTGAGTTGCCCTGCTTCTAGGAAGAAGATGGCCATTGAAACATTATTGGATTTATCTGGAAGGAGAGAGAAACATAACAGAAAAGATGCAGTAAAGCCTGTCTTAAGGAGCTACACAGGGAATTGAAAAAGCAGTAGTTTACTGAGGAAGTGTTCTTTTTGTAATTTAAATGGAGCAAAGCATAATCTGAGCAATATGCCAAGCCTGGAAGATGGAATAGTACTTACATACTCTGGCTGAAAAGAAATGCCTCAATACTTGGATTATTTTTTTTAAACAAGGTTAATTGTATACTGTAAAATGGAATTGTTCTGTGAAACCTGTTGAGTTGATCCCAGTTAACAGGGGAATAGACTAGAACACTCAATGGTTTTTGTCATACTAATTTCAGTAGTTGGAATGTATCACTTTTGGATACCTAGGGGATAGTTGACGTGGGCAGGAGTCACTGATGATAATGCATAAATACTGGAGTACTTTCAGCAAAGGGGAACTGTTTGCTGTCCTGATATTTAATAAACAGCATGTGATTTATTTCAGGGCACATTCACAGAAATCCCAGCTAGCAACATCCGAAGAGTTATTGCTAAGAGATTAACAGAGTCTAAAACCACCATACCTCATGCATATGCTGCTGCTGACTGTGCCATTGATGCTGTTTTGAAATTAAGAAAAGAATTGGCCAAAGGTTAGTAGTCTGATTTACTTTAACATGTGGTAATACTAATGTGGTTATACTAATATTTAATTTTTTCTGTTTACATAAACGTCCCCAGGAGGTGTCGATTTTGTACAGGTAGACCATTATGCCTTCAAATAAGGTTTTTTTCAGTATGTTGGACTCAAGCTGTAGTTCCTGGCAATTACTGAATTGGACAACTTGTCAGAGTACAGAAAGACAGAGGTGTTACTTTGCCAACTCACACATCATTCTGAAGTCTTATTTTCCACAATAACCAGGCTGCATGAGCAAGTAGTGATGCTCTGTTTGATGGAGACATGCACCTCCTAGACTGGTACTAAGTCTGTGACTTGGGTAAAATAATTTTACGTCTAAGACACTTCAAGTTTTGATCTAAAGCTTCATGATTACTGTCATGGTTTGAAAGCTTATAAGTTCAAATGGTAGCTTTCCTAAGCCATGTGAGCTCTGCATTCAGAATAACACGGCAGAATAATTTTAATTTGCATTTTTATTGTTGTACTGATTGAGAAACTGAGGCCAACTGTTCTGTACTAGCGACTAGCCCATGCTTGTTTATCTGTTTGTATGGTCTAAAATTAAATTTGACAGGTATATTCAGATTTCTTAGATGATGATACAGGAGCTGCTTGTCCTTCCACTGGAGTTTTGTGTGACTAATTTTTAATGCAACAGTACCCAGGTCATTTTTCTACCTGTTATTTTTCCTAATGGTATCTTATTCACAAATGAATGCCAAAGACATTTTCTGAAGCTGATATTTTCTTTAAATAGCAGCAGTTCATAAGGAATGAACCAAAAAAGCATCCTAGGAATACTCACTTGAATTTTTTCACACCTCTCCTGCTGTTGTTAATTCTTAATGAATATTTCCTTTAAATGCAGAGGTGGAAAAGCCATATGTCTTTGCATGAAATTGAATAGCTGAGCTTGTCCTGGTAGATTTTTATGTTTCCTCTGATGGAAATTGTGGGGTTTTCTACTATAATAAACATCAGTGATGCAGGGTAAAATATTACCAGATGTGGATCATTTAACTGTATTCCTGCTCTTCTACTGGACACTGACATTTTTGCCAAGGGTTAGGAATATAGTATGCAAACAGAAACCAGTGTATATTTGATGATCAAGGTACAGGTTTGTTTGATGTGAAATTCTGTCAGTGCAGCATGGTAATTGAAAGTTCCATTGTGTTCTGTTGGAATGCTGTGTCTCTTATACATAGATTACTAATCGTGGCAAATGTTGCAGGCCAAGTATGTGGTAAGTGGATACTTGGTTCACTCCTCTGAATTTGTGATGACTTAAGAATGTTTCTCTTGATATAATCATCTATAAATTATTTTCCCTTGCAAAAATATTTCTAAAGTTACGTATGTATAAACCAGATTTGAAAATTAGGCAGTTGTGCTGTTTAATCAGTTTTGCTGACAGTAGTGATGATGGTGAAAGGGTAATGTAGGTTTTTTTTAATTTTGAGAATGATGAGTTTAATACTGTGTAAATTTCATGCATTTCAGTGTAATTTTATGGCCTAATTGGCCTTGTATATATTATCCCTGCTTCTATGCCACTCCTGATTTTAGTTACCAGTTTCAATCCCCTGAAACTCTCCTGAGTGTCTTTGCATGAGATTTTTCTTGATGGATATGTCTTTTCTCCCAAGGGAGGGAAAAGTATTCTTCATTTTATTATTGGAGTTTGAAGATAAGTGACTTTCTGTTAATGCTTCAAAGAAATAAATCTGCTGAATCACTAGAATTCTGTCATCACACAAATGCTGATAAAGCAAATCTTAGGAACAATGGTTGTTACCCTTTTTTTTTAATTTTTCTGTTTCCCTTTGCAGATGACATTAAAGTATCTGTAAATGATTTTATTATCAAGGCAACAGCAGTTACTCTGAAGGTAAGCAAATAATTGATTTTAAGAATATATTTTAGCAGTAAACTGCCAAGGAGACAAGAAAAGAATTTTGTGAGTCTATGTGGAGATGTGAGTGGGATCACAGTAAAGCTGCTGATTCTGTATTACTTACTGTCAGGTTTTTTTAGGTTTCCAGGTAAAATTCTCTTCACTGTCTATGCTATGAACTATAAAAGTGAGAACTTCTTAGTAAAGGCCAACTTACTGCAGTTAACATCTGCAAATCACTGTAGTTGCTTTGTCAGCAGACTAAAGCCATTGCCAAAATCGTTCATTTTATCTTAGTTACATCTTATTTCTTTTAGTTACAAGCAAACATTTATCTAAGTCTTACACAAACCTTGTTATTACCTCAGGTGTATTCTGATGGCACATTGAGTGATACCTGCTTTGAAATAAAAATTCTTCTGGCAGCCACTCTGCTCATTGCTAGGAATTCTCATTGCCTGGATTACCTCACAATAATATAAAAACATTGGAAAGGGTGTGAGGGCTGGTTTTCTCATTTGTGAGGATAATTTGAACTATTTAGAAGTCGAAAGAGGAATTTGTTTAAGTTGGGGAGGTATTCCTATGGATGTATGGATTTGAGAGAGCACTGGACTGGAAAAGACTTAACAGATTTCTAGCTGAACATGTACTAAATATTAATGTATAATTTCAAGAGGTATGGCTTAGGTATAGCTGAATGTATAATTTGGACAGAAAATAGACAGGATTCTAGGCAATTTCATAAGCAAATTCCCTGAGAGAAATTTGAAGCCTTATTTAGACTGGGAAAAAACTCTACAAGTTAATACCAAAACCAAAAGGAAGAGCTAAATATGTGTGCTGTGCTTTTGTTAGATATATACATAACAAGAAGCTTTTTTTAGTGGCCTAATGAAACCTTTTGTGAGGAAATAGTGACACCCCAAGTTTACCATGAACTGCTGTGAGTGTTGGATAATCTATCTCTGCACCAGAGAGCAAGTAAAAGGAACAGGAGACAGAGGAAGAGATTTTGTGTTTTGTCTTCTGAGGGGGCTGTTAGTTTTTGAGCTGATAATAATGTGTTGATATGGAAGTAATCAATAAAATTCTTCTATTCTATTGCTTTGTTAGAAATCTATGCTAGCATTTGTTTGACTATTAAAATAATACATTAAAAAACCCCAACACATTTAACTCAGTATATCAGTATATCAAATTCATGATCAAGTTCACATCTTATCTTCTTTCTGTCAGCATTTCAGGAAAAGTTGTGGGCAACTGCTTTAAAAAAAGAAAACCCACTTCCGCCTGTACCTCCCCCCCTGAAATTGGGTAGTGTGAATATATCAAGTTTAAATTCAAGGCAGTTTCATTGTCTCTTTTCTGGATACTCTTCAGAGAATATTTTGTTACTATTTTGTTTCTGAGCAATGAAAAATATGTTCTTCTAGCTTTAATGAGCTGACTGCAACTGGTTTGACATTTTACGGCACACCTCAAGATACTGCTTGTATTGGTTCTTGAACATGCTAAATTTGTCCTTCACTTAGGATATCACAAGTCCAGTTATGGGATCTGTGTTTCAGCTTGGTCTTGCCATTTGACAGCCAAGATTTTGCAAATGTGCCAGTGGACTCAGCAGGTGACAGCCCAGTAGAACCATTCTTCTTTCTGGAGCAAGGAGGGAGAAGGTTGGAGGAAGAAAGTAAAACTTCCAGGCTGATATCCTCAAGTGATTGGACTTTGTAGCCACCTATAGCAGCTGTCTTTTAAAAATAAATCTTTAATTGTTGAAGTGACAAATTTTGTCCCTACCATCTCTTTTGAATACCTTTATATAAAGAGTTTGAGTTACAGAGCACCCACTTGAGGGCATCTTACAACTGTGTAAACCGTGGGACTTCTAGAAGTCTATTTAGCTTGCAAAGAATACTGCATACTTTTTTCTTCTTTTCTCTTTCCTTCTATTTTTTTTTTCACTATACATTCTGGTGTTGAAGAATAGGGACTCAGAGTACTGTCATATCACTTCTTCCTAGGAGTGCAGTTACTTTAGATAGACAGTAGAGACACTTTGGATATTGCGTCCCTCCCATAATTTTTCTGGAATACCTTCTTCATTTCATTAAACTCAAAAAACTAAATGAAATTATCAGTGTACATCTCAATTTTAACTTAGTCCACCCACAGAAAAAAAAAAAACAACATGCATTTTAGGAGAACATTTGAATAACAGTGAGTGTACCTGCAGCATATTTTATTTGTTGAGAATCACGCTTGAGACACCAGTGAAAAACAACATGCGGGTATAGTAGGATGTCCATTTCCATGCTTTAAAATCCAGCATCCTGTGATTTATTTTGTGGGAGAAGTTGCACTGCTTTGAGGCTTTACATGCTGACCCATTATAAGGTGGTATCAGTGAAATTTGTAGTAATTTGATGGTTTTTTCCTAGCAACACCAAACAAACTTCTGTCTGTCCTGCCATTTTTAGTTTCTGGTGCATACATTTCTTGCTTTTTGATAAAGCAAATACAGATAAAATCAGTGCAAGCTAATTCACTTGGTGGATGCCTGTAGGTAGCTATATGTCTTAAAGGAATTTCCTTTTTCTTAATAACTGATTGCAGTGTTATTCTTCTAACAGCTGTCTTTTTTTTATTGTCTGTCTGTGTTCTAGCAAATGCCAGATGTGAATGTAACGTGGGATGGGGAAGTCTGCAGGCGGCTGCAGTCCATTGACATCTCCATTGCCGTGGCAACGGACCGAGGGCTCATTACGCCAATCATAAAAGATGTTGCTGCCAAGGGAATACAGGAAATTGCTGCCTCTGCAAAGGTGGGTCTGAAATGTGCAGCAGGCTGAGGAATAGAGCAGCTGTATGGTTTTCTGTAGCAGAAAATGTAGCATGACCCAGATACACATCAGTAATAACAAAGGCAGTGGAACTAAAGCAGTTTCAGCATTACTTACACTTCAAAATTCTTATTAATTTTGCAACTCTCTTCATTTTTCATCAACAATAAGATCATCTTATTTAGTTGAATGGTGGCTAGACTGCTCGAAAAATAAAGCTTTACAGACTTCTGCAATTTAATATAATTGTAATTCTTCAGTTCTCAAGAGAATGCTGCTTAATGCTAGTTTCATTAGTATTTCCAGTCTTGGGGTTTGAGATTTTGGGGTTTTTTTGTGTTTTTTGCCTTTCCCAGGAAATTTCTTATGTCTGCTTTTTTTACTGTCTTTGCAGTTATATTATGGAACATATTTCTGTCTGCATTTTTTTCAATATGCAGTTCAATTAAGGATGTAACATTAAACTCCTCAGACTAATGAGCAGTATTTTGCATAGACCAGGTGCCAGTCAGAGTGATATGTGGTGGTTGTTGCCAGATAAAAGAGTGGTTTTTGGCAGGCAAAAATAGAATGAATGATGAAATGTCCCAAGACAGGCCTTTTTTTGTCACTTAACGAGTGCTTGTCAAAGGCCTTACAGCATCTGAGGAATGCAATGGAAGGAGATCCTAGGGCATAAAAATATCCCCAAACTAGACACCACTGCACTTTGTAAATTCTTGCCTTTTGTGTAAAACTACAGAAATCATAATAGTCTGTGTTGATGGAGGCGAACAGCCAAAAAGCTGTAGCAGAAAAAGATGGGTCATACCACAAAACATTCATAAATGGGTGTTTTTAAGATTTTTTCCAGTTTGCTTACTTTATGCTGAATGTGTTGTGAAAACTCTTCCTTACACTAGTAGCCAGTTGAGGAGGAAGTTCAGTTGAGATTGTTGTGGGGTTAGTGATGGAATGACAAGAAGAGAAGCATTGTTCAATGTTGTGCTTTCATTATCATCCCCAATACCTGTAATAGTGTGTGGTATTGCAAACCTCTTACCACAAATCAATGTCCTGCAGTTCCCGTGATGGAAATGCATCTTGTGTTACATTCAGTGGGGCCATGATAGTGAGCATTCCCCTTGCCTTTCAAGTGGAATGTGTGTGACATAGGTGTCCACACCAACACCGTTTTGCTTTTCAACTTCTTCACTGAATTACTGAAATAAACACGTACCTGATGTGCACTCACTGGAACTGCAGATGCTTCTCTGTCAGTCTCCCGGTAGTTTGGCAGGCGCTTTCTTTGTGTAATTGCTTATATATCCCCTTCTGCTGCATGGTAATTTGGATTTCTTTCCAGGTCATGTGCCTCCTGGCACTGGATTTTCATCATTCAAATAATGCAATTGCACAAACACATCACGCTTATATTGATCCTGTTGTGTGAATGCTGTTCCCATGGCTATTGTCTTCACTAATTATTCAGAGATGAGAAAAAGCTTAAACTAAAGCTTAGTGTATCCTTGTAGTTTTGACAAGCTTATTATGAACTTTAAAAATTTTTACAGCTCTGTGATCTTATCTTGGAACATAGTATGAACTTCTTGGGCTGTATTTGAAAATTTCTTCTGTTGAATTTTAAAGTCTCACAAATGAAATGGAGATCACAGAAGGAGAGGCCTTAAAGGCAACCTTCAAATGGTAGTTTAGCTGAGAGAAATATATTCATTCAATCTGGTAGAACGTTCTGAAATGGTATATGTTGGTTTCTTTAAACAAATATGTTAGGAATACTGAATTTATCTCATCAGTATTTTGCTAGATAATCTAAAATCTCCAGGGAGAATGGTGGTTCCATTGTAAAAACTGGAACAATATTTGTAAGGTGAGAGAACAGCTTTTATTGAACAGCCAGTATTGGTGGGAAAGTGAAGATGGTGTCCTAGTCTCTTTGCCAAATCATTGCAGATACACCAACAGTGTTGCTGAGGTGCTTCACTAAATCCAAACCAAGTGACTTTTGGTTACTTAATATCTGTATGATACTTAAAATGTCTTACTGAAAAAAAAAACAGTCTATTACAAAACAATAAATTCTTTTTTTTCCTCTGCCTGTTTTCTTTAATTTTCTTTAGGCTTTAGCAAAGAAGGCCAGAGATGGAAAACTGTTACCAGAAGAGTACCAGGGAGGATCTTTTAGGTAAAACTCTAGCAGCATTTAATACATGCAGCATGGGTTCAGAACTGTTTTATCCTCAGCTATTCCACTGTCTTTTAATGCATTACTTTTAAAATCTTGCTCTGTTTAGGATGAAACTCCTTGTGATGATTCTGAGGGTCAAACCTAGACTGAGTGTCTTGTATCGGGGGGGAAACAATTGCCCTGCTACAGGTTCATTTCATCTGTACTTGGCACTGGTGAGGCCACACCTTGAGTCCTGTGTTCAGTTTTGGTTCCATCCCCACAAGAAAGACATTGAGGTCCTGGAGTGTGTCCAGAGAAGGACAGTGGAGCTGGTGAAGGGTCTGGAGCACAAGTCTTGTGAGGAACAGCTAGGGGAACTGGGAGGGACCATATAACTCTTCACTCTTTCTTCCTGAAAGGAGCGTAGTTGTATTGAGGTGTGGGTTGGTCTCTTCTCCCAGGTAGTAACAGGAGGAGAGGAAATGGCCTCAAGTTGCAGCAGGAGAAGTTAAGATTGGGTATTAAGAAAAAATTCTTCATTTAAATGGATTGTCAAGCATAGAAACAGGTTGTCCAGGGAAGTGGTTGAGTCACCATCCCTGGAAGTGTTAAAAAAGCAGGTGGATGTGACACTTAAGGACTTGGTGTATGGTGAACATGGCAGTGGTGCCATGGTTGGACTGTACTGTCTAATCCTTTTTCCACTCTTTGCTGTAACTATAACCAGAAAGGAGGAGATGGTGGGCCAGCTTTCTCCATAGACAACTTGTCACAGAAGAATCCAAGCCTTTCCTAATATACCACTTCACAGGTGGTGACATGGACAGAAATGCTTTCATGTGCCTGAGTGATACCTAGATGCCCAAATTTTATTCCTTAGTGGATACCAGCAGCCATTGTAAGTTTCAGTCTAAAAGACATTTGGCTTGGAACAGGGACAGGCAAAATATATTTAAAGACATTGCTTTGCTGACTTACTTTCTGGCTTCATTGTGTGCAGTGCAAGAATATCTTGCTGTAAAGAAATGGGACTTTTAAAAAGGTGCATAATTTTTAATTGCAAAAATTTCAAGCCCTTGAGAGTCTGAATGTGCTTAACTGAAAACAGTTCAGATCTATTTTTAACTTAATGGGTTTTGCCTTGGAGGGAATTTAAAACATAGCAGTTCTTGTATATAGAATATTTCTTGGAGGGAATATGTAATTTCTGATGTTACAGAAACTCTTTTCTGTTTTATTCAGTATCTCCAATCTGGGCATGTTTGGCATCAGTGATTTCACAGCAGTCATAAACCCTCCTCAGGCCTGCATCCTTGCTGTGGGCCGAGCAAGACCAGAGCTCAAGATTGTGGAAGATGAAGAAGGGAATGAGAAACTTGAACAGCATCAACTCATGACAGTGACTCTCTCGAGTGATGGTCGAGTGGTGGATGATGAACTGGCTTCAAAGTTTCTGGAGACCTTGAAAGCCAATATAGAGAATCCAATGCGACTGGCCTTAAATTAAACTCAGAGAAGATTGCTTCCTGTTTTGGCAACAAAGATAACGATTAGATACTTAGGATTGTTATTCTGTATAGAGGAGTAAATAGCTGAAGACGGACAGTTAAAAATATTTAATTTATGAATTAATGTGAAACAGTCATGATTTTAGTCTTCTGTAATAACCAGGTTTTGTACTGTAAAGCTAAAAGACTTTGAAGTTAACATACCACATTTCTTTAAACACATAGTGCCAATGGCACAAGTTTGCATAGGAAAGTCAATCTCATTTGTTAAAAAACCTCAATAAACTTCATGAAATATAAAAGGAAATAATAGAATAATTTGGGTTGAAAGGAACTTTTAAAGGTCATCTAGTCCAGCTTCTCCTGCAATGACCAGGGATGTCTTCTGAGCCCCACCCACCCTGACCTTGAATGTTTCCAGAGATGGGGGATCTTCTGCCTCTCTGGGCAACCTGTTCTGTTACCACTCTCCCTGTAAAAAACTTCCTTGTATCTAGTTTGAATCTACCTGCTTTCAGTTTAAAGCTACCACCCCTTCTCCTATTGCAACAGGCCTTGCTAAAAATTTGTTCCAGTCTTTCTTAAAAGCCTCCTTTAAGTATTGAAAAAAACAGAACTTAATTGTGCAAGCAGTGTTCTCATAGAGGTCCCAGAATGAAAGGTCAAATTTTGCACACTGAATAGTTGCCAATTGATGCTGTTCTTTGCATGTATGGAATGTAGATGTAAGTAGAAAGAGTTTCATCTTCAGTGTATATTGAAATATAACTCAGAGGCTCAAGTGCAGTGGCCTGAACTGTAACAGAATTAGACTGGTATCTTTCTTACATATTATTATGGAACCACATATTGCATGTAAATGTTATGAAATAACTGTTTACAGGACCTCATGAGAATATAAATTGTCAATAGAATTATGGGAGTTTGCTTTATTCTGGTTTGTGCATCTGCTTTTTCCTAATGATTTGTAGGAATTAATTATGGCAGCAGCTTAACAAGTAAACAGCTACTTGCAGGATAACCTTTACTTAACACTGAGGTAAGAGTTTTTGCTAAATGAGTTTGCTTCTTTAGCTTCTTCTCTCATAAATTTAACAAACTATTAGTTTGACTGGAGAGATTTTTGATTACCAGATATAGTTTGCTGTGCAGGAATGGACATAGCCATTCTGTATTTCCAAGAGTTTTTTACTGATAAATCATGTTAAAGATTAGTTCCTGAGGATTAATTTGCAATTTGAAACAATTGACTTCCAATTTTTCCAAAGCTGTTTGTTAACTTTGTATTACTGTGCAAAAAAAAAAAAAAAAAAGACCAATTTCTATATTGTCCTTAATGTACAAGAAGATCTCATTGCTGAATCTGCTCTGCCCAGGAGATTTTTCAGGCCAATTATAAATCTGATTTGCTGCTTTTCACTTGTGCACGAGTTGCTGCAGTGGTGTTCCCCGGCACCCCTAGGTGGTGCTCCCGCAGGTGAGGGCTGCATGGCTGCTCTGTGTCGCTGCAGTTCTGCATGCGCTGCGATCCTCTTGCGAGCCAATGCTTTTCCTGCGCCCTCGGAGCCACTGGAAGGCGCTGTTGTATGTAAGGATGGGATGGGATCTGTGTCCCGTCTCACCCGTGTGGGTGCTCACATCTTTTGTGCTGTCCCAGCAGGCAAGGCAGCTTCTCCAGGTTAAATAAACCTTTGGAGCTTCGGAACTGAGCAAGGCTAACACAAGGTTGAATTGCAGTTTCTTGACACCTGCCTGCTTTGCCAGCATTGTTATTTGAAGCAGATATAATCTTTCAGTTGTCGGCCTCTGAAGGAAATGTGTGGAGTTCAGATGTGTGATAGCAGTCAGATCTCCTTAATTCAGAGGAAATGTAGCCTTTGGCAACCTCTAGCACCTCAACAGAAGTGAGAACAAATACCTGCCCATACAGATTAAATGTTCAGTATCTTGATGGTTTGGGATAGGAACAATGGGTAACTTGCCAGAAAGTGAAAATTTGTAATGGGTATGCTTGCTTTTGAAGCAAATTTTCCTCAAAGTAAAATTTGCCCAGATGAAAAATTTAGCTTTCTGTGTTTTATTCTTTCAAATGTCTTCTGACAGCCTATTCTTTACATACCAAAGCAAGAAATACAATGAAGACATCTACTTTAGTGAGCAATTTTTTAAAAAACATAAAAATGGACTATACTAATATGTGCTGGAAATGTGTGCCTTTAGGATACATACTATCTTTGTATCATTTTCCATTGCAGGATGCATGATTGGGAAGAAAAAAGGTAGCTGTTTTGGACTTTGTGATTGTTGGCAAATATTGAATTGTGTGTCACACTTTAATCCCTAATTGCTATATCAGAATATTTGACTTTTTTTTTTTCTGCAATCTACTCCTTATAAAATAAAATTTCTGTCCCGCTTGATGCTGTATCCTGCACCTCAGGATGCAGTTCGCCCTTTTGGCTGCCAGGGCACACTGCTGACTCATATGCACTGATGTTCTATTCTGTTTGTCCCTAAAATGTTGAAGGTATAAAAAGCAGATTCCTGTAAGCTGGTATAGCAGTTACATCCATAATAGATTAAACAGGAAAAAACCTGATAAGCTGAAAGTATCTTTCAGCATGTTCTTTAGTTAAGCATAAGTTTTGAACTTTAAACTTGGGATTTCTTTCTGTGTAGTCATGCTTGAGTGAAGCAGGAGGTGTTCGTGGTAGCCTGCTAGAGATGTGTAGAAACATGTCCAAGAAACACAGAAATTTAGGATCTGGGTGAAATCACCTGTTGATTAAACCGGGGAGAAAATCTCTTACTGTAAGCTTCACAGGCTCCTTTGCATGTTTACTTTATAAAATCTGCATCTTTCATCTTTATCAGTGAAAAGCCATCACTGTTTGCTTGAACTCCGTTTGCGCCCCTTTGCTTTTACGTCAATTTTGTGTCAACCCGTTGGTGTCATGGTACATAATTATTCAGATACAATAACCATAGTGTTCTTCCCTTTCTCTATAGTAATGGCCCTACCTGTGAGGTTAAACATTTGTGTCATTATGAGAAAATAAGTAGCTGAAAATGACGGACATTTCTGTTTGTTCAGTACATGTACTAAGGCAAATGATTCATGCTACGTTAATAAATGCCACTATTTATCTCCTTAAAAGATAAGAGAAGATTCCCTTTTATGCTTAGGAAGTTTTTCTCATGTCTTAGTCCTAGACAGGAAGAAAGGGCAGCTGTGAACATTTATAATTCTGCTCACTGCTGTATGAAGAATGAAGTGAATTGTTAAAGCAACACATCTCTCCTAGAGTTTCATGATTTTAGCATTGTCTATGTGTGGTGCATTACAGCACACTCTTCACTTCACTTTGTAGGGATCCGAGCAATTGAAGGATACTCTCCATTGACCTAGCCATCAATTAATTCCTGTTACAGTTGCCTATTTTAAGAAATAATTATGTTTCATTTCGCAGCTTTGGTACACTTTTAGTTTCTTCTCTGCCAAATAAATTATAAGCTTACATATCTGAGGAGGCTCTTTGTTTGTGCACATGCTTATACTTGCTGTGTCACGTCCCAGTCTCCATTAGCAGCATGCACTGATTTTCTGGAGGTTTCTGCAGACAGCAACATGCTGTTTCCTCCTCCTTGCCTGGAGAACAGGAACTACCACAGATCCCTGGGTAGATCAGGAAAAGAATTCTTATGCTCTTTTGAAGTTTGAAACTTTTGACTTACAGTGTGAATTTCAACCTGATATTCTGAGTGCAATGTATTACTTGCTCATTGTAGGATACTAGGAAAGAATTCTACAGCACCTTTACTATTCCTTTAAAATACAAACAATGCACAGATTCAAATGAAAGTAACATTCAAATTCCACCCCCCACCCCCAAGAGTATTTAGAGAGAGAACTAATTTGCAGTTATTTTGAAGTCAATTCAGAAGTTAATTGGTTGCACCCAGGGAAATTCATCAGATATTTTAACGCCTTGCATTTTCCTGTTGACAAATACAGAGGACTTACAGCTTTTTCAGGTAGGTTTGGAGTCTTTTCTCTGTCCATTCATATTTTGAACCTACTAAAACTATCACAGTCTTCAAAGCAGGTGGTGTCTTACTCAAGCTCATACTGAGGGCTAACAATTCTGAGTGACTCCCAGGCTGGAGCAGAAGAAACATTTCTGGATATGTGAAGTTATCTGAAGCAATGCTCTAAGGTACCTCCTTGGCTGCTATCCGTGTGTACTTGTACATTCTCTGACAGCTGCAGGCAGAGGCCACAAATAGGATTGAGGCCCTCTTACTCGTAGAAGAGAAGTGATTATTGAAATTCACCTGTCAGGGCTGTCTCAAATATTCATGTAGCTTAAATTTTAAGTGTAGCCTGAGCTGAGAGAAACACTAGCCAAAGACTGCATTTAAGCAGTTGCAGGAAGACATCTTTAATTTTGAAGACAATCCCTATTGTGGAGGGTAGAAGAGATCAAAGCAAGTCAAAAGAAAGGAGTCTTTTTCACCTGTATTTGAACAGCATTCTTTGTGTAGCATTATCTCTATTTTATTCATCATCAAGGAGTGCCTGGATTTCTTTAAGCCATGAAGTATAAGCAGATGATCTCTGACTGTGTAATTGTCGTAGGCAAACTCTAAAGGAAATAATACTTCAAAACTTTAACATTCCATAATGTATTTAGAAAGGGAATTTTACTTCTTGGACCTCCTCTTAAAAGAAATCCATAATTCCCATGTGTGTGTGGGCCCATGTACATTCTCTGTATGTGCAGAGAAGGACAGGTAAAGACCATCTGCTTCTTTTTCAACCATGTTTGTTAAAGCCTTTCAGATTTTCAGCTACAGGATGAACCGGGGCAGGCTTCTGAATTCCCCTGCTGAAACTTCAACATTTCTGCTTTAATGTTCGTGTTTCGATGTGTGTGTACAGGTACAACACTGGGGGAGGCCTGAGAGAAACCTGCCCTGATTACATTTGAAGAGAGTAATTGCAACATTGCATCTGTTGCTCAAACACCACTGATGAGACAGGTGCAATGATAGCTGGGAGCAAATACTCTTGGCTAAGAGAGATACCCTGAAGAATCTGTGAAGCAATCTTTGGGTGAGAAAGCAGCCTTCCCTTGTACCTACCTCATCACAGTATTTTGGAGCTCTGGAGGGAGGAAGAGTTGTCTTGTGTGAGAATAATCTGTCCAGTTGAAGAGGTTTTAAACTTTTTTTTTTTTGTTAAATAATAAAAAGACATCTTACAAAGTAAAACCTGCAATAATTGCATAGTATTCCACTTACAGATAAATCAAACAGTCCAGAAAACATATGGTATTGGGATTGATTCAGGCATAGGCTAAGCCATTAGTTTTCCCTGTGGTTTTCTAAGCATGAGTCCAGTTCAATTCTTAAGCTGCCTAATGTGTAATTGTCCTCCTGTGGATGTGCACTATATACAGCTCTGTAGTGTGTGTCTGTGTATACCATTCAAATCAAACTGGTCATGGATGGTAATTGATAATTTACTTTTAATTTCAGAATTGTGACATCAATGCCATAGGAAATGCCATCTCAAAAATAACAACAAGCAAACAAACAAAAAACCAACCAACCAAAACCCCCCTCCTGAATAGCTGTAATGCTCCACTGAGACAAGAGTTTGCCTGCCTGGTGGCAGAAAGTGACATTAGGACAGGAAAACATTAACTCTGTGGAGAACTCAGTGACATAAGAACTCTGGATTCTTGCATACCTAAACACTGAGACGGCGGGGAGTGTTTGTGTTGGGGTTTTTTTTTTTCAGCTTTTAGATTAATTAAATACAGAAAAATGTGGCTTTGTTATAAGTGACTATTTTTTTCCCATACCAACCACAAGTTCTAATTAAATGTTCTAGAATATGTTCTTTTGACTCTGGAAGTTTTAGAGGTTTCTTCTGAAGTTCTTGTGATATTAAAAATAATTGTTTTCATGTGGTTTTCCATTATTTTTGTGGTAATTTAGAGTGCTTGGCTGGGATTTCATAAGTGAAGAGCAGATTAAACAACCAGAGATTGCAATTTTCTTTGCTTGAAGTATGTAACTGCTAGGTAAGTTTTCTGGAGTAGGTGCCCTGTCACCAACAGTAGGAAATGTAACAATGGCCTTTTTGTAGGCTCTCAACCATGTGAGAACAATATTTAATTTTCTTCTTGGTCAATTTCCTTTTTTTTTCCCCCATTAAAATTAATTTCAATGTACTGAAAGAATTAGTGACCTAGTTTACCAAAACATTTATAAACACAATGATGTTTTTACAAAATTTTGAATTATATCTATGCATAAAAATGTTTTCATTAGAATTCTGAAGGACGTTCCAAAGATGCTCAGTTGCACAAGTTTTGTTTCAGATGTAGACTTATGTCAGCAGTAAAGTGTATGCATAAAAATTATTTTAGTACTGACCACCACTTTTAAAGTAAGAGGTCATTTATGTGTCAGCTGTTTAAATAATTTGAAGAATTTCTCAACTGGCAATGTGTAATCAGTTTTTACGACAATCCTAGAAAACCTTGACTCACTGTGAAGTCCTAAGAATTTGTGCAATCTCTGAAATCCTTATACAAACAGACCTTTTTACAATAGAAGCATATTTGGACTTGAAAGAAATCTTCAACTTTTTTTGAAGCCTGTGAGGAGTCAACTTTCTCAGAAAGAGTTAAATTTTTGTGAGTTTCTGTCTATCCTTCTTTTAGTGACTGTTTTCTTGCTGATATGCAGAGAATATAGATTTCTGAAATAAAAATAGTGCTGGGACTGTCCACAGAGGTGCCAAGAGACTGAAAAGATTAGGATAGCAGCTCCAACTACATCTTAAAAAGCTGCCTTTGGCTTCCAGTGATAATGTGAAATATCAGTGAGGAAGCCCTTTGTGTTCATGTGTCTCAGGTCTCTTGGGCCTGCCTCACCTCTTTCAAATAATCAAACTGTGACAAGACATAGAAAACAACTGACCACACAGCAGAAAGCTGAAGCATCTCTCAAATGTTTACTAGAAGTCCTGGCTAAACAGGGAGGTCTCTGCTGGCTGGAATTCAGCAAAAGAGTCACCCATCTACAAAATGGGTTGGGAAGAGGATTTGGGGAACTACAGGTCTGTCAGCCTGACCTCAGTGCCAGGGAAGGTCATGGAGCAGATTGTCCTGAGTGTGATCACACAGCAGGTGCAGGGCAGCCAGGGGATCAGACTCAGCCAGCAAGGGTTTGGGAAGAGCAAGTCCTGCTTGACCAACATGAACTTCTATTACAAGTTGACCTGTTAGTGGATGAGGGAAAGGTTGTGGATGTTGTCTACCTTGACTTTAGTAAATATTTGACAGCATTCTTCACAGCATCCTCCTGGAGAAGCTGGGAAGCTTAGACAGATGTTTACTGGGTAAACAACTGACTGGATGACTGAGCCTGGAGATGGTGGAGACTGGAGTTACATCTGTGCTGTCAGGCATTGGAACAGGCTGCTCAGGGAAATGATTGAGTTGCCATCCTTGGAGGTATTAAAAGACATGTAGATGTGGCACTTAGGGATGTGGTTTAGTGCTGGACTTGGCAGTGGTAGGTTTACATGTAGGACTTGATGATCTTGAGGGTCTTTTCCAACTAAATGATTCTATTATCTAGTTCATCTATTTGGGGACATTTTAAAGATTCCAGAAACTAGGGTGAGAGATATTTTACCAGAAAACCAGATTTTTGATTTCCTTGTGATGATTTCAACAGTGCCCTGCACTGTATCCTAAATAAAAACAATTTCTCCACCACCAGAAATGTGAAGTCTGGTTGTTCCTGGGGTAGAGCTCATTCTGTTTTGATTGAGATGATCTAGAGGCAATTGGTTTGTGTTCGTTAGATGCAGGGCTTTGAAATTTCAGGCAGTTTGTGAATCTTATTCTTATGGCAAAAACCCCACAGCCCTGCTGCCTCCTTCTCTGTAAGCCCAGGCTGCCATCCCTTCTCAGTCATTAGGTCTCTTCCCACTGGCTCTGGATAATCCTTGCTCATGCTGTTTCTCCCTGAAGCTATCTCCTGTCTTTTCTGCTCTGTGACAGAAACTGGTTGATATTTATCTTCACAGTTCTGCAAAAGGAGTAAAGCAGTGGCTTTAAGTAAGAATTGGTGACTATTTTATATATAGATATATGTTTGTGCTGTTGTATTCATTTGCCTAGCCAGAAAATGGTTTTGAGCTTTGAATGGTTTGTTTTGAGCTAAGTATTGAAAGCCTGTGAAGCAGGGAGAAATAGTAAAATTACTTTATTTCCTCCTTTGTAAGCTGTTCATGTAATCCAGCAGGATTTGCCACTCCCTCTAAAGAATTCCTTTGTCTATCCATAAACTGGTTTAATTCTTTCAGATTCACTAAAGCAGGACTCTGTAATGACATAATGTGTTTTACATTTTAGAGCAGGACACCTGTGACTGTTGCCAAATCACTTTGTTAGAGATTGTTCACTGACTGATATGTAAAATACATTGTTGAAGCTAGCATGGTTTATAATTTTACTTTACTGTTTTAATTTTTTCTTTACCCCTCAAGCCATATTGTGATTGTAGTGGCCATTTACATCTGATTTTTAAAAAAAGTAAAAAATCAAAGCTACAGGAATAGGGGACAATAGCTGATTTTCAGCAGTGGCAGCTGGAGACCAGGTGGGATATCCAAAGGTGTGTAAAATAACACAGAGGCTTTCATGTAAACAGCAAACTCATCGCTGAGTTACCTCACTAAGCACAAAGAGAAACCACTGTTAGGTTTGGACTTGCCATTCCTTGCTTCCCTAGAGAATAAACTTGAATGATTTTTTTTATTGAGTGTTTGTTTTTTTGACAGGACCTTTGTACTTTCACTGCAAAAGGTAAGAAGTCATTTTGAATGCTACTCTCAACTGGATAACAAAGGATTTGCTGGAAAACAGCTTGATTTTATTATTGCTCTGGTAGGTTTCTGATCTATCATAGCAATGAACTGAATTTCAATGTTATAGAAACAGGAGACACTTTCATCTTCACTTTTGATTAAATCTCATCCAATCTTCAGCATCAACTACTAGTTAAAGATAACTACTTGTTATCTTTAACTTGGAGATTTGGATCATGACTTGAAGGGGAGGAAAGTTCTGTCTAATAAGTCCTGGCACAAAACTAACTGTATACAGATGACTGTTGAGTTTTAATTTTAGGTGCCCAGGAAACTCCAAACTTCAGACGTAGTATCACCCCAGATTTCCAAGGACTGCCTGCTCACCAGGTGCTTACCAGATGATTTACTGATGCGTATGAAAGAAAACACAGAAATTTTTGAAAATCAGGAACTGAAGAACACGTAACTGCTATTAAAACTTTATAAGGTATGTGCAAACAATAAATTAGAAGCATGCACTGATTTCATGTTGAACACATCCAGCCAAGAAGACAATAGTCTTCTTTTCTGAGTATTTAGAGTAGAAATAACAGTTAAAATTTAATAGTTCTCCTCAGTGTAAGTGCATTACATAATAAATTAATATGAAGTATAGTTATTTCTTCTGTATGATTTTTTAATTTTCTTAAATGAAAAAGCCCTCAACCTAGACATAAAAAAGACAAAAATATCACTAAAGGTATACAGACATTTTGCAGCATACATCACTTTCCAAAACCTAAGGATAATCAGCTAGGCATCTCTTAAATACTTTGCATGTACACAATAAAACATTTCTTTAGTGAATAGTAGGCTGACACTGGGGCAGGAGAACAGCAGAGGAAGAAAGCAAGAGATGCATGTACATGTTGGTGCTGATTACAACACACCAGCTTTGTTGTCTTAAACCAAGAACATCATCAAACCAATGCCTTTGTTCTTAAACACCAAAGCAAACAAATTGCTATAAAATGCCACACAAAGGATTTTTTTCCCACTACAATTCCAGCTGATTGTTTGGAATAAAAATTAACAATTAATTAACATTATTGTAATTCAAAGTTAGGTAATTAAGTCTGTAATTAGGTCTGATTTTTAGAACAGATGAGAATGCAATTCCGACTGTATTCCAAGGAAGAGAAATTGTCTGGAGGGGGAGTACACGCTGGCAGTTGAGATAGAAGGTTCCAGAAAGAGACTTGCTAAGAGATTATGGATTTCCAAGAAGAGAAGCATATGACAGAGGCTAGTGATGAATATCAAAGATGGAGGTGCAGGTGGCCTGGCTGGCACTGTAGGAAGTAGAGCAGGCCTGGGGAACCAAGGAAGAAGTGTGCCTTGGAGTTGTTCACTGTCCACTTGTGTATCCCCCACGAGAACACTGTGCATCAAAGATGTTCTGCCTTTACCTTCCCAGCCATGTTATTAAATTCTGACATTTCAGAGAATCAAATCTCTTATCCAGATATCAACACCTTGTATGGCAGATTCTTTTATAAAATTGCTCTTGCTCTTTAGCTGGAAGAAAACATAATCTGGACTTTACACAGAAGACAATCTTATCAGAATTATTAACACTAGGGTGGGTACTTGTGAAGGAAGGAGTTTCTCTATAATAGCTAATACCTGTCATTGTATGTCATCCCTAAGGTAGAGTGATTAATCTCCAGTGGGGGTATCATTCATTTTTTCTGGAACTTTGGGAATGGTTGTAATTTTCCAGGCTTCATTTTGACAGTGTACTGTTTATCATTAATCTGCTGGAATTTTAAGCAGGAGTACCCTTGTGTTCTGATTCTGCACCTATTTCACTAAGCAAGTTCAGTTTAATCTACTATAAAGTAAACTCTGTTTTCTGGAATGCACCAAAGGGTGTGGAAAAGTCTCTAAATATGCCTGCACTAGGGACAGAAAATGGAATTACATAGAAGGAAGAGAATTGCTGACAAGTTTGAAAAAAATCCACCTACTAACTTACTTTATTACCTTATAACAGCTGGAGTGATGCAGAGAAGGATGTCTGGAAAATAAATAATTTGCAATTAAGTATGGACATAGACATCACTCATAAGTTTTCAAGTTCTAGTATATAGAGAAAGAAACAAGTATCAAAGCCTGTAATGCAGCTGTCCCCTAGATTTGGAAGAAACCTGCTTCTTCTTGTGACCGGAATTTTCCACAGTTTTTTTTTAATCTTCAGCCTATAATAGAATAAAACATTTACTCTCTTAAACTTTAAGAATGTCAGGATTTCCATCCCTGACATTTAGATTCACTGCCAAACCACCAAAGTAACCATTATCCTTAACACAGCAGATTAATTTCTATGGTGGTAAATAAGCTAAGGAAAAGACAACAGTGTATTACAGAGTGTCAGCATTGCTGTGTCTTCTTGAGAAAAGTTCCATTGTGCTTCATAAATAATAAGCTTCATCTCCAGTGTTTACTACAGTGTTACTGTGTCTCACTGATTCATTTTTTCAGTCTGTTTCTGAGAAAGAAAAGTGCTGTCATTGCTCTTCTGTCTCAGCAGCAGAATTGTCACAATATGCCGATGTGTTTCTAACAGCACAAATGCACTATGACCTGTGAACACCAGCTCCTCTCTGCAGTTTCCACAGACTCCAGAAAGAACAGAAGCTTTGCTCTGCTGGGTAAACTTGTGGTGGTCAACCACAGCATTGTGACTGACGACTGCAACTGAAACAAGGCAAGAGCTATCAACTCAATCTTCCACTCAGGGATGATTAAGTCAGGGGTAGATAGCCACAACAAGGGGCACATTTCTGCTCAATGCAACCAGAGAAAGGTTCTTTGGTAGTTAATGTTTTATTTGTATGGAAGTAGCTAGAAGGCCTCTGTTTGCAGATTGCTTTGCAGAATCTACCTGTCCTGCCTGTTGCCAACCTTTCCAGTTCCAGCAATCTGTGTGCACCCACTGTTCTATTTTCCAGACTGCTCCATCTTCTTTTCTCATATCTCTTTCTTTACCTTCTTCCCTTGAGGCTGTTTTCTTCCTTTGCTGTGTTTTGGCATCTGTAAGTGTTTTGCTGGATGGCTCTTATGCTTATGTGATGACACAGTACCTCCAAAGGAACCATGGTAAATGATAACTGCAATATTGCTGAAACCCTCAGAGGGCTTCAACAGAAGACATCATGCTTATAAATTTGTGAAGAAGAGAACTCTTATGGAAAGCCACCCTTTTCAGAGGGCTTAAATGAATTTCTGAGGGTGTACAACAGCCTTGCATCAGCCTCAGGTTGACCAGGGAGTGAGTACACAGAAAAGATGAAGAAAATAATCTTGCTACGCATGTAACTTGCAGCAAAGTCCTTACCTGAAGAAATAGTGCCAGAATAATTCAAATTCCTCATGAAGCTTCTCAGACTATAGAAAATCATTTGTTAAGAAAAGTGAATTACAGACATTGGACCCTGGCTGTTGGTAGCTTATCTCCTGGAACAGACCCTTTTTACATTGATGTACATACTTTTAATTATGGATTTTCAAATAAAAATGTGAAAATGGCAGTCCCAAAGTTCAGGCCTACATTCTCCTTCTCTTGAGCCCATTAGCAGATGCAAGACGAACAAGTTTTTTCAGCTTGCTCGGGATGCAGCTGCCTTGATGATGGCCAAAGGAACCCTATGACATCTTCAGGTGTTCTCCTGCCTAGCTGACCATGCAAGTCTGTGGTTGTTGTTTTATGCTCTCTCCACTACTTTATTTTCTGACAGCTGGGCCTGTTTGCAGAACTGCAAAGCTCTTTTCATTCAAAGCTCTTTTTTTCCAATGCTGATCCAGGGAATGGTTAGCAGCCTTCCACTGTGTGCAGCTCACCCATGGTGCAAGCAAAAGCCTGATGCAGTGATCTGCCTGCTGGCAGTTCTGTGGATTCATCCAAACCTGTGGGTGACCTTCACCTACAGGAATCTAGACCACGGTTCTACTTTCTTCTGTGGCTCCCAGTCTCTGTGTATAGAAGTAAATTAGGTTATCTCTGTGAAGTCTTTCTAAGTACAGAAATCCGCAGGTGCAGAGAGCTTAGGTTCACTAGAGCAGGAGTTCCAGTCACTTGTTTTGGTCTAGCAATTCAGTCTGGGAGATAACAGTTCACGTCTGCATCCTGTTCTCTGTAGTGTGGTATGACAGATGAGCTAAAGTAAAACAGGAACGAGACACATGAGGAATCTATTCAAAGTTATACATAGAGGTGGGGAGAGGGAGGGAATTTTCCGGTGATTACACCCTGGCTCATGAGACTTAATTATCCAAAACAGTCTGATAACTAATGAAATTTGTTTGCATAGCTAACTCCCCTGATTAGTTCTGAGGAGGTGTGTGTCTTTCTTTCCACTTCAGGGAATTTCTTGTGCAAGTTTCTTCTGAAGGTGACAAATATCTTATTTCCCTAAATGCAGCAGGCTCTGAGAAACAAACTCTGAGAATCAAGCTCTGTGTTCAGCAACTGAATTTTCAATTTCATATTTAATAGTTTCATTTGCTCAGAAGTTTCTTTCTCCTTTTCAATACGTACCTTGTACAAGTTATTAGCTTACACTTCAGCCCATGTTATATCTTTAAAGTACATCTTTTTCAGAGTAAACCTATTCAACTGTGACATCTCTTTCCACATTTATCTATGCAAATCTCTAGCATTGTATAAGAAAAGACAGCATTATCACAACCACTAGTTTAAATGGCAAAACATCTTTGGAACACCAACCTTTTTGTCCAAAACTCAGTTGGATGTCATCTAGATTTGGGTTTGTTTTTGAACACATCAGCAAATTGTAGTGTTCGTGCGTGGTGATCTAGACTATGAATTGTTCAGTACACAGAGCAGGTAATCTCTTGACAGCACCAAACTCTACAGGTCAATTAGTGTGAGTTCTCTTTGGTAAAGTAATTTTTAAGACCTTCTATTTTGGTATTTGTTTTGCTCACCTAAACACATTTCTGGAGACTTAACGGAAGAATTTTTATTCCCGTCTGAAAGTCAAGGCCTCAGCCTGGCATAGTAAACTGAGTGAAATCAATAAGAAAAAAATTAGAGTGTTAATAGTTCCTCTTTATGCTTGTTACATCTCCTTTGAAAGTAACTATTTGAAATGTTGACTGCAGCTCCATATTAACATGGGGACAGAAACAGAGATGAGTAAATCCTCCCACTGACTTCATGTCATGCTGGCATTTTAACAAGCAGAAGTCATATTTTTAGGATGAAATGTGCTGCCTCAGTTCACCTACTTTCCAGACATGGCTGTTTGCTAGTTCAGACAATGCAACATTTACTGCTGTGCTTACATGTTGTGTTTTCTGCTGCCTTAACAGAGCTATGGGATCATAATCAGGAGAGCACACTCTAGTGACGTTATTTGACTTCTCACCTGACATTAATTGTGGATATAGAAGAAGGAAAGAGTATTGCATAATAAAAGCTGACAAAACTCAGAAAGGCATTTTTTTCCCTCTCAAAGGCATACAGAGGAAGAATCCACTCATCACGAGAACAGGATGTAACACTCCTCAGACTGGGATCAGAGATGCATGCAAGGAGGCTTCTCCTTCCAATGAAATCTTGTGGAGTAAATGTTAGCTACACATGAAGGAAGAATAGAGGTTTTTGTCATGTTTTTTTTATGATTGTAAAGGTCTTGCCTGGTGAACTTTGAATGCAGGAGTTGATTTTTTCTTGCCATCCAGCATCTGAACATTATGAAGGGACAAATGAGACCCTCTTGGCTTTCAACACTCTGCTTTACAGATCTTGAAAGAATATGTGCTTCCAAACAAGGCAATCAATTCACTGTTTCTTTCAGAAGGAGACTTTGGTACATGCTTTTATAAGAGACTTCCCCACATACATTTTGCACACAGCTGTCCTAGTACTAACAATTATATTCCTGATTCATGCCCTAGGATTTCTTAGTCTCTTGGGCTGTCAAAATTACTGAAAATCTTGGAAGCTAATGAGAGAAGTCTCAGATAAAAAAGGAACATCTGGACATTAAGCATCCTGCAACACATGGATGATTGGGCTAGAAGTCAGTTGAAAGCAGATTTATAGAGGCCAGTAGAGAAGTAATTCTTAAATCTGGCCCTTTTTTCTGTGCTTGGAATTCTACATTAGTCATTCCTTAAGGTGTACGAAACCTTGAAATTCCTGGTTAGAAACCCCGTTCTGGAGTTCAGAGGCCCATTTGCCCTTTCAGTCAGGATTCTGGCTCAGTGGGGTGGAGTTTTAACATGCATTCCTCTGAAAGGAAATCTGACATAGACTTGTTCAGGAGTAAGCCTATGCCTTATTAATTATTACTTCCTCTAAAGAAAAATTATCTTACTGTTCAGTTTTGGTTGAAAAGAAAAAGTGGTATTTCCCATCAATGGTAAGAAATCTGATCACACTTTTAACTCTCATGATCTTGATGAATTTTGTAATTGGACTTTCTGAGCATATTCAGTAGTGGGAACCAAAATTATTTAAAGGAGACAAGCCATAGGTCTAATCTCTCTCAAAGCTGAAATTAGGTTGTTGGCAGCCACAGACTTCAGCTGAGACCTCCCTGAATCCTTCCTGGTTTGTAAGAGTCTGTCTGGTTCTTGTAGGCACACATTTCTTGGGTTTGTTGTCTAATGGTGAATCAGTTCTCTGTCATTTCAGGTCTTAGAGAAAAGAAGAGCCAAACATTTATCAGAGAAAATAGACATAATCCTCCTGCCTGCAACCTGATTTTCAGTGGGAAGTGATGTCTCTTGCAAAAGAAGGGTGTAAATATCTTTTATGACTGAAAGAAAGAATATTACTTGATGGGAGAAGGTGGAAGCGTTGCCCTAAATGATTCCAAAGGAATTGCAGCACACTGTGCCTTCACTATCAGTCTTTCTGGGTGGAATAATCCTGGCCAAAGATGACGTGTGTGTCAGTGAAGGAATTTGTCAAATACTGAGTGTGGTAGTTCACAGTAAGTGAAGCCAAGGAAAGTCTTGGACTGTGAGGAGCTAGACTGAGATAATAACAAAGCCTGCGTGCATGGGTTACGTGAGGATGATTATCCCCCTGCCACAAAGTTTTCCATGATTGTACTACATAGCTACAAACGTCCACACAAACGTTGTCCTGCTATAGCAACATGACTCATTTGTTCTTTTAAAGATATTTTTATTACATCAGGGAGACAATTTTTGGAAATCTGATAATTTTCACTGAGTCATTTAACTGTCTTGTCTTTTCCAGATGTGTCTGGTTATCTTCTGAGTAAGCTTGGAGAATGTGAGGCTGAAGTGCTGTTGTTGGGGTCTGTCTATTGGCAGAAAATACCCTGAGTAAATACCTGGTTTGCATGATGTGCTGGTATTATTAATGCATATACTAACTAGGAAAGAGAACAATTTAGCAAACCAGTACAATTTTTTTTTTTTTTTTTTTTTTTTTTTACTAAATTGAAGAATGCCCTTTAGGGAAGAGAGAACTCCTCTTTCTCAAAAGACTTTTCCAGGTTGTTTGTGCTTGGAAAAATAATTTTTAAATTGGTACAGAATAACTCCATGACAAAAGTCCAAGTACTTCTTTGTGTTATACAAACTGCACTTTATGAAAAAGCAACTTTGTATCACAACAGATAAATCACAGGTAGTAAGCTTTAAAGAATTTTAAATGTTGATGTGATAAAGATATGAGGTTTTCTATTATCATGCTGTCATTTCAAAATTATTTTTATATAACTATACAGTCCAGGGTATTTTCTCTGAATTTTTGGAAACTTCTTAAATAAAGTTTTTTACCTGAAGTCATCAAGAATTTTGTTTTATATCTATTTCTATACATATATCAATTTATTGGAGAAGTTTATAATAGAAAGCTATCTGTGTGAGAGCACACTGATGTGTATGCTATTTAACAGAAAAGACAGATTTTCTTGTTTATGAAACATTAAGCCTGCAGTAATCATTTGGTATAAGTCAGAGTAAGTAAACAGATAAAAAAATCCCACTGAGTAAATTGTAAACAGTCCTGCCTGCATGCTGCCCATATGACTTGTGTATAAATGGACAATGATATACCCTTGTAACTGGAAAATATAAAAATTAGAGTGAGGCAAGGCTAGGTTTACTTTTTAAAATAAAGTTTTTTTTCTTAAAATGGCTGTAAGGGGAATATAGGCACTGATTTTTAAATACTGTTGTTTTTTGTTTTTTCACTGACATAACTATTCTGCAACAATAACAAAAAAATGTATGCTCAAGAGGAATTCAGGGAGTGCTGGTTGTAATTCTCGTTTTCAGGTAAATCTCAGCCTAAGTACTTGTGGAATGGTTGGCGACTGTCTTGAAGCTGGTAAGAGCTACAGAATGGACACAGAACAGCAGGTAAGTCCCCAGGCCTGGTGCTTGGTAACTTAGAGACTGAGTGTGGAGCTACCGAGCAGGAGCTTTGCACAGCGTCACAGCAGGCTGGAGCAGCTGAATTAATAACTGCTCAGCTATTAATGCTGCTCTCACAGCATCACCATAACCAGCTCCTAAGACATAACATGCCTCAGCTTGCTGGGCTGCCTTTAGTTTTACCTTCCTTCTTGCAAAGGCAGCTCTTGCTGCAGCAAACAGCAGCATTTGGGGCTTCAGTTTAATCTCAAAATACACATAAACTTTTAAATTAAATGATTCCTTCAAACTCTTACTTTATTCTAGGACCATTTATTAAAAAAAAAAAATAACACCCATTTCTGTTTGCTTTTACACAAAATTAGATGAACCAAATACCTGTGAAACCTGGAACAGAAGTTGCAACTGCTCACAGTTATATGGTGTCTGCCTGGCATTTAACTGCGGGTAGGTCAAGATTAAAAATAACAACAGAGAGCTCCTAATTAACACATAAATGCTGTTCTGGCATCCAGTAGCTCTTAAAATACGAATTCACTGGATAAAGCTCTCTCAAATCTTGTCTCCCTTGTACTCCAACTTTATATGAAAGACACATCTGCAATTTGTTTTCTGCATTTATTCACATTTGCTTTAAAACGCAGCATGTCTAGTACCTCCACAGAATTTTGCATGCAAATCACTTAAGATTCGATTTTTCTAGGCATTGATTGATCGCATTTAGCAGGTGTTTGGACCTAGAGCAATTGAAAGAGCAAATAACGAGTTAAATCATTCTGGGTTTTGTTACAGGGAGAGTACCACAAGCTTTAATCCTGCTGAAGCAAACCTACAAGAGGACACAGAAACCACCTGGGAAAAAAATAGCATAGGGAGTGCAGGTACTAAAATGTCTATGCATATGTCTGGGGGCTGGTTTTTATTTCTTCAAAGCAAACTTTGTTTTAAAATATTTTGCTGTGGAAAAAGACCAGTTAGGATCTTTGACACTTGAGAAAACAATCACTTGTTTTCTCCATATTTTCTCTTTTTTTTTCCACTCAATGAATCATAAACTTGTTTTGGATTTTTTTTTTAATCATTACGGGAACAAGCCAGAAAGAAGCAATAATTATATAATGCATTACAAAATAAGGTACTGTTGAAACCAGAAAAGCAGCCAAGCAACCTGCTCGTGGTTTTATTTCCTGGGTGAGAAAAACAGCGTAGGGTGTGACGGGGAAGAGGAGGTTTGTGCCATGGAAGTGTAGCAATCACCACCCATGAATGAGGAGCTGTTGAATAATGGGCAGTGAAGTTTTGGGGTGCAGGTGACTAACATTGGACCTTACTTCATTCTCTGCATCCTGCCCGTGGCTCTGAGAAGGGTTCTTCATATATTTTGCCCATCTGGCTGTGCATTTGGTTTCAGCCAGGATTAAATCAGCTGCACACAGCATGCTGATGATTAACTTGCTGTGACTATACATTTCTTTGCATTTAAGAGCAGGACCCAGAATTCTGATCAGATTTCAAGTCACCGTGTTCTTCCTCCTTAAATTCTAACAGATATTCATCTGAAATAAACAAATGTCAAAACAATGTGTTTTCAGTCAGTTGTTGTACTGCAGTGACAAATTTATCCTCAAATGTAGCCTGCAGTTAGAGTAAACTGATTATGATGGACTGCCAAATAAATAGCAATTGTTGTCCATTATAAGTACCCATAAAATAAACATTGACTAGATATTGCTGCATAAAACTGGTAGATAGAGAAAATGAAATTGAGGTGATTTGTATTTTACTTGGTAGTTTTAATGTTGAGATGTGAATTTCATAGCATATCTGTTATGAATGCCAAACAGCATCCTAAGTTAGTTTACTTCATGCCAGTCAAAAGGTAACAGCAAAATCCTGTGATCCATTAGCTATAAAATATGAAGGACACTAAAATAAAGTTCAGGTCTCTTAAGGAGACAAAACTAGTGGTGCTTGAAACATAGTGATCAGAAAATTAAAAAAAAAAAAAAAAAAGAAATATTGCTAGAATGGATAGTAAACCTAATAGGAAAATGAACTTCACTATTAGAGGCTACTATGTTAATTAAGTTTCCGATGAATAATGCTGGATTGGCAGCTTGGAATACAAAGGGATTTTTAATTAAGAAAAGAAATCTTGCTCACTTGAACAGTACTTGAGAAATGGCATTAGATCAGCAGTGTTGAGCTCTATAAGTAGAACAGATAAATAGCTGGATTGCTTGATTCTTGGTACTTGAACGAATGTATGTTGCCAGGTCTTCTTCTCTTCCCTATTAGACTGCCACATTTTGCTCACTTAAGGTAATACATTAGATGGTCCTTTAACTTAACTCCTTCATTCCTTTAAAGCTTCAGATTTTTATATATGCCCTGCATGATTTTTTTTTTTTTGAAAGTCCATGTGTATGTGAATCATAGGAATATTTACTATTCTGTTTTTTGGGCAGTTGTCACCCATAGGTAACTTGACTGATCTGCCTTTAGTGGATGCTAATTAAGGGGAAAAACATTTAAAACACCTTCAGAACCCAGGATTTTCCCAGTTTGGTGTAATTTCCTATTGTCAACTTAAGATAATTCGGTTACAATCTGCTGTAGTAACAATCAGGTGATGTGCAATCAGATAAAATTTTTACTAATAGTCCACGGACCCTTCCTTAGTTTCTCTCTCTCTTTCTCTCTTGCACGTGTGATCTGCTGTCTCTGTCTCCTTGTGACTCCCTAAGATTAAACTTCCTGCTAATTGTATCAGGACATTCCCCAGATGATACAAGATGTTGGAACTGGAAAATGTCCACTGTGGAGCAGGAGAAGAAAATCTTCCACAGTGAGGTATGGGTTTATTTCTTTGTCAAGGATTTCCTCCCACTGAGCAGTACAGGAGGAATGTGTCTACTGAATTTATTTCTTGAAGAGCCCAGATACTGTCTAAAAATACTCCAGCTGAGGTATTAAAGTGACATTTTCATTTGAATGGGCCTCTGCTGCTCTGCCCTGCAGTGGTGCCTCGTTGTGAAATTGGTGTTTGCAGGAATAAATGAAGAAGAATTTTCTAGGCTTGCTTGGAGATGGGTGTGTGCAGGCAGAGCAGTTTTAGCTCCTTAGCAAGAGGCTGTACTTTGTTCTAGATGAAGGAAATTAGAATTTTCTTGATGAGAGATGCCCCAATGTGTGAAAGTTGTGTCCATGCAATTCTGTCTTGTCAGTAGAGACTCTTAGAGAACACAGCCACTTTGACTGGGATAGCTTCTTTTGCTTAAATGTGAGCTTGGTAAATAATCCAGAAACTCCAGGGAAAACAGGGGATTCTGGGGGTGTTCTTTATTAATCTCTCTCCTTTCTAACCATATGTGAATATTCACATCTCAAAAGCTTAAAACTCATCGCTCTCTCTCCCCGTTGTTTATTTCTGGTTTCCCCACTGTCACTGTCTTTAACCTGGCAATAGATGACCCAAGGTGCCCCTCTAAGTATCCCAAGAAACTATTTGAAACTAACTAGAAAAGGAAATAAACTAATAATTATAGACATGAAGTTTGAAGAGAACATTAAGATAGTCCAAAATTCAAGCAGTCAAGCAGTAGTAAATAGCATAAACAGGTTTCTCTGTGCTTCCATTTTTTTTTAGCTTCTCTATACATCTGATTACAATTCTCTTTTTCAATGTATATCATGTTTCCTTCTCTCCCAACCCTCCCAGGACCGCGGGGATGCTTACTGCATGACATACACAGTGCTGCTCACTAAATCTTTTCAGTATTTTGCTTATGCCTCATTTTCCTATGATTGGTGTTTAGGGTTGTGTCTGATGGCCAAGATGTGCTTTGAGATGACTTGTGCTTTTCTGTAGTGCCTGAATGCTTCAAAAGCAGTTTTTCTTCACAAAGGCCCCTGAGACAAGCAAATCTTATCACCTCCAGGAGGTTTTATGATTAAAAGAAACAATTAGCTTGATTTGAGACAGTGTAGTTCTGACAAATCTGAAACATGCAGGAAATCTTATTTAAGACTGTGTAGGAGTAAACTGAATTTCATACTTTCAAAGTATAGCTTGCTCAAACTTCACTTGCAGCTGTGAGCCAATGAAATTATTTTTTTACTGGAGCTGCAGCTGCAGTTCAGATACCCAGAAATTAACATGCAGCCTTCACTTGTTTTAAAAAAAATAAAATATTAGATCAAGCTGCTTCTCCAGTTTCAGGCAGAATACGAGGCAGAGAGAGGAATTCAGTTTAACCTTTAATTCTCAACCTTGAGCACACCTTTTTCTCCTGCAGGCCCTTAGTCTAGCTGCTGCATACCTCCCAGTCTCTGTGAAGATTATGGGTGCCACTGACAGAGTAATCACTTTTGCTTCAGAGCTTTCCTGCCTTCCCAGAGTGTTTTGTAGCATGCATGCTGAATAAAGTATTAATTGTGAAATTGTGAAGGTGGTTTCTGTATGCATATAAGGAACTGATGCATCAAGACTGATCCATGAATATGCGCCAATGAATGCTGGTATTTCCTCATTTTCATAGAATCATAGAAAGGCTTGAGTTGGAGGGGAACTTAACGATCATCTAATTCTGACACCCAGCCATGTGCAGGGACACCTTTCACTAGACCAGGTTGCTCAGACCCCATCCAACTTCACCTTGAACACTTCCAGGGATTGGGATGCAGAACTTTTCTGGACATCCTGTTCCAGTGCATCAACACCTTTTGAGTTAAGAATCTGTTCCTAATAACTAATCCAAATCTCTTCATTTCAAACCACTTTCCTAACTATCTGCCTGTGTAAAGTGTCACTCCCTATTTTTATAGACCCCCTTTAAGTACTGGAAGGCATCTAAGGGGTCCCCCTGGAACCTTTCCTTCTCCGGCTGAGTTGTTATCACAGTCCTTGCATTAACAGGACTGTTCATCTGTGGTGAGCTGATGCTTGCGACCAGACCATCACTGGAGGGAGAATGAGGGAGTGGTACCTGACACTGAGGCTGTACTCTGAAGTGACCATATTTCTGGAAGGCATTTACTCTACGTCCAGTGGGACCCCACTTCTGACAGGAGAGAAGTGGTATGAGTGTGGACACAGCTGCAATATTTATTTGTTTCAACACAGAGATGAGCTTTCCTACTCTTTCTGTTCTGTGCTGTGATTTCCCTCTTGCTTTCTGCCCTTCCCCCTTACTGAGTCAGCCCAGGTTTTCTCTCCCTGCCAGGTCTTTCCACATGCTTCTTTTTGCAGTCCACTTGCATATAGGTCAACTCTTGTCCTCTCCTTAACCCTGGCAGCTCCTTTATTTCCCTGGAGTTTGTGTGGCTGTGTGGATTTCAGATTTCAGGGATAGTTGTGCTTAGCCCTGTGCTTGGGAATGCCCTGTGGAGGTGCAATATTTGGTAATCATGACTGCAAAAAGCCACGGGGTTTATATGGGAGTCAGCTACTCTTAGAATTTTAGCAGCACCCAGAGGATTGGAATATGGCATTCTCCTGATGCAACAACCACTACCACGTAAAACTGTGGAGTATGTGGGTGTTAGAAGAATTGGGGAAAAAAATGTGTCAGAAGTATGGATATTTTAGTAAAACACTAGATTTTTCAAATGTTATGCTCTAAAAAAGCCCAGCTATTCTGGCTGAAATTTTCCAAATCCTATAGTTACTTTACACAGCAAACACACCGAAAAAAAATTCATTTCAAAACTTAGCAGACCTAAAAATATTATTTTTAAAATAGATATAGATATATTACATGACTTAAATAGGTAAAACTATATGTGTGGTAGCTACTAAGCCACCAGCACATGGAACTATGCCTCTATCTACATAAGATTGACCTGGAACCAAAGCAATAATCTAAAATTATAGGACTATGTGTTTTATTTCCAATCTCTGAGCCTTAATATATATGTATTTCAGGATTTTCTTTCCTCACTAGAAGGCAATTCCCAACATAGCAAGTCTTGTCTCTCCCTCTTTTCTTCCCCTTTCCTTACTATAATAAATTGTTTTGCTTGATCTACAGTATTGAAATGAGATTGAATCCTGCCAGGCATCCTTCAAAAAGAGAGATGTAGGAGGATACTGGAGCTATTAGTTAAGCCTCATATATAGAATTTTTCATTCTCTTTTATCTATGCTTTGTCATTTTCTTAGTGCTGTTATTCTTTGTAATAACATGACCTAAAAGTACTTCACAAAAACCAAAAAAGACAACAGCTAGATGCTTGATTCTTAAATGGAGGAAGAAAAAGTAAATACTCTTGCAGTGTTTTGAAACATACAGGCAGAGGAAATGAGCTAGATTTCATTCTGCTTTGGTAGATTTTGTTTCAAAGTGGTGGGCAAAGATAAAAAAGAATCTTGGAACTTCTCCAGGTTTCTTAGGATTTCTGTGAACAGCCAGTGTTTCCCTTGGATTGCCTGAAGTATTTTTAAGGAGGTGATGTACACCCTCATACCAAAATAAGTCAAATATACACTACTGCTCATAGTGCATAGCTCTGGTATCTGTTGCACAGTTATTTGTACCTAAATGTACTCCAGTGTTAAAAATCCCTGCAAGGATTTGATACTTTCTCCCCTTGTTTTTTTGTCCTCCTGCTCTTATTTTCCTACATTTCTTCTTTTTTATTTTTTCTCTCTTTTCCAAAACTCTCTACCTCCTTTCTACTACTCATTTTATTGTTCACATCAAACCATAGATAAGATTAGATTAGATTACTGACCTTCTATGTCATTACTTGTAAGTCAAAAGAGTACCTCTTTGTTTAAAAGGGAAAAAAAAGGGAAAACCCCAACTGTCCACCATGTAGAAATTCCCTGTAGAGCTTTTGAATATTTTCTAATTCCTTCTATCCCATTCACAGAGAAGCACATGTGATGTCTGTTTTCATGTCCATGAAAGAAAAGATGGACTGAAGAAAATTAATTCTTCTGTTTGGAAGAAAATAAATTCAAAATGCTCTATTTGTATTTTCACAGCTGGTGACCACACACTTCATGGTGAGTATCTCAGAATGTGACTTCCAGGTCTTGGCTGCACAGTAATAGAACTGCAAGGAAATTCATAACAAAAAATGCTGTGTGAGAAAAGGACAATGAGGGCCTTTCTAATAGTCTCTCTTCCAATGCCTCTGCAAAGGAAAATTAATTGCTATTTTTAGTCCTTTTTCCTGAGATTAAGAAACTTGGAAGACTTCATCTGCAAATCAGCACTGCAGTTGGAGGTTAACGCAAGTCCATAGGCCCCCTTTTTCTGAGCCAAATGGCCTTTGTCAAATGCTGCTAAAGCCAATTTTCTCTCACCGGTGTTGACTTTCCATTAAGATACCTAATATTGGTTTGAGCCATCATTATTGTAATTATTTACAACTTCATGATAAGAACAACCTTTGAGATTTGAAGTACAGATTTAGAAACCTTGGATAATTGCACAGCAACAAACTGTTCAAGATTCTTTGTACTGTGTAAGTACCAAACCACCTTTCGTACCTTTTACCATGTCAAGGAGTTGAAAAGAAATAAACTCGAGAAAAAAGAAAAAAACAGTCTTTTATTTTCTAGATTCATACAAGATATTGTGCCGTGGCAACTGTATGTACTTTTCTGATTAATGCTTGTGGTACCCCTAATGTATCAAGGTGTCATTTTGTCATGTATGACACAGAGACAATCATAGAAAAAGATCTTTCCTCATCCCCAAAAGGTGCACTGCACTGTAAGAAACAAAGCATGACTAAAGCTGGGAGAAAAAATCAAGCGGTGCTTAAGTCAATTGTTGGCATGAGGAGTATTACAGTTCTATGGCCTCATTCAGTAATGAGTAAATCATAAATACCACAGAGGAAAAAATCAGCATTATTTTTAGATAATGCATGTTTGCATAATGCATTATAATTATTATGCATTTTTGCATAATAAACAGCAAAAATCCTAGAGTAAGGCATGGCAGCAAAATTATTATTGTCTGGACTTGGAAGGAAAAAGTGAAATGACAGCTCAGAGAGAATAGTGATAACAGTCTGCAAAAGCTGAAACATATTAATGCCAAAGAAAGAGAAGAATGTACTGTGATGTAGAGGAAATACTATAAGAATTAATGACCTGAAAAATTTAGAGGAAGTATAATTCTGAGACTGCAAAATGCTCTAAAGTAGACTTAAAAAATAAGACTGGGCATATGTCTAAAAATTACAGTTCAGGAACCAGCCTGAACATCAAAACTGGATATTCTACAGTCATATCTGAGCCTTATAGACTTCCTGCCACCACAGTGTTTTTCTGCCAGTAACCTCAACACTCATAGAGAACTGATAGGTTGCCCTTCTGCCTGTTATATTCATGATCATGAACTGTTCCGTGGTAGGCCATGTAAAAAAAAGATAAAAAACCTAAGGGCTGACCTACTAAAAATAATCTTTAATCCAATACCAGGAGAAATCTTTGCAGTGATAATGAGAAATATGAACTTTAAACTGAGGGAGAAATAAAGACTTGTGTGACCTTGAGGCTCAGTATTTACTCACCAAGAGCCTAAATCAAGTAAATAACTATACAACAAAATGCAAAGGAATATGTCCAGTGGACAGAAAGTCAGCAAAGGGAATATGCAGATGAAAACAGGGAACAGTAGAGGTACTGAAGAAACTCCATGTCATCTCAGAGACTGGGTGTAGTCAGTGAGAAACCAAATATTTATGCACCAACCCCACAGCATGGTAACACAAGGGAGGAAGTTGAGCTGGTGGGGGAAATGAAACTAGACAAGCGGAGGACAAGAGGAACATGGTGGAATAAGAATCACGTTGGTACCAGTTGCTGGCACTGAGATGTGTGCCATATGCAAACCCCATTCTTTATCCATTGTTAAGGCAGATGGGGTGCAACACACTCAGAATATGATGAGAAATAAACAAAAAAGAAGTAGCGTGGCTTTAGTGGAATAGTTTTGAATCAAAAGTAAATCCATTTTAAAACAGTAAAATAAGTTATTGTGTGCCAATATTAAAATCTGTATAGATTTTTTCAGATTTTTAATGGTGTTAGGAAATACATTTGGAAATTGTTTGATTGATACTTTTCTTTTCCTGATAAGGTTGGAAAATAAATCTTACTTACAATGATGAGCCTTAGAAATTCTGAGATTTGATAGTTAACACATCTCATCACATACCTGAATTAGAAAGGGATGATGTTATTTGGCTTGTTTTGGGTGCATAATAAAATATGCTAAAAATATACTATAGAGGAGTTGGTCACAGAATTTACTTGTGGCTTGAATTATATCAGCTTTATCTGCTGTAAATCAAGGCAAAGATAAAAGAAGATCTGTGAATAAAGCCTTCAGTTTTGAGAGAGAAAACAGAATAATTTTTTTGTATGAATGAATGGGGGTGAGTTAGTCAAGTTATTTGAGCAGCAAAGCTGAGAATCTTGCATGTAGACAATACTGGCACTTGCTTAATTAGAATGTTGTGAAGCCATCAGGAATTCCTATGTTGTGCAAGGAAAAACTTAAGGCATGCTGTACCTAACTAAATGATAGGTACCCCAGAGAGATATTACCATTAATAGAGCTGGAAAAGAATGGAAAATAGTCTGCTTGCCAAAAATACCCCATATCTTAGACATGAAGTATATGGCTACAGTAAGAATCAACAGAAAGCCAGTTGAGACAGAATTTGTTAAGAGCAGGGTAGATTTCAAGAGATCTTTTGGCCATACAAATTGAGAATTTTATAGTGAAAAATGTTCAATGCAGTGTGGATGTGGTCAGAAGTACAGCCATTTCTCTATTATGATTCAAAACCAAAATCAGTGCCCAATCTTCCACAGATTTCCAAGTTGGCCAGCATGCAAAAAATTGTCAGGCTGAGTTGCGTTGTTTTATTAGACAATGGTCAGGTTAACATTAAAGACACACATATGTTTTTATCAGCACTTACAGAGGAAGTATTATCTGCATATCTGTAGGTGCATTAGTTTAACCTGGATTAGCAACGAGCCTTTAAGAGCAAATTTGAAGGACAAGATTACTCAAAGATTGAAAACAAGGATCCATTCAAACAGTGATTTTCCAAACAGACAGTTGAACCGCATAAATATTTTCTCTCTTTCTCTAGAAGATCAGGGAACTATTTGGCATTGAGGAGAATATGATTTATTTGAAATAAATGCAACATATATAGGATCACATTAGAGGCTATCCATGAAGAAGAGAATGTGTGCAAGATTTAAAGTGGAGAAGAAGCTGGTAAAGGAGAAGAGAGATAAAGGAGCGCCTTGGGAGGGAAGAGTTGAACAGCTAATGACAAAAGTCTTAATCTGTCATCATCACAATTACCCAGGTAGGCTTGATATCATTGGGTACTGAAGCAATAGAAATGAGATCAAATTCAACAGTACTGCAGAGAAAAGCACTTAATAGAGAGAGACTGAGCACAAAGCAACTCTGAGTTGGCACTGCCACAAGGGTAGTGGGCAATTAGGGCAGCTTAGAAAGAAGATGAATTTAGGTGAGAGAATGGACAACTATCAGTTGCTGACAAGATATACAACCCTGGGAAAAGACAAAAGTCTTGGGAAATATCGATCAGAGCATTGCTAGTAATGATGGGAGGGTATTTGAACAACTGATGGAAGCTGGAAGAGCTGCAATTAAAGGCACAACAGATGCTTAAGGGTATGGAGACAATCAGGATAAATTCACTTTCATTGGCTTAGAAAGACAAAGAAGAAAAGGAGATATTGCTCTCTGTACATGAATGATGAGGATAACCAGTACCAAGAGATGACACCTTACCCCAAGGAACACATGATAAAACAGATAGAGGTGCTTTGTCTGTATGGAATCTGAAAATGAGAACAAGAAGGCTCTGGAGGAGCCCTTCATTAGAGATAGTCCAGAGTACTCATGGGACTTCTAAGACAAAAATCAGAATAATATGAAAAATCACTCTTGTGCCTAGGCGACTGTTTGAACAGGAAATTGCTCTGAGTGAGCTTGGAAAATTTTTCTAAACTCGCAGTCTAAATGTGTATTCAATTATTTGTGAATAGTTAGTCTCTTCTTCCTCTCTCCAGTTCCCTTAGTCTACAGTGCAGGAACTGTTTAATTCTTCCATATAAACACACTTCTCAGTAAACATTTCCCAAGATTCATCCTTGTTAACACAACAATGAAGCTATTCCTAAATGTAGTGGGTTAAGTAGAATTTCCCATAGTAGGTAAGGTGAAAAAAATACTCTTTTTTCACCTCTATCAATGCTATGGAAGATCCTGCAGGTAAAAAACCCAAACCCTTTCATTTTACTTTATTGGAATGGCCTGTCAGCATTGTAATGATACCAAAATACTGTCGCCTCAGAGAACTGCTGGCCTTCTGTGTTTGAGGAATTGCACAGGTCAAAGTTTGAGAAAGGGAGCAACATGCAAATTTCATCCTGCTGAGTTTATTTAAATTGCAAGCAAAAAACTCCCCCCTTAAATATTAACTGGGTATTTATTTTATACTAGTCTTCTGTTAATCACCTCTTTCTCCCCTCCTCCCCCCCATTTAGTAACTGAAAACATTGTTTTACTCCTGCAAGAAGTCAATGTGGCACTGGACATCACCATGTATAATTGCACAGGTGTGAAGTAAGTGGCTTTCCCACATCAGCAGAGTTGTTCTGAGCGGCCAAAGTGCGTAGAAATTGTGCGCTAAACTCTTGCCTTCCACGGACCAAGCTCTCTCTCACCCCTTTCATGTATTTATCTTGCTAGTGTAGGTAGGTGCAATACCATTTGGAGATGTGGTGTTTGAGGTTCCAAGGGCAGCCAGAGTCCTGGTTGCTGGCAGCTTAGGTTTGGGAGGAATCCAGCAAGTTTGTGATTCTAGGATGTGGCACCTCACTGTTGGCCATGTGCGACTGGACACAAGTGGTGGCCATTTTCCATGGGGAAAAAAAGCTTACTCCCCCAGTGTCTCAGGCTCAGCTCAGAGCTGGTGTTTGGGACTGCAAGGGCAGTCAGGGTCTTGGTGGCAGGCAGCTTTGGTTTGGGAGAAATCCAGCAAAGTTCACAATTTCAGGAGGTGGCACCCCACTGTTGGCCACATGCGACTGGACACGAATGGTGGCCATTTTCCACAGGGGGAAAATCTCATTCCCCAGTGTCTTGGGCTCAGCTCAGAGGTGGTGCCTGGGGCTACAAGAGCAGTTTGCCACTCTTAGTGTCTGAGTTAATGGCGTGTCCAGAGTGGCTATGTCAGCCAGGAATTTTTATGTGTAAATAGCGCATAAAATGATGTATCATATAAGAAATGATAAAATACACGCACTGTTGATCTGGTAAAGTAAATATTACGTTATTGTTCATTATTGTTCATCAGTTCACTTTAGAATGGTCTTGCAGAAGATTTCAGTTTGTCAGTGCATTACATTGTCAGGAAGTGGACATGTATTTATAGCCACAATTTAGTTTTGCTCTGCTGGATGTAGAATAGGGGAGACAATTGTAGCTGATAGAAAATAAGAAAGTGGTAGAATTGCACAGAACTATCTAATTCCTTCAATGTAGGAAAGTCATAATCAAAGGGAAACATTCTAGGATGGTTGTGGAGAAGTTTGAAAAATGCAGGATTGATAAAGGGAGTACAGAACAATGTACTTGGTCTCAACTGCTCTGATACTTCCCTTCATGTATCCTAGCCTAGCAAGAGATTGAATAATTTCACTGGCAATGTCTTCATCTAAATGTTCAAATCCTAAGTTAGAGAAAAAAATCTTCATTTCTACAAGGCATTTTATTTATGCAAAAGCAACACTTAATGGTCCTCTCATAAAGAGTATGAATTGGCATAAAACTTGCTTTTTCTCAGTGAAATTGAAAATCCTGAGATTCCTCAGGTTTCAGTATAATAAATTTTATACAGGAGAAGTAACGAAATTTGTATGTTTGAGAAGGGAAAAGCTGTGTCAGAAATTCAATAATTTTTCATATATCTGCTGAAAATTTTCTCGAAACTATTCTAGAGGTTTTGAATGATAAAACTAAGCCATCAGCTTTCTGCTCATTGGACACTTCCCCATAGGAAGTATGCATAATATCAACTAAAATCATGTAATTCTTTTCTGGAAGGAACACGTCAAGGTTAACATACAAAGCCCACAAAATATTTTTTTACATGGTGATTTGCTTTTGCAGATACAAGTACTACATGATGGTGTTCCTAGGTGACAGGTGATGATTAAACTAGAGTGGAAGAACTAAAAGGTAGCAACAAAAAAGTGTGTCCATTTCTTTGTCTCTGATTGCCATTCTAGTAAATAGTCCAGGGGTAAGACCTAATATGATGATTCCATAGAGGTGTGGCAAAAACTGAGGAATGAAAAAATTAAGTTCTTGCAGATGATGTATCTGATTCTCTCAGGTTTTTGTAATCGAAGGAGGTTTAATGCAGTAAGAATGATTTCCAGCCTGATTATTTTTGTTTTCTGGAAAACCTCAACTCAGTTGCTTTTAATACTTAGGCAGGTTGATTTCATCAAGAGCAAGCAGTGAGAGAGGCACAAAAATAAATTAAATGTTCTTGTGAACATACAAGTTATAATTTCAGTGGGTTTATGTTTATAAATAGTCCCTAAATTCTTTGCATGAATCTGCATAGCAGTAGGATTTGATCATACTTTCAGCTGCTGCACTCAGACATGATTATTGGCTTTGTTTCCAAGTGGTTGCTTCACTATTCTGTAGTACAAGTAAAAAGTTGTGGTTTAAAATTGACCTTCAGTCACTCTCTCAGGTCCACAAGAAGAGCTGACAGAACTGTTTATTATACATTTTTGATAGAATTTCCCCATATCCTTTCTGGCCTTTATGTCTTATGAACCTATTTCTAAACATGGTTTTAAATGTGCCTTGGTTAAATGCCATCTGATCACAGATTACGTTTGTGTAAATTTGAACTTCTGTATGTACAGTGACTGTTCTCTAGGTCATCTGACATAGAACAATCAGACATAATCCACATTGAGGCTTATCTCTGAGTTGGTATCCTACAAGACTTTGCACTTCTGGTGTTTTTTAGAAACCTGGTTGAGGATGGAATAGATCTCTTGAGATTATTTAGTCCACCTGCCTTGCTCTCCTAAAATATGTGTGATGGTGTGTATTTGCATATAAAGAGACATGGCATGAGGTGTAACATATCAAGAAGTGCCAGCTGGGTGCAGAGCAGTGAGGGTGGGCCAGGCATGCCTTGCTCCTCAGTCCCACTGCCTGTTGGAGCATTGCCTACACCTGGAATGCCTGTACTATTGCCTGCAGTTTCCTACTGGGCACAAACCTAATTGTCCTATTTTGAAAGTCCTACTTCCTGGAAGTGATGGAGTGCAAGTGCAGGGTAGAAGACACAGGCAACAGAATCCTTGAAAGAAACTGGCAGTGGATGTATCACCAAAATACAGCAGAAGAGACTGAGTAAAACATAAAGTTAGTTCTACTTCCTGTTGCTTACCAGTCTGAAATCAGCCTGGAATAACTCAAAAGATGCAGCAGTAGACATGATCCAGAAGTGATAGTGGTTTCTGGTTTCCAGACTCTGTTCCTGTATAGTTGTTAAGGGAGAACTTTCTGGTCTTGACCTGTACTAATTTTTAATATAATTTATTTGAAGGAGTTTTGTGTGCAAACCTTGTTGCTTCTTCTTTTTTTTTTTTTTTTCATCCTAGTTGCAGTAATTTTTGAAAGAACATTTTGGCATACTATTGAATTCTATTTGGAATACTATTCATTGGAATTCAAAGCATATCTGAATTTTGGAAGTTTCCCCACTAGTCCAACAGATGTGGTAAGCAATTATTACAAGCTAAAAATTCTACACTTAACCTTAACCCTCTGTTGTTTCTGGGTGGGTTTTTGGACAGAGGACAACAAATTTTTTATTTTAATGCAACTGTGGCAAAGAACTTCTGATCTGTTGCCAGAACATTATAGTGTGTTCCTCCTCGGGATAGTAATCCTTTAGGTTTTATAGGTTATATTTTTGCATAAACAATTTGTAGTTGCAGAAGTGCACAAGCATAGTCATTAAATTCTGGTTAATATGGGGCAATATAAGTGTGAGGTTTAGACAGCTTGTGGTTACAGAGAGATAATATAGATTGTACAAATGGAAATGTGGCATAAAGGTTTATTCTTCCTTTGTCAGCTTCTTATTAACCTAATCCCATTTAATCAGACCTGGTAGAGATAGCACCATTTTCACCAGTAATTTTTAACTAGGAACAAACTCTGCGGTATTTTTTTCTATGCCTAAACTAAATAGGAAAATACAGTGTGAAGATTCAGTGTTTCCTGGGTAGCACGTGGGAGGTCAGTCATGTGGTGAAGGAGAGATTTAGCACCAGTATTTTGGACCCAATCCACTGAAGGTCAAAAACATGAATTACTTTCTTCCTTGGCACAGCACCAGTACAATGAACAGCTCTTTCATGCATTTGTGGAGTGAAAAAAAAAAGACTACTGGGAGCATTCTCTGTCTTCATTTAGGACATTGTCTGCCATTAGCTAAATCTCAGCTGCATCTTTATGCTCCTATTAGTGCTCCATGGCAAAGGTACTTGGTAGTTCCTGGGGTGGGAAGGACTGTAGTGACATAATTCTGAGGATTACACATCTACTGCATTTCTTCATGGAAATCTGGGAGAAAGCCATTGCTGTTCAGGTGTGCCACTATTGTTTTGCCTGCCGTAAACATTTTTAAGTTTATTCTAAGATTTTTAATCAAATAGAAACATGAATTCTAGAGCTCAATGATCTAGAGCTTTGTACAGGCATGAGAGGGGTGATAGGAGCTGTACCCCAGATATCAAGAATCAACCTTTTCCTCTGTTAGCTCTAAAAAGCCTTTGGTTGCTATGGCAAGGTAGTTTCCTCAGGAAACCTCACAAGTTCATTGCCTCCCTAGCTTGGTGTTCTTTCTAGTGGGAGCAAATGGTCTTTTACGTCATTCAACTTCTTTTTGCTTGGTTCTTTCTGTTCAGCCTTACAAACCACAGAAATGGGAAGTCCAAAATCTGAGAGCAATTGTTTGAAGATAAGAGTTTTCTGTGATATCATGTTAAACATAAATACACAGAGTAAAGCAAACCATCTTAATTATATCCTCAAATGTGTAACATACTAAGTTTGACATTTCTTGCAATAAAATTTTAGTGAATTCAACAACTGAAGAGAGTAAATAAGAAAAGGGGAAGGAAAGGAAGGGGAACTGAAACACAGAAATCAGTCAAAGAGAAAAGTTTTAGTTAAATAATCCCTGTTGCAGTTGAATAGATGAATTGTATGAATGAAGTGGCTTGCTTTAATAGCTGGCAGGGAAAAAGCTGATCCACATTACTTTCTCATAAACAGTATTTAAGGACAATTAAATTGAGAACTTGCTGAAGGCTTAGCAGATAAAAGCACTCAAAAATAGTTTGAAAATGTTTTTAATCTAGATTATCACAACGTTTTAATAAAGTGGCAGTGTTGATTTTCAAACTGAATTCTCAATCCCTTTGATAAAATTCTAATACAACCTTTGCTAACATTTTTAGTGACTTTTAGAGTGAAAGAATCTGCTATATCTTCTACAGATATCTACTGAGTATGAGAGAGAGCTGTTGCCATCCAGCTCTTGTATAAGCAGGTGGTAAGAGTTTTGGCAATAGGAGGAACAGCATAAAAGCACACAGGGTTGAGATCAGTAGGAACCACTTCAGTAAAGGTTGGGAGAAAATGAATAGAAGAGATCTCACAGAAGCAGCAAATGTGTGAAACAAAATCTGACTAATTGAGGTATCAGAAAAAAAGTAACGGTAAAAAGAGAATCATTAGAACATGAAAAAGTTTCTAGAGGACTCTTTGTTTTCTTGGCTCACTTATCATTTAATATTTTCCTTTTTAATGAGTATTAGAATATAAAGCCATTTCCAATCAATTTTATGGAAAAGAGGGTGCACTAAAAAATAGTCAGACAAGTCCATTATACAGAGTCCATTAAAGTTCATATGGTTCTCCTGTACGTTATATTTTAGTACAGCTTCATGTGATATTTTAGAACTGAGCAGAGAACTGTTTACTACACAGGAAACTTAATCCCACAAACAGCAATGTGCATTTCTGTTTTTTTATGATTGATGGCTAACTGGAAATGAGATTGTGGTATAATTTTTGCCTTAAACCACACCTACATCTAGACTATTATTCTCTTTTCCGTTTTTTCCTGCTCCTATTGATTTGATACTAGGATCTTCTAAACAAAAAATTCACACAGTGACATTTGAATTGTTTCTTCTTTCAAAATGTAAATATTTTTCTTTTTTTCCCTTCCTGTTTCAACACTACATTGTTCCAGACTGATTCAGCTGTTTCATTTTGCTCAGTCTTGCTCAATTAAGTATTAGCTTTACATCTAATAAAAAAAATCATCATTTTTTCAGAAGTGCGTCTGTAACTTTCCAATATTAGGGCTGAATGATTAAAATTATTTTTCCCTGATTGCTTGCAAAAACAAGAAAAAAACTTAGTAGCTTTTAAAGACCATCTCATACTAATTGTGGGAGGTGCTTGGTGCCCTGTTTGACATTCCAGGTAGCAATTAAGCTGACCTTTAGACCGCATAATGTTTTCTCCAGGAATTGCAACAGAAACAAAACATTGAAAATGATGAGCAGACTGGGTAAATGAGTCAGTAATGTGCCCTTGTGTCGTGGTTTAAAGCCCAGCTGGAAATTAAACACCACCCAGCTGTTTTCTCAGCTACCCTGCCCCCCACCCCCTGGTGGAGTAGAGAGGAGAATCAAAAGTAAGGCTTGCAGGTCGAGATAGGAACAGTTGGATAACTGAAACAAAAATAATAGTAATAATAATAATAATTTTAAAAAAAAGGAAGTAGTGCACAATACAATTGCTCACCACCCACTGACGGGTGCCAGACCCTGTTCCTGAACCCCAATTGCCCTTCCCCCCAGCTCTTCATTCCAGGTCACTCCCCCAGCTTAAGTACTGGACGAGACATTCTATGTCTATGTGTGGAACATCCTTTTGTCCAGTTCAAGTCACCCTTCCTGGCTATGCTCCCTCCCAGCTTCTTTTCCTTGGTGTACCTCCTCACTGGCAGAGCATGAGACACATAGAAACAAAAAAAAAAAAAATCCTTGACTTCACATAAACACAACTTAGCAAAATCCAAACCTTTGGTTTATTATCAACATTATTGTCGTTTTGAATCCGAAAGACAGCACTGTACCAGCTACTGAGAAGGAATTAACTCCATCCCAGCTGAAACCAGGACACTTTCCTGCAAAGAAGGTGATGATGTTGTGGGCTGCATCAGGCAAAGAACTGCCAGCAGATCAAGTGAGGCAATCCTTCCCCTCTGCTCAGCACTGGTGAGGCCACAACTGCAGTGCTGTGTCCATTAACAGCACTTGGCTTCATGGAAAATTATTTCCTTGTCCCATATTTAATTCAGTGACAATTAAAGCTGAACAAATTTTTATCTATGTCCTCCCAGACCAACAGATATAATTAATGATGGACTGAAAATCAGCACTGATACATCAAGACATCAAGCGCAATACGTTATTTTCAATTCACTTGAAATGGAGTGATGTGAAAATAAATAAGGTAATATAAATATAAACTAATCTGAAGAAGAAATATAGAAATCCTGGAATCAAGCATGTAAGTAGATTATTTTCATTTGCATTGTTTTAAATTTCAAATAGAAAGATCCTAATACTCCTCTGAGATCTGCTGTTAGAGTGACTAAAGAAAGCCTTACACATAATGTGTTTAACTGGTAACATGGTCTTTCAAATTACTTCAGTTTACCATACTGAAAGCAAATATGATATAATTGCTATGGCTGGTGAAACTCATAACTTTATTAATGTTCTGGGAAAATGAATGTATCAGTATCGTGCACAAGCATTATTTATATTGAACAAGAGTGCTAAACAAACATCACAGAAAAGCAAAACTATGGCCATATAAACTATGAGAGCTGCTTTGAAACAGTAGTTCTGCTGCTCACGCCCATTTGGGTAACTGCAGGATCTTTTGACTAAAAACTAACTTTGATTCTTCAATTTAAGAGCCCAAATGGATGTATATATTAAAAGGGAGTTTTTCTGGGTAGCAGCCAATTTATTTGTGGGAGCAAAACGTGTGTGATGGAATTGGTGCAAACGTTGGATTTCCCTTATAAAACCTATCATTTTTGGCTTAAGCAAATTTTTGTGGGCTTGTTTGTTGTTTTTTCCTGAAATGAATATAACAAAGGCTATCAGTGGCTTCAGTAGATGACATACTGAACTTTTAAATTATTACTGACTCTTATTAAAATACCAAGGACATCTTACTGTGGAAAGATCAGGTTTGTTCCTGAAACTTTTCATAACAATGGTTGCATTCTTGGTTACTGAAAAAATTTATTTTTGCTTAATGTAAGCTGGTAGAAAAAATGTATGAAGATTGTCAAATTATCACTTGCATTAGTATTTATGTATATAACATAATCTGTTTATAAGCCCCCGATCTTCTCTAACCCTGTAGAAATAATTTTCATCATTACCACAGAGCACAAACTGGCAGAAATCCTGCAAACACTGCAGTGCATCTTCAGATTTTCTCAGCTAAGTAGTCTATCTATTTTAGCTCATTTTTAAATTGGACATCTCTGCACGTCACCAAAGCAATGTGGCTTAAACATGCAAATTAATCTGTTGGTCCTGGCAAAGAAGAGTATTTTCAATATTCTGTGTTACCCACTTCTTTGCTAGGCTCTATTACTATTGTTATTCCCTTTGCCACTGATTGTGTAAAAAATTTTTTCTCAAATGCTGTGAAATTATTGTCACTATGTGCACTCCCTCTCAAGCCAATGGGGCCACATACATCAGCATAGAGCACAAAATCATTTGTTTACTCCTCTTTAAAAGTGTTGTGAAGGGTTTTTTCAATACTGACCCATCCAGTTATTTCTAGTTGCAGTAGAAGATAATTTCCTTTCTTTGGCCAACATAGTAAGAGAGAGTTGATGAATAAATAATTTAACTACATCTCTTCAAATGAGAAAATCCGTTTTGGAGGAATGGTTTTGTTTGCATTGCACAGATGAATATCTAGGTCTACCCTTTGAAGGAGAAACTATTAGGCTCAACAATAACATTTCTGCACTGATTATCACTGCTTTACTTTCCTGTTTAATAATTTCTTCCATTAAGATCTGAATATTCATAAATGGGAACATAAATGTAAACACATATTCTTATAAGCATAAAATCAATTCAATTTCTAGGTCACAATGGCAAAATTCCTTAAAATACAGCATTCTAAGTTGAGAGATCCCTGGGAGGGATTTATATTCACTTTGCTTAAAGTGCTCAGGGAATTAGATATTCTATGCTCAGGTTTTGTGTTTTAAGCCAGAAGAATTGGGGAAATAATAAAATAAAAAGAAAGAATGTTGTAAGTAATGGAAAAGGAAATTCTTTAATTATGGTTGTAATCTCATGGGTGGTGTAAAAGCTGCAGTCATTGCCTGCTTTGGGATTACGTGTCTTACAGTCTACTAAGTGAGGGGAGAAATAATCTCATCACCATCAGTAACTCCCTCTCTGACCATGTATTCTGTAAAAATACAGTAAATGGGTATGCCCTGAAGTGCTGTGAGAAAATAAAATGGGGAAAAAACTGTCTTTCTAAAAAATTATTTTGACCATGGTGATAAAGGAGGAATCCCTTTTTATACTGTTCAATATTTACAAGTGTCCCAAATCAGGAAGATACATTCTCGTGTATATATCTAAAGAAATGGGAGGGCATGCAAGAAGATTCTTTGGTTTAATTTTTACTTAATCAGGAAGATAAAAGGGCAACAGACTGGGCAGAATTTTTCTCTAAACTAACATGTTAACGCAGCTTCTTTTTTTTTTTTTCTTTTCTCTTTTGACATAATTCTCATTAATCCAGTGAGTAAATCACAATAAAAAAGAATTGTGCCATTGTTGAATGAGTGGAAGCACAGTACCTTCTTGTAAAAGTTGAAAGGTAGCAAAGAGTTATGTTTCAGAGATTCTTAGCAGGTAAACAATTGTCTTTCTCTTTGGGAATTTCTTTTTGTCTCAAGGGTTTCTCAGCAGCAGTTACAAATAAATGAAGCTGCCTGGAGTATGAAATAGGCACTTGATGAGCCAGGATCATGAGCCATTGATGACTGTACAGGAATACAGGAAGTTGCACTCCAGAGGGAATGTGACAGAACATGTCTCTGTATCCAGTCCCTGCAATGATGTGCTATCAGTCATTGCAGATATCTTGAGAATTACCACATGCTGCAGTGAGGTTGCTCATTGTGTGGAAACACCAGAGAATATGGATAGCTCATTGTTGACACAACTTCTCTTAAAAATTTTAAAGAATTTTTCAAAGACTAGAATATGGACTCAATTTTTAACCTAACTTCCTGCCAGAAGAAAAAAAAAAACGTTTAACATGAGTTTGGTAAAACCTAAATAAAGACCGAAAAATTATGACCCACTGACTTCTTAAATCTAGGCAAGAGTATTGGGTACTTTTTGTGGTGGAAGTGATGAGATTACTCTTACTTGTCACGGGGTGAGTGAGGGTGGGGAACAGGACCTTGTAGGGCTAGAAAGGGGAAATTCAAAAATTATTATAATGAGATATCAGAAGTTCCTTCAGGGAGTTGTTAAGAAGAGTCACTGGACAAGAATGCAGATTTAGACCTTTTAGACGAAAGGCAAAATAAGCCCCAAACATGTGCTTCTGTATAGTTTGTCTGGCTACTGTGGCATTATAAATTCTAGTGAGATAAAGACAGGACTCTGAGACATGGGGACACTCTCCATGCTTCCCACAGCACTAAACAGTTTCTGACAGCAGAAAAATGCAGTAATGTGGTGTTATAAAAGGAAAACCTATTTTACTGTATTTTGAGTCAGTTGCTTAATCATTATAATTCCTTGAGCTATACAGGTTGGACCAAGCCACACCTAAGTTCCATCAGGATTTTAGAAAGCAAGGGGGTTCTACTCTGAACCTTGTGACTCAATGAGAGGGTCTCCCTTATCCTTTTGCATCTTTTGTCTTTGTGTAAATTGTTCTAAATCAATGCTAAATCAATTTTCCTTTTTATGTTTCATCCATGTAGTAAGCAATAGATGGAACCTTGCCACCAAGCTTTGTTAAGTTTCATTTTTATAAATTTCTATTAAAACCTTTTTTTGCTAATACCTTTGATAGTGGTTCTTTGAGCAACCCTAAACATTCTTTCATGACAAATTGGCATAGTTGGCAGGATCCTAAATGGGGATTCACAACAGATACAGAGAAGTATTACCTTGATTTGGGTTCATGCTGCATTCTAATAAAGTCCTTCAGGATTTTCATGCATTTTTGTTTTTTCTGCTTTTCTTGTAGTTTTGCTCTTTGTATATGTGATGGGCAATTCACAAAGTTTCTTGTTTTACACATAAACATACATAGTGCTAGAAATATGTGCACATATATATACATATACAAGTATACTTGGATGAATGCATGCTACTGTAGAGGTTTCAGCCTTTATTTGTATCTCAAAATGAAAATAGATATGAAAAGATCTGGTATCCCAATTGTATTTTTTACTTTTTCTTTTTAAGGATCATTAATATGATGGACAATTACAACCAAACCTATTTCTGTTATAGTTTCTCTCCTTTTAAAAGAAATGTCTCCACAAAAGTGAAACACCATTAATAGTTGCATAGGAATTCAAACAGCCGAGCAACAGTGCTATGAGCACAGAGAAATACAGAGCAATATTTAAACCAACCAATCCTTGAATTCCAGTCTGGCCCTCTCTGTAATCTACTTGCATAGTGGAGACTCTTGTCTCCCTTAAGAGGTTGCTGAGAATTTCTTCAAGTTTAAAGTAAATTCTAACTAAAAGCCACCCAAATAAGCAAACAAAAACCTAACTAAAAAAAAAAAAACCAACAACAAAAAAAACCCCAAACACAGCGTAACACACTGTTCTGCAGCTTCTCATCTGATGTGCAATTTGTTGACTGTAATTGAGAGAGTTTATTGCAAAATACCTGGCATGTTATTTATGACTTTCCTTTACTCTTCATGTAGCCACACGCACAAGAAAGAAATTATTGGACTAAAGTGGAAGTTGAGAAATAAGTATTTGTTCCATTGGAAACCGGAGTTTATTTATAAGCCCCACACATGGCTTCTGATTCCAATTCAAAAACTTTTAAAAATAATTAAGCAAATGTATTTGATGCTGAATTAAAAAATAAAATTAATAATTGAAGTTTTATTTATCCAGAATGAGGGTGGGTAGGAGGTGGTTACGTGCAAATGACTACTGATAGAGAGAACACTGTCTTAATTGCTGGGTGGAAATAAGTTCCCTGTTCACACTGTAGATTTTGTTTCCTTTTTGGAGCTTGAGATGTTATGACTTGTAGCAGGTTTCTGAATTCTCTCCAGGCTCCCCTTTTCTCTGCTCTGCACATCTCCTTCGGTTTGCACCTCTTTCCGCCTCACAGCAATCACCTGAGATGCAAATTCACTCACATCTTTGATTTAACAGAGAAGGCAAACAGAGATTTATAGTAACTCTTGAGATTTTGGAATTTCTTTTCCTCTCTAAAATTGGTCAGGTTTTAGGACATACATAGAGAGAAAAGTCAGCATAATATCTGGCTTAGTGAAGTAGATTGGTTTACTGAACATAATTCTGCATTTGTAAGTGTTCAGCCTTAGGCATAGGTTTCAATTCCTAAAAAAGATGAACTTTACAGCAGAAATGGGGAAAACAAGCTCCTTAATTTTAATTCTTCCAACATGGAACAGACCAAACTTCTAAGCCTTGAATTTGTATCTTATTCTCCTTTTATTGTTAAGTTTGAGGTCATTGACAGATACAACTGGTTGCCTTTTGGGTTGGTCCTAATATTTTTGAAGACAGGCTGAACATCTGAATTCAGACTGCTTTCCACACGTGAAGACTGGCTGACAGACAGTACCCAGATCTCAAAATGCTGAAAGGGTTCAAAGTGTCAAAAATTGTGCTGTTTGTCTTGGAAAAAAGGTATTTTTACACTGACGTGGAAAAGGAATCTTTACTCAAACCAAAAATTACTTTTCTAGCTCTAAGAAGCCAAATCTGTCTTGAAGTTTTTACATTCAGGAGCCAAAGCCTAAACATAGATAGGATCAAATTCTGCCTCATTTTGGGACTATTTAGAAATAGGGAAGGCACAGGCTGAAACAAAAAATCTGGTGAATTTGAGTCTCTGCCTGTAGGAAAGAAGGGCTGAGGACAGTACTGCTGTCTAAGCCTGTGGTCTATCTCAAGAAAAAGCAGCCACCGTCATATGAATTTCTGTAATTCCCCCTTTTTTCCCTTCTGTTTTCTATAACTTCTCTTGTGACTCCCAGATGCTTGAATATTGCTTGTATGACTAGTGTTGCATGGCTGAAACTGTTCATGAATGACCATTGTAAAAAGTCATCTGAAGAACATTATATAAGTACAGTTTGCTTCTCTCTAGACTTGATATTTTCAGTGACAGCATGTCTCCTGACAGATCTTTTACTTTTTCCTTACTCTACTACCATACTTATAGCAAGAGATCATTATATATTTCATGTTTTGAGCTGCAGCTCAGAAGGGATTCACTGACCTCAGTAGAAAAATGCTAATAAGAAAAGAATGTCTTCAGCCCCGTCTTTATTCCCTTGTTTCAAGTCCTGTGTCCCTCTCATTTATAATTTCTTTCCCTCTGTACCACTCCATGCACAGGAATTTCTGAAACAAGTCACAGCTGCACAGTTATTAATTCCAATATTCCTTTAGCACTGCCTGCCATTCTGAAAAGCAAATATTATTTGCAAACTAATAGCTCAGCATGCAAAGTACTGACAAATGTGTAATAATAGCACAGCAATGAGAGTGTACTTGACCTAGGAGATCACTATACGTCTCTTTATGAGACCTCTTTTTTGTACAAATGTTTTTCTTTAAAATGCCTGTGTCTTGAACTCTCCATTCAGTCATGCATCGACCCACAGATTTTTTCTGTGTTAGAAGTAATTACAGGATCTGTGAGGGAGTAGAAATTATTCTAAGATCTTGATCCTGTGAGGTTCTAATGGCATTGCAGAGCCCAGAGCATAATGCCCTCTCTCCATGACAATGGCAGAGTGGAGTAAAGTGAAAATAAGTTAGTGTTTCTGTTGGAGTAAAAGAGAAGATTAAAAATGAATCTCATAAATACATACACAGACTATTCCTAATTTTTCAGTCAGTAGTTTGCTACCTACTGATAATATCCCATCCATCAGGGATGTTTAATGGATAGTTGAGAAACGTAAAAGTACGTTGCCTGCAAGACAGTTAATAACACAAATAGTGAAGAGATGGTTTAAAATACAAATGTCCCTTCCCATAAAATAATTAACCCATGTTTCAAGAAACAGAAAAAGCTACTAGCTGAGTTTTAGTCTGAAAGCTGTATGACTGAAAGCGCCCCTTGTCTGCAGCAAAGTCTCTGAGGAGTGGCAAATCCTACCATGGTGTGACTAATTCCTAGTACTCAGGTTTCAGTGACTGTTCAGATATTCCAAGTATAGCACTTGAGATGTGGGATCCTCTTAAGTGAATCACAGAGTCATTTCATCTATTCCTCTGCAAGGGAGAGCATGTCCTCAGAAGCTATTCCACTATTTAGTTGGTCTCACAACAGGACCTTCCTAATGTTCAGATTAATGTATTTCCTGTCTGAATTTTACTGCTTACTCCAGTTAAGCCTCAGGAGAAATTTTTCCTAGCCTTGCTTGGCTTCCTAGACTTGCTTCCTGCTTGGGAAAGAATTTATTTGGCAAGACCAAAATCTGTTATTGAATAGGCTTTACAATCTGTTGGCTTTAGGCTTTAAATGTGTTACTGATTTTAGCTTCAGTCGAAATCCATACCTCTGAAATCCTGCAGATCCTTGCCAAAGAAAAAAAGTAGGGAGGTGGGGGAAGCACAGACATCTCCTTTCATGTAGTCTTTCTTATCTGACAGGTCACAAGCTATCTTACAGGTGACCTGTGACTACGTCCTGCAACGTGATGTGTTCTTTAGGTAAGCTCACCTCAAGGGATGAGGGACATGACTTCAGTTTGCAGTAGAAGAGGGTGAAGAGCTGTACCCAGCTGGTACTTCCACATGCTGTAATTACCAGGTATGTAAAGACACGAGTTCCTGAAAGCCATAGATCACTACCAGAGTGTGGCTGGTCCTAGCTAGTTAGGCTTATCTGCAAGGCTAATTAGCTCATATGCAATGCCAAACAAGCGAGGCTACAATGTTTTCAGCTCTGAGGCAGGCTCAGCTGACAGCAGGCTAGAGCTGCCTTTGCTATGCAGATGTGCAAATGCATGCTAAGCTGCCTAGTCCCTGAAGGAAGGAGGATCTTGATTCTCACGCAAGAGTGTCAAACAAAGCCATCAGCCATAGGTTCAGTCTTACTCTCCAGCCTAATATTTCTCTGTTTAAGCAAAATGGAGCAACTTCAACGAGACTGCTCAGGAGACACCCAGGGGACCAAATGCCCACTGGCAGCTGTGGTTAGAATGTTTATAGCAGGTGAAGGCAGCCTCAGCCTCCTTGGGCATCCAGTAAGGGCTTCTGGCTGCTTGTGACTAGCAGTGTGTTCTGTATTTTTACATTCTTATTTCTCAGGTTTCTATGCGTGCTTCAGTTCTCTAAAGCTAGAAAAAGTCTAAAGTATTCTGGAACTGCTAAGTTCAGCAAGGCCTGGGCCATGTGAACTGTATTTCAGATATATCTGTCTCTACAGAACTGTGTGATTAAGAAGAGAGGAAAAACTAGCTAGACTGGGATTGAAGAACTGAATTTGAATAGGGGAGGAGAAGTTAAAAAGGAATCCTTAAATAGTTGAGATAAGCTTTAGTATCCTTATATCTGTATTTGAACTAGTCTCTTGAACATTCATGCCCTACCTCACATCTGTGCCCCTTGAGATATGCCTTGTATAATTCATCACTTAGGGAGTAATATATCTGTCAGACATCATGTTGATGTTGATGTAGATCTGTCCTTCCAGGGCCAGCTAATACCAAACACTAACTCTCCTCCTGCATATGGGAAAGAATCTTTGCAGAAGTGCACTCAACACATTCCATTTTGTCTCAAGACTCTCAAAAAACTGTGTAGTATGATTCACTTTTGTGGTCTTGTCTAGCAGTTACTGCTTGCTAGATAGGGGTGTGTGGAGTTTATTATAGTACCAGATCTGTCAGACTAACAGAACAGTTTTTTATTCCTTCTATTATCTCTGCCTCTCTACCCATTCCCCTAGGGAAAATTGTCATTCAATTATTGCAACAATTATGGAAGGGTTGGTTATAGAAAGCAAAGTGAGGGGAGTATGAACCTCAGATAAATCTTCATGTGTGCAAACTTCTTTATCTTAATGTGCCTTGCAAAGGGCAGAAAGAGGGACTTTGTACTGCTGAGACTTTGGGTACAATGGACAGCAGATAAACTACAGATTCTCTTGCTATTTTCCATATCTATTTCCATATCTATCCGTATCACTGAATTTGGTCTCATATCATGTATCTTTGAAATATCTGGTGACTCAGAGATAATTTCTTGTAAATTCAGTGCAAGTTGGCTGAAACTTTAGCATCTGAAGGAGTTCTAATAGCTTTCCAGATCTGACTTGTTCAAAAAGCTACTCAGACATGACCTGCTTAATTCTTCCAACACTTCAGTAAAATATTTAGACAATATAAGTAATGTTTTAGAGGTGAACTAATAGCTTATGATGTATTTATTGCCAGTTGTAGTTCTGCAAACGAAATGGTTGTGAACACATTGCAACTATTTTAGACATGCACTATTCTGAAGAACTGATGGATTCATGAACAAATATTTTCTTTATCAGTGTAGCAAAAATTATTGAAAAAGAAGTTTTCAGGAACCAAAAGATGATATGGAGTTGTTTAGCTATGATGATCATGTCATACTTTGCAATTTGATGATTTTTTAATTTATATAAATCACCAGCATAATGCAAATTTTGTAATGTACAATTGCATAAAACACTGAATTTCTTTTTCTTTTTTTCTATATAGAATTTCTGTCTGGCTAATATCTGTTGCTGATAGATCCTGTCAAACATCCCTCAAAAGGTTGCCCAAAAGGACTACAAGTGAATGCATGCAAATTTTCAAAATCATATTGAAAATAATATTTCTTCTTAAATTTAGTTAGCTATTGTCACTCAATATTACTAAAGAAAAGAAAAAGAAAATAAACCAAATGTTGGTGAGTAAGAAAGGTACATTTTCAAACACAGCTGTGTTGTTCTAGGTATGAATTTCTTGCTAATGAGAGAAATTTAATCCATAACTGAACTTTTACCGACTATGTAATAATATCCCAAATGAGTGTTTATTTTTAGTTTCTAAAGTGTTGGCTTTCATTGTTACTTAAGCCAAGTTGTTGAGTAGGCAATGAACGTGCAGTCTAGTGTGACAATTACCAGTTCCAAGAAAAACTCATTGTCTGGTAATAGCACTCAGCTCCTCCCTTACCTATTTCTATAGCAGAAATTCAGGCACATGAAAATGTGCAAAACCGGAGTTTCTGTCTCACTAATTTTATGAATTCTATTTTCTGTGCCTCTGTCCCAGCCTCACACAAATCTCCCGCCTTCACTCACCCAGAATTGCCTTCCTTTGCTTGTTTACACTACAGAGAAGGGAACTTCCCTCAGAAGTCCTAGGATTTTCTACTTGACAATTCCAACATACATTATATAGAGCTCAGAAATAAGGCTCCAAGGGAAAAACTCGGAGGAGTTTCCTGCCTTGTGCATTCTCCGTCCATGGAGGGGCACGTAGTGCCACCTGGACTTGAGACAGCTCCTTTGGCTCTCTGTTTTCCAGTTGAGCTCAGGGAGACAGCACTCCTGGCTTTGTCTGGGTATATCCAGGTGGAAAGGTTCAAACCTTAGGAAATAAGCTACTGCTGTTCCACCAATTCATTAATTCTTGGCTATGTTCAACCTGTAACTGGCAGGGTTTGGGGGGAATGCTGGTTGCTGCTGATGTCTGTGCATCTAACAAGGCAAAAGGACTGCTCATTTGAGGGAGAAGATGCCACTGCTGGAGGAATACATTCCCTAAAAGTATACGAGGGCCAGACTGCTCTGTGTGTATTTTACCCAGCGAATTCAGCATTTCCAAACCTAGCACTGCTGTGCCTGTCAGCCTCCTCAGCCTGTTCATGCTATGATGTGTGCACACCTGCACCTTCCCTCCTAGGGCCACACTGGAAACGGCTGAAACCCTTGCCTCTGAAAACAAACATGCTTATTATGGTCTAAAATTAAGATGCTTTTCCTTCCCTTCCACCTTTCAAAGGAATCATAAAAGTGACTAACAGCGAGACTGCTGAAATTTGGTAAGTTTCTGTTTATATACAGATGAGGTCTGGTTTTAGTGCTCTTTGTGACTGAAAAATATAGGCTTAGGTGCTAATTCCCACACTGCTATGTTTAAGACACAGTCTAAATGTGGATATGTTGTGTGTGGCTATGGCAAGAGCGGCACAAACATATCTGGTGAGAACAGAAATTGTTCCAGCTAAAATTCGGGGTTTACTTTCGTTAGATAGGAAAATATTTGGCTCTGGTCAGGTCTGTATTAGGCACAAACACCCCTAAGCATTTATCTATATATAACAGTTAACAGTTTGGTTATGCAAATATGATGTGTTTCCTGAGTTTCCTGAATGTTTGCCTTTTGTAAAGCTCACCTGCTCTTCTTGGGGCTTTAGATGTTTGATTTAATAATTTCAGTATGCTGTACGGAAAGAATGGGGGCTAAGAAAAAGGAGAAATTCGTGGAGATGACAGAGAGAAGTCAAGGTAGAACTCACAAAGCAAAATCAAGTAGAAGAAAATGGAAAGACAGCAGGGACAAAAGAGCTTAGGAAGTGGCTTAGTATAAGCTTGATTCACCTCTTGTATAACTGCAAACAAAAGAAATAAAAGTGGGAATACAGAACGCTGAGCACAAAGAGGCAGCTCATGCTCAGCGTTCTGCATTCCCACTTTCATTTCTTTTGCTCGGATGTATCAGTTCCAGCACTTCTTGCACGGTGTGTGCTGGGAAGGCCAGCCAGGGGAAGGAGGGGCAGAGACAGACAGCAATCACCTGCAGAGAGCAAGAGTGTGCCCTTCTCCCCTCGGTTTCCCCGGTATTGCCCCACGCCCAGCTCCGCAGCTGCTGCTGACTCAGTCGGTCACGAATGCGTTCTGTGTCTCTGCGGCGGGCTGGGACAGCTGGTGGCCCTGCTGGCGACGCTTTCCAGCTCCATCCCCGACAGCAGCCGAGGGGGGACGGTGGTGTTAGAGCTGTCCCTGGGGACTGGGATGTGATTTGCTGCCTGTGCACTGCTGGCACACGAGGGTCAGCCAGGGACTACGTGCGCTGCGGCGGTGCTGCGAACAAGAAAGATGATGGGGCCGCGTGGTCTGACAGAATTCCTTAAAGGCAGCTGGAGCCATGCGGGCTTGAAGGTTTCTGCCTCTCTTGGATTAGGGAGTTGTTTAGGGATCTGGGGCAAACCAGTAAAACAGGCTGATGAATCCACACGGTAGGTGCCAATCTGGGTTGCTGCTTTTTTCGGGAGTAAACAACTAGGAGCCATTGTTCATCTTCCCAACTCTCTGCAGGACACAGGCTGTAAATCACATCCAGGAACAAAAGCTTGATGGGAGTAGAACCGGGCGCTCAACTTCCCAAGGGAGTGCTTTGCCCTCCAGCCAAAAGAGCAGCTTTTCTTGCTTAAACCAGCACAGGCTCTTCTTATGCCTTCCCATCAGCACTCAGAGCCCAAGAGAAGTGTGCAGTTCAAGATTCGCCACACTGGAACATTTACAAGCGTTGCCATTACAAAACCTGTTTTCAGGATTGATAATGAAAATTAAATCTACTCTGAAATTGAATCCAGTCTGAAATGCAGGAAACTAGATTGCAGTCTAGGGACATGGAGGAAATCTTATTAAAAATAGCATATTTTATTGATATTACAGATAAGTGGGTACGAAATCCTCCCTACTCTCCCAAATGTGATTTTCAGCCAGTCTCACAGATCACCCACAGTCTACGCAAAATATACACAGCCATGAGCAGAACTACCTAATGACATTTGTGCTTTTTATATTCACTAAGACCAGTTGTTGTTCAACTCCCCATTACAAGCTTGAAATATTCACCAAGTTATGCTCAGAAAACTATTTTTTCAATTAAAAAAAAAGTATTTCTGCTGATAATAAAAAAAATTAAAATTAGGAGCTGTGTCTATATAGAAATTTTGAGGTTTCAGAAGACAAATGCCAGCTATTTTCACAGAAACAGAATGCCATTCTACTCTTCTTTCAATTTCTCCCATTCAACAGTGAAATAAATCTCCATTGATACCCTTTTTTTCCATCATAAGTACGGGTTCATTCAGGTACATCCATTTTCTTGTCTGTCTACAAAATAAAATCTAAATTTTCATTCCAGGGAGAGGCTGTGCCACTGCATTCAGTGGAATTTTGGTCTTTCAATTAAGCTAGGCCAGAATTTCATCCTCTATGTGAATTCCTGCAAAAAAGCCAACTTTTTATATCATTGTAAGCCATGCATGTTCTTTTTCTAGGACTCCAACATATGTACTCCCTATTAGTATTTTTATAAAAATTAATTAGTGCTGGCTACAATTCACATATGTGATCAAATCACAAATGAGTTATTTTGGTGTTCCTGTACTCTATTTTACCATCATGGATTCAGTATTCACGGTATCAAAGGCGTCACCGAAAAACACTCCTTTAAATTCTGGGGTTTTATCCTTTTTCAGTCTTACTGTTTCATTCTCTTTTGAAAACTTAATTCATTAATCATTTTACAAATTTTTGGTGCCAGTAGTTTAGCTTCTTGTTGCCAAGGAAGTAAGCAAATTCCAGGTCTCAGATATTTAACTGTACTGACAGGCTCAAAAGGGATGCTCTGCTGCATTTTTTCAGCTGAAGATTTGCTTCAGGATTTTTCTGTTCCTATGTAATCAGGTTTTCCCAAACTAAAGGAGAAGTCACGTATTTCTCACAAAGAAATACCCCAAACAAAACCAAAACAAACCCAAAAAGCAAACCCCCAAACCCAACAGTTTTTCCAGAGCTGAACATCTGCTTTGACTAAATTTTCTGAGCAGCATTATGCCCTGCAGGCAGCCTAAATTTGGACTGCTGGCTACCTGAGACTGACATAAACTGACCATGTTTGTGTGGGAAAGCAGGAAATTTTTTGTGCCATTTTTTTGTGGGAATGCACGTGGGTGTTCTAGGCTGCCATGTAGGCAGCCTGATGGCACGAGGAATGGCCAAACTCACATGTCACATACAAACAGCTCATTAACTGTTTTTGTGATTTATCACATGAAATGACGTAATGTTATCGATTATTTTTCTTGTGTAGATCTGTCTTTTGCTTTAGGCACTAGCACCTCCACGCACACGGTCTAAATGTGTCTAATCTTAGCCCAATTTTTCAGGGCAACAACCAAGAGAGAGTCTTTCCGAAGCAGAATACCACCCACCCTTGCTGAACACATGCAGAAGTATTGAAAAGACTGAGATGAATAACAAGTAATATTTTTGTATCTAGAAAACACCCTTTTCATATTCAGGTGTCAGAAGGACTAGAATTAGAAACTTCAGACCATGAAGAGACTAGGAATTTCCACTCCTAGTTATCTAAGACTCTGCCTCTATCCCTACAGTGGACATTATTCTCCCTTTACCTGTGCCAAATAAAACTTTTTATTTTTTTTTTAATTTCTGTATCATTATGAATACAGGATATTAATTGAGAGGAGGCAATTGACTCAAAAGTTCCTAAATTTTATTTAAATGTTTAATTATTCTGTTTCACCCATAGGACATGAGTTTTAAAAGTAACTTCACAATTGAAGAAAAAGATATACTTAGTAAATTTAAAACATTCATTAACTGTGTGCTAGCATTTTGAAATCCCACTAAACTTTATTCATGGATTTTCATGCCAAAACATTTACAGATATAAATGTACAGGATTTTTACAGAAGTATTTCTCTTTCCACTTTAGACAATAAGGTATATAGGAGATTGCTTTTTAATTGCTTTTAAAGCCATTTCTTTTTTTAAAAAAAGTAGCATATTTACTAAAGAAAATGCATTTTATCCATAATTTCAAAGTTGCTAGCTTCATAATAAAAAGATACCCTGTGTTTAAAGGAAAGATTTTTACTTTAACTTTGTCCCATCAGATATTCTAGACATGTAGGAAAAGCCTGTTGGAACCTGTTGTTAAAAATTTGCCTGGTTGAGGTAAGGATAGCCAGCCATCTCTAAGTCAAAAGGCAAAACAAAGGCAAAGTCCTGAAAACCTCTTTATGTGACCTTCTTCTGCCTGTGGCTGGAGAGACTTGTCTGTATTTTTCCATTGTTTGTGTTAACGGAGATTAAATTAATGAGAAGCCTCTTTCAAGTGGGGAGATCGACAAAATGGTAATCTGATATAGGACTAGTCATTCCAGATTTGGCAAGGGAAACTGAAATCAGGGCATCTCTGGATGTTGTTAAAGGTGAGAAGTGCTGGCTTTGGTGATCCCTGACCAACCCCTCATCCCACAGCACAGGAACCACTGTTCCAATTCTTCAGCTCTAAAGAGAAGCCAGTGCATGGAGACACCACGGGAAATCTCCAAGGCACACCAGAGACAAGCCTTTTGCTTAACTACAGAGGCCTTGGGGTTTTCACCAGGGGTTTCATGAAGAGCCAAACAAAACCACACACTGCAATGAACATATGTCCCTCAGGAACTGAGACCTTGTCTGAACCTCGGAGATCTGGTAACTTTTCATCCTGCTTCTCTGATTTTTGAATTGGGAATAGGAGGAAAAATTCCTTCTGTATCTTATGCTATCACTAGAATAAAATATCAGCCTTAGTCATCAGTATCACTCACTTCTAGCACTGGCATTATTCACTACTTTTGTTCATTCATTTCTCTTCTTGGAGCAGCGTGTGCAGGGACATCAAGGGTGGAACGGGCTGTGGGAAACTGAACAGCCTCGACTTACCTTCTGCATGATGTTATCCTCCAGCAGTGAACAAAAACATTGCAGAAAGCTTCACTGCACAGCAGGCATTTTACTTGTTCTTAATTGAACTGCACAAAGAGAAAATGGTGAGATAGGAATAAATAAGCAAAATATTTTTGGGAAATATCTAGGCTGTTAAGATGCTTTACCAGGATTTAGAAACTCTAGTGCTTTTATGTTCACTTGGTTTGCAATAATGAAGAGATGTTAAAATGCAGGATGAAATGCTTATAACAAACAGTGCATTTCAGAGAGAACTCAGGAGAGATTACTCAAATTTTCCTACAAGCACACTAAGTATAACTTTTGACTAGACTAGTGTAAGAAGAGAAGGTTTAGTGGCTCTTTAAAACTCATGTGTGCCTGCTTAGTCAGTCCTAGCTCTCCTTCCACTCCCCCTTCTTCTGCTGCTGGGTAACTTTTGTTGCAATATGGGTGTGACTTTTGATGGAGCTTCCCCCTCCCAGTTATGTCATTACTTCAGTTCCTTTGAATCAGAATAAAAAGTGCAGCAAACTTCAGACTCATTGACTGCAGGCTTAACAAGCGCTGGTGCTTTCTTTCTTTCTGCAGCTTGCAAGGATCTTTGGATTTTGCAAAACAGTTCCAAGAAAACAATGGCCAACTTCTCCTTATGGACAATTTTTGGATTATTTTTGCTGAAGCTCTGTCTAGCAGAAACAGGTAAGATTTTTATGAATGAAAACTCTTATGAATGTTAAGTTAATGCTTCAGACAGCAAGTGTGCTTCTGCTAGCTAGCTAACAGCTTTCTTGCATCTATAAACTTTAATTATTTCAAGTGTTATCAGAAATGTTTTAGAAGTGTAATCTCAGCTGTGCTGGTCTGTACAAGTACAGAAAGCTGTGTATTGCTTGTAAAGGGCAATTCCAAATCTGTAAAAACTGAATTGCAGAACATTAAAGAACAAAGTTTAAACTAGAAACAGAACTACTTTAGGGAATTTGGAATGGCTCTGGTAAAGCTCAGTTCGACAATGTGCCTGCTGTTACAAACGCAGTTTGCTCTCCCAGCTCCCCTTCGGACTGCAGCGAAAAGGGGGGCGGAAGGAAGGGGGTGAACCCCCACCCTCCCCTCCAGCTTACAGCTGCATGCTGGAGTTTGCATGAGCTGAACCAACAGCTGATACAAACTGCATTTGGGCACAGCCTTGCTGAACAGGAGAAAAACTGCAGGGATCTCTGCTGAGATTTGGAGAGCTTTTATGCCAAGCATGCTTGCTTCTGACTTTCTAAGGTCTCTCTGAGGCTGACTGATGAGCTTTTGGACCAAAGAGGGTTAGAAGTGACAAAGTTCAGCTGTTTATCACTTACCTTCCTGCATCTTGGTTATCTGCTTCAAATATTTGTATTTTAAAATCTAAGGTTAATAGAGAGAAAAAAATAAAAAATTTGCATCCGAAGTGACAAAAAGCTTTTGAACTTTTACATGGTGTGGGCTCAACCATGTTTTAGGGGAATGACCATACTTTTAGCAGACTCTCACTGTGACTGTAACTGCAGCAAGGCATTTTGTGGTTAGGGACAACAGTTGTGCTTCTATATTGTTTTTGTACTCATCAGTTCCAGGAGTCTAACAAAATGCATTTTTCATGGCCATTGTCACCCAAGGGCTGTGTGTCTGTCTGTATATGTATAGTAAATAGGTGTCTCATTTGCTTGAGCAGCAGGGGAGACTTCTGTTAATGGTTGCAGTGCTGCCAGGCTGTGAATAGGTGTGTCAGAGGGAACAAGTTCCCAGAGCTTCTGTGATAGCTGAAGCAGCCTCACAGCTTTTCTTTCTAAAATCGTGTGTCTATTGTATCAAAATGCTCTTGCTAAGATCAGGTTTATAGACAAAGCCTTAAGAGAAATGACTGGGCTATTGTAGGCAAGTAAGGTATGTCTAAGATGTGTTTAAATCCTTGGCTTGGTCCACATCTGTGCACTGTATAAATATTATAACTGCTCGACTGATTTTTACTTCTATGAGCTGCCTGAAGAGTCTTAGAGAGTAGGGTCTGCACTGACTCTGGGAGCAATGGTTTTTTACAGTGAGACAGAAAACCCATTATTGAGCCCTCAGCATAGTTACAAAAAGTGTGCCAAACTTCACATATGCCCTCCAGGGAAGTTTCTTTACTGGCTTAGTAAGGTACTAGAATATAGCTACAGTATATTTGAATTGGTATACAGTACATTCCAGCATGACTTTTAGTCAGTAATGATTTCAAAACAGCAGTTGAGGATGGTGTTTTCTATTTTTAGCCAGTGATTTTGCTGTGTATCACAGACTAATGGCTATTGGTGTTGGGAAACTCCTGAACTGGAATTTTGATTCTTTTAGTACAGAATTTTACAGAATTAAAGAGGACCTGGAATTACTGTTAATATGATTTCAGAAGGAAAACTGAGATACAGAGAAAGCTGGAAAATTTACTCATCCTGATTTCTATGGTGTTGTGATTATACAGTCACTGATATGTTTCTTACTCATAGTGTTGACATGACTTGTCTAAGGAGTCTGGATCCCAGAGAATACAGATGCTGACATCTTGGTTAATGATGTTTTGCAGGTGATTTTCTTCTGCAAACATTATGTATTTGTAGAAATATTTTTCTCAAAGTTTCCCTTGATTCATACAAATCCTAGAATTTTGACCCCCAAACTGGAAGAGAGGGGGTGGCAAGAGGAGAGAAGTAGTAGTGGTAAGGATGAAATGGAAAGAGGGAGAATGAGTCTGCTCGTGGGAGGAAGGAGCTTGCCTGTTAGCACTGGAGAGGTTGCCAGAGCCCCATTCCAAGGTGAGGCTCTGAGACAAGCCTCCTGCAGCTGCTGGTCAGTCACGAAGGAAGAGACCTGCCTGCCCCTTGGTTTACATATCCATCGTGTAAATTTGTAAATAAAGCAGTTTGAAGAAGCTCTTTGTGCTAGTTTATTTTCACTCAGTCCTTGCAATGTGTATCTTGGCAGTTTCCCAAAGCTACAAAGTAACGAGACTTTATTAAGAGTTCACTTGAACTTTCCATCATTGTTTGGTGGAAGGGTTATGGAGCTGTCCTGGAAACACTCGCACACGCAGAGCCAACAAAGCATGGCAGGGGGTTGTTTTGGAGAATTTGGAGAAATGTTTGAAGATTCTTTAGGTACTGGTGTTCACCACAATGAAGAGCCATTACTTTGAAAATAGGAAGTCAGAGAAAGGCTTAATGAGGACAGATAGCATCGTGCAATTGAGGAAGAACTTGTTAAAGTAAATGCTTTTAAAACTACTGGTAGCTCTAGCCAAGGTTAAACAAAATGTTCATTCATATGCAGTGTATCTTTCTTTCCAGAAGAGATCCCATGACTTTTATAGGTCTGAATTGAAGATAGTGTGAATATTGCAGTTATTCATCTATCACCTAAATATGTATGAGGTTTGACTGTATCAAGAATGTGCCAGGAGCTGGAGACATCGCAACATGCTGATAGACAGATACACACCAGAGAGAATCATGAGCTCGTTACTCCTAAAATACTTGTTGAAAAGATGTGATAATATTTGATAATACTAATTCTTAATGTAGTTAACTGACAGTAAAACACGTAGAGAAACAGAGAAAAAGCAATGTAGAGTTCCTTTATAAAGAGAGGGTAAATCAGTCAAAGAATTTTAAAAGTTTTTTGATGTTCCAAATGCTGTAAAAAGGCTTCTCCATCTTCTTTCTGGTCTTCTTGCATCACATTTTTATTTCAGAACTAAGGGGTAAGTGTTTGAAAATACAGTCAATATGGAAGATGATCATTCTCCCCTTCGTATATCACTGTTTGGTCTTTTATCTTCAAGAGAATACGGTGTGAGAGAGCAAGGGAAGGAGTTCTGCAAAACTCATCTCTAAAATTGGTTTTTTCAGGACCAAGGCTAACTGTATGTAATTATCTGTGAACTATAACTTCATAGAGAGGGTACTTGTGAAACAAACATGACCCATCACAGTAATCTTGCCTACTTTGAAAACAATGCAACATTGCACTGGAGCAATTAATGGTGTTCAAAACACATCATATTTTAGAATCAGCTGGCATCTGGGAGCGTGCTGATTCAATTCGTCAGCATTAAGCTGAATTCTTAAAATAGAGAAATGGAAACTTCCAACTTGCTAGAAAGTAGAACACATCCAGAGTCTAGTTTGTTCTTTGCCTTTACCTGTCAGAGTTTCTGTGTGATAAACCTGGTGGTTTGGACCATTCTCTGTGTGTTATCCACGACTGTGGGCGGGAAGCCAGTTTGGTGTAGCTGCTGGTCATTTTCCAGGAGTCCATCATCCCTTAACAGACAGTCATCTCTCCCTCCCAGAGAGGTAATAATACTTTCAAAGCTATCAGACGCTGTAATTATCAGTGGCCATGATAGGTGCTGCTAATAGCAGTGGCAGAGGGGATTGTGTCAGTGCTGTGTGTTTATCATTTCCTCCCCGCTCAATCGCAAGCCTCCCCGCAGTGCCTCGGCAGTAATATCAGTAGCAGCTGGCTGTGATTTCCCTCCCTTGCCGCGGCTGCCGGAGCTGCCCCCGCCCAAGGACGGCAGAGCAGCCCATCCTATGAATGAGTCTGCAGGCAGTAATGTCGAGTGGCAACGGAGAAAAAGAGGGATTTTCCTTGGAGAATCTTTCCAGTCAGACAGAAAGTTCAGCTAATTGCAATTTAAAGTTCAAACCTCCGTGACTGTTTCCTGCATAACTAAACCTGCAGTCATTTTTTGAGTCTGTGCTTTCAATTAGGAACATAATTGAACTTTCTTTTGTAAGCAATGGCTTTGGGACTTTCCAGTTCCTCTACATGACAACACCGGCAACTTTATATAATGCAGCTGTCTTATTTTGGTACAATAACCTTCAATTCTCTTATTGTGAAACATTAAAAAAAAACCCCACCCCAAGCAACAAAAAAATCCAAAAAACCCTAAAAGGAGTTAAAGAATAATGTACTGTTTTAGCCCTTAAAAACATGAAAGCACAAGCAGGGTATGCTAATTCAAAGTAAAAATCACAGAGAAGACCTGAATTCTACTTACATTTGGAGTTTGTATTTGAAAAATACTTTGCTTCACATTTTTTTTTCCTCTTTTCTGTTGATGATTGATGTAGCTTAGTAGCTGGAAACTCTAAGAGACTGTGTTGTGTCTTAAAAAAAAAAAAAAAAAGAAAAAACGCCAGACGTGCAGCAGCTGTGCTAAAACTTCATCTCTCTGCTAATGATACTGTTCCAGAAGCAGTGTGAGAGGGTTGTAAAAGAGATTGCCAGAGTACACACTGACAGCTGCCTAGGAAAAGGGCATTAGCCTGCAATCCTCAACTTCGCAATTAATGTTTTGCTAAATACCTGCTTTCGTAAATAAGATGGTGCTTCTGACAGAACGTATAATAGCAAAAAAAAAAAACCTACCATGGCATAGCTTTGTTAATTATGTATGTCTCACAGTGACAGCATGTTAGCAAAACAGGTTCTCAGAAGTACATTTCCCTAGGGGGCTTTTTTATTGTTATTTTTGTTAATGGATAGGTGTCTGTAAAGAAGCAGGGTGTGGTGTGTGTGGGTAGTTGTAATGAATAGTTTCTTGCAGATTTCCCATACAGAAGTGAGAGGTTAACTGAAGCTCAGTGCATGTTCTGTGGGCACCCAGACCCCTGTGAGCAGATGTGAGCGAGTGCACAGGCAGAAAGCAAGCTTCTGGCCAAACCGGTGTCTGAAAGTTGAGCACCATCCTTGGGCTGGCAGCCTCTCCAAGGAGGCGTATCAGCGAGGGATGGGATGATGCGTGCCAGGGCAGCGAGGCTGCGGCTGTTTTAGGGAGCGCTCTGGGCCCACATGCCCACTCAAACCAGACTGAGCAGGCTGTGATGTGCTCCTCCTGCAGCTTGGAAATGCAGTGGTTCAGCCGTGCTGGAGGGGTGGCTCTGGTCGGAGTGCTTTACCTACTCTTTGCCATCGGCCAACTCACATCTTTGGGACAAGGTGGAGTGTCCCTATCACGGAATGAGGAGACCAGGGAGTGGCACAATATGTCACTGCTAAGGACAGCCAGGTCTTGCCAGCTCCATCCTGGTGCTCTGGATAAAGCTTCTGCACAAGGAGGATGGAGTTCCCTTGAACCAGGCAGGTTCAAGGGAAAGTAGTATTTGCCAATTAAAAAGAAACACGATCCATTCATAAGGAAGCCACTGAGGGTGCGGCCTGAACGCATCTTTCACTCACTTCCTTATTCTTCCTCCTCCTGCTTGATTAGGTGTCCTTCATTATTTACATATCCTTTCCCTTTTCCAACATTTACACAGGTGTGTAAATGTAGGAAAAAAAAGCTTATTTTGCTAATGAGTCTTCATATTTATAAATGTAGGGTTTTCTTCTCTGTTCCTATATGTTGTTTATGCATAAATTTGCACATACAGGAACCCTTAGAACATGGAAGTGAAATAATACATCTTTTGTTTAAATCAATTCTGCCAGTAGCAGTGCTGTAAAAATCAGATAAAACTTTATTGCTCTGACAGTTTTATCCTGTTTACTTGTGTGTTTGCTATCTATATACGCACTGAGGACTGGCAGCTTTTTTCAGTTCAATAGCAATTGTTTCCTGTTAGACAACAGCAAATGCAAAGTAGAGCTTCCTTAGAGTTCTTATTCCATGCTTATCTTTTTATGATTAGTGATGTTTGAAGCAGTTTTCCAAGTGAGAACAGACATATCTTTTGCCCTGCTGTCAGAATGAACACTTCTTTAGGTTCAAGAACTTGAAAATTTCTAAATTTCTTTAATACTTAGCTGAAGAATAGTGTCTTAAATTTAGTCTAGTTTTGCTCCTATTTGAAGCAATACTTCCTAGTGATAAATATCAACTGTCTTATTGAGATTTTGGAGGTATTTGTACTTAAAGCTTGATGCTCTGGGAAAGGCTGTAGGGCTGAGGTGTCCTGTGACTTTGGAAGACTGGTATTAACAAAATACCACTCTTCCATTGTCAAAGTCAGAGTAACTTTGTCTTGTGAGGAGCACAATCTCTCCTAGCACAGAAATAAAAATGTCCTCCTTGAGACTGCATATTGAGCTCTAAACTTTTAAACTCCTCTTTTCCACAATGTAACCAAATCATTTTATAGCCTACTGAGAAGAGATACTTGGTGGTTCCAGTTCATCACTGAGTGGGCACAGCTAAGGTTTTAGAGAAGCATTTATCCTGTTGACAATTCTTGTATTAAAAGAAGTAACTGCTAGACATTTAGAGCATGTGGGACATATTCCCATGGTGACTGCCTAGAGAAAAGTTTCTTTCCTGCTTTTGTGGCTTGCCTCAATAAAACCCCAGATCCATTTGCTCCCCGTTGTGGTACAAAATATTGCAGAGCACTTCTAAAAGTGTCTGTGATGATTTTGTGTCTTGTGACATTTCTACAAGATGAGTTCTATTCACTCTTTCTTTTCTCCTTTTATTCTTATGGCTTAATTTCCTGGCTGCTTTTTGGATGGGAAAAGATTACAGTAGTTTTGTTTTATTTTCTCAACATACTCTTGACCTGCCAAGTCTCACACATTATCCGGTAGTGATATTGTTTGTGCTCACACTGAACAGAGCACAGCATTATCCGTTTTTTTAAAAGAGTGAAGCAGAGGCATTCTTATAGCATCACAGAAGTGTAAGATCAGCACGATTTTTCAGGTGATTTTCAAGGGCATCTCTAGGCATATACACTAGACAATGTTTTCTGTCTCTGTGGGTTCATGTGGATTAGGAAAAGCCCAGTTGTCCAGTTTTCCAGGAGGTGACATATCCTGTGAGTAGGACTAAATCTGAATCTGCTTTGTGATAATGCTTTGATGGGAGCTCATTTTAATTCAGGTAGTATGTGTAACAAGTAGTTTGTGTTTCTTTCTGGAGCTGGAGATTGTTTTTCTTCTTCTTTTATATATCTTAACAACTCCTATTACTTATATATATGCCAGTGGGGACCAGACCTATTGTACATTAGTGCAACATAAATAATATATTGCATAAAGAATAGTGCAAGACTGGTAAGATGTTTCTACAGTGCCCTTAAAGAACAGTAGAATTTCAATCCAAAATTTTGTGTTTGCAAATGAATAAACTCTTTAATTAACTTCTTTAGCTGAGAAAAGGAGAAAAAAATTAAGAAGCTCTCTCTGCCTGACTAGGCTACCCTTCAAAATAAAATATGAACAATGTTATTTGCTTCAATTTCTTCTGTGTTATCACAAGCCCATTAAAAACATAGTGATAGCACTGAAAGTCTTGGGCCCAGCAAGGTTTATAACCTACAGAAGTATTTATTGATAACTTTTACTTGGTACACATCCACGTCTTTGAAGCTCAATGTAGACATTAGTAACAAAAACAAGTGGTCTCTCCTCAGTATATTCTACAGTACCTTAAACATTCAAACATTTCAATGCCAGCACAAGTCTGAGATGTATTCCTTCTGTTTTTCTTCTGCTGGATTCTTCTGACTGTTGTAGAAGAATTCTTGAAACAGATTTGCCATCTTAGGCTTTCTCAATGTATCACTTCAGAAATAGATGGTGTCTCTGTTGAAATTTTGTTCTGGTTTTTTTTTTTTTTTTTTTTTTTTTTTTTTTTTTTTTTTTTTTCCCTTTTCCTTCCATTGCATGGAGTTTACGTAAATATGACAACATTTGGTCAAGAGGGAGTTCCTTATCTGGTGGATTTCATCAACACCTTCAGCAGAGCTGGAGTCAGGCTGAATGTATTTAAATTACCCTAGAACTTAAAATTTGAAGTCTAGATATAGTAGTATTTAACAGAGAAAGAATATTCCCAACTAGTGAGAAAGAAGTGAACTGACAAACATGCTGCCAGCAGAAAATAATGATTTGTGATTTTTGTAGCCCATGGGAAGTCAGTGTTTTTATTCCCACTTCACAGGTAGGACAACAGAGAGACAGCAATGTAGCTGTAAATAGAAAGTCCCAGCCTCTTGTCCCATCAACTAGATCAGTGACTCTTTTGCCTCAGTTTCAGAAAGCAGGTATAATTTCACATACAGGGCTATTTCAGATGAAAGAAGCATTATGATTAATTGTAAAAAAAATGTTCTTGTGCAAATATTATTCTACTGGTGAGGAAGTGAACAAGAACACCGAGGACCAGAGCATTCTCTGAAAACTGTTACCGTAAAAATAGGAAACTCTCTTCAGTTACTGTTTGGCAATCCATCACTGAGTCTGGTTGTGCAATCCTTCCTTCAGCCGAACAATATGTGTGAGAAAATTCCCCTTATGAGTAAGAGTAAGTGTTTTTCTAATTTTTGAAACACCCATACTGATGCCTTAAGTTTTAGCTTTCAGATTTTCCAGATTCTGTACTGCATTAGTATATAACTCTGAACTTCATATAAAGTGTTAGCAAGTTCTCTTCACAGTTTTGTCAGACAAAACAATCCTTTTCCAGCCCAAGAACCAAGGATACCATTACAGCTTCAGGCCCAAAAGGTATAAACAGCAGCAAACTGAGGAGAGCAATCTGTGAGGATTGGACTTCATGAAGCTGTAGTGGACAATTAACCCCAATATGTAAATGAACCAAAACTTATAAAAGTGTGAAAACTCGCGACTCGAAGTCTATCTTGGGTCCATCTTGGGTGTAGCCATGGCCAGGCTCTTGTACTGCCCAAGGTGTATCCTTTGAAGGCCTTTTAATGAATACCTGCTTTATTCCTTTACCACTCTCTAGCCTCTGTTCTAGGTAGCCTCTCAAGGCATCAATACAACCAACTTTTTGTAGACCTACACTGAATTTCTTAACAGTATTAGTCTTCTGTCTGACTTTATTACTCATAGTGCTCAGGTTATGCCATTTTATCAACACAGTCACAATCACATCACTGTTGACTCACAGCAATTGCAAGGCAATGTATTGACACCTTTTTTCCACCCCTGATGAGATAAAAATATATCCACAGTAATAGTCATGGCAACATGACTAATTGAAATATATCTTTTGCTTTTTAACTTATTGGTTTTGGTATCTTGAATTGATTTCAATATTGGGAACTCGCCCACTATCTCCCACTCTTCCAGAGAAAGTAGTTTTATGGGTCAGGTCAATTAGCAGTTTGTTATAGCAAGGTGTGTCTAAGACATGTTTTTAGGCTGTTTGAGAAAGACAGGAGGATCTATGCACAGTGAATGGTAGCAGATCACCTGGAAAAATGGTTTCTCATTGCATCAGCTACTTCTGCTGTTTCTAAGACATCAGAGAATCACAGTATGGCTTGGGTTGGAAGCGACTTTAACGATTACCTCGTTTCCAACCCCCTGCCATGGGCAGAGATGCCACCCTCTAAATCAGCTTGCTCAGGGCTCCATCAAACCTCGTCTTGAACGCTCCCAGGAGTGGAGCTTCTCTGGGCAACCTGTTCCAGTGCCTCCCACCCTCACAGTAAGGAACTTGTTTCAACATCAAATCTGAATTTTTTCTCTCTTAGTTTAAAACTGTTCCCCCTTGTCCTATCACCACCTGCCTGTGCAAAAAAACTCTCCCTCTTAAAAAAAAAAAAACAACCCTTTAAGTACTGCAAGGCTGCAGCGAGCCTTCCTCAGTGCCTTCTCTTCTCTGGTTTGAAGAATCCCAGCTCTCTCAGCCTCTCTTTGTAGGAGATGTGCTCCAACCCTCCAGTCATTTTCATGACCCTCATTTGGGCTTGCTCCAAAAGGTCCTTATGTTGGGGACCCCAGAGCTGGTTGCAGCATTCCAGGTGGGGTCTTACAAGGGCAGAGTAGAGGGAAAGAATCACTTCTTTGCCCTGCTGGCCACGTTCCCTTGGATGCAGCACAGGATGTTGTTGGCTTTTTGGGCTTGGAGCACATACAGGTGGCTCATGTCCAGCTTTTCATCCCTGATGAATCCCAAGTCCTTCTCATCAGGCTGCCCTCAATGAGTTTTTCTCCCAGCCTGTACTCTTATGTCCTGGATGAATGCTTTGTCTAGTGCTCTTGATAAACCACTTGATCAATTTTGCTTCAAGTAAAAGCAAAATTCCTCCTTGGTGGGGGAAAAATATTGTAGTACTTTATTAATTAGTAATTGTCTCAAATTTTGTATTTATTAAGATAGCATATTCCCAAACTGATGTTTGAATTGACTCTTGCTCAAAATGAATCCAGTGTTGTAGAACTCACTGTACCTGAACTGAGGTCTGCCACTGTATTTGCCACTCAAACGTGGATTTAGCTCTGGATCTTCTTGTAAAATCCAGCTATATCTCATGAAAACAAAGTACTAGAATCAATGAGCATCACAACAAAACCACTGGTTTCACAATGATTCCAGCACTTTTTGAAAACAATGATGCTTCACTATGTGAGGATGATTATATGCAAGCAGTAGTGCATTGCCTTTATATATGTCCACTGCCTAAATATTTGTAGGATTTTTGTATTTGAAATACAAAATATCAAGGCTACACTGCCAGTGCCAGTGCCTTTTTCCCATTCTTCCTTCAAGCAAGAGAATCATCATTGCTTGTCATGAATTGTTAAATTTAAATAAACTTTTTTTTTAAATAGGAAAAATATCACTATTCCCACCATATTTGTGATAGCAATAACATAGTGTACATCCTAATGTTTATTGCAAACTCTAGTTATTAAATATGCCTTTTTATGAAACCAATTTGAAAAGATTCATAACTAAGACTATAAGAATTATTAAAGAAATTTAACTGTTCCTGTAGCTTAGTGTATGAATAACCTGCATACATCTTAGGAAAGTTACTTGCTAGTCAGCATTTTCAGTATAAATCTCAAGATTCTAGAAACCTTAGTAAATGCGTGGCTAGACCCACAAAGACTCCAGAAAATGGAAATATTTTGCAACCAAAAATTCCAGGAGAAGTTACCTACTGGCCTAGGCAATCTGATTACAGGCTATGGGATCCCTGACATTCTTGTATTAGGGGAAAAACAAAGGGAGTAGTGGATGTGAAAATATTCTCTTCCATCATCAGAAGCTTGCATAAGAGCTTTCCCTTTGACTTCTACAGATCATTGTGAGGCATGTTCCAAGCAGCCTTCCTTTCTTCGGTATGTCTACCAGAGTAATGTTATCTTTGTTTTAAGTGGCTGGCTTTCAAAGCTTTTGAAAAGATTCCTGAGTTTCCTTTTTTTGATTGGATAAGTGACAGAGCAGCAAATAGCAGTAAGGTCCTTTGGGCTCCAGACTGGGCATCTGTCTGCTGAGCCTCTGTGTGTGTGCCAACTGCTTTTATTCCAAATAACTAAATCAGTCAAACAGTGAAAATCAGACTCCAGCTATAATTCTCCAGCTTTGTTTCATGTGTTTCTTCACCTGGGTTGCATGGAACTGATCCCAACTGATTCTCCTCACAGCCCTTGTTACTCAGCCTTTGGGGTTAGACTATTCACTGTACAGCCTGGAGCTCTCGTCGTATCGGCAATGTTGATTATGTTTTCATCATTTTGAGGGGGGCATATCAGATAACTAATTGCAGACTGTGATATCACTGCCTGCAATTTTTCCCCTGAGGTGTTGCACAGCTGTACCATGTTCTGCTTGAGTCTGAAAACTTTCAGCTCCCTATTGGGTGAGACTATTACAAAAAGACTAATATTAATGTCAGCAGCAAGAAGGTTTATCATAAGTGATGACACAGTATAGGCTCACTCAGGATGTTTACCAGAGCAACAGTTGCCATGCAGATAAAGTATGATTGGAAGATGTATTAGCAGATTCTTTTCTTCCTACAGCAACTGCTGAGGACTGAAGCATATTTCTTGTACTTACTTGCATTTTGAGTGACTCTGTGAATGCTTGATTTATTAATAGCACTACCCCCACACCCATTGTTTTAAAGCAGTAGCCAGGAGAGCTGTCAGTTAAGAGACTGGAGATTTTTGTCCGTCAGCAAACAGATAGAGACAGTGACTTCGATGATCAGTAGGCAGATTCATTAGGAACAACAATTTAGAAGAAAGCCAGCAGCTTGAGCTTTGTCTCGCATCCCATTTCCATTGTGCACTCCCAGAAGTAAGACAGAAATGCAAGGAATACTTGTATGCTGCCCTGGCCTCTCTGCCTATGTCCAGCCACGTTTCTTTTTCACTGCAGAGATCCATGTCAGCCCACTTGGACCTCAAGGTTAGCATGGCTGTCTCATGACTTTTCATGCAGTTAGCAGCACAAAGGAAAGTGAGAAAGCTACACTGTTATTTGCTTTTTTAGACTGAATTACTAGGTACCCAAATATAACTGGGTAATAGGAGCAGCTTAGGCACAACTTCAAAGGAAGTTCTGACTTTGCACCTTTGGATCTATGGGGAGTCATCTTCACTTTCTTGTCACCACGCCCAGCTACTAAGAATATATTTTCTCTATTTATAGCAGGAACACCTTGCAAGCATGCAGGTAAATCCCTTTTAAAGTGTTTTCCTGGACATTGCTGTCTTTAAAAAGCCAGGTGTGCAGAGAATTTTTCCCTCCCTGAATATCACATATCTATTAGAGATATAATTATGTGGGGTTTTTCTCTCCCATTAAAATTGTCAAGGCTTAGAATGTTTTTCTATGCCAAACTGCAATGAAAATATGACATTTTTAAAAATCCCTGAGGAAAACATTTGTCTGGGTTCCTTAAACTATCTACATGTATTGCAGCTATGTAAACATTTAAACCTTTCTTAAGTGATTTTATTTTATTTTATTTTATTTTATTTTATTTTATTTTATTTTATTTTATGCAAATGAATTACTTTAATTTCATAATTAAGGGTAGTTTCAAACTGAAAAACAAAACCCTTATTTTGCTTTATTGAAGTATCCACAAGGGATACTTTGAAAACCAAAAGTAAAGTTTATTGCCACTAAATCTGGAAATGTGTTTCCTATAAATCATTGTAGGTTTCACATCTTGGCAATACTCCAAGGAAAATATTTCATCAGACAACTCCCAAGAATCTGTGAAGACTTACTTTCACTGACACTATTTGGAAAAGCCTTGCTTATGGTGCAGGTGGTCTATTTCTAGATTTGTTTCTCTGCTTTCTTTAGAGAATGGTACTTAGCAGAACAAGAATATCATAACTGGAAGAACACAAAACCAGCCACACTTAATGATGATACATGTGGCTTGATCCTTGGCGCTTTTGTGTTGGGATGGTAAAGGACTGCTGGCTTCATTCACGTGGATCTTGCAAATTTGATTTCTGAATCTTGATCAGCGTGTAGTCATCCCAGTTTTGAGTCCTATTTTCCCAGCACAGTTTTCCTTTCCTCATCAAGCCCTGAGGGATTCAAGTATAGGTGTGTTTTAATGATGTCGACACGTGTCTATTAGTGACTGTGGCTGGGATTAATGAATCATTTTACATAACCTAGCAAACAGCTATCCAGTGGTTTTCATCACTGACTTGGGCTTTAGTCCAACATCTGACATAAAGGTAAAAGCCTCTGTATCCTGTTACAGTTGCCTGGGCTGCAAGTTGCTTCAGTGAAGTTTTTTACTAATAGACTAAAAAAAGGGTAGAATACTCAGCAAATAATGCCTTCCAGGCCCATGTGTGTTGTAGTGTATTAGGTAATCACTGAATGATATTTTTTGTACATTTTAAGTTCTTGCAGATGTCAAAATGGCAGTAATCAGACTTACATAATATATACATTGACAAAATGTTTTGGATCCTGAAATGTTTTATGAATCCATCCCATATGAAATTTTGTATTCAGAAGCCACTTCCCCAAGTCAGAAAAAAAATATGCATTCTTATTTAGCCATGAAGTAATTTTCTTGAGAAACAATTACAAAACCAGGCATAGCTAGAAATGGGTCTGAACTGAGAGACAAGATCTGGATTGTTCAGATCTCCTCAGATTTTAGGACTCATATGGCCCAATTAATAGGTTTGCCTGATGAGGAATTGTAATGACTAGGATTTTCTTTAAATATATTTTAATCTGTTTCTAGTATGTTACTTTTTGCTATTTCATTACTAGCATGCATTTAAAGCAGGTGATAATACTCATAATGTAGGTATCAGTGCTAAGCTGGTGGTTGTTCCTGTTCAGAAGTGTCAGTACAAAATTCAATAATCTCTGATTATAAGGAAAAAATTACCCATGTATATCTGCCTAGAGCTAGAAATCAGTTTAATAAATATAGAACCAAGTTCTTACAGTAAATGTAAATCCTATATCTATTAAAACAAAGAGAATTAAAACTGTATGCACTGTCAAACCTCTAGTTCTGTCCCTGTTGTCAGTCCCAGTTTAGCACATCCTGGTGAGCTATCAATCATCTTGAACCACAAACTGAAAAGGAAAATCCCCACCAAAACATCCCCCTAACATTTCCTGGTTGCCATGCAATTCAGTGTGCGGTTTTACCAAGAAGTCTGTTAACACGTACAAGTCTTACACTCGCTTTCGCTCAAGTGGGCGGGGTGTTCGCAGGTCTTCCATTTGGTTTGCTTTGATGTATCTCTGCAGTTGCTAAAAGAACTGCTGCCTTTTTTTTCCCCTCAAATAAAAGACAACGTCCACCTTGAGAATGAAACCTCCAGGTGGTGTGTTGAAAACAGTTAAAACTGGGAGTAGTGCATGAGACATCCATACAGTATACCAAAAATCTTAATGGAAAATTAATTCCAGTGGGAAGAGTTAGCATGAGTCAGTGTTACTCATTATACATAAGGGTTGCAGAATCAGGGTGGAAATGGAAATTGCACCTGGTTTCTTACAGTGACAGTTTCTAACAAGCCTCTCCTATTAATTATCAGGGTGTAACTCACACTTCTCTGACAGGACAATGCTCTTTAGTCTGTGTGAGGCGATTCTACCCCACCAGTGGGCTCTAGCTACCAAATTGTCTGGGGAATCAAAGTTAGTGATTTTGCCTGACAAGTATTAATTGAACCTGGTTTAGATAAGTGAATGAGGATAGCAGAGAAAGGTTTGCATGCAGCTGCTCGAGAGAGGGCACCAGAAATCCCAGCAAAGACGGGGAAAAACGGCCTATGTGGAAGTTTATGTTTTCCATGCTTGTAAAGCTCAGCACAGACAGGAGCACTTCATGGCTTTGGTTTGTGCCACCCAATCTCAGGCTCTGTGTGAGATTATAGATTATGACAATTCAAACGTATTTGAATTTGCCTTCTTCAAGGGCAAACGTACCGTTTGCCTTCTTCAAGGGCTATTATTAAACAGCTGTAGCAAATCATGTGAATGAAGGAAGATAGGAAGGATTGTGTCCTGTCAGGCCCCAAAGCCAGACAGCTCTTGGGGGGAAGGAGGGAAAGTTTGCGTGCTGTTGGTGATTTCACTGTGAGTCCACTCTGAGTCAGCCCTTTTGAAGCTTCAAAAATGTTAAAAGGATCAGCAATATTTGTCACGCAGAATGAATTTTACATTGCCTTGGCTCTTGGAACAGAATAAAAATCCATCTTTTGCGTAACTGTGTTAAAGCCAGCTAAGTAACATCAACATAAAATTAATGGATTTGACCTTCCTGCCCTATGGGAAAAGGTGAAATGCGTGTTTTGATTTAAATTTGATGGTCATGTTTCTTCCTTAATTCAAAATTACTCTGTAAGCCTCAGCATGGGAAAAAAAGATTTAAGGTATTAATTTAGTTTAGATCCCATAATTTGTTTTTGATATAGTATTTATTGGTGTGATCAGATTTTTTTTCAGTTAATTCAATTAAGGTTCCCCATTGTTCCCCATTGTGTGAATGTTAAAATCTGAGACTATACAGTAAAAATGCTGCGTTCCCTGATAGCTCTGGTATTTTGTAATTTTTAAAATGTGGTAATTACTGCCTTAAAGAGTAGATGCTGAATTTACACAATCTGCTTAGACTGTGAAATTCCATGTCAGTTTTGGGTACTGCTTTGGTCCTTTTTCCGTACTCAGCTCTTCATGAACAGAGTGTCTCTGCTACAGCAGTGGTACTTTTGGAATCGTAGGCGTAGAAGATATCATCAAAGAAAACAAAGATGCTGTCTCAGCATTATTTTAGGGCACAGTGCCAACGAATTGGATGGCCTCAAACCCAGTTTTGAGAACTGGATTGCCACATTTTTGCCTGGGGTTTCCTGGACACCCACGTGATCTCTCATGCTTCACAAGCAAGGCTTCCTGGGATCTTTGGCTTTGCTCCTGTGCGTGCATGCAGTGCAGCTGGGCAGCACCTGTGCAGTCAGCCTGGCACCTCCCAGCACTGTCCTGGTGTGCAGGGTATACTCAGGCTGAGCATTTCCATGGAAAATGTACACATGTGTAGGCATGTAGCCCACGTGTAGATCCATTAAGCCTGTGTGAGTAAGCCTACTTTTTTAAACAGCAGAAGTCTAAGTAATTGACTCTCTAAGCTGAATTCTGACTATGAGTGAATCTCAGCATGGTAATAGAGTATAAATTGTAGTGTTTAAAACCAGGAATGGGCTGAGGTTTGATGATAGCTAAATCAACTCACTTTAAACAAAAGTGACCTTCACTTTATAATTCAGTGAATCCAGGATTAACTGCAATCAAATGGAACCCAAAGGAAGTGTATGTGATATCTGCTTTCACAGTGAAAAGCTTTTTAGAAATTAGCCTAAAATTATCAGAAAAGATGTTGATGCTCCAAGAAAATTTATCTTCAGAATCACTGAGCTTGTTACTTTAAAGTAATCAAATACAACTTTGTGATCTTATCCCCATATTTAACATTAAGTCTTGGGCCTCACAGAGTAGGTTTTAGGAACAGAGAATCAAGAAGGGAAAACTAAAGAGAAACCTTTTTCTTGTCTAGGTCATTTATGCTTAATACAGCTACTGTCTGGACAACTTACAAGACTATGTCAGAGTTTGAATATGAAATATCTGGAGCCAAAGTAGAAGTCACTTGCATGGCAGATGTGAGAGCAGCTCCATCCTAGCATTAGTCAAGGAGTGGCAGAAGGGCCATATGTTTTTTAATGATATATGATAATAAAAATATTAAAAATGCTAAGAACTGTAATCAGCAAGACTGTTAAACAGCTCTGAAATGCAAATTGATTTTGTCTAAATTAAATGTTTTTGTCAGTCAATATACTGGGGAAGATGGAATGGTTGGAGAAGAGTTTTTTTACATTCATTTTGTGGGGAGGCTATCCAAGGAGCACTAATGATTCATTCTGTTGCCTTTGGTGCAAGTATTCAAGATTGAATGCACAGCTTTTGAGGTCCTTTGGACAGGCAAGCATCAATACTATTGGACTCTTACCTATGCTATGAGTAGGGGTTGTCCTCACATGCATCACCCAGCCTGCATCCAATCTGGTGTTTTATTTCCTTGAGAGTTTCCTGTGAGCTATGGAAAGGAAAGTTCCTTGAGGATTACAATGAGTAGATACCCCATACACAGAATAGCATCAATTTATGAATGGACAAAAGTAATTAAAGAAAGTGCATGCCTTGAATACTAGCATTTGCTTTCACATTTGCATTACAGAACAAAACAGACTGTCAAGCAAAAATCACATTAAGAAAGTTGCTCATTGTTTATAATGTTTCAATGTAAATGTGCATGAATTGCATTTTATGTCATTTGGAAAAACAGTTTTTATATGTCATCTTTTTTTTCAAATAGACAGTAAGGACACACCCTTTTAATATTGGAGAAGACTGGTCTATTTTTCCCTTTCTTGCACATGGAACTTCCATTAAAATTAAGATAAAAATGAGTCATGCTCCTGTTTGCACTGGAAATAAAAGCTACTCCTATGAAGTGTGCTTTGCAGTTGTCATTCTAGTCCAGAGTTGCAACTGCTTTTTTTCTCTGGAAGGAAAGGTGTGGCAGAAGCAAAATTAATTCACATTGCTTTGAAGTGTCCGTTGTTTCCCCATTTCTCTCTACACACATGATTATTCTTGTTTGTATTGATATTAGTATTATTAACCCTTTCTTCTGCACATTAATGTTAATGGTAAGTTAAATGTCCTAGATACCCTACAAAAACATGTTGTATTGCTATTTTTGGGAAGGCTGGAAGGCTCATGCCTCAGCCCAAAGAAGGAAAGTATGAAAAAGGTGATTGAAAGTGGCAGTGCTTTTTCTGAATGAATTGGTAGCTGTTACTTGTTGCAGGTTTGTTTTGAAAGCATTATACTTGAAAATAAATAATTTCCAGGTCTTCAGTGAAGCATTAGGTCTAAATTTTTAACTTTTTTTTTTCTTTTCTTTGATAACAGAATTCAATGTAAGTTGCAGATATGGAGGAGTTTTTCATGTTGAAAAAAATGGTCGCTACAGTCTCACACGATCTGAAGCAGTAGAGCTCTGCAGAGCTCTCAACAGTACCTTGGCAACACTAGAGCAGCTGAAGAAAGCTCATGAGCTTGGATTTGAAACTTGCAGGTAAAGAAACTCTTGAAAACATAGTATATTGTGACACCACTAGTGTAGTAATTAGATTTGACTTACTGTAGATGCTGTGATTAGCTAAATAAGTTATATTCTATAATGAACAAAACATCTTTGTGCATGTGTATATTTGCTCTGCATCCAGTAATAAGTCCTTGATGCATATAATTTTTTGCCATTTATCTTTAAAAAAATCATAACCTCTCACAGATAAAATCTAAAGGTAACAAAAGACTGACAGTATAATAAGCTAATTGGGAGGATGTTCAGATCCTAGTGTGTCACTGAACAATTGGTAAGATAAGTGTGTAGGAAGTAAGGACCCAATGTGAGGTCAAAGGCTGAGGATGGTGTATGCAGTGTATGGAACTCGGTCTTGCCAAGGGACAGTAAAAAGCAGCAGGTGGTACTGTGAGGGGTCAACTCTTGACATCCCAGTGAAAAAATGGCCACAGTATTAGTGCATTCTCGTAATCTGTGAATGGACATGTTTCAGATGACAGCTACAGTAGTTATTAAAAATCCCAAAACCACTTTGTCAAGTGACCTAATTACCTGCTGTAATTAAGGATGTATAGGGCAACAAATGTGGATGAAACACGCTCCCCAGTTTTTCAAAAACTAACTAGACCAAGAGACTAGAAGTTACAGAAAACTTTTAATTCAAAAAAATTAAGTGAATACTAATATAAAAATGTGTGAGGCTGAACAATCCCAGTTTTCTCAGTGTTCCCTCATAGCAGAGGTGCTTTGTCCCTCTGATCAACTTCATGGCCCTCCTCTGGACTCCAACAGGTCCACGTCCCTCTTGTGCTGGGGACCCCAGAGCTGGACACAGCATTTTGGGTGGGGCCTCAGCAAAACAGAGCAGAGAGGGAGAATCTCCTCCCTTGACCTGCTGCCCACGCTGCTTTGGACGCAGCCCAGGATGCGTTTGGCTCTCTGGGCTGCGAGCAGGCACCGCTGGCTTGTGTGCAGCAGCTCATCCAGCAGTACCCCCAGGTTCTTCTGGACAGGCTGCTCTCAGTGTGTTTACCCCAGCTGCTGTGGTACCCTGCTTCCACTGCCTGTGCGTTTCCTTCCTGTGCTTTAGTCCCAGCACAGCCATGCTGGTCTCTTGGCTCGGTTTCCTGATTTCTTAAACTGGTATCAAGAGCTCTTGCACTCTGTGGAAGGAATCCTTGAAGACCATCTCTGACATCTTTGTCCTGCACCCATGTCCCTGAGGGCAGTTTCCCAGGAGGGCCTACTGAATACCTCCTTGAAGTGCTGGAATTTTACTTGCTTAAAATTCAGGGTTTTGACTACTCTTCTCCTCACCCATTTCTCTCAGGAGTTCAAATTCCACCACTGCATGATCACTGCAGCCCAGGAGATTCATGGTGGCAAACCATTATGGAGTTTAAATAAATATCAGCAGATTTTCAACTTTATTGCAGTCTAACTTAAACAGCAAACATGGAGAAATGGAATTTGTCTTCTAACAGGCACAGAAAAAAACAGTAGAAAATTCTCCAAAATTTTAAGACTTTCACTCTGGTGAAATGATAAATAGTATTGTCATCAATACTGCTTGCAACTATTTCCTGTTCTGGCATGTTCATTTCACAAATATTGTGATGGTGGAATATGTGAACAGAGAATTCTTCGAGGATTCTTCCACCAGAAGCAGAAGTGTAATTTAAAATTGTACCACATAAAGACTAGAAACAGGTCTTGACTCTGAGGGGAAAGTCCTTCATAACGCAGTAGGCATGTTCTTTTTCTGACATTAGCACATGAACATACCCAGCATTCTGAATTGCCTAGCACTACACAATATTTAAAAATCAAATCCTTAAAAATGCGTAGGGGTAGGGATTTCTATGCAAGCAATTATGAGTATTCTAAACTATGGAAAGTATTTTCTAAAGCTAAAATATAAATGCAATTGAAAGAAGAAGAGGGATTTTTTTTTCCCCAGGGGAAAGCTGTATTTTTTAATTTATGTTACAATTTTCCCTAATTCACATTTTACCAGAGGACAGATTTGGACATGTAAGATATGTAGATAAGATTTCTTCCTTCCTTCTGGCCTACCCTCCCACCCTATTACTTTCATTTGTTGATGCTGTGTGCTAGTAGTCCTTGTCAGTAAGCCCTTGCTCTTATTAAACGTGAGTAGGAGAGGAAAAATATGCTGCATATAACCATCACATGCATATAACCATCCAAATGTATGTGAATAAGATGAATCAACAGGACATCACACAAGTAGGTCAATAATGGTCTGTAAAGTGTCAGCATTGTAAGCTTAGTTGGGAGTGTGAGTAAAGTAATTTATAATTCCACCTACAAGAGTTTCAGAATTGCAAGTATCTGCACATTAGACATGAAACTGAAATGATGTTCCCAGATAAAAAATTGCAAAGCTGTGACATTTACTCCTCCCTGATAAATCATTCCTCTCAAGAAGTAAAGCAAAACCCAAACCAAACCCCAGTTTTTGTTACCATTCTATCACATCTGCAGTTAAATACTTTGGAATCAATCAGGTGTTACAGGATTGCAAAACAGTAATAATGTATTGTACCTTATGTAACCACAGTCTTCACTGAATGATGTGAGTTCTGTGCACAATAATCACACTTTTCAACTGAAAGATACAGTAAGAATATGTGGATGAATGATTCATGTATTTGAATATTTTGCTAGGCCATCAGTTTATGCAGAAAATGATGTGTATTGCATTCATTCTTTAAAGTTGCTCAGGTACCATAATTTGAGCCCTGAACGTTTCTGTGTGAAACGTTTTGGTGTGTTATGTCAAAGCAATGAAAATGTGAATCCCCACAGAATGGGAATTTAGTGTCAGGTAATACAAACTCACACTGAACAAAAAATGCACTTGTCTCCCTCGCTTTCACTCCCCTGATCTGAAACTGATCACCCTAGCAAGCTAATAAGACACATATTTAATTTAAATGGGTTTAGGTCTAGAAATTAAACACAAAATGATGTTGTTTTATGGGAGACTGATGTAGCTGCATGTGAGAAAGGAGCACTTGAAAAAGGAACAAAAATAATGGCTTCTTTGTAGCTTCTTAATGCTTGAGGTGACATCTGCTATAGTAAGTAATATGGTTTATTTACCTCTGTTCTTGACAGGTATGGTTTCGTGGTGGGGTATATTGTTATCCCACGGATCAATCCCTATCATCTTTGTGCAGCAAATAACACTGGCATTTACAAACTTTCAGCAAATACAACTGCTCGGTATGATGCATACTGTTACAATGCAACAGGTAAGGAGATGATTTTATGATGCACTTTAGACACAGATTAACTAAAAATAACATGTAATCTCCTATTTAAGGTACTGGAATGAGGGCTTATATAATAAACATAGCCTGGTTTTTAGCTGAGAAGAAATACATTTTGTCAGCCTCTAGAAGTGTATCTGTCATGTCAGCAATGACCATTTTGTTATCAGTGTGTTTTGAACTAAATCACTTTTCTGGCCTTGGGACAAACTTTGCAGCTTCAGAACAGTTCATAATAATGGCTTAGTGAAGTGAACCACGGCAGCAGTGATTCTGAAAGACATAACTGTTGTCAGCCATTGCACTCAGCTCTTCTGTTCATGCAGACATGAGCTTTACAGCCAAGAGCAGTTTTTTGTGTTTTGGGAGTGGCTGCCACCTGCAGCAACTGCAAAGCCTGTGATGTCCACCCCAGGCCCACGGACACAGCTGCTGCTCTGCTGTTTGCAGATTCATTCAGTATTTGCTCAGGTAAATCTCCATTTAGACACGAGGCAGCTGGACAGCAATGTGCATCAGCAGCAGACTACTTTCATCTAAAGTTTTGGACTTTTTAATAGTTGGAGATATTATAGTCAATTATTAGGGAAGTGTATATAGTCTGTGACAGATGCTGAAAACACTGCTTGAAAATAAAATCTAAACTAACTTCAAGGATCTTGAATTTCAGTAGATTGTACCATTCGTGGTGGAAGCAGAGAGTTCTTACAGAAAGTTGTAGGAAAAGTTCATTGATTATTTGAATGCAGTGATTTTTTTTTTATTTTGTTCTTGGTGGTGATTAAAAATCTCTGCATTGGTGTAGTATCATGTGAGTTGCCATTGTCTGTCACTCACGGATGACTGTTCCCAGATGACTGCAGTGGTGATGTCCATCCCCTCCAGATCTTTCTAACTCCTCCCAAGTATTGTTCCCTACCAGCAGCATGAGCACGTAGCTCTTACACCAGCCCCAAGTGGGGCACTGCAGCCCACAAGAGCCAGCAGTGCTCACCAGAGCAGGGCACACGCTGCCTCTGCCGAGCCCTCCATGGAGGGGACAAAGTCTTGCCAGCTAAAAAAGATTAGAGTTGCCACTGCCACAATGACAATGGGTCTGACTGTATTGAAATTGTGTCATAAGGCTTTTTTAACTAGCACTGATTGTAGACATTTTCTGGAATGGTTACGGAAATGGAGAATCTCATTGTTAGCTGACGAAACAATCTTGAAGTGACCCACCTGGGAAGGTGGAATAGCAGTGAATAACATTTGTTTGGAAATTTGCTTTCAGTCCTCCTCATCTGAAGCTGATGTTTTGTCATTATGTACAATTGATGTAGATATACATGTGATTTTTTAATCAATTTTTTTCAAATTAATTCTTTCTGTTTTCCTTCTTTCACAGAAACAGAGGAAAAAACATGTGAGCCAGTTGTAAAAATAGATACTTCCTTACTCAGTAATCAGGATGAAACAGGTACTGTACTGATTAGAAAGACATGCACTTGCTCAATTTTTAGTAACTGGTTATCTTATTTTTACATAAATAATCACTAATATTAAAAAATCCAAGCCAAACATAAGAAAAAGAAGTTAAGAGATGTTCAATAGTAATTAAACAACTAGTCACTTGTCTTCCCCTAAAGCCTATGGAATTTGGTTTATCTCAGGGTACCAAACATTTTTTATATAGGTATTTGACATTTTTGGCACCTCAGAGCTGCTAACATCCCTTTGACATAAAGGAATTTGCTTAAGACTGCAACCTTCATACATCTGGTTTGAGCTGTTTGTTAGAAAAGCTGCTGGAAGCTGAAAAAAGGCTCATGATAAATTATTTCTTCCAACTCTAAATTCTGATTGACTTTACAAATGCCTAGACATTATGTTAAAATCAAGCAGTTTGATAAAAGTAAGTGATGCAAGTCAGGCCCTACAAATGTGAAAAATATACAAATTAGCATATATTTATTAGACATATTTTAGTGATGTATTATCTAGGTTAGATAGGAGGGCAAAAATGGGTGAACTGGTGTTAATCCACTGGCATTACTGTTTATTATAGCTGTGAAGCTCCTTGACATTAATTCAGTTCAATTCCGTTTCCGCAGTCATTGACAACGCAGATGGCTCCCGTTACAACGCAGATGGCACACGTCACATCAGTGGAGAGTCCTCAACCTCAGGGGTGGATGATGAAAATGCAGGTAGTGGATCAACTCATGAGACAACTCCCATGGATGCCTCCATCAGCAGGTCCAGCCCCTCATATTACGGAAGTCCTACTCCAGTTTCACAGCTGCCAGATCATTCTTCTGGAGGAGGTGAAAAAGGAATTCCTGGAAAAGACTATGGTAAGGACAGTAGTTTGACACTAATTTCATGGGGCTCTGCCAAATACAAACGCCATGTTATTTCCTACTTATTTAATCTTTTATGTTGCTTGTGTGACTGAAATTATCAGAGGTCTGAAAGACTTGCTCCCATTTAACATTATGGATGCAGATATAAGTCATCCTCTAAGTACAGTAAAGCTTACTGTGTGACTACAGGCTTTTTATCAAATCACCAATAAATTACCAGTGAAGGATGCCAGTATTTTGCATCACTATCCTCAATACATACTGAAATTAATAAACAAAAAGCAAGAGCATTAGGATTAAAAAATTACTTTTCACTGGTGGTGTACTCATGGCATGTTATGCTTGTTTTGACATGTAGCTAGCACCATGAAAGGTAAATCCTAAGACTGTCTTGCTAAGGAACTAGGATCAGAAACATTCCCCACATTCCCCAAGGTGTGTGCTTTGTATTTCTGTTGATTGCTGTTCCAGCTGTTACCATCTCTGCTTGCATGCATAGTCTAGATTTTTGGACTAAACCTCAGAATATATCTCAGCAGAGGGGAATACGGATAACTTCACTCACTGCTCTAGAATCCCTGTCCTCATGTCATACAGGTACAATGAGATCTTGTATCACATAAACAGATCATTGCCAGAATGTTCATTATCAATGTAATACATTCTCCTCTTCAAATGATCTGTTTGGGTGATATACTTACTGTGTTAGTGAGATAAGCTTATATGGGGCCTGCATCTTTCTTCTCTCTTGGACCAATAAATGAAGGAATGAAGCTTGCAGGGTAGAATAGTTGAAGTATTTGTGAATACTGCATTGCAAGTGAGCTTATGAAATAGTAATGATTTATCCATCACCATACAGATGATGAATTTCCATCTGTATCACCTGACATCACTTTGGGGACGGTGGCTGGTGATTTCCATGAAGGAGATGACGGGGAGTATCCTGCAAGTACTAGTAAGATTTATGTTTCATAATAACTACATTACACATAGATCACATTAAAACTGTTTTCTTCTTCCAGAAGGGCATTCTGGTAAGTGGTGAAGTATACAAGATCTCAAAAATTGGAAAGACATTGAAATAGACTACTTTCTAGACTGCTAAGTGGGAAATGAACTTCACTCTCTGAGACAAGGGGAGCAAAATCATTTACAGTATGTTTGTTTCAATGCTTGTACCTGAGCTCCGAAAGATTGCTGTTTTGGGTTTCCCACAGCTGGTTTATCACTTTATGAGGAATCACAAATTAGTACAACCTATTATCACTTGAAGTCAATTTATTTCTGAGGTAGAAAATTATATTTTTGTAGATTTGTGATGTTATTCTAATATATTTGTGGTTGTGAATGTACATAATCCGTGTCAAAACCACGGCCTTGCTAACCAAGGTAGTGCTTTATATGGTAGTTCCAGCTACCAAGCCATTTGTGCACTGCAAAAACTAATTTCATCCTTGCTGTTGGCAATATGCATAAGAAAAAACTGGGGACTGTGGTGGCTCCACAGTCTTTGAAGACCCAAAAGAACAGTAGCCATTTTCTCTTCTTTGTCCTTAAATAGCTTTACTGAGTTGGAAAAACTGCTTGTGAGGTTTTTATCAAATATGTAGTGCACAGCAGCTACAATAAATAAAAAGCTTTTGAAGTCCTCTTCCACATTTTAAAGTGGAAATAACGTACATATGTTCACACTAGTTCTTATGGTTAGTGATAAAGATCTTTGCCTCAGAAAATAAAGTGAACCTAAAGGGAGAACATTTTAATTATACAGAGGAAAGCTACAGAGGCGTGTTGTAGTAAAGATCAAACTGATAGAAATGAAAGTTCCTTCCCACTGGCTCATTTCTCATTTTTTTCCCCATCAGGGGAATCCATGTTGCTTGATTGCCTGTTAGCTGCTGATAGTTGGTCAAATGGTCTGAGTGACTTGGAGAAATGGTGTCCTCATCACTGTATTTAGAGGAAGAATAATTGTATGCACTACAGTTAGCAAAAGCTTTGCTAAAAGACATAAATTATTAAACCCAAGCACCTTTTCTCAGAAGAAAAAGGCATTACCGCATAAGGCGTTAGTAACGCCTTATAAGTATGTAGATAGAAAAAGAAATATTAGGTTGATTTTACCCCAAACCTTGAAAAAAAGTAAAGAATTTCATGGTGTTTGTTTCCAGTGGAAGCTTTTGTTACAAAATGTTGCCTGTAAGGGGTGGAGGATTCAGAAAATCCCACCTGGTGATAGCGAGGAGGTTGGCTGACTCTGGTGATGATTTTTCCTTCCTATATATTTGCTTTTGTGTGCAGATGTGACTTAATGTTTCCTTGTGCTGTTGTTTCTGTACCCAGTGCAAAAACCTGTGCGTTGTTTCTGTTTTCATTTTAATACTTGATTATCAAATGTATTGGTCCTGAACATGTATGTCCCTTCCTCTTGCTAGCAATTCTCTCTCATGGGCAAGACTGTTTTACAGGTGGAAAACTGGAGATATTTAAGATCTGCAAATATCAAAGAAACTATAGATCAATGTGATAAAATGTGTCAATACTGATAAATGTGTATCACAGAAGTGATAGCATTGGAATGTTTGTTTACAGGGTTAGGACTGATAAACTGGTTCTCTGGAGAAAAAAAAAAAAAAGATAATGGAAGTAGTGCTCCTGGGCTTTTCTGATAGCTTTGGTTGTTACCCAGCAACATCACTTTAACACAGAAGTGTTTAACTCTGTGTTTAGTTTAATTTTACTGCATTATATATGAATCAGTAACCTAGCACTCCTTTTAGAAAAATGTAAAGTATATGCTGTGCATCTCTCTGAGAAGTCATCAAATATTCAGTAGCACAGGAAATAGTGACATGGAGAGCAGTCCAAAAAAGAAGGAATAAAGCCATGTCCCAATATCTGTTACTTAGTTTGTATAGCAGTGCAGGCTCAGTGGTATATCCTGGCCACAATTTAATTTTCCAGAGAAAAATCCCACAGACAGAGAAGTAGAAAAATAAGAAATAAGTAAAGAAAAGTATTTGTTGTATATCTTCAGATAGATGGCTGAAAATCTATCTATCTATCTATTTAATTCTGTAGTATGTTAAAGTGAGAAACAAAATTGGTGGCTCTCCACTGTACTTAAATTCATTTGTAAAGTTATAAGTTTTTTAAAAGATATCTAGCTTTATATAAAGAATTCTGCACTATGGTTTGAAATGAGCAATTTGCACAGCTCCTTCAGATGATACACATTCATTCTTTCTCTGGATTTGGACATCACTGGTGGTGTGCTCCATCAAGTTAATGGGCCAGATCATCAACAACACCAGTGTTTTACCACTGACTTTCTCTCCTTGCCCAAACAGGTTTTACTCTTTGTTATTAGCAAATGTTGATTCACCTCTAGGTGTGCCATGAATAGATGTAGGACTCTTATTGATTAATGAGCTATGTACATGAACAGTAACTCTGACTGATTTTTTTCATCCATATGTGATAGACACATTTATATCTATTTGCATACCAATACCAATTTGGATGCACAGTGGAAGAAAAGGCTGTAGATTCCTGTAATTTTTTGAAGCAGAAACATCTTTCCACTCAGAAATATCTATCACAAACCTCTAGAACTTAATATTTGATATGTTCTGAGGAAATGTGGTGGATTGGTAATGTGATAGGAGTAAAGCTGCGCCTCTCTCTCTGTGATATACTGATGCCTACCTGGAAAGTGGCTCTGGCGTAAAATTAGCTGCAAGCATCAAGACAAGGGGAGCGCATGTGCTTTTTGAAAGGAATGGCTTCAGATGTGAACTCAGGTTCTTGGTTTTGTGGATACTTCTTTCATCTTTTGATTTATCGTCGTCTTGGTGGATGTTCCCCATTCTGGGCTCTATTTGAAAGACTGTCTACTCTCTCCTGCTGTCAGAGCCTGTGAGGAACTGATTAACCTGATGGAACATGGAGGGGTGAAAAGCCCCACGGGGCTTTTTGGTGGCTGCTCTCAAGGGAGCATGTTCTTCCCTGGGTCTGCCAAAAGTGCTTGCATCTGGCTAGGCATTGGAGGAATGTAATGACACCATGGGTTCATACATTCGCCCTGCTCTCACATCCATCTCTGGGCATGAGCATGCTCAAGGTGCTGGTGCTGGTGGACTTGACCTTGCTGGCGGAAAAGTTGCTTCTCAAGAAATAATCACAAGATCTCGGTTAAATGAGCCATGTCCTAACAGCTCCAGGGCCTCATCATGACAACTTGGAGAAAGCCACCACCCAAGCTTGGTGGAATCCGTTCCCAGACAACTGGTGGTGGTCGAATCCTGGAGAGAAGACGCAAGAACCCACGCCAGCAACCAGGGGTAAAGAATGCTAAGATGCTGCTTTGATTAGGGGCTGAATGAGCGGAGAGCAGGGCAGCAAGGTGCACAAACTCTAAGTGGAACGGGAGGTGAATGTGTGGCATTTCTCACTGCTGTTCATTGCATTGAGCTTGAAGTAGCAAAAGCAAAGGCCCGGGCTCTCTCTCACGGACTGTACACGTGGTAGCAATAGAGCAGCTGTCCACACTGTCCATGTGCCATGGAGGCATTCTGCATTCTGAAAGGGATGAGAATGGGAGTCATTATGTAAAGCATGCTCCTGGGTCTTTCCTTCTGTTTGGAAGCAGTTTAGGAGCAGACTGTTCCAATGAGAAGGACTTGTAATGGAGACAAAGGAATGGTTTTCAAGCCAGTACGCTTTGCTCTACTTGCTAGAAGAAGACAGGGCATGGTTAGTGCTGTAAGAATGCAGAGGGTCCCAAAATGTACCTAAGAGCTCTAGAGGGGCAGCTTCAGCAGGGCCATGGCAGAGTGGTGAACCCCTTGTGAGTGAAAAGGCCAGGAGCAGCTACAGCCCTTGGGAAGCACGGGGCTGTAAATTCTCCTGTGTGATTGTAGGGCTGTGAGTAGGGGAGGCAGGAAAGCTGAACTGCCCCCAGCAGAAGACCTTGTGGGTTAGGGCTTCATGGCAGATTTAACATCATCACAGCAGATGTGACCGCCAGTGGCAGTGATTCAGATGATGAAGACTCTTCTGAGGAGATGATGTACCCCACAGTGTTTCCAGGCTGGGGCAGGAGTGTGGCCAAGGAGGAGACTGCTCCGAGTACGAGTAAGGAACTTCTGTTGTCTTTGGTTGGTTTGTTCTTTTTCCTGTCCTACCTGATGTTCCTCCTCCTTAGATGCACATATATTGCTTGAAAACTGGATGATCTCATCAGGCCTTTTTCAAGCATGGTCATTTTCTCCCATGTCACAGAAAAGCCCAATTTGGAAAGTTTGGGCTCCATATACCTAGAAGGGCCACCTTCTATTGGTTCTTGAATTGCTGTCTTCATTCTCTTTTGACTTGTGGATTTTCGTTGTGACTTCTTGGGAGTCAAGGACTGATTTCACTTTGGAGGGAATTTCCCAACCCCCTACAAGTGGCACGATTATTTCTCTTTGCCTGCCAAAAACCATGTGGCTTGCCTAGCATAGTGGATGAAAAGGCTGTAGATTCCTGTAATTTTTTTAAGCAGAAATCTTTTTCCATCTGTAAATACTGAGCATATGTATCCTGCTATTTGATATGCCATGTTCTGAGAATAGGCTGTGCATTGGTAACGGGATACAAGTAAAGCTGCTTCTATCTCTCCATGCTGTACTGATGCCTACTCTGAAAGGTGTTTCTGGTGTGCATATAGCTGCCAGCATTAGGTCAAGGGGAGTGCATGTGTCTTTTGAGAGGATTGGCCTCAGTTCTGAGCTCAGGTGCTTGGAAGCATTGGCTTCATGGGCTTGTCAGCAGAAGACCAGTTTGCTTCTCTGGGTGTGCTTATCTTGGGTATCCTTTTTGCCTATCATGGATACTTCTTTCATCTTTTGATTTATCGTCGTCTTGGTGGATGTTCCCCATTCTGGGCTCTATTTGAAAGACTGTCTACTCTCTCCTGCTGTCAGAGCCTGTGAGGAACTGATTAACCTGATGGAACATGGAGGGGTGAAAAGCCCCACGGGGCTTTTTGGTGGCTGCTCTCAAGGGAGCATGTTCTTCCCTGGGTCTGCCAAAAGTGCTTGCATCTGGCTAGGCATTGGAGGAATGTAATGACACCATGGGTTCATACATTCGCCCTGCTCTCACATCCATCTCTGGGCATGAGCATGCTCAAGGTGCTGGTGCTGGTGGACTTGACCTTGCTGGCGGAAAAGTTGCTTCTCAAGAAATAATCACAAGATCTCGGTTAAATGAGCCATGTCCTAACAGCTCCAGGGCCTCATCATGACAACTTGGAGAAAGCCACCACCCAAGCTTGGTGGAATCCGTTCCCAGACAACTGGTGGTGGTCGAATCCTGGAGAGAAGACGCAAGAACCCACGCCAGCAACCAGGGGTAAAGAATGCTAAGATGCTGCTTTGATTAGGGGCTGAATGAGCGGAGAGCAGGGCAGCAAGGTGCACAAACTCTAAGTGGAACGGGAGGTGAATGTGTGGCATTTCTCACTGCTGTTCATTGCATTGAGCTTGAAGTAGCAAAAGCAAAGGCCCGGGCTCTCTCTCACGGACTGTACACGTGGTAGCAATAGAGCAGCTGTCCACACTGTCCATGTGCCATGGAGGCATTCTGCATTCTGAAAGGGATGAGAATGGGAGTCATTATGTAAAGCATGCTCCTGGGTCTTTCCTTCTGTTTGGAAGCAGTTTAGGAGCAGACTGTTCCAATGAGAAGGACTTGTAATGGAGACAAAGGAATGGTTTTCAAGCCAGTACGCTTTGCTCTACTTGCTAGAAGAGGACAGGGCATGGTTAGTGCTGTAAGAATGCAGAGGGTCCCAAAATGTACCTAAGAGCTCTAGAGGGGCAGCTTCAGCAGGGCCATGGCAGAGTGGTGAACCCCTTGTGAGTGAAAAGGCCAGGAGCAGCTACAGCCCTTGGGAAGCACGGGGCTGTAAATTCTCCTGTGTGATTGTAGGGCTGTGAGTAGGGGAGGCAGGAAAGCTGAACTGCCCCCAGCAGAAGACCTTGTGGGTTAGGGCTTCATGGCAGATTTAACATCATCACAGCAGATGTGACCGCCAGTGGCAGTGATTCAGATGATGAAGACTCTTCTGAGGAGATGATGTACCCCACAGTGTTTCCAGGCTGGGGCAGGAGTGTGGCCAAGGAGGAGACTGCTCCGAGTACGAGTAAGGAACTTCTGTTGTCTTTGGTTGGTTTGTTCTTTTTCCTGTCCTACCTGATGTTCCTCCTCCTTAGATGCACATATATTGCTTGAAAACTGGATGATCTCATCAGGCCTTTTTCAAGCATGGTCATTTTCTCCCATGTCACAGAAAAGCCCAATTTGGAAAGTTTGGGCTCCATATACCTAGAAGGGCCACCTTCTATTGGTTCTTGAATTGCTGTCTTCATTCTCTTTTGACTTGTGGATTTTCGTTGTGACTTCTTGGGAGTCAAGGACTGATTTCACTTTGGAGGGAATTTCCCAACCCCCTACAAGTGGCACGATTATTTCTCTTTGCCTGCCAAAAACCATGTGGCTTGCCTAGCATAGTGGATGAAAAGGCTGTAGATTCCTGTAATTTTTTTAAGCAGAAATCTTTTTCCATCTGTAAATACTGAGCATATGTATCCTGCTATTTGATATGCCATGTTCTGAGAATAGGCTGTGCATTGGTAACGGGATACAAGTAAAGCTGCTTCTATCTCTCCATGCTGTACTGATGCCTACTCTGAAAGGTGTTTCTGGTGTGCATATAGCTGCCAGCATTAGGTCAAGGGGAGTGCATGTGTCTTTTGAGAGGATTGGCCTCAGTTCTGAGCTCAGGTGCTTGGAAGCATTGGCTTCATGGGCTTGTCAGCAGAAGACCAGTTTGCTTCTCTGGGTGTGCTTATCTTGGGTATCCTTTTTGCCTATCATGGATACTTCTTTCATCTTTTGATTTATCGTCGTCTTGGTGGATGTTCCCCATTCTGGGCTCTATTTGAAAGACTGTCTACTCTCTCCTGCTGTCAGAGCCTGTGAGGAACTGATTAACCTGATGGAACATGGAGGGGTGAAAAGCCCCACGGGGCTTTTTGGTGGCTGCTCTCAAGGGAGCATGTTCTTCCCTGGGTCTGCCAAAAGTGCTTGCATCTGGCTAGGCATTGGAGGAATGTAATGACACCATGGGTTCATACATTCGCCCTGCTCTCACATCCATCTCTGGGCATGAGCATGCTCAAGGTGCTGGTGCTGGTGGACTTGACCTTGCTGGCGGAAAAGTTGCTTCTCAAGAAATAATCACAAGATCTCGGTTAAATGAGCCATGTCCTAACAGCTCCAGGGCCTCATCATGACAACTTGGAGAAAGCCACCACCCAAGCTTGGTGGAATCCGTTCCCAGACAACTGGTGGTGGTCGAATCCTGGAGAGAAGACGCAAGAACCCACGCCAGCAACCAGGGGTAAAGAATGCTAAGATGCTGCTTTGATTAGGGGCTGAATGAGCGGAGAGCAGGGCAGCAAGGTGCACAAACTCTAAGTGGAACGGGAGGTGAATGTGTGGTATTTCTCACTGCTGTTCATTGCATTGAGCTTGAAGTAGCAAAAGCAAAGGCCCGGGCTCTCTCTCACGGACTGTACACGTGGTAGCAATAGAGCAGTTGTCCACACTGTCCATGTGCCATGGAGGCATTCTGCATTCTGAAAGGGATGAGAATGGGAGTCATTATGTAAAGCATGCTCCTGGGTCTTTCCTTCTGTTTGGAAGCAGTTTAGGAGCAGACTGTTCCAATGAGAAGGACTTGTAATGGAGACAAAGGAATGGTTTTCAAGCCAGTACGCTTTGCTCTACTTGCTAGAAGAGGACAGGGCATGGTTAGTGCTGTAAGAATGCAGAGGGTCCCAAAATGTACCTAAGAGCTCTAGAGGGGCAGCTTCAGCAGGGCCATGGCAGAGTGGTGAACCCCTTGTGAGTGAAAAGGCCAGGAGCAGCTACAGCCCTTGGGAAGCACGGGGCTGTAAATTCTCCTGTGTGATTGTAGGGCTGTGAGTAGGGGAGGCAGGAAAGCTGAACTGCCCCCAGCAGAAGACCTTGTGGGTTAGGGCTTCATGGCAGATTTAACATCATCACAGCAGATGTGACCGCCAGTGGCAGTGATTCAGATGATGAAGACTCTTCTGAGGAGATGATGTACCCCACAGTGTTTCCAGGCTGGGGCAGGAGTGTGGCCAAGGAGGAGACTGCTCCGAGTACGAGTAAGGAACTTCTGTTGTCTTTGGTTGGTTTGTTCTTTTTCCTGTCCTACCTGATGTTCCTCCTCCTTAGATGCACATATATTGCTTGAAAACTGGATGGTCTTCTCATCTACTTTTCCCTTCTGAAATACCTCTTTTGTGACTGGAAATTTATCTCAGGTCCCTAGGATTAAAATAATGTCTGTTCTTGCACTACTTAAATTAATATCTCAGTTTCATATTTATTCCAATGTTTGCATTTACTCATGGTTTTCCAAGACAAAAAATTTTATCTTTCATTCTATTAATTTATTTTAAGTATTAAAATAGGTCTGGTTCATATTATATATAACCTACATCTATTTAGTAGCAGACTTCCTTTCTGTGGAAAATGCTCAGGCACAATTTGGAAAGGCCAAACCCTAAATACATTTTTCATTGGGAACTGTCAATAAAACAGTCTCATGTTTTCTACCTTCTGCACACTTCCCATTCAGTCTTCTAACACCATCTTATTTGTTTTGTGACCTCAGATGTCTTGTAATCATCCAGTAATATAACTAAGATATTTCAATACATAGCCTTATTTTCCTCATTTGAATAGTCCCACAGTGATCATCCAAGAACTCTTTTTTTAATTCAAAAGTCATCCATAGATGAAATAACTTTGTCTGAAAACCAGAAAAATACCACATATGAAGGCCAAAGGTAGATGCTATGTGTCACTGAAGTACACAAACTGCTACTTGGCGTTATGACCAGGGAATGGCCCTGTTCTATCCATGTTCTATTTCTGTAATTATATTTAATTTAAGAACATATTAATGTGTCTCTTGTCTGTGCTCTTATTTAATCAGCAGTCACTGTTCATAAGCCTTTTATTTTTTTAAGATAGTGCAGTATTTGCGTTCTTTTCAGCCGTGGTTACCATTTTTAGTAGAAAATGCAAAATCAGGAATTCATCTTGCTTTGGGACTTCTTATATTTCTTCCTGTGCTTTGGATAGTTTTGGTGTTTATTTATCTTTGAGACTCTACATTGGTAACTTATCCCACAGCTGTACTGCATTCCATACCTTTGATGGCCTAGTGGTGTCTGCATGATCCATGGGTGAAAGTGTATTCAGTCTCTGGTCACAGACTCTTGTAGAAGTTCTGTTTTATCTTTTTAATTGTATTATAACTTTCTTGACTAATATTGACTTCCTGGTGCTTCTCAAGGTGCTCTCATTTTTTTGCTGACCATCGCTTTTTGCTCAGTTGTGGATATTCTAACATGGTACTTCTTGAGTACTTTTTGAGTACTTAGCAAGCACGTTTTACATGTATTGAGATATCTGCCATATTCATTAGGTCCAGCATTACTCTTAAAACATTAGTTTAAATTTATACAACTGCTGTAATGGTTTTGCATTGCTTCTACTGTACATTATTCTTCTGCTGCCTGTTTTTCCCATTTTTCTTGGGAAATTTTACATCTGTCAAATGCAAATAAAAGAGCAACTGGTTTGATGTGAAGGGATTTGATAAGAAGAGTAAAGAGACTACAGCTAGGCTATGCAAGAAGTTCTGTTTCCCATCACCTTTATGGCACACAGGGACTAGAGCACAGTCAGCATTGAATCCTCCATTGTCCCAACAGCTGCGGACTCACAACATGAAACACTTCTGGAAATCACCACACAAGACCATTGGAACCCCACCTTTACAGATGAAAAGGAGCAGTATCCTAGCTCTGCTAGCAGGGGTAAAGCAATCAAGCATTTCAAATGATACTCAGATGTCAGGGAAGTATGACACTTGGGGTGCTTTTGTTTGTAATTCCCATGCCATTAGCCTCAGTTCATCTGTTCAGTGTAATACCTTTACACTGTTTGTACTAGAGCCCTCAAAGGTGGCATCTGTAACATTCATCTGTCATTTCAAGTCTATCTTATGTATCTAAAATTAATTTCTTGCCACTTTTCATCACCTCTCTGGTATTTTAAAATTTGCACTGCCAAATAGTAGTGTGCAATAAAACTGAACAGACTGTAACTTTTGGTGAGAAAAAAAAATCCCTTTTTCCACTTCAAAATTTCTATTGTACAATCTGAAGAAAAAAGAAAAAAAAAGGAGCTAGTGTTTCTAATACATAAATTGTCCTATATATATATGTTGCCTCCAGATGAACATGAGCATTTTGCTACCAGTGTTAGTGCCAGTAGCCAACTGAGATACCAAAATGTTCAATTCTAAAATCTTCTGTAGGCAAAAGCTTACAGAGTGCATTCTCAATCTATTTTTCTGTATCTTTCTGATTCTGAGACTATTTTGAACAGCAGTTTATACAATTGGCATTAGAACAGGTTCTGTAATCACACAGAAATGGTTTTTGTGATAACTTTCTTTTAGTGGTGAAGTATTGTTAGATCAGTTGTATTCATACATTGATTAATATTGCCTCTCTTTTTGTAAGACAATATATATGTATTAGGTTTAATTTAAAAATAATGAGCTACATTTACATGAGTGCTGTCTTTACAAATATTTCATTGCCTGAATGTGAAGATTAATATTCCTCCAGTTTTTCTCTTCTTGGGAAACAGCATAGTTTCTTTCTCTAGTACCTTATATGTAACACATCCAGCTCATTCTTTGCATGCTCTGATTAAGGACCTTAGCTGTACTTTTACATGCTACTCATGGTAATGTTTGATACTCAAGGCAAATATATTTCCAGTTAAGTCCTTATGCTCATCTTAGGTTTCTTGGTGTATCTTTTCCAAACCTTCGTTAGAACATTGCTTCTGGTGGTGGTACTTCAGCTGATTTCTGATTGCATCTTCTGCTGTGTAAACAACAGCGAGTTAAAGAGTAAGCAATGAATTAATTTTATTGTTAAGAGCTTTAATTATTATTGAGTTCAAAATAAGTATGCTTATCTACTTGTATGAACCTACTTATTTAATTAATCCAATATCAGAAGAAATTACAATTTCCTTAGGGCCAGCTCTGTAATTGTGCAATTGAGATAACTCAAAAGAGAAGGTTCATCAGTGTTTTACTTTAAAAACCCAGAATACAGAAACTCAGCAGTTAAGTTTGTATTAATAAATATGGAATAGAGATGCTAGCTGTTGTTTCTATGAGCTCTTCTGGTTCTCAGATAGCTTTTATCTTCCATTGGTCATTGGGATCCTTTCTAGTCTACTTCAATCTTCTGCTGCTCCTGGTGATGCTTTTGTGTGATAGGGTCTCCAAAGGACTTCTGTTTTCTTTCATCTTTCATTTCACATAAAGTGCAACAACAAGAAAAAGCCAAAACACAAAAGCCAAACACCGTTGTTATGTAGACCATAATGATAAGGAAAATATGATGATGCTGAGTATTTTGATCATTATTGATTCAATCACAATTTTACCAGCACTAGTTACAAGTGAAAATGAAAAACATCAAGGAGCAACCCAACATCCACTATTACACAGCATTCATTCTGGAGGGATCAGTCAAGAACAAAATCCTGCAAATACCACTGGCAGTATTGAACAACATGAATTTACTACTGCAGGTGAAAATTATTTTGGAAAGGAAACTTCTACAGGTAATATTACAGGTCACGTTTTAGGAAATTTTCAGGGTTTTCTAAAGATTTAGTTTTATTTCTGAGGCCGTAACACAAGTTCTTTGAACAAACCTTAGCAATTTTAATGTTATATTATTATTTTTTAAATTATTCTATTCTTCAGACTTTTCCCAGATGTTTCTCTTCTATTTGTCTTGCATTTCAAGACCTTTAGTAGGTTAATTCTGTAACTGTCTCCTATATTTTGTGTTGTGTGTCATGCAGTCACAAGCTGTCTACCAGGGTTTTGTCTGCAGAAAACAGAGGTTTAAATGGAAAAAAATAAGGTGTGCTGCATTTTTCACTCCTTTGGGAACTGTGTTAACTTCCCTGTTGCAAGACATTATTGGACCTGGGATTTTTTTTTCCTCAGTTTTTGTTAATGGCAGTTATAGCAAAAAAAATTATCTAAAGTGTCTACTCATTCCACTTTTGAGCTATGGCAAGATGATACTGGTGATGAAGGGAAGAAAACAAAGCATAATGTAGAATAAGAGAGAGAATTCTCATTTTCATTGGTTGAATCAATTGAAACATGAAAGATCAAATTATACTGTGAAGGTGGTAACTGAAAATTGATAGATTTCAATTTCTGTTCCTGTGAGCGTACCAAACTTATGAGTTAATGACAGATGGGCTGTACTAAGCACTGCCAACAGAGAATGCACCACAGTCATCATCTGCTCTTGTGGATTATCAAATACAGGTCTCTGATAATCTGTTATACTACACTACTGCAGCAATACGTATTGGCCTAATTGCAATTAAAATTGTAACACACTGTGGCAAATTTGCTTTTTTCCCTCCCCTTATTGGGTTGAAGGGATTAAGAAGGTTTATGCTTTTTATACAATTTGGGTACTCTTTTGCTATGATTGTGTAATAAAATCTACAGGTTAGTTGACATGGATAGTGTTTTTCTAAATAACTACAAGATCAGATATTCTCTAGCTGTATGCTCTCTTATTCATTGTGTGCACCATTCACAAATCTGAACCATGACCCTTTGTTACCCCTCTTTGTCTGTTTTCCTGGAGATGCTGCAACCAATGAAACAGTAAAACTTTGAGGGGAAGAAATTGGATATAGTTGACACATTCAAATTATGTATTTAAAATCTTACTGATGGGTCATATCCTTGCAGTTATTTATGTCTTTGAGGTTTTTAATTCTGCATCAGTGAATTTTGGTTTAATATTCAACAATACAAATTCAACAGCAAGATTCAAAGAAATACTTTTGAAAAACAGTAAGACACCTTGATTCTGAAAAGCATATGCTCAGATTGAGGAAGAAATTGGTCCTACTGAGGACAGTAGGCAGCTTCTCTAAATATAAGCCAGGATGCAAAGCAAATCTACTTTACTTCTCTTTGCCATTAAATGTAGTAGACATGTGAGCAAGACCTGTCATAGAGACAAGAACTGAGGAGGAGAATAATGTGAGAAATGGATCTTTATATACTGAGTTCATAATTGCTTCACCATCATTATAACAGCTATGGTCCCCAGCCATGGGGCCAAACAGAACGACTCAGCGCAAGAGCCACTGGTGTATCCAGGCTGGGATGAGGGAGAGGATTATGCCACACAGCCTGCTGTAACGGATAGAGTTATTCCTTCCAGAGAGAGCAATCATGAGAGAGAGTCTTCCACTACAGGTACTAGTAATAATGTCTGCTATATATGTTGCACACTTCTGTCTCTCAGATGGCCTCTCCTGGAAAGATATTGCAAGAACTTGTAGACAGGAGTAATTACTGATCTCTTAAAAAAATCTCATAAACTGTAGAGTTATTAATTTTCTATGCACTCTGTCTGGATGGTGGTGAAACAGAAGATTTAAATTTTAGCTCCATATAAAACATTTTTTCTTTACTTGCCAACACCACTTATAGGGCTTTTCATTCCTTAGTGAAGCATGGCTGTGAAATTGCATCCAGCTCATTATATAAGTTATATTATTTGGTGCTGCCAGACTGACTTTATCATGAAGTCAGATCCATACTTATGTATGGTTTTACCTCAAGAGGTTAATCCATTCAATTTGTGAATATTCACCTGGCAAAAGAGTGTTCTTTTCATAGATTTTATTGAAATATTTATCCCTCTGGGCCATTCATAGAATGATGAGAGGCAGGAATCTATAAAACTGGCATGATACAGCATCATGACGCATTCTCATATAACACAGTATTTATAACATCAAAATAATGTTCTAAAAACATGGTGTGATCTCTACTTCTGGAGGTCTCCCCTCTCCATCTGCCACTGGAATCTGTGTATTTTGCCAACATCTCGCTCCAACATGCTGAGTTTAAATGTGGAGCTTAAGGGTCTCTCAGAAGCCAGTGACAGTGTGGAGGAAGAAGCAGAGGCCTTCATGTCTTCTTGACTGTCAGTATTTCAGTATTGATGCCTGTAATGTGAAACACGCTGTAACAGCAAGTGACAGAGCCAAGGAAGCTGAGACGCTGTAGGTAGCCTGGGATGCAGGTCAGGGAATCCTTCTGACTTCTGCCTCTGTGTATTTCCCTGGGTCCGCTGCGCTCGGGAGTCTTGTTAATTAAGTAAAAAAGTGGGTGAGAACAGCAAATGGATATGTCTTACCAGAACTGAGAGAGCGGTGATGATGTACACAAGGCCTCACTTCTTTGCCCTTTTTGTGGAGAGAAGAGGGTAACAGTGCTTTAAGGGGAACAGGAGGCTTGGATGGGATGGTAATGGGAAGGCCACAGCAGCACACACATGGAATTCACAGCTATTAAATAATCTGTGTTTAAATCATCTGTTATTAAACCATCATAGCAGCTGTTGCCTCTCCTGATGGTGCCCACCACAAAGAGCCAACTCAACCACTTCTGCCTTGGGATGATGAATCAGAAATGAGCACTGAAGGCATCACGAATCCCACAGAGGCCCCTGGGGATGAAGATCTCCACAGGACCACAGCCACTATGGTCAAAGATGGTAATGACTCTCCTCCGATGGGTTCCAGTAAAAATAATGGATTTTACTCATTTCTCATGTCTGGTGTGAAATGAGACATTATTTCTTCTGAAACTGACTTCTTTCCCTGCCTTTCTCATCTTCAAAGTTGTGCATTCTTGTTGTGAAATTGCAGTGCAAATACTTTTATAATTTTGTTGCATGTGGATATCCCAACAAGAATTCCTGTCTGTCTGTTTAAGGATGTTTTTTTTTTTCCTGTGTGCCCTGTTTCTTATGTCCCCTGACTTTGCTCAGGTGTATTTTTAACTGAGAAAACAGTTGCTTTTGGAGGTGGCTGGTAGTGTAAATGTTTGTTTTTCACTTCTGGTTGTTCCTGGTCTTAATATTTCAATATATTCTCTTAATACTGAAAAATTTGAAATAATTTATTGGAGTTTGTTTATGTAGTTCTGCAAGGTTCTAACTTAAATTCCCAAACTCTGCATGTTATCCATTTAAAATTATCCTCATTCAAAATACTGGTTTTTATTTAATACAATAAGGTATTTTTTTTATCACACAGTAGTTGTTTGGAACTTCTTGCATCTTTTCTTCCTGCATTTTCTAGAAAAGACATTCTAAGGAAAATTTTGCTGTTATCCTTTTGCTTTTCTTCCTCAAAATCCATTTTTATACGGATTATTTAATCCTCAACATTTGGAATTTGACAGAGAGCTATGAAAACTAAAAATTGTGTGGATTATAAATACAGTTTGTAGATTAAAAAGCTTGTGTTCTCTATCATCTGCTCATGTTTTCTAAATAGGAATGAGATTCTGTAAAATTTCCCAGTTCACTGTTTTCAAGCTTTATGAGGTTTGACAGGTCAGTTGCAAATATGAAAACCAACTACGGTTTTGCAATTTGTTCAGATGTTATTAATTAAGTCATTCTAATCTGATTCCTGTGTAACAACAGGAATTCTTATACTCATTCTAAAAATAATATTGCTGTTTTCTCACTTCTAAACAGTGTTCACTATGTATTTTCAAAACCAGTATTTTAGGCTGCATTGTGAATATTAGTGAAGGAAGAGACAAGCCAAAAAGAGTATGTCATTTGCAGAGGATATTCTTTTCTTGTGGCTTTGTTTTGTTTTGTTTTGTTTTTCTTCTCACTACATAGTCTACATAGGCAAATAAATTAAAAAGGTAGAATGTACTAAAAATAAAGAGGGAGCAATATGTAAGGTGCATTTTAAAAATGTTTTTGAAGTTAACTTGGCCATCATCACAACAGTCACAGCCTCCACTGACATTCTGGCACCAGAAGATATAACCCAGGGAGCATGGGCACCTCACCTTGTGGTAACAGCTGCTTCCTCTCCTGAGGGTGCCCACCACAAAGACACTACTCAAACACCTCTGCCTTCTGATGATGAACCAGGACAGGGCACTCAAGGCATCACAAATCCCACGGATATACCCAGAGATGAGGTGTTCCACAGGACCACAGCCAGTGTGACCAAAATTGGTAATGACTTTCTTCTGGTGGGTGCCAGTAAGAATAATGGATCATACTCATTTCTCATGTCTGGTGTGAAATGAGACATTATCTCTGCTGAAGATGGCTCCTTGCACTATCTTTCTTATCCTGGGGAATCTTCATTCTTAGTGTGGACTTGCAGTGAAAAATCTGTTGTAGAATCTGTGAACAAGGCATAAGGGACTCCTTTCTGGTGCACTTGGTGGTTTCTGAGCTTTGCTGAAGCATGTTTTTGGGTGATCTCCCAAATGTTCTGCGAGACATGCACTTTGGTGATTCAGAATCCCCAGCTTCATCTTCCTTTCTTGTGCATCAGTGGGATCAGGCTGGATGGGCTTTGGCACCCTGACTGGTGTGGTGGAGGTACTCTGGCAGATTAATCAGATGACTTGGTCCTGCAACTCAGCAGCAGCACCATCACTGGGCAGTGGTGTCCCAGTGGTGAGGGCAGTGCATTCATAGAAGAATTACATCCCTTAAATTCTGCCATCAGTTTCTTACTTCTCTTCTCCTGTGTATTTCCAGGCAAGACCAACAGAGGTGAGGCTGCTCACTCCTGAGTTACGGGGTCAGGTTGTTGCTGCTAAAGTCTCTTCTAAAAGTCTCCCCTTTCCATCTGTCACTGGGATCTGTATATGTTGCCAGCATCTTGCTCCAACATGCTGAGCATAGATGTGGAGATTAAGGGTCTCTCAGAAGCCAGTGACAGTGTGGAAGAAGGAGAGGCCTTCATGTCTTCTCTCCTCCTTCTGTGCTTTGCATGAGGAAGGTGAAGGTGCTTTCTGGCTTGCTGTAGCCCAGGCAATGATATAGGTGGTGGTTTTTGTGAGTGCTCCCTGATCATGCCACCATCATGGCAGTCATAGAATCCGTGGATGATGCTGACCAAGAGAAAGCAACCAAGGAGCCACTGGCACCTGGCACTGCACCTGGAAGGGAAGGTGAACCAGCAAACACCACAGATGCTTTCCATGTCCATGGGATACCTGGAGTTTTTTCAGACATTGAGGACCATTTTATTCCCTTGCAGACTCCTCTTACTACCAGTAAGAACAATGAATTATAACCATTTTCATTTATTCATCAGTAAGTTATTGTGGACAATGGCTATTGTCCAAAAATATGTACTAAGCATAATTGTAAATGGTTGTCATATTATGATTTCCTTTTTGGATTTTGTTACTGGTTGTAGCCTGCTGATAAGATGTCACGAATTATATGTCTTTCTAGTAAAAGCATTAGCTGAAGGCTGAAAATAGTATTGTGCAAATAAGCTTTTCTTATATTCTGTTATCAGCATGTGGTAATACAACTATTGAAATGAAGAAGTGCAAACTTTCTGCTCATGCCCATATATTTGTGATAGCATTTTGTCTTTCTTTTTTTGCTAGGCACGAAGGACAGCTATGTAACCCTTAACTATCTGTCACTTTTTACCCATTTGTAACCTTCTAAATTAGCTGAATATGTACAAAAGAAAGGTAATTCTCTGTGACACCGTTTTCCCCCTAGCTATATGTGCTGTTGGCATCTTTCCAATGATTAATTGTAGCTGTTACTGGGCTGTAACCGACATTTCATTTGTGAACAGCCTTGTTTTTCAAAGGGTTATTCTTCTGATGAAGTTAGTGCAGTTAACAGTGTTTGCTTATTATACTACATGCCTTTGATATTTCTTAATGTGCGGTCACGTGCTAATAATATGGGAAATGAAGGGACTTTTCTTTATTCCCAAATGTAGTTTCCATACAAATAACCATGCTAACAGTAAAGGGTTTTTTCCCAATTCAGCTAATCCAAACACTGTTTTCATGCACTTTCTTGGAAGTTAGTGGAACCATTCCAGAGCAGAATTTTGCCAGTGCTTTTTGGACATTCATTGTGTATAAACAAGATTATGTACCTATATTTTTACGACATTATACAAAAAACACTTGAAAGCTAATTCTTTTAATAATTCATTACGATTAATTAATATATTTTGAGGTAGAATTTGGGCTAATTATTTTTTCAAGAATTTTGTATAAACCAGTAAATTCAACTCCAACAAAATTGCCTGGTTATAGTATCTTGACATAGGCATAGCACTATAAATGCAAAATACGTATATGTCAGAATTTTATTGGAAAGCTAAATCTGTTTTAAATAATGTTTTCCTTCTAAAACTGTTTTCTTTCATTTCACAGGCCCTATTTACTTAATTCATTTAAGCTGCCTTTTTAATTTTATGTGCAGAAGTTACACACTATGAAAAAATGTTTGCTACATTTCTGTTTAAAACCTCTAAGAACTGGTTTGAATCTTTTCCAGTGGGAATATCTTTCTCAGTGGGAATATTGTCAGTACCCTGGCAAAAGGCTCAGAAGGCCATTTTCTCTGAACTCTTCCTTTTTTCATTTACCTTCTCTCGGTGCGTTGTAAGAACACAGTATACGGGAATTACTAAGGCACTACCATTGTCATTAAAAAGCTTATTGAAGGGTTCTTTCATTTGTAATGTTGCCCAGTTTAGGTGAAATGGAATGGAAGAGATTCAGGAATGCATTGGTAAAGGCCTTCTCTGATCAAATGAATGGTTTGATGTACTGTACCACTTTTTTTCACTTGCTTTTTTTTCTACAGCAATGTTTAAGCTGTGGTCAGACATCACTCTATGTGTTCAAGTGTCCACAGAATAAAAAGTCAGTCCACTGAAGGGTACAAAAAATACTTGCCCATAAAGAAAAAAAAAATCTAGTATTTTACCAAAATGAAATCTTGAGATCTTTCGTGGTTCCCTCCCTGCCACTTGCAAACAGCTCCCCAGAGCCAGAACAGCAGGGAATGTGGCTGACCCTTGCTGTTCTTCTCAGTGCTCAGGGGAGCAGCAAATGTAGCAGGTTTCTGAGCACACAAATTTTAATAAATGTCTGAATGCCTTTCTACGGGGTTTCGAGGAGAAAAAGCTCCGGCATTTTTCAAAGATGACAGAAAGCACTTTAAAAAAATCTGCTGAGATGTAGTGTAGACAAGTTAGTAGGTCCCTCTTGGTCTGCTTTCTTTGCTGCTAGATCAAGACTCTTCATTGTTGAATTTGTGCTCTGTCCTTTGTTGTGAGATAGCACCAAACAACAAGCCAGTCAATAACTTTCTTGTTAATAAAAATAATAAAAACATCTGGAAAACTCATGAAATGCTTGCTGGCTATGCTTCACAGAGGGACTAAAGCATGCTTCTCAGTTTTACATTTGCCAGCTGTTACTAGGAAATGAGATCAGAAATACTGGACAGAAATTGGTTGTGTGTTAAAGAAAAATAACTTTACAGCTGATTAGAGTTAGAGTTTAATTTCTTAGAGTCTGGAAAAATTCAGAGAGGTGGAGATCTATAATATATTTTTTGTAGTGATAATAAAGCAGTATTCCCAAATGAAATTACTGTATCTATAGTCTGCTGATAATTTTAGACTTGGGATACCCTTATGGTAATAGCATGGGCCAGGAATGTAATTGACTAAAAGTTTAAGCAGTATGGGCAGCTTAGAAAATATAAGAGACTTATTTAAGACCTAATAGCATCTTGGAACAAAATTACCCAACTTATTAAAAAGGACAAGAGGATTCACATCTAAGTTTGCAGAGAACAATTTTTTCTATTAGGAAAAAAATACTTTTAATTTTTAGAGTCCCACTCTATAGCTGCCAAAGTCACAAGCATTCAGAGAACTATCGTTCAATTTTATGACAGCATTTGAGTTTTAGGTGTTCCGTTTTATCCTGTGTCAGAATAGAATTGAAACACATGAGGGAGACAAGAGGGGAAAGCCATGGGTTCTGCTTCTCAAAATACTAAAGGTAGCCATCGTTCAGATGGTGTCATGCTTATAGTCTATGTGATAGTTTTCAGTATAAACACTCATTAACTGCTTCAGCATGGACTTTCCAGAGTATGATTTTTGCATTTTTTAAGTTGCAGTCTTCATACGTTGCTGTTAAATACCCATCAAGCATGTTTGGCCTAATGGATGGGATTTTTTTGTTCTTTAGGCTCTACCTCTAGTGTTTATGGTAACCAAGGACCACACAAGGGACATTATGAATCCACTACTTCCCCTGAAGAGACCGCCACAACAAAAATAGATTCACAACCAAGGTCGGCCCGTGTACCAGGTGGGTCAAATATTTTAAAAATCCAAGGACAGAATTGTCTTCATATGAACTGAAGTAAGAGATGAAAATGAAGGTCTAATGCAGTTGTTCAGCCTTTGTTCTGAATCAGATAGTATTAAGCATTTCACAAGTAGTCTGAAAGACGAAGCATGTTGTAACTCATAATTTTTCAGCAATATTAAGATGAGAGAAACCATGCATTTGGGGAATGGGATTAAGATTCAATTAACTTTTATAAATTGAAATTAAATCAGGCAAAACTCAGTAAAGTTATAAACATAGTATTATATCCATGAGAGTGTTCAGCAAAAATAACATCTGAGACAAGTTCTCCAGAAGAGAGTGTGCAGACTAAAACAGAATAAAAAGAAGCCAACACCATGATACAGCTGCAAAAGAATGCAAATATATTCTGGAACTTATTAGTGGTAAAGTAATTTTTAAAACAGAGAAAGTAATTATCCCACTGTACTTAGGCCAAGCAAGTCCAGAGCTGAAACTCTGTGTTCAGTTCAAGGCATTGCATTAGTCACATGGGGAAAAAAATGGAGAAGAATGCACAGAAAATTTTGGGAAGGCAAACTTTGAAGCACCTTTTGAAGAACTCATCATTTGCAGGGAAAACTGAAGGAGATATAAGAAGAGCATGCTACGAAAAGAATGCCTACCAGTTTTTCACCATAGAGTACTCATAATTAACTAATTAGAAGAGGTAATTTGTTGCAAAATAAATGTACAAGTCTTCTTAAAGAAGGAACGGTTGTTTCAAACAAAGAAAATACAGGGCATAGCTCTTGGGAGAGGATCCCCGTCTGTAATGGTAGCAGAGCTATAATGGTAGTAGAGAGTAGGCTACTGGGAAGGTTGTGAAACCTGCTTTACTAAAAATGTGCTAAAACTCATCCTGCTTCTGTGCCTGAGATTGTAGGTGTGTCATGCTAAGTATTTTCTTTTGCCATTGGAGTAAATCAGTGAAACAGCTCCTCTTCACCTATACCCACCAAAGTGCTTGCAGGTGACAACGGTGATGGGGTGTTTAATCTGAGCTGGCCTGTGTATAGCTGAGTGATGAAAATGTGTTTGATTTGCACAGAAAGACTTTGTACACCAAACAAAGATTCATGGAAGCTAAGAAAAGAGTGTGAGAGGCTAAAGGACGTAGAAGAGATGGTGTTTCTGCCGTTCTGTGAAATGGCAAAACCTCGTTAGATACATTCACATGCTCTCTTCCCCTCCCTCATCTGTCCCGACAGACTGGCTGATCATCGTTGCTGCTCTTGTGGTGCTTGCATTGATCCTTGCAGTGTGCATTGCTGTTAACAGTCGCAGAAGGTAAGGCCACCCCTTTACATTTCCAAAACACACTGCCTTATTTTTTTCTTCCTTGAGAGTCTCCAAAGTTTTCTCAAAGAGCAGAGTAGCAAACCACAGGAAAGAGCATCCTCTGCAAAGCTCTGTGGCTCGTAGTGTGGGGGCCCAGGTCACCATGTCCTGCACAGGTGCCTTCACACTCACCTGGAACCACTCACATGAAGTCAGCACCTATAGGAACCTATAGGAACCATTGAGTCTTTCAAAGAGAAACTATCTGTGTGTAGATCACAGAAAATTAATTACATCCTCTCTATTAGTTATTAATGGGAACATCATGTTCACAGAGAGTGGAAGTTGTGAGATGAATACAGACAATAACAACCACAGGATGAGCCAGGAATAATCCTCCACCATTAAAGTGTTGTCTGTGTGTAGTGTGAAGGGCTGTCTTGGACCATCACCAGCGATTCTGTTAAAACCTGTTACTCCGTTTCTTCTGAACAGGTGCCAGTATCACAGCTGGCAGTCACAAGCATATAGGCTAGCACTGCTCTCAGAGCTCTCAGTAGCTTTATGTACTCCATTTTACAGATGAGGAAGCTGAGGATGAAAAGTAATGCAGTGATCTGTGCAAAGTTAGCAGGGAAATTGGAAGAACCCTAGCCTGAAGGATGGGCTATAATATTCTTACCTCTTTCTTTTCTCTGGGCCTGTTCTGAGGTTACTCCCCAGCTGTCTTCAACAGCTTTTTGCTACTTGAATGTTAAAACTGAGCTTTTTAATAGAGTAATTATTTGCTACTTGAATGTTGGATTTTAACTCCTTTTTTATCAGAATGACCATATAATATGTGGAGGTTTTTGTGCAGGAAGCAGTGAGCACATTTTTTCCTAGTCTGTTGGTTGCAGAGCACTCTGAGCTGCTCTTTAAAAGGCTGTGGAGCTCCGCAGCTCCTTGCTGGCGTCTTTTGGCATTTTATGGCTGCAGAGCAGGAAATCATTCCCAAGGGTGTGTGTAGCATTAGCAGAGTGAACCGAGCTACTTCAGATAAAATAACCCTCATCTATGAGTCAGTAGGCATGAGAAAAATGGTATTTCAGAAGCATAATAGTAAAATTGAACAGCCAGATCAGTCCTTCAGGAAAAAAATATGCTTCATTTAAGAAGAAAACACTTAAAAGTCCAACTTCACAGATGCATTGTCCCTCTTAGGCATGCTGGGCTCTGCATATTCAACTTACACAAGGCTGTTTGAGGACAAGTAGGATGTCCAGCACTGTGTAGCCAGAGTCATCTAAACAGTAAATCTGACAGCTGTGCAAGTAGTGCTTTTTTACTACGCTGAAGGATACCCAGCCCACAATACCCAGTGCATCAGCTTTGGACTGGTGACGCTTTAAAAGATTGTGTGTGTGTGTTTTAATTCAGAGCTACATATAAGGTTTATTGGGCAGCCCTGCAGTGAGTGTAACTTTAAAAGCACAGGACCTGTTTCCTACCTGAACATCCCAAGGAGCTCTGCTGCAGACAGCAGCAAGAGTAATTCTCTGTATTTCCTTACTGTTGGTTGGCTTCTAAGTTTGATATGCTAATATAAAGGAAAAAACAGTTGTCTTGTTTAATGAGGTGAGAGCTTGATCCAGATTTTCTGCTTGCTTAGGAATTTGTGCATTTTCAAAGCTGTGGTCCCAAGCCCGGATTTTGAAGGTGTCCTCATAGTGGGGCTATTTACAAAGTTCATAAATGTGGATAAATTCAAATGATAGAAAAAAAAATTCTAGCCTTCAGTAATGAATGTTATTGCTACATATAGTAACAGTAAATACAAATTACATAAGTGAGCTCCTGATAAATTTTATGCATATAATGGTGGATACTTTCAAAAATAAAATATGGAGTTTGGAGAAACTTTATGATTTGTATGGTGTAAGTCTGCACTGGCAGACACAAGTTTAATTACCAATCACCTTTTCCTAAATATTGACCTTCAGTTTTTTATTATTTTGTTAGATTCTATAATATTTTATTTTTATTTCTTTCTAGATGTGGGCAGAAGAAAAAGCTAGTGATTAACAATGGCAAAGGGGCAGTGGAGGACAGGAAGACAAGTGAATTAAATGGAGATATCAGCAAATCACAAGAAATGGTGCACTTGGTTCATAAAGAACAGTCAAATGACCGAACACAAGCATGTGATGAATTCCTGACTGTTAATGAAACACAAAATCATCACGAGTTGGACATGAAGACTGGAGTGTAATGGTACCACACTGCCAAGCAGATCAGGGCTGGGGAAACCAAAATCATGTGGAACTTGAACAGGAATTCACAGATGCACTGTGCTACTGATGTCTTTTGAACATAAGCATAAGGTCTATTTCTTTTTAATCATTTTGCAATGATACCTGAGTTTAAAAATTGACATGTGCTTTCTGAAATACACCCCCAAGAGCTGCATAATGCTTTCAGTTCCCAGTCCCTTCACAGAGGACTCTCACTGTGTCCTGGATGTTAGGAGGCATACAAGTTTACGTCATTATTCCTCAGATGGAAGGTCTTCACTGTGTGGAGCTAACGAAGTATCCAGTCACTCCATCTTACAGATATTTAAAGTATTAAACATGCCATGGTACAGAAGTAAGTGAGGAAAAATGTCAAGAGTAAAAAAATCAAATTTAAACCCAAAAGGCATCTTCTACAATGTATGCAACAGCAGAATCCTTCAGAAATGCCTTCCAGCCAGGAATAGCAGTGGGTACATTCAGAATCTGCCAGTATAAACAAAAAGTGACATTTTATAATTATGTGTGGCTTGGTCTGCAACGAGGGAAACCCAGAAGGATGAAATTTATTTATCTTTAAATATCTGTGGACATACAGCAAGTCTTCTCTGGAGGGTTAATAAAGGCATGAAAACATGACCTGAAACATAATAAACTTCTATTCTTTATTATCCTAGCAACCTGTACAATTATCCTTCGGTTTTTGAAGTGTTCATTGCTCTTCTCCCTGCCTCATTCATTGGTCCAAGTTTGTGCATGTTTTTAATGAGCCTGTTAGTTAAGATAATGAATAAAACAAAATGACTCCAGCTCTATCACATATGCACAAGTCAAGCAATTGAGATCACTAGGGAAGCTGACAGTATTTTACTCCTGAAAATAGGTCTCCATATTCTGCTCCATTTTACTAAGGAGATGCTGAGCCTATTAAATTTTTTCCCCCCATAACTATTATATTATATGAAATTTCTGATATTTTAAAAGCTGCTTTTCTATGATCTCCCTCATTTCCTCTGAATTCTATTTCATCTACATTTTTCCATCAGCTTTTTAAAAACACCAAAAAGAAATACTGCTTGCTTTTTGGTACCAGAAGTTCAATTTCTACAGAAAATATCAAAGCAAATGAAAGGAAACTCTTCCCAGCCATGTAATATAGTAGAGTAGCTGAGCTGCATTGTTACCTGCTTTTGTTACGTCCTTTTGTGTCTGTTGTGTAAAGTATTTGTGTTAAGCTATGATGCTGTGCATTATATTGCTATGAATTGTCAGGAAAAAAATATTTACTACCAGTGGTCTGTGCCATTCTTAAGAAAGCTTATTGTAATGGAGGGAGAATTGTAACTTCTAATTGGACTTCCCCCAGGAAATGAAGGGAAAAATGTTGGTCTCTGTCAGCAGTGGGATGTGGATGATCTGTGGCAGGGCTGTTCAGGAGTTCTGTTCGCTGACCATAGCCCCTGTCTTTGAAACTGTTCTGCTAAAGTATGCTATGTTGTGTTCTCCATCTGAAGCAGTTTGGAGGATGAATATTCAGCTGGCTAAATACTGACTTTAGCTAGCACTGATCTTTACTGGGACATAAAGCACAAGACTGTTGATTATATTTCTGAGTCACAGCCCTCCAGCAGTTTCCCATGTGCTTCATGGAAATGCTCAAGTGCCCTGGTATCTGCTGGCAGATCTCCTCAGGGCAATTTACACCTGGGCAAAAAGTCCCAAGACAAGGTGATGTTTTAAAATACACATAGGATGTTTCCTGACTTCATGCAGGTCAGATATTTCATTTGTGAACAGTGCATTGATTTTTGTTTAATGTTTTTAAGCACACTTTTTTATTTGTCATTAGAAATCAAAATGATCTACTGAAGGCTGTGTTTAAACTGCTGTTACGTACTCGTTCCACTAAGAATGGAGATCCAGAGAAATAATTAAAATCTTTAAATCCTAACTGAATATAGGTCTCAGTGAGAAGGACATATTTCACTGTCTTGGAGGCTAAACTTCTCTTTTAAAAAAACAAAAAATTGGTGGCACATTATTCATCTTCCTGTTCAGATGTTGGATGAAGAAATCCACAAACTTCTTTGTAATTTATCTTATAGTCAGTAGCTATAAAAGCACAGGCAACACTGGTTGGGTTCTTTGTATATTTTTAAATGAGAGATGCTCAAGAGGCAATGCCATTATTTTATATATGCTGATTCTTTTTAGATTATGTCCTGTGACTTATGTGTAATTGTTTCATTATAGTTTCAAAACTAGATGGCCATTTCATATGTATAATACAGTACATATTTTTATTAATCTTGCTTTTATTATAAGGGGTTGTTTGTTGTGTGTATGTATTTTTATATAGAGCACTTGATATATTTGCATATTTATTTAACAGATTAATCAGAATTAAAGAAAATGCCATCTCTAAATTGTAACTAGAAATAGTATTGCTAAAAACACATTGGACTTTAACATAAGCTTCCAAAATAAACGTGATTCCACATTGAGGATGAAATGTAAGTTCAGCTGTTAGTGGGAGAGAAGTCTTCAGCAGGATAGTCATGTTGAGTGCTGTGATCATTTTTTTCTGTTTGCAAATTCCGAGCCAGGGTGAGGCGAATGCTGTGTGACCTTGTCTGCTCTGCTGGCCTCCCATAGGCTCCACAGATGCCCTGGGAGTTAGTGATGAGCCCAGAAGCAGACAATAGCTACAACAACTTGGTTCAGTTTAAGATCAACCCAGTAAGACCTTGACAACCATTCCTGGCTCATTGGAGCAACAACATTTGAAGAGTGCAGCACCCAGCAAGATCCAGCCCTTCCTTCTGGGTGCTGACAGACAAATCAGCTGTGACTGACAAATCTCACTGTGTCTTGGTCTATCCTTGCTTGGTGACTAAGAAGAATGAGGATCTCTCCTAAAAATGCTAAGGAGCCTGCGATCAGCTTCTGTTACTCCTTTGTCTTGAAAAGTTTCAAATAAATGTGATCCAGACCAGTGGAATACTGTCTAGAGCAGCAAGCATATTTAAGAGAGTCTCTGTATGTTTTATGGGAATGTGATATTTTCATGAAGCAATGCAGGCTGATTGTTTTGTCTGTATTTTCTTGAAGTTCTGAAAAGGAATACTTGATTAAAGCAGAGAAAGGATGTGCAGCTGTCATGTCTACCTTTGTGGATGTGAAACCCTTTCCACAATACCAGTTCCAAAATTGTACTTTTGCAGTTTTTCACATGATAGGGATGTTTTCTGTGTGTCCCATGTCAACAACAACAGCCTCCGCACTAATTAGTTTGAAGAATTTTGCCTGCGGTATTTTTAGGAGACAATTGCCAAGTGTCTCTTTAGCACATATCATTCTGGTTAGGGCTGGTCCTAATTATTTTTTCTGTAGAGGAAGGAAATAAATCCTCTGACAACTGTGTTTTGCCTCTGCATACAAAGACACCAGGGTATTTTGTAAGTCAGCAGTTAATGGGTTTATTTTAAGCTATATTAGGCCATTAGACAATAATTATTTCTTAAGCTTTATTAAGCAGTTCAAGGGTCTAATGCCTCTGAGTCTTTGCAAGAGCTCTGGTTAGTAAAATACCAGCCCTTTTGGTAACCACAGGTTCTGACTCCTTCTTCTCTGTGGAGGGGAAAAGGACAAAAGGTGGCAGGACAAGGCTGTTCCTTGGGGTGCGGATCCAGCTGTGTGGGAGTGGGGGACAAAATTCCTGTTCCTTAAGGGTGGAAAAAATTGTGCAAAGGTGTTTTGGGCATGAATCTGGGGGATTCAAGACAGAGGGAGAGCACAATTTCTGGGAAAGTATGTAAAGGGAGAGTGAAATTTCTGTACCACAACTGGGAAAGTACCTTCAACACCCCCAGCACTCCGGCAGGCGAATGTTTCACAACTCTGAGCAGGAAAAAAGAGCCTTGTCCTGTGAACCTCCCCCACCTCCAAGTCATCCTCTACATCCACCCCCTCATTTGCAAACTGATTTTGAATTTTCCCCTGGTAGCTTATTTCTCACTGTTGCTATGCCCTGCTGCATGTTGCATCCCCCATGCTGGGGGCAAGCAGCTGTGGCAATGAGGAGAGGCAAATTTAGGCAAGATGAGTAACAGTGTGTTTTGTACAACACAGAGACTGCACTTTTTGTCTTCTCTTTCTCGCCCCTTCGGAGTAAGGTTAGTAAAGGCAAGATTTCAAAAACATTTCTGAGAGGGACTGAGTTGATTTTTATTTATGCCTTAACATATATTACACATGAGGTGAAAAATTACTACAGGGACTATACACGTGCTGAAAGCCCTAACACATGCCAGGAGTCAAGGATGCCTGGGAAAAAATGCCTGGGAAGTGGAGCTGTGGGAGCAGCCTTAGCAGATAAAAGCAGTGACTCTCTCCATCTCCCTTTTTCTCTCTCTGGTCTCTTTTCTATCCCACTCTGGTCAGAACCATATCCTTTCTCTATCATTATAAATGGTTCTTGGATATTTGCTGCTTTTGGGCATTATTTTCATCCAAGAAATCTATCAAAATGAATCCTCCCCGAGTCCCCTTACAGTGGGATGGGACAATTCTGCCTCCTGATTTATCTTCCTGTTTTGAAAGTGCGAGACTGATACAGATCTCCACATTGGTCAAATGAGCTGCTGCATAGGGGTTTTTTAAAGTTAAAGCTGCTGAAGAGAATCCACCATCAAAGCAACTCTCCTGACCTCAAGACAGTTGATTATTGTTAAAGTGCAGGTAAAGCAGGGGCAGTGAAAGTTTTACCTATGCTTTAAACACAACCTTTCAATTTTGGCTGGATGGTTCCAGCAACCAATAGGAAGGTTTTGTCTGAGTGACACCTTCAAGGAGTCTCAGACTTTTTATTAAAAAAAAATTTATTAAAAGGAATTTATTTATTCCTACTCTACAGGCAAAAAGGTTTTGGATGAAAAAGTGGGGGAATGAGACCACCTTTATATACATTTTCTGCCACAAAAAGGTGTGCATTGAACACGGATGTGAATGTCTTTAGTTTTTCTTTAAAAGAAAATTTTAAAAATTATGAAGTTTTGAATCAAAATAAGTCCACAAAAACTGTCAAAAAAGAAGATTACTTTTTTCTCAGAAACAGACATAGTTTCAGCTAGTTTTAATATTCCAGACAGAAGATGCAGCTATACAATTTTTTTTTTTTTTTTTTTTTTTTTTTTTTTTTTTTTTTTTTTTGCGGTTGGGGGAAGATTCTCCATGTCTAATACATAGCATAGCTTTCCCTTTGTACTAAAATGAAATTCTTAGAAGTAATTTATGGTCCCACTGGAAAAAAAGATGTGCAAATTTACAACAAAACAGGATTGTTCAAGTCTAAGATGTCATAAATTTTAAGCGCATTTATCAGAAAAACCTCCAGCATTTTCAGAAAATTAAGAAAGAGTCTCACTCAAACACCCACTTAACTTAGAATTTAGGTCAACAGCAGCTTTCTGCTGCTGCTGAAGCTGAGGCGCAGCTGAGATTAGGGGTACATAGGCTGGCAGTGGTAAATCAGCACACGGCTCATAGGCAGTGGAGACTCTGTATGTCCAGAAACTGTAAAGTCTGCTGTGTTTGTACTGAAGTCCTTGTAACTCTCAGAGCAACCTAGGGGAGAGGAGGATGCAATAAGGCATTTTACACTTCTCTGGAGGCTCTAAGTTTTGTACCTGTCACCTGAAAGCCTTGTCTTAGGCAGTTGTGGTAGGATGGAGTCAATTTTAACACCCATATTGGCAGTCTCATGCGGAAGTGCATAAATTGTTTTAATTGTTCAATTGGCTTTGGTACAGCTGAGTTTTAGCTTTAATTCTAAATTCACTTGTAGTCATGATGTGTATATCATCTAGCTTCTGGCAGGACAGAAGACCCCTTAAAAAAAGACCCCTTAAATCATTTTCAGTGACCACATTTTCCTTTGCATGAATTGAGAATCCACACTTCCATTTTTCTCATAAGAAACAGTAATAAAATGTTCTGCCCCATGATGGGAGTTAAATTCTGAGTTTATATTTAATCTAAGTACTTTTTTTTTTAAATGCAAGCATCCTGTTCAGGGCTACTGCTGCAGATTGCTAGCAACACCTTACCAGAGACAGTTTCCTGCAGCTGAGTTTATGACAGCTGAGCCCCATACATGAGACACAGTGATCTCAGCTGACAACAGCTCACCAAGGGAGAGAAGACTGCTCCTGCACATCCTGTGGACTAGAGCCATCAGTGATACAAACCTCAGAGCAAATGCTGGGCTCCTTTTACTTTTTGGATCCACAAATTATTCTCTGTTTTGGCTTTGTTCAAGCATTGCCTGTCTATCTGTAACCTTGTGTGCAAGTACATGGAGTTTGTCTTCCTGTAAAACTGTTCACAATCATCTCCTCAGTTCAGCATGTTTTGTTTTCCAGCAGTAGGTCTTCAGATTCACTAGCTTTACAGTTCTTAGGTATTTCCTGCAGTTCTTTAGTGGTTTATTTTCTAGTTAATCTTTCTTTCATTAATCAAGTGTAAGTCTGAAATGAAGTCAGGATAGGGATACTTGTTTGTTCAGCCAGTGATTTAAAAACAAACTTACCCTTTGTTCAAGAAGGTTTACTTCCCCCATCTGCCCATGAAGAGGACAGGTACAAAGCCTGCCCATTGTTTACTGGCTGGTCAAAAATGAGAGAAGCCTGGCTCAGAAACAAAGCTGAAATGATCCAGTCAATTTAGATAACACCAGTAACCTGGGTGAAATAGTGGAATAAATTTTGAGTGCATTTCCTTGCTTGGTCCCTCTTGTCCCTTCACTGGGAGTCAGCTGCCTTTTCTCCCTTGCAGATCTGCACAGCAGCATTTCTCAAGTGGTGTCCAGGGATCACAGGAGAGTGATCCATGCAGCCTCTTCAGGCACCCCAGTAAGAAAACAGCCAAATGGGAGATTGATCTGTTTTACAAATGACTACATGAAAAGCAAACATTTTTAGTTCAGTCACGAACGAAAATGAAGAGCGCGACACTGTGTAGAACAGACCCTATGTCACCTTCTAAATGCCCATCCCTGCACTTCAGAAGCCCTACCAGAGTGTGAAGCCTTGCTCCTCCAGACCCTATTCTTGTAGTTTTGGTGGGCAACAGCCACTTTTGTCATTTATCTGTGTACACAGACACATCTTGTTTATCACCACAGAAAGTGCCTGCCCCAACCACCACGACCACAAGCCCTTATCTTGCATGCAATCTGTTTTCCTCCCTGCCTCCACTGCACGCTGCACAAGTGAGACAGCAGGCAGTCACCTGCCTGGCCTGGGAAGCTGCTTCAGCTTTGGGTGCCTGCACAGGCTCTGCACATCTTTGGGAGCAAAATGGCTCCAAACCCTGCTGGGGTGTTTGTACATGATTGCAATGCAAGTGATTGCTGCAAATAACTCCTTGAAGCCCAACTGAGCTTAATTGTTAATGCTGTTTTCCTCCTAAAGCACTGTACATTGGGGCCACCTGTTTCTTTCATAACCTTGTCCTGTTCACCTGTACTGTCTAATACAAAGGAGAAGATTGTTTCTGATCTAACAACTCCAAAGTATAATCTCAGTTGTTCTTTCATGCCTTAGAGAAGATACAGAAATATCTCTTAGTATGGGTCCATGATTCATAACTCACTGGCTTTTATATCCCCTTTTAGCAGATCCTTTCCTGTAGAGAGGAACATATTCCAGACACACACTCCTGAAATAATCTTTTTCTCTAAGGCTATGAACATGGAGAAGAGGGGTACAAAGAATTTGCAAGGGCTTAGAGAATCAGCCGTTGGGGTGTGTATTTTCAGAAAGGTCAGCTTCATGTAATTGTAGTACTGGTTCCTGCATGGGTTGGTTATTTTAAGTCATTTTGCAGAAACATTGCTTCAAAAAAAGCAACGTACACAGGTTGGCATCAAGCCTTTAATTTTAAACTTTTATTCTGATGTGTAACAGAAGAACAGACAGATTCCTTTTATGGAAGGAATTTGAAGGTACAGAGTGCACATGAAGTATGTGAGTGATGGGCATCCTGGAAAAACCTGAGCAAGGAATTTTACATTAGCAGAATGCATTTATTACCAACACTTGTTGATGAGGCCAGATGAAGACATTATTGCTCTGGTATCAAAATGGCAGCAGATAGATTTACTTTTTCAGTAAACCAGATTTACTTTTTGCCCAAAGATTCTCCTAGCACCACATCAGGACTTAGTTCGTTACTGACTCAGAGGACAGACTGCCAGCTGAGACACTGCCAAAGCCACTTCCTGCCATGCCTGGATTTCTTTGGAAATTTCTCAAGTGGATGATTAAGAAGAAATAAGGGCTGTGCACACTGTTAGTCCTCAGAGCCGAGGTTTCGGTTGTGCCTTTATCACACACCGGTAGCTGTGCTATTTCCGTAGCCCCTGCTATTCCAAGCATGCATAAATGTTGGAGCTTTCTCTCCATACTTGGCAACTGCCACTCCACAGGGCCACGGTTCACTCCATGAGATCTCTTAATTTATGTGTTAAATACTGTCGATTTCTTTATAAAGAACTCCAGAAGTTCCGCTTCAGGCTTTGTTTATTATTTTTTTTAGAAAGGCTATGAATAAAAGATTTATTTTTTAGCAGCCAGGGGAGGGAAGTAGGTTTCTAAAGCAACTGCAGCCATTGATTTGTGTCCTCCTACTCTTCTAACGTCTTTTCACTTCTCTAGGCTTCATTGCCAAGAACTGAAGTTTGTGAATCCTGGCCTTTGTGGAAAATGAGCTCATTTGCAGCCAGCATCCTGGAATATTTAGAGGATAAAGCGAGGGGTGAGATCTGTTACTTTCTGGCAAAGTCAGGTCCATCTTCTACCCTGCAAGTAGTTCTCAGAACAGGCAGCCTCTCTCATCAGACTGCTTTATCTAAACTCCTACACAAAGCATTCCCATATTGAGCCCAGGCTGAAATGAAAACTCACAGATGTAAACCGTGAAAATTATGAATCAACATTTATTGATGATATGTACATAAGAGGTACAACACTTAGTGAAATATTATATTCATGACTATTTCCAGTATAGAAAGAACGTCTAGTTTGTTTTATACATGAAAGTTACAGAAATCAGTTCACTCTGTAAGAAAGCATTAAAAGCAAATGAGTAACAATCCTTGTAAAGAGGAAAGGATCTGAACTACAAAAATAGAATCAGTCTACAGGGCATTCCAACTACAAAATACAAGAACAGAGCCTAGGGTTGGGAGAAATTTTACCATCTGCATTTATTAATTTCTAAACAAACTGTGCTATAGATACTGTACAGTACGTAATTTCAAAATCTCAGGAACTTTCTGAGTGCAAAGAGCAAACTTATCCCTCTTCGTTTTAATCCTTTTTACAATAGAACATCTCAAAACATTCCAGTTCATGCCTGGTCACCTTAAAGAAGGGGCAAGGGATGATGAGCAGGCAGCAGAGTACTCCAGTTTGCAATTCATCCTGAGGCATCATAATGGGACTCACCAAGCAGGATAGTTTCTGTGCTTTGGGGCCTAATTTTTATTTCTTTCTGCCTAGAGGGGATGATTATATTTATAAGATCCAGGTCCAGAGTATCTACGAATGAATCAGCTTCCTGTTGCTGCCAGGTTCTATTTTCTCATAGATCTGAACTGTAGCTCTGATTTCAGAAGATTTTTGCCACTGACTATATAGTTGATCTTTTTCTATGACTAGACATACTTTTGTAAATAACAGGCCTGTACAACAACTATAGTAGCTTTAGAAGAATTTAGTTTGGCATTTATTTTCCAATAAATGCTAATATCCCTTTTTAACAATGAAAGAAACAGTGCCCCTTTGCCCACAAGCATTCATCTTTCTCAGAGACTGTTCCTGCTAGGGGAATGAAGCAGAGGTTCCTACTTGGACTCCTCAGGCACTCTGGAGAGAACTGGCAGCCCCTTGTTGCCTGCAGGCTTGCCCAGTCACAGTAGGGATTGCCCTGCTTTCCTGGCATCTGTGGTCAAGGAGTAACTGGAAGTGACTCAGAGGGATCCTGTGATGCCGTGAGTGACTAAGGGCTGAATGATGCACAGAGCCAAAAGCAGCCCGGGCATCCAACAGGAATGCAGTTAGATGGACTTCCCCTCATTCACTGTGCCAATTTAAATGGTGACTTACTAAGATTCTGGTCATAAAAAGTCCAAACATTTGAAGCAAACAAGAAGAAAATAAAACAGAAACTTATCATTCCAGGTGAACATTAATTCTTTATGTCATAACAAGTGTATTCACCAGGCAGCAAATCTATGCTAGGATCACTTTCACTCACTGCCAGGGAACTACACACATGCAGCTTCTAACACACTGGTTAGGTCTTGAAAACTAAAATTAACATATTTACAATGAGCTGGCTGCACACATGATTCTGAATGTTATTAAAACTGGGTACTCCATAAGAGACAGATAAAGTGGTTACTAAGCAGTGGAATCTAATCAGTTGAATGGTCAAAAAGAAACAAACCCAGATACAAATGAAAAACAGAAAGTCGAACAACATTTTAAAACACAGTCTAATTTTCTACTATGGCTCAACACACAGAAACTAATTAAATTAATTTAAAGCACAGCTACACATACTGTATACACCATTTCACTGAAATTACGTGTTGATAGCTACATTATCTACACTAAGTGCAGAGAGGCACTGGACATCATGCTTCAACAAAATGTCAAAACTGGTATCAATAAGGTTTTACAGCTATTAGTAACTCAGCACTATTCTACCTGCAATTCCTATTAAGTTAATACCTGTTACATCTGATTTAAAATACAATATAGATCAAAATACAAGGGTATATCAACACACTTCCTACATATATATCTACTAGAAACTTAGGCTCCAAAACCTCAGCAGAATAACATGGCCCCACAGATTTCTGAATAGCTGAAGAGATACCCAGTATCAGTCACACTGGGACAGCCGTCCTTCCTATTCAATGTTTTCTTTGTTTTGAATTACAGTCAAAGAGCTAGCAGGCCATAGAGGATTTTTTTTTGTTATATAGTTGTTATGAATATTTGTATTATTTTATTTTTAGTCCTCTAGAAACATTTGTTCATTAATTAAGTTGAAATTATTATAGCCACAACCTTAATGCCAACAGGTATTTGCCTAATGGGAAGAAATTACCAAAATGAGAAGTAACTGTCATTTGGGTTGAAAAATATAATGGTTATTCTCTTAAAAATACTTAAGAAAACAGGAGGTATTTGTATGGATGCTACCCACTTACATTGGTCCCATGGTGGTTCTGTTGGTCCTTTTTCAAGAAGGCAAAATTAGGTGGCAAAATCCTGAACTTTTTCCACAGGCTGAACTCACACACACTGTATTATAGCAAGATGGATGGGGTCTGACAACTTATTTTTTTGCCTACCCAGGTCTATTTTCTATAAACTGCATTCTGAGCCAGTCAGTTATACATTAACAGGTCCTAAGGAAGAACTGCAGGATTTGGCAAAGGTAATATCAGGAAAAATTATAAAAGTGAGGGACGATTGCCCAAGACAGTCAATCTAGAAGATTGCTCAGATTGTTATAGTATTGTTCCATGATGAACTGCAGCATTTAAGGACATCTTGAAATTCCTATTTGCTTCTTGCATTTTGTGCTTTGCCTATAATTCATCACCAAACATAACACAAAAATATTTCATTGATCCTAAATGTCATAAGAAAACTGATTTTGTTCTAAGATCACCTTTAAAGGTTATTCCCCTACCTAACATGATCCCATAGAAAACATTATAAGAAAATATTTGTGTGTCTGTAAATTACAGATACTAGGTAATTTTATTCAGTCTACACTGTAGTTTCTAGAGAACAAGTACAAACCCCTAAAACCAGTATTATTCTTAACTAAATCAGTGTTGAGCACACAATATTTAACACTATAAATACATATTCAGCTTTTTCTGATGCATTCTACAAGCAAGAGTTCATACCAGATCATAGGAAATAAGATATATTTAAGAAAGGAGCGGGCTATATTGGATGGAAGTGTATGCAGCTGTCTTTAAGTAGGAAGGACAATCTGTAATACACAAGAACTCACAAGTCCATGAAAAACGCCAACATGGAAATGCTATAATCTACAATACTGACTGCAAAATCAATATGCAAGCACAATTTGCTTACAGTCTTTGAAAAACTGTAGAAAAAATGAATGGAAAAGAATGACACAAAAATTCCAGCAGACTACACTATTTATGTACAAAGCAATATACAGGTATGAGACAATCCAGACTGTGTGATGCTGTCTGACAGCTTCCCTTTGTGCAATGGTGTGTGCCACAGAGCATCATTAAAAACAGTGGCAGGACTCCTGAATGTTGAGTAGAAGACTAGAAGGACTGGATGCTCTAGCATTGATCAGCATTGGCTCCGCAGCAGGATGGAGTTAGAAATGAAAGATCAAAGGTTGGGTTAAGTGAGAAACCTCACAAGTCTTCTTGTCTCCCCAAAACTTGCATTAGGCTGTTGGTTATTTCCACCCTGGACTAGTAGAGACCTACTCAGCGGCTCAGTCATGTGCTCTAGGCTTTTCCAATATTTGTAACCTGGCTTTTTTGTAAGACTCATAGTTGCAACTGCATAACCACTTTATCTGTTACATTTATATCAACTGTTAGGGGGAAGTCACTGGGTTTCCCCTAAACAGGAGAAGTTGTCTCTGGGATGGTGGGCACCTGTGAGGGACAGTTCCTTGGAACCTTGTGCCAGGGAGGCCACTCAAAAGAGAAGTAAAAGAATTACCAGGACCTGGACATCAGCAGCGGTTTGACTCATTCCTAGCAGCAGATTTCCATTGAACATAAAGTATGACCAGGAGGAAGAACTGAGGAGGCACCCACTGTAGAGCCTGTAGCAGGCACTGCTGCTGGGGGCTTCTCCAGGAATCCTGCCTCAGGTCTGCGCATCGTCTGGGGGGAGACACAGCCTTGGTGCCCATGGGGGAAGAAAGACTGATGACTTTGGAAGGAAAATGCACCAAATACATAATTTCAGGAAAATCATGAGCAAGAATAAAACATTGTCAAAAACAGCATGGCAAAGCTGAACAATTCATTTACAGCCTGACTGTCTTCTTTGACACTTCACTACTGTAAATCCTTAGTTCTTTTTACTACTTGAAACTACATTCTCTATACCATTCTTTAGACAAAGGAAACTGGGCAAATCTTTTCCTTTCAAAGTCACCAATATTATTGGAGAGAAGAAAATAAGTCATCTTTCCAAGAATCCTTTCTGCTGGGAACAGGAGCTTCTACATAATCTTATATGGTGAATTATAGCTGAGGTGAACTGTCCCAATGGACTATACACCTATCATAATGACTAATATGAAAAATATCTTAGTTGTGGCCTTAAAAGTCACAGTAATAAAATCAAGATAGTCTTCAGGCTCATAACAGAACAATATTACAGTACATTTTTATAAAGTGCTCTTATTTATCCTTCTGTAAATTAATTCAAATGCAGCAATAAAAAGAGCTGAATGGAAATTAGAAAGATGAGAAACAGTTATACCTTTATGTCTCCACAAAAGGATTCTTCTGAGCTTGGTACTAAAGCTCAGAGCCTTTTTAAAGATAAAAAGAGAAGTGAATGTTAGAGGGGAGGTTTAATATTGCCTATAGTTATGGGGATTTGTGCGACTGTTCCTGTGTTGCTACAACAAGGCTGCAATAACACAAGTGAAGGCAAGGAAGCAAAGAAAATCCAGGCAAGTCACCAGAATAAATTTGTTCACATGCTGATGCCTCAGCTTCTCAGATGAACAGTCTGCTCTTCTGCGTGTCTGCTGCTGGAAAACTAGCGACCCTGGGAGTGATGGAAAACAAATTAGAAATCGATATTACTCCTACTTTAATAAGTGGCATAAAGTCTGGAATTTCATGTGCTTTGAGAAAGAAATGGGGATCAGCTATATCTCAGAAAAAAACATGGGAAAAATCTGTAATGAGAATGATCCTTATTTTTGTGTTGAGTTTAAATTCAGTGCTGGACTTGTAGCACTGAAACAATTAGGTATAAAATAAGTATCTTGGGACAAATCTTTTGGGTGTGAGAATCAACTTCATTATAAATAGCAGACAAAGACTATTCCCTAGGATGGGATTGTGAAATGTCTTACAACTTAACAAAGACACGAAGGGACTTGACATTTCCTGGAACATTGTGACTCCCACAGATTTCAGTGGGGCTTTCACGTAGTCAAAGCATTGCAGCCACAGCTTTTACTACTGCAAACAGTTTTTCAAAGACATAATGAGTTTCTCACCAATTCAAATGGAAAGAGCACATCTTGTAATAGGGACCAAGTGGCTTTTGCCCTACCTATTTGAAGAATCTTTGTGTATTAGACCCACACACATTTCTTAAAAGACTGGTGCAGACATTGTTTTCCAAGGGAAGCAATGAAAAAGAAGTCAAGTGGCAAAGTGCTCCACCTCTCCTGCAGTTCTAACATACAGCATGCTTTACTTTCAATGAACAGATACTATGAGAATACTGACCCAGCTTCAGCAGCAAACGCATGAAGCGAATGTGTAAGCATGTATGTCACTTAGCATGCAATGAACTGAGTCTTTGCCTCGTCTAGACTCTTCCATGTGCCAGTGTGCTGCCATCAATCCAAAGGCCAAAGGATATCACAGTTGCACAGACAAAGGTGGGGGGAACTGGCAAGAGCAGCAAATGCAGAAAACAATGTTAATATGAACTACACAGAAACCAAATGACTTTTCACTGAGCTTTTTCTTTAACTTTACCAACCCAGCACTGTGAGAAGATACAAAACATTTGCCAGATGCAAATTAATGCATTGAGACGCCTAGTGAAAGTAAAAGGAGGCTGGCCAGTAACCAGCACTGCCTGCTGAAACGTGAACCTTGGAATAGCTGAAGTGGACGGTCCCTGGGTTATTTTCTGTTTATTTAGTTAAGTAGCAACCCAGCCTCGTGGAATGAGCAAATTGAGAAATGAAAGCCAAGAGTGAGTTACATTTTCCCACATAAATGGAAAGCTTTTTGATGATTTAATACAGTGCTGCACTGGAGTAACACTACATTAAATATTCAGTCAGGCTACAAGCAGAGGAATATATGAAACCCAACATTTCTCCTTCTCCCACATCCACATTTAAATAGAGAAATACCGTCATAATTATATTTTGAAAAATCCCTGAGTTACTCTATCTACAGAATTACCACTTTAAAATCACAGTCTGCTATTCTCATCCTATCAAAAGATCCAAATTTATCCTCCCGTTTGTGGGTGGGGTTTCTCTAGCAGTGCATTCCTTCCTTCCCTAGTCTCCATCCAAAGAAGCACTCTTCAAAGGGCATTACATCCCAAGTGGATAACTGTAAGCATATTCTAAGTGTTTCTCAATATGTAATTTTGTGGAGCTGCCTAGTCACATGTTGCTGACATTCCTGTTTGTTTCCAACTCCTAAACAGTTTCAAGTGACAGCTAAAAGTATATGGACCAGTTTTCTAAAGCTACTTTCAATGCAAGCAATCAATGTGACTGCTCCTAAGAAACTGCTGTGGTGAAAAGGACAAAAAATCTTCTATTAATGGGTGAGCTGTGCCATGAAACAGCGCAAGAATTCTGGATATAAATCAGGGTAAATGTTGTGTGTTCATTCTTGGACATAACTACCACTCGAGTGACGGCAAATTTCAGCAGACTCAGAGTAAGGAACATTTTACAGTACCTATACACCATCCCAGGTACATTTCTGGCCCATAACCCAGTGAATGCTACTTGGGAAGCAATAGCTAGACAGAGGTTAACTTTGGACATGCCAATAGCAATGCCTGAAGAAAAGAGAATACAACCTGCCTGCCACTTCTCTGAATAATCTACAATTCCATCCTTCACAAAAAAAAAAAAAAAAAAAAAAATTAAATTTTCAAGATCTGTCAGGAGGCCTTTGGGAAAGGCCTCCCCCTCTAATACATGTTAGAGGCCTACAGAATTCACAGTGGTTCAATATTGGTTAAATTATATAGGCCATTTTGCTTACGATTTGCTTGGCCATGGCATTCAAGTGATGACAAAAATACAGTGGTAAGAAAAATATTCCAAGATAAATGCTTAAATGAGGGCTGCTCTGACAATGGACTTGATCTTGCACATCATTAATCATGCAAGTAGCCTTGGCTGGCTTAGGTCCGTGTGCAGTTTCAGAGATATTTACATGAATGCAAATGAACAAAAGCAGATTATATTTTTACTTTAATAGCTTCTACAGAGCCAAATAACACTCTACAGTTAAACACATTATTCCCCTTTAAACCCATGACAGGTCTGAGCATAGACACTGAATGGCCTCCTTCCATAAATGTTTGAACTCTGTTTCTTGCCATTTTCAAGTTCACCATATGCTCATATTATGATTCATTCTGAAAACTTCTGAGACCTCCCCCCCAAAATTGCACAAAGCTTGTTCTGTGAGAAAAACCTTCCAAGTCCACGTGGCTCAGCTTTGCTATGGAACATTGCTAACAGTATAATGGTATTCACCAGTATCTTAAAATTGCTAAGTATTAACAAGCACCGTTAAAAAAATTTCACAAGGTGTTTATTCTCACTGCAATTTCTTCTGACAGGTTGAGTCAGATATAGTACGTTGATCAAACAATGTCTCATTAATTCAGATGCCACGTGCTCAAAGAAATATTTCTCTGACATGAGAGAATTATATACTTATTACTCTGCAAGAGACAGAGATGTAATTCAACATACTGGCCTAAATCCTGAAATTCTGGTTTCATTTTCATTCAGTCCTAACCCTGGACAAATTCTCTTAACTTTATATGGAATTTGGTTTAGCAATGAATTCAGGATTTAGCCACTCTCTGAAACATGACATACTTGAAAGATGGCTTTCACTTCATAGCAAATGCTACTGATGATCATATTAAAAAATTCTGTAAGAGTAGTGGATTCAGAACTTGTCTGCAGGTCATTATCAAGTACCCAATCATGACATCCATAATCAATCTTAGTTGTACCTTACTTGAGTATCTCATCCATGGGAGAAATCCCTCTGACATCAGTGGAGCAGGGTGAATAGTAAAGTACAACCTACTTTGATTAAAAATAGTACAACCGAGTCCATGGTTTTCTGTATTTTGCATGTCAGCCATAGATTTTAGTGAAGGAACTACTACCCCTGTAATTATACTGCCTTGTATTGTATGATGCATTGTGGCCACAAAGCAGCACAGCCCCAGCATAAAGACTGCACCTACCCTGGGACATCTGGTAAAAACTCACCACATGCACATACAAATTGAAGGTCTTCTCTTGATGCTAAGTTTTAGTTGTACTGATCTAACAAAATGTCTGGGACAATTTATTGGCTTCTATGCATTAATCCTGCCCCCGGATCTAAGCTCAGTTTGAAGTACAACTAGGCACAGAAATACAGTGCTTGTTATTCTCAAAACAAATGGAAATCTTTACGGATGTTTTCAGAAGGTATTTTAGCCATACAGTGATAAACAGATCAGGTATGCCACAAGAGTCACCAAAACATTTGAAGGCTTACGTGGTGTTATACTTCTCTTGTATCTGTGACCCTGAGTCCCTGTAGTGAACTGTACTGGCACTTTGATCTTCCCATTTTGCAGCATTTACATTCTCTGTGTCTTGAATGAAAGGGGAAGTGGGTGAGAGCACATTGCACTGCATGGAGCATTCTCCAGGTGCACCATCCAAACAGTAACACAAGGGAGACAGATGGCTATGGATCATTGCTTGGCAAAGACACTACAATGACTTGATGAGATCTTTGCTAAGTTTCAGTTACAAAATTAAGCAGAAACTGTAGATGTTATATATGAAAAAAAAAAAAAAAAAAAAAAGAGATATCTTCTTAATCATGGTATCTTCTGCCACAAGATAGCTTCAGGACTTATTAAGGATGCAGCTAGGAATCTCTTCACTTAGTTTTCCCGTTTCCAAGGCTCTTCTTCAACAACATTGAAGTCTGCAGATTTGCCATTGGTTGCCAGCGTTACCTGCAAGTAATTATCATCAACAAGCAACTTAAAGGCCAAGGCACTTTGACAAGAAAAGTAGTGAGTTTTATATGGAAGATTATGATATTTACAGGAATTACATACACTGTCAATTATTATATAAGTAAAATGTATTTATTCAGAATTCACAACACTCTCAAATAGTGAGACTCCTGTTCATTTATTTATTATAATGACTAGAAAACATCAGTAGTAGAAAAATGTTCCACATTTTCTTAACCTTCACTGCAGTTTTGGGTTTTTTTTTTTAATAAATATGTCAGATTCTACCCCTTTCTGTCTCTTGTAGATTTCTCTGGATTATGTCAAAACCAGAATTTTTTTAATGTAAAAAATAGTATTTTTTCAGTGGAATTCCTTTGCAAAGCTGCATATCTGATGCAACAAGAAAAATATGCAAGGCCAGAATAATCACAGATGTGTATCTATACAAACTCACCTACAATTACACCACCTTTAAAGAAATTGAAGAAAAGACATGTTGTGAAAGTATTGTTCATCATACCACTATAACAATGTAGTGAATGATTTTGACTACAGTCCAATTAAAAATTCATAGTAACGCTAAACTGGTCTCACATGATGCACAGCAAACCTCACTCTTTCCTGTAAAGATATATGCTGGAATTTTTAGGTTTTAAGTATGGTAAAAGACCTATAGAGATCTACCAACTCACTGAACACTGGACAATATGTTCCATTCCAGAGACCAGTATAAATGAACCTGTGTTTCAAGAAAGAATCTCCAGCCAAATGACTTTAAAAAATCAAAAATCAAAAAGGTAAAATGTAAATTTAACTTTACAAAAGTGATGTAGATCTTGATAAAGTGAGAGAATTTTTCATTTAATTCTAAATGGATGCTTACTTTTTCCTAACTTACCTTGTAAGTTAACATCTTCAGCTTCAAATGAAAACTTAAAGACAGAGCTGAAATTTCCCATGCTGGATAAACAGGATGCATGGAAGCATTGGGACATGGAAACATGACAAAATGCACTGATTTTTGAAACAAAGTCAAGCTTTTTCTTAGATAATTGGAAGGGGAAAACATGCAAGTACAGGAATGAACAGCTTACTCAGAAATGAAGATCACACAGAGTCACGTGAGATATGATAATAAAAAAATACAAAAATATCATGCAATAATAACACTCTAACCCCATACAAAGGTAAGCTACTTATTAATTATGTACATTGACCATGCAAAATTATAAACGACTGGTGTTATACATGGAATATAGTACAGAAAGTAAATAGAAAGGGCATGCTAGTAGATTAGCTTTTCCATATCCTGACCAGAGTTGCAGTAAGCTTTTCAACCCACCAGTGCATTGGAGAGAATGAAGAGATGACTTTTCAAATTTAGCAGCTGGCTGTTTCAAAGCCCCAGATCCTACTCTCTGTTGCCTTTGCAAGTCTAACACTTGGGAGTTGTAGACCACTTCAACATGATCCAAACACTTTGCAAGTGCCAGCATATATTCATAGCTCATCAATTAGGTCACAACAACACATCCTTTTGGCAGCTTGCAGACAGACAAGAGAAGTGACCTGCTCAAAGTCAGTCTTGTGCTCAATCCAGTAAAGCCTGGCTCTTTTCATGAGTTTAAAAGTGCAAACTGAGACTGTAAGCAGAGCAAATCGAAAACAATTAAAAAGAACAAACATTTCTCGGTCAAAAAATCACTGGTCTCAAATTTGAATTAAAGGGTGTGCTTCGGATGACACACAGCACCATTAGTCCATGGTTTTGAGGCAAGCTATTGCCTCAGTTGAGGAAAATGATATGAGAAACTGAAGGAGAAAAGAAAGTGCAACAAGTATTGATTTAATTAACAGGCTACTACTTTGTTACTTGGATTTCTCTGCAAATCTGAGAAACTGGGAGCAGATAGAAGTATCAGTATTCAGTTCTGAAAAACATAATCTTAAACCCAGCATTGTCTATTTAACTTAAAAACAGTTTTCAAAAAGTTCCAAAAGCAGTTATCCAAAAAGTGTGTGTGTGCACATGCTCTTTATATTTCTTTCCAGTGAGTTTCTTCTTTCTTCAAATTTTAATCTCTTTTATCCTTGCCTTTTTTGACAAATATAAATTAATTACAATTTTCAATTTTGTGTAAGCATGTATTCTCTTTCCATTTCAGGTCTTATTTTTTAAATTTTCCAAATGGAGAAAGAGTGGGTCTGAAGAGAAAAGGGAGAGTCATGTCAGAAAAAACGTATGATTTTAAAAAAAATCACTTCATCGAAACCTTGAAAAATAAAAAAAAAAATTAAAGATACGATGAATGCTGTTTGGTTTTTTCCCTGAATTCAATATTATTTTTTCCCCATAAAATTCAGGTTTGGCCTGCATTTTCAGGAAGTAAGCATTAGGAAAAAAATAATTCTAAAGAACATTTCCAGCCAGGCTAGAGACAAGTGAAAATGACAGTATAAGATTATATTTCCCATATATATGGTGATCTGCTAATGAACTTAGTGCAGTCATTCACAGCTAGGTACTGGCTCAGTTGCGGCAGCTGGAAGATACAAGAGAATCTATTTGGATAAATGGCTAAGGTAGGCTGATTGGCAAACCCACTGTCTCAAAGACAGCGTTCAGCATCAGACTGGAGCATTAATACATGCAAAAAAAAAACAAAGTGAAAAGAGAAAAAAAGACAATGAAATTAGAAGTTCCTCCTTGTTTTACTTTCTTTTCTCCCCCTCTTCAAAACCTCTCTTGGTTTTTAAACAGCTCCATCCCAGTGGTGGGTTCTTAGTGAACTTTTAACCACTAACCTCCCCAGCTGGTGGGGTTGCTCAAGCTCACTTCACTCTGATCAAGACATCATTATTAGTATTAATAATGCATCTTAGTTACAGCAAGTATTACAGAGGGGAGAGAGTGTTTGTGCCTTAGTGCCTCGGGAAGGAAGAAGAGAAGCAGAAGCTGCTGTGTGAGTGCAGGAGCATTCTCATGCTAAAGCGCATTCAACATGTCGACCTCTGAACAGCATATCATGAAGGCAGTCAGCAAGTGACAACACCTGCATCTGAATTGCAGCCATCCTTCATTTGGGTTGGCAATTAAGTTCTCTGTTGCCATAGAAAATTAAGTAAATGTCCATAGAAGGTGATGCCATATTCTCTGTGTCTTGGCATATTCCATAAGACGCTGCATCTTGCCTTTTGATATGTAAACAAAGTAAATGATTTTTTCCCATCAAATGACAAGTTTTAAGAAGAGTGCAAAAAACCATCTTTTGAACTGCTCAAACACATTCAAAATGTCTGGGGTTCATGGACCTTGTTGTCACATTGTTATTTGCAGAACGATTTGAAAAATACATGCAGGTTAAAAAATAAGATAAAATAAAGCATGCAGTGCTATATACATGTCTCAATATCCATAAATGTGAAAGGTACCTTGCACTCATCTACCATGACTGAGTTGTGAGCTGCAAAAACACATTGGTTTGAGTTGTTTTCCCTATGATTTTTCATGTCGTCATAGATTGACTGAGTCTTGGTCATTTCAATATCTTCATGCCCTTTATGATGGGAATCAATGGTGTCGAGTTCTGCCTTGGAAAGGTGGTAGACGATGCCAGCACCAAAAGAATCCCCCACTACATTGACTGAAGTTCTCATCCGGTCCCTACAAAAGAAGGAAAAGACAAAGGCTGAATGGCATGAGAGGAAGAAAAAGTAGGGCATGGCAGCCCTGTTTATGGTACAGTTACTGCATTTGTTTTGGGAAGCTTAAGGTATCTTTTGAACTGAGAGATGGGAGGAGATTTCAAGGGAAAAGGGAGAAGTCTGCTTTCCCAAGGGACTTGTTCAGACAGGGAGGATGTTCAAACTCCCATGCCTGAGCTGCTTATTCTCATGGAGTTCGGCAAAGAATGTATGCTAGATCACATCCAAACTGCAGAGCTGTGCTTTACTGAGATCCCCCATGCCTGCTTCTGGAGCTGGAGGTTTCTATATCAGGGTGCCAGGCTCACACCCCTGCCCTTTGTTTAATCTGAATTTATCAGAGCACTGAACTTAATGCAGCCAGAGAAAAGGATTTTGGTTCTGATGAGCTGTTCTCATTGCTAGTTTGAATTAACAAAGGCCTCTCCCTTTAGTCTTAGTGAGCAAACTATGGGGAACAAAAATGCCTGAAATATCTCCATAATGCTTAGGCTACTGAAGCTCCTCTCCTGGCACCATCTTTACAGATGGCCATCTGTTGGTGTGGCAGCATGCCCACTCACACTACGTGTGCCAGAGCTTGGCATATGAGCAACCCAAATATAGGTCATGGCCTACAAAATTATGAGCCTGTGACAGCATTTCACTAACGAGTGTCCCTTGTTGTAGGAGGGTGCCAACAGAGGCTAACCTGCTTCATTACAAATAAATATGTTTGTTGGCACTTTCTGGACAGGATGCCATTAAACAGACATACCACCTTTCTCCTGTCTTTTCTTTAGTGTGGCTCTATCTGACAACAGTGAAGTCACAGTTGTGGATTTTCCCTGACTTCAGAATACTGCCCCAAACCTGACCAAAAGTCTGCAAAAATGGGATCTGGCTCCTGCTATCTTCCCTGCTGCAGCACACATTTTAAAATCATTTACAATCTCATTTGCCTCTTCATATCTGCACTGAGCATAAAACTCTTAAAAACCTTCTGACCAAGGGTTGCAAATTAAACCAACTGAAAGCAACCAAGTCTAGCTCTGCCAAATAGGTCAGAGAAGTGATTACACTCATTAATTCTCAGAAGTATATTCATGAAGATTCATTTACACAAAAATGGCCAGGTTGAACAGTGTGGACATTTGCCAAGGGACAAAAGCTAGCATGTAAGACCTCATTTCCCAAGACAGTGATTAATTTCAAAACAGCCTTTCTAGTATTTCTAGTACTAGATTTGTGTGATATCTCCTTTTTCTGTAGAAGACTGAAAAGAAAACATCTAAATTTATAAAGCCTCAACTGGTAAACATTCATTATTCATGCTTATTCGTGACCATATAAACATTTGAGCCCATTTTTAATGTCTTTACTCTACACATTGCTAAGTCTTCCTTTCTCAGCTGTGGAATAATAGTCCCATTCAAGTTTCTCCTCTTTCCTCTCCCTCTCAACATTATCATGCTTACATATTTATAGACTTTGTGGTGTAATATCTTTGCTGAAGCAGTTAATTTTCTTTCTTTTTTTTTTTTTTTTTTTGGCTTCAAAAGAATACCCAGAAGGGGAAAACCTCTACAGTAATTACCCCAAGAAACAAACCAACAACCAATTGGACGAAAACGTCCTTCCACCTTTGCTTCATGCAAATTAAATGCTTTATGCGGTTCTCATCCAGTGCCTTTGAAGACTATTTTAAACCTGGTCAGATGGTAGAATAGGAAAATAAGACTTTCTGGTGTGATTTTTAATTAAGACTATAAAATACACTGAACCTGACAACTCTACAAAAAGAACACCTACTTAATTTTTTTGCACGAGTGGTATTAAATTTTGAAAGACTTCACTGATGCCAGATGACAGAGGGATAGTTTAGCATGTCAAAAACCCAAGGTGGAGAGAATACATAAATATAATTGAGGCAGAATTCAAATTCTGAAAGGGTCATTTGAGGAGATGCTCCAGGTCATGCACACATACTGCTAGCTGAGAGATAAAGCAATACAAACTGCACACCGATGCACAATGTGTTACACTGCACAATCTGAAGGAACAAGGAAGTTCCTTACAACAGAAACAGCAACGTCTCAGCTGACAGGAATCAACAGCAAAGTGCCACTGACCTCTTTTGGAGCAAAGAAAATCCTATGAAGAACAAAGACAATTGTATGTACTCTTTTGTTAAAACCAACTAACCAATTAATTCCAGGCAAGTGGGATGATGTAAACAAAACAAACATAGGAAAGTTGCAGTCTAGACCCTATTCATAACATCCAGACTTCAACTGGGTCAGAATATTCTGACTCTGATCTCAGCCTTGGCTTAGATCTAGATCCAGAATATTCAGACCCAGAGTCAGAACTGAAGCAATCTTTTTCTGAGTTACTGAATGAAGGTTTAAGTACCGGATTAGCTGCCCAAGCTCATTTTCCCTAATTCCTCTCTTTTTGCTGCAAAATACCACTTATCTGGTACCACTGATACTTGCTAAGCTTGTCAGCTCACATCTGGAGAGTAACCAGTTTGTGACTCAAGCGAAATAAGCTCATTTTATTCCATCTGTTGGCATACAATTACTTTCCTATTAAATGTCACTGCTGCGTTGTGCTTGGTTTTAAACTGTAAGAGAGACTGCAAGAGGTGTGAAATCCTGGGAAACTTGCCTGGTTGAAAGAGCTTACACTGGGTATGCATGCATGGGAGGAAGAAAAATTGAACAACCCAATAGATAACTGCAGAGGCTTGAGAAAAAAATCAATATGGAAATCTTTCAGCTCCAGTTTGAAGGAGAGAGTGCCAAGTCTAAGGATTTGACATAAAGTGATCTTTGTGTTACACAATGACCAAATAATGCAAAAGTGGTTTTGGTAAGACCACAATTTGAGATGGTGGTAGTACTGTAAAATCAGCTAACATTCTGAGATTTGCTTTTATCAAAAATAATGAAAAACTCATAGAGTAGAATATTTTTAAACCCTTTTTTATCTGAAATTGTAATGTTATTGAAGGGATGTTCTAAGTATTTGTACATGGCTGTTTGCATTTACCCATGGGTTCTACAAAAGTGTCTGGAATTGGGTCTTAAATATTTTATTAACTTTCTCTTCTACATTCTGTTAGAAATACTGCTGTAACATTATTTAATGTTTGTAGGTAAAGAAAATGTGTTTTTATGACATTTCATTACAGATATTCTTTAGGTCTGGTTTGTGTGTGTAAAAGCTTGCTCAGAAGTTGGCCTGTGTGCCTTTTCTTAATATAGCAATATCAGCAGCATCATTTTTCATAGTTCATTAGATCATTATGGCTACCACAACACAGCCACTGGAAGGTGGAAAATGAACTACTAGTTGTTGAACATAGATTAATAAGTACAGCACTTTCACCAACAAACAGCATCTTGACTTTGCAGCACCAGTGGCATGACACAGACCTTTTTACCTCTTCTTTTATCTCTTTTCCTTTCACCTCTCAGTTCTGAATCATGCTGCACTGGTACTGCTGATCAGTAGGCCATGAGGATCCAAACCCAACCATTCGGGCTGAAAGTTCTCTTGCCTTCCATTTATTTTGGAAAGATATCCTGATGTATTTATTTCAGAATTCCTATCCTTCCTCTTCCTACATTCATCATGGCTACAGTTCCACAGTACAGAAGTTTTTATTTCCTAAGCAAGGTTAGATTAGCCAGTGGGGACAACGCTGCTGAAATGCAACACTCAGTAGTGGATTAGAACTACTGATAAACTTACAGCTCTGAGGCTTGCTAGTGTAGGCAGAGCTTCCCAGTCCACAGGAATATTTTAAAAATACATTTCCCTAAAAAAAACAAACAAACCACAGGCTCCTTTTGCACATCCTCCTACCCACTGCAGAAACCTACCTATTTGCCTTACTTGCAGAGCAAAGAAAAACAGATATTTAAAGTATGTATTTATATTTTTTTCTCTCCTTCTTCCAGCTGCAGATTCCTATACCACTTTCCTATTTTCAACTATGACATCACAAATATAATAAACCCACTGAATATCACATCCTTCCCTATGCCTGCACCTTCTCATTTCACCATTCTCCATCATGACATCATGAGATTCAGTTATATATAAATAATCTAAGTCAAGTTTTCCCTTTGCCGCCTCAAGCTGTGAATTCCTTTTCCTTTCTTCCCTGAAGGAGAAATCAGAGCTGCATGTTATCCTTCAAAATTCTTAATGACAGATAGAGCATGCCAAAATACATGTCAGAGGATTGATTTAGTTCTTGAATTCTTCTCAATAAGCCAAGAGATAATGACAGAAAATTAAACTTCTATTTTATCTGCACATGAACATTCTCAACTCTGCTATTTCTTCTTTTCTTCTTGCATAATTTTAGTTGTGTATCTGGAACTGAAAGTTACCAGAAGCAGGCAGCTGAGGCTGCTAGTGTAGGAGAAAACACATAAATAGTAAGTTACATTTATATCTCCCTTTCTGTGCACCACAGCTGGAACAACAAAAACAAATGTCTTTACTACTTCAAAGGATATTATGGGATTCAAAGGATATTATATTATGGGAGAGCTGGCTGTTGACCAGAATAAACCAGAATATACCATGCTGCAGCAGTGCAGGACAATGTAAAAGAGTCTCTAGAGGCCAGTACAACTTAAGGGCTACTGAGTCTCTTTCAGCTCTGCACAGGTAACAGAAGGATAGCCCAGCAGTCAAATGACAGCAATAGAAAGGATGTGGCCTGGCATACCCTCTGTCTGTATTTACAGCTTCTATATTCAAGTGTTGAAGACCAACAGCCTCAGAAAACAATATGTGGGTTAGCTGTTTCTTGCTGGAGGACCTACAATGGCACTGGAGGACTTTGATCACAAATTCTTGGAAATTAAAGCCATTCTTTCTAGTCTGAATGATCTGTCAGTAAAATGAAACTAGGGAATTACCTTCTTTAATTTCAGTTTTCATTCTTATTTGTCTTTGGTCTTTGTCCTGCCCTGGAACAGGCTCTTTGTAAAGGTGTTTTACTTTCTTATATACAAAAAGAAACCAACTTTTCCCCCTACAAGTATAAAACATTTGGTACTACAAATGCCCACATCACTCTATAACCTGCTGGCAACATCTTGATGGAACTTGCATTTTCAGCATTCATCCTTCATTTTAGACCAGAACTATAACAAATGGAAATACAAAAGCAGAGATTAGAAAACTGCTCTTGAGTGATGGAAAAGCATCATTAGGGAGAAGATAATATAAAAGTGTGAGCTCACAAGTGTGCCAAGAAGACCCTTGGCTTAAGGAAACTGACTTCAGTAGCTCTGTAAGTTTGTAACAGCTGAGAAGGCTGCTTTCAGTGTCTCCTACTTCACTGCATAGCCCATTTCCTCCTTTGATTTATCTGGAGAGGAGAGACTTACAGTTCTTTAAGACCAAAGGCTGTAAAGCACTGTGGACAAACATTACTTCACTACCTTTTCTGCACCGAGCAGTGGAGTCAGCACAACTTACAAAAGCCAGTCAACAGCAACAAGCAAACTGATGTCCTGGGTAGGGAGACCCACTGCAGTCAGGATCAGCAGCATAGTGACAAGTCCTGCGCTGGGAATGCTGGCAGCTCCAACACTTGCAAGGGTGGCAGTCAAACTGCAAAACCAAAAATCAAATGGGAGTAGCAGGAAGAGAACACACACTTTACTTGCATACTCGTGTGACCATTAGGAAGGTCGTATTTTTAATATGTTTGTCCCATAAAACACAACTATATGATAAATCAAGGTAAGCTCTGGTCATATTTTTCTGTCTTGTGTTTCTCTAGAAATATTTATTAGGGGAGGCCAGATCTATGGGGTTTGTTTCAAGAGTTGGAAGAGGGCTGCCTGCAAGCTAGTTATAACATTCAAATCTGTGTTCTGGTGTTTTCTAAACTTGATAAACTCATCCAGGGTTTTGAATCCTGAGTTTTGACCATCCCAACATGCCAAAGTTTAGTGACTACAGGTTGAATTTTCAGGGTGATTCATTTCTGTTTATTTATGTTACCTGAAGACTGAGTTACAGGCTAAGAGAAAGCAGTTATTATTAAATACAGAAGAATAAAAGTCTGGTGTCCAAAACTCCCAAAATACAAGCCAGTGGTCTAACAATCACCCTAGATGAAAAAGCAACATTTATCTGACTGTTTCATAAATCCAAACTTGTGTTTGTTTTTGCCTCATATATTTTGATGAAGATCAGCAGAGTCAATGTCTGAGCTTCAAACATTTGTAAAAATACAACATGGACCATAACAAATACCAACATCATTGGGCAGTCTTATAAAGAATGGAAAATAAATTTGTCAGAGACCAAGTCAAGGGGAGAAAAACAGGGAAGAGGAGAGGGAGAAGCAGAGGGAGAGGAGAAGGGTAAATAAAAAGGAAAGCAGGTGAGAGGGACCGATTTGATTATTGTTTATGCCACAACATATGCTATACATGAGGTGAAAAACTATTACAGGGGCTGTACACATGCTGAGAGCCCTAACATATACCAGGTGTTAGGGAGGCAGAAAATGGAGGGATGCTCTGTCTCTAGGGAGACTTAACCTGGCAGCCAGTCAGGGCAGAGAAAAGTTCCACAACTGGGCTGCCCAGGAATAAAAGCTGGGAAATGGGGCTGTGGGTGGAGCCTTAGCACACGGAAGCATGAACGGTGCCATAGTGAGTGCCATTTCCTTTGGGCTTCCTGGAGGGACCCGGGCTCACCCCACCACTCGTACCCAACAGATCTGAAAGTGCTTCCAATACAGAAGCAGGGGAGAACAGAATCTACAGGAAATATTTGCCCATTAGCCCTAGAACTCATCTGTGAGGATGTTAGCCTGATTTAGAGCTGCCAGATGCTGTCTGGCTGGGTCTGACCCAGGCTGCAGTGTGCTTGTCAGGTGTCTGGGTTAGAGTGCAGCCTGGCTCACTAAACACCCAAGTAGGTCCAGCAGATGTGCAGGCAGGATGCTCTGCTCTGTTGTCAGGCTTTGCACGTGATGCCAGATCCTCAGGCACTTCCAGCCTAAACTGGTAAGGGATTCCTTCCAAGCTCTGTGAGGAAATGCTCCTGCCTGCCTTCCCACAGCAGCACTTAGAAACTTGGAGGGGAATGAAGCTAGCACTGTTCAGAACTAAACAGAACCTGTCTTAGCTACCAAGATCTGTGTTCTTTCCCAAAGAACACAGAAAATCAGAGGAATTAAATGACCAGTATGAAGTAACTAAGGCTGGTCAAAGGCTAATTAAGTCTTTATGAGGTTATGTCTGGGTCATTTGAATATTGTCAGTATCACAAAGTGCATATTCCAGACAAAACCTAATAATCTTTCCTTCATTTATATTGTCATCTCAAGAGATAGTTCTTGTCACATTGCTGTAGCAAAAAATGCATGAAGAGGAAACCCAGTGGTTTTACAAATTGACCAAAGTTGTTCCCTGCTTTGTAAATGTCAGTCACAAAGTTGGATACACCAGCCTTGAAATTGTGAGGTCAGGAAGAGCCAATTGCTCAATCCCTCAGAGGAAGAGAAGATGAGTAACTCAGGTTCAAGCCTACCAAATCTCCTGGACAACAGCAGATTCCTGAGTTGAATTTCCCTGGTCTCAATTTAGTTTAATATGTGGCATCTCTGAAATGACTGTTTCCAGTTTTAGGAACAAATATGGATCATGCAGGTCTAGCACCTGCCTTCAGTAGAAGCAGCCCTGAAAACCTTTTACAAACTTGGCTTTATTATTTCAGGAGTTAGGGCAGGAAGTAAATGAATGGAAAATGTGGAACTAGTATAGCTGGGCAAGAAACATAGAATTAGACATTCCTTTGCAGGAGTTTCTTTACTGTTAAAAAGGTTTAATAAAAGAAAACTGCGTGGGTGAAAATGACAGGAAGAAGACAAAGTTGGCAGCCTTGACTTGTGGTTTCCATCTTAACTATTCAAAATGTTAGACCTGCCGTCTTCATCAAGTTAAAACTCCCTTACAGTAAACAGTCTTCAATCACTGTTATCCTTTTTTAATGGGTACTTTCTTTTGTTCTTACAGATGCTCAGCTTTCTTCTGCCTAAGAAAATTTGATATGAAAAGACTACAGTTAATATTTGCTGGGTTAGAGATAAAAGATCTGGGAGTTATCCAGACCATGCCACAGACAATCTCACCCTCAGGGTGGGCTATTCTCAGTTCATTATTTTTTTTTCCTGTTCACCCAAGTCACAGAAAAAGTACAGGCTAATATAAACACATAGAAAGATTTTTTAGGTATATTTTTTTCTTCTAGTGTCTATAAACATATATTCTAGAAAGTGAATGGCCCGTACATGAGTTGTAGCATAACCCTAAACTAAAAAAAAAAAATAAATAAAAAACCACCAAAACATTTCATTGGACAGAGAATGCTTTATATTACAATTTACATTGTTTTGTGTGCTGGTTTTGACTGGGGTAGAGTTCATTTCCTTCACAGTGGCTGGTAGGGGGCTGTGTTTTGGATTTGTGCCGATTGGTAATACAGAGATGTTTTTGTTATTGCTGAGCAGGGCTCACACGGAGCCAAGGCCTTTTCTGCTTCTTGTACAGCCACAGTGGTGAGGGAGCTGGGGGTGCAGGGGAGGAGACACAGCTGGCACAGGTGACCCCAACTGACCAAAGGGATATTCCACACCACATGTGTGTGGAATCATCAGGGCATAAAGTGGGAGGAGGAAGGAGAAAAGGGGAGTTTGGAGTGATGTCCTTTGTCTTCCCAAGTGACTGTCACATGTGGTGGGGCCCTGCTCTCCTGGAGGTGGTGAGCACCTGCTCACCTGTGGGAGGTAGTGGATTAATTCCTTGGTTTTCTTTGCTTGTGGACACTGCTTCTGCTTTTCCTATTGAACTATTGCTATCTCAACCCATGAGTTTTCTTTTACCCTTGTGATTCTCTCCCCGATCTTACTGGTGAGGGAGTGAGCGAGTGGCTGTGTGGGGTTTGGTGTCTGCCTGGGGTTAAAACATGACAATTGCGAACAGCAGAAGTGTAAAACACCACCAGCATGCACTATGGCTGCAAATGATAGAAACCACACCACCAGAGAGCCAGGACCCATATATAAAACATTCATTTGCATACCATCATTAGAAATCCATGGATTTCATACTGAATCCAACTGAGACGACTCAGCTACTGAGAAGACATCCAACCCAAAGCATTCACATTTTACAGTCTTTAGAAACAAAGGACTCTTTTGAACTGACCTCACAGTAACTATCTGGCCTCCATCCAGGTCAATTCCATTCATCTGTGCTATGAAGATGGCAGCCACAGCTTCATAAAGGGCAGTTCCATCCATGTTAATAGTTGCTCCAACAGGAAGAACGAACCTTGTTACACGCTTATCAATACCAAGATTTTCTTCAAGACATCGGAATGTGACGGGTAATGTTCCAGCACTAGGGAGAGAAAACAAAAAACACAAAGACATAATTAAAATCAGTATAACAAATACACATAAGGGAGCAAAATCAGAAATTTTAATACCATTGTTTACATTTTCTACTTCCACTTTCTGCTGTGATTCAAGCCTTTTTTTAGACAATTTTTAAATTAGGCCTACATTTAGCTGGAAGTGGGACTGAGGCCAAGACATGAACGTGGCTTGATGTAGGATGAAAACTCTTGGCCAGACCAGATCTCCTCTAATCCAACATTGTTTATCACAGAGCACAGTATTACTGAGGTAGGAGTGTATCTCTGGGGGTCACCCATCCCGACCACCTTGCTCAAAGCATGGCAGCTAAGGCAGGTTTCCCACATTTCCCAGGACTATGGCCAGACAGGTTTAGTGTATCTCCAGGGATGGAAACTGCACAACTCCTCTGGGTAACCTATGCCAGCATTCATGCACTGTTGCAGTAAATCACACCAAAAAGAGTTTCCTTGTGTTCAGATGGTACTTCCTGTGCTTCACTCTGTGCCCACTCCCTCTCTTCCAGTCACTGGGCATCACTGAAAGTGGGCATCACTTCATCTTCTTGGCATGTCCCATCAGATATTTATGCACATCAGTGAGGTCCCCCAGAGACTCTCTCTCGTTCATCAAGAACGAGAAGGGAGAAGGGGTTCAGCAGAGTGGCTTGTATTGACCCAAAGAAACAGCTGAATTACAGTTCTTTCAAGGCATTCTTCAGATCAAAAATGCTCAGTTTCCTGGTGGTCCATTTTGAACTATGTTTTTTTGTTTTCACCTTTTTAATTAAAATGGAAGATAAAATTATCTTCAGAAACAAAACATTGATTGAAGGAAAACACTTCTAAATATGGTATTTAACTGAAAAATATTTTCAACTCAAGATCTACTGACCGCTTCAATGCAAGACACCAATTTTTGATTTTTAAAAATTTATTACTGACAGTTAGTTGTGTTACTTACAGACTTTTCTGAGTCTGTTCTGTGCACTGACAAATCTAAAATGCTCAGCTTTTCACTGAAGTCCAATTATTTTGCCAAAATTGATTAAAATACAAACTGAGAGGTTTTTTCCCTTTCTTTTGTGAAACCTAGAAATGTTTGTTTTTTCTTTCTTGAATGCAATGGGACTGGTCTTAACATGCTGTCAAAATAAATAGAATTAGCACTTTCCCTATTTGAAGAAACAAGCACAGAATTAACACAATTTGCACACATGATTAGGCAAATGTCAGAAAAGGAAATAAAAGAAGAAAGAAAAGAAAACAAAAAAGTAGGTCTCCCAGATGTCTGCAGGTCTCTGCAGAGATACAGCCTCTCTAGAGAATCCTGAAGGCAAGCGGTATTTTGATTTATTTAAACACGGTTGTATCAAAAATAGTTTTAATTCAATGGCATAAAATGATTTTGCAGTGAAGGTTAGAACAGCAGATGTACCATGTCTAAAAAGCAAGTAATAATCTGCTAAAAAATAAAGCACATTGGTATTTCTCAAGTGTACCTGGAAGCTGTGCCTAGTGCTGTGATCCACGCCTGGAAAATCCCAGCAAGGAATGAAAATGGGCTTTTCCTTGTTATCACAAAGTAGAGCAGAGGCAGGAAGATCCCTCCATGGATGACAAGACCCACAATCACAGTGACCATGTACATGCCAAGTTGTCTAGCAACTACTTCTAAGTCCTTGATTGCAATGATTTTTCCACAGATGAGGCAAGCAATACCCAACGGTGAATACCTAGAGGAAAAAAAAAAAGCATAGACAGAACTAGTCTTGGCAGTGCAGTCATAAAAATTGTGCTGAGCAAAATACAGACTGGAGAAGAGTAGGGACCTCTCAGGCTCAACAGCGAGGTGCACGTCAAGAATTGATGGAAATTCAAGGGATAGTTTTCACATCGTTTTTAAAAATAATGGCCATCTCCAGCAAATTCCCCATCTACTTCATTTTCCATCCTATCAAATGGAATATGCCTTTCCTGAATAGTTCTCAATCCTAACATAACATTGTACAAGAATGCAATAATGTTACACAGGCTTGTATCATTATAAAGAATGGTGCAGATTTGTTCTTCAAATGCAACTTTTACCCCCCATTATTTACATGGTTTCAGGGGGTTGCATTATTTACTTCAGTTAAACTATTTGTTGAAATTAACTGTTTATATCTTGAAGGCTGAAAATATTTCCACTATGTTCTTTCAATAATTCAGACAAGTGCTTTTTAATTTATGGATTCTTCATTAATTATGTACTTTTGTTACTTAGGGTAGGGTTTTTGTCTCCTCAATCATTAGAACAATACAAAGGAAACTGACTTTCAGAATAAAAGTGCTTCCTGGCTTTTGTTGGAATATCTCATGGTTTCTCAAGCAATGTGCCCAAGGCCTGGAAGCCTTCAATCACTTGAAATGCAAGGCCAGCTGTTATACCAGTTATCACAAAATGCCACGTTTCAATGAACTTGACAAAATGCAGTTCTTACAGAGAGTTACATGTTGTCAGAGCCAGATGTCTGTTTTGTTTTATGCTTGTGTAGCAATGCCATGCTCCTGAGAGTCTCTAGGTGCCATGGGAGTTGCAGATGTCTGTCTGAGCAATCATAAACCAAACAGAATGTAACTCTGCATAAGGAAGTGCTTTTTTCTTTATAAACGCACACTAAAATCCCCTTGCTTCTGGTCTCAACAAATCTTTAAAAATTCTAAACAGAGATGAACAAAAGGAATTCCCAGTATCAATTTCCTTTTTTTAATGTGAAAAGAAATAAAAATCACATTAATAAAAATAAATATTTACAGTGAATTTCTTGAAACTTGAAAGATTTCCTGCTGTTGCAACACTGAGTACTAGAGAACGTTTATACTGTAGGCAGGGTATTATGGTCTACCAAATGGTGCTAAGTCAGAGTAAATTCTAGCTCCTGGAGGGTTATGGGGATATAGTAACCATCTCTCTATCGAGTGGAGATTGAGTAAATATTGAAAGCCTTGTGAATGAAAACAGCTTTGGTTTTATGCAGCAAGATCACCTACAGAAAAGGAGAAGCATAACAGGAATGCAAGGTCATTGCTTCAAGTTCTTTCTGTTATTCTGCACATTCCCACACTGTTGTTACTGTCTGCATCACTCTGGCCTAACAGGGTCCCTCTGAAACACTGATGGTGCTGACGACTCGTGCTTCAGGCACCTGCTCCCCTTCCTATACACTGTGTCCATCAAGCTTCAGAGAAGAGGGCAGCCTTGGAACTCAAGGAATCACTCCCAGGGACACCAGAGAACACCAGGCAGCAATGAGCCACAATATGTGTGTTATGTTGGAGTGGCTATTTCTGCTCTCAAAGACCTAGGAAACCCACTAGTTCAATGCTAAACATAGCAGAGCATTATTATGTTCTGGAAAACTGGCTTTATGTGAGATGGCCAGGCTTGGCATACAAATACCTCTGGGGAAGCACTCAGAAGAAACATTTCAGAAAATAAAAAAAAAAAGAGTCAGAGAGAGCCCCCTCTCAGAAGTGTAAACAAGGGCTCAGACTTAATTGAGTAAAGCCACTTCTTTAAAGGCAAGTCAGGCCCCATTATTACAAATGGGTATACTTTAGAAAACAGGGCAGATATCTTCCCATGACTCATTGCAGCAAGGTTCTAAGACACATTCTGCAGAAACTATGAGTGAAAGGAGTACACATCACTGAAAAGTACTGGAATTTTATTTGATGCTAAAGTATTTTTACTAAAGAAGATCATGAATAAAGTGTGTCAACAAGCTTTTTTTGTAATTATACTTCCTAGGTAAAACCCTGGGATTATGCTAACTTCCCAGGAATACTGGGATGTTCTTGTGTGGGCCATTCTTGCTTGCTTAGGTGTTCTCCTCTATAATGAGCTTCCACAGTCAATGTGGCATTTGAAGGGCTTTGCTGGTACATGCATGTGATGCATTTCAGCACACAAAGAAGTGAATCTCTTCAGAAATGTTTCAAACTTGGTCCTAAATAATCCTCATCAAATGGAAATAATGCTGCTGTGGTTCTAATATAACTTACAAGGCTTTAGAAAGTCAACTATTTAATTACACTGTTTACTAACAAGCTGGCATCACTATATTAAGGTTTTAAAAGGGCATTTTAAAAATTACTTTTTTGTTCTGTGAGTTAGAACTATAAACTTACCACATGATCATGGTTACTAACTTCATTACAATCTCATTCAAGATGTTGAAGAAATCCACCATCATCTTGGCCTGGTCTCCCATTTTCCCCATTGCAATGCCAAAAGCAATAAAGAATCCTATCAAACCTATTGGGAAAAATTGCAAGACAAAAAGAAGGCTCTTAGGACTTTTTTGCACTTACTCAATGACTTGATGCTGCCTGCAAATCCAGATTTCACAGAAGCATAGGATCACAGTTTAGGTAAACTTGAAAGGGACCACAGTGGGTCATCTGGTCCAACCTCCCTGCTCAAGCAGGGCCATCCTAGAGCACATTGATCAGGATATCAGAATTATAGGGTATTACACATGTCTTGGGACTTTTTAATATGTACTCATGCTCAACTACCATAATCAAATCCAGAAAGACTTTGATTCTTCAATATTTTACTAAATTCCAATTTCACAGCCCAGTTACAGTTTTGTTGTTTGCTAGAAATCAAGAAGAAATTTTCTCAGGATTTACAAAGTGCCTTGACAGACCAATCAGTCCTGGAGTGAAGGGAAAGGCAAAGTAGCCCTAGAACTTTTGTAGTCCAGGAGTATTCCCATTAAATGAAGAAGAGGTGGGAGGTGGGAGGAGAAGGTGGGTACTGCACTTAACCACAGAACTCCCAATAAGCATCTTAACCTCACTGAAAGGGCTATCAGTTGATAGAAAATTGTAGCATTCAAAAGGTAACATTTGGCTCCTAAATGTTGATTTTAAGGTGTGAATATCTGGAGTATTGGGCTATCAGTGTAAAAAAACAATGGATGTATCTGTCATGGATTACTTTAGAGTTGTTTCTTCAATGCTAACCTTTTACATCCAGAAATTTTCAGTGTCCAGAGTTGGATCATTAATTTATAATGACAGATGGTTTGAATCTTCAGCCATTCTTTGAGGCTAAATTTTCAGTCATGATATGAGTCCAGTATTTAACAAATGTGTAAACTAATCTGGGAAATTCCTATGGAAAAAACCTATTGGGACACAAAAACATTCAAGATAAGGGAATATGAGCTGCCAATACCCTGGGAAAAGACAGGCTGTCCCATATCCTCACACTGGGTTTAGCGACCAGATTTCTTTTCTTCTTTTTTTTAATCCAATTTCCTGTATACAAAGTCATTCTTTAGAACCAAGCTATCTTTGTTGAGTCAGTTGAATAGGGAAGTGAAGCATATGTTTGTGTGCTTCAGAGCGTAGAGAAATGATGAAAAGCTTTTCAAAGACCAAGTTATTTCCTGGAATTCAGAATCTGCATTAGCAAATGTTAATAGGTAGTTGTGTTCATTAATTCCAAATGAACTGCTATGTTAGTCATGAGAGTCAGATTGGTTCCTATTTGCAGGGATTTGCCTGGCTTGTACAGCTTATCCAAACTGGATGGCAATTCCCACAACATTTTCATTTCTTCATTCAAAATCAAACCCACAACAAACCAACCCAAAAAACTCAAGAACATTTGAGAGTCATTGGTCAAAACACCACAGCAAATTCCCCAGCTAAACTGTCGATTTCTTTTCTGTAGAAATTGTATTCAGCCTTTTAGATCTTTTCTTATCCATTACAGAGCCTACAAAAAACAAGCCCAGCATTAAATGTAATGCATCTCTCACTCAGAACAAGTGCTTAATTTTAATGCATAAGCAAAATTCCAGGAGAGAAAAAAACAGATGAGGATAAACAGCATCGGCAACAAGCTGCTGCCTCGTGTCTGGTGCAAAATGCCAACTTGCAGCTCTGAAAGTGGCTCTACTGCCCACAGATGCTGAATGGAACGAGAACCATGAAAGCAGGCAGAATACAGGGCTCTTGTAGAGCAGGCTGCTTCACAGAAAAACAAGACCAGCTTATAGATGCTATCATCTCCCCTGTATCTAAGCAAAGCAGCCAACCAACTCACCAACACCTCAGGAAGGTCTGCAGACAGCACTGTGTCAGCAAGAGCTGTTCAGAAGCTGTAAGAGGCCATTTGCCCTTCAAAGATTATGGCCTAGTGGTAAGAGAAAGCAGGGGATTAGGTACCCCACCATACTGTCCCACTTTGAGGACACCTATAGACAGAGAGGTGTCAGCCTCAGCCTTGTGGACATGCTGTCACAGAGCATCTTCAAGCGTAGGTGTGAGGCTACAAATTGAGAGCTAATCTGTGACTGACTTCACCCACATACAGAAAGGAAGGAGTTGAAGGAGGAGCACACTCCTCTCTCAGATGAAAAAACAGAGACTCTAGGCACAGAAGAGAAAATAAAAGTGGTGTGGAAGCTGTTTGTTTCTCATGTGCCCCCATCCCAGACTGAACAGTTGATTCAGGAAAGGGTGGGGGATGGGCAAAGTTTTCCTACCACCTCCACTTGCTGGCTTTTCCAGACAAGATGGCATGATGGCAATTGCAGCTGGTAAAGGTCAGGAGCCAAGATGAAAGGAGGAGGGAGTTGTGACTCAGAAATGTGTCAAGCCTTTCTGGGATTTTTCTTGGGTGGTGTGGTTCACACTCCACCTCTCACTTCAGGCTCTGCCTCAAGCCAAATTAGTTCAGCACACCCAAGACACCTACTGGAAACAACCTGGATCCATCAGGGGGTGTGTGAAGCACTGGCTCTTGAAGCTCTCCCCCATACTGTTTTGCCAGTATGCATTAGTATTAGCCTAGGCCAGCTTCTTCTAGGATGAAAGGGTATTTTGGGTAGCTCCTACATGTTTTGCCACTGAACTCCTCCAATTCATAACCACAAAGCTGCCAATCCAGAACAACTCACTTGCTGATTTCTGTGATGTCTCAGAGACCAATGGACAGCCAGTAGGTGATAACATTTGATTATTATCTAGAGAGACTAAACGTGCACTGAAGACCAGATCAGACAACACTGACTACCTAGCCACAGCAAAAAGCTGTGACATACATATCATGTACATATTTGACAGGCAGAAGATTTGCTTACCCAGGACATTCATGCCATCCTTAAATTCAAGTCCCTTCTTAATGACCATTTGGGCTTCAGGTGGTGCTGTCTCATTCACCATGGCAATAGCAGAGTCAGTGACATTAGGTGGCTCTTCAATGGGTAGTGGCACCAGCACTTTCTTGGTGACAGTTTGGATCTGAAGGCAATAAAAAGAGAGGATGAAAATGGAAACAGACTGACTGCATCCATATGGTAGATAAGCAATTAATAATAAAAAGTCTTCACTTGAAATTCCAGGGAACTATATTTTTAAAGGATTAGATATGCATTCCACAACCTCTTAACCCTTCTTCTAAAACTAAGTTTATTTTTCAACAGTTTCAAGTGCTACAAAGCAGTGGGGTCTTCCTCATGACTGTAGCGTGAAAAGTATGGCAAATGCATGTTTTTTATCAATACAATGAAACATTTTACCGGCAGTTAGTCCCTTTGGACAGGCAGTTCACAAAGGGTGCTTCCCAGACTGTGTTACAGGCTGATACCATTTGTTTAGCACCAAAAGCCAAGTGCCTCTAAGATCAGTCATGGCAGTGACTCTTCAGTAAGGCTTGTTATTCAGGATGGTCTGTCCATCTCAAGTCATCCCAGCTTAACCGTTAAGTCAAAACAAAAATTCAGGACATTTCCAACACTTACAGCTTTTGAGCTTTTGAGTTTTTGACTGCAAGAGCTCAAAATGGAATATACACAGTCCCACGAGCTCTATAATTAAAAGATTGTGGGGGATAGATAACAGAAAAATTACCAATGCTGCCAGATACAAATCTGACTGCCTAAAAAAAAAAAAAGAAGGCACCAGCTTCTGAATGCATTTGGAATCCCTCCTGGGACATGAAAGTCAGGGTAAAGGAAAAGCTGGGAAGGAGTGGTAGGAGGACAAGTGAGCTTCAGGTTACAGCTAGGAAAAAAGGGAGGAGGGAGTGGAAAAAGAGAGATCTGTGATTTGCTGCTTTTAGAAGGGATGTTTTTCTGCCACTTCACACCTTGGCCCTTTTTCCGCCTCTTCATGGTCCTGGGACGGGCAAAATGGTTTGGAAGCTATGACTGGCTTGCCATGTTTTCCCACCTGCTCCCTACTCCCCTTGCTCCTAGAAACACTTAGCAAGATAACAGAAACTGTGCATTAGCTTTTCAATGTTGACGTGGACATTGTAGTACTATGGATGATGATCCAGATTTGATCCATATGGTTTAAATCCTTAATGTTTTAAAATACCTTACATCTCTCCTTCTGAAACCTGCTGCCTAAATCTGGAGAGGGGGATATAGACAGAAAACCTACACAGCTTTGCATGAGAAACTCTTCAGTTGTCCTGAAACCACCTAACATTCTTGCATGCCTGCTTTTTTTCAGAGTTAAATTTTTTCTGAGGGATTTTGTCAACAGAGTACTTTTTTATGTGAGGTATTCAGAATGTAAGAACTGAGTAATAGAAATTAAAGTTAAAATATTAGACTCTTCACACTCAAATTCCACTACAGTCACTTAAGTTGAAGGTCCTCAGCAGTCCTTTGCACAAGGCTACAGTCTCTAAAAATGCTGAGTCTGACATAAAGCTTAGATTCTGACCACATCTGAGACTAAATGCCCATTTAAATATCATGGTCATATTCACAGATTGTCCCATGGTTTTTCTGCTGGAATAGCAATTTTCATTATAAATTTAAACTTTCTTGTGGACCATGCAAAAATTCAGGAGAGATTGCAATTTCATGATAGCCACAGTCCAGTTTGCAAATGAACAGTTCCAAAGCTGCACATGAATCTCTTCATTGGCTTTTGCCTGGTTGCAATGGAAGGCACAAAAATGTCCCCCCACACTGTTCAGCACCATTGCTGTGCACCCTTCAGAATCACTCTTTGCAGGATTACTGCAAAATATTTCTTCCACCTAAGGCTACCTGGAAACTCTGAGTGTCTATGGAGAGAGACTCTACGAATGTAAGAAAGAAAATATATGCTGACATCATTAAAGCAGGTTATTTTGCTCTTAAAGAGAGAGAAAAATAAAGCCTAATTCCTTACAGAGGAGTCAAGGGCTAACAGAAGCAAAAGTTCCATCTAGTCACACTTCACAAATGAAATGTGGCTTTGTGGCAGAGGTTTTCACTAGAAATTAGTCTGGAATCGGCTAAAATCAAACACTGAAAAGCCAAAAAGCTCTTTTTTTTTTTTTTTTTTTTTTTTACTAAATTTAAAAATAATCAGTGAAATGAGTGATCCATAACTAGTGAAATAACCTGAACATTGGTATTACACACACTGAAAAAATAATACTAACATTTAAAAAAAAACTATCTGACACAGTTAGCTCAATTCTTATTTTTTCTGCTTTTTTTTGCCCCTTTGTCAGGATATTTTACCACTTTCAACTGACAAGAAACAGAATTTTCCTCCCTTCCACAGCTCAAATGAGGGAAAGGAAGAAAAAACCATAAGCACCCTGCTTTCCCTCACTCAATTTTGCAAAAATACATTTCACATTACATGTGATGTTTAGCCACCAACAGTTTGACCACATGACTGACATTCCCGTGATGATTTGGAAATATTGAGAATGTTCTCTCTCTAAATCCCCAAGGATTATATGTTTTTATGTGGAAGTCCATGTAAGAAGTGAAGCAATCCAAGCCCTTTTGGCAGTTTAGGTCACCCTTCATTCTTCCACTCTCCCATGGCCTCTTCTTCCTTCCCCCACTTCTTGTTACTTTTTTCTCTGGCTATAACCACAGCACCAGCTATCATGCCATTTCACACAGGAACACTTAAGAACAGGTTTGGCAACAAATCCTGTTACATCAAAAAAACCCAAAACCAACCCAACCCCCAAAAAACCTTGTCTGCATTACTTTCAAACAATTCAGTTGGAGAGAAAAGCAGCTTACATACAAGAAATATGCTTAAGCATATTTTACCTCTTAAAGTCAACGTGTTTTGATTAAGCACTGGTGAAAAGCTTTCAGACAAAATTAGCTTCCTACAGAGCAAGCAACACATTGTGCAAGCATCCTTCCTTCCCAGCATGCTCCAAAGCTGGTGAGATGGAGCCACCTGTAGGCGCATCAGCCCTTTGGATCTATCATCCCCACCTCATCTGGACTCTAACACAGCAACAGAGGTTATGAGAGGTTGGGTTTTGGGGTACATTTTTGACAATGAGCTGGAATGATGATTGTCCATATATTCCAAACAGGGCATTGCAGAACCATCATCTCTGTAATTAACAGCCAAGTTACAATTCAACCTGGGTGAAAGACCAAGCCAGCATTCGTGACCATAGATACTGTATGAAAAGCATGGAGAAAAGTAAAGATTACTTAATAAATAACAAAATTAAAATAAACTTCATTAAAAAGACACCCATGACTTTAAATAGTAACTACAACATCAACTAAGGCAGCCATAAATAAAGTTGTTTCATTTACCTGCTCAAGACTTTAGATCTGTATTCCTCTTTACATCATTATGTCTCTGATTAACCTAAACAATGACATTAACTCAACAGACAACCCTGACAAGATGTAAAGAGTATTACCAAGGAGCAGAAGGACTTACCTGCTGAAAGCATGCTTGAACCAGATTTTCAGGGAACAAGTTTCGGATCAAATCCAAGAAGGCATCCAGACTAGATACTTCATCATTCTTCTTCCCTTGACCAAGCTGTTTCTTGAGTTTTGGATTCCCTGGATGGATGGCTAAAACCAGAATCACACCCAGCACAGCAGCAATAATAGTGGTGGACATGTAGTAGACCATGGCTCTTGTCCCCAGGCGGCCACTTGCTTTAGCATCTAATCCAGACAATCCTGCAGGTGTTTAAGATACAAGCAAATATACTGACACTCAATATCCAATTAAATAATTATAAAATATAATCTTTTATAATTTTCAACATTTAGTGACTACCTCTGGGTGCCTACTTTCATCCCTGTGATATTCTCATCATGAGATAGATTACTGATGCTTCTCCCTCTAGTTCTTATGTGTGCAGTGTCTACTGCCAATAATTTGAATACAAGCACTTAAAACTCCATCTGATTGCAGAGGAAGCATTGAAAAATAGAGAAGATCTCTACCATCTTTTGCCCTTGACTTTTGCAAACTGTCACGGTCTGGCTGACACCACACCTTCAAGAAGGGTAGGCTCACTAGTGTCCTGCCATTTTATTTGCAAGGTCCAATCCAGAAATTAGAGCAAACAGCATATTAAGAAATTTCTGAAGGTAGCATGTGCGCACGTGTTTGGAAATAAATTCACTGAAGCATATACATACTAAAACCAACCAAGTTAATCAGAAATTTACTCTGAAATACTCAGTGCAACTGCAAAATGCTGACGGGATCACACCATTATTCTTCCTACATCACAAAAAGCAAACCAGGTGATACCTGTAGAAAGCATCTTAAAGTATTTAAGGCTAATGGATCTTACCTGTGATTAAACTGGAGATAATTAAAGGGAGGATCAGCATTTTTAGCATCCGCATAAGTATATCTCCTGGGAAGGCTATTAACATGATGATGTCAGGGTCAATAGGTGTTGCTAGGCGAAGAAGACCCCCACACACAGCACCCAGGATAACACCTGGAAGAAGAACATAAAAAGGAGCAGGTGGGTATTGGAAGGAACTGACTGATGTGGAATACTGCACATATCTTTGAAGAAAACTTGATTCTTAGGGCTCATGTCTTATTCCTTTTTTGATGCTTTGCATCCTTCTCCTGTGCTGATGTTCTCAAACCTCAAACAAACCCCATATCATTTAAGTGGATAAAGGGATAAAACTTAGCATAGATTAGGGAAAAAATGCCATGTCTACTTTCATAACATGATCTTTGTGAACAGGTATTTTATGTTTACATCCAGTATGCCTTTTCTTCATGATCCCAAGCGTAATAAAACCTGATAGCAAAGCTTGTGTCGTGATTCACAGCAACTATGACTATGAAGTATCTCTTTGATACAATATAAAAATACATGTGTATTTAAAACTTTCTTCTTGGACAGCATCAGGTACACCTTTGAAAGGTGATTCAAGGCAAACACTTCAGCAGTATGGGGTTTTGCAGGCTGAAAATATAGAGATGAAATTTGCAGCTCAAGAGCAGTTGCAGCTGTTTTTTCAAACAATAACAAGAGTATATCTACAAATTTGCTGCATATGGCTGTTGGGCTTTCAGAGAAAAAGAAACAGGCAAAGAGCCAGTGAACCACAATAAAATGTCAAACTGTTCCGTATATGGAAGCTGCTAAAGTCAGAGGCAATATTCAGGATGAGATCATGGAGCGCTGGCTTACAGCTGCAGAAAGGGAAGGCAAACCTTAAAACCAGTGAAGTGTAAACTGAGAGATAAAAAGAAAATTTGAAGAGTTTTTTGCCTTTTTTTTTCCACATCACTGAGTGAAAAACATGTAGCGCTTTCAGTTCCATTGGATGACACTGACCTGACTGGCCTTGGGGCTTAAATCATACTCCTTTCCAAACCAGATATCTCAGTGGTATGGATTTGCTCTGTGTTGTGTCAGGAATACCCTGCTCACCTGAACTACACAAGCAGTGCCCATAGGCATCCTATCTACTCTCTGGATGTTCAGCTGGAACAGCTCAAGACCACAGACAGGGGCTGCGGTGCCACAGGAACAAACGCAGATACACACAGAGTGTCCACGGCAGCAGATGTAGCTTACCAAACACAGTAAGAGTCAGGAGCAGATTCCTGTGGAGGGACTGGCAGAACTGCACACATATGTTCCTGGATCTGTGCTCCACTGGATTTAAATGACTTTCATGCATCCGGACTTCTACTTGCTTAGGCATATTGTTGGCACTAGAATAAAAAGGGAAAATCAAGTAGAAGTTATAGCACAAGATGCCAAAAGGGAAATCTGGATTACTTCCATCATATACAACAGGGGAATCTGACGCATATTCCACCACCTCCCACGTTTCATAAACACTGCATATTTACTGCTCCAAAGAAGTCTCTGAAATGGCAGTGGTGTGTCCTTCTAAAGGTGTAGCCATTGCAGTATTTTTTGTAGTTATTTCTCAAATGGTAGAGATACAATCAGAATTAATTCACTGGACATATTATCCCAAACGTTTCAAGGACTAAACTACTGGTAGGGATCTAGAAAATTCAGTTTCCCCAAAGATCATGGCTGTTTACTTAAGTAGAAGAGACAGCTGAAGAACAAAGTTTTTATTAGCAGGAAAATGTAGATTTTAATATCTTATTTAATTCCAACTGAAGATAATAGTTTAAAAATTAGGATTAATTTGCAAAAGAAAGCATTCAATAAAATTTTGCTTAATCTTTTGAAAACATTTAATTTCAATATTAACATTTTATTTTAATATAATCAGAATGCTGATGTCAAGAGAATACTTTCAACTTGGTTATAATGAGACTTGAACAATTGCCATTGAAAATTAGTTAGAAAACTATGCATTTCCCAAGAAAACCTTTGGTTTCATTGAATTGGCAGTGCTTAGAGGAAAAAGTTTTTTTACTACCTCTGGTTTGTATTTGAGGAAGTGTGTTGATGCTGGCTGGATGCCAGGCATCCACCAAAGCTGCTCACTCACTCCCCTCTGCAGGGGAGAGAAAATTTAATGAAGGGCTCATGGGCTGAAACACAGACCAGGAGAAATGGTTCATCAAACACCATAATGGGAGAAACAGGCTCAGCTTGGGGATATGAGTTAAATTCATTACTAACAAAGAGCAGGATAATGAGAAGTACAGTAAGTCTTTAAGTGCCACCCTTCCCTCCTACCCCAGTGGTGCAAGGAGACATGGCATGGGGGATGTGGTCAGTTCATCACCCAAGGCTTCTCCCGCTGCTCAGGGAGAGAAGTCCTTCCCCTGCTTCACCAAGGCATTCCTCCCACAGGAGACTGTTCTCTGTGAACTTCTCCAGTGTGGCTCCATCCCACGAGCAGCACTCCTGCCAAAACTGCTGCAATGTGAGTCCCTCCCATGGGTGCACAGTCTCCCCAAAACTGCTGTAGCATGAGTTCCTCCCATGGGCAACTGTGCCCCTCCAAGTGTTGCAGTGTGGGTCCCTCTTACACAGACAGGGTGCAGTCCTTCAAGGATAGGCTGCCTCACCATGGGAACAGGGCCCCTCTCTCCATGGATCTCCCACGGGCTCACAGCCTCCTCTCAAGCTCCACCTCCTCTGGCATGGGGCTCCTCCATGGGCTGCAGGTGGATCTCTGCACCCCAATGGGTCCCCATGGGCTGCAGGGCCTCACCGTGGTCATCAACACTGGCTGTGGAGGAATCTCGGCTCCAGTGGCTGGAGCACCTCCTCCTCCTCCTTCTCCACTGACCTCGGTGTCAGCAGAGCTGTTGTTCTTGCATGCACCCCACTCTTCTCTGGTCACAGTTATATCTGTGCAATACGGTTTTTTTGGGGGGTTGTTTTTTTGTTTGTTTTTTTTTTTTCCTTTTTTCTTTAATTTGTTATCACAGAGGCATTACCACCATTCTTGGTTGTCCCCGCCTTGGCCAGTGGCACATTCACCTTTGGAGCTGCGGGGATTGGCTTTGGGGGACATGGTAGAAGCTTCCAGCAGCTTCTTACAGAAGCCACCCCTTCTCCCCTGCTACCAAAAGCAGGCCATGAAAACCCAACAGAAAGTGATACACACATGAGTGCATGACTGCAAAAGTCAAGCCTGTGTTTTCTCAATAGCTGAGAAATATTCTAAAAAATATTTCACAGCAGTGGTCACAACAAAATGTGCTGCTGACAGTGAAATAACAAAGAATACCAGTGCACATTCTGACAGCTCAAGTGTGAAGCTTGCCTTTTTCTTGAAGACTTATCCATGCAAGTATCAGAGATACACAAGGATTAGCCAGGGGATAATGTGCACCACTTGAGGAATTACAAGAAAGATGAGACAGTGTCTGCAATTTTCATGCACATGGGCCCAAAAGCCATGAAATCACTGGTGGAAATGCTCCAAAACCCCAAGGAACTTGGGATTCAAACTTTGCAACTGAGGATTACATACAACTAGTTTCACTTGCATTCCAAACATGAATATATAACTTGTTCTGACCTCTGACCTATTATTCACTACAGGTTAATTATATACTCCTCAGAAACTCTGAAATATGGACAGCTGAAACTAATTCAAAAGAAAACCTTGGGGTCTTGCTCACTAGTAAATAATTGGGTGGAACTGAAATGGATCAGTAAACAGAAGTACTTGATGATTTTACTTTGGTTTCCTGAACATTTTCCACTTTTTACACTCTCTATCTCTTCAAAATTACGATCTTGAAGAGATGAAGAGTGTAAAAAGTGGAAAAGCTGAACCTTAAGCATGGACTGAAATTCTGGTAAGTATGGGCTTTTATAAGAAAAAAAAAGTAGGAAAATACACTAACTGTGCACCCATGTTACAAAAAGTGATGACAGATGAATATTAGAACATGAAAAATGTTACCATAAAGGAGTTAGCACTGCTTTTCAACAATGAGCTATTTATCACCGGACCAGAGAGGAAGTATTGTTCTGGGCTTTTGACTATGTTGTGAGTGGAGAGGAAGAGAAAAAATAGTGAAATGTAAAGCTTCTGTGAAGGATAAGAGAAGCTTCTTGTGTAGCACATGACAAAATCTGAATTTTGCAATAGACATTTTCTATCCAATTACTAGAAGAGCAAAATCTCTTTATCTCAGAGTCACGGAAATTAATTTTTGTCTTCTGGACTGAGACATCTTCCTTGTGCTGCATTTATGCCTCTATTTGCATCTTGTAAATGATACTTAGCTCCAGAAGAAGGCAGAATTTTTGCACCAGAAACCTGCATTCACATGATGAGATAACTGCAAGAAGTGCCTATTGAAGTCAATGGAAGATGCACAGATGTAAGTCAGGGCAGAGTATGGACCCTTATGAACCAGATCCCCCTGGATCTGTTCTACTCCTCTGCCCTCTCCCACTGACACTCCATGGTTTCTTCATACGCTGAAGACCACAGTGCCACATTAAAGCATTCAGGGAAGGTACTTAAACATGTATAAGGCCTTCTTCTGCTTCACATTTTCATGCTGATGGAAAAAAAATGAATGCATGACGGAGTGGAGCTTGACTACACCCCAGCTCATGGGCAGTACTGTACTCAAGTACAAAGCCAGAAGTGTACCAAGAACCAGAGGCCCTCCTACACATCTGAACATCTTTAATTTAATCTCAATGTTAATGGTACCTCTGTACATAAGTAAGTATCACAAAACAGTGAAGAATGCATTTTAGCAGCTGTGATCTTTCAAACATGCAAATTATTACCTTAGTTAAATAAATCATTGTTCCACTGTGCTGAGCTCCTATGGTTATTCAAACAAAGAGCCCATCCTGAATACTTATCTGAAACCCATCCGACCAAAACATCTTCTAGTCTAACTCCACTGAGGCCAGAACATAAAGACATAAATTAATTCTGCTCATCATTTTCTTATGTCATTATGACAAGCAGCCAAACAGCTAAGCTCCAAAACAGATCCACAGAGAACTCATAAGTACCAAGACCTTTAAAGACGATAATATTTACTGCTAACTACAGATGCTTAATAACATTGACAAGATTTATGAAAAATGAACCAAATATTAGAAAATAAGTAGTCAAGCAGTCACATGAAACAGCAGATCATACCAAACAGCACATACCAAGAGCTAGGCATATGTTGTAGCTTTTGAATAATTTAGCAGGATGTTCTGCTTAGCTCTGTCACCTACCCTTCTCCCTTTTGAGGCACAACTTTTCCCTAGAAAAGAGAGAAACTCCTTTGAGCCGAGGAGATTTGATTTTTATTCACCTTAGTAGAATACAGAACTGTCCCAAAATTAAGTGTGTATTTTTACTGATTTCAAATATGCTTTACCTTTATATATATATATATATATATATATATTATATATATATATATATATATTATATATATATATAATATATATTATATATATATATATATATATATATATATATATAATGCACTTGTCAAGGTGTATATATATATATATATATATATATACCTTGACAAGTGCATTATATATATATACATAAGTGCATTAATAGAACTTAGTATCAGAATTAACTTCAATTTTACTCCCTTTTAAGCAAAGAAACAACCTCTTGCCTGAATAATCCAAAAGTTAGCTACTGTCCCTCATTTGCACAATGTGCACAAGGTACAAGAAAAAGAATCGGTCCATAAACATTTGAATTTACATTATCTAAATATTTACAGATAGTTTTGCGTGTAAGATATACAGTGCCATACGAGATAATCTATTTATCTGCACTTTTTAGGCTGTAGTCTGTTTCTCTTGCTGGTTGCTACCCATAATTTGCCAAAATGCAGGCAAATAATTTATTAAAGCACTAAGGTCCCTGGTATTTTTTGTTCCTGTTTCCTTCTAAAGCACTTTCCTTAGGTTTCCTCTCAGTTCCCTCTGGGCTAGTCTGCTCTCTGTATCTCTTCAACTTCTTCTTTCTTTCTTGTATTCACACTGAAGCTTCTAGAACTAAAAGGCTGGGGGGGGGCTGTTTGCTTTTCCTTTGCTACCAAATGTAACTCCTTTCCTCCCAAAAGTTAAGGATTAATGATTTACACAGTGCTTGAGTGGCAATGCCCTTTTATTTTCAGTCAGTTACAGGGAAAGAACTCTGCGTCTCCAAAATACTCCCCCATCTTGGCATAAACCTAGATTACAGATTAAGGGGAAAAAAATCTTTCATTTAAATGAAAAATGTAGGCAAAGACCATAACAAGGCTAGTGAAAACAGATGCTGGGGACAAGGTAAGTTAACAGAGACCGTATTTATTCTGTTGAAGGTATTTCAGCCCTGTCAATTAATCAAGAAGGTATTCTCAGTATAAAAGTCTACTTTGTTTTGTAGCAATTACTTCAATTGAGGTAGCAAGAGCTGATCTTGAGATAACAACCTTGGACAGACAGGCTTAAGATGAGGGTTTAAGAACTTCTCTTGAGCTACATGTTTGTTGTCAAACAAAGCACTAGTCTCTTCTGAAGCAATGAGTAAACAGCAGCTACAAAAGTCCAATTGTTCCTAGGAGGACTGTTCTTCTTAAGGAAAGAAGAAAAAAAGAAGAGGCATAGAAAGTTGAATCAGCTTTTCTGACTTCAGAATAAAAAGTGAACGGACTGCAAAGCTCGTCTTGCCAATTCTGTAGTGCTTAGACAAGTGGTTCAAATGTAGTTGGAGCTGAAAAGCCATGGCAAAAATGGTCTGATGAAGTTTGGTGGACAGCAACCTTGGTGATTCCTCATTGACACAGCTCCTCCTAGCAATCAGTGGGATTGCATGGGAGTAAATGTGAGCTTAATATGCCCTGAAGAATATTTGCTAGCAGCTAATCTCTCCCCTCTCTCCCTGGAGAGACAGTATAACATTAATTATTAAGGATTACATTCTGTGTTCATGACAAGGAGAGGGAGTATGGATCTGCTCCACCCGATGATCAGTTTACTCCTGTCTCATATGTAGGAGAGGGTTGCTAGATAAAAGACAAGTGACTAGGAAAACTTACGGAACATCACCAGAACAAAAGGGATTTCACCAGCTGGATGGAAGGCGTCCAAACTGTTTGCTCCAACTCTTAGGGCTCACCTAAGAGCCCTAAGCATGAGCTCACCAAGAAACTTCTAGTTTGAGTTCAAATAGTGTTTTCTGCTGCTTAAATTAATTATACCACAACAGCTGCTGAGCTACTTTAGGGAGATGGTCTGGGACTATATCATTCCGCTGTGCCATGCCATGTGCTAGAATTTGGGGGTTTCATTTCTTATATTAGGTATATTTTTTAAACCACACTGGAACTGGTAAAGCTCAGCTTATAAAGCCAAAATATGACAGGCCATGCAGGTGAAACAGCTGAAATATTTTTATTGTGGAAAACACACATTAGCTTTACCATCACTCCTTCTATGTAATGTTCAGTTGTTAAATGTCGCATTATGTATCAGAAAAATAATCTGGCCAGGTCTCAGCTTCTGCACAAAATAAAAAAGTGCAAAACCAAACACACAAAACTCCTACAAACAAGAGTAACATACGCTTCAGTGTGCAAGAGAGTCTGCATTAACAAGAGTTTTTAACTGCTTGCTTGCTGCTAAGCCCTTCTATTGAATTTTAACTGCATTGTGTAGGCTTTTTTCTTGTTATTTGTGAGACATTAATGAATTCTGAGTGGAGATTTACTATGGAGCCTGATTTGGCCTCGGGATTGGTATTATAAGCAACACCCTCAAGTATGCCTTTTTGTAGCAGGAAAAAGAACTTTTCTCCCTGGAACAATTTACAGCCATATTGTTTCCTCCGAGTTAGCATTTACTGCACATTCTGTGAGTTTAATATAATCATATGAGTGAGTATAATCACAAGCATATCTGAACAACCAGGGGATCAGGCCCAGCCCAGCATGGTCTTATGAAAGGCAGGTCCTGCTTGACCAACCTGATCTCCTTCTGTGACAAGGTGACCAAATTAGTGGATGAAAGAAAGGCTGTGGATGTCATCTACATGCACTTAAGTAAAATTTTTTACACCATTTCCCACAACATCCTTCTGGAGAAGCTGGCTGCTCATGGCTTGAATGGGCGCACTGTTTGCTGGGTTAAAAACTGGCTGGATGGCTGGCCCAGAGGTGACTGGAGTTAAATCCAGCTGAGGGCCAGTCACCACTGGTGTTCCCCAAGACTCAGAGTTGGGGCCAGTCCTGTTTAATATCTTTATCAATGATCTGGATGAGTGTTTCCTCAGTCAGTTCACAAATGGCACCAGGCTGGGTGGGAGTGTTGATCTGCTGGAAGGCAGGAGGGCTCTGCAGAGGGATCTGGACATGCTGGATCAATGGGCCAAACCAATTGCATGAGGTTCAAAAGGACGGAGTGCAGGGTCCTCCCCTTGGATCACTGTCGCTGTTGAGGTAGGGACGGGAATAATGAGATTTTAACTTTAGAAGGTAAAGAAGAATGGTTTATTTTAAATACATTGCTCTTTTATAGAGCACATTGTGAGGACCGATTTCATTGGTCTAAGAGCAAAAACATTTCACACCATTGGTGCACTATGAATAGCACACAGTGGTAGAACATATCTATAAACAATATGAACAGAAAGAGAGATAATAAATTGTTTGCATTCCTCTTGGACTTATTCCCAGGCTTAGCCTGGTAGAAATCTCTCCTTTTCTCTCTGACTGAACTGAGAATATCCACAGATCACAACTTCAGATAGTACGACAGGCAGGGGGAAAGTGGCTGGAAAACTGCCCAGCCAAAAAGGACCAGGGAGTCCTGGAGAACAGGAGCTGAACGTGAGCCACGGTGTGGCCAAGTGTGTGCCCAGGTGGGCAGGAAGGCCAATGGCATCCTGGCCTGGATCAGCAATAGTGTGGCCAAAGGACCAGGGCAGTGATTGTCCCCCTGTACTCAGCACTGATTAGGCCACACCTCGAACCCCATGTTCAGATTTAGGCCTCTCATTACAGGAAAGACACTGAGATGCTGGAATATGATCAGGGAAGGGCAATGGAGCTGGGGAAGGATCTGGAGCACAAGTCTTGTAAGGAGAGGCCGAGAGAGCTGGGATTGTTTAGCCTGCAGACAAGGAGGCTCAGGAGTGACATTATCACTCCCCAGAACTGACTGAAAGGAGGCTGTAGCCAGGTGGGGGTTGGTCTTTTCTCCCAGGCAACTACAGATAAAACAATTAAAATGGCCTCCTATTGCACCAGTGGAGGCTTGGATTAAAAATTTGGAAAACTTTCCTCATCAAAAAGCATTGGAACAGGCTATGCAGAGAAGTGGTCGAGTCACCACCCCTGGGGTACGTTAGTGTAGATGTGGCACTTAGGGACAAGGTTTGGTGGAGGAGTTGGCAATGAAGGTTTAACAGTTGGACTCAATGATCGTAAAGACCTTTTCCAACCTAAATAGTTCTGTGATGCTTTAGTTATATATTCAAATAGCTGATCAGCAGCATCCTTACTGAACCTGAGAAGAACTGTGGTCTGTGTGACCTAACTTCTTACTCTGACCAGTTACATCTCTTTCTTCTGATTTTTTAAAAGTATTGTTCCATGAGATCATTTAAGAAAACAACTCTTCATGATCTACCTGAGTTTGCAATCCTTAAATTTATGCTACATTTGTTTGTGCCTTTAAAACCCTATTAGAATAGTAATGAGATTTCACTCATTAAATGCTTCCTTTAAGAGTTTCTCCAGCTTTTAAATTTGGCTTGGGAAGCTAAATTGTCCTGTAGAGAGAGTGTAGTCTGTATTTGATAGCAGGAGCAAAGGACAATGAATATAACATCACACTAATTTTTTACAAGTGTATGATCCTTTTTTCCATATCTATTCAGGTCTTTTCACAAACATATATATCACTATGGAAGAGAGAATTTTTTCCCTCCTCTAAGTTTCTTTATGTTTGACTGACTAATGTACTGACTTATTTATTAACTAGGCTGCAGCAATACATCTGAAAAATAAGAGAGGTAAAGAAGATGGATCTGCCAGGCAGGAATTCTTTTCTATGCATAATCACACATCCTGTGTATGGCCACATTTGTATGTATGTGGCTTTCAATAATCTCTTTAGACTGACCACAATGCATGGATAATGCCGTTTCCTATGCTCAATTTTTCTTATTGACCTGCAGCTTAGATTTCGTGGAGCATTTCATAGCATGTTGTGTGGAAAAGAATATTAATCTCTAGGGAGAGATTGTGAACTAAAGTTCCCTTTTCATGGAACCCTGCACCATAAACCACATGAGGCCAACAGATCACATTGAATCACATGGATTTTATTAGAAAGAAGATAAGTGTATTGTATACAGATATGTATGTACCTCCATACCTAGGAACTCCTTGGAAGTGTCAGGTAGATAGGGATAAAGCAACCAGGATAACACCTAGGTGTTAGAAATAATGAGAGAGAGAAATTTCTGCAGTAAATTGCAAAAGGGGAGCTGTGTAACACTACCTGTGTACTCACTGCATGGTGGGTCTGATGGAAGGGGGAGCCATGGGAAGCTTTACAGGTGTTCTTCCACATGGCAGCCGTGTGGTGCCTTTGGGACCCTGCAGAGCATTGCCTTCAGGCATCTCCTACCTAATCTTCTGAAAACCTGACTTGAACACCTCAAAGAGAGTGTGTATTGGAGAGTATGAGTTAACTGACTTTCTGATTTAAGTGTTGTGACAAAGCCTGATGGAAAAAGATTAAGCTACAGTTTCTAAGAACAAACCTAATGTAGTTATTCAGACCTTACACAGGCAAGTGTCCTTGTAGGCTTCCACAGTCCTTGGCAAGATTCAGATTTACTCTGTATTTCAGACTTTAGAGGGATATCAGTTCTATATGCAAAAAGGGCCTCCAGTTGGTTTCTTGTTTGGAATAAACGAGGTGCATTTCTATCTCCAGGGATTCTATTCTATGCATCATTCAGAGTCTTAAGCAAGAAAGTGTGGTTTAGACCAGACAGTATAATACCTACCATAAAGATGATCATTTATTTACGTAATAATGCACATGTGGAATATTTGCCAATTTGCTCATAGGGCTTTATAGTGGTGTAACAACCTGGGACTGTGCATGCTTCATTACCCCAGAATTATGTACTGAGGCTGAGATGAAGAATTAAGGATGAATCATATTATTATTATCATGGAAAATTATACAATAACAGTGTGCTTTGTGCAAAAAGTTATTTCCTTACATTCTCAGAAACTCTGAAACAAGTAAAATCATGACCTTGCATTTGCTTCTACTTGGGGTGTGCCAGGCAGCACAAAGAAAAAGACTATGAAATTACTGGGGATTAACATAGTTTTCAAGAGCACTGAGAAAAGATTAAGCCAGTGAGAATGTGAGAAGAACAGAAATGTAGCAGCTCCTAGACATGATGGCTAGGGACAAAAAGGAATAGAAGAGTGGGGGGTTTTGTATAATTCAGAATAGTCCACAGATAGAGAGACTGATCAAGGAGCTCTGATTGAGATAGACAGTAAGAATTAATTTGTCACGACAAAGGGAAACAAAATGCAGTTTCTCCTATGAATTTATTTCTTGAGTAATGGCTCTTGAAACATTTCTTTTACTGAAGTAAATTGTCACAGGTTTGTTACTGCAGGTGGCTGCACCAGTGATTTTCGTCCACATCACTCACACAGAACAAGTTTCTAGTGGCCATATAATTCCCCCCGCCATGGCTGAATTAGAGCATCAGAACTCTACAACTAAGGAAGTCTTAACTAAATCTGAACAGTTATTACCATTAATCTAGACATCACTGGGGATAAAAGGATGCAATCTCAATTGCTTCGTTTATTTTCTCACCAAATCAGTGTATTAACTATTTATTTTAAAAGTATGATATGTACTAATGAGAAGAAAAAATACGAAAAATTAGGAAAACCCTCTATGGCCATCCCATCATGATGGTTTTTCTTGTTACCTACTGTGAAAATTCCCTATAGTTTTCATAGCAGCACAAAAATGCCCATCTACCCATCTAATGCCTCAGGAGTCTTACTCATGCTCTGCTGTAAAATTCCAAGTGATTTCAAAAAATTCCAAAGTATTTTCCAGCTAAAAACAGTGACCACAGTGTTACTGCTTTAACCTGCAAACAAAAGTTCCCTCTCATACCAAAATTTTATATTTCTTTTCCAATATGCTTTAGAAGCTATATATCCAACAAATTGCTTCTCAAAGTACTAAAAGCCCTTTATGTTTTCTGAGAAGTGACTGAGTAGTGCTAGGTTTGCTATGCACATTCAATCAGAAGACTAGAAAAATCAAGATAAAAAATCTCAGCCATCAGAGCTACTCTCTGACAGCCAGTGGCAAAGGTCTGAGATAGCTGACCTTTCATATTTCAATATTTTCCTCTAATCCCTGCAAAGTACACAGGTAGATACAAGTTTGACAAGGATTTAGATAATAAAAAGCAACCAAAAACGCCCTAAAAATGCATTCATTTCCATGAGATGTTTGTCAATGAGCCAGCATGTAACAGTGCATCCAGCACTAATTCTGTTTGAAAACATTCCTCAGTGCTTCCTGTGGGGAAAAGCTCTCTTCCAGAAACTGTTGTGGATAGAGTCAGAAATTGCACAAAGAGCAACTACTAAGAAGCCTACAAGAAAACAGCTGAACTTCTATGCAGAAAATGTCAGAATTTGAATTAGTCTATGAAAACTCAAAGTCCCAATTTGCTCCTACGTACCCTAATGGATATTAATTCTCCTCTGAGTACACATAATGGTCTTTCTCAGCTGCTCTCCAAAATCTGACTTACAACCATAAAGCTAGTAGTTTGATTACTGCAATCTCTGAGTGCCAGAAACCTCTACAAAAGTCCAGAAGTCTCATAGCATAACATTATAAACAGATTGTATTTGTTCACCAGTACAATATTACCTCACAGGGTGAAAAGGAAAAAAAAAAAAAAGCTTTTTCTCTCACCATGTGACATATTTAGCTTAAAATGCATTCCATTCAAGAAACTCCTTGCCATTCTTTTCTCTTATTTATTTTTTTTAGCTTTTCTTACCTAGAATGACAGCTTCTCTTTTAATGCAACTACACTTTTGTTGTAGCCAGACATTCAGATTGCTTTCATCACAACTATTTCTCCAAAAAAATTGCTTTGGCCAAACTGCTCATGTTCTTGAAAAACATCTCAACAAAAATTTCCTGGGCTGGGCCCTGAAAAAGTGAAGAAACATAGTTTTGAAGACATACTGACTCCCTGTAGTATGTTAAAGAGATTATAGAAATCACGTAGCGTAACAGAATCACTTGGGATACAGTTTGAAAAGAGAGCTCCGTGTGCTCCTTGGAGCAGTATTTGTGATCACACACAGCAAGCTTTGAAGAGTGTATGCCATCTACTGGAATCAAAAAGACTTCTTACAGAGGAAGTCCTAAAAAGCAGCAATGACTTTCGCCCAGTGTAAGGCATCTTCTTCTGTCTCATGTGCCTTTGTAATTAGGGTTTGGAGCCTTTTTTTCATACTGTGCTTTTAAAATAAATGAAAACCAGCAGTAACCACACTTTGACCACAATCTTGTGAAAGGAGGGAAAAGTTTCCTACTCACATGGACTAGTAATTTATTCTAGTAGCTGCATGAAATGGAATGGACATTCACACAAATAGGTTGCTTGGGTGATCTGCTTCTATTGTTCCCTCTTATCAATATATCAGAGATGTCTGTTGGAAAACTACACCCAGAAAACCCATCATATTAATGTGAGAACTCATAAATACAAAATAGCTTTCTGAAAGTAACATATATTTAGGATTATGGACCTAAAGATGGGTGATTGAGTTGCTTTCTACCTTATACATGTGATGCCCTCAGGGCATGCACCACTCCATCAAAGGATACGCCTGTCTCCCCCAGGTCTGCTTACACTCACTTTATAGATGCAAAAGAGTTGAGAGAATTTCATAAATAGCAGGAATGAGATTATTTTTGGCATTCCAAAAGTCTCTATCCTAACAAGGCATTTTCTTGAACACTTTATTTTTTCTTGCTTATTTAATATTGTCCACTGTGGCAAGCACATTTCTCTCTCTCAGAATTTTTATAAAGGTGCACAGAGAGAAGTGAAAGAGAAAACCATTTCTATTTCTTCTCCTTGTTTTTCTCCTGTGGAATGTGTTTGGAGAATCGTTTACCTGGAGCGAATGCCTGGTTGGATCACGGTGGATTGTTTGGGCCTGATGGCCAATCGGATCCACCTGTGTCTGGACTCTGGCGAACAGGGTCACGAGCTGTGAGTTAGTTACATATGATAGAGAAAGTAGCATGTAGTTTTTAGTATCCTCTTTTATATAGTATATTAATGTATCATAGCATAATTATAATAAAGAAATCATTCAGCCTTCTGAAAATAAGTCAGACATCATCATTCTTCCCATTGGGTTTGCAGACATCTACAACAGTCCACTGGACTGTAGCACCATTTGGAGTAGTCTCAACTGAAATACTGAGTTGCACCTGGTGGTGTCTTCCTAGAGAGGTGTTTACCTTCAAAACAGAGCAGCATGGTTACTGTGTAAGTGTTGAAGACAAGTCTTTACATCCAAACTTTTGAGGCTTAACAGCAGGTTGCATTTCTATGAGCTGCTGAGTTTGGTTTTCTGCATGATACAACTACTGCCACTGCATAAGGATCCAAGAGCTTCTGTGAAAACTAGGATGGATTTTCTAACCTTGGCCAAATTCAAAGATGGAAACTTGAATTTTTCATTAATGGAAACCTAAAATATTTAATTTTCCAGTTATTCCGTGGTGTTTTAATATGAAGAGTGAAGCAGGTAAAACTAGAAGGACCATTTAACTGGGCTTGAAATCTCTGACACTGAGCAGCTCTAGAAACCCAAAACATGACTATTAGACAAGCAGGTAGCACAGTATTTCCCCAAGTACTGTCCTGGCATTCATTGGTCTGTGGATTGAGGATTTTAAGTGTTATCCCAACATAAATTGACTGTATTGTATGACTTCTTCAATACAAAGTTAGAAAAAGGAAGCAGAAGGACACACCACAAGCAATTTTTCCCATTCTGCCTTGTGAGATTTATAATCCAGATTGCTTAAGGAGAGACCAAGCCTAAAATGACTTTTCTAAGATGGAACCTCTGTAGAACATGCTGTACAAGTAGAAAGCTTGCAGACTTTTAGCTTAAATTATACTCATCTACATCTCAAATCATATATTATAGAATGATCTTAACCCAAACCACATGCACTATATCTATGTTTTCCATTGTGAATTCCAAAGCATATTATGTAAACATCATGCCCAGCAAAATGGTGATGTATGGCAGGGTACTCTAGTCCAAGGAATAGAAAGCTTATGTCCCATAATGAACTCATCCTAAGGCTTCTGCTGAGTTTTTACAGACATTTCTAGTAAAGTCACTTGAATGTTTACCTAAAGTTGGAGCTATGGAAAATCTCACTCATTTTTGGAGGAAATTATTGCCAAGAAATAAAAAAATCTCACACCACTAAAGGTCTAAGCAGTGGATGTTTCCACATGAGTTTGAAACAGGATAGTAAAACTGTGTTAAGCATGACACTGCTCAGCTGCCACTGGCTCGTTCCCAGGCAAACATGAGAGGAAATGCACACAACTGGAGGCTCACTTTACAACATATCACACCCAAACATGCTCTTCTGTCTTTTAATCTAATGAAAAGAGATCTCCTGGGACACAGCTGTGTGTTAACTTGGCAACTCTTACACATGTCCTTAAAGTTAAGTACGTGCTTATCTAGTTGGCTGAACTGGTCCCTATCCACTGAACCACAGGAAGATACAGCTCTAGAATTTACTAGGTGACTTCTCATAAAAAACACAATTTAAAATGGAGTTTTAAACTGCAAACAACTGATGCCTAAATATCAAATTATAACTAATGGCTGGACATATCCTAGCTTATCTTTTAAATGATGACCAAATATTAGGTTCCTAAGTATTTATGGACATTGAAGCTAATATTGCTTTAAAAGGGCCTAATGCTTATTTTTATTATATGCAGATCATCTAGAAAATTCTATTTAGTTAGGAGGCTTTAGGGAGGCTTTAGCTTAGATTGCTTTCATTGATTGCATTTGTATTTAGCTGCTTGAAAACTTTAATAGCAAAGGACACTTGAAACAATGATTCATTTCCATTGTCCTGCTGTTTGTAGTCAGCAGTGAGCTGGAGTCCCAGCTGGCTATACAGTTTCTGATTCCTGGCACTCTCACTCAATATCTCGTTGTCAGTACAGTGACCACAGGGGTCCTCAGTGCAAGCCAGTGCATGTCTTGATCATTTACATTTACAGCTTCTTCCTCATCAGCAGATTGTTCCTTCAAAAGCAACAAGGGGGAGAAGCAGCCACAATGGACACACTAAAAATACACTGGACCAGTAAAGCTGTGGTTGTGTCCATTTAATAATGAACTGAAATTATGATGCAAAGTTTTATAGCACCTTATAGCACTTGTCTGCCGCTTTCAGGTTCGTGAAGAAATTGCTATGAAAAATCCACAGAATACATGACCTAGCTTTGCATCCCTGCAAACAATACAGTATGTACTATGTTAATTGCTTGTCTTTGGATCCATAATTAGTATACAGATTTAAGTGGGAACATTTTAAACATTGTTTTGCACAACAAACCTAAATGAAGAAGCATTCTCTTCAAATGCTCTTTAAAACACTGCTGCCCTGCCCAAGTATCCTGCAGTTACACATCTGTTTAATTTCTGGTACTTTTCTGCCAGATTAATTAACAGGTAACACCAATCAAATCACAAAGTTTGTACTACTGAAATATCTAAAAAGTTCTGGGAATGAAAAATCTGTGACCATGTATTCATGTGTCTTTCCTGAGGCATCACAGAGTCACTGACATGAAGTTACTTCATATTTTTGTTCAATTCTCTTTCCCTCTCTCTTGCTGCCCAGCTCAAGTCTCATGCACAAACCCTGCTACTTTTTAATAATTTTAAACTATAGGATTTCACAGTTGCATTTACTATACACAATTAAACAGGTCAGTCTTGCAGTTCTTGAATCCCTTAACTCAGATTCTTCTGCTGCTAATGCTTCTTTAAGCTATTGGTGCAGCCCAAATATCACCCCACTGCTCAGTGAGTGGCCAAAGCAAACGTCTCCTGTGACCTTTTGGCCACTGTATCCTTCACATGGCACCAGTCAGAGAATGTTTCAGAATACACAAGTGCCCCTTAGGACATTGACACAAGCACTGTGAGCATCCCCAAAAATGATGAGCAAGCTCCTTCAGCTGACAGAAGCCCGAAGATTCATCAAAATCAAAGTATTTTCTCTAGAGAAAATATCAAATTATTAACTTCTTGAAGAGGAGCCCTCAGCATTCTCTCTGACCAATTTCTCTCCCTGTCTCATCTCCTTCATCTGTCCCCACTCCTCTCCTCCACAGCAGCAGGTGGCCATTCCCCATTCCTTGCTGTCCCCCACCACCTGCAGAGCAACTCCAGCTGTGCATTGCTGCACATGCAGGCAGATTTCCCAGAACTCAGGCAAAAGTCACCTTCTACAAGTGCATGAGAGTGACATTTTGAAAAATTTCAAGCCAGAACCAATGCATCACTCTTCTTACCATAATTGCTACATTTATTAGATTTCTTGACAGGTTCACTTGAACCTTCAAGGGGAAAAAGCAGAGTTTGTTTCAATTCCTTGCAGCAAACTCTCCTTACCAGCTGCCATAAAGATAAATTCCATTGGAACAAATACTGTCTTCAGCTTTCCTAACATGTTATGAAGTTTTATTCCTAGCAGATTTCAGAAGGGTTTTGCCTGGCAATCACAGCACCACCCACAAAGAGAAAGGTCTCTTCTCCCTCTTGATACACAGCAGAAGTCTACTGGAGATGAATGGGCACACCATTTGCTGGTAAAAAAATGGTTTGTTTTTTCTGCAAGCACTTTATGTATTGATACATAGTGTCAGAAGGCAAACTGGGCTAAAAGAAAATCCAGTTTCCTAAGAACTTCATGGAGCTTCAATTTTATCCCAGACTGATGTAAATTTGGGGACACCCATTAACTCCTCTATAGCTTTTGTATTCTGGGCTTTAATTGACAGGTGGCAATGAAATAATTTTATACAACATTTCACTTTATTTTAACCTTTGATTTATTTGTATTCTGCCTCCTTCTTCATTATTCTGCTTTAAACTCTTCAGTAACTGAAGCTTAAAATATTTAATGGAAAAAAAATCTTCAACTGATGCAGGAGGCCGTGATCCTTTTTAGTAACCTGAACAGCACAAGGGCTCCATTTCGGAAGGAAGAAGACTTATCTGAAATGACCCAGGTAATCTGACATACCCACTTTTAGAGTGACAGGAGCTAGAAAATATGGTTTATGCTGTAGGTACACTCCTTGCACCTGTCTTGTCTCCCCACTGCAGCTTGACAGCTGGTGCAGACTTGCAGAAGGCAGCAGAGGCTTGGGCAGAGCAGCACCTTACACCACCACTCTTGCTGGTGTCACAAGTCCAAGTGACCTACCAGGCCTTGCCTTCACAAGCCAGGCAGCTGGTGAGAACCACAATTAATGACCTCTGCATGTTTGCCTCTGGCTCTCCATTTTAGTAATTTGATCACTTCCATGGCAAAAACTAATGCAAAACATTTTTAAACACATAACCTTTTCCATGCATTTCAGTACTGCCTTGCTTGCTAATTTATTAGTAGCATAAATAATGACTCACAGGTGTTTTGCAAGGGATTATTTATAACAGAAAGCATAGGTGTTAGGTGAGAAAATATATTCTTTACTACGATTAAAAATAAACATGAAACATGAACAGTAAAGGTGAACAAATATGGTATAGGCAGGTAAGCGTGAAAATATACAAGAGAGCAAAGCTATAAAACAAGGCCTTAACCTCTTCTATTAATGTATGAAATCTGACCTTTGAAAATATAGAACCTGTGCATTTTGACCGTATATTTTTAACAAACAAAAATCTTCTTGGCATCTCCTTTTTTAGTTACTCATCTCTAGAACCATGGAACTTGACTATCCACTCTACTAGCATTGCTTAGCACTAATAATGTCAAAGACCACAGGATACCAGAACCTGTTACCCACTTTCCTGTATTGTTTATATGAAGAAAAACCACACTATTCTGATTGCTCTCCCTCCTCTCACACATGACTCGGGTTAAAAACAACTTGGCTTCTTATTGCACTTGCAGTAGTGTGCTACAGATTGCCTGCCATGATGAAATGCACACCTGCACTAGTAGAAAATCTACTTTTAAAATATTTATTGGAAATTGGTTTGCTTTGTTAACACAGTATTTTTATAGTATGGACACAATTTTATGAAACATGTTAAATCCAGTATTGTTTTTACCTTCAAATAAGGTTTATCTGTATGTAGCATAAAAGAAGTTGAGGGTTAGGAAAATTGACCAGAATGTTACTACAGTTTTTAACAGTAAAACAACACACTTGGTATTCATTACTCCATAAACAAGTCTTCTGTCACTCATTTCAATGTCCCAGGCAACATCTACTTATTTTGTCTCTTTTCTCATTTCCTGCTTTATATGAAAGAAGTGCTATTGTCATTACAACTGTATAAGATGGACATCATGTAGTTGAAAGGGGATGTCCCTTATTTTATTCATGTGTGTGCCAATGACCACATTTCAACTCCCTTTACTCTTACCTTGGAACATAAAAGGTTGGTCCTCCATACCTCCCAGTGAAAAGCTTTTCTGCTTAAAAGAGTCTAAGAACAAAATAACTCACAAGTTTTCTACAAAGCCACTGAACTAGTATGTTACAGTCTAGACCCACTTACTTCTACTAGAAATAATAACTCTTCAGACCATTATAATGTACAGTAATGTCCCAGACTGTTAAAAAGCATCACCTAAAAGAAAGCTCACCTTCATGCTGAATCCTGAACTGTGTTTTTCCTCTTTATTAATTAGCTTTTCCAAGTTAGACAAGGTCAGCACATCTCTTTTTTTGTCTTTCACTTGCCTGTCGCTTTAATCTCCTTAAGTTTAATTTATTTTCTGAGTTGCTACCCCTCACACATTGACAGATACATATTTATATTTTTTTTAAGGTCTCAGCCCACTTAGGAATTGTCTTGGGTTATTTTCTTTTCTTTTTTTCTGTCAGAAGAGAGATTTCTTTTTCTTGGTTGTACAGGTACATGTGGGAAGAGAAGACCTGGCTCTATGAGTGACCAAAATTAGGAGTACATAAAGCTCAGAAGTATCTTTCCCCGGGTACAAAGGAATTTATCATGTGGGACATTATCATGTCTCTCAATTGCCTATTTACTCTATATTCAGAGTAGTCAAAATTCTGGGGTTGAGAAAAAATCAGCAAAAAGTTTGGAACACATTCCCATTTTAGATATGCTAAAATGAAGGTCTGTGATTACCTAAGGTCCACACATATTTTCATCTTTGTAAGGGAAATTAACATGATTTACTCCTCCCATCACCAGACATAATGCTTGCTTTAGCCCAGGCTATTAAGTATGGGGAACCATCTGAGTACCCCAATTACAACTACTATGGCAAGACATCAGCAATACCACATTGTGACAGTTTGATAATCCAGCCAGGGGAGTTCTGATCTGAGTTTAGCTTGAAATGATTAATTTCCATACCAGGAAAAGAAAGCCCTTGCTAGCCAAGGCTAGCCCCAAGATCTCTGTCTGCACATTCGTTTCTCACACAGATCCTCCAGGCAGTTTAAATATCTGCTATAAAATCAGATTTACAAAATTAGCTCAATTTTCTTAAACTTCCTTCATCCCTGGGCCATATTTGTATGACAAATAAATGAAACATCATAGAATTATGGAAACCCTATGTTTTAGTTTGTGACAGCATCATTAATGCAATTTAATGCTTTTCTTTTTGAATAATAAACCCCTCAGCTGTTCAACACAAATAAAGCAATATGTATGTGGTCTTCATATGCTCTTTGAATAAAATATAAGCAAGAAAAATCCCAGGAGGTCCATCAAACGCAAACATGCAATACCAAAACAAACATGTCATCACTACTTGCCAAGATACATACTCACAACACCACTCCTTGGTGTATAACCTCAGAGAGGAGTTAAACTAGCAGTAGATTTACAATTTCTACTCTGCAGATTCTTGACTAGGGGTCGCATTAATTATTACAAAGGTTGAAATGTGAATCTTTATACTAAAGCAAAAAAAGCAAATTACAGCTGCTGATTTTGTTTATTCTTGCTAATACATGTATATTATAGATACATACTATGAGCATCCATATAGTGGGTTGCACATAAAATCTATGAATTTTTCCCCTCAAAAGCAAAACCTATTAGAAAACAAAAGTAAAGTAACAGTGGGAATGTTTTAGCAGCCTTAACACAAAAATGGTTACGTAAAGAAAGATAGTATTAGAAGTTGTTAAACCAGGTTAACTCAGGAGGAGACAAAAAAAATGAATGCTAATATGTCCAAAGTATACTAATAAGCATGTTTGTCATCAAATAGAAGAACTCAAATTATATGTAATACAATAAACAATGTCCCAGGTCCGCATCTTTGAACATTTTTTTTCCCTAGCCAAATCTTCCATTGTTGAGAAATAGTAAAGGCATACTCTGCATTTGCAGAGTAAAGTGCCATAAGAATTTTTTCACAGAAGCATGAGCTAGAAAGCACCAAGTAACAGAGCTGTATTCAAGTAGAATTTGACTGTGGACAGGAAAGGTGAAAACTCATTTGCAAGAAAATTATTCAACACAACACTACAATCTGATGGTGAAACTTCCCCACCTCTCGTACAATTTGTACTTGACCCTGACCTGACGTTTTGCAGGTAGTTTCTTTCCCACATATCTCCTACACAAAGGTGAAGCAAAATAAATACTCCATGTGTAACTGAAGGAAAGAACACTGAAAGCACTCTACTGAGTCACATAATTGCAACCTGGGTCCTTCAAATCTTTCTCCAAGCAGCTGTTGTGGAGAAGAGCAAATGGGATTCAACAAAAACCAAAACTTTGGTTTCTCCCGGCCCACCACTACTTGCCAGAAAGGCAACAGAAGAACCCAATTTACCAATTCTACTCTATGGTCATTGTGCTGGATTATATGTTTTCTTGTAGTAAATGCTGCATCCATTCTGTGTTAACTAGATTGAACCCATAGAATAGTTATGAACTTAAAACCAAACCAAAAATGCCAATAGCAATTCAGATTTAAAAATGAAATATATATTTATAAATCTACCATGCTAAACCTGATATAAGTCCAGAAACTTGAAATTCATACAGAAGATTGTGCTGGATGTAAACAGTCAGAGTTTTTTTAAAAAAACAGTATTCAGTATTTTCATTCACTGTTTGCTTTTGCCTGTCTCCAAAGGTCAGCAGCCCAACCTACAGGCTCTTTTGACTATGAAATGCTTCTTACTTCCCTTAAATGTAGAATGGGAAAAAAAACTTCCAAAGAGGAATCTGGACAATAGAAACATTCACACTTCTCAACACAGAAGTTGTGAAATGACAGCTGGTGTTGTGAAAGTGACCCTTAGCATAAAGCTTGAAGTGGAATTTGGCCAGAACATCGACTCCCCCATGTGTCTTTTGCCAGTTGTGGATGAAGTCAGCATGGCTCCAGCCAGTGGTATGAAGAAAACGTGTATGTGAAGGAAAGAGAATTAATAACCAGATACTTCTTGTTTATTGACATTTAAAATGAGCAAATAGGCAGCCTTGTCACATCAGCCTGCACACAGTGTTATTGGGAAAGGAGAGCTTGTTCCGAAAATCATTTACCAGGAGGATGTAGGACACTTCAGTGATGAGAAAGGTCTTACAGAAGCACTACAACTGTACCACCCTGGAGTCATGCAAAGTCTGTTTTGCTCTGCAGCCAGTTTTCTTCCCTTTTGTCTCTCCTGGCATGGGCTGTGAGACACCTGTTGTGCTAGACAAGAGAACAGCAGCACGAAGAGCAGCAGCAGCAGCTCACTTGTGCCTTCTCTTCCCTTTCCACTCACCTAGAAGCAGGCAAAAAGCGGCTTTAAAAAAAAACTTTTTTACTGAGGCATGATCCTGAAACTATGCCTAATGATGAGGAGACACATTCAGCTGAGGAGTTCTAGCATATGAGGTGGTATTTGAAGCAGGAAAAGTAACATCTGGCTAGCAAGGGCTTCAGTATTTGTATAGATCTGAAGGAAGATTGGATGCGTGGTCTGATCCTACATTGCCTGTAAGTCTCACAGTGCTCATGTATTTAATTCTTCCTGCTCCTTGCCTGGGATTTTTCCACCCTAGTGTACCTATGGTCTGAATTAACATTCATTTTTTTACTGCAATCAGTCATAAAAAGGTGGTCGTGTCAAATTATTTTTTTAAACAGCTGAATCTGCTGTACCTATGCCAAGCAATCTGTAAGCAAAGTGATGTATGAAATGTGGGATAAAGACTCAAAATAAGGGATTATTAATAAAAAAATATAGAAGTAGGAAAGCAAACACCACAAACAACATGAATGAATATCACCTTTGTTCTTTGCAAATGCATGTGAATGTCCTGACTCCAGTTTCATAACTTTGCATTCTGACATAAAAGGAGTGTACACAAGGAAAAAAGAAAGAAGGAAATTTTAATGGGAACTATTAACTTCTAAAGATAAGGACAGGACCTCATAAAGAAAGACACCTTCTCTTACTTAACTTCAATGTACAAGGGGAAATACTCTCCCAAAGAAAACTTCCCTGGGTACACCCAAACCTCAAATCTTTGAGGGGCACAAATCATGCTCTATTGTGCAAAAGTGCTGGAGAGTACACAATGTTTTCTATGATGGAGTAGCTTTGGTTTAGCTCCTGTTCTAATAATGCTTCAGGAGGTGCATCTGTGGCTGGCACTCAGGATAAAGGTTAGCAGACAGCAAACAACATGCCCTCACTGTGGTCACTGTCTGTGCTTAGCTGCTGGCTTTTGCAGATTCTTCTCTTGTTTGGTTACTCATGGAGAAATAGGTACAACCTTGATTCACACTTCAAAACTAACAACAGAAAAAACAAACATGAGTGGAAAACAACTGCTGTTTGAAAATATTTTGCTAGAGTCTCTGAAACCTCTGAGTTGATGTAAACTATTTCAAGTCTGAGTCTGCCCTAGTCCAGATCAGGTGAGCTCTAGAACTGATATATTTTGCTCCTGCAGACCTCTGTGAGTTCATTCAAAGGATGAAGAGATGACAAGAAAGATGGTTTTTACAAGGATGCTTTTGCTCTGTAATGTACTTTATACACTTCTGCTCATGCCCATAGCAGAGTTTCACCTCTGGTTTCAAAGAAAAAAGAACCTTGAAAGACCTTCCTTACACTCAGCCATTAGAGACTGAGCTCAGCAGGTGGAGATCAAGTTCTTGGGCGGTGAGCTCTGTGCAGCTTCCTAATGCTGGGGCCTGTACATAAGACACGGTGTCATGGTCTCACGTGCTTGTCTGAAATGATAATGCTAAAGGTTTTAGCAAAGGAGCCTGTCTGGTTACTCAGCCTGACCCAAAACTGCCTTAAAGGTCATTCAGCTATCAACGGATGCATCCCTTTTTAGCAGATGCCTCAGGAGCCCTTTTCCAGAGCCAATAAAAAGGGTACAGACAGGAAAAGCAACTGAGTATCACAATAATCAGAATTGATGATTGTCATGAAAACTCTATGAGATTTAGGGCATTTGATATATTTTAAAATATTTTAGGCGTATAAGAGATTCAGATTATGCCATCCCTGGCTAGGATGGGTTAGGCCCCTCAAGCCCCATCATGTCACTGCATTACCCAGACACTGGTTGATTTGCCCAGACAGTGGTTGATTTGCCTTCTGAGCCAGCTGCATGACAATGATCAGATTATACTTTTCTGAAAAATCTAAAGCTATAGTTGCACAAGGTCTTGTTTTTTCAATCAGTAGCTTCTTCAAAGGAAGCAGAAAGAAGCTACATTGAAGGCCTCCATTATTCTGCCAGCCAACTGAGATGACCAGGTGTAGAAGGCAGCTCAGCATGCACCCTCCTACAGGTGTGAACAGAGCATGTTTCTCTTGGATACAGTTCTCCAGAACTGCACAATCATCTAGACCTGCAGGGCTCTAACACGAGAGGTTTGGTAAAGGTTAGACAAGTTGAAACAGAACCCAAATCTCTGCTGTTGTTCTAAGACTCCATGCTTTTGAACCTGAGCCAAACCATAGTCAAGTTAATGGGGGATTCCCATTTCTTTTAGTGATTTTCAGAGACAGCATTCAAACCTCAGGGCTGCCTGATAGGAGGATGTGGGCTCCTGGCTCTGAAAATACTGAGCTACGTGCTAGGAAAGATTCCCCTGAGTAGGAAGAAGGAGCTATCCCATTCATGCTTTTGTAGATGTGAATTTCATTTATTACATGTCTGCCCAAAAAGGTAGACTGACTAAACTGCTAGGAGCAGCAATTCTATTCCTGTCTTCTAGTATATTCCCTACAATCTCACAGATAGTAATCCATACTTTTCCCCCCTGTAACACATATGCCAAAGACTTATACTACACTCCCCAGCTCAGTTTTCTCTAGCTCAGATATTAAGATTTCAAGCAATAAAAAAACCCCATTATTCAGTATTGATATGCTGCAGAGGGGAGCTTGAAACCTTTTATTTTACCCCAGCAATTAGGGTCTACAATGCCATCAAAGAATATTTCCGTCTCCAAACTTCTGTTACTGGAGCATGGAAATAATCTGCTATACAAATTCCTTTTGGGGATACTGAAAATAGAGTTCAATGTCTTGGGGAAAAATGGTTCCATACAATACTGTCAAACAAATAACTAATTATTTCCTTAAGCTAAATGCTTTCTGGCTTTTTGGGAATGTAAAACTTAACTTCAAATGAAGAAGCAGATTTAATTTTAAAGCATGCAATATTGACATGAGCTGAAATAAGCTCAAAAGAATCATCAGTCCCCTCGTTTCAGGGAACATTCTTGCAAACAGAACAAGAAGAGGCCACAAACACAAAAAAAATCCTATTTAGTTGTTACACATGTAGTGAGCAGGTTATTCAAAACATTTGCCTTTAGAAATATTTTTAACCATCGCTTTTTTGCTGATATGTTCTTTCTTTCTAGATTTCCCAGTCTGTGTTCCAAAAACAAACAGGATTTCTACATTTGTTTTTTTATATTTTCATTAAAAAATACAAAATTCATGAGAAGCTGTAAAAAACCTTTCAAAAATATATATATATAGTTGTAAGTTTGAAAAACACATAAAAACAACCAGTCCAGAAAAAAAATCTAAGTTCCATGTTCTATACAAACTTGCTTTAAAGGCACAACTACAATGGCTGTAGGAAAAAAAGCAGAGGATTTGCATTTCTGATCATATCCTCTTCCCTTTAAGGTTAGTGGCAGCTCTGCCCATTGGCCCAGCCTTTTTAAATCTAACCAAAGGAAAAAAAAAAAAAAAAAAAGAAAAAAACACACAAAAGCTCACAACTGATGAACCCTGTGAAAAAATGTCAACCATCCAGAAAGAGATTGTGTGGCAGACTTGATAGGAAGGCTGATCTTGGGCTAGAAACATAGGCAGGAATTTTATGACACCTGGCAACTCTTTCAAAAGCCTAACTGAAGCCAGTCCATGGTAGGCATCACCAACTGCCTTACAGGAGACACGACATCTGCTAATACCCACAGATATACACTCCTGTTCTTTTATCAGTGTTTTTCCTGTGCTGTGAATTTAAGTCAGGATATAAGTGCTACTGGCAACTATTAGGGTAATTTGGCATATCTAAGGAAAAAGTTAAACTGAATAAGCTATCTCAGCTTTATTGGCAACAGTGGAGATAAGCCAGGTAACGATTAATTAGTTCAGTAGTGTTTTGAAGAGTAATAATTCCTTTAGACTTGTCCTTGACTCTGTCACGAGTTCAGTGTTACTATGGTGATTTCCCAAACATCCCTGTACCTTCATTCACCTGCCAGCACAGTAAATAAATGGAATGCTTCTCACAACAGCATTATTAAGATGCTGACACATGTCTGAGGCCACTACAGAATTATAGAGGTTGCACTGCTGTTTTACTTTAGCTTCAACATGAAGTCTGATTGAAGGGGTGCAGGAGGAGCTGCTCCCTGGCAGAGGAGGCCAGCAGCACACATGCTGGGGAACACTGCCAGCCCCCATCAGTGCAATGACTCAAACTGCCCAGTGCCACAGCAAATGCTGAGAGACTCACAGAAGGGCCTCAAGGCTTCTGCCACTTTCCTCTCATAGACAATCTCCTGAGCCTGAAAATGACACAAATAACAGCCTCAGAACAGAAACCCAGGAGAAAGCACAGGAGCAGTCTTTATCTTGGGCTGGTGGTAGTAGACAAATTACTTGTTTCAGTAGTCCCTACCTAGCCCAGAGCCCTCCCCAGACTGTTTTTCAATTACTGACCACTACAACATTTAAGGTCCTTGCATAGCATCCCCTCACGATTCTAGCTGTCCAAACTAAAAGCCAGTGGTTTTTTTTATTTTTACTTTCCTCCCAGCAGTCTTCCAGAAAGCAAATCAGCTTGAAATATATCTTACTTATTTCAAGCACAGGTATGATCTCTGGAAGTTTGCATCCAAATTCTTTTATTGTACCCACCTTTTGCCTTAAGAGGGACATTAAAGGCTTATATGAAAAATGCTTTATCAATATATGCTGGTGTGAATTTCTGATGTTTCTTAAGAACAATTTTCCATTTTTCACCTTCTTCTGTCTCAACCTGCTGTGTTGGAATTGACATAAGCATCAGTTCTATGTAACATTAATTTTACAAAGTTAATGTTAGACTCACATTCCTTATACCTCAAAGATCATCAACATGGGAAGGTCATGCAAGGTCAGTGAGTGTGCAAGTGTCAGTACACCCTTAATTTGCACAATTGTGTAGATGCGGCCTGGCCTTCTCTGGGTGCTCTCCTCCAAAGAAGAATCCTAGACAAAATACTAAGAAGCTAGTGCAAACCTTGAAGTACTTCTTAGTAACTTTATTCCATGACAACCCATCCAGCATCTTCTGTTTCAAGCTGCTTGATCCCAGCCAACCCAACAAAAATCAGAAATTATTCACAGGATCTATGTTACAAGGACAGTAATACCTTTTGTATGTCTTTCCATAGAGAAGACATTTAAATTTCTCTCATGCATTTTAAAACTTTTAAAAATATTGACCTTAAAAAAATTACCTGACCCTCAGGTTTCTCACACCAGTGTTAGATAAGTCTGATTTTGCTAAGCCTAATTCTCCTTAGACTGGCATCAGAGATTCATCCTGGAGTCAAATGAGATCTGTAGTGAGAACATGGACCACCAGTTCATTGGATTCCCTCCTGGGATTGTAACAATGCACATTAAATGAAAATTAAAGCACTCTTAGGCCAGAGTTACCACAGACTTTATTCCCTCTATTTCAATCTTGTTATACCACTCAGCTTAAGAGATTTAAAACAGCATAAAACTAAAGTGATCAACAATGCAGCATTTTGCTGTTTGCTCAATTAGATTACTTAGCTGCCAAGGATAATCACCTAAGCATTCTCCTCTCATGCTTTACCACAGACTTAATAAATCACTGTCCTTCTATTGTAGGATTCTAGACAGCTCTCATCAAAAACCAGGGTGCTTTAATTCAGACAATGTACTAAACTCTTATTTAGTTCTAATTACACTTCCCAAATGGTGTCTTTACCAAGGGAAAAGAAAGAGGAAACTAAGATAGTCTAGCAAATTAAATCCCATTTGTGGTTAAGCAGAATAACAAAAATGAAACTTCTTAGAAAATCAGAATAATCCACCCAAATTTGCAGAAGCTTCAATGAAGTTAGACTCTGCCACGCTCTTCACAATGAAAATCATCATGTTTCAAGTCAAGACTCTTCTCAAAATGCAGCCATATTATTATAATGTAGAAAGACAAATAAAGTAAGATTTTTCTAGAAAGAAAACGACATCATTTGCCTTATTGTCCTAATGACAGCACTCCTTGAGGTGAGCAAGCAGAACATTTCCTGACCCACTGAACAGTGCAATTCATCCCATCTGACAAAGTTCTTCACTTTTCCTTTTTCTCTCTCCAGAGGCAAGTCAGTGATTTTGAAAGCATACAGTGAAGTGCAGAACACTGACTGTAACCTCATTTGGTCCAAAGTACCAGACACATAAACACTGTAACAGCGCTCAATGAGACCAGCCACCAAAAGCATCTTGACACCTTTCAGTAAGAAGCAAAATAACTTCCAGTTGTGAGCTGGGAGTTAAAGAAGGCTCTCTGAAGAGATGTTAAGGTAGAGCTCTCACCAAACAAGTACTCTTTTTGAAATGTCCCACAGGAGAGGCCCTAAGTCTAACCTGCTGGTGAAATGGAAAGAGGTTATGCTGAATATAGCAAACCATCATGAAAATAGCATATTATAAACTCAAGTGACTGATAGCTTTACTATGATTAGAACAAAAATCAGTTTTATTCTGTGGTTGTACTGCATCTCTTGTAAGCTTTTATATAACAAAGGTAACTCTTACCATAAAAAGTTAGATATTTAAATTAAAATATAACACCAAGTGGGGATCAGAAAAGCATTCCATTATGAAATAGGCTGCTCTATAGGACAGAAACTGTTTTTTATCTATGGCTGTAGTAGATTGAAGAAAAAAACCTTTATTTTTAGGGAGGAGGCTAAGGTTAGGTGTTAATGAAAACTCTTGTACTCAGAAGAAGTAAACTGTGGAGGCTGGGGGTGCTCTTTGCTAACCCTCGAGTTTAAACAAAATACAGTCAGAGTTGAGAAGGACTTAATGCACAGGCAGATAGTGAAAAGACAAGGGGGAATGGTTGTAAACTAGCAGAGGAGATATTTACATTAGATGTTAGGAAGAAATTTCTTACTGTGAGGATGGTGGAACAGGTTGCCCAGAGAAACTGTGGATTCCCTATCCCTGGAAGTCCTGAAGGCCAGGTTGGATGGAGCCTTGAGCAACCTGATCTAGCCTTGAGCAACCTGATCTAGCAAATGGCTTCCCTGCCCATGTCACGGGGATTGGAACAAGATGATCTTTAAGGTCCCTTCCAACCCAAACCACTCTTTGCTTCTGTGATCAAAGGGCCTTGATTACTTAATTGCATTTAATCTCTTACTAATTACCAGTCTGCCTCACACAGTGAATGTGTTTTACAGTTTATGCTGGGAAAAGGAGTCATGCTGCTCCCTGTGAACCAGGTTTGATGTGCTAAGTCCCTAACAGTGGTGTCTGGGTTGTTTGGGATCTAAAGCACCCTGTCACTTTTCAAATAACATGGCATTTCTAAGCACCAAGAATTTCAGTGATGTTCATTAGCAAGAAGATTCCAACTGACAGGTCTGTACACGTGCTTCTTTAATAGCATGATGCCATTTAGTCATTTAAAATAATGCTGGATTCCTGATTTCTTCAAAAACCCTGGATACCACGCTCCATCTAGTGCAGAGGTGTTAAAATTCTTATTTATCATATCTCAAAACAAGAGAGTTGTTTCTTTGCTCTATGATGGTGATTCCATGTTGTTTCAAGCACTGGTGTCTATTTGTAGTCCTTGTACCTATTCATGGATAAAAGCATGACAGTTTATTTTTAGTGAACTTTTTTTCCAAGTAGTTTTATTTTAAAGCCTGACTAATCTTTGCTGCACCACAGACTAGGCTGATCTCTTGATAAATCTTTGCTTAGATTGGTGGCTGAGCAAGACAACACCAAGTGCTTTTTCAGTTAATCCTCTTTTATATCTACCTTTAGAAGAGGGTAAGGAAGACACAGAAAGAACTGCACAGCATGCAGCACTTCCCTGGGATCCTAATGCAGCCTGGAAAAGATGGGGCAGCCACATGCATTTAGTTGTGTTCTCTTACTTACCACAGTATTTTCAGCAGCTCTACAATGGATGATTTTGTTAGCTCTGTCTGCAATTACTAACTGCATCTCAAAGAGAGAGGAAAACATGAATCAGATTTACCTGCTCAGATTTTCTTACTTTTATCTTATTTTCTCTAAATAGGATGTTGGAAATAAAACAGCTGAGGGAGAAACAAGTTCAATAAACAGAATGGTACATTTTTGGATACCTATTATTGTGGAGTTTTATTACATAATAAAAATAGTTCCAAAGCCACCAACACCCTTAGAAATCTTTCTCCTGGAGTCTGTGGCTGGCAATTATACAGCTGAGCCTGTGAGACAGAGATGGACAGACACACAGAGAGACCTCTTTTGTGTTCACAGCCTTGTAGCTGCTAATTCTGAGTGCCCCTTTCCCTTTTACTGGGAAATATGATACTATGATTATTGCAGGTGGCATAAAGGTAAGGGTCACTTGGACATCACGCAATAAAAATTAGGAGGGAATTCTCAGGTGTGAGGGAGGTCCCAGAGGTAGAAATACACATGCATGCACAGCAGACATATGGGTACAAGAAAAACTATTTCACATACTAAAAGAGTTATGAGAAGGACAAATAGTTGACTCCATCTGTCCTGGAAGTGGCAACCTAGACCTTGAGTTACTCCCAGCTGGGTAGAGGTAAATACCCAAATATGTTTTCCTAATCTGTGCCGGAGTAGTGGCAATGTGGAAAACAGGGGAGCTCTGGCAGGCACCTCCCCATTTCACCATGTCTCAGGGCACACACCATAGTCTGATTTTCTTCAGTAAGAAAAAAATTCTTGGCTTCAGCTTCCTGATGTGCTCTGCAGACAGGAAGAATGCAGCCTTTATTCTTCCAAGTAATCTCACAGGGACTGCTTGTAAGAGGAGGCATTGCAAAACCAAGCTTGAACTCTTCTGCCCCATGCTTAAGTAATTTCCTTTCTATTTCACAGAGGGAACTAAGATACAAGTAGAAGAAAATACTGGATCATTCAGTTTTTGGTGAAATGACACCTAGATATGCTATTCAGCTCGAGATGTTTATTGAACTCTGGGCAGTGAAATGCTTTGAAAGTGCAAGTAAAGGTCTCTATAAATATTTGACTAAATCTTATAAACCAGTCTCTAGCTGTAGCATTTTGCCTTTCCTGGGGCATGAATTTTGGCTCTTAAATCCCCTGGCCAATCCTCCTAATGCTTCTGCAGGGAAATCAGCTGAGTAGGGTAAGGCTTAATACAGAGTAACCTTCTCAGAGCCTGGTGGCCATCAGCTGTCTGCAAGGGATGGCTAAACTGGCTGCAGGATAGAGGAAAATATACAAGTGTTAGGGATGGGTGGAGACCAGCAAAAAGGAGCACTGCTCTTGTTACAATTAGAACTTCTGGGGTTTCTGGTAATTCTCTATTTTTAACTCAGTCATGAAGCAACAACTACATCTAAACCAGTATGTTTTTATTACAGCCAGCCCCTGTGGTAATCAACACAGAGCAAAAAATACATATAATCCCCAAACCTTGTGGATTTTCATGAAGGTTCACTGATACTTATTTTTATTTTTTCTGTTTATCCTTTTCTTTTTCCCTTCTTCTTCTTTTTTTCTTCTTTTCTTTGCTTTTTTCAACTGGATTTATAATATATCCATTTTAAGTCACAAGCAAGAGGGAGTTGCCTTGAATATTCCTGAATCAGGATTTTATCTGGGTTTACTGAACAACTAAAATATCTGCTAAGGACAACCCCACTGCTAACATTCCCCAAAGGCCACCTACTTCCCTCTCTGCTATCCAGTTTTCAGTGGATTGCATTTCAGGGTCACCCCTTGGCCTTAGTAAAGAGATCATTTCCAGCCATGCACCCGCTTGGGGAAGGAATAGTTTCTTTCCTGCTAAGAGATGGCTTTGGGGCAGTGGTGCAGATAATGAAGTGATGAAGAAACTGAAGATAAGCCAGAGCTCCCCCCTCTATTGTGCACACTGAATATGTCAAGTGTGGTGAAAGGTCTCAAAACCCTAGGGACAATGGGATCCTACTGCAGAAGAAAAAGGGGGGATGGATATTTTTTTTTTAATTTGACTTTTTCTTCTCTCAAATAAAACTCTAAACTAGATGTCTAGTAGGTTATCTGGGCACTTCCTGAGCAATTCAGGTGGTATGCCTTGTGACGTCAGAGTCACTTGTCTAGCCTGCTCTTTAAAATTTTAGGGAATTTATCTTCCACTGCTTCCTCTAAAAATGTCCCAAACCGTCTAATGAATCTTGTCATTAATATATAAATACATGCCTACATTTGGATTCTTTTTCAGTAAATTCAAATTCATGTTTCCCTTTTTTTAAATCTGAATATTCCTAGTTATATCTCATGAGGACCAAGCAAAATAATTTCTTTCCTTTCTTCAGAGTACAAATATTTGTCTCAACCAGCAGCATTATATCTCAGCTCGGAGCCCAGCAGTAGAATGTGCTCAGATAAGCACAGGCCACCTCCTTAAAACATCAAAGTAGTCATTACCCCTTCCCATGGCAGTAATAGTAAAGACTAACTCTTCTTTTCCCTCTAATTCTGTCAGCCTAGGACAGAAAACTGATTTCTAACAAAAACCTGACAAAGAGCAGGAGACTGTGCTTTGAACAACAGGTTTTCCCAAGAAACTTACTGTGCTGCCACTCATTTGAGGTCAGCTGGTTGGCCTGCTGAACAGCTGAAGTCTTCCATTCCCTCTGAAATGGGATCACACATTTACCTCTACAGAGTTGCAGTGAAGCATGATCTGACTTGAACAACTGGCAAGAAAGTTCCTACTCTTCAGTTTATTGCTTTTCCTAGAAATAGAAGAATGTCCTCTGATAAGCACAGGCAACTTACTAACAATGTTAATATCACTATTTCTCCTTCCCACGGAAGTAACAGTAAAGGCTAGCACTGCTTCTCCCTCTAATTTTGTAGCCTAGGATAGAAAATTTATTTTTAACAGAAACCTGACAAAGAGCAGGAATCTGTGCTTTGAAATGTAAGTTTATCCAAGAAACTTGCTGTGCTGCCACTCATTAATGTCAGCTGGTTGGCCTGATCTGCTCCCAGCTTTGCTGAACAGATGAGTTCCCTTATTCCCTCTGAAATGGGATCACACGTTTACCTCTATAAAGCTGCAATGAAGCATGATTTGACTTGAATAGTTGGCAAGAAAATCGCCTACTCTTCAGTTTATTGCTTTCTCCTGGAAATGATCAATGCCACCTGCCAGGTGTCTTGGTAAAGTGAAGCATCCCACACCACTGATTCTTTGGTTTTATCTTTTTTTTCCAAAGGCCTCATTAAGGGCTTGTGATGGACAGACAGGCAGATACAGCTCTTGTCTGTTTGGCTGATGAAGTTTTAGTATCTGTTCTAGACCATCAGATATGGATTTCAAACCGTGCATGTAAAACCTGTCATTGGTCTCATTCCTGCATATCAAAGCCTAGATGGAGAGTCAAGAAAGGACAAGAAGAGCCGTGGAAAAATCTTTGCTAATAAGGATCACAACAATAATTATCAGTTTACAGTGATGTCTGAGTATACCAGACATCATAATGTGAAAAGTTGGGGTTGGTGTAAGACTTTGATTAAGCTGCATATCCCTACAGCAAGCTCTGAATTTGACTCAAAGACACAAATTCCTTTTCACAAGGCATAAGGGTGATGCACTGCACCCTACCTCAGCTACACATGTGGGAAAGAAAGGTTTTTTACCTAGAGTCATCAACCAAATCCCTTAGTGAGTAAAGAGCAAAGACAAATCTGAATAACCAAATAAACCTGACTGTACATAAATGAGAAAAATTGGTAAGTAGGATCACACCAATAAATGGTTTTAAAGAATTAAAGACCCACAACAGCAGTTATTCAGAGCCTTTTGAAAAAAATAAGCATTGTGTCAACAAATTCTGTAAGCTTAAAGTAGTTGTCTGACCCTCTGGAGAGCAGCTGCTGTCCATGCCAATCCCAGAACACAGCAGCACACCTTGATTGTGCTATTAAAGGTGGAAAAAACTGTCCTCAAATCATGACACTGGCATATTCTATTTCCAAGTGAATTGTCCCCTTATCTTTGTGATGATTTTCATGCTAAGCCCTAAAAAGAATTTCCAGGAAATTTTATAAAAGAAAATGTTTTAAATATGTATGGGAGAGGGCAGATTTGAGCAAGTAAAACCTTATATGAAAACGCTTGACAAATAGTGCAAAGCCAGAATTTCAGAGGTCATTAATACAGCTTCCATTTTCTTATAATATTAGAATGCTACAATTTTTCCTTACATATGTATTGGTCAAAAAATAGTTTGTGGATTACTGAATGTACAAAAACCCCCTTAAAATCTGCAATACTTTTGCAACCATGACAATTCTGCATAGAAAAGCTGTATCAAAGACTAGCAGGCATCCAAGTATTCCCCTAATTTTTTTTTTATAGTTACCATCTAATTTTAATTTAAAGAGTATTTTTTAAAATGTCAGGAGGTACCTTGTTTAAAAAATTAAACCAAGCAAATTTTGCATTGGAATTTTGAAGTTCAGAGGAAGAAATTCCCTTTTAAACATAACCCATTCTGTCTCTTGATGGTTAGAAAAACTGTTAGAGCTGCTTAAAGCTTGAGAGTAGGAGACAAAGCTCCAGGATAAAATATAGAAAGAAAAAAAATCTTATAGCCTACATAATGTACTATGAAATCCCCTGCTACCAAATTCTTGCACTATTTTCTCATTAAAGCACATGACACCACTGTGATCAGGGACAGAATTTAGCATTTTCTGCTGCTGAAAACCAATAATAATTTGAACAGTGTATGTCCTGACAAAGGTCAGGTAGATGTGTGTACACTGAAGCTGAGGTTGTCCCATAAAACACACAGCCTGCAACTACCTGAACGATGGATGGTCTTTATAAATTGCAGGCAAGCAGAAGGTCACACCTCTGCTGACATAAGCTGACAGAACTGTACTGAAGTCAGTAGAATGATGATCAGTGGACACAAGCAGAAAATACATCTCACTGTCTGCAAAGTCATGTGCCTGAGAGAAAATAACAATACCCTTTGTTTCCATTTTCTGTCTCATTACACTTCCTGGAAAAGCATTCTTTGGTTTCATGTTAACATTATAATAGGATCTGTTTCTCCTGGTGAAAGACTAGTTGTATATAGACATAAATGCACTCACACAACCACCTCCAATGTTGAGTTAGAATAGCTTCAGTCTGTGTCCTTTGGCCACAAAAGTCTATGTCACATTTTTACACAGCTCCTTCAGTTCCCTGGAGCATAAAAGCAAGTCAGAAGGAATGGTGACAGGTACATGGTTTGCTTTGTGGTGCTGACCATGATGTTAGAAGGAGTGTCTTGTAGTTTAGGCCATTTTTACCAGCTTGAAGTAATTATTATTTATAACAACACATAATCCATTACTACATGAGCTGAGCACATGTTGTCAGCCTTGGTTCTCTAATAGGGCCACTCCTCTATGACGGATGGAGCAACACATAATGTCACAATGTCTTTTATTTTGGGAAAGGCAGAGTTAATTTTACATAGTGGAGGGTGTTGGTGTTGCAACTGAGTGAAACTGGATGCCTAAGGGAGGGGAATTGGGATCATTCTTGGACTCAGTCCAGCCTGACTCGGCTGTGACCGAAACGCACGACTGTGAACAGCAGTTTTTGTGATATATGTAAAAGGAGTGATTTCAGTTCCTAGGAAGCAGTCCCACAAACCACAAAAATATTACTTGTGGCACACACAGCAGGGAGAAGCCAAAGGATAAATGTCTGTTGAGACTGGATTCACTCCCTGCAAGAGGCAAGATGAGAGTTTTCAAGCATACACAAATCAGATGCTTGTACTTTTGGAGGCCTCCATAAAAGACTGTACTGAAGCAGAGACCTTCCTACCCATGGAGAAATACCAACCCAAACCTAATCTTCTGGGCTGCTCATTTAGCATCCTTCATGAGCACTGAATTCACACTGACCTAGAGGAGACAACAAGCATGCTAACATGAAGTAAAGCCATCAAGTAACTATGGTTCAGTTTAAAATCTAAGGCCAGGAGAGAAACAAGACTCAGAGAAACCACATATGACTAAGATCTAAAAGGCAAACAAAGAGTAAAGAGAAGCTCGGCAGGCATGTATTTCTGATAAGTTGTGAATAAGATAGGAAGAAGAGAATAACAGGTAGGAGAAGTTAATTCATTATCTCTTACGTTGCACTAGAATATGACCATCCACATGAAAAATTTTAAGTGCACTACAGTACCTAAGTGTCTAGACAGAATTTTAGTTTGGCAGGTTGGCCTTTGGGTTCAGGTTCTTGTCTGAAGACCTGACAGAGATCGGATCTCAGGTCAGCACAACCATGTCCTTCCTGCTCCACCAGACAAGGTGCTCTGGGGTCAGGCTGCAGAAGGGCTGCTGCACCCCAACCCTGGCTCCCAAGGCTCAACAGCGTAAGACAAGCAGAAACAGACTGCCCCTGCTCAGGCTGACCAGAATGGTTACCAGGACACCACACACAGGCTCATTTGACAGACAAGACACTGGGCAAGTGAAGCAGCACAACTCTCCTGACTGGAATTGCCCTACATCCCTCCAGCCCAGAGCAGAGGCAAAGCTGTCTCAGCACAGCAAGGGGCTGAAAGATCTGCATCTTGAGGTTAATTGTATGAAGAGGCAACAGCTAAGTTTCAGCTCTCTCAACTAATTTCTGACCAAACCCACCTCCTTGTGTACCTCAAGCATCCACCTATACATTCCAATATGCATTTTACCAGCATGTTACCCTAAAAGCAGCAGCATTAAGCAAACAGGGAGGAACAGAGACTGGTCTTTCTCCACTTCTTAAAAAATGTGATTAGCTGAGTTTGGTGATATGAACCACCATTCTATTCTGCTTTGGGAAGCAAACAAAAAAATCCCCAGAGATATAAAGTTCAAACTATGTCATATTTTCTATTATAAAGCAGATCTGAATATTAGGAATACTATCTTTTTAATACAGTGAATCTTTGCTCTCCATCTGCTAGCAGAATTGATTTCAGATTTCCATAAGACATGAAAAAAATGTCACTCCACAACTGCAACTTAGAACTTGTATTATCAGGATATTACTAAATGGAGTTTCATTTGCCTATTTACTGTATCTCATTATAGAAAAAAAGTCCACTTAACATATGTGAGCACTTTCCTCACAGCCTCACTAAGGAAGCATCTATTTGGCTTGTTTTGGTTTTCTCAAGTCATCTTTTTTTAGTGTTAATTACACCCTCCCATACAGCCCTTTGAGTCCTTGTGATTATGCATTACTGTATGGCAGCATTTACTGTTAACAAAATGCTCTGTGAAGGGAAAACTGGGAAATATCACTTAAATGTTACTGAGCTTTACCTCTTTGGGTTTTTTTTCTTCTCTACTGAATCACAAGCAATCATGCACTATTTTTTTTTTCTTTTGGCAAGTGTCCTGCTCCTTTTACATCCACAGTGCAAGGGAACTGTGCCAAAAAGGGAAGAAGGCAAAGTCTGAAACATGCAAAGAAAGGCCTGTGGCTCTGTCACTGTATTTCTAAGACAAGTAAGAGTCAGATTCACTTCATGCACAACATCCAGTGGTTTTATTAGCTGCCAGGCTCAAACTTGCAGAGTGCCTCATGCCTACTGCTAGCTGGTAGTCAGAAACAAGCAGAGTCAAAACCAATTCTTCAACCCCATCTCCTGGCCTCATCTGGCCAGTCCCGTTTAGGACCAAGCCAAGGCAAACAAAGCTGCTGAAACACAGTGCACTGAAAGAAAATGTGATTTTTTTTTTTTTTTTTGAGGGAGGCAGCAAAGCCCTTCCAATTCTAAAGGCTTGCCTGCACTAGTAATGCATTGTGGTGCAGGCAAAGGTAGCATGCTGTGTCTCCTATACTTTCAAGGTATAGTCAGTTACTTTCCCCTTGCTTTGAGGTAATTGTATCTGTGTGAGGAATTACTGCCGAGCAGCTCATGCACAGCCCTTTAGCAAATAACTTGCTACACAGTAGGCAAGCCCATACATTTCAAGACAGAGTGAAGGACTTCTAAAGAAAGGCTTTCAGATAATAGGTAATCCAGCACACCATAAGAATTTACATGTGACACATATCATGTGTCCTATGAAAGTCTGGGCTTGAGAGAAAAGACCAGCATGTTCCACCAACACTGCTTTTTTGCTGCCAGCCACACTGGCAATGGTCTCACTGAAGGAAGAGTAAGCCTGAAATGAAATTTTCCACTATTACAACTGATGAGGAATGATTGCTAGAACAAGGGCAAATAGCCAGAGCAATCTGCACTGGCAAACCCAAATAAACGGTGCAAAGCTGGCCAAGGGATGTGCACCACCTTCTTAATATCCCTTTGTAATTAACTTTTATTTGCTGTTGCGAAGAATGAAGATCTAAAAAGTAACCAAGAGGTAGAATGCTTACCTTGCATCTATTAAAAGAAATATTTGTTTAGCACTGTGAAAATCCTAGAATGCATTTTTTCCCTCACTTTCTTTCCAATTAACACCTGACACTTGTATAATGAATTAGTTCTAGCAACTATCAAGTCTGATTCTAGTTCAGATGACCAACTATTGCCAGTAGTCTGAAAAAAAGAAAATTACATAGAGGCATATAGTGTAAACAGAAGAGAGCAGGTAGCCAGCACTGTTAAATCCTACTGTAGTTTTTGTCAGGGGTCACTACTTGATCAGTTCAAAAAATTGAGACTGAAAAAATTTCATGTCTAAGGGGTGCTAAAATGTCTGGGCAAACTTGGTGGGACACTGCATGTAAGTGTGGGTATTTGCACTTACAGTCACTAAGAACACACACTCACATGAGACAGTCTGTTTATGAGTCTGCCAAAAACCACCAAGGAGTGCAGTGCAGAGAGGGTCTTCAGAAGAAGCTCTGTCCATACAGGCACTAAACAAGGTGTACAAAACTTCCACTTAGTATGTGAATGAGTGATTTTATGACAGTACTGAATTTAAGGCCAAAATCTGGAGTCTTTTCCACATACACAATCTGAGTATTTCAAGAGGAATTACAAGTGTAATTCTTGAACAGAAGGACACTCATTTGAGAAGAGAGAAAGATAAAGATATAGCTCAGCCACTCCTCTACCACCTTCTCCAAACTCTGAACAAAGGAAATGCTGAGGAGGAAATACAAGATAAGGATGTCTAGTACACTCATTAGCCATTATAAACAATCTCAAAGTTTTGAAAATTAAAACACTTGCTAGAATATTCTAATTTATACTGGGATGGGATTGTGAAGATCACTTCCACAGTGTCCAAATACTTCTTTTACACTGAACTTGGACCATGATGAAGAGAATTTGACAATAAAACCCTAAGAAAAGTGTTTTGAGGTCAGTAATACCCAGACACACAAACCAAATGACAGCTAGGCCCTCTTCACTTCAGTGTAAATTTTGCAGCAATTCAAATGGGACAATTTACAACTATGCTATGTCTGTCAGTTATGTCCTAGAGACACCTGACAATTTAGAGGCAGATTATCACTTGGGATGTAACAGTGACTGCATGCTTGAATGTGTTTCTTTTAGTATGTGACTAATATGCATCTTCTTAAATCAAGAAAGACCATTCACAGTAATTGTTTATGGCCAATTTCAAGAAAACACATTATTCTGTTCTTTTACTCTTTGTCATGGAAAAAAATATTTTTCTAGGGTGTCATCTTGCTTAGTCAACTGATAAAATAACTTTTCTGTCTCCTGCTACTTTGTCCTGCTAGACAGAAGCTAAAGTTATGTCACAAGTGTAAGTTATTAGGAAGAAACTATATGTTGAAACATGACACTTTATTCCAGGAAACTGTTAAAGGAACAACCAGCTTCAAATAGGTTTACTTCCTGTTCCTGAGCACTCTTTTGTAATTGTCCACAAAACAAACAGTGATGGAAGATTAGCAAAATGCAATAACCTGATCACCTGCCAACAGAGATCTTTCCATTTCAGCTTTTGATGTACATTTGGCACTAGTTTATTTCCCATCACTGGTAAATGTCCTGTCTATCTTTCAGGTATGTGCTCTTGATGTCGAAAAGCCTTGATTTACAAATCAGCCACTGTTAATTAACCCATCAGTTCACAACAGTGCTTATAAACAGCAATTCTGAGAAAGGCAATTTGCCTCTAAAAGTGAATCATGATTGTCAGGTTTACATATAATTTAAGCTTCACCTTGGAAAAAAAAAAAACAAACTGAGAGAAAGCAAAAGGAGAATCTAAGCTTTCCCAAACAATTCAACAAATGTGAAGACAACATGGAATTTTCATAAGAGGAGGGGAACCACTGCAGGTCCACACAAAGAAGTAAGTTTAGCCCCTCATCTGGTCTCCCTCTGCTCTCGTCAAGCAGAGCAAAGGCATAACCAACATCACCTGTAATGAAAAATATGGGAAACAGAGTTTTACATTGCCTGACTGGCCATGGCAACAGAACAATTTTCCTATCCACAGCTGCAGATTCTGGTGTGACAGGGAGCAAACTTTACACCTTAAGTCTCCATCTATAAAGACAAGAGTACATTACTTCTCCTAAGCTGTCTCTGATTACTTTGTTAACATAGGAAGATAAACTAGGAGATATTGTTCTTCCTGTACATGTCATTTTAGCCACTAAGAGGCACATCGAAGGCACACTAGTATCACAGCATAACTAATAAACAGACTGGAGGAATAACACCTCTGTGTAGCCACTCTTGATATATCATGGATGAGAAGGGAGGTTGACCAAACTATCATCTTTCTTGATGGCAGAGAGTATAAATAGATGGTAACTGGCTAGAAATTAAAATACTCCTCTTTCCTTTTTCTCCTCCTTTGAAATAATGAAGAAACAATACGTGGCAGTTATTGTGATGTCCTCTTGGTGTCCAAAATTATAAAAACACTTACAGAACAGTGTATGGTCAGTGAGTAACCCAGGACGATTACAAGGCATTAACACACAGGTAAAAGATGGTAATTAATTTGTGCCACTCTTTTCAGTTCTCAGCCTTGCAGCAACGTCTGACCTCCAGGAACCAAGTGCTGTTTCTGCAGCTTCAGTTTGATGTTTGATAAGCCTGCCCAACCCATGCCCCATTCTGCCAGGGTCCTTTCATCAGCACTGACCAGCTTCCAAGTGACGGTGTTTAGTGCTCCCTTTGCAGAAGTAAAGCCAGTGGCTTTGAGAGCTCTAGCTTTTTCTTCTCATCATCTCCAGCACTCAGCAGGCTGTGGCTGTCAGAAGCAGTCTAGCAATCTCAGACATGTGCTCACTGCTTAAATCCTCCTGTAATTGCACAAGGAGGAGGGATATGTCAGCTCTTACACTGATTCAGGCATCACAGTGATTTTGTGCCTTCAATGCAGAGCCTGAATAGAAATATTATGAACTGTTACCACCCAGTGGAATTAAACTGTCACTTAACACTTTCTCAAGTTCATTGTATCAATCCTACACTGTCGTTCCATCAATTTGTCAAGGAAGTCTAAGCAATGAACACATTTTATATGCAGGTCGAATAGCATGACATACAGCAGAAAATCATTTGTACTTATCAAAACAAAGGGCAAACCCAGACTGAGTGATGCAGACACATGGGAGAACTTCACAAATTAAGTATTATCGATTTCTGCGGTTTTATTGTTAGGGGATACATATGCTGGCTTCACAGGGTATTTTGGGAGCAAGTTTAAATTGGACAGAAATAAAGACACAGGCATTCGAGCTTTTCTAAGACTATATCTCTACTACTCCCACAAGACATAAAAATGCATTCTCTTCTCCTGACTTGGGCAATACATACAAATTAACTAACCACTGATATTTTGAAGTAGAAACATTTATCTATAGGTTAGTGAATAAATAATGTCTACAAATTGAGTTGGTTTTGGACTCCACCTTACTCCTTGCCATCACCAGGGCCGCTACATCAAAGAGCCGTAACAACTGAGGCTGTCTTTTTTTAGCTACAAAAATGCATCACACAAAGAGGGTCTGGCGATAAACACTGCCACACCTTTGCCGCAGCAGCTTGCTGGAGCTCTGTAAGAGAGTGTAATTGTCCAGAGCAGACAATTACCTGTCTTTCCACTGCGAAGGTACATAATGTTTACCCCACAGCTGGGCTCTGACCCCAGCCCAGGCTTTTGGACGATGTCAGCACAATGACAAAAGGCTCAAGTGGATTGATCTCCTAAGATGCAGAGGATTCCAAAATATACACAAGTGCAACACTGAAACACCTAAACTCAACAATGTACCTCCTTTGTGGAAAGGCAAAATGGTGTAAGTATTTAAGAGCACTTGGTAACACAATACCTCCAAGCCAGGAAGCTGTTCAGAATCCAGGTGGCCAGAACGGGATTCCTTCAGTGCGAATTTAGCTGCATATGTTCTTGGTTTATGTTTCACCAAACCCTTAACTGCAACTGATAGTAAAACCATCATTATTAAATATTATTGAGGAAAAAAAGAAGTGTCCTGGCAAAATTAATCACCATAAATACCAACCAACGTATTGGGATTTTCCCCTTTGCACTATGATCTTGTGTCTACTGCCAGGCTGCCAAAAAAAACGAGGCTTACACAACCACACTATCCCTGTGGGTTTTATAATTTCCTGCTGCTCAGTAAGCCTTCCACCTATTCACTGATTTCAAGCCAGACACAATTAGGGGATCAACATTCAAAAGACACTGAAGCCTCAGTTATTGAGTGAGAATGAAGACCCCCTAGACCTATCTGAGCGAGGCTGCAGTGGGAGTTTAAGCTTTATTTGGTTTGCAAGGGTGCCACCGTGTGACACAAACCCGTTACCAGAAAAGGTGACAGGAATGTCCTCCTCAAGGCACTCCAGCAACTCACTTGAAGAAACAGTGACTGCTGTGAGGCCCTTCTGCCCTAAGTGTTGTGCCCATTACCCTATCTTTCAGAAGATCCTTCCCAGGTTCCCCTTGGAAAGGGTTACTGGGAACCCCCTTCAGCAGACTACCAGGGAAGAGACGCCTGCAAATGGGACAGGAACAAAGGCAAGAAGAAAAGATACAGCTAATCCTGGAAGCAGCAGAAGGCTTCCTTCTAAAGTGCTTTTATATTACAGTGAGACAGGTTTTGTATGTTTTTTCCCTACACAGCTGTGAAGGTTCCTCTGGCACTTTTAATGTCAATAGAAATAGCATTTCCTAACAGTTTCCAGCATGGGACACTGCCTGTTCTAAGTCCTCCTAAAATGTTGGGTGAGCGATTCTGATCTGTTTTCTACTACCTGACCTAAATTCTGTGATATAAATAGCAACCAGGTGTTAATTAATTCCCATATGCATGCATGCATGTGGATGACGTGTGTTTATATACACGTGCTCTTTTCAGGACAAATCTTTGCTCAGTTACCACAGCAAAAGTAGGTCTTACAAAGATCAGGACCAGATGCTTAATTAACAAGAGAGCTTTCTGCCTCAAAGGAAGCGTACTAAACCATATATACTTGAGATGCTGCCTCTGCCACTGTAAGCAGCCCAGAACCTTCTGCACAGTTGGCATGAATATGCAACAGAAGCCTCCACATTCTGTGTGACTGGAGACCATGGTTTACCTCCAGCCAGGCTTTGCCCTGCAGCAGTCTGTGCTCCTCACGGTGAGCAGGCCAAGTGCTGGTCATTAGTAACTTACACAGGCAAGTCTACACAGACTCGAAGGCCATGGCAGCACCTCAGCTTGTGGCTGCAGAAGGAGCCATGCTGCCAGCATGCACATCAGCAGCCAGAGATGATGAGAGCCTGCCAGAACACCTGCCCACCAGGGAACACTTACCTGAGTTGTATCAGTGACCAACTGAGGGTAAACTTATACTAGCAATTTAGTCCAAAGTGAGCTTCTGAAGTGAACTTCCTGAAGATGCCCACCTGCTGTGCTCTGGTTCATGTTAAGGAGCTGAATTACGTTTGGATTTAGCTACACCAGGAAGGTACTCTAGAAGCACACCTAAGGCTCTTCACACAGTAACCAGCACAGTGTGGACTTAGCAGGTCCGGCTGTCTCTGTTGGGTTGGATTTTTATTCATGTATAGATAGCCTGAATCCAATCTCATGAACAATCAGTACATGGATGAGTATATTACAGGATGGTGTGCCAGCAGTACATGGCATCACAGCCATAGCCAAGAACTAGGATATGAAGATACCACAGGGGGATGGCTGTATACTGTGTATTTATCATGCACAGAATCTCAGAACAGTTAAAGCTGGAAGGGACCTCTGAAGAGCCTCTAGTCCACTCTCATATCCCCAGCTACACATTACATATGTGCTGTCACTTTTTAATTAAGGAAGCCATGGTCCCAGGCAGTTGGTGGTTTGTAAAACCCACAAATGCTGGCCCTAATTTTTGTACTCAGAAATAATGCTGATCTTTTTTTTCCCTGCCTTGAGAAACAGGCTTTGAGACTCCATATGGGCTGAACCTGGGATACAAAGGGTACCTGTGTCTGCCTGTGTGCTAGCCTGGCAGATCCATACTAGTGCTCTCCTGCACTCAAGATAATTAGCTGGACTAAGAGGCTGTCATTAGCTTGGATACAATACCAGACTAATACAGTTACACCACCTTCAGGATCTAAACTGGTCCCTGGTCACGTTGCTCCCCCAGATTGGAAACATGTTCCAGAAGTGTTTGCCAACCCCTGTAAGAGGGTGCTGCATCACACACACTTGTCCAAAGCAGTAAGAACGAGCAGGTTTGTTCCCTGCACCTTCCAGACAGCCTTTGTGAATGATGTGCAGTGTCAGAGGCTTAGCAGTGCATGTGACTTGTTTACCAGTGATCTCTGCCATCATCCCTGCGAGAGAGCAAATCCCCAAGATCCAAACTTCATTTGGCTCCTGAGTAAATGACAGTACAGAAAGTACAACAAACAGTTGGATAGGCAAGCACCAGGGGCTCCTGCCTCAAGGGAGATCAAGTCCACCATCTGGAAACCACATGGTATGGCTTGAGGAGACCTCCTGTCAATCAGAAGTGCAGTCATTCCCAGATGTGAAGCAAATTTGGCAGTAGGGAGAGTGAGACTAACTTGAATCACACAGAAATGTGAACTAGCAGGTGATGTAACCTTAGACCCATTTACCCCTTTTCCTTGGGATAAATTAATGCATTTACACTTTTGACAAGTATCAGTTTGAATGCAGATTTTACTTTTAAACTTTGTAAGTGTTCTAGTACCAAACTGACCATTTTCTCACTCACACAGATTTTACACTTGGATACATCTCCGATTATTCTCAATACCCCAAAGAGATGAGGAAATAAATTTAAGCTTGCCCCAAAATACCTACTTCAGAGATGCTGTCCAGTATCCTTTTATTAGGGATGCAGTTGATAGTGAGCTATCAGAGAATAAGAAAAAGCTCAATTCATGGATGGGGCTCAAGGACCTTGACTTTGGGAGTGGCAGTACTATCCTGCTCACTGAACATTCAGGCAGGCAGCCTCTATGCCTCAATATGGTTACCAGTACTAAAAACCAACGCTGCAAAACTGCAGTTGTGAAAATCAATACTGCAAAATATACTTGCAGGGTGTGAGACTGACAGAAAAAAAAAAAAAAAAGGCTCAAAACTTTCTGGAAATTTTGGAAGCAACACCACTGAACCAGCTGAAGACAGAATCAGATATGCCTTTTGAAGTAGCCTGCAGAATAGGAGGCTGAGGGGGATCTTTATCACTGTCTACAACTCTCTAAGAGGAGACTGTTGTCACCTTGAAAAACACAAAAAAGACAAATATTGTCTTAGTCTACTCAAAACATTCCCTTAATATACAGTAAAATCTTTTCCTTTATATTGGAGGCCCCACCATTTTAGTGCTCTTAACTGATGATGAAACTAAGAATTTATTCTTGAAAAGTAAAAACTAAATTATTTTAGTTTTTAAAATCTCATTCTATCTTTTCTTTAAAACGCTTCAATGAATTTGATTTCTCAGACATAGCAGTGAACCTGAAATACTGCATTTTCTTGAATTCCACACTGCTCTCCTAAAGATGCCTGTACTTAGCAGTATTCCTTAATTCTTTTATGCCTTGGTCCTTTTTTTATTTCTTCCTTGTAAGGATCCCAAATTTGGAATTGCTTATGTACAATCAAAGATGCTGAAGATAAAAGTTAGAAAATACGATGAGCTTTGAACTTAGTCTGTTTTCTTTCCTAGGGACTGAAATGTATTGTAGCTAACTGTCTTAAAACTTCAAGCACACTGAGAGCCTTAAAATTAATACAGAAGTAGGATTAAGTATATAAAAGCACACTTATTTTTATTGTTTGTATGCCTCCGATAATACCATTTTAAAGTAATGAGCTGGGGGCTAAAACTGTGCTAAACATTGTGCTGACATGGCAGAAGAGCAGTTTCATTAGTGGATGGACGCTTACAGAAATGATGGATTTGACAGATCCAGCCAGTGTTTTCAAGAAATCATACAATTAATTGCTCTAAATAGCAGGCATTGTAACACATTCTGCTGGAGAAGGGAATTAAATCCCACAGAAAATGGAAAGGTATTACACGAGAAGGTACTGAAGATCTAGGGCCACTTGTCAGCACTGCACCTTCACCCCACACCCCTCACATGCACAGACTGCTTTGGTAGGGAGACCATTCTTTACAGAGACAGCCCAACACTGCAGGCTCCTGTTAGTGTAGGATCCATGTCCACACAGAGTCCCAGCATTCCCAATGTCACCTACGCCACGAAGGAACTCATGGTCCAACCACACTGCCTCTGAAAGAGGACAGAGTTTTAATGTTACTCTTTTTAAACTGAAAAACGGTGACCCTTTAAACACTGCTCACAAATTTACAGTTTTTAGCAGTTGTCATTGGGGCAGCCTGTAGATCAAGGGGAAATAAGAAAATGAAGAAGAGAAAATTAAATGCAATAATTTGCCAGTACAGCAATACAGTACTGCTTTGTATGCTGACTTCTTAGTGCATTATATACAAACATCTACACATATGACCATGGAGAAGGCTGTACATATACATTTATCTCACAGAAACCTTTGGTAAGAAAGGCTTTTGAAAACTTCAGTCATTTTTTAAGGAACCACAATCTCCCTTCAGGCTTTATATATCTAATCAAATAATATAACCTGCTATTTCACAAAAAGTTCAAAATAAATAAGCACCTGTAGATTTTACAGGAAACATATTAATCCCTGTGTGTCTATAAAATGATCTGAATATGTATAAAAATGGAGTTGCTGTCTAGGTGACAACTTCTTTTTGAAAGGGTATCTCAAGGCCAGACTGAAGGCTGGGGCCATGAGAACTATTGTGTCATTTAAGGATCATGAGTTATCTTCTGCAAAGCCTAACTGTGTTTCACTGAAATTGATGAGAGGTTTGCAATTGACAACAGTGAAATGAGGTCAGAGCCACAGCTGATATGACTAATTACCAAGTTACATTCACTCCATCTGTCCCACAGAATGTCTAAGAAAGAGCATAGGGTAAAACATCTCCATCCTATGCTGGTGCTCCTCAAATCCTGAGTAAAAACAACAGTGAAAGCACTTGGAAGATTTCATCCTCTAAAGTATCTAAACATTTGTGCCAGAAGAATTCATCAGGTTTCCATATAGAGGAATTTTGTGGGTAAATTACAGAATAAGAGCTCAGATTACAAGAAATGTGTGGGTGTGCTTGTCTATATTGTGGCAGATCCTGAGAACTCACTCTCCTATGTAGGTGCCTGAACCCTACAAGAAATGCCAAGTTAGTTTTCCTGACTCACCTAGGTGTGTCACGTTGTCTCCAGGCTAGGTGCATAATACATGCTGACAATCTCCCTTTCAGGCTTTGTCTTGACAATGCAGCAAATGGCTTAAGACTCCTGCTCCAAGATCCAAAACCATCACAGCTGCATGACTAAAAAAATAATCCTGGGTAGTAAATGAATTCTTAATGTTCAAATTTGTTAAAAAAATTTTGGCAGGTTAACTTGCATTCACAGAGCTTTACGCCAGTAAGGTATTTATTATTTGTGCCTCCTGTGTTAACTTATGTTGACTAATAACTATACATCTACAGTTAGTATAAAACCTACAGCTGTGGCTAATTTTGGAGAAACGAAATCACATGCTCTCTGGTCTGCAACAAACTTTTATTGTTTGGTGATCTGGTAGCACAGACAAACAGTACTCCTGACAGTGAAACTGCAGTTTCAGAGACAGTGCAACTTGCAATGAAGATAGGAACATCTATAGACTAATGTAGAAACAACCAAGTTTGGAGAGGAGGAATGGACCTCAGATGAGATTTTTTGTTTGTTTGTTTCCTTCTAAGTAAGATACTGATAGAGTCAAATACCAAGGTGGGGATCTCTGCACCTGACATGCAGTTTATCTGCTAGTGTGAACAGAACGGGAACGCTGCATTTTTGCAATTTCATATTACACAAACACCATTTATATTGTGTACATAGAACTGAGAAGCATATTTCACTAATCAAACCACAACACTAAGCAATTACCCAGACTTCTGTCTATTCAATCATAGTAATGTTTCATACTCTTCCACTTCACTGATTTATTTTGTTACCAGGGTGCATACACACACAGACATGCCTGTTAACTGTGCACCACAAATCTAACAGGTAATATCTCTGTGCTTCTCATAAACCTTGCCTGGGACCACTCTCCAGAACTGAGACCAATGGAAGTAGAAGAGCCCACATCAGTATTATCAACCTCTGCAAAATATAGTGATCACACTCAAAGGGCCCACTAGGAATGGCCACTGGCCCACACTGACTCCCTAACCATGCCCATGGACTGCGAGAGGGCTGCCCAGCCGAAGGCACGGGGCTGCCCGAGGCTGACCTGCACACAGAGGGCTGAGCTCTCGGCTCACACACCTGCTCTGTCCCTGTTTAAGCTGCTTCTATAGATGCTGTGATGGTGTCTCCTAGTGGCTATATTCCTGAAGGAGCAGACCCTAATCCAAGCCTCACACCTGCAACTCCCATTCTTTAGAGGCATACAAAATACAAACACATCTCTAGATTTTTAGAATATCTAAATCAGCACTCTGAAAGATTTTTTTTTTTTGACAAATAAAAAACCAGCAAAACAATAGCAAGGTACTTTATTCTTTCCCTCCAGTAAGACTAGAGAGAGATAAGAGCCATAATAAAACCATGTGAAGCACGGACTTTGCTCAGAGGTCTGAAGGCAAGCATGGGCATCAACCGATCAGAGTCAATCTCAGGTAACCTTTAGGTCCTATCAAGACCCTGTAAAAGCAGAGGAAATGCTGAAATGCTCTGCTTTGGTAAATCTCCACAGATGAACCCACCACGTACTGAGCCCTATACCAAGACACCACAGTCTGTGGGTATGGACTCATGACCTGGGATCTTTGAACCACGTTAAGCACTCATGAATGGTGATGCCAGCACAGATCAGGAGGCCAGGTGGAGCTCCCAGTAGCATCCTGCCTGCAGTCATGGCCAGCAGAGGACGTTTAAACAGAACATAAAACCAAGAAACCTTGAAATGTATCCATACTTGGTGCTAGCCTTTCCTCCTTGAACAGGATATTTTCCATTTTCAGCACCAGCTAAATACCAAAAATCCATCTTAGTAATGAGATCTGTATCAGGAGATTTTGTGAAAGAAAGACTAAACCTTCAATATAAAGACACCATAAAACAAAACCCCACTAGCTGGAACTACAGTAAGGTAGACCCAGAGGGCACACGGGTCTGGTTTTTGCCATGTTGTTGAACATTTCCTTTCTCATTTTCTTCCAATTTAAGTTTCCCATTGCTGACTATCCTCTTGAAACAGAAAGATTTGTGCAGCAAATTTCCATACATGGATAAGCTTAACCAAATAATATATTGGAAAAAAAAAAAAAAAGGAAAGAATGACTGGAAAGGCACAGGCAAGGAAATCGAAATTCGTACCAAATCCTGTCTGCAAGTCATAACTAACTCTTAACACTGGAGCACAGATTCACCTTCCTCTATATATATATTAGGGCCTTTTGTTGTTCATTAAACATCCTGTCACACACCTGACATCCTCACTTTGAAGCTTTTACATAAGCTTCCCTGTTAGAAGAGTAATAGGTCACTACAAAAATTACTGTAGTTGGAGCAGTTTTAACACCACAAAATAAAACCTTTATATACTTCTGATCTCAACTACCATATCTAGCTGAACATCCCAAGAGCGACTAGACACAAATATGGAGTGTATCCCTTTGTTCCCACCTCCAGTAGGTCCTTTTCCATGTACCTGTGTGCGCCTGCAATGGTGCCCATTGCTGCAAGCAGAGCAGTGTTTCTGCCACCATTCTCACATTGTGCCAGTGCTGGTGGAAAGCATTTCTTGAACAAGGTCCAGTCAATATTCACTTTCCCTGATGATCCTTTTGGTGCCTCAGTTTGCTGACCTTTATGCCAGAGTGAAAGCTAATCTCTACCCTCAGCTTTTCAATTGAGGGAAGAGAAAGATGAGAATTCAGTTCTGGAAGAGCTTCTTACTGGTAAACATGGATTGACAATTGAAATGCTTCCCACTCAACTTCTTTTTCCACACCTCCTTCTGCTGTCACAGACCGCTAACTGAATCATACCAAACAACAATTTCAGTTTGCCTTAGTCTAGGTAAATTTCCTACAGGGTTTGAAAACAAGACCTAAACTTTTCGTTTCTTTTCTCACCCTCACAATTTAGCTCTTTTCCATAAGAAAAACAAAAGCATGCATCTACCCAAGCCATACTGGTTTCGCCACTCTGATCTTTTGTAGCCTGCCTATTCAGTCAAATTCTTTTAAAAGCACCTCTCTTTCTACACACATTTAAAACCTCCTTACCTCCTTTCATCCAAAGTTGACAGATCTCTCTAACACAGCCACCTCTTATTAAACTCCTGTACAATTGATCCCACCTTCCACCGCTGGCCCAAAACAAGCACAGACCTCTACAGCCACCTCATGTGGGAATACAAACAGCAGATGACTGCAACATCCAGAGGAGTGTGATAGCTGGGGTAGTCCAAAGATACAGAAGAGAAAGAGCTGCAACCCTAGGCTGGTCCTTCTGTCTCTGAGCTTCTTTCTCATGGCTCTGATCATTTGTTGACAGTATCTAGTTAAATAGAGGATATGCTACACAGGGCAGATTACACTGCTGCACTGCCACCAAAATTCAGTGCAGAAATTCCCTTCAAAGGTAAGGCAATAACAAATGATATAATGACTTCTCTCACAGTCCTGTGAAAAGCCAGAGACTCACATATTTGTCCTCCCTTAGACTGTGGGATTGTCCTTTTTCCAAAGCAACCCAAACCAATACTTTTTAACCTCCCATTCCCCTCCAGCCAAGTGCTTGGGGCCGCCGCACAGACAGCCAGTTTCTTCTTCCGACCAGGTAATGGGACACTTGTGTGCACACCCTCCCAGACATGTGTTGGGTTATTTAAATCAGCTCAGCAAGTCTTTTAGCCTGAGAGACACAAAGGCAATATAAACAGAGCTTCCTTTTGCACTCTGTCCTTAGAGAGTCCTATCTTGAGCAGATCATGCTGATACAACATGACAACATCCAGGGATAAAGGGGAGGCTCACACTAAACGCAGTCTAATAGTGTTATAAGAGGGCAAGCAGAGATCAATGAAATCTTTTCTTTCCTACAACCAGCAAGTCTGTAAACTGAACAAGCCCCCCGCCTCATCAGATAGCGATGAAGTGGGCGACTCCTGCAATCCTAGCATGGGTAGGGACAACAGTTTCCTTCCAGGGGACACTAGCAGAGCTGAACTGTGTTTGCTTTTCTCTAAAGCCTCTTCTAGAACCCTTTGCCCTTCCCAGCATTTTTCTTGCTAGAACTTTAACGCATTTGGCACAGAACTGCAAAATTGCACAACTCCGCAAGAAGTTGGATTTGTTTGTTGCCTTTTGAAGGGATGGCTGGGGGGACAGGTTTTCTATTATTTTTGAAATAATAATAATAATTATTATTATTAACACTACCATTATATTTAGGAAAAAGCCTTCTCCTCCCTTTTGAATGAACCATTCACTTGTACTCTTCTTTCAGGCAGGTGGTTTAAGCTTGATCTGCCCTCCAGGGGTTAAATAAAGAAGTGATGGAAAGGAAACCCAAGACCTTTTCAGTGGCTCATATTTGAAATTTTTTTCCCTCGCTCTCTTCTATATGTGGATCGTCTGCTTCTCGTTTCCTCTCGCTCCCTAATTATTCTGTTAGGGAATGGCGAGGGGCAAGGATTAACAATGAAGCAGATGACAGGAAACTGTTACCAAAAGAACAATGCCGGGCATCTCCCCCATCCTCCCGTTCCTCCCACCCAAAAGATGGTCCCCCTCACCCTTCTGTCGATGCCATGGTTCCGAAAAAAACCCTGTCTTCTCAAGGGTCCAAGGGATTAATTTGGACAGCAGGGCGCGAAGGAGGTTGGTTCTTTGGTATAACCCTCGTTCACGTCTGGGAAGGAGCACGCAATTCCTTGTAATCCCGGGGGCTCCGCAGGGCGAGGATCCGGCAGCTCCGCTCCTCGGCTCTCCCCCACCCCGCCGTCCCAGAGCAGGCTCTCGGTGCCCCAGGGACCGGCGCTGCTGCGCCGCGGCCGCCCAGCAGTGGCCGGCGGGGCGAGGAGGCGCTGGCACCTGGGCTGCGATCCCCGGCGCCCTCCCCTCGCCGCGGGGAGCGTGTGCGTGTCTGCGCGGCTGTGTGCGAGAGCTGGGGGGCGACTTCACATCGGCGCGGCACTGGCTGAGGCTGGATTGGAAGCTTTAGCCCTCGAGCCGTGGATTTGCAGTCAATCCCTCTCTATTTTAGGCACGGGCTGACATCACGAGCCGTTGTTACTCCTATAAATCCCCCCCAACAGCTCCTTGGCAGCAGCCGGGGGGGCGGCGAGCCCCTCGCAGGGGGAGGGCCGGGCGCCGCCGACCGCGACCTGCCCCGTTCGCCGCGGCCGCCACCGCCTCCCGGGGCAGGCTCGGGACGCCGGGGAGCCCGCCGGGAGCCGCGGGAAGGCGCAGACACACACACACACACACACACACACGCGCGGCCCCGCTCGGGGAGTCCGGCTGCCGCCGCACTCCCGCACGTGTCCCGGCGAGCGGGCCGGCGCTCGGCCGGCAGCGGGGTCCGACAGCCCGGCCGAGGGGCTGCGCCCCCGCAGCGCGGCACCTGCCGTGCCGCGCCGAGGCGGCAGCAGCCTCCCGGGAGGCCCGGCCCGCCCGGCCCCTGTCCGCGCCGTGCTGTCCCACCGGGACGGCCGGGGCTCGCCGGCCGGGGCCCCCGCCCGCAGGGACGCGCAGGGTGCGGCGGGGCCGTGCTGCCCCCTGCCGGGAGGTGCGCGCGGCGCCCGGGCCCCACCTGCCGCCGGCGGCCCCGCAGGCTCGGGCTCGGCCCGGCCCGGCCCCGCACTGCCGCGGCCCCGGGGAGCGGTCGCCGGCCCGCAGCCTCCTCCCACGCCTCATCCGGGCCCGCCCCGCGCCCCTACCTGCGCCGCCCGCCGCCGCCCCGCCTCGCCACCGCGGGGGCGCCGCGCACGGCCGCGTCCCGGCGGACCCGGGCCCGAGGGTCGCCCAGGGCATTTTTGCAGCGTAGGGCAGGAAATTTCTGTCCTGTTCTGTACCCGCACTCAGGTGCTGGGGCACAGAACGCTCGTGTCATGGCCAGACACTGCCACACACCTTCGCTCCCGTTTCTCTCAGCTGGGGCTCTGCCCGCCAACCTCAGTGCTATCTTTCCATCCAAGTCTGACCAACCTGATGTCCCGTTTCACAGGGAACCAACAAACATTTCTGCCACAGCTCGTTCCCTCTGCACCGAGGAGGTGGCACAGCAAGCCAGCAGCCATGCGGAAGCCCCCTGACACGATAAGGAGCTGGGAGGCTGCAGGGATTGCACAGCTGAGCAAAGCCTGCCTGACCCTCTGCACCACTCCCACTCCCCCAGGATGCTTTTCCTGCAACCAAGCCAATTCCAGTTACTTGCCCTTAAAAAATGGCAGGATGCAGCGTATCACGCAATCCCCAGTCCTAATCAAATACACATTTTTTTTTCTTGTAATCTTACCATGGACGTAGGCTTTCAACAGAAATCTTTTACAAGGGCAATTCTATGAGAGCAACTGAGGGTGCCTGAAATGAGCTTGTATTTCAGTATGTCCATTTCCTTTCAGTGCTATTTTTCAGCTAAGCACCCTGGCTTTTGGAAGTAATTTAATGCAGCCCTGAAACATACAAAGGAAAAACATACACTCGTTGGAGGGAATAAGAATGCAGAGAGTGTTTTGCTCTCCTCTTTCCATAGCAATATCTTTATGGCCTTTCCAGAATGCACGGCTCTTTTTCCTTGGAGGGAAAATGAGCTGCTATCCTTGTTGTGCTATTTCACACCCTTTCTCCAACAGATGGCACAGATCCTCACCTGTTTAGAAAGAGATGTTTGAAATAGTTCTATATGTTAAAAATAGAGTCAAGCTATCAAAGATATTAGCAATTCCAGGTCACACGTTGCTTTTTTTCAAACATTTATCCCTATTTTCCCTCATTATTGGCATAAGATGCTAACTCATGCATAGTTCTGCTCAGTCTGTAAACAGGAAACTAGTGTGGGTAAGCCTGACAGAAAGGATGGACAAGCTGGTTTGTAATTCCTGGGAATACTCGACGTTGTACAGGTGCTTGGGTATGTTGATATGACTGCTCACTAGTACATGTGAATACCTATGTCATACAACCAGAGAAATAAAACATTATGTGGGCATTTAGAGATAGCCAGATTTGAATCTAGGATTCAAACATGATTGAGGTCCAGAAATAGAAGCAAATGCTGCAACCTCATCCTCCTCCTGTAAAGGGCTGTGCTAAAATCTGAATCCTGGGGTTGAGAGGTGTCTGGCTATTTTCATGCTTCTGCTTTCTTTAAAGAACATCATGACTATGAAAAGAAGAGTTTGAATAGTGTTGTGCATGCACAGCTATAGCAACCTCCTGAGATTTTAATTCCATGAATTCCTACAAGTTTCTCTTCAAGAATGTACTTTGTGTGATATACAGCTAGTGAACAGCTATATTGTTGCTGTCCCAGCCCAGAAACTTTCAGCTGATTTGAAGCCAAATGGGGATGGGATTCAACACTGAGGAGTAGTTAAAGGATCAGTAAATACTAAAATTTGGTTGATCTTTAGTAAAAGGAGAAGAGTGAGGTCTAAGGCTGGAATTAAACCAGAAGTTTGCAGATCTGTTTGGACTGGACAGAACCTAAAGAGAGAAAAAATCCATTTTTTTTCTGCTTTCTGCTACAACTGCTCAGTTGTAGCAGTGGAGAGAATAATGCTATGAAAAGCAATGCAGTCATGGTGTCCTAACTGAGAAGACAGCCAGCTCACAGATCTTTATAATTTCTATTTACCATTAAATAATACAATAATTATTTAGAGTGTAGAAGCTCTTGTTTAATGTAATAATGAAAGAACTTTCTCATTTCACTCTTTGTCATTGGCGTTAGGAAGAAACACATGTTGACTTTCTGCAAGTTTGTGCTTCTCCAAAACTGACACCTAATTTACTCTAACCCATTCTGTCAGCAGGGGAGTACCACACATTCATTGGCATGTGTTCCTCCTGGCAGAGGAATGAAACACATCATGTTTTTCACATTTGATTCAGGATTTTTGTTGCTGTTGTTGCCATGCACTTTGTCGGCCAAGCATAATCTCCTGGCAGGAGAAGACAGACAAACTAGATAAAGAGAAGCAATATACTTTGATTGTAGCCCTTAAACTTTTTGATTTAAGCAACATCATGTGGTCCTATTGCCAGTGAAAACAAGGAAAGTGCAAAAGCATACAAAGCAAGTATTTCTGCCAAGAAAATAAAAAATAAATTACATGGACTGATGTCCAATACTAATTGTCCTTTTAGCAGCAGTTTTCAGATTCAAAAGTGGGTAGAAACTACTGAATACTAAGAAACTTGTAATGAGATTTTACAGCAGCAGAGAATCAGAACTGAAATCAGACTTGCTAACTTCAAGTTGCCATAGCCATGCAACAGGCGGAACACAACTTTAGGATCTGAGTCCTTCTTGGTAAGACCACTAAATCTTTTCATCAGATTCCCAGCCTTCACATCCAACTGCTGCTGTAAACTGTTTTGGGCACTGTAATAATTTGAAGGTCCTAAAAACTCCAGGGTGTCATATATGACTTACCAAGAAATCATTATTGATGGAAGACAGCCATTACTGTCTCTTCTCCCCAACTTTTATAGGGTTAATCCCTAGTCTTTAGCCATGACTGAATAGAGAATAGAGAATGATTTAGTGAAAGAGCAGTGACTAAGGACCATGAGGACACCCAGGTGTCTCCCTGGACTACATGCCCAGTGGGAGAATCTTACCCTCTGATGTCAAACAGTTCAGCCTCAGTTCAAGAAAAGTGCCTGCTAAGTGTGAGACTTGGACATTAATCTTCACCCTGAAGAGCTACAGAGGAATAGTTTCACCACAAATGTATGGGAACTAATGGGAACCAAAAGTTTTCCTAAAGTTTTCAAAATTATGTGAAATAACCCACTTGGAAAAAAGGTATTTAAAATGTTTTGTGTTTTCATTTGTTTAGAATATAAGGTGGAAGAGAACTCTGTACATTTCATTGTAGTGGTTCATGTACAATAGCAGGACTGGGTGTATTAACAAAAAAAAAATCTTGTTATTTATATATATAAATACTCCTTGAATTTTGTGCTGATTCTACCTTTTAGTGTTCCTGAAGAGTCCCAAGTGAGAGTGACATGCAAAGAGACAAGGACAGTAGAGAGTTCTGAGAGTGTGACACAGATAAAGCAAAAATGGATCTAAATAATGTCAGACATGAGTATGTAGGTTAAAAAAACAAACCATGGTTTATTTAAATGTGTAAAGTACTTGGGAGGGAAGAAGATTACATTGTACTATGGCAATACAGACAGCACATACCACAACGAGCTCATTCATCATAATGAATTCAGGCTACTCTTTCCAAACTCTTAATCCACTCAGTCACACAGATCTTTGGGAGAGGCTCACCATCAGTTTCTCCAGGGAGCTCCCCACTACAGATTAATTTCAGACAGAATTTACTGTCCTGTTTCTGCATGTCAGACTCAGGAGCAGAGCATCGTCCTCCCACCAGGGGAGACAGACAAAATATGGCAAAACTTCTCATGCACTAAGACCCTCTGTCATGGGTTAAGTAAAAGTAGCCCGATGAAATATCTGATCATAGGACAAATTACCAGGCTGCCTGCCTTAACCTTATCCCAGATGTGTCTCATCACTGGGATGAGAAGCCTAAAGTAGCAGAGACTGAGAGAGATATTATATTATAAAATGCCATTTCCTGACTCAGATTTTTATTTCATGTTCTTCTCAATCCAGTCTTTGAAGGGAAGAGCTTTGGTGTAGCCACTGTAGAGTTCTAGGCTGCAAGTTTTATCATAACCCCAGCTCACTAATCCCATCAGGTGCCACCTTAGCTCAGGAGATGCTTTTCCTGGCAAAGTTATGGCAGCAATCCCACCAGTCTCAGCAGGGCAAATATTAGAAAAGGCTGTGTGGTCTTGTTTGGCACAGAACATGTTGTCAGTGATGCTGACTTGTATCCCATTATCCTCATACTGTTGCTCACACAACAGTGAATCCACCATCTGAACAACTCCCATGCGGATTGTGTCATTCTTGTATCCGAGATCTTTAATGTCAGCCAATACCTTCCAGCCAGTAACCATTATCTTTAAATCCTCTGTGGATGAAGTCAAGTCATGAGATGACAAGCAAATGGGTTGAACACGACTGCTGATCCTGGCTTTGTCCAAGAGTTTTATGACAGCTATATCAGAATCGAGCAATATAGGGTCATAATTGGGATGCACTATGATGGCAGAGATCTGGAGAGGAAACAGAGTAGGAAGAATTGCAGGGTTAACAGCAATGGCAGGTCAGCAGCACTCTTTCCATACTACTAAAATACATTTTAGTTTGTCTTGCTTACTTCTCCTCTACCCCCACCTATGGCGTTCTTTCACTCAAATGGGAACTATGCAGTACATTACATAATATTGCATAAAACCTTTACTGCTCATTTCCTTAATGAAATGCTTTAAGAACAGATAGGATTCCTATAAGGAAATACTGTTTAAAAAAAAGTAAAAAGATGGGATTAGAGAAAGAAACTAAAAAGGAGTCACGAGGGAAATAATCAAGTTAATTATGATATTTTGGATAAATTCCATTAATTAACTCAGACACACACGCCACACTTCCCCAAAAAAAGAGACACATATACCAAAAATTGCTGTATTTCTCATTTTGACTTCAGCTTTTCTAGTTCTGCTTGAAAAAAGCAAATCACTCTGGTGAGCCCAAGGTGCTATTTTTGGAGCTGGAGTCAGATATAAACTTATTTTCAGTTTAGAGCTGTATGGCCATGGGGCTGAGAAGTGAATGTGCTCATGGCATCAAACCAGGATTTAGAGCACAAGTGTTTCCCTCATAAATTATGCTAATCAATTTTGACAGTAGCTGGCATCTCTTCTACTTTCTTACTGGCAATATCACTCAAGACATTATGGCCCACAGAATCTGAGCTATTTTCTTAATTAGGGGTGAATGTATGAGTTGGATGGCTTCAAGGAATTCAGTGAACTACAGCATGTGCCCTTCTTATGCCACGGCACTTGAGTGTAAGAGAGTGCATTGCCCAAAGGGTCACCTTTTTCTTCCCATACAAGACAGATGTGATCAACATCTTACTGTGCTCATCATTTTTCACTCCTGTCGGGCTTACTCACCCTCAGGTTCTGGATGGTCTTTTCATCCCTGTCATCATCTCTGTAGAATTTGCCCAGAACCACCTTGAGCTCTGCTGTCTTGAGCACGATGGTCTTGCCCAGGTCAGTGACACAGTGGGCTGCCACCACCACGGTGCGCTCATTCACCAGGGCCCCGCTGCAGATCAGGATCCAGGACCCCTTCCGGAGGCTGTTCTCCTTCACCCCGTTGGCTGTGCGATAGATGGCTGCTTGCCATGGCCACCTCACAGGGGTCATTGCCTTCTTAAGAGTTATGTTTTCTGCTTTTCCACAGACTGAGGAAACATGAAGCAAAAAGTAGGTAATACCTTCTCCCCAAAAGAATCTGAGCATTACTCTTGATTCCTTCTTAGAATGTGCCAAAAGAAACTAAACTTCAGTGATGAGTATGAAGGACAGTTGTCTAATTAGCCTCTGTCTCCAATCTGCAAAGTTAGAGGGGTATTTGATATAGCTTAAAAAAAAATATTCAAGTTTTTCTTTGTCATCTGAATTCCTGGGTAAAGTAGGAATGTGGATTTAGCACTTGAGCAGTGAATTTTCACAACAACCTTATTGAGTTGCACTATAATGAGATGATTGCAGAAAGAAATGCAAAGAACGCCCCTGATTCTTGTTTATCATAAAATGCCATAAAGTCATCAGTGCACTAAAATTCATCCTAGGCAGTCACAGTATATTTTTGAGACCTCTCTTGGCACAAATCTTTGCACAGGTCAGTTCATGCCTATAAAAACAGACTTGCCTTGTGATAAGAATGTTGAAGCAAATGCATCTAAATCAACAGTCATCCTGGGGAAAAGAAAAAGTTCTGCCTTGTTCTAGGAATATGCTATCCATGCTTGGACCTGGGGTAAAATCTCCTATATCATGAAAAGTTTAACTTCAGTTGAAAGAGTTACATTGCATGGTTGCATTTTTTAGTCGCCCTTAGGAGACTTTTTCTTCCTGGTAGTGTGTGCATGTCCATTGTGAATGTGATGCTTTTCAAAATACATTATATGATCTCAAAGTAAAACCACAGACAAGAACAATAAAATTTTGTTTGTTGTTAAGATCTACTTTTCACAGTTTGCTTGATGTCAGTAGTGGAGTTTACCAAATATTGTGATGTTCTTACCCTAACTTACTTTGTACACTACCTCCAGATTAGATTTTATCTAGACTTACAGTTTGCAATATGAACCCTTCCTTAGCAGGGTTTATTAAAGGAAGAGCCTCTTTAAAATTGCAGACTCTCCCTTTTATTGCTTAAACTTTGATGGTCTTGTCAGCTGTGTGCCAAAGTATACAAATAAAAGAAAAATCCCATTTTTAGTAAATAATATAGAAAAACCTGAAGTGGTAGTAGAAAGCTATTTCAAATCAGGAAAAAGACTCACTATACCTCTTGTTCAATAAACGAGTAGACAAATTAATAGCAAATTACAGTGCTGAAAGCCTGATCACTTTACCATCAAGTTCTACTGGTGGATAAAAAGACACATATATCCTTCAAGCTTTATTGCTCCTTTCTCCCAGCTGGAAGTATAGACAGCCTACACTGCTGTGACTCCCTAAATATCTAACATGAATACACATCCTGTTCCCTCATTCACCCAAGAGATATGCACATTTTTTTTTTCCCTTGGAGACTCACTTGGAATACACACAGGGGCTCTCCCACTCCATTTTCCTGTCTTCAGGCAAGTCCTCCTGCTGCTGCCCAGGCGGCGGTAGAAAGGAGAAACACATTCATACTGGAGCTGAGTGTGCAAATGCTGGTACCCCAGGGGCAGTTCTCCAAATGGCAGTGCTGGCTTCTTGGTTGGATAGATTTGAAGCTTTTGCTTGGTGAATGCAGAAGAGTAAAGTTGATGCAATGGTGTTTCTCTGTTTCAAGGCACAAAGAACACAATAATTATAATATTATAAAAGTAATCATTACTTTATCACCAGTTGTGTTAAGTATCATTTAAAATCACATGAAGTTTGCTCGTGAAAGAATAAGGCAAAAATGTAATTCCAGCCTGGTTTAGCAATACTCCCATTTACAACCCAGCTATTTTATTTACAAATATCCATTCATATATAATTACACATATGTTTATACATATCCTATTTATGTCTCTTTTTTCATTTTACAGTTTCTGAATTGAAATCAATTGCCTCTGAATGTGGAAGTTTTTTCCATTTACAAAAAGACTGAGATACCATTTTTAAAATAAAGAAATTATACCTGAATTTGGCATTGTCATAATTAATTCTCAGTAGAGGGGAGATAGGCACATCTTTTCTCTAGTGGATATTTTAATAGACAGTATTAGGAATTGATTCAGATTAAATGATGATGCTAAAATTGCTTGATTTAGCAATTAACAGATATAATTGCCTCACCACAGAGATTTCATAATTTCATAATTTCTAAGCTTCTACTTAGAAATTGTACTGATTAGCTGAAACAGAGCACATAATTAAGAAATAAATATATGCACTAGCATAGATATGGACCATAAGCTCGACTTCAGTTATACTACATTTTTATCATTTAGAATGTGTCCCTTGCTTTAATGCTTAAAAGCTCGTATCTACAAAAAAAACCCTTTTCTTATGCCTGAAAAATTCAGCAGGAAATCAGTTTCCCTTGAGATTTCTGGTACTGTCTACATCCAGAAAAGACTTTTTTTTCTTCTCATGATGATTTCATTTTTTATCACAGTGAGACACAGACACCTCCATCATATCCAATCTGTGAGGCAATATATAACAGGAAAGTAAAGTTACAAAGAACAAGAGCAATGGCAAGTCTCTTGTGTTTTGGAAGAAGGATGAGAGCTGCTGTGGTCATGCTTAGTCTGCCAGGGTACCATTCCAAACTCACAGGTGACTTGCAATATTGCCTAATCTAGAGTTTACCTCACTATTGACCTATTAAATGGAGATTCCATTTCAAGGTATTAAAAACACTCTACAAACATGAGATGCCATCATCTCATGGCATCTTATGGATGGGAGGGCATGTATGTTCTCTCAATACAACTGGTCTTCATATCTGAAACATAAAAGACCTGTATTCAAAAGTCAATAGACAAATTTAAGCAATAAAAGTCCCCTAATGGCTACTAAAGCCTCATGTCAGCTTCTCAGGGCCATCTCTACAATCACACATCACAGACCTGGAGAGTGGCAGAGGGACTGGGAAGTATATGCTTGCCTTGTTCCTCAAATCTTCTCTAGGCATCTGCTACTGGCTGTTGCCAGAGACAGGACATGGCTTGAGCTGGACCTTTATTCTGACCTGATATGACTGTTCTTAAGACCAAAGATGAGGACAGTTCTTGCACTGAATTGAAAATTAAATTAGTCATGTACTTCAGAAATAACCCTGAAATGAGAAATTACTACTTGGACTAAAATGAACCAGAACATTGCAACATATCTAATTCTGATGGGGTTTATTTCAAGAAATCATCATAAGGGTAAGCCCAGGAAGGGTCTAATCTTTCATTCCTTCCTCCCCTCCTACTATACTTCCTCCTCTCCCTCATGCCCAGCCTATATAAATTATGCTATATTGCTTTGGATGGTGAAACTTACTGGGAACAGGTTGCATTGCCATACCCTCCTCTCTCCTTGTGCTCTCCCTGTGCACTAAGTTGGCACATGTTCCTATTTTAACACACATCATTAGCCCCAAGGAACTGTTCTTAGACTGTTCTCATAGTCTGTCACAAGCTTGCAAGCAGAATTCCAGCATCATCCTGGTAGTTTGTCTGTCTCTATCTGTGTATTTCTTCCTGGCTGCTTCCAGCAACTGGCAACCTGGGCTTAATCAGACGTCCCCCTCCCAGCAGCTCTCATTGCTCAATTATCAGTGGATTTGTAGGAATCACTGCTCAGGCAGGCTAAACACATGGAGTGAAAAGGAGAGGAGGGGAAAAGCAATCACATTTTTTTCTTTAAACTGTAGTTGAGATATTGCATTCTCACCTTGACTGAACCTGCATTGGAAGCACTTTCTGTCTCACCAGGTCAGAGATCTTTGGCTCTCTGCAGGCTAGAAAAAATATAATGTTGCACAGTACTTTTTCACATTCATAGCTCAAGTGGTATGGTTCATACACATTTCCAGCCTTTCCTCTCACTAACTATAGTGGACTGGATTAAGAAAAGAGGCAGTTAAGTTATTTGCATTAAAATAAATATCAATCCTATAACCTAAAGCCTTGGAAAAATACTTTTTCACAGTTCACAAGATCTATCCCATTTACAACAGTGGAAGCTACTGAACTGCTCTGCACTGGCACTTTCAGGCATGGAGGAAGATTTTTCCATCATTCAGTGTGTCTGAATGCCACACTTGCACCACTACGGATGATGGCTTTGTATCAGAGCAAACTTTTCCACTAATAGAATTATATATAAAAATACTTCATTTCCATCTGTGTAGCCCACACAGCTAATCCCAGTGACTCAGCACACAGAGAAAGGCTGCAGGATATTATGGACTTCTCAGAGTCTGTTTGTGCACTTATGGAAGGAATTAGAGGCTCTGATTCAAAGGAACACTTCAGAGTTACCTGAATATGTGTAAAATAACAGAAAAAAGATCTAAGATTTCTAGTTTTGCATAGTCAGTTGACTTACTTTAAGATTAGGATAAAATATTCAAGTTCAAATAACTCTGCGAGGGTCTCCTTCCTGCTGCCCTGAGTGGCAGAAAAGGAATCTTGCAGGATGGATTTTATCTATACGCCTGAGCACTTGTTCTCTGTGTAATTTAACAATATCTAGTTCTTTGTGATTGATATATATGTTAACCATTATGTCAGTATCACAGTAAGCATCCATAAAGATGCTTTCCACAGATGGCTATATGCATCAGGGAGATATTATTTTCATCTAAAACAACAGAATAAAGTAAATTGCCCAGGGGACAGACATATTTCCTTATATTATCATAATTTCAGTTTTTTAAAAATCCATATGTCAAGAAATTGCATTTATAAAATGAATTTAGCAGTTCCCCAGCCCAAATTCATTCATTCATTCATTCATTCATTCATTCATTCATTCACTCACTCAGGGTTTCACACACACTTAGTAGAATAGCTTCAGGTCAAGAGCATAGGATTTAAAGGTGTGATTCGGTGTTCTGATGAATACATATAATTTAATCGTATCATCATGGCTGCTATGTACAGGCTCTGCCTTTTGCATTCACGACTTGTCCCATTGTTTTAAAATGATTGTGAAAGGATAGTTATTCCTTCTGACAGCAACAGATTGTTAACTGTCTCATGAGACAATTATTTCATTCTATTTCAATTCCCTCCTGATCTTCTTTGATTTTGATCTTACGCAGGTTCAGTCCTAGAATGAGGATAATAAGAGTCTTAGGGAACATTCCTTTCCCTGTTTAAAGATGGAATCTTCTGGAATCATTGGCATCTTCTCTGTCTGAGTATAGCAGAGCTGGCAAACTACAAAACTCAGTTTCAGGTATCAGCCAGACAGCTTACTCTTAGCAAATATGATCATTTGTTAAGTGCAAATGATATTAAACACAGTCCAGTAAAACCATAGCAGCTTGTGTGAATTGTGGTAAAAAAGTTTGTAAACTACCTTTTATGCAGATTGGTTGCTTCCCTGACCATTCTCCATCGTCTTGGCAGGTCCTTTGTTCATTGCCACTAAGAACATACGAGTTGTTACAAAAGAAAGCAATGACTGTGCCAATTTTTGCATAGCGTCCATTCAAGAGCCCAGTGTCTTCTACTACTCTTCTGTAGCCATTGAGTGGGCCACCAGGATCTGAGCAGTTTTTTTCTTCTAGAACTAATGATAGGGGAAAAAGATAGCAACCATTTTATCAGGTTCACTACATTATTTTCACCCATCAAATTGCTTGGCATTTCATTCAGATGTTACTAAACAATCTGTACTTTATTAAAGATGCCTTTTCAAGACCCATCTGGGATCCCTGTCTTTGAAAATGTCAAATATTAAAGAAGAAATTATAATATAGAGATTTATAATAGTGTTTATAATACACTTCACTCACTGAAAGCATAAGATTCTCAAATTGGTAAAAATTCTTAAATTGTTAAAACCTTAAGAAGTAGCTGACAATTTTGAAAAAGAACCTTGACTTTCCATTATGTTAATGTGCAATTAATATTAACAAGGCTTCTTCAATAGCATGAAAGGCTGCACTTAAACTACTTGCAGGAAACAGGCCCTTGGCATTCTTTTCCCTTTTCTGTATTTTTGATACTTCACTGCACTTGGATAATAAAACTAGACTACTTAATTTTGTTTTTATGTTTGGCTGCATTTTGTTTTCTTAGCACTGAGAGAGATAGCTCAATAATCCAGGAAAATACAGGAATATGTATGTATTTACTGACAATAAAAATTTAATATTAAAAGCTTGCTCATGCTATATTCTGCCTATAAAACTGCTTTTAATTCCTCCTTCCCAGTATTTTCCACTTATTTTTAATTCTTTCTTTTTTGTTTTTGGATTTATTTGGGGTTTTTTTTCTGAATAAACTCAGATTTTTTGCCTAAATCTAGAGAACAGTATTCACTATGTGATGCCAGAAGATTATTTTTCCTTTATTTTTAACTCCTCTGCTCTTTCTATTTAGCAGCTGACAAGGTAGTGGTTTTTTTCCCCTTTGGATTTCACCTCAGTTTTCTTGTCAGGACAACACTAATGTGATTCCATTTAATTTCTCTGCCTGGTATCTCAGTGCATGATAATCAGTGCACATCTAGTTCAGACAGCTGGTGTTGGTGCTGCTCACAGAGGGCCCAGAGGTCTGGGACATATCAATTGACCCAAAATTACCTCTTCTTATCAGTGCTTCAGACTTGGCTGCCTGCTAAGCCTCAGTTCACAAAAGCACCAACATACAAAGCACTTGGATATTTAATTAAATTGCTGTGAAATCAGCACAGTTACAGTGCAAAGGTATGGCCCTGTCCTATCATAAAGTCATACCTTGTGCCACCAGACAAAGCCCAGCTCAGCAAAGCGTGTGAACACACAGCCAGCCATAACAATGCCACTTCAATGAAGAGCATGTGCTTTTAACAGTGAGTATAGCATTCAAACCAAGTCTATATTTCAGTGCTTTCTTTACAAACATTGGATTTTAGCATATGCTTAAAGCTAGATATGTACTTAAATACTTTACCACAAGTTATATTCAGTAAACAAGGATTTCTGAACTTCCTCTCCACAAGAGGGAAAAGCAGAGCCCTGTCTCCTTTTCATTTGGCTCCATTTTCCTTCTGTGTACCTCACAGGCTCTCTCAGTTGTGAACCATAAGTGACTGATAACTTGATAGCAGCTAAAGACTACAGAGAATCCCCTACGGATTAATGCTTTATTTGCAAGTTGCTTTCTGCACTGATGGCTGGCCTGGAGGCATCATCTGATCACCAGAGTGCGTTTCCAAATGTACCAAAAGCTCGACCAGTAAGTCACTTAGGCCTTCTCTTATTTCAGTACTTTGACTGTAATTGTCTTCTTCCTTAGGCTCAGGGTTATGACCTTTTTGATTTATTAAAAACAAACAGAAAACATCTGGGAAGGAGAGACCTAGCACTTCAGTGACTGCCAAGTCTAGAGCCAGCTCTTTCTATAGACCTCTAGCCAGGGCCATCATGCAGCAGAGACCTGGCATGATCTTGACATTACATTTACTGCAACTGGAGACTTCTCTCTACATAGAAGAATACCTACTGCTTGCTCTTTCAAATTAACTTATATACAGCTGTTTTACAACACTCCCCCCAAAATGTACATTGTTTGACATAACACACTTATAAAACAGTTTATCAATTGAAACAAATTATTCTGGAATACAGAAATGAAATTGTGCAATGCAAATCAACTAAAGAAAATTTAAAGTCTCTTTAGATGTCAAGAAGGAATTTTACAGGTGAACCAATGTGAATGGTAGTCATGCCATTCTGCACAGTCAGAATGAATGGAAGTTTCTTTTTTATCAGTTTTTGTCTAGGATAGGAATTGAAATAAGAGTCTAGTGTTCACACAGTAAGCTCCTATTCACCTCCACAGAGTGCACCAGGCTTCTGTAGAGAAGGTGTCAGACATACAGAGTAACTATTATGTAAGTAACTATTCATTGTTGCGCTCACTTGGCTTTGGTCCTAGACATTTTCTCTCTATGCGTAAGAAGGATACATGCCTAAAGACTTTGAGGTTATTAGTTTTCAGTAAAGTGATGCTTCAGTCAGACCTTTATATAAAAAAGTCTTGCAGGCTGGGGTTCCAGCAGAGCAAAATAAGAATTCCTACTCCTTCTTAAAGACAGGAAGACAAAAGGACATGTTATGTTCATAGACCTACCAAATTTCAAGTGAGATTTAGATAGTCTAGATTTTCATGGGAATACATTGGCCAAAATATTTGTTAAGAATTAAAACTTAAAGTGACCTTACCACATTCAGGATGATGTGTTGACCAAATCCCATCAAGCTGACAGTAGGCAACACGGCTGCCTTTTAAGTTGTAACCTGCGTTGCACTTGAAGTAAACCCGGGCCCCGTATTTAAAGTCATCTCCTTCCACAATACCATGAGCGGGAGCACCTGGAGTCCTACACATCACCACTGACAGTTCAGATATTTCAAAAAAATCCACTTTATTACAAAAACAGGACTGTGTTAGGATGATTCTTTACTTAGAACATAGAAAAACCAATTACAATGGACACAGGAGTCAAAATGAAAAGACCAGTATATGCTGATCTTTAGAAAGTAGTTTAGACACCAGCTCTACACAAATTTACACCCCACTTTTCAAAACCTATCTAGATCCATAAGGTTCAATAGGATTACTCTGAAGTGTCACATGATCATGTGCATAAATATTTGAATCATTAGGGCTCATTTGCTCAGAATATTAGTACTTGAAATACTTTCCATCTTAGCAAGGAGTTTGAACGAACTACCATGCGTGGTCAAGAAAAAAAATCTAGATCCTTAAAAGCCTTATACTGAATTTCTTTCAAAGCCTCATTACATTTTATAGATTTTCAGATAGCACCTCAGAAATTATAAAGCATCATTATTTGTGTGAATCAAACATTAACATAATTACCTTAAAAAGGAACTTTGATATTTACTAAACTGAGATTTTTACCCTTTCCACAGGATATTGAGAAAATACAGATGATGTTCTATATAACTACTGCAAGTAGGAAATATGAAATTAACTATCAAAACCAAGATTTTCTCTGATAGCATCAAGCCAACCATGCTAAGGTCCACCCAGCACATAAACCTGTACAATTATGGCAAACAGTTTATTTGAAGGAAGAACTATAAAATCAGAACAAGCACATAGAATACTTTCCTAACATAATCTATCAGCATTCAAAAGTCTGAAGCTCAAGGACTACCTAAACTACAATGGTATTTTTGGTATAACATACCCTGCTGATATTTTCTTAACATTTATTTGTCTTAGTATTTTCTAAACTCAACCAAACACTTGGTGTCCACACCATTCTGTGGCAATGAGTTCTACAGACTAAGTGCAAAAAGTGCACTGCCTTCTTTAGTTTTGTTTCTAGTCTGCCACCTGATAATTTTATTATCAGGTGTACTTTCTTCATTATGAGAGGCAGAGAAGGTCCATGCCTTATTAACCTTCTCCAAGTCACTTTTAAGGCCAGTTTCCTGTATGTAGAAATTATATGTGTATTTCTGTAGGTAATGTAGGAAACACATGGTTTATTATCTACGCAGTTACCCATCTCTTTGTCTCTGCCTTTGCCTGGGCCATTCATTGTGAAAAACTGCATGGGAGAGGATTCAGTGCAAAACAAAGATATGCATATGGATTTTTCACCTGTCACCTGTGGTACTCTGCTGACAATAGATAGATGCTAAAGAGATCATCCCCACTTTATGTTTTTAGAATTTGACTTTCCTGTTTTGCCTCATAGCCAGTTGATTGCTAACCTGCAGCCAAATTTTTATGCATAAAACTTTCAGAGGAAAACTTTTCTAAGTCCTCTGCTCTGTAATCTTTACACAGAGCACACATAAATGCATCCATTTATATGGATTATGGACCATCCAATGATTCCCATAAAGAAAACACCAAACAATGACTTGGAAGAGTCATTTGTGCACTAGTGAGCAAAGGTCTTGGCAAGAAAAACTGTCTAACAATCAAGCATTAGAGTGGGGCCTGGACTATTATGCTCCTAAACAAATCACATCCAGTTAGGGGAGGACATTTCCTCTTGGCTACAAGTATTCTTCATTAATGCCATCATTAGCAAAAGAATAATGAGAAAAATGTTTAAAAAATTAATTCCTAGCCCTTGATATTTCTCATGTGAAATAAAGACACATATATATACATACATAGGTGGATATGTGTATACATAAGCATGTAGATAAATGAAACATAAAGAATGGGAACATAGAATTTCTAGGTGTTTCAAATTTTCAGAACACTCATCTTCCCACTCATGATCTCTGTATTCCCAGTCACTACCTCCATATCTTTCTCTGAGCAGCAATCCATTTCCCTACATTTATATTTCTCTCTTTCAATGTAAAGTCACACTCAGCTTGTCAAATGAGAAAACTAGACCAACCATCTGTGCACCTCTCAGACTTCTACTTTTTGTCATAGTTACAGGTTTTCTGTTTTGCTTATGGTCCAGTTCAGCTCTGCAGAACAAATATTTTGGTGCTTTTGTGTTCTAGGTCCATCCTGGAAAAAAATGTCACCAAGCTACACTTGCTTATTAACTACAAGTATCTGTTCTTGTTCACTCCCTAAGTGCTGAAGAGATTTAGTTTCTCATCCTTTTGATCTGTTTGTTATCAGACTTTCTTTAGATTCTCTGCCACCCTGGGAGCCAGCTGGAACAATTCTGTTTTATTTATGAAGCAAATTCAGTATTTCATACACAGATTCATTTAATACTGAACTATGGCCTAGAGCAGAGGACATGGAAGCAGAAGGTCATGAGATCTAATCATAGCTAAAGAAATGTGATCATAGGTATGTTGCTTCGTATGCTGTATGTGACAAATGAGAGCACCCCTTTCATCACAGGGATGTTACAAGCATTAGCTCATACCCACTTGTGTCACAGTGCCACTGTAGGGTTTCTCTGATGGCAAAACACCTTAGCATTATTAATAGATGTGTCTATTTTGTTACCCATGCCTCTAGCTGCTGGTTGTCTGTTCTCTTGTACCACAGGGATGAATTTGTCACTGGAGACAGAGCTGCTCCATTATTTTTTTTTACTATGGATCATTTTGTAAGCTCATTCTTTCACTCTACAAATTAAATATGGTTTTTAATCTTGAGATGTTCCCTGCATCTCAGTCTCACAGCTGAGTTCTCTGTTTTCAGTGATATTATCTAGTCTGAGTGTCTCATAGAGTTACTCCAGTACCTGCTTTTACTGCTTTGGTTTGAACTCCATAGGTTTTTTCTTCTTCAGCTTGACTTGCCTTTTATCCCATTCACCTAATGTGCTTCAGAGAGCCCTTTTGCACCTTTTCCCTTTACTTATGAACACTTCAGGCAATGGAGTTTTGAAGAGTTATTATGAAGGGAATCCTAGCCTCTATGTGTTTCATCCAAGTCTATCTTATTTTTTTTTTTTGTGGATAGCTTCCCATCAAGAGTGAATTTGACTGGTTCTTACATCTTTCAGAATGAGCAGTGTGTTCCATTGAATTTTCAGGTAGCCTTCTTTGTTTGAGATATTTTATTGAAGTCTTTCAACATTCTCTCCTGGCATATAACTAAATCCAACTCTCCAACAGACATTTATCAGAAGTCAAAAAGAAAGTAAAAGAACATTTTGTTAATGTCATTCATACCTAGCTCTGCCCTCTGGATACACATTAGTCATAAAATCCAACCATATGATCTGACCCACTTCTCTTCAGGTTCTAAGCTTTCTAAGGTATTTGATATGACTTTGAGATTCCCTCGCTTAGGCAGGATGGACCTTATCCTGCCATCTACTGAGTATTCCTGAATATTAGTCCTCCTTCTGTGCATGGTCCAGCAGAGAGGGCTGGGTGCCCCTCACAGCTCTCACTCACCTCCAGCCACCCCCATCCCAGCTGTATCTCTGCCTGGTCTACCCTGACTGCTACAGCACAGACAGGGCTATGAGCTGTTTGGACAGCACTTCCTTGGGAAGCACATGTTGGGCTGGCCAGGAGCACTCCATGAGCTTGAACCATTCCTAGGCCACTAGTTAGACTGCTCTGCTCCCCATGAAAAAAAAAAAAACAAACAACATTCCTACTGCCCTGTGACTCTGGCTTCCTGCTTTTGGGGCAAGTTGGGCATATGTCAAGTGCTTGACCTCTGCATCTTCCTCTTGGACCAAACCCACCAGGAACCCAGAAAATGGACTAGCTGTCTACAGAATTCTACTATGAGGTGGTAATGGACAGCCAAATATGAAAGACATTCATTCAAGTTCTGTCAAAAAACATTTGAGCAATGCAGAGACTCCATGAGGGTCAGGCTGACCCCATTCTTCCTGCCAGGATGTCATCAGATCTACAAAGATCCTGGTAAATTTATATCTAGAAAGGTGAAACTAATGCTAGGGAAAAATAATGCTGAAAGTAATTAAGAGCTAAGAATGACCACCCTGCTCATGCAAAAGTTAAAAACTATAATGATTGAAAATGTGAAAAGAGAAAGGATACATTAAAATGTTTAAAGGATGACAAAGAAGTATATTCAAGAAGGATAAAATTAGGAACAGGATAATTCTTTCTCAAAAAGAAATTTATGAAAGTGTCCTTGACAAATGTTGGAAAGGCATAGTAGGATGTAAGTAGAAATTTTATAAGTCTTGTCATTTGAAAACTGAAACTTCAGCTAAAAAATGGAACAGAAATGTAGGGAACAGAGCAACACCAGCAAACACATCATGAGCAGAGAGATTTTTGTTTAATTTTTTCTTATTTTGCTACACAGCATTGTTCCTGGGAAGTTCCACAATTAATCTATACAGCCATGTATATAACTTTTGCCACTTTAGGGTTTGAGGTGAATTTTGGCTTGATACAGTTCATAAGAGAACAAAGTAGGAAGGTATATGAGAGGATGGTTACAGGCTCCTCTGGCAGAAATGCTCAGTTGTTAGATAATAAAAAACCAGAGCTGCCTCAAGTGTTTATATCACAAACTCATACATTGCTGATAAAACTTATTCTACTTCTTGCCTCTTACTTTGGTCTCTTGGGAAAAAGAAAAAAATTTCTGTCCCATATGAAACATTACATTGGCTTCACATTTCATGGATAACTTTCCTCAATCTGAGAAAAACTTGACTAGAGGAACAGTAAGTTCCTGATTTTTTAAGTAAAATATTCTATTATTAATAATAACAGTACAAATTCCTCTCCCTTTTAAATTATATGTAAGAGACATTCCTTAGATCAGAATTATCTGCCATTTAGAAATAGTCTTTGGGCTCATTTTATCACCAGTGAGATAAATTAGATGATCTCTTGAGCTACGCTTTTCTCTCTCCAATATCCTTCAAATCCTGCCTGATGGAATTATCATTTGCTTTTGTCCCAGAGTCTCTTCATTAAATGAACACTATTTTTTTCTGCTGCCTTCCTCTCACCCACTTTGTTAAATAATATATACCCCTTCATACATATCATTTATTACCTCTATATTCTGCACAACCTTTCAATAATATATTGCATGACTGAAATAAATCTCATTTCTCATTGCTGGTACTAATAAAAGGTTTATATTTCCCTTTTTGTCCCTCCCTGAAATTAGGTGCAAGAGCGTGCATGGAATTTTGTTCTTAATTTGCGTACAAAATTTTTTAATATTGCTACTTGCATATTCCCAAGTCAGAGTTTGGCTTTCAGGCTGACCCATGCTAATGTATATAGCACATTTTGCCTATGTAGCATAGCTCTGAAGATTTTTTATAGAATCATTGTATGGTTTGGGTTGTTGGAAGTGATCTTAAAAGATCATCTAGCTCCAACCTCCCTGTCATGGGCAGGGTACCTGCCATTAGACCAGATTGCTCAAAGCCCCATCCAGCCTGGCCTTGAACACTTCCAAGGATGGGGCATCCACAGCTTCTCTGGTCAATCTGTGCCAGTGCCTCACCACCTTCACAGTAAAGAATTCCTTCTTGATATCTAACCTAAATCTACCTTCCTTCTGCTTAAAGCCATTCTCCCTTGTCCTATCACTTGCCCTTGTGAAAAGTCTTTCTTCAGATCCCTTGTAGCCCCCTCCAGGTGCTGGAAAGCTGCTAAAAGATCTTTCCACAGCCTTCTCTTCTCCAGGCTGAACAACCCCAGCTCTCTCTGCCTGTTCTCATAGGAGAGGTGCACCAGCCCTCTGATCCTCTTCCCGGCCCTCCTCTGGACTTGTTCTAACACGTCCACATCCTTTTTATGTTGGGGGCCGCAGAGCTCTTCTAGGTGGCTGTAATGTTGCTTTTGCATAAGCTGTGCTGGTGTGCTCAGGAGGCCAAACACTGAAAGTGGTCACAGAAACTGCACTTGGTAACTAGCAGGGGAATAAGAGCAGCTTCTGCTGTTAGGAATCCTAGCATCTTTCTGCAGAAAGAGAGAGTTATGGACTTATGTTGGAACCCCTGGGCCACCATGCTACCCAAACCAGTCTAATGACTGTCAGAGAAAGCCTGATAGACTGAAACTGAAAAAATTTAAATAACTATCCTCAAAAAGAGGACATTTTGTCTGCCTAAATTACATTCTGTTCCCCAGTGAGTGCTGTCATTACTCTGAATGCTGCTAAAAGTTACAGCAGCCCCTGAGCCAGAAAAACGCCTGCACAGGGATCCTGTGCATCAGGATTTGGATCTGAGATTTGGATTTTCATGGTTTCACAGCAGTGGCCAACAAGTGCTCTGGAGCTAGAAGCCTCAGAAATGTGGCTCCAGGATCCTGTTGTTGGAGGGAGCACAACATGCAGAGTATGTGGAAATGATTTTTTTTTCCTCTCTGTGATTAAGAAAACAAAAATTAAAGGATAAATTTAGCAGAAAATACAAATGTCTTTGAAATTAACTGCTATGAAACCATTCTAAGAGAAAACTCCCAGCCAGCTCCACCTACATGCACTTCATACAGCTCACTGATATTTGCAAAGGCTGCCTACAGCCAAGCCTGCTAAAGTCAATAGTGGTAAATCCCATCATGTTTGCCATTTTGACTGTCAGTCTGATTTGATCAAATTTTTTTCCTTGGTTTAAGTTTTGTTTAGAGGGCAAGCCTGATTACTTGGGTATCATTACATAACAGTAATATGTGTTTTTCCAACATTTTTAATTACATTAGCATATCTGCATTTTACTACTGGGGAAGCTACAGCATTAAGTGATTAACCTGAAGGCAAGCAGTGAGTGACTGGCAGAGCTAGGAACAGTCCTGACATCTCCTGACATTCTTACTATGTTTACACTTAAACTGACCTGACTTTGTGCAGAAATCGGTAGTAATTATTATACCGTTGTGTAATCGACATACTATTCTCAGCAGCAGGGTTTTGTCCAGAGGTGATGGAGCCATATGGGAGCAGATAGATCAGAGTGTCTGAACACAAAGCATATGAGTTAAGGAGGGACCCAGCAATGAGCAGCTCAGCAGCTAGTGCCGGGTATTGTGATTCCCTTTGCAAAGCCCCATGTGTAAAGAGCTCTTCTGAATTCAGACTTACAAATCTGTAGTCTTCACTCATAACAGAGCTTATTTGGCCCATGAGCTCTGTCGGTCCATGTCTCTGATGTCAGTCCAAATCTCTGATACCATTTTTTCCTGTGCTTATCCCTTCTCACCCCAGCATGCATCCACAAGGTGAGGACACCCCAGGTTCTCACGAGGTTTGCTGGCAGAGAAGAACTGCCCTGGAGGAGGACTCAGATGGTTCTCCAGAGACATCCTCCTTTTGCAGGTTGGCAGAGCAGCCAGAGATGGTTAATGCCTAACACAGAAGCCCACAGAGACTAACTTTAGCCAAAAGCATAAGGACATTGGCTGTCAAAATATTTTTAGAATGGCTGTTTCCTCCAAGAGGGAATGAGATGAGGCATTCCTGGAGCCCATGGCTCAGAGTGCTCAGACCTGCTTTTCTACTGCTTCTCATAAGCGGTGCACATGGCTTTCAAACCAGCATATGAGTTTGGCAATGGATTTGATAAAATAATCTACACTGGGAGGTGTCAGGCCATCCTGCCATCATGAGGCAGTGTGGCTGTGCACTCTTCTCTGCTCATTAGAGACTTTCTTGTATTCGGTCACACACAGAATAAGGCAGGAACCAGGACTCCAAACTGATTCTTTAGGAGTCCCAGTGTTCTTGTCTGGCTCCTGTCTTGCCTTCAAGATACTCTGCATTCTGGGATCATGGGGATATCATAAGTCTGCTGATATCAACATAGGGTTTGTGAGGTCCTCTAGTGCCTCACAGAACAAAGTGTGTAAACTGTGGGAATGTCCTTTCTGTGACACTGCTGACACTCTCTCTGAGCCTCCAATTTTTTCAGCACAGGCTTTGTTTCTACAAGGAGCTCAACTCACAGTGATGGTACTTACACTCAGGAAAGAACCTGGCATCTTCTGATGCTGTTCTCAAGAACAACCCTCAGCTCAACATCTCCTGAATAAATGGAGCAAACTCTGCAGGATCCAGCATAAAGAAACTAACATTCTTTCACCACCTCTCTGAACATCCCACCTCTCCTACACTGGAGAGCACTGATGACTAAGAATCCACACGATGGAGCCCAGCTGTTCTGCTCCAGATTCTGGCAAGAGCTGGATGTGAATGGGAGCCAGAGAGGCTTGATGGCATTAGCTTTGCAATGTGATCTTCATTCTTCCCCACAGCAGGAGCAGACTGCTGGGAGCTGAACAGCTTTGGAGGACAGGTGGTCTTGGTCAGGATTCTGAAGAAAATGCTTTCTGGGGGTGGTGTGTTTCCACGGGCTGTGTCTGAGGGGGCTGGTGATGACTAGAATGCTCTCTTGTATTCTTTGATTCCACTCAAGACTTTTACTTTTTGGAGCTGACAAGCTCTGCACTTTAGATGAAAAAAGAATGTGGCTGCAACTTTTAGAACCAGAAATTAGAAGGGGGTGAACAAGGAAAGCCAAGAGTGCTGAGGTTTGGATTTAAAACTAATTTTTTTTAAGCAAGACTCTCATAGCAGAGAGCAAATTATTGGAAACACCACAGTAGATCCTGTATAGGAAAGGGCATGGAAACTAATGTGGTAAAAAGGTGTTCACAGTGATGGCAGTGTTGTCTGAACAGCTACAGCCACATATCAAAGGAGCTCTGCTCTACTTGGTCAGGCCAATCACCACAGACTCAGCAATGAGTGGGTGAGGCTTTAGGCAGGGGTCTCAGAGGTACCTCAAGCCTCTGTGTTACCACAAGCACTTAGCCAAGGCTAAGCTCCACAGAAATGCTCTTATCATGGTGATTGCAATAGCTAAAAGAGCCAGTATTCCTCAGGAACTTCACCTTCAGTATCAAATATGAGTCCTGAAGGAGTAACAATTTTTCCCCAAAAGTGTGCTCGTGCATTACAGTAGCCTCCATTTACATTTTTGGCAAGGGAGGACTTTTGATAAACTATGTCTGCCCTCAGTCACTTGTGTTTCAAAAGAGAGGAAACACTCTAACCTCCTTCGTGCCTCTTATGATGTCCCAGGACACAACCTCCCAGCTCCATGCCCAGCTCCAGACACAGCTCATGCAGAAGTGCTGGAACAGGCTATTCATTACAAATGTCTTTGGCCTTGATTTATTCCCCATGAAAGAGTCCTGGAGGTTCAAATCACCTCTCATTGTTGTATTTTGCCAGTCCTGACAAACCAATCAGCTCCAAGAACCAGAGAGTAGGTTTCCAGTCCTGTTCTTTGGGCCTCTTTGCTTTTGCAGTAGTTCCACCAGCTAGGAATAATTACACAAAATTATGATGTAATCCCTACTGAAATCCAAATCTTTTCATTCCCTTCCAGCCAATTGGAACTCGCCCCTGATGTTTTCTAGCTCCCTGCCTCTGTGAATGAGACCGTATCCATGAGAAAGTATGCTTGGATCACTCACTGTGATTTATTCATCCGGAGGCAATTTGGAGGCTGTTGCTTACAATTAGCCACTTGATCTTTATCAGCATTGTTCTTAGCCCTTAGAAGGTTGTGTCTCTGGATACAACCTTTCCGGTACTTGGATGGCCTATTTAATTATACAACTGGACCTGTTTGTGCATGGGATACTGGAGTGAATGAAATCCTAACAATCCTCAACATTCATTTTCTCTATCAGTAGCAATAACTAATATTTATCATAAATTCTCTAATGTTTCCCTTGGAAAAAATTACAATATCATACTGCAGGGGAGAGCACTGTCTGCTCAGGGGGAAGATTATAGGGCAAGAAAGAAGCAGGTATGCTCATTGTTATATCAAATTACAAATGAGAGAGTAAATAATCCTGAGGTGTTTCATTGTGGAGATGTCATCTTTCCAAATAAACAGGGACAAGCCTGAGCAATACTGGATGAAAAAGGCACTCTAAACAAATGCATATTGCTAAGAAAAAAGTTTCTGAATGCACGTTAACTGAAACAAGAGAACAATATATAATGATATAGATTCACCTTGGCATAGATGACAGAATATTTCATTCAGCCTTTTGCAGGGATCTGAGCTGAATTTCATATAGGAAGGAAGACCTGGCATTGCCCATTTTAGAAAAAGAGATGGAAATTACCAAGCATTGAGATGAGAGTATAGGGAAAAGAAAATGAAGGGAACTGAAAAGCAGAAGAGTACTAAGGAAGTAGCAGGGCAATTTGATTGGCTGTGAAATGCAGTTTTTGAGCTCTTGAAGAAACCAAAGAGGAAAGTGGGAGTCGTAAGAAAGAACAAGTGGGATTCTGCCTGGTCAATTTTGTCATCATCCCTGCCTCCTGGGGCCATTCTGCCTTGGCAGTGTTTTGTGTCACCAGCAAACAGCATGGAAGACAATGCAATGATTCCCATGAAGGGAAGTGTGTGAGGTAGTTGCCTCAGAGATGTTTGAATGTATAATCCTCAAGGAAGAACAAAGCCTTTTAATGAACTTGGGGGGAAGGGGAAGGGAAAGAACAAAACTGTAAGCATTGAAGAATGCTGATTATTTCAGCAAACTTTCACAGTAATTTTAAGGTTAACCCAAAGCACTGCAAGAGCTGCAGTCTGTATGCTTGCTCCCCAGAAGTACAAACGGTGTATTAGCAGTCTTCAGAGAGGACTGAACAGAAGGGCAGGAGGGGGAAGAAAGAAAAAGCAAAGTTGTATTTTGGGAGGGTTCCTGCAATTGAAGCTTCCGACAATGTGTTTTCAGGCCATAGACACTGAAGAGAGGCCAAGCAGGATCAATTATGACCTATTTTGTACTTTTCTTAGGGCTGTGCTTTGTTTTGGGAGTGTTTTAGCAGTTGTATCTACCCCATCACTGTATTCTGGAGAGGTAGGTTTGGTGTTGGCATCTATTGCAGGGTGTGGGTGGTTGTTGAGTTTGGGGGTCTCCTTTATGTCTTTGGTGCTGTTTATGGTTTATTTGGGTGGAATGTCAGTGGATTATGTTTATACTTTGTCTTTAGTGGCAGATCCTTTTCAGACACTTGGGGGGATTGGTTGTTATGGTGTGGGACTTGTTTTAGTTCATGGAGATAGTTTTTGGGGGAGTTTACTGAATGCTGATAGTTTGGGGTGGCTGCTGTTGATAGTGAGATATGCTTTCTGTTCAATCTGATTTTAGGGCTGGAGCCATGTTTTATTCTTGCAAGGTGGGGATGGTTTTACTGGGGGCTGTTAGTAACTTTATTTGTTGTTTTTGAACTTGTGCGAGGGTTATCTGACAGAGTCATTCAAGCAGTTTAAGTGTAGAAATCAGAGAATAGTTTAATGTAAAATAGCAGCTTTGGGAATTTGAGATAGAGGTTTAAGTCCTTTTTTTCTGAGATGATTTGTGGAATTCTAAAAAGAGGTGTAGTATTCACTCATTGGTTCAGAAGATCAATGTTTTTTTCTAAACTATTAGAGTATTTTTAAAAGCTGTGTATTTTGCTTTTCTAGGGCTCCAGTAATGGGGAAGTAGGTGAAGGAGGCTAGCTGACCAACAATGATGAATGGTTGATGCAGGCAGAGACCCCAAATCTATAATCTACTCTGGGCCCTTCTCTCAGTTCTTATAACTCCAGAAAACCCAAAAGTTACATCTCCTCACACTCAGCTCAGAGGCAGAAAGCATCTCCATCAGCAACTTAACAACTGTATTCCAGCCCCCCTACTCTGTGACCTTTGCAAAAGGTGGGAGCTTGAAGTGTGCCAGTAATGCAGACTAGTTTTTGGGATGCAGGCAGTCATCCTGTGCTGAAGAACTGGTTTATGCCATGCATTAGAGGAGGCTTTTCAGAAAGACTCAGCCTCCCAAGTGATTCAGTGGTGAAATGACAGCAAAAGTATCTTTGTCCCATCCAGTGTGGCAAAAATACCTGAGATATAGCTTGGTCCAGCTTGTCCTCCTGACACTGATTCATTGTTCCACATGCCAGTCATACCAGGGAGAATCCTATGGATGGTTTTATCTCTAAGATGTCTTAACAGGCTGAGGAAAAAGTTCAGTATTGTTTTGGTGTGGGCAAGTAGAGATTGCTATGAATATATTTAATGTAGTTTAGAAATACACTCCTTTTCCTATGGCAGGCCTATCCTTGGATGGATTACATTTACAAAGAGACATTTTCTTGTTTATTTGGGTGTTGACTATGCCTGGGGCTATGCTCTGGGTAGAATACCATGGGGTTTTACCAGGTATGTTTCACTTTCTGAAAAACTAAAAGAATTGTCTAGTTAATTGACACAGAGGAAATAACAAAGCGACAAGAGGAGTTGTCAGTAAAGCAGATGTTCTGTCTCTTTCAGCCTTGCTGTCAGTGACACTTACTCAACTGGAGTTTCAAGACACTATAAAAGTATTATGAGATCAAACACTGGTAAGTGGTATGAGCACCTTCCTCCCAGAGAGTGCATGACTTACCAATCCAACATTCTTACTGATGGAATCAAGGGAAAGGCCAGTCCTAGGGACCAGGTTTTTGCAGGTTGATTTACAGCAGCTGTTGTTTAGTGGCTGCTTCAGATATTTGTAGCAATATCCATCCTCAGCCATCAACATCATTTTTCTCTTAGGTGTTTCTGGCCTTCTATGAGTCATCTTGGTTGTTTGTGTAACACAAGCTGCACAGCTTTAGTTTATTGCTCAGTGAATTAAGATAACCCAGAACTGATGTAAGGTTCTGTTAAGCACCACACATAGTGTTTGGTGGTTTGGCAGTTTCTCTGTGAGCTTTTCCAACATCCTTCTAACCAAGGGAGAAATCTCCAGGAAATGTACTAAAGTGAAAACTGGGAGCAGAAATCTACCTCCATCTCAACCCAAGCCCTTCAAATTCCTGCACTAGGCACTAACCACTACAGATTGCCTTGTAAACACATGATTTTCCTGGAAAGGAGTGTACTGTGGGGCACTGGGTATGTTGTGAGGCCGGTTGTATGTTTGCTAACATCCTAGCAAACATCTACACAGCATCACAATGTCCTTCTGATCAGCTCAGTAAAACAAGAGAGGGCATTATGCTACCAGAACTGAACCCTGAAGTGACTTACTAAAAACCTCTCTATATTATGTTGCCTCTCAGAGGCAGTTCCAGGAAAGTTCTGGAAAACAGCCACCTCTGAGACCATTCTGTGATCACACTACAGAGTGTGTGCTGCATGACAGGCTAAAGGGTGGTGCTGTGTTAAGCTTCAGCTTGTAGTCCCTATTGGATCTTCAAAACCCAGGAACTGCCCCACTGAGTGAAAGGTTTTTGTGTGGGTCTCAAGGCAGGTGAGCCCTTGGATTGCAACAGTGAGAAAAAGCCACTCGCCTCTACTCCTTAGCAGCTCCAGGTATATATGTCCTTCAACAGCAAGAGCAGGGTTTTTATTTCCCATCTCATACCCATGTGCCAATAGGAAGGACAGTGGAAATGTCATGGAGGAGTGGAAATGTAAATGTCTTATATCTTTGACATAGCCACCCTAAAAATGTGACCTTGACACAAGCAAAGAAGAACTCTGTCCCTTTAAAAAAACCTGTAACATGCTATTTTCCACTGGAAAATTCAAGCAAAGCCCAACAAACAACCAAAAAAAAAAGCACCAAAAACCCCAAAAAACAACAACAAAAAAAACAACCAAACTCAAAACCAAAAACAAAACCAAAACTAGACACAATGGCAGTCCCAGGAGCCAGCAAATTAAGAGTCATATTTCTATTTGGAACATTTTCCCTAGATGGAATAGGACTGTTTTCCAGGACAATGTTGCAAGAAAGGACTCAGGGGCATTTATTTAATTATACCTGATATTCTCCATTGTAATCATGCAGTATAGGTAAGGTGTAACACATGTAAGCTGCAAATGGCACAGTGATTATACACTGATATAATGTAATTATACTCTTACACAGTGATTATGGCACTCCTTGAAATCTATTACTGAGAATCTTTCTGACAAAATTTAAAAAAAAACTCTCCAAGCATGCTATTAGAAAACTCTGCATTACATATCCAAGGTTAGGTAAGAACACTAGGTTCAATGCCCAGAACGTTTCCCCAGTGCCTCATCCTAAGCTCTGCTGGGTTTCAAATTCTGTCTAGCTTATGCCAAGCACTGACAGCTCAGCTCCTTCTCCCACAGCAGAACAGGGGGTGAGGTGTGGTTGGTGGGATGTTAATGCTTCCTCCCTATTTTAGATATAAGGAGGCTCTGATAGGATGAGGGCATCCCCAAGAACCAGCCCAAGCCACAGATATATGGGGCCAAAAATGATGGAAGGGGATTGTATCAGCTGGGGGGAAAGGTCTGAAAGCTATATTCAGAGGCCTGTTGGCACAAAGTAAGGCCAGCCCTAGCAACATCAAAGGCTACAGCAAGGAGTTAGTTTATACAGTTTTGTCAGTTGGATTAGACTCTTCATTAGAATGCAGAACAAACCTCTCCTACTTGGCAGACAGGAGCAAGAAACAGAATAAAAATGGAAATCAGCTCTCAGCCCTGAATTCCCCATTCAGCAAAGCTCTTCTTATTTGCGTAGGAACTCCAGTTCGCCTGGCTTTGTTTGAAATAAAGGTAACAGGAAATTTCTGGGCAGGATGAGGTCAAGGTCTCTTACTTTGGGGCCAGCAAGCCCTGGGAGGACTCTTGAGTCAGAACAGTCCGTTCTAGGAGGAGGACAAGCAGAGGGCAAGAGCATTTGCTATGGGGTACCAGCAATACTGTCTCTACAGCTGCATCCTCAGCAGGCAAACTCAACAGGGAGACTTTGGAAAAGACCTTTCTTAGTCTGAGTTGAACAAGTAGTAGTCACATTGCAGAGAGTCATGGACATTCTGACACTAGAGTGGATGGTTTTTAGCAGGCAGGTTGTGCATTAGTCAGTTTCTTACTTTTCCCCTGTATCTTTTGATGAAGTTGCTGGTTTGTCCCAGTGTATTTGTATGCTAGGAGAACAAGATTATCTTATTCTGTGGGTTCCTAATGCCTCTGACAGCATTAGAATATACAAAGGTCAAAGAGAAAAGCCTGAGTTTGCTCTCAATCATGTCAGCATGGCTAAGGGATCACTGGGAAGGGTATGTAGGTATACTGCAAATTCACTTTAAGGTCAGAAAGAAGCCCAAGTATTTAAAACAGGAGTTAGTTTTCTCTACCTACTGTATCATGATAGCAAAGCATATTTATCTTTAATAAGGTATTTTTTGCTGTTCTTAGGATTTGTCTTTATTGTGTTTTGGGTCAGAAGATAGAAGGTTAGCATTTGTTTTATAATTTTATATACATTTTTTTAACAGTCTTGGGAGTGAAATCAGACATATTTATATAAAATATTTGTTTCCCTGAAACAGGATTGACTGAAATATATTAGCAGCTGTCAGAAAGCTAAATGCCTACATTCCACTCCATGCTGTTGAAACCTTTAAATCACTATATTAGCCCTTCTAATTGTAAACAAAATGTTAATTTCTTGGCTGCTATAGTAGCAGATAAAAGAGACTACTAGCTGTAAGTAACCTATACCTTGGATTATTTTATTAATATTGCAAATTGTAAGTGACAGAGCAATTAGGGTTAAATATGACCCCAGAAAAGCAGCTTGACCAATGTTGATCATCCTGCTAAATAGATGGAATTTAATTTAATGAAGGAAACAATATGTTCCCTGTGGTTTATCTCATTAAGGTGATTTCCATAATTCCAATAGAGATTCCCACATCTTTAAAATTAAACTTGGTAACACCAAAAAGATAGACCTGCATTGGGATTTTAAGGGACTAAAAAAATTTCTGATTCTGTCATGAAGTACTCACTGGTAAATTTGTTTAATTTGGCCTTAACTTATTCCTCAATGAGATAACCCCACAGTTTCTCTTCATCTGAACTATGTCCCTTGGATTTCTTTAAAACCCTAACATATCTCTGGGTACCTTCTGTTGCACCACCTCAGAGCTTCTACATGCACTTAACATTAAGGGGCTCTAATTTTCTTCTCTCTTATACCTATTTTTCATCCATTAACTTTAATGGGATTGCACCTGACTTCAGGAAAACCAGACTGAAAAAAGTCAGTCTTATAGTGTCCAAAGTCATATTCAATACTCCAAAAGTGACTATTTTATGACAGTTTTCTGCAGAAATAAATTTATTTCCCTGGGCTCTACCTCACAAGACAGCACTTGCTGAACGATCTATCAGAAAGAAAGATTCTGAGGAAGACACAATCTTTAACATTTAAACTGAAGGGCTGTTCAGGAAACTACAATTAACTTTTAAAGAATTACGGCCATATTTTTCCCAGTTCTTCCTTTTGTTCGTAAAAAACCAAATCAAACTTTAATTTTCTGACTTTTCTCCCCATACATTGGAAAATACTTAGGACGCATTTTGGCAAAACTGAAGGAAATATCTTAAGGAAAAAAATTACTTGAAGCCAGAGAGAAAAAATATTTTCCATTATGTTTTCCAACTGTGAAGTTTGCTGTTCACATAGAAGGCAGTAATATAGGTGCTGAAAAACAATATTATGCCTAGCATGAGCAAAAGGCAAACATACAGCCACAAACATCATAATGCAACAGAATTTTATCCACCGAAATTGTTCTTTCAAGCAAATCAAACTAAAAGATTCCCATCAGGTTAAAAATCTTACTGTATATATGTTTAAGTGTCTCCTCTCTTTCATCCTGTTAGCACCTGTACCTTTCATTGCTTACAGTGACAGAAATCCCATCCCATTGTTTTTCTACTATCTCCCCTGTTGTTTGCTCTGTGGGTTGTATGGGTGAAGCTTCTACACTGGAATTACAAAAGAAAGTCAGTAAAAGAATATGAGCTTCATTCCTTGCTTTGCCTGTTCTGCAGAGCCTGCCAAAAGTAGGGCTGAGGTTTGCTGGAAATGTAATTATTTGAAATTTTGGTTGGTTCTGAATCAGACAGGAATCTTTCCTTTTTTTTTTTTTCCTCACTCCATTCTAAAGGAGCAGAACTAATCTTGCTGAGCAGTTGCAAAGAGCTCAGGAGTTTCCAGTCCCTAAATGACCTGCTAAACAACTACTCACAGGAAAGAGGCTGTTAGCAGAAGAGCCAGACACTTAGTCCTGAGGTCAGGAACCTCCAATTTTTAGCAACCTCTTCCCTACAGAAAACATACCAGGAATCTGTGCAATCTGTTGAGAATCAAATTTTTTTCAGGTTTATGGAAAATATGAAACAATCTCTCCTCATGTCTGAGCTACTTCTAGATCTCTAGAAATTGAAAGGTCTTTTACCTCAAAATGATTCATCAAAGAAGGTATCATGACACTATGATTTGACTCCCCTGATGAAATAAAAGAAATTCCAGGAGATAAATCCACTCCTAACAATGGCATATGTGGGGAACGATTTTGAAATTAAGTTTGGTGTGTATTGGTTCCTCTGACATGAAAACTCTGCTAGCAAGCAAGACATTGTGTGCCTTATGGCCAGGGGAATGCCACAGCAGGACAGAGTAAGCCATACTTTCTGTCTTGGGCCAAATATGATCACCACCATCAGTGAAATCTTCCAGGATCAGCTCTAGCTCAGTAACTTTATTGCAGCATGCTCCTTTCAGCTAGTATAGATGATACAGCTTTTATCATGGCATATATTGCAAAATTCTTACTCCCTCATGCTCTTTTGAGCCCTGTTAGAGGAAGATTTCCTCATGCATGAAGAAGTAAATCACTGGAACAGACAATTGATTTGAATCCAGTAATTTTACAATTCACTTGTCAGGACAAAACCAGGTGTATGACTGTAGGTACAGATATGAAGAGCATCTACCCTTTTCCATTTGTTTTGATCCCAAGTCTCTTTCATTCATGGTGCCAGAATTCTACTTTCCAGGTGACTGTGAGGAAAGATGAATTTCCTATGACTAATTCAGTCTAGAGCATTAAGCACAGGGCTCAGCTGGAGTATGTGTTTTCAGTAGAGAACAGCTGATGCACATAGTGGAAAGCAGCAGGCTGGGATACTTCTGTCTGGTAAGGCTAATCCACTACAAAGATTTCTTGTGTGCAGTTCCCCAGCTCTAAGTCTGTTTCACCTTTTTACACATTGACATAAAGCTCCAGAATGACTGAGTGGAAATCATTGTGAACTGCAAGAAACATGTCTTAAAAAATGCCACAAGAAACTCAGTGCATTCTCTGGCTCTATGACTGACCAAACCTACACGCCAATGACACTCCTTACAATTAATGCATCAGTGACATCTCTGGAGGCTGGTTATGCACACAGTGCCTGTACTCACAGTTTTCACAGCGATTCCCTGTATAGCCAGCCAGACAGGCACACTTGTAGGTGCTGCTTTTGTCCAGAATGCACGTCCCATCATGAAGACATGGAGATGAAGAACAAGCTGTAAAAGAAAAGCAAGAATGTTCATGGTCTCTCATAGGATGGGAAACCTACCTGTTTTTCCTCATGGCGGTTGTGTCTTGGGTTAAATGACATATTTTGGTTAGAAGTTAGAAAGACACAGTAAAGGGCCTGATGCATGCCATTCTGCCCTTACTTGCTAGAGGAGGGATCTAATAAGGATAAGCAGTTTTTTCCCACCATTCATTACTTTTACCATTTTTCTTTAACTGCAGTCAAGTAGTGAGAAAGATTTATGGAACAACAATAATTGACATCAAGTTCAATTAATGTTTAGAGCTTAGACTAAATTAAAGAAGTCTAATAGCAATCTACATTTTTCCTGCCATTCAACCCAGAGTTTAGGGATGAATTATGGGATCCATCTTTTTTGTGGGGTTTTTGTCTCTTGGGTCTTGTTGATTTAGATTTTGGGAGTTGCTTTGTCCCTCGGAAACTCTTGCATACCACAATCTAACAGAGACACGTATCAAACTGTATACACCAGCATAATTTAATATCAGAATGTGTAACTGTGCATTAAATACCAGCAAATTCCATTGTATAGTAACACACACAAACATTTTTTTGGTGCCTGCTCTAAGAGGAGACGAGTCAATAGAACTGTTGTGGTATGGCATATCCCTTTGGCCAGTTTGGGTCAGCTGTTCTGGCCACGCTTCCTCCCAGCTTCTTGTGCAACTCCTCACTGGCAGAGCAAGAGAAACTAAAAAGTCCTTGATTTAGAGTAAGCACCACTTAGCAATCACTAAAACATTAGAGTGTTATCATACAAAATCCAAACCACAATATGGCCCTCTGAGGGACACCACTTGTCACTGATGTCCACTGGGGCATTGAGCTGTTGATCACCACCCTCTAGATCTGACCATCCAATCAATTGCTCATCCACTGAACAGTTCACCCATCAAATCAATCTCTCTCTAGTTTAGCCAGAAGGATGTTGTGGCCATGCCCAAAGCCCTTATGAAAGTCCATAGACATGACATCTGTAGCCCTTCCCTTGTGCACTGGTGTAGTCCCTCAACTGCAGAGAGCCACTAGATTGGTCAGGCAGAACTTGCTCTTGGTGAAGCTGTTTTGGCTGTCCTGAATCACCTCCCTTGTCCTCCATGTGCCTTAGCACAGCTTTTAGGAGGATCTGTTTCATGAACTGCTCAGGCACAGAGGTGAGGTTGACAGGTCAGTAATTTCTGGGGTCCTCATTTCTATCCCTTTTTAAAAATGGGGGCATTTTTATCTCTTTTCCAGTCACCAGGGACTTCACCTAACTGTCACAGCTTTTCAAATATCGTGAAAAGTGACTTGGGAACTACATCAGCCAACTCCTTCAGGACTCTGGGGTGTATGTCATCCGGTCCCACAGACTCATGTATGTTGAGGTTCCTCAGGAACAACACTGATCATCTCTTATGGTGGGAAGGACTTTGCTGCCCCAGTCCTTGCTGTGCAGTCCCTCTGTCTAAGGAGTGTGAGAGGAGAGGTTGCCAGCAAAGACTGAGTCAAAAGAGACAGGCTCTGGCCCTCCCTGCAGCCAGAGCTGCATGGCTCCATGGTTATGTGGCAGCCCTGCCCCTGGGTCATCACCTCCTTCCTGGTGTGTGCAGAGTACATGGCTCCTGCTGAGGGGACACCACGGCTGCGCTCCCTCCCAGGGGGTGCTGACCCCTGCCTGGGCTCCGCTCTGCAGCTGCAGCAGGACCTTGCCCTCCCTGTGCTCCCAGGGTGCCATGAACTGCTGCACACCCTGGCTGCACTCTGGGCTGCTCTGAAAGGCATGGGGGTACAGAAGGGTGCTTGTTCTGGCACTGGGTAGATCTCCTCAGTACCTCCCACAAGCTGCTCAGGTGTCTCCCACCTCAGGAAAAGCCCCCATGTGCCAGGATCTGTCACTGCCACCATATGGACCAACCTCAGAGCAGCTTCTCTCAGAGAAGTTTCTTATTATCCAGATGGCATGAGGTAAGAAATATATAGATGCCACATATAGATTTCTCTGGAGGCTTCATGTGGTGATGTAAGAGCAATTTATACATGGCCAGGCAATGAATATCTTCCATGTCTCATTGAAGATTAAGGCCTGAATAAGGACAGTAATTCATTTATTGAAAGAAAATATATATGTGGCAATTGTACTGTATACATCTAATGTAAAATATCACTGAGAAAGGGAAGGAGAAGTAGAAGACTCCTTACAGACTGGTATTTTGTAGTCACTGGTTAAAGCTAGTGAACTTTTATCTTTGTCATTGTCCCAGCTTTGTCTCCTGATTCTGGAAAAGTAAGAAAGTCAAGTGAAAAAGGATAAGTGTCAGATACTGTCCTTGAAAATGCCTGATAGTAAAAACCACTAAATATTTTTTTCTCTTTTAAGGAGACTTGATTTTCTGGTTTAAGTCAAACAACAAGGGACAATACTATAAACGTTTAAAGCCACTAGCTTGGGTGCACAGAAAGGAAAGCGTTGTTGAAAGTCAGTAACTGGCTTTCATCTAACTGGATCCAGCATATGTCTAATCCTTAAGAGACTGATAGCTCCCCATCTGGCCTCCCATGCTTCTCATCTGAATTCTGTTCAGTGACTTCTAGTCACTCATGCCAATTACTGGTTCCCATTTCACACTTGGCATGGGATGGGACCTAGCACCTGCTTCCAGACTAGGCAGCACAGCAGGTTGTGTGGTTTCATCTTTTAATAACTATACACACAGTGACCTTTCCTAAAGGAGATATAGGCTTTGCAGCTTATTTTGTATCAATCAAGACCTTTCTGGAATTTGAACCAGTCATCTCTGTGTAGTCAGTGTCCCTGATTCAGCAAATTATGGCTTCTAAGCCAGTACAGAGCTCACAGGAAGAGGAGACAGAAAAAGAAGGAATTCACTTTTGACATACTTCTTCAGTCCTTTCCACTACACCACTAAGGTGCTGGGGATACCAGATCACCTTCATGTCCTATTCCACATCCTGTCAGCACCTCTGTTGCTGCTGCTCTCACCTGCAGCATAGGGAATTGCTTTAGTAAGCCCCGTGAAATCTGTTCTGGGGACCTTGGCTCTTCCACAGTGCTGTGCACAGAGAGAAATTTCAGGGCAAACACTTAAGTTTTCAGTGTGCTGCCAGAGCTTTCGATCCTGTGCTGCCCCCACTTTCAATTCTATGCTACCCCATGCACAGTCTATTCTTCCCTTAAATGGTCCTGCTGGCCAGGTTAGTGTTTCACATAAAAAGACACTGGGAGTGTTTGAAAAGCTTTTCACTGCACTACACATTAGACCAGAACAGCCTCATAATAAAGTGCACAAATAGAGCTCCTAACAAACTCTGAGAAGCCCTTTACAATGTGCTCTGTGTGGATTACCACACTTGCAGCCTCACAGCCTCAGAATAATTACCACTCAAAATGGGGCGGAAATAAAGTGCTCAACAATATTCAAATACCGAGTGTTCCCTGATGGGCAGAGAAAACAGAACCAATTCAGCTTGCACCATATGGAAAATGTTAGTTCCCTGAGTGTAGGCAGCCCTTATGCAACATAGCCCACGCCACACTCATTTGTTCTATATCACCTCTCCTGCTGTAAGCCCAGGCAAACAATCAATAGCTCCTGCTAACAGGTACTAAAGGTGACATTTGAAGAACAGGGCAGGCTGAGAAATGGCATAGGTGCTACATCCAGAAGTATGAACATTCCAGATTGCTAAATATACCTCTGATCATTGTTAAGAGCTAGGTTTATGTATCTATATAAGGATTATATAAACTAACTAAATTTCCTGAGCCAGATATACCCTGCATGACCTCATGAAATGTGGGTCACCAGGGTGTACAGAAGGCAAGTTATGGTGAGTCATAGATCCTGCAGGGTTTATCTATGGCAAAGCAGCACAGTCTGATTAGCCTTCTGTGCCAGGAGTTCTATAGATAGATTTGACCAAAATTCCTTACATAGATAAACAAGGAAGACCCAGGATGAGTGTGGAGGCTGCCACAAATCCAATGGGAAAATGATAAGCCAGCTACACTTTCAGTGCTATTTTGAAACTACGGAAAATAAAGGTAGGGGACTGAAGCACTGAGTAGTAACAAAACCAGTAATTCTGGATCCCCACTTCTGTCATTCGTAACACGGAGATCATCACAGAATAGGAAACACCTCTTCATCTTTTTCCTTAAAGAAAATAATATGTTCTTTGTACACACTTGGGGATATTTTGTTTGTTTTGGTCTTGGTTGGTTGGAGGTTTTTTTAACTCCTAATGGTCCATGAGCCAACACAAGAGTTCTGTCAGGGCACTTTCACTGAGTTATCTATGAGACTTTGTGTCAGGTTTTTGCTGCTTGAGACAATGACTCTGCTCCTACATACAGCACTGAGCAATTCTGCCACTGCAGATACACATGCCCCTTCCTCTACTTCCTCTGTGCTCTTAATTCTTCAATTCAAACAGAAAATTCACACAAAACAGCAGCTTTTCTTTGCTGGCTGATGTGCTTGTTCTTCACACAAGTAGAAGGAATTCAGTCTTTTTTAGAAGAGCCTCACATTCACATGCCATCTGACAGCTTTTGAATCTTCCCCACACTGACTTTATGTAAGTTGCTGTTGGCAACACAGCATGAAAGTTTTTAATGAAGCAAAACAGGGAAAGAGATTAGTGAAATTGAATTAATTAGAATGAGTGGCCTGTTCCACTTTTAGACTATGTTACCTGTAATTTCTTCAAAGACAGCATGAAATCCATCAAAGTTCTTGGATCCATCAGACTGGAAGAGGACATGGAGTGAAGACCCAGTGCTTCGGATGGGAGGTGGCCTCTCATTTCCACAGAATTTCTTTATTATTCGACTGTCCAAATTGTCCCCGTCACGAATCTCCACATAGTCGTACTGGCACGTATAGTCAAACTCCAGGCTCAGCATGGAAAATCTTGGGGAACAAGGACAAACAGTCAGACTGCTTACCTGTGTACCATGAATACTATTTATTTGGGCATTTAGGTATTTAGGGCCTACCCGCTCAGTGAAGCAACAAGTCCCTAACCACACAAAGACCCCTCACTCATGTCAATTTTTGCATCATGACGCTTAGAAGCTGGCTAAGCTCTAGACAGTTGCTCCATAAGAACATACAAGTATCAGGACAGTGAAGTCTAAAATGAAGTCATACAGTCTATACATGTGCGTCAGGTCCCTAACCATAATACAACATCAGAACTTTCATCCAGGCTCAGGGACTGCAGGGGGCATATTTCTACTCTTGTTGTTTGCTAAAAATTGTTCTATTTGCCCTAAATAAAGCTCTGAGTACTGAAAGTTGCAGTATAAAATAACAAGGTTCAAAAGCTGTTTACATTGTGATGTTCAGAAGTCAGCAATTAGAGATACAAGGAAAGCTTGGGGATGTAACAGAAGCAGAAACAACCACAGAAACGGAATCAAAATACTACAGCATGTTTTGCATTAGAAAGGAAAATGGCAGTAAATCCCCAATGTGTGGCACTTGCCCATCTTTTGAGAGCAGAAATAAGGCACAGGAATTAGTGCAGAAGGGAAATACTTAAAGCCTTTTCCCACAATGTCTGTCCTTTCCTAGCTTCGATCCAGCCACTGTGCAAGGCTTTTGTTCATTAACAGCCATGCTATATGCTGCCATTGGAATTCAGGTGGGCACAGAGCCAAAGCACCCCACCAGAATATGAACGAGAAACAGAAGGAGCAACACCAAGTGCCTCTGGAAAATGTGCAATAGGCAGGGGGCTGGGCTCAGCCTTGGTACAGCAGGAAAAGTAGAAGAAATGGGCCTGGGAAGAGGCCGTGCTGCTAACTATTCAGCAGGATATTTTATAAATGAAACTCATTATGTACTTGATCTTCCTGAAGACTCCTAACACTGCAGATGTGTATTTAGGATTAGGCTGTATCTCCCACATTGCCTATTCCAGTGTGGGCCTAGTGATTTGCAAAGACTGCATTTTCACACCAAAGTGGTGAGACAAATTTTGGATCTGCTCCTGGACCTCACAGTCTGAAGGGAAGAGAATTCTGGAGCCTGTTTCATACTCTTCTCATCTTGAGACTCAGGTGCCCATGTTAAGGAGGCCTCCATGTTCCTCCACCTTCCTTTGACAACTCATGAGGTGACTTAAGAAGCCTCTTCACTCAGTCACATTTGTTCAGGTCATATGGCTGATTTTTGAACATCAGGAGTACGCTACCTACAGAAAAATAACTGAGAAGTTTTAGGAAACTGCACCAATGGAGCAGCGCCCCTCATTTTTTTTAATCATCTGATGGAATGTAGAAGGAAAAAAACAACATCTGCTTTAAATATGCATTAGAGAGAGATAATTCAACTTTGCTTTGCATAAAATGCATGAGTTGAATTCTAGTTCTGTCAGGTCTGTCAGAGACATCCTCATACGTATCAGGTTATACACTGCATTTTCAAAACATTCTTTCACTGGTGAAACATACCCCAGGGATTTACCCTTATGGAAGTGACAGAGCAATACAAATTAACCCATTCATCTTTGTCACACTTATCAGGCTACAGTTTATCCTGACCCAATCCTAAAAATAGTTTCTGGTTTTCTGAACTGGTACATTTTGGATTAAAATTAAGTATGTAGGCAAGCACAGAAGGAAAATTTCTGGAATACCCACCATGTACTGGGAGCAGTATTATTTATAGATGTAAAGGTAAACTGTGTCTTGATATGTGTCCCTGAACAAAGAATATCAAGACATACACACAGAGAATGAAGGAACCATACACACAATACTGGTTTTAATTGTTTGCTTTCTCTGTTTTAAAAAAAATGATGAAAACAGAGTGGAAAATGTGAAAGGCATAGGGGTTCTGACTTGCATTTTATTTAACTTGGCAAAGAAGCACATACACTGTACTGATGACATGGGATCCTGTGACTGAGACTCAGAACTGGCAGGTCAGGAAACCTGCCAAAGCTTTTAAAAACATCTTGGCTAGGGCCCAGCTGACAGGACCCTTTACAGACTGTGAGGTCTATTTCTGTTTAAGCTTCAGGTACACACAATTCAACAGACCTCAGTTTCCTCACCAGTGAAAGCGTAATTATATCATAATTCTCTTGGATATTATAAAACTAAGTATGCTAATTTTGTGCTACAGGTCATCAGATACAAAATGGAATAAAAAGTATTGTCTTGATTTCATCAGTGGCTGCAGTGGGCATATATTGACCAACCCCTCTGAGGAAAGCTTCTAGCCAAAGGACATATTTTAAACTACATATCTGCTGAGGCACTAAAGAAAAGAATTGGAAGTTGTGAGCTACTTCCACTGTGGTATGACATCCTTGACATTACTCAGGCTGAGGGAGCCTATACATGACAACCTAAAAAAAAAAAAACAGAGAAAACAAACTACCACCACAACATGGACACTATTTATCTAAACAGCTCTACTAAGCCAACCCCCGAAGGACTGCATGGCACAGCTTAAAGCAAGGGAAGATTTATCTGTGCTCCTGGGAGTTTTACTCTTCCTGCCCTATGTAAGCAAAGACAACCACTTTGTTCGCCTTCTGTATTACGTTGTCCCCATCCCTGCCCTAGCAAGCCAGGGTGGCAGCAAACAGGATTTGTGCACAGAGAGAATGAAAAAAGGAGTTCTTTTGTTGGCAGTTGTGCTGATTCAGCACAGTGTTGGCTGTGCATTACAGCTCTAAGCAGTTACCACCCACAGAGGGGCTCAGCACGTTTATATGAATATACAGTGAAGGAAACGTGGATGGCAGACCCAGGAGGCAAGCTCTGTTGGTTAGCTTAGGTGAACCTGCCCTTCTGTGTAGGAGTAGCCTCAAGGTGAAGTTTTAGGTTAAATGTGCTGAAGCACCTTAATGGACAGCTCTGAGGTGGTGCACCTTGAAGATGTCAACTGACTCAGAACACACTACAGGGTTACCTTCTGTAGGGACCTCCTGTTCCATCTTTGCCAAGAAGGTTTCCTCTATGCCTCCTGCAGGACTTGCAGGGTGGTAGAGTTAAATGTGGACATTAAGGAGAGCTCCTGATCTTTCACTGGGAGTGCCATGTCATCTGCTGAGATTTCTAGGCCTTCAGACATTAGGCTCATCATCAGGCTAGGCAAAGGCCTTTAGGATTCTCCAACACTACCTAGCTCAGATAAATTAGATGCTGATGACAGAAGTTTGGTAGTTCAGGCTTCCCTCTCTGAGACCTTCACAGCTGAAATGTAACATTATTTAACATCCAGGTGATACCTAGTATTATGTTTGTTTGATTGCAGGAAGGATGGACATAGGGAGAAAGAGAAAGGCACTCTTGTGTTAAAGTTTTCCATCTTCTGTAACAGCAAAGTTGAACAGTGAACTGTGAACCATACCATGAACTGTATGGATCTCATGTGGCACATCTTCTTTGTGTGTGGGTGGCCCTCAAGGTCTAGAGTGGAAGTCTGATTTCTCCAAAGAGTTAGTACATCTGTTAACTACAGCATTCCCCATTCTACTGCTTTGAAAACAGATTAGAGTCTCCTTTGTACAGCCACAGCAAGTTCTGCTCTTCAATATAGTGTTCTTTGTTAAAATAACCTTTGGTCCCTTTCTTGCATCTTGTACCTGATGCCATCTGTCTGTTTACACTTCATCCAGAGACAGGTTCATTAAATAGTTACGTGCATGCACAGGATCCATGTCCACTCTCACATCCACCCCCACAACAATGAAGACAAGGTGACACCTGTAGCTCTTGAAGCACTTTTTAAGCCTTCGAATTGCCAAAGCCCTTTTCAGAAATGTAGAAAAACATCACCTCCCTAAGCTTGTGCTGTGCAAATCATACACCTCACCAACAATATCTCTTAAAAAGAAGGCAGGTACAATCCATGCTGACTGACAGTGATGCAAAGTTGTGTCATGTGGAAAGAAAACTCTTCCTCACAGCATTCTTCCAGTGTCTTCTGCACAATGCTATCTAGGCAATAGCAGCTCATAACTACACAATAGGCTTGCATTTGCAGGTCTGAAAAAAGTGCATTAGTGTGGGAAAACCACAAGCTCTTCTTTTCAACTGATTTGTTGTTCTTCCTCCCATTAAGTTTCTCTACAAACATATTTAAACCGTTTAAACGTATTTTAACTCTTTATGTATCTGTCATAGTTCTTTTGCCTGGGCTCCAAAGTCAGTGAAATATTGATGTGAAGGGCTAAGATATTCTTTTTTTATATTAGCTAGTGTGTTTTGAATACCATCCCCTGCCATACTTCCTGCTGCATGTGTGAGCATCCTGCTGTGCACATTTGAAAACATTATTAATTACCCCAACAAGAGGCTCTCCTGCACTAGGCGGGAACTGTGAGCTTGAGTCCTTAGGGTTTGGTTAACAGGTCTAAGCATACACAGCTCAGAAGAGCAATGATAGGACAATAGGACTCAGGCTGTGTGAGTGGAAGTTTAGGCTAGACATTAGGAAAAAATTAATCACTGAAAGAGTGATGGGGCATTGGAATGGGCTGCTCAGGGAGGTGGTGGAGTAACCATCCCTGAAGGTGTTTAAAAAAAGACTGGATGTGGCACTGAGTGCCATGGCTTAGCTGATAAGGTGGTGTTAGGTCACAGGTTGGACTTGATCTTCTCAAAGGTCTTTTCCAACCTAGTTAATTCTGTGATTCTGTGATTCTTTGACTTGTAGGAAAACCAATCACATCCTCCAGGCATAGGAATGGTGAGAGGAATAACTGAGGCTGACAGAAAACAAGGTTGGTGAAAAGAGTGGAAAAAAAAAAAAAGAGAGCAGGAAAATGAAGGCTAAATGCAAGGTAGGACTCATGGGCAATTCTCTCCTTGCATGATACTTTATATTAAAACATTCTTACCTCTTTTCTTCAAAGAATGCCTTAGTTCAGCCTGTTACAGCTTAGTTCAGAAAATATTGTGTGCTTTGCTCTCAAGGTCTTGAAAACACCTCTAAAGAGACACATTGTGCCCAATGCCTGAGATACTCTCCTCAGCATCCATCTGTCCTAAATGGGAATTGAAAGCACAGGACTGATCTGTCCAGAGCCTGTCCCTCACAAGCCAGACCAGGGAAAAGAGCTGTGATACCAAATGCAAAGTGGTTGCTATACCTTCACTGCCTCAGGGCACACAGCTGCTGACCCTCATTAACTCTTGGTTACCCACATACCTCAATGCCCACCTGAAATCAGTGCTGACTAAAAGACAGTAGGACCCACCTTAACTCAATGTTAAATCCAGCTTGAACATGGATAGTCCATTCACATCGTGCATTCAGTGGGTAACCCTCCAGCAAAATCTGACCTCTAGAAGCCCGAAGAACCTGCCCACACCCTGGGGAGAAAAAGAAGAAAAAAAGTTGTGTGAAGGACCTTCAAGAGACATTTGAAGAAAATATATGTAGAAATAACACCAGAAGGAGACGACAGGATGGCTTAGGAAGATACATTCTTTCTTACAAGGCAGTGTATAAAATACTGGGACAGCCACACAATGGTTGTAAAGAGTTATGACTATACTGGAGTATTGTCTAGTCTAAGAGTACCCCCAGGAAAATTGCAGTTGATTGCTTCTCCCTGGTTTGCAATGTAGCCCCATGAAACCCTTTCTTGCAGCTTTTGTCTCTCTGTTAATTAGCCCACCTACACACCTGGCCGATGCTCTAGCTCCGAACAGTTTTGATGGAGTCCATGCTGACATTTGCAACCACTGAAGCTGAGGAAGCTGGTGGGAAAGTGACAAAACTACAATGAACACCTGAATTAGCTCAAGTGAGCAAAAGAATGAGACAAAAAATCTGTAGCACCCAACATCATGGATGCTAGTCCTTCATAAGGAGACTCTGGGAGGAAAAAGAGCTGATATATTCCTAGAGGACAAGTTTGTCCTCAGGATTCACTACATCCTTGCATGTTAATGCCACCATGCCAATGAAGATATATAAACATCACAGCCCCTCTATCATCAGTGTGACACTGATGACTCAGTATAGAATATACAGCCCTTATCCCTTCTTTCAGGTTCATTCTTATCCTTCCTCTAGTCTTGTTCCACTCTGCCTGTGCTGCTGTCAGCTTTTCACCATACTATGGAATGTACTTCAGCACCAGGATAAGATGAAGTGCTCCAGTCATTTGTGCCCAGTCTAAGAAAACCATCAGAGGACAATGAGCTGAACAAACAGCAGACAAGGTCACACCAGGGGAGCAATATCTTTTCATGACTATCCTGCAGCTGTCCCTAGGCATCTGTCCAGGGATAGTTGTCCTAATTCCTCATCTTGAATGTTGAACATTTTTAGCCCAGAGAGTTCTCTCACCTTCAGTAACCTCTCCCTTTCCCCCAGCTATAAAATAATTGTATATTCCTCTGTTGAAGATGCAAAGTTGTTTAGTGATTTTTGCAAAGATTACTGTGATCGGCACATGCACATCCTAGCAAAATGCACAGTTAAATCACTATGTACCAGACAAAGCTAATTTTTCAGTTCCTACTTTCCTGACTACATCTTTCTGAGTGGAGTCTTGCACATGGCTACATCCCCTGGTAAGCCTTCTGTTGTTTTGCTGGACTATGAGGCTTACTATCTGTAAGCCAAAAATTGTGATTCAGTCTAACAGCATCACCTAATCAGGAGAGCCTACACACTGCAGATGAGGATAAGCAAAAAGCTGAATGACCCAAAAGACCTCCACAGCAATTCTCTCACTTCTTTTTACCTCTTCAGTCCAACAGAAAGTTCTGCTGCTTCCGTCTGTTTCCCTAGAGAAACTCTAAGCTTTTAAGCAGTAACCCTGGATGAATGTTTCCTACTGAAACAGAGGGTTTTAACACTCGCCTCCAGGCCCTTCCTTCCCGAGGGAGAAAGGGTGACAGTGACCTGATTTAGTGAAGTACTGAGCATCTGTGGTTCCCATTGATCATAATGTCTGGAAATCAATCCTGCTGCATCTGGTCTATGGGGAAACATGAAGACTGCAGGTCAATTCCTCCTCTTTCTTCTTAAGAAAGTGTTGCTCAAATGAAATACTCTTTGTTCATTTACCCTCGGTTACCCTTAATTAAGCAGGACCCAAGGAAACAGAAATCCTGCTCAGAAGAGTTCCTCAAAAGTGTTTCATCCTCTTCTGTGGCTCGCTCAGTTCCCTCTGTAAAAGGCGAGGATTATTGAGTGTGCCCAGCAACCACATTAGGATTCAACGAGTACAGCAGGATCTGCTGTGGTGAAAATGATAATGCTCCTTCCCACAGCAAGAAACAGGCCCTTGTGCTGCCATTGGCTCCTGCCTCAAAAACAACCTGAGACAAAGCTGCTAGAAATCTTCAGAGGGTTTGACAGGGGGCTTGGACCACCTCAAAGAAAGTTTCCCTTTCGTTCTGAAGGGCTTTTGAGTTTTCGATGCCTTTAACAAAGGAAAGCCAAAGAACTGGTGCAAAGAGATACTTGTATGCACAGCATACTAAACACACTTCTCTGTGTGCCATGGTACAGCCTGAACTCTCTGAACACTGGCACCGAGGAAGTAGGTTTGGCCAGCAAAGCAGGTGGTCCAGGGACCAAAGAGGAGCCATTCAGTGACCCTCTCCAAAAGAACGTTCTCAGGTTTGCTCCCACCCTTCTCTGCACGAAGCACCTTTGCAATCACATCAAATCTGTGCTCTTTAATCTCCAGTGCTTCTAGAAGTTAGGCTGACGACCCAGACCAACAGTTCAGTCATATGTTGATCAAAAGGAGACTTTTCTCTTCCTATTCTAAATCTGCGGGAGACCTGGAAAGCTCTCAAAAATAATTTACATCATAAACACAAATGCTGGCAAATTCTGCCTCATTTACAAAAAAATAAACTACTTTGGCAGAGTATCAACATCCTTGTTCCGTTCCTGTTCCTGAAAAAAGGCAGCTTTCAGGGCCACAGTAAGATTTCCTCCAAGGCTTGTTACTAACAGAGAATAAAAAAATTCAGGAGACCTCTGAGTTGTAGCCCACAGAGACCCATGGGTCTATGGAGGGAGAGGTCCTGACACGACCTCTGGTAAGAACACATTATCTTCTGTTTGAGTGCTGCATCTTAGATGTGATGCTCCTTCAAAGATCAAGATGATTGAACAGAGGAGAAAGACAGTAGAAAGGTTTCTGCTATACAGAAACAGGCTGATACGGGAAGGCAGCTGTCACTTATAACAACTTGTTTTTTCCTGTTGGTTGTTGGTCACCAATATTATGTGAAACAGTAATACTCAGAAAGTTTCAAAAATGACAAGTACTCTTGTCTGGCACGGGGTCCAAATTTGGACAGCAGAGCTGAGAACAGCTGTTAGAAAACACCACTTTCTCCCCTGCTTTGATGGAGCATGTGCCTTGAAGTGACATTACAACGTGGGGCTGGCAAAAGCTGTTGGAGTGCAGGGTACAGAGGAAAGGGTTCTGTAGGGTTGCTTTTCTTCTGGTTTTAGAGCCTGATGTGCCTTTTAGCTCATGATGACTCAATACAAGAGAAGTCCCATTAGGAAATATTCTAGGACCCAATTAAATCTAGTCAATGTGCTTATTTCCTAATAGCATTCCTTTGGCCTACTCTATATAATTTATCTTTTTACCAAATGATCTGGTATCTTTTGGTGGGTTTTCAGCCCTACCCATGCTTCCAGCCATGCCAGTGGATATTATAAACCTGACAGAACCGTGGGCCATCCCGTCATACTTATTCCTTGCCATGGCCCTCCATCATCACTGCTTTTGCTGGCAGTTCCCACAAATCTCTCCCAGGGGCTCACCCTGCGCTGGCGAATGCACTCAGCCCCTGGAGCGCTGCCGGGACTAGGCCTCGTTGTTGTCCCGGAGGTACCCAGACCGTGCCACACAGCACAGTATTAACAGGCACTGATCCTGCCCGCAGATCCTCCGCGTCCCCCGCACTCGCCTCCTGGCACCCATCCCGCGGGATGACCGGGGCCTCACGGCGCGGCCTCCTGCGGGGCCCCTGGCCGCCCCCTACCGCCCGTGCGGCGCCGGTGCCGGCGGGGCCCGCGGGCGGCCGGGGGCTGCCGCGCCCGCCGGGCCGGGGGCTGCCGTGCCTGCCTTAGCACGGCCCGGCAGCGCAGGGATGCGGCCGGAGCGGCGCTCGCCCTCCCGGCCGGCCCGGCGCCGGGAGCCGCAGCACGGCGGCAGCGCCCGCCGGCCCCGCGAGAGGGAGACAGAGCCCGGCGCTCCCGCCGGGAGCTGCCGCCCGCCCGCGCCGCCCGAGGGGCCGGGCGTGCCCCGGCAGCGCTGGCATTGGCCGTGTAGGACGAAGTAGGCGGATTACATCCCGCTATTACCGTGGTGGCGCTTCTTTGTAATTCTGGGATTTCTTGGGCCTCTGCCGCTGGCGAGGCACCCAGGGCTGGCTGCAAAGTTTCGGCTGTGATGCCGTATGCAGGTAGCAAAGAGAGATGGCTCCTCCTGTGCTCTCCCTGCTGTGCTGTGTTACACATCCACGGCTCCAGCAGCCAGTGCCTGCTCGCATTCCGAGGCTACTTGCTGGCCACCCTCCAGACCCAAAGCCGCATCGCTGTGAGGCGCAGTCCAGCACCCACCATGGTTATGGGCTGCTTTCCAGACATGCATTTCTCTGAATGCCTGAGCAGGCCAAAATTGAGATAGCCACAAAAGAGGAGCTCAGGATGTGCTGGGGTCACAGCTATCCTGTGTCCCCACTTTAAGACTGGAAGAGACAACAGCACTTCCTACCCCACCTCTCGAGCACCACAGAAACACATGAAAGAGAAAACAGCCTCAGTGTCACACTGCTTCCCATAAAAGAGCAAGTAGTAAGAAAAACGTTATAAGACAAAGCTGTCCAAAATTTCAGTACTGCAAAGATGTCCAAATAGACCTCTGTGTGAAGGTCTATTTGCTTCAATACAAGTTGGAAGAATAAACTGAAATATACTGTAGGCAACCAATGTATTCAGGCAGATGAAGGAAAAATTAGATGAGTTAATGACTCTTTCTTGGCTTTGCTTTTAAAGAAAATTCCAGAGAAGCTCGAGCATGCACCTAGAGAAAATGTGACTTTAAAGTGTTCTCAGAAATCACCCTGTAAAAAGCAAGGGACTCAGTTAATCAACTTCCAAAGCCTCAAGGTTGAGTTAGCTCTGTTGCTGAAACATGTTGATTCCCAATATTCTGCTATTTGAAGCAATGATTTTATTTTATATGCTTTCACCTCCTGAACGGTCACGGGCAGTGTTGTGAAAGCAAGTTAAATTGTTGCTTTAATGACTAAGAGGACAAAAGCCTCACATTGGACAGAACAGAGTAGGGTAAGCAGACTCTGCTTTTTTCCCTTCCAGTGGAATATGAACAAAGAGGCGGTCAATAAAAATTGAAAGAGAGCTTCATCTTCACTGGTGGGAAATTGGTGAAGGAAATGCCAGTCTTAAACACTATACAGTTAGCTAATGGAATTCATTACTGAAAGACAGAATTGGGATTAACAATTTAGCAAAACTAAAAAAGCAAGTGCTTTTGTACACTGTCAGGAACAAAACCTTTAGATATTGCTACCAGGGCCTGAAACACTCATTGTTGTGACAGATTAGGTTGTGACACTCGTTGTGACAGAAGTTGCAAGACAGTGTTTTCTAGAGGCACCTTGAAGTGTGTTGAAGATGTGTGGCAGTGGAAGGAAACACTGGGATATCCTTGGGGCTGGCAGGGCTTGAAGGAGGACAGAGGGTAAGCTCTTTGATAAAGCTGTTGCCCTCGTAAATGTTTATGCTTATGCTGAGGGGCTATGATGACATGCATCCAAGAAATGCAGATTACAGAAGATTTCTGGAGTCACGCTAGTTAAAGTTTTAAAATAAACCAAACCCAAACAGACATTTAGTAGGATTCTAACCCACCATGACATGAGGCACAGTCCAATTCCTCTCAGACAAGCACTGGGAGAGAATCTTTTTTCCTAATTGTAAATCTGCTTACTGCCTGGTTGTGTTTGCCTTCTCCTGCTTGTGCTCTTTGCAAGAGTCACTGTACAGGAATAGCTGGAAAGGCACAGCATGGCCCTGGCTCTGTCCCACCACTCCCTGTCCCTGACATCCCTCCCTGCCCATGCAGGACACTTACTCATGCAGTCCCCTCCATACCAGCCAGCTCTGCACTCTGCACAGTAGATTCCCTTGATGTAGAAGTCGTCAAGTGTCCCTCCCCAGGAGCCATTGCGACAGGACTTGCAGTTCTCAAAGATGGTACAGCCTAAAAAGAGAGCCACTGTGTTAGATGAAAGCCAAGGTGGGTTGTCCTGCAGGAAGAGGAGCAGCCTCTCTATTTTTCCACAGAAAATGCCAATGACATTAATGACTGCGGAGGTGCTGACAGCTTTCCCGCTGGGAACCATACCCAACCTCCCCGCCCTAGGCAGCTCAGACTCTGACATTGGGAACCAAACTCCTGGTCTGATTTGCCCAAACCTCTAAATCTCATTGCTCCAACTGTAAACGCCTCTCTCAGGAGTCTGAATGTGTTTGTTGATGCCACTTGGGCCCAGCCTAAATGATTCTGACGACTTCTAAACTGGTCCTAGCTCCTCCTGCTCTCTCCTCCTGTCACCTTTCACTTTTCTTTTTCCTCCTTGCTTCTGGGACTTCCAAGTTATCTCTCCTTTTTCTCTTTGGGGATGCAAATCAACCGAGAGTACCACCAAAACACTCCTGGTGTGAAGCCAGCTATAGTGTCACCCTTTGGCAGCTTCCAAGCCTGCCCAAGGCATCCTGACAACACTGCTAGTAGAAAGTGTTGGGATTTTTGGCCAGTAATGCTACCTGCTTTGGGGGAACCTTGCCAAGTGTCTTGCTCCTGTCAGTTGAATGGCAGATGAAGATTCTGAGGAAATGCAGGACAATCCCATGCCTCAGTGAGATGTGCTCATTCACTACTGCCCTGTCCAGCATCTGCCATGGTGCCTTGGCCAAAGATTTGGTGTGAACACAGCATAGCCACAAACATACCTGGGTGGATTAAACAGGAGTCACACTCATTCTCCTCGTTCCTGCAGCAGGGAATGGTGTAGCCCACTCTTTCTTTCTGTCCTGGGCAGATGCACTCAATTTGGTCGTATTCACAGCATTCCCGACACATGATATTCCACTCAGCTCCTGGGCAGTTTTCATTGATCACGGTGTACTCTGCAGAGAATGGAGAAGAGGACACATGGAAATAATCCATTATCTGATGAGGACTGGCAGGATCTATTATCCAGTGGTTTGTTAGATCATGAATGGCATGAGGCTGGCCAAGGTCTTCAGCCCGGAAACACCCAAACTACGTGGCAATATGCACCTGAAATGCCAGCATGGTTTGCAGGTCTAAGGAGCACACAGGAGTTTCACAGTGCCAGCCAGAGGAAGCAAACAGACCAGATGGAAGGAATACATTTGCTTTCTCTGCAAGGCCTTCCCACTTCTGTGGTGAGAAAAACAGCTTTAAAAAAACACAGAGGATGATGTCACATGAGAAAGTTTCTTCAGGTTGCAGGACTAATTTAAAGCATCATCTATAGTATAGATTATTTAAACTATTATAGCATGTTTTTGTTGTATTTCTGCTTGTGCATTTGCTATTCTTGAAAACTAGGGGGCCCACCAGGAAAGGCCACTTTTAAAGTTGGATTTTAGCTGGTTTCACTCCCTATTTTCACCCAGAAGCACATGTTGTTACATTTGACTTCACTGCCAAAGGAAACAAGATTTTTTGTTATTTTTAAAGGTTTGTTTTGCCTGGCATTTCTAATATGGTAACATCTTTCTATTATTTAGCATAACCTCATATGATATCTAAGCTGTGCTGGAAGTACACTTTTAAGAAACAACCTCAGACTGTGACTCAGGACTGCCACAATAAGTGCAGATTCTGTCTTTCCCCACCAGTGTGCTGTCTAAATTCTACAAAGAGAGATCCAAGGAGTGCACAGAGCTGTCAGCATGCTTTCTAAGCAGCTGACAGCACTGATGACTGCTTTCATGGTTTTTGATAGTAAAAAGAGAGAGCAGACTAGAAAGATGAGACATGAAGGAAACTTAATGAGACTAGCTCTTTTTTCCCCCTTCTATCCTCCTCTTCTCTTTTTTTTTTTTTTTTTTTTTATTATGGTTAGATAACAACCTTTGTCCTTGTGAATCAAACTCTGAGTTACAGGGTTGCCTTGTCATGAAACAAGCCATATATCTCTAAGGTGAAACACTCCCATCCATGCTGTACCTGTCTCCCTTCTCACACAACTGTTTTTGTTTCATTGTCACTGATAACCTAATTACTGTGCCTGCTGGAGCTCCTTACCACTGAGCCTTGCTGCTCTGTCTCACTTGACTCTCCATGACCATGACCTCATGAAGCCTGGTTGCTGGAAGCTTATCTTCTCCCCTAATGATTTTTACTGACTCCATAAAAAAAGGACCACCAAACTGTTTCTTCTTTTTTCTTTTTTTTCCCTTTGGCTGGAAAATGAAATGCAGCCCTTTGTGCTCCTCAGAACTGAGCCTTTCCCTTGTGCCTGGTGTACTGACCAGGGAGAGTCCACTGCTGCTCTAAGTTTAGGAATTAGGCTGCTGTTTGTGCTGAAACCTTTCCATCCCCCCTCTCTGCCCCTATAATCATTCCAAAAAAAAAAAAAAAAAAAAAAAAAAAAAAAAAAAAAAAAGCTGTTCCTTCCATCCAATAAGATTCTGTATTTTTTTATTCCAATAGTGGAATCTTGTATTGAAATAATCTTAGTGTTCAGCAGTTATACAGTCGAACAGTTTTTGCCTGTAGATCTTGACATCCTTTGCAAAGTTCTCTTTCCAGATGGGAAAATGAAGTGCAAGGGAGGTGAAGTGACTTTGCTCAAGGTCCCAGGAAAAAACAATAGTAGAGTCAGGAATTAAACTCATGCCTTCTAATTTCCAGAATGGCAGTCAGTCATCCTGGCCAGGCTGGAGCTTCTTAACCTATGGCTATTATTCCTTTTTAATTAAGCCTTTTATCTATGAATTGTATCTGATTGAGATTCCAGAGAAAATTAATTACACACATCTAATTATCTCCGTAGAACTGACACTCAGTTTGATACATTTCACCATACAAGGCAGACAATAGCTGTGTCTCTGGTGTATGGGGTGGGGGTCTCACTCCTTCCTGAAGCAGCACTCTTTAAAGTCTGACTAATAAATAACTACCCAACACTCAGAGCTTTTGTAAAGCATCCTTTGAATTCTCTTTTTTTTCTGACTCAAGATAGAAATCTAATTTATCTCAAGCTTGCTAAAGCCTATTAATAAACTGGATATATTATTCAGGGGAATTTTTTGTCTGTAAAATGATCCAAATATTCACAAGGAAACTTACATTGGGGTGACAAAGGAATGTCACCATCCTTACAGGAACTAAAATCCTGGCAAGATAAGGCTGTGAGCAACACAACTTTCAAGTTAGCACCAAGAGATGGGCTGGACCATGTGACATCCAGAGGTCCCTTTCGACCTAAATTACTCTATTCTTCCCTGAAATATTACACATGTATTTGTATGTAAGTAGAGAGTGTGAATGTGTGCGTATGCATATTTATTTTCATATATCGAGCTTGTGTACACAACAGAGCCAAAAAGCAGAGGCCACATTTATTCTTGGTGGATCAAATGTGTGTATTTGTAGAATAAGTTAACCTTGAGGTAATATTTAGTGGTAAGAAGGGAGCAGCTGATATTGGCCCTTAAAAATTGTAGAAATATACTTGCTGCCACCTAGAAATGCTGTTTGCTCACTTCTTTTGTCTCAGCTTAGACAATGAAAATAAACTGCCTTTTGACTTACTGACAATTTAATTCCCTTTCAGGTTCTCAGTTTCTGCAGTTTGGGCAATTTATATAGCCTTGACAAGGAAACATGTGGATTTGAGATTTTTTAAGTAGCCATTCTAGGATTTTCTTCACAGAAATCATGGAATCTATTATTTTGAAGCTTCATAGAAGCTATTCTTTAAAGAAATATGATTGAAGAGTTTATGCATCCCTTTAATAATATCAGGAACCCTTTTATTTTATCTCTGGGCTACTGAAAAAAAGGCAAATAAAACCTTTGCCTCAGAAACTTAAGAGGGATATGCAGAGAGTCACTTATGTGTGTAAGCAATGTTTGTTTGTGTGGCTGAGCTCAGCCAATGCTCCAGGGAGGCAGAGGCATAACCCTGCTCCCTCTTGTGTGTTTGGGGATGGGCAACCACTGGCAGCTCCCCCACACACACTTGGCCAATATTACTCCAAAACAGAAGAGAATGAGGCAGAGAAAAGTGGGGGAAGATTTATTGACTGAGTAAAATGCTGAAAGCAAGGTCTCAGCCAGCTGTGGCAGAGGTAATTGTGGGGTGTTTTGTGAGCTTTACTTTGATAATCTTCCAAAGCAGGCAGTCTGGCTTGCAGACAGTGACTGTGTCTTTGATTTTGGGACAAGCCGGAAGAAGCTGCTTGACAACCCATGCAAAATATTTAACTGCAAAGAACAAACAAGACTCTGGACAGGCAAATAAACAATGGACTCATTTATGAGATTTTAATGATGGAAGAAAAGCCCATTAAATCCAGGCATAGACAGCTCACATGGAAGTAGCTCAAGACCATGGAAACCAAGCAAGAAATGCCCGTGTTGGGAAAGCACACAAACATCGAGGGCATGTGCTGAAGGGAAGACCTGCTTGGCTCAGGAGCCTGGCACAGCCCAACACAACACTTCACCTGATGCTTTGGGTCCAGCCTGAGCAGGACTGTGAGGTGGGAGATCAACATTTTCAGGTTCAGCTGGCAGCACATTCATTCATGCATGCTACTTACATCTGCACCTAGCAAGACCTAGTCCCTACAGCATGTCAGATCCTAGAGGCTGTCAGTGATGGATTTTGTAGGACACCAGTTGGAGGTGATGCTCCCAGACAATGTTCTCCTTGTTGGCAGTGTCAGTCCAACAACAATTCCCCTCAGTGATGGTGCTGCCTCCCCTCATCCCCAGGGCTGAGATCAGGCTTAAAGCTTTGGTGATCCAGGAAGAGATTCACAAGCACATTGTTGCCTCAGGGGTGGGTCAAGCCGCTCATCATGGTAAAATGTCAGGTTCAGCTGACTAATCTTTTGCCATAGTGAATTTGTATATCATAGATACCTTGCTAGATGGAAAGGGATTTCTGCTCCGAAGATCAGACAGCTGGGAAATCTGTGTAGCTAAGAACTAAGGTGAATTGAAGCAAGCCCAGTTATACCAATTATCTCTTGTGTCTTCCACTTCTTTGGAAGAATGAGATTTTTTTTTAGAATACATTAAGCTGATATAAGCCTGTCCTGCTGCTGAGATGGGACATCTTTCTCCCTCCTCTCCCTGACTTCCCATTCCCATCACTGTATTTGTGCTGACAGTAGCTGCTATCTGGAGGGATCAGACAACTGATCAGACAACCGATTGAGCAAAAAACCAGTTTGCCTTGTGGGGAACTTCTTATGCTGCAAGTCCATTCTGTTATCCTGTGAAAGTTTTCCTTCCATGCCTCAGTTTATCCATCAGTACATTGGCAAACACTACTTAAGCTCAAAGAAATATTATTTCAAATTGCTTTCAAAAGTGCCATGTGCAGTAACAGTGCAGTGTAAGACCAGATACAAACAGATAGATACATCTCTAGAATTTGAGTCCATAGAGGATGACTTTTTCAAAGTGATTATTTAGCCAGTTTGTGTTCCACAGATGAGAACATACTCCCTTGTATTTGATTTCATCTTTATTTTTCAACATGCTGCTCAACAACTACTGTCTCAAAGAAACAAGCAGTTGAATTTGAAGGAGCAATTTCTTAAGGCTGTTAGTAGGGAATGTTTGGCCATGTAATAATTCTGAAAGGATTCTTTAACTTCTCATTAAAGAAAAGCCAGCTTCAACAGAGATGAAACTTAGTAGCAGCTTACATTTTCTTTAGGTCTGTCTCATTTTTCTGCTCCTTTCTTACTTGGCTGTACTGCCATTGTACAGATATGCAAGCTGGTGTATCAGGTGTGATATAGTGATCAGGTGTGTGGACACTGACAACAGGAAATGCTCCATTGTGATGAATAGTAAAATTCTCCATTTGATTTCAGTGAGGCCAAGAGGAAGACACCTTGGAAGGAAAGAGGGATATTCCCTTTAAGAGACTTTTACTGGGGCTCTTGGAAAATTATGTACCCCAAACCCTTAATAATAAAGGAAAGTGCAGGTCTTTATTGTTAACCTTTTTGCCTCCAATAAACTACTGTGCAAATTATGTCTATTTGTCTCTTTGATGTGTTAAGAGGATGAAAGGGATAATGCTGTCTCTAAAACCACTTGCTTCTCTTTAGAAATTGTGAACCTATTTCTCTTTTCAGCAGCTGGGCTAATTAAAAGAGGAGCTAAAATACATCCCTGTTTTAGTTTTACTCAGTGTGCTTACTTTATGGTCACAGACATTTGCTGAATAATTAGACTGCTGCTTCTACAGACTCAGTTAGCATTCTTTTCTGCCTGTAGTGTGTGCTTTCACACAGTGGCAAGTGGGGAGAGGCAAAAAGAAAGGATCTCTATTTTAAAAAAGAATCAAAGCCAGTGGAATAACACAGAAGGAAATCTACAATACTAAGTGGAATCTGCCCACTTAATAAATGCACACTAATTCAACTGTCTTTTTTAAATAACCTTCTCATTTAGTTTCTTTTCAGTATTTATTGACCTGGCATTTGTGATCTTATTATTGGCACTGTGGCCTTGTGGCTTCATTTGAGAAAAGCTGTGGCAGGAAGAAATAGCCAGGTTAAGGCTCTTCAGAGGTTGCCACCCTTCAGGCTTCAATTCTCTCTGGGACAGAGGACCTTATTCTGGGCAGAAAAATTATACTAGTATGATCAGGAAGAGAATTTGTCTTTTCTGTGCAAGACAAGGAACAGGAACAGGTAATGAATGTAGAACTTTTGAGTAAATGACAGCACTGATGATGTTAGACTTCTGCAATAGGGGAGAATGTTTGGAAATCTGCGGAGAAGAAGCAGCTGCAGTATTGAAATTCATGACCACATAGCATGAGAATGTGCTCGTGTCCTAAACGTAGAGGAGTGGCGCTGGACCTGTCTTGAGGACTTGCCTCTTGTAATGGTGTGAGACCTGCAACATGTTGACAACTTAACTTGCAATTAATGTTGCCCAGATAGAAACAGTCCAGACAGACTGCAGCAACCTCCTCAAATTTTAGTCCCTACAGCTCCTGTGGAGTGTGTAGTCCAGCCCTAACCAAGGACTGAAGATGCTCTGTCTGCCAGGCCTCTGTCCCTGCTGATGGCTTGCCTCCCTGTCCTGTGGCCTTCCTTCCAGTTTGCCCCTCACCATGTCCCTATTCTTGCAGGAGAGAGAGGGGCATCCACGCGCCCAAGGGAGGTCCTGCTGCTGACAACTGCATCGTCCAGTGATGCCAGGCATCCTTCAGGGCTGGTGGAGAGAAAAATCCTGGGCATTGGCAGGCTTGCAGGGACTGCTGGGAGCTACTTGAAGAGACCTCAGGGTCAAAAGCGAGTAACCCCAGCTTTTTTTCTAAAATAAAACGCAAGTCTCTTTTCCTTTGTCCATGCTAAAACCTAAACATGTGAACTGAAGTAACCCATTTGCTAAGATTGAATGCATCTGGATGTGTCTGAGTGCATCTGGCCCTCACTTCTCTAGACAGAGGCTGGAGGGGGAGGGGAAGAGAGGTTGGGAAGGGTTTAGATAGGCAGAAACACACAAAAACACACATATATTTTTAAGGAAACATGAGTCACTTGCACTCCAAGTTTATTCCAAAAAGTAAATTCCCAGGCCGCCCTGACTCCTGCCCCCAGCTCTCGAGGCAGGCCCTGTGCAACTGGGTGTGATAAATATGGATAAAAATTGGATACATCTGTGGGGAGGAGACAAACCACTATTTTCCAACCTGCCCTGACATGTTAAGGCCACTGCACTTCTGAGTCGCTCCCCGGTCTCTGAAAGCCCCTCCTGCTGCGGCGGAGGGGGCTCCTGGCCCCCTCGTGCTGCCAGCTGTGTGCCAAGCAAGTGCCAGCAGCTGCTCCACCACCAGCAGCGGGGCAGGGGAGGCCTGGCAAGGAAGGGCAGGGTGCAAGGGGGACAGCTGATGTCCATGTGTCCTGCAGGCTCTTCTCTGCTCCTGGTGTGCGAGGAGTGGGTGTTGGGGGAACCAGCAGCCTCCCTCCAAAGCCCACAGCCCTTGTGTCCCTCTGGCCATTGTTGTCCTTCCTCCTGCCTCCCCTTGTCACTGCTGCCTTGGGGACTCAGCGCTAGATTGCTCTGCAGACCAGATTCTTGCCACGAGAGACACGTGCTGCCCCTGCAGCAGGAGGGGTTTATGCCCACCCAGCTGCCTGACAGCCACAGCCTGTGCCCAGGGATGCTCTGCCCCGGGCAGGGCTACTTCTGTGCCACTCCAGCACATGGCACATGCCATGGAGCCACCTTGCCTGGCCAGTGTGCAAGGTGACACGTGTCTGAGGGACAGGCCACTGCAGGGACAAGTCAGAGCATGTGGCACAGAGGTGGGGAGAAGCTCTCTCTGTTTGTGACCCAGGGGGAGCTTTGGCAGGAGGCCAGCCTCCCAGGATGGCTGCAGATGCTGGTGGCCAGCCCGGTGGGCAGATGACCCTGGTCGTCACCTGTTCCCTGTGTCCTGAGGGTTTGGCAGGGGAGGGCACTGCAGCGGCAGACTCTCTGCTGCAACCTCGGCTGAGGGGGCCTCTGAAGCACCATCCTTGACACCAGTTCTTTAGAGTCATTGAGATCTGAGTGCCTGCAGATCTGACAGCTCCCCTGGTAAGAGGAGTCAGCAGTGCTGAAATATGCAGCAGCTTCAAGGGTGGGTGACTTGAGGGCACCTCACCTCCCAGTCCTTAGGGCTGCAGCTCCCAAGAAAGCAGCCCATGATGTTGACAGCTGGCTGCTGCAAGCAGGTCTGGACACCTCCAGGTGTAAACAGCCCAGGTTCGTGGCCATAACTACAGCAAATTTGCACTCAACAGTAAAAGCTTTTTGCTAAGCCTTATCAAGATAATACTTGCTGGTTCAGCACAAACTGGGATGGGGCTTGAGTATAAAAAAGATCGTTCTGCTTTAACAAGGCTTCCCCTTCGAGAGAATAATATTGGAAGAGCTAAATCCCAGATTGGAAACAATGTGTGGGTTTTGTTTTCTTTTTTTCCTTCACGTTTTCTCCCTTGCCTTCATTCTTGGTGTTGGGGCTGGAGAGGAAAATCTCTGTCTTGCCAAACTAAACAAATTACGCTTTACAATTCAGAGACTTAAATGCCTCTTTTTATCATCATTTCCGTAGCACTGAGTGTTGAGAAAATAAAAGGAGTAATAAGCAAAGTGATTGCATACATTTTTCTTAATGGCCATTGGCAAAAAAATTCAGCCAGTTGTTTCTCTTTAAGGCTATTAAGTTTGCCTCAAAATCATTCCTGGGTAAGACACACACACACACACACACACACACACATACACACACTCCGTGCTGTCAGGAAAAAAAGTACATAAAGCAGAGCCCCTTCTTTTTGTTATTGCTGTCCCTGCAGATCTCTGCTTCCCATGACAGCGCATGAGATCAAACCCCTCTGACCACACTGAAGGGAAGGGGCTCATTCGACCATGCCGGGAACACACACGCTCTCTTACAGTACCTCTTGGCAGGCAGGAGATGAGCAGGAGCTGGAGAAGAGTGAGTCCTACAAGTGTCCATGGTGCTCGCTCCATACTGCCCAGGCCAGTGCAGCGGTGTGACTGCTCGGGAAGGGAAGGCAGGCAAACAGCTTTTACCGGGACCTCACCAGCTCCCGGCGGCGAGGGATCTCAGATTTCAGACCTCAGCACGCTCCCATCCTCACCAGAGGGGAACTACCTTCAAGAGACTTCTCAGGCGTCCAGAAGCACACGTCACCCCAAACCTCTCCAACTGCTGCCTTAACCCTTTCTGGACTCTGGCAACAGATCCCTTTTGTGATGGCTTTATTGGCTCAGTGCTCAGAACAGAGATAGCAGCTTTCCTTATGTAAAGAAAGATGTTTTAAAGCAGGAAGAAAGAGGAATGTTGATATCTCTCTACAAGAGCCATCCCGGTTGCTGCGGGTGAGCTGAAGTTACGGACATCTCCAGAAGGAGGCACTTTGTCCTTGCTCCCCTTGGGCTTGTGGAGGCTGATGCATCCCGGGGTGGGGCAAGGCTGGGTGTAGGATAGGTGCAGAGAGGGATTCCTGTCCCACACTCCTGCAATTGGGCAGCCTGGCCAAGTGACATGGTTCACTTTACTACGTGCTTAAAATAGCCGTACATTTTTATGGTGGGGCAGATGAATGAATGAGGCTCAGTAAAAGTTCACTCCACAGTGGATGAAAACCACAACACACAAAAGGAATCACTTGGCATACGTGTGCTTGTGCTAGTCAAAACCTTTTTAGTGTCCATTTCTGCCAGGAAATGCAATTTTGGCACAACTGAAATGTTTTGTCGGAACATGTTGATATTGAGGAAATGTTTAATCCAAACAAATGAGACCATTTAGTTTGGACTTTATCTTTGTGTCATATTTTGTTTTGCCTTTTCTATTAGCACATGCTACTGACTTTTTCTCTGGTCTTCAACCCATATTTCATAGCAGCATACTTAATTTTCTCTAAAATTTTTCTTGAACAATTTTTTAATACTTTCCAAAGGACATGTTTTTTACCTCTGAATCAGACTTTCTCAATTTGATTTCTATAGCAAGATTTCAAAATTTATGTATTATGAGGGGGGAAAAATTGAAAAATTGGCATTTGCTTTGGAGAAGGAAATCAAGTAACCAAAAAAGCTTTAATGAATACCTACAGTTTGGAAAACTCAGGCGTGTTGAGCAGCCTCAAAAATTTGACAGCCATTGGCAATGGAAGCCTTGAATAGTTCAGTGCAGTGCAAAATCCCCTACACCTTCAGGTGGTCTTTCATGGGGTGAATTCCTTTAACGAGACATCTCTCTAGTTTAGGCTTGTCTGTCTGCCAACCTCTTCACTTTACACTGTGAATGGTCTTTTCAGGGTTTGTGCACTTTCCATATAAAACAGTACCAAAATATTTTTTTCCTGAATCTTTAACACTGATACAAACCTACCATTGGGAATTCCAATAGAAGAAGACCTGAGATGGGTACCACAATTTTAACCATTATAGCACATAATCCTTGCTGAGCTAGCCTGGCTGCTGCCCTGGGTACTTTGCAGCTCAGGAGGAGGTCACCAAAGCTCTCCAAGTCTCCCACTGGGCCTTATTATGGCTCAGTTACTACTTTCTCCTGGAGCCCTTGGTGGACATCTCTTGCCCCAGGGCCCCGAAACTCTGCCTTGGTGGTCCCTTGCTCCTTCTGATAATTCATACATATGCTCTAAACTCCTTCCTAATTCCAGCTTTGGGCTCCTCTAACGAGCCATTTCTGCTCAGTGGCAGGAGGAAAAAAAACTAAGGATAAAAATGAAGCCCCCAGGAGTAGATGAAAACAGTGAAAATGGGAAGCTCTTACATCTTCACAAAGAAACACTAAGCTATTTTAAAGCCTGTGGAATCATGATTAGTTTATTTCCTAGCCATTCTTTCCAGTAAGCAATTAAATTATTTAAGCTAGTAAGACCTTCTTGGACTGCAAGTTGACTTACAGATGTCTGAGGCTTAGATATCTATGAGAGGGACTGCTCATGGGGATGTAAGCCAAAATCTGGGTTTGGTGTGTGAACTGAATGGAAATCACAGAGCACTGAATGAGGCTGGACACAGGGAAACAGAGTTTTAAGGCCAGACACAGAGGATTTAATACTTGGTTTCATAAAGACCAGAACCACTGGGGAAAATATGCCCACAGGGGCCACAACTATTCATTTGGATCAATTCCTGTGGTGAGACATTCAACTTGCTAGAAAAGGAGTAGATGAAGTGGTTCTTTGCAGGAATCAGCTCTGCAGGGACACCTTCTGTTTTAGGGTAGAAAAGTGGTCCTTCTGTGCTAAGGAGGTGTGAACTAAAGGGTTAACTGATAGATTTATGACTTTTTTTTTTTCCTTTTTTTGTCTCTGAGGGAATGTAATTATGCCACCAGAAGATATAGGCACACTCAGCATGACTCTACAGTGTTTAGCTTAGCTTGGTACCTTGCAAAATCAGTTTAGTTGGTGGATCCACTGCCTCCTTAGAGAATGGTTCAGCAGCCAAACAAGAGAATTCAGTCATGAGCCCACACGTTTGCACGTGGCCTATTTACATGGGCTGTCTGCTGGGATGTAGCTTTAGTCCCAGGAATGACTATGGGCAACTTACACAGGTCTCCTGAATGCCCTTCTTGCATTCCTATTAAGAGGCAGGGACCAAACCAGGCACAGTGCACCAGCCAAATATTTCAGGTTGTATGTAATCCCCCATGAAAGAAAGCTAAAAGCTCTTAACCATGTGTCTGTGCTGCTGAGGAATCTCACTGTAGCATTTGGCTTCGATGCTGTATCTGCCTTACCATTGAATGTACAGGTTTGGAAAGTACATTCCACTGAAACTGAATTGTAAAAGGGAGTGCTGCAAAATCTGATGGAATTATTGTGTATTAATAATAACTTCCAAGTACCTAGCAATCCATTTCAACCTAAAGTAAAGCAAGATCTTTAATAATTAATAATTGACCACTGAGTGAATAATTAATGTGCAATTAATAGCACCAGCTCATGTTTCTAATAATTTGCCATGAAATCGGAAAAACTGTGTGGTCCAACCTGCAAAAACAGAAAGAATGCCATTATTTTATACTGGGGGAAAGTGATATGCAGGGATATGAGCTGAGGCACATACCCTGAAAAACAGTGGCAGGTCCAGAGTGGAACACAGAAACTTCACCCCATTTAGTACTTGTAGCTCTGGACTGTCCTGCTTGAGAGGACTCAGTGAAGAATAATTAAGGATGAATATATAGTTCTGAATAAATTCAGTTTGGACTTGAAATAAAAATTACTACTTTTCAGTCTTTAAAACTTTAGTGAACTTTTTATTTCCCCCCCCAGTCTCTTGATTCTGTTACTGGAACATTGCCAGAAAAAGTTCTGCTTTTGTGACTTCTGCTCAGATGATTCTGTCCCAGATGTTCCTGATCATCATCCAAAGCTCCAGAGGTTCTGCTAGGAGGAAATCTGTGATTTTCAATGTTATTCACTTCTGCTACTACAGAATAGATGCCTTCACAGGACCTCCTTCTTACAAGAACATTTGGAGTCCATTTCTTTTTTACGGGCAATATTCCTATTTAACTAGAGGAGTTTTCTGCCAAAAAAAAAAAAAAAAGGTTGAATCATCTGGACTCAAATATGCTCCCAAGAAGATTGTTGGAATTAGGTCTTGAACTTCAGTGACTGCCCAATAATACCCATCCCACTCAAACAATATATGAAGAAACCACTGGAAAGACATCATAAAAGAAAATAGACCCATTGAGAGGGTGGAAAGGATTTGTATCTCAGGGGGAAATGAAGTTCAGATGAAACTCAGGTCTGGCACTTCAGGAGTAACAGCAAGAGAGGTTAATGAAAGATTAGCACTAATATTTTGCTTCTCCCTTCAAAGCATTGTTGTCCAATAGGGAGGGCCCTTTTAGAGGAGAGATTATAAAGTGTTTGCCTTTAAAATAAAGCTTCTAAACTGAATTCCAGACCTTACTGGAATATCTGAGGAACATTTTATAAGTTCCTAGGATAATCAAGAGTATACTTTGCCCTTTGGGTTTCAAGTTCTGCTGAACATGTGCAATGCAAATATCCAGTATTATGAATTACATTGGAGTTGTGGCAGCCTACCCACACAGGCACCTACAGATAAGGGCCCTTTGTTTGGCTTTTTCTGGCCTGAGCTCTGCAAAATATTCCCATCTCTCTATGGGGTGTTAATCCTGTGACTGAAGCATTACAGTCCAGGAGAGCTAACTGGGTGTGAATAGAAGTGGCCAAAAGAGGTAGGAGCTGCAGTGCCAGCATACAATACAGCCCTTGACCTAATGGGACATGTAAAGAAAATGATAATGCTTTGTCAGAAAGCATTTGTATTTGATAATGTATTTGTTAGAAATATTTTATCAGGAAAATTGAAACAGTTTAAAGTTCACAATTCCAATTAATATATTTCTGGACAGATCAGCAGCAAAATATGGTCAGAAAAATATGACTGCTTAATGGCATCTACCAAGCAATGCTTTTCTTCAGTTATTATTACATGTTTTTGTTGGGATGTTTTTTTCAGTGATCCTTCTGTGTTTCACTTTTGTATGCAGTCTACGATAATCTTCACCATAGCAACGTGTAAGAAAAGAAACAGGTGGAAGATTTAACTTGAAATTAAAACTAGCCAGTAGTCAATCCTGCTTAACAATCAGTCAGACACTGATATTACTGTCTAAAGGGAAAATAAAAATGGGCTGCAATTATTTATTTCCCTGTGTGGAAATAAACAGCTTGTAGATTCAGTCATTCTTGTGATACACATTTTTGGTTTGAAGGTTAACAAATAAAGATTTCTAGGTTAATGAATAAAACTTTTAGTCTGTATAGCAAATTCAAACTGATCATCACACATCAGACACACAGAAGATTAGGAATTGTTTTGATTTTATTTAAGTTGGACTTATATTTTATGGTCTTGGGTGAATGATAATTTATGTGAATCGGGATGGAAGCCAAGAAAAAAGTAAGGTTTTGGGATGGAAACCTAATCATGTTCCACCAAGAAGGCCAACTGCAGCATAAAGTCCAGTCAGATGAATGTATGCGTGACCCAAAGGTCAGGAAAATGCATGTGGGAAATAATTGGTGGAAGGTCAGCTTTTCATAGGTGCTCAATATCTGATTTTTCAAACTCTAAATGCGGAAGTATAACAGTTCTGGAAGCACGCTTCACAAGCTGTAACTGTATTGTGGCTATGTGATGGAGATAATGGAGTGATGTAGGACTTGAGCAGTGCTGTCTAACAAATTAAGAGCTTCATCTGAAGTACTGCTTTTTTGTCATCTCCTTTTCTCCCTTCATTGATTCTCATAAAAAATGAAACTGAGGCTTACTTTTTCTGTCCCTGTCGGTAAAATTTGCCAAAATGTCCTCAGGAAGGTTCTGTGAAAACATCTGGGAATAACAGTGAAATCCTAATAACAAGGAATAACAAGACCATTCACCTTTATGCAGTTGTTTTGCATGTCCTACAAGTAAATAATCATGAAATGTGCAATAACACACCATTTATTTTCCTGATGCAACTTTTGGGAGTTCTGCTGTTCATCATTTTACATCATCTTACACTAATCAGTTCTTAAGTTTTTTGTACTTCTCTCTTGGTTGACTTGATAGACCTTGACAAAGAGGGAGAGACTGAAATAAGATGACAAAGATGATAAAAAGAAATATATATAATGATTCAGAAAGAAAGAACAAGATTACTCTGACTAATAGATGAAGTGGCTGAGATCTTTCAGACCAGCAGTCTGTTCTGAGAACTGTTGGACAAGGTCACCAGGGGATTGCAAAATTTGATCTCATGTTATAAAAATATATACTGCTCAAAATCCCAGACCAATGTGCAGTCATGTCATCAATTTTTAATAAAAAAAAAGTCATCGCCATCTTCAGCTACTGCAAAACCAAGTGCTGAGAAGCAAGTTGCTGAAAAATATCATTTTATCCACTTTTTCTGTCCCTACCAAGCACTGATGTGCCAAGTTGACAGTCCTGATGGTCCTGCTCCCACATAGTTATCCTTCATGCCATCCTTGTCATCTTTGAACTCTGGTGTGCCAGGCCACAACTGCTGTTTCACTTAAAAACTCTGAAAAGTTTTCCTAACAATTTTTTTATTATTTTTAAGCAGTGATATTGGAATATGAATTGGATCATGCATTGTTAAATACTGTCTCTCAGTATTTAACCTGTGCCTAATTCTGAAGCACTAATCCCATCCACTGCCCTTGCATAATTCTTTGGGGAAAAATTGATTTGCATGTGTGAAATCACCAGCTGTGGCACTTTTCAGGAATGCATCTTCAGCAAGTATAGGATATGTTTGTATCACAAAATCCTCCTCTGTGTATTGAGTACTGCAGAAAAATGCATCTTGACATAATTCTGCTACATACATAGCTGTATAAACTGGGGAAGGTTAGAAAACTTATAAGCTGTTTCTCAGGTAAAAATGTCCTGTATACAAAAAGTTTATTCAAGTTAATGGAAGATCCTGTGTAGCTCATAAGATGTCTGTTTAAAATATCCATGAAGATACTACACAGTGCTGATCACAATGGTATTTTAAGCTCTGACCTAGTAAAGACTTAAGCATGTGCCTAACTCTGGTTACATCAGCGGTGTCATTGAGTTCAGTGGGTCTAAATGACTCTTTTAAGTTTTTGAAGCCTAAAAGTACCAGTGGATAGCCATAACTGAAACTGGGAGAAGTGACAATGCCAAGGGTGACACGAAAAGTTTTCTGCCCAAGTCCTGGGGTTGCTGGGCTTCCCTGACCTGCAGAGATGTGAGGCATTGCTATCAGTACTGCAGTTGCTGCCCTTGGCCCTCATTTTGCAGTGTGCTGCCTGTTTTGTACAAGACATAAAAAGAAATAGATTCCATCAGAGCTGATTTCTCTCTGGGATTACCACCAGACTAGCACCAGAACCCTGCTTCAAAGACACTGGAAGAGTGACAGGAATTCTAATTTCTAAATCCTTCAGCATACATTGTTAATAAGTGTATCAGGGTTTTTAGCAAGTATTTCTGTAGAAGACTCCAGGATTAGAGATCAACACTGCTGGTTCACTTTAAAGATTAAAAAAAATTCAGTTGAAACAAAAGTAAAAGATTTTTCTGCACCGTTATTGCTCCCCTTGGCTTTTAGCATTCAGTGGTGTGCAAGTTGACAGAGAGGATATTGATTTTTACTACTTTGAACATTTCTTCCTAGAATAGGAGCAATAAAAAGGACTAGAAAAGAAGTAATAGCAATTCTTGTTTTCTCCAGCAGGGCTTTGATCTTACAAGTTTGAGCAGTAAAACAAAGGAATAGTCTATTCCATTGCACTCTGTCCTTCTTGAAAATCCACCTTTCTCTATCTTTGTTATTATTTCTCTATCTTGAAGTCACGAGAGTACGTGCCTCATGGCAGCACAGGTTTAAACTTCCTGTAAGACACTTTCACAAAGTCCTATTGCACTAAAACACAAACATACATTCAAGAAAAGAAAAAGTCTCTACAGAAAAATCTACTTCAAATAGTTTTAACTGCTAAGGTCCAGAAGGACATTAGAAGGCCCAGTCTTAGATCCAGTAGAGAATTTTTAGTTTCTGCTGCAAGATTTTTGACTATTGTGGGGGGGTTATTCCTGTATATTTGGTTCTGTCCATAATACCATTGTTTGTATTCAGTCACTGTTTTCTGTGTGAAGAATCTCTTGGCCATTGACATTTGATTTAGATTTCTTTTCATGCATTTTTAATCAAAGGAAAACGTGATCCAAAGCCAGGCAGATTGTGCTGGTTTGGGTTGCCACTCTTCATGAAGCACAATATTGTCTGCTTCTGCAAAGTGCATGTGCCAGAAGGGTGGCAGGATCTGGCCTTTGGTGCCAGCCCTGCTCTGCTGTTCTAGCAGAGTAAAGCTGCTTTATGTGTTTTGATTTTATCAAATGAAATAAGCCACGTGGGCCTCACTGTAAACCAACAAACGGAACAATAAGATGAGTGTGAAAGAGATCTGCTTATTCCCAGCTATCTGGAGTATATTTGGTATTTTCCTCTTCCTCCCTGTGATCATAAATAAGGTGGACCCACTACTTTCTTTAACAACTTTTCTCTTTGAAGTATGACCTATCAGCTGCAAAAAGAAGAAGAAAACATAAACCAAAATGCCTTAATGCACACTATTCAAAAATAAGTTGGTGAGACTTTTTTTCCCCTGTGTGCAGGCACAGAGTAAAGATTTTAATCAGTTTAAGATTCTTTTATAAGGTCACAGTGCTCAGTGTGATTAACTAGATATGAAATTTGGCAGGCAATACATTCATAATATGATCTAATAATGTTTGGTAGTGTGGGGAGGGAAAGAAAGAAATTGGCTGAGAGAAGATTGCTTAAAAGTTGGCAACCTTGCAAATACTCTAACTTCTCTATGGAAATCTCATCAGAATGATGAGCCAGCCATCTTTTCCAAGCTTGTGCAGAAATTTTCCTTTCAAAATATTTGTGCCTGGGAGATAATGGATGACTTCTATTACTGGATGGCTCCTGCAGTGCACTTTCAGGACTAACCTGAAGTATCCCCTGCTATTTTATTATTGGACCACAAACTGCTTTGCCAAAAGCCTCACTCCTCAATCCTTCCTTTCTTTTCAGGCCTAGGGCTCATAGATCTGCTGGAATATTGTCACATTAAGTGCAGCTAGGCCAGACAAGATTAAGTATCCTCTTTGTATAGCATTCTGCCTCCAGAAATGAACAGATAATTCCTTATTACTTCAACAGATAAAACCAGTAAACTCATTGGGATAACCTTTCTAGCTCACAGTTCTATCTTGTTCTCTACTAATAAAGGCCAACACACCTCCTGAAGTGTTTTTGGTTTAGCAATTATGCTTCTTACCTCTTGCTCTCTCTCTCTCTATATGTTTAATTCCTCTTTAAAACGTGTTAAGGTTTTGCTCCCAGAAGTTTGTGGTGGAACTGATTGATTGCCTAACTTACTTTTTACCAAGGAAAATTCATCTAGTCTGGTTTGAACTTCCTACATTCTTTTTCATTAAATTACCCTTTGGTTCACAAAAAACAAAACAAACAGTTAAACCATACCTCTCTAACATTTTCTTGACTCACCAAGTTGGTATTTTTTGTTAAGAAAAGGCTCACTAGGTTTTTAATTGCCACCAAGAGACAAGTTTAATATTCTTTACCCTTTTCCTCTCTGTCCTTTAGTTCCACAATATCCATTTGAAATGCAGTGATTGGGATGAGATGAGTATCCCACAGGGGTCATTCCACTGATTAGATCAAAGCATTGCATCACTCTCTTGATCATGCTCTCCCCTGTCCATACTTGCTGGTGTGCTGGAATGCAGCTGCCACTGTAGCCACCACCTCTTTGGCCTGCCCAGAGCAGGATCCAGCTCATTTGCCTGTTCTTTCTTCCTATCTTTCTGATAGTTTTGACCCATAAACTTTGTTTCTGAGCCATGTTGGTTTAAATTAATTTATTTCCTTTATAAGGCACCTCAGAAGAGACTGCTAGTAAGTCTGAGCTATGACAACCACCCACCCTCTACTCACTGCTTTACTCTCCTGCAAATTCACTGGGTTTTTGTCTTGCACTGCCACTTACTATTCTGAGCCCAGAGCTCCTCCCAGCACCAGCACAGCTGCCACTGTCCTCATCTGCTGCAGGCTCAGATGGTTCCTGCTGAACTTCTGTTTTCCCTCCTGCAGTTCCATTATTTATGATGTGGATCTCCCATGCAGCCCTATTGGTATGAGCAATCATTGTGAACATCACCTACTTTTACCACAGTATTTTTTTTAATGTCTTCATGCCCTTCTTCCCCATAGGCTCAAATATGCAGGCACTAGGTCCCATTGCAACATCAGTATCTTAAGTGTCTTAAGTATCTTAAGTGTCTTAAATTCTTGCACCAAAAATATTGCTTACGTTACAAATGAGAAATAATAGCACTCCTGTCAGTAAAGAATGATTCATCGTTCTGTAAGGCTTTGGCAATGTGACAAAGGGAAAATATTCAGGAAAAGAGAGTATTTTCCCAGTGTTGGTGAAATGTTCAATAAAATAAATATGATTTCCCTGGAGATCACAGGCAACGAACATCTAATTTCAGCCTTTACAGGAAAGTGTTACTGTTTCTTTTATTCCTTGCAACTCCACAGAATAAGGGATGTATTTAGAAAAGATTAATATCTATATAGTGGGTTTCCCAGGAAAGATATTTACCATTGCTACACTTTCTTTGGACTCTTCGTAAATTTACACATTCTCAGTATTAATTGCCAGACAGTTATTTGGTGCAGCCTTGGGCACATGCTATTCATACAATCATGGAATCACAGAATCATGTATTCATGGAATCATATCATCATACTATATGCTGAGTTGGAAGGCATCCATGAGGATCACTGAAGTCCACCTCCTGGCCCTAGACCACAAAAATACACTTTATGCCCAAGACTGTTGTCCCAAAGCTCTTGAACTCTGCCAGGCTGGGTCCTGTGACCACTTCCCTGGGGAACCTCTCCCAGTTCCCAAACACCCACTGGGTGAAAAACCTTTTCCTAATATCCAGCTTAAACCTCTCATTATATATTCCCTCAAGTTCTGTCACTGGTCACCAAAAAGAAGATTCTCACTATTGGAGACATTCTTTAGCATTGCAAATTGCCTTTGATTCACCCATTTATCTGTTGTTTAAAATAACTCTTAATTTATGAAGTACAGAACTAAATTGGTGATGAGCCAGTGTGACAGTGAATGCCGTACCACACTCTAAGAGTACTTTTACTGGGAGCAGAACCCCTGCTTTGGAGAAGGTGCTTCAGTCCCAAGCATGACCCTGGTGTGCAGAACTGCTCTGCCATGGAAAGTGGGGCTGCAAGCATCTCAAGAGCCTGCCAGAAATAAAAGAGTTGCCACTCATTCAGACTTACTGATAGCCTGCCTAAGGGAAACACTTTAGGAGGAAGGGCTGGCTAACAAGTGTTCATGAGCTTCTTCAACTTCTCTGCAAGAGAAAAGTGAAACATGCTTAACATCAAAACAAAAGGACCAGATGTTGGTGGTGGGCTGTATAAAACTGACAAATTCACAAAGGACAGGAAATCTTAGCAGGTGAGAGGATCAAAGAAATGTTTTCACAGCATAAGGTCTTCTCCTAATGTGTGGGAATAGGTAGTCAAAGCAAGCTATTCTTCAACAAGGAAGAAAAGAGAGAGAGAGAAAAACACCATGACTGAAGAACAAAGTAAATTTTATTTATTGCTCAATTCAAATATCTGTCAAAAATAATTAAGATACTTTTTTTTTTACTTTGTTCACAACTTTTCTTTTTTATGTTTGCTTTTATTTAAGTAAGTCATTGTATTTCACAAGGTTTTGCATCCAAAGTGTTTACTTTCTCTGTCACAGAGTTACAATATTATCTCAAACACCCTCCAGGCAGAAATGCCAGGAGAGGCTCCTACTCCTGTGGCTGGCTGGTTTGGGCAGCTGCAGCAAAAGCAGGCAAAGCCATCCTGTGGCGGAGCATACGCAGTCAAGAAACCTCTCAGAGAGATGCTTATCTCCATAAGGATAATGTTTACCATTGAATGGGTCCTGAAATGCTTTCTTCAATGGAGATGGACTGGAATATCATATCAAGATCATAATGTGGTTTCAATTGGCCTATCAAATGTGATGTTTAAAAAGTTTTCAGGTAACTCCAGAAGTGTGGTCATTTCTGGCATAAGGGATTAGCTGTTGGGTTTTTTTTCCTTATCCTTTGCTTTTGCTTTCCTAACTCAGCCTCTAATCCCTGTGTAATGGAAGGAAAAGACATGATCAAAATTTCATGGCTAATGATGTGGCACAGTTCACAGGTGGAGGAAAACCATTGATCAGTGATCAATAAGTGATATAGCTGGGAAAAGTGATATAGCCAAGTGATATAGCTGGGAAAAACAGACAAGCTTTCAAGCACACAAGCATAAATGAGCCCAGAAGCTTGTCAGTTTTCCCCAGCTGTGAAACTTGGTATTACAAGGGCTATTCCCTCTCTCTGTGACCTGGTTTGTATGGATCCTCTGGGAGAACAGTATGGAGAATGTGCTGGGAGGAAGGGAGCCCAGTGAAGTGTCCTAGCATCCCACTTCATAAACTGGCACAGCCTTGGCTGAAAAGTGCCTTGTTGCCCCGAAATCGCTCTTAATTCAATCCACAATAAAATCAGTTACAAATAAAAGCATTTTTTCATGAGATCCAAAATAGATAATATCATCTCAAAATTTATGAAAGTCAAAGCTGAAGCTATGGAAGGAGAACCAATTTGAGATTCATTAGGGAGAGACTCCCTCCTACAGACCTTTCTGCCTTTCCCCAGCAGTTCATTTCAGTCTTTCCCCATGCCCACCCGGCAGGGGTAGTCCTGTCCATTTGCCTTTCCTCTCAGATTTAACCCACAGGAGAGTTCACCTGGGCAGATTACCACAGGCCTCAAGCCTGGTTTCCCCTTGAAGCCTTCCAGAGAATGCAGGCAGGTCTGATCCCACTCCCTGAAATCCATTTATTTATTTTCTATCCAGGCAAAATCCTGATTATTCTTCATTCAAATATGGGTTGTTTGACTTTCCCTGTAGTGCACCAGGTGCTATTTCCCATTCTTCTCTGACCACTTACCCATGCATTGTGCTTCCTTCCACATCCTCTCACAGCCATAAATGTGTATAACTTTGCATTTGTGGCCTTACACTGGACCCCACACATCACAGTAATTGTGCATTAACAAGTGTGCTTGATGATAGCATCTCTGTGAGATCGTCCCACACATCTCCTGACTGAGACAAGACACAAAAAAGAATTGAACACTTTATGGCAATTGAGGATTTGGCATTGTTGACTGTGAATATCTTTCTTAACATACTCAAGTAAGTATCCTACTGTCACACCTCATAGCAATAAATGAAAGCTTTCTCACAGCTCTGAGCAAGGAGATGATGACTATATCTCATTTTTTACTTGAGGGACTGAGACAGATGGGCTGACAGATTAAGCTCACAAGTGTATTTGTCAACATGGTCCAAAATTAGATGCTTAGACAATTTTTTTTGTTTCTTCTTTTGTTTGCTTTTAAATTTTGTTGTTTCTTCTAAAAGCACCAGAGCAGACTCCCACTGGCTTCCATTACTGCTGTCAGTGATCATCCTTCTGGTGGTCAAATATTTGGATGCCAAGTGAGGAATTATGAAAAACCAAATTCAAACAGGTGAAAAGCTTAGCTTAAGAAACCCAGATGAAGTGTTTGGGTTTTCTGTGCCACTCTTTAACAGAACTGTGGATAAAATCTGCTGAATTCTGCCTGTTAGAGCAGAAGGCATCCTCTCTTTCTTGTATTCCCTGATTTAATTCTCCACAATACTGCCAATTTCTGCAGGCTGTAAGGCAGATGTCTGACCACTTCCTACTCTTGGTTAAACACCATAAGGCAACATTTTACAAAGCTCTCTCCCTTTGTGTCATTTTGTGCAAGATAAGCAAAGCAATTGGTAGAAATGCTTGTTTGGATGATGCGCCTTTGTTCAGGACTTTCAGTGCTCCCAGGAAACCCTGCTGTCTGAGCAATGCTGTTTTGTTTTTATTCCATTATTTTAAACATTCTGAGACAATTCAAGCCCAGAATGAGCTGCAAGGTCGGCTTCTTAAGGCTGAGGGTGAGACGCACAGCTGGGCTGCCTGTGACTTGGTGACTCTCCAGACAGAAAATTCTGCCTTGACTGAGGCACCTTTCTGACATTTGCTGGGATATAAGGAGAAGCAGAAAGGAGAAATGGCAAAAGGAAGTGCAGAGTGAGTCTGTGGTGTCCTCGTTCCTTTCAGAGACAAATAAGAAAAGGCTTGAAAAGTGGGACATATTCTCCCTCCTGAAAAACCTCCACGCTCTTCTTGGTTTTTAACCTTTCAAACATCAGAAAGGTCAAGACTTATCAGAATTGCTTTTCCTTGTGGAAATGCAAGGATATCTGTGTTACTGGCTGTATAGAGCAGACTGAGATGAGTCTTCAGCAAACTGATATTTTTTTCCTCCAGCTGTCTATAGTAGTGTTGCATTAAACATGCACTAAAAAAAGCCAGAATTTTAAACAGTCAAGGTATAATTTACTTTTTCTCTAAGTTATTTGTGCCATACTGTTATCATAGATATCATAATCCTACTAGTTCTTGAGCTGTCCAGAGGGTTTATCAGGAAAAAGAGTAGAGACAAAATGTGATTTTTTTCATGTGCAATGTATCTGCTGAAAGGTTCTCTGAGAATATCTGTAAAATGCAAACACTCTCAGGCTTTCTTTATAGATAGAAGAATGCAAAGCAAAGACATGGGTTCCTCCCTTCATATCATCTCCAAGAGCTGGGAAAAGCTGTGGTTAAGCCACCATGGAGGTATTTAAAAGGTGTGTAGACAAGGTGCTTCAGGACATGGCTTAGTGGTAGTTGTCAGTAGCAGGTTTATGTTGGACTTGATGTTTTACAAGCTAAATGATCCTATAATTCTAAGAGTTTTCTGATTTCTCCTGCTCTGGGTCTGTAGGCTGCTTTTCGTGTGCAAGAGGCACACAGCTGATGTAGTGAAAACCAAAAGCCTTTCAGTCTTCAAAAGATGTTCATCTGAACAATAATACCTTTGTTCCCACTGTTATTTCAAAAATCTTGGGTTCTACTTCCATGCAAAACGTTCCAGTGCTGCCTCAGGGAACGGTGCCCCAGGGAGCCCCAGTGCTCCTTGAGCAGCACTGAGCCAGGGTTTATCACAGCCAGAAGCTGTTCATGTGTGCACAAAACAGGCAGCAGGTGAGGGGGAAACACTGCACTGGCTTGTGCTCTAAAAGCTGCTGTAGCACGAGAGCCCTGGTTCTGAGCAAAGCTGTGTGAAATGTGCTCAGCTAAAACACAACATTGCAGAGGACGAGTGTTACACACTTGAGAACTTTGGTCAAAAAGGATCCCTTTGTCTGGAAGGTAACTGGCCTCAGTTCTGAGGAAATTTGGATGCAATAATGAAAATCATAAACTGTTTTTTTTTCTTCTTTTTTTTATTCGGTTTTTTTTTCTTTTTTTTTAACTTGGAAATTGCTGAAGCTGAGGGAAGAAAAATCCACTGAGACAGAAGCCAAAGAAAAAGGTTGCCATTATTCTCATTTACTCTTTTACCCTCTCCTCATGATGATGCCTTGTCAGGACACACACTTAAAAGTTTACTGGGTCCTTGAATGAAGGAACACAACTCTCTTTCTGTACAATGAAAGCAGGTATATTTCAGTGTGACACCAGGGAGAGATACTCAACAATGATGTCTTTTGTACAAATGAGAGGCTTTATTCAAGAGGAAGATAGCTGTGATGCTGATAAAAATAATAATTTATAATTTCAATATGATGATTTTCCTCCAAAACACTTCACAAAGGGCATTCTTATCATATCATTATAGCAAAAGGGAACTTTTATAACAAGTAATGAAGGAACTAGTCTAAGATCAAATGGTAGATCGTGGGAGAGAAATAAGCACTGTCCTGTTCCTGTCCCACATGTTTAGCCTGCCCTGGGAAACATGCTGAAGGTAAGAGTTGCTTCCTCAGTCTGTTCTTCTGAGGGAGGAATTAACACTCATGAAATTTCATCTTCTCCCTCTACTGCTGCTGCTACTCTGCATCACCTCTTGCCAGCCTGGCACATTTTCTCCAAACCCTGAGCAGCCTGGCCACAGAGGCAGCATCACTGAAGAGGGCAGGTTTGCTGTGGCTGTCACTGCTTTGCCACAGGGCAGTCAGTGCTCTGAGCTGCACAAACCTCTTGCACACACACACACAGAGGCACAGCTCTCACCACACACACTGCAGCTCCCAGCAGCCTCGGTGTGTGGAGTAGCCTGTCCTGTCCTCAGAGCAGCAGATGTCCAGGCCATATGTCTCCTCCTTAAGAATCCTCTCAGTGTGGGACAGTCTTACAGCAAGGGCCTTGTGGTAAGGGCAAGGGCAGTGGGGAAATGCAATATCACCTTACAGGAGGAGAAAATTCAAGTCTGGGAAAGAGATGCTGAGAGCAGCTGAATAAGAAACAGATATGTAGTCATTTGCCTGAGATTCAGGTGTTATTGCCATTGAATGCTGAGAAGCAGTCTTGTGATGTCATTTTTTAAAATTAAAAAACACTTAAACCTGATCCATTTTTTATAAGGGACTATGTCTTTTTCACAAAGATGACTTCCAACTTATTGTACATACATCATTAGGAGATAGCAGCTACAGGAGCCTGGAAGTCCAGGTGCTGAGCTTCGCAGTGCAATGTGCTGCAAGGGAACAGCCTGGCAATACTTTACACAACAAGTTCACCCAGTGATTATATGGAAGTAGCTTCACCAGATGTAGCCTCATTATGGCAGATGCTGTGCATGCAGAGGGAGAGAATCCTTTCCCAGATAGGTTATGGTCTCTCTAACATAGACACTTCAGAGCTTGAGGCATAATGAAAGGGGATGTGTTGTCAAGGATCTCAAGGGAGTTTTGTGGCAGAAGTGCAAACACAATAAATTCAGATCTGCTGAGCTAAAGCCTGTGTCCTGACTTCAAAAGCCCCTGCCTTTCACTGAGCAATTTCAGACTACTTTCTTCTTGTCTCTCCTCTCCAGATGTTTATTGGAAACTACTGTAGCATGGTGGTTAGAGATTCAGATCCACAAAGGAAATAGAAGAAACAGGAGAAACCTCCTTTGGACTACTCAGGAGGTTTATGTATGGAAAATAGCTCTTTGCCAGGGATTTAGGGGTTGAAGGGAGACCTGTGAAGTGTCGTCACTAGGGCCAGGATAAATGGAACAAACCCCAGCACATCCTGAACAGATACATCATTTTCAACAGAGTTGTCAATTAGCACAGAGCAAATCAGATGTCACTGGAGAAAAATCTCTGCTCTTCAGGGAAGGGAGGAATCTCTCCGTGACTCAAGAGCAGATGGTTTGGCAGCAGCAGCACAGTCAGCTCCTAGCACTGGATTAACAAATTACAGAGAGATATGCTCCTTCCTTTGTATTTACAGCACATGACTGGAAAGAGGGCTCAGGAAAAAAGGATAATGTGAGAAGAACTCAGATGTAATGTCAGCTGAGTGGCCCGAAAGGATTCTCATAAAAGCCAGCAGCCTCCAGCAGGATGCTGCCTGTCTCCCTCTAGCAGATACACATTTCTGTTGGGCATAAGATCCTTCCTTCTCACTCAAGATAAAACACAGCATTATGAAATGCTGATATTTCCCTCTCTCTAATTCTCACTGCTTAAAGTAATGCTGAGCCTGTGTCTTTAAGCTCCGTTTGTTTCTTCTCTTGTTGCCATAGCGTTTAGTGTTTCCATGTTTGAGATTTCCTTTTTTTTTTCCTTCCAGACATTACTCCATCAGCATAATTCCAGACCTGGGATTCCAGCCACTTTTGGCTAAAGGGAAACTCATTTTTGTTGCTATAAAAATATCAAGCCATGTAAATGCCTGTGGCTCAGATTTAGGTCCTGTGTCTAGGAATAGCACAGGGTGAATAAGAGAAGTGAGGAAGAAGCAAACATCTCTGTGCATCTCCTCTCATTTCTCTAGTTCTACCTGTCCTTTCAAGGACAGGGAGAGGGAGAGACCTTTGCCATCCTCTGGCACAGTAGCAATCCTTATGCTTTTGTCAGGGTACTTTTCAGGGTGGGAGATGCTTGCCTCAGGTCTGAGTCTCTGGTTGTCTATCTGAAAAACAGAAGTAGTGAATGGATATTTAATTGCCTCAGTGAAGTGTCTGCTGGTACAGGGATGGAAGGTATGAGCTAAGCACTAAGTACCAGTAATATTAAGCTATTTCTTACAGCATTATTAGCACTGCTTTCTGCAAAACATTGCTGTTGACTCACCCTGGCACTCAAATTACTTAGGCTGTGCAATGTGTCAATCTGTTACAGTTCACTACAGATTGAAAGAATAAGATAAAGTACTCTTTATATACCATTAAGTTTTAAGTAGCTGCTACAGCTAATTATTAACATTATACGTTTCACTAAATTCCATTAAAATAAGAAAAAAAACTTATTACTTCAGTAGCTTAATTAGCTACTGTATTATATCATATTGTAGTATATCAGAAGCAGCAGTACATGTTAGCCATGTATTGAGAAATTACATTAAAAAGGCAGATAATTTTAGAAATGGGGAAAATGAAATTAAATTGGAAGTAATTTTTTTGCAAACAGAACATTTTATACAGTGCTTTTTTAATTTTAACACTTTTTAAATTCAAATTCTAATTTTTGACCCTCATGAATTTCAAGGAGAAGAAAATCTAATCTCAGTCCTGGGACTTTTCATGATATTAAAATAAGAAGTGTGGTGCCAAATGCAAACAATTTTCCTGGTTTCTACCCACTTGTGGTTTTTTGTGGCTTTAGATGAATATTTCCTGTATACTCATGGGTTATGTTGCTCAGGGAAAACCCCTGAGAGAAAGGAATTTCAATAAAGAGCTTGTTGGCCATACTATGGTGATTTATTACTGCTTCTTGAAGCAGTATCTTTTTGTGTTTTTCCTTTCTTTTTTTAACTTCACACATGAAAGAATGTTTCTGGCAAAGGGGAAACTAGTAAAATCCTCAGGGTGAAAGTGTCTCAGCTGGACTGTCCTGAGAGTCCAAAAGAAAAGAGTGCTCACAATAGAAGCAAGGCTGAGAAGTTGGGTAAGTCATGGTTAGGGAAGCAAAAAATGTTGATCAGCTGTGGGAATCCCCAAGCCTCACTGCCAGAGCACTGTGCAACAGTGCAGGAACTTGTTGCTGCAGCAGTGCAGAGCCACTGCTCTGAAAAAGCACAGGCAAATGTTCTGGCTTCCCTGTGGAGACTCCTCCTAGAGGCTGATAAGGCTGGCACAGCACAAAGCAGCTCTGCAGCAGAGCAGGAATTATAAGTCCATTTGTTAGGCAGCCCAGACCAATGAATGGTGGACAATACCTGACCTCTACAAAGGGTTTCTAGCTGGGATTTCTGTTATCTCAACATTTCCCATCACCCTCTAGCTTTGCTAAGATCCACAGTGAAGCCTATTAAGCTATCAACCAGACGCACAAGTAGCTAGTAAGGACTGACAGGTAAAGTGATCTCCTCCTTTTCCAGGTTCCCTGGCTATCAGAGAATGTGCACATTTCTGGCCAAGTCAAATTAGAGCCTGCAGTAAAAACCAAGGGGGATGTAAAAGCATTTGCAAAATCAAGATGTACATTCAAGCAATATTGTCCGATGCTGCACAGCAGAACTGAAATTGTGAAAATCAAACCTTGGCTTGGGAGGGGGAAAGCTCAAGCTGCATCTAAAATCCTAATGGGGATTTGAAAAGATCCTAAAGAGGATCCTAAATAAAGATCCATACAGGCAGATTCTCACAAAGTTGAGAGATGTACAACCACATATAGAAACTGTACATTGGAAATCCCCAGCTCAATTAGCACAGGGCTGCTGACTTACCCCTGGTAAGTCAGGGCAGGGGTAGGGTCAGGGGGCAGCTGTGGATCCATCTTCTCTTTCCTGAGCTCTCTTCTGTACATGACAAGCTAAAAATGATTTTCTGTTCCTACCTCCTTGCCAGCCAGCCTAATTGCTCAGCTAATTGCCCCCTTACCAGCCAAGTTAATACACAAGCTAAATTCAATGTTTGAATTTCCACCAACAGAAATATTTTGGAAATTTAAATAGCACAGCTGTTCTACTAAGGCTGCTGGAAGGGAACTCTTACCAACTTTTCTGGAGAAAAGATTGATTTCATCTTCTGCTGTTTTATTTTAAAGGTCTAGATCCAGATGATGTCATCTTTTTGCCAATTACACTCCTGTGTCAGCTTCATCCAGTCAGCTGCATCCAAGAATACAGAATGTCAAAGGCTCTGAGCTCCAAGAAATGTCTCAGCTGGTACTTGACTCCCCTTGGCTTTGAACACCATGCACATGTGCACAGAAGGCTTTTGCTATTTCATCTCAAATCTGACATCCCAATTTGTAGCGCTCTCATCAAGAGGGCTGATTTTGATTATGTGATTTTGACTTCCCCACTCACAGTGATAGCCACAAACACAAATGTCCAGCCCACAGCTGGACAAACACATCGTGTGATGGGTGAGCAGCTGGCTCACAGGATGCGCACAAAGGGTTACGTGAATGGGGTGACATCAGGTGGTCACCCGTCACCAGTGGGGTTCCACAGGGCTCCATCCTTGGCCCCATGCGCTTCAATATCTTCACAAATTACTTGGATGCAGGATTTCTTCATCCAAGGTGGGGAAAAAGTCTTATAGAGACAAGTTTTGAGAGAGCTGAGCTGTTTACTGCTATGTTGGTATTCAGACCATCAAGCCCTACTAAAAACAACAAATCATGGAATAACTTGCATTTAAGTAGAGATTCTTAGTGATCCACTGTCAGCATCTAAACAACTTTTGACATTTCAGAGCATTTGACCATGAGCAAATTCAACTTTGATGTTTGAAGATAATAAAGCAAGTATGATGGGTGTTGCACATTAAATATTGTTTTGTTTCTGAGGCAGAATTCATAACATGAGCTCATCTGAGCATGTCACAGTTGCAGTCTAAATCAGAGCCTGAGCATCATCCTCACATTGCATATTTAACTTAGTAAATATTGTGCTTTCTTTGGTTTTGGCAGCAGGAGGCAGGAAGTTCTCAAAGTCCTTGTGTGGGCTCCTGAGTGCTGCAGCTCCTGATGAGAGGATATACAGAAGGAAGGTCCAAGGTCTTTATACAGGCTTTGTCCTTGTCCTTTGTACTAGCAGGCAGAGAGAGCACCAAAAGTAATTTGAGATAATTGCTTCGGGTTGCCTGTCCACACACTGGCATAACACAGCAGCACAGAGTGAGGAGGAGGCTCATGGTGATGCAACCCCTACAAAGCCAAATTGCCCCTTGTTGGTGCTTAATTTGAGAAACTTGTAAAAAAGCAATTAAGAAATGCAATGTATTTCTTTACACTTAGTTCTGTTCCAGAATAATAGAGCATCTGGTATAGACTTTGTGCAGGGACCTGTAATGCCTCTATCTGCTTCAGTGGTTTCAACATCCCAATGCCGAACTTAAAGCCGATTTTAAGGTAAGGATGGGAAGGCAGGGTGGGATACAGGTGGCTCCTGGTGATCTGAACAGAGGAGCTGAAACAGCCCATGCAGTTGCTTGTCCAGCCCAGAAACACCCAGTCCCAGCTCAGCTCCTCCCTACCACCAACTTGCCACTTTTTGTGGGGTAGATTACATTAAGCTCCATCTCTACTGCCACTCCATATCTGAGGAAGTTCAAATGTCTATTCAAATCTATCTCAAAGCTTAAAAATATTATATACATATATATAAATATATATGTGTATATATATACACTTTCTGTATGGTGCATTTGTTTGTTTGTGCTGTGTTCTCTAATCTCCCCGGTCTGTTTTCTTGTGACTAAGTTGAAAAACATCTCTGTGATGCCTAACAAAGAGCAGGAGGAAGAGAAGAGAGTTCACTTCAGTAACTCATGACTGTGTTTTTTTTTCTCTTCTTTGAGGGATTTGTTTTATGACTCTCACTAAACTGTTTACAGAAAGTTCAACAGCTAGGCAGAAAGTCACTCACAAGGAAACTGGGCTAAATTAAAACAAAAATGTTGGTCAGCTTCCCAGAGGAAAGAAGGTTTTTCTCTGTTATGTCTGTTCTGCTCTTCCTCTCCGCCCACATACTGGAGAAGTTCAAATGGGATAAAATGGGGAACTGGGTACAGATGAAAACTGAAAGAACTGTAACTGGTCTGGAAGATAGCAAAATTCATTTATCCCTCAAAACTTCTGGCTTTTTCCAATCTTTAGTTAGAGATCAGTGAGAAGGACACAGACCTACATAAACCAGAAGTTATGTTAAATGACAGTGTATAGCAACAACAAAAAAAAATTCTACTGCATTGACTTTCTTGAGTGTCCACCAGCAATTGCTAGATCTCAAAGAGAACTCAAAGACCTCATTAGATATTATCAAGTAACTTATCTTCAGAGCATTTCGTTCTGCAAGTAGAGAAACTGGCTAGCTAAATGTCTCACCTGCTGTCACAGAAGGGAAATGCACAGGGCCAGCTGTAGAGACAAACACCTGCATCCACTGTCTTGCCAAGCTATTGGATGGAAGAAAGGTTAAGGGAGAGACTCCTGCTTTTGAATTTCATTGTTCCTGATGAAAGACAGACTTTGTGCAGCACGTGGTATGCATGACACAGAGCTTCTTTCATTGCCCATAAACTGGCTGCCAGGAATCCTGAACCTGTCTCAGGGTTCTGGAGCAGGACAAGCAGCACCTCTTTTCCCAGCGAGGTGGAGGCATACAGCCTAGCTAGAGCAGAACTATAAATTATCCTTGTCTTGCAGTTTTACAGCCCAAAGCTCCAGCCACTCAGCAGCATTACTCTTCCTGCTGTGCTGTTTAGTGGCAGCAACAGACTTTGCAGCCTCAAGAACCAAGTATTGCTTTGGGCCAGTTAAGCTATGCAGTAACCGAGAGGCTTTCCTGTTTGTAGGTAAACCAGATTTCATTTAGTTAAAATATATTTTGATTCCAAAAAAAGTGTCATGGTATTTTTAGTAAAGTTCATTGAATTTAAAAATGTTTGTGACACTTAGATATATAGGGCAGATTCAGTTCCTGAGTGTAGTCCTTAAAATTAGAAGGGTCCTTTCAGAGTTCATTTTAAATTGCATGCAATAACTATTGCTTACTTCTGACCTTTTATTTATTCCCTCAGAGAATGCTACATAAATACCAGATAAGTAAATATGTAATCGATAAGACATGTATTGAATGTTAATCAGGCTGAGAATTTTAAATGGGTCACACTAAGATGTAGAGGGTGCAACAGGGAAAATTCTCAATGTCACCAACCGTAATCACAGAAAAATCATGAGCTTGGACCTTCAAAACTGGGTCACCTTCATGACTCAGATGTGTGCATGTGTGTGTGTTTTGATTTCTGCTTCACACCCTGTCAGATGTAAGAGTCCTGACAAGGAACATCTCCACTGCACAGTGAGCAGTGGTGTATGCATCACTGAAGCTGCAGAGACACAAACCCTTAAGTCCACTTGAGCCTTAATTTAGGCTAATCATGAAAGTGTGCTAAGAACTGAACCTGGGCTCCTGAGCTCAGACAGGAAGCATCATTAATGCAGCTAGACCACATCCAACCTAGCTTTGAACAATTCCAGGAATGGGCCAGCCACAGCTTCTTTGGGTGACCCTTTTCTGTGCCTCTCCACCCTCCTAGTAAAGTATTTCTTTCTTTTTTCCAACCTAAACCTACCCACTTTCAGTTTAAAGCCATTTCCCCTTGTCCTGTCAGTACCCACCCTTGACAAAAAGTCCCTCTCCAGCTTCCTCATAGACCCCCTTCAGCTACTGAAGGGCCACAACAAGGTCACCCCAGTGCCTTCTCTTCTCCAGGTTGAACAATCCCAATTGTCTCAGCCTGTCTTCTTAATGGGAAATCTAATGATCTTCATGTCTCTCCTAGGGACTCTCTCCAACAGGTCGATGCCTTTACTGTGACAAAGACCTCAGAGCTGGACACGGCACTCAAGGAGGGGTCTCATAAGGGTAGAGAGGCAGCATCACCTCCCTTGACCTGCTGGCCACACTGCTTTTTATGCAGCCCAGGACATGATTGGCTTTCTGAGCTGAAAATGTCTTCTTACATTCAGGTCTCATCCACCAGCACACCCAAGCCCTTCTTGGCAGGGCTACTCTCCATCTATTCATCCTCCAGCCTGTGTTGATGTTGGGGATTGCCCTGATCCAGGCATAGCACTTTGTACTTGGCTTTATTGAGCCTCATTGGCCCAATTCTTGCCCTATTGGCCCAATTCTTGTCTGGGTCCCTCTGGATACATCCCATCCCTCACGCATGTCAACTGCACTGCTCAGGTTTCAAGTGTAGCCAGGATGTCCCAGAGTCACCAGCTGAGGACCCTCACTAGGTCCCCATCTCTCTAACTTTGGTATTTCATCCCACAGCTTCTCACAGGCAAGTCTGACATTATTCCTCTCCCTCTTCAAGTCTAGTTTAAAGCTCTGCCACTGAGGTCCACCAGCTCCTGAGTGAAGACACTCCTGCTTTGAGAACAATGAAGCCCACCTGATGCCAGGTGCTATGTAGGCTATCTCCCTGTCAAGAACACCAACGTTTTGGTGGTGCCACCAGCCCCAGAGCCATGTATTTCATAAACTGGGCCCATCTGTCCCAGTCACTGCTTGCAACTGGAAGGATAAGTGAGAAGATAACCTCTGCTCCATATTCCCTTATCTGTCCCAAGGCTCTGAAGTCTCTTTTGATCCCCCCCGAACTGTGTTGTGACTTCATCAACCCACCACATGGAAGAGCAGTAAGAGATAGACCTTAGTCTTGTTTGAAGTCTGAAAGTGTCAGTCAATAACTCAATCCCAACAGCAGGAATGTGTAGAACAGCTTTTACAACAGGTATTGCAGCCACAGTCAGTGCTTCCAGCAGAGACATCTGCTGGATAGAGCAAGGAGGAGTGGAAATCTCATCATCTGAGTCGCTTAAAATTTGGTATAACAAAACCCTAGTGAATGTGGAAAAGGAAGAGCCCTCATGAGAGAGGAGGGAGCCTCGGTATGGCCTGTTGCAAAAGACTATGCTGTCATGTGGGATGGAACTGTACCTGTCCCCAGAGGTTGAGTTGCTGCCCATATGTGCCTGGAGGTTGTTTCCTGTATCCTTCAGGATGTTGCACGTGTTGATGTGTACGCTGCCTGCTGCTGTACAGCCCTAACTGCCTGAGTGTCAGGCTAGGGACGTCCCTACAGACAAGCTCCAGGCTGCCTTGAATGCCTGGTGTGCGTAAGAGGCAGACAGAGCAGAGAAACCCTGCACCATGCAGGCACAGTGTAAGAAGACTTCCTCTGGCAGGACCTGTGGGCCAAAGGAGGGGGACTGGGACACTGCTCCAAATTTCTTACTGCCTCACCTGACAGCTGCATGTAGAGGCAGAGGACACCTTCAAGGAGCGGAGAGGCTGGGGAAGAGAAGCAAATGTCTGGGGAATTCATACATTTCTTTTGTCTGTGTCTTCCCCCTTCAGCACTCTTGGCCGCCCAAGAGGGTCCTCTGGCCTTGGAAAGAACCCAGCTGCCTCTCCAGGCAACACATCAGACAGAAGGTATTAGGGGGATGGAAACTCGGTTTGCTGTTTAAGCTGGTCCCTTTCTCTGCTTCACTTAGAGACAACTGAACATCTGGCTTTCCACTGGCACAGCTGGGGGTTTTACCTTAAGACTAATTAGAACAGTCTCCCTGGCAGTGGAAAAGCTGCAGTTTTTAGGACTTGCTGAAAATTTTAAGAAATGTCCTGGGTGTATTTTTGCAGTAGAAGCTGAATGTTATGACCTTTTTTCCTTTCTGTGACAATAGTAACTCTACCTTTAGCCTGACATTTTTCTAGTCAAGTCTGGTCCACTTCCGTTTTTAACTGAAACATCACAGAGCTAACACATTAAAGTGATGATATTTTCAATAGTGATGGTATTTAACCCCTGGCACAGCTTACCAGAAGGTGATGGAGGCTCTCTATCTAAAGTATCTTTCCAAACCATACATACTTCTCCACATAAAATCTCACGGGTTTGCAGGAGGGGTCAGAAGGAAAGAAGGCCTGTGGGCTATTATCGAGGTGGTTTGACCTTCTCTCTTCTGGAAAGATTAAATTTGGATTTCTCCTCTCTGTTCTCTTCTGCTACAACAGGGCAGGTTCCTAGATTTACTGTATTGAATAATAGAGCTGTATTGAACAATATTCTTCACTCACATGTTTTGGCAGCCAGAAGAAGGAGAGAAGAAAAGTTACTGATATAACTGACATGAATATTGTAGGCCATGGTGTCTTAGCTTTCAGAACACCCTACTTGAAAGCAGAGGCTATTACCTAATGTCTTATTTATCCTCTCATGGGGTAATTAACTTTTCTCTCCCTGAATCACCTCAGCAGTTTCACTTCAAGAGGTCTTGAACCTCTTTACCTCCTGATCTTAAAAAAAAAGTATATTTTTTAACAGACACAAATGGCTACTGTTTCCCTCCAGAATGGACTGTATTTGAGGGTGAGTGGTGATCTCCCAGGACTGTTCTAATGTGCATGCTGAGAGTTTCAGTGAGCAGCTTACCACTGCGCAGCTTTGCCAGTTCAGATCAGCCAAGGGTTTCCCCCCAAGCCATGAAAAGCAAGGCCATCATGCCCGATGTTGCTCATATGAAAAATCCTCCCAGCTTAATCATTAACTGTCTAGAGAGGCTGGGTTGTATTTGTATAATGGATGCTGCTCACCTATCATTTCAATTTATTTCTTTCATGACAGTTCTGCAGAGTTTGCTTGTCAGACACCCTGAGAATGTCAGTCTGAGCATAACACAAATGTCTTTCCATCTTTTCTGTTCACTTTTAATGGGGATGAGAACAAATTCCCGAAAAGTCTTTGCATCATCAGGCACCTGACATATCTTATGAATACTTTCAAGGGTCAGGCACAAAAGCTGAAGCACTTACTCATTTATTGCTTTGATATTAAAAACAGAGAGTCCCAGAGCACAGGGGAGATAGGTTCCATTCTATGTACAGAAATTGCCTAGCTTCATATTCTGCATGGTACATCAGATTGAAAAAAAGCCCACAAACAAACAAAACAAAGTAAAACAAAGCAAAAAAAATCTTATATATTCCCATGAGAGCTTTTCTGTGAAATCAATACAGAGTCAAAGCAACAGAAAAGCTTCCAGATTTCTCTATTCCAGGCTGAGACAAGTTTGTAAATACTTCCAGAAATTGCCAACATGCCTGCAGGGTACCATCTCTAAAGTACACCTCTCTGATATGAAATGCAGAGCATCTTAACCTCTTCAGCCCTCCCCCAGTCACAACCAGCTGTAAATCCTGCCCTTCAGTTGTTGGAATATCATCATCATGGTATTATGATATCATCATAATATCATTTATCATGATAAATCCCTCATCATGAGGGATGCATTTTTTAGGCTGAGAAATACAAATCCACCTTGACAGAGCCAGTCAGGCATATACATGGGCTATGCTGCTGATAGGTTTGTACCAAGCACTCCCAGTGTGAGAATAACCTACAGTGACACTAGCAGATAACATTTTTGCACACTAACTTGTTGCCTGAATGGTTTATTCCAAACCAGGCATCATTTTGCTCCAGTCTGTCTGCAGCAGCTTTCACAGCAGACCCAAGTCCCACAGGTGGAGGCACATTGTACCACGTACTCAGTGCCCCTCTCCCAACAGCAATCTCAAGTGGTCCCTTTAAAAATGGCTCTCACTAGTTTGGGAATTCACTGGCACCAACTCACTGCCAGGAACCAAAGGTGCTAAACAGGGGTGGGAACAAGCTATTCATGGACAGTTGAGGAAATGCTGGATAGAAACTGAGGTGTTTGGTAACATGACTGATAAAGAAGAAAGAGTGCAGATAGAGCTGGAGAAGTGCTCGAGGTGGGAACAAGCTGTATAAAAATGAAATGTAGAAAAAATATGCTGGAGCAGAATAAAAGGACTCTATTCCCATCCCACCCTGGGATCCTGAACCGCAGTGTAGAGTAAATGAAGGGCTTCATGTGTTGTGCTAGTGAGAGAGATCCCCATGAAGCAATAGCTCAGGCTCAGCCCCTGCAGTCTCCAGGAAAGGAGCCCACAGCCCTGCTGCATTTGATGTGGCAGTCACCAGACTCAATAACTTGGCATTGAGATGTGTTAGGTGTGGCTTTGGGTATGCAGTAAAACCAATGTTGAATAGAAAGTGTCTGTTAATACTCAGTGGAGGCAGAGAGATTTTCATGAGCCTGGGAATTACTGGAGGTGACTGACTAATTTTGGTAGTCCAAAAAGGTCTGTGCTGGGAAATACCTTCCATGCAATGCCTCTGAAATGTGGGGGTGGAGGCGTTGTACTGAAGCCTTGAGCTGTGGGAGAGTATCACTCAAAAGATATGCGATGTTAGCACAGGCCAGAACTTGCCTGAGCCAGAGGGTGCCTATTCATGGCTGGAACAGTTCTCCCTGCAGCAGGCTACAGATGCATCCCCTCTGTCAGCTGCAGCTCCAGCCATGGAGGAGGCTCCCTCCTGCTCTGGAGAGCACTGGTAGACCTCTGGGTGCTTTGGAGGTGCTAAGAGTTTTGGGCTCTGGTGCAATGGAGATTCACTCTGTGCCTGCTTTGCCAGCCTTCCTTGAGCAGCAGAGACTGTTTTCTGGGGCAGGACCACTCAACTCCAGCATAGATACAGTGTCCAGAAAAATAAAGTCCCCGTCTGCTTTCCCATGATCCTAATCCTATCAAAGCCCATTCGAGTTTGGTATTTGTCTTGAATGCAAAATTTTCACTGCAGGGGAGAAATCTTCAAACCTCTGTTCAGTTCCTGTTTCTTCTCCCTTTATTGGGAGGAATTGCTGTCTGCAATGAGAGACATTCCACATCACTGAGAAGGTGGGTACTGGGGTGCTAGGAGGGGAATGAGCAGAATAAAACCTTTCCTAGACTAAAAACAGTGTGAAACACCAGCAGTCAGGTATTCTGTGAACCTAGCTTTGCCAGGCAGCTAAAATCAAGTTAATATAAGAAACAACATAAGGAAGCCAGTAATTATTTTGTTATCTTTCTGCTTGCTAGAATTCTGGGCCTGGACAGTAGCCAGCACTCCCTTCCCCAGTACAGGGCTGTGAAGCCTGGAGACTTTCTCCTTTATCTCTGAGCTACTCATTGCAATGTCTGCAAAGCACTAACAAGACATCTGATTGACCCAAATATATCAGTGATCACAGTTTCAGGAATGCTTAACATGATGTAAATTGAATAGCTTGGCTGATGTTTAACCCTCTACCAATTATCTGGTTTTATAAATATTGCAACTTGTAAGCAGGATTATTAGCCAGAGGGCTGGCTCAGCTAAACTCTGGCTTGTACTCCTTTCAAAGAGCGTAGCTGGGAGGCAGAGTATTTGGGGGAAGTGATGTTTTCCCAGCTATTGATTTAAGGGTGTAGTCACAGTATAGCTTGTTGATTAACTGCCTAGCTTACAAGAGGCAAGCTGTAATTGAAATTAATATCATGCATAACTTGGAGGTTATGGTCACCTTAATAACAGGAAATCTACTGTCCTTATCCATGGCAATGGTTCTTCTCTGGAGAGAAATCCCAGTGCAGACGCTGGCAGCTGGATGCTCACTAGAAGCATAACTCACCTGAAAGAAACACAAGTTCATATAAAGCAAAATACATGTCCAACCTACGGATGGAATAAAATTAGTTTTTTGCTTTCAATAATTTTCCAGCAAGCTAGGAGTTTTCTTAAACCTATTTCAAACTAGAAAGTGGCAGAGAACAGAGGCAATTCTGTGCCATTTCTTTGGTAAAAATACTGTTGGATAAAAGCCATCTGCTCAGAGTACTGTTCTCATCGACCACTGTGAAGTGCAGCAATCACCAGCTCCAAATCGCATACCTGGCGTTCACCACGCCGCTCGTGCGGCTTCAAAGGGTGAAAATGTAAAGCGTCATCTGGTAATAAGGCTTCAGGGTCGGAACAGCACGAGACCCGAATTCTTGGGTAGCAAGAGGAATGTTTGACAGCTTGCATTGCCTTTGAGGGGCGCCAGGCTGGTGAGTATCTCTCATTATCATCATGACCCGTGCCGCCCCGCCGGTGCCGCCGGCGGCTGCAGCGCGGAGCCGGGAGCGGCAGGAGGTGCTGGTGCGACACGGCCGCGGCCGCACCGAGCGGCGGGGAGGCGCCCGCCGCGCTCTGCCCGGGAGCGTGAGGCAGAAAACGGGGAAAAACAGAATTCAACTTCTGCCTTTTTTTTTTTTTTTTTTTTTTTTTTTTCTTTGCGTTGTTTGTGGTGGGTTGGGGTTTTTGGTTGGTATTTTTTTTAATTTTTAAAACTTTGTTTTGGGCTTTTTTGTGGTGGCCGAGCTGTATGCGTGTGTGTAACTGTGAGTTGTTAAGGTGTATTAGGAGAGTTTGAATGTTTTTTACAAAATTGTGAAAAAGAAAGAATTCCCTAATTCTTATTTTAAAAGAAAATAAACTGTATTCCCTCCAACCTGGAAGACTGGAGTGTGGCTGAAAAACCGAGTTGTTGTGATACCTCAAGAGAGCAGAAAGAGTTCAAGAGATGAGAAGGGAATTTTTTTTTTCTTTTGCAGTAGTTAAGATTCTGAGTGCAGTGGTTTTGCTGCACTGATCCAACCTCAATAACTACTTTGGAGGGTAGCCACAGCAATGATAGCAGAAGGGAGAAGTGTTTAATCCCGTTCGGCTCACAAACGTGTTCATGCAAGAGAAGTCCCCAGTAAAATACTGAAAGAGCAGAGCTAAGCATCTTTGCCTTGAGAAGGCAGAAAAATTGAAATAGGGAATAGAGAAATAGCTACTCTTCTAAACACCTCACAGGGACACAACTTGAAAAGAAAGGCTGGCTGTCGTTCTCTCGGGCAGGATATCCCGCGAAGGGGGTTAACCCCTCTCGAGAGGGTGAAAATGCCGGGAAAAACTGGTCTGCAGACTCCGTGACATACCTGGTGCTTGAGCACCGCACACATCCCGGTGTAAAAGGACGCGAAGGGCGCTGCCCTCCGTGCAGGCGGGCCCCCAGCGAAGCGGGAAGAACAGGTGATGCTCCGTGGGGTCTCACCACCGCGCCTCGCCCACGGTCACTGGCGGCCCTGCCCGGCAGGGAGCCCCGGCATCACGCAGCGGGCCGGTGTGCGGGTGGGTCCGGTTCCGCTGCCGGGCGGACAGGTGTCTGTCCGGGTGTGCACCGCGCGGTGCTCGTGTTTGCAGCGATCCCTTTGTGCAACCACCTGCCGGCTCCCGGCCCCCGCGCGGCCCCGAGCGCCGGGCTGGAGGTGACAGGTGATGGAGGGGAAGGGCTGCCGCTCTGCCTCTGACCGCGGCGCGACCCTGCCGTGCGACCGGAGGCGGGAGGAGGCGCGGTCGCGCCCGGGACTCCGCGGCCGCCTGTGCACCGGCGCGGGGGGCGGCCCCGCTGGCGTGCGTACCGCCTTCCTCTTCCCCTTCCCCCTCCCCGCTTTCCTCCCTCGGTGTGCAGGCTCCTTTGTGCTGCCTGCAGCGGCGAGGAGGAACCGGCGGGCCAAGCGCCCGCGCCGCAGCGCTCTCCCTTCCCGCGGGCGGGTGACCGGTTCGGCTCCCACGCCATCCGCGACCCTTCCGCCTCCTCGACGAGACTCTCCGCCGCGTGTGGGACCGCCACCCCCGCCGCGCGGGCCATCGCCGTTTTAAGCGGAGGGCCACGCCAGGAGACGGGGCGGGCCGGGCGCGCCCCCTCGGCTCCCCCACGTGGTGCGGTGCCGGTGTCTCCCGGCCGCCGGCGGAGCTGGGCGCACACGGCGTGGGGCAGCCGCCGGGACTCGTGTGCTCCCGCCGCCTCTCGCCGGGCGGCAGATCCGGCCCGCGGCCATGCGCCAGCGCTGCGCTGAGCGGCCGAGCGGCGGGGCTGCACCGCCGCCGCGTCCCGCGGTAGCGGCGTGAAGCGGCGTGAGGATGAAGCGGGCGAGGCGGGCCGCGCCGGGCCCCCTGCCCGTGCTGGGGCTGCTGTTGCTGGGCGCCCTGCCGGGGCTCTGGACGGTGCTGCTGCGGCGGGAGGCGGCGGCGCTGCCGGAGCCGCGCCCGCCCGCCGGACAGTCCCCGGGGCGATGGGGCTGGGGGCGCTCCCCGGCGGCGCGGGGCGAGTCCGGCGGCGGCGGGCAGAAAACTTTTCGGACGCTGCTGGCGGTGCCGGCGGCGGCGACGGACCGGGAGGAGCGGGACGGTGAGGAGCGACGCGCTGTGACCGACTCGCAGCCGCCGGCCGACGCCGCCTCTCCGGTGGAGCGGGGCATCTTCTGGAGCCGTGAGCTGGAGGAGCAGGTGCCGCCGGGCTTCGCGGCGGAGGAGGCGGCGGCGTGGCTGTCGGCCGCCCGCGCAGCCCGCGTGGCCTCGCTGGAGCGGGGCGGCTGCGGGCGCAGCTCCAACCGGCTGGCGCGGCTGTCGGACGGGAGCCGCGCCTGCGTCCGCTACGGCATCAACCCGGAGCAGATCCAGGGCGAGGCGCTCTCGTATCACCTGGCCGGGGTGCTGGGCATGCAGGAGCGGCTGCCGCCCATGGCCCTCGCCCTGGTGGAAGCCCGCGGGCGGCAGTGGGAGCCGGTGCGCGAGGAGCTGCGCAGCTCGCACTGGGCCGAGGGCGCCGTGGTCAGCCTGACCCGCTGGGTGGACAATCTCACCGCCGTGGTGGCTCCCGCGCCCTGGGGCGCCGAGGCGGGCGCCGGCCGGCGGCTGCAGCCGCTGTCGGCGGGGGAGTTGGACGGGCTGTCGCCGTCGCAGCTGGTGGAGCTGGTGCAGTGGAGCGATCTGATCCTCTTCGACTACCTGACGGCCAACTTCGACCGCCTGGTCAGCAACCTCTTCAGCCTGCAGTGGGACCCGCGGGTGATGCGCCGCGCCACCAGCAACCTGCTCCGCGCCCCCGACGGCGGGCTCGTCTTCATGGACAACGAGGCGGGGCTGGTGCACGGCTACCGCCTCCTCGCCATGTGGGACCCCTACAACGAGCCGCTGCTCCGCTCCGTGTGCGTGTTCCGCGAGGGCACGGCCCGCCGGGTGGCCGAGCTGCACCGCCGCCGCAGCGCTGCCGCCGAGCTGCGCCGCCGGTACCGGGCGCGGGAGCCGCTCTGGGCGCGCCTCGGCTTCCTCTCCGAGCGCCAGGCCGAGCTCCTGCAGGCCCGCGTCGATTTCGTGCACCGCCACATCGCCCACTGCCGCGCCCAGGCCGCCGTGCTCTGAGCGCCCCGGGGCCGCGGCGCTCCGGCTTTCCTCTGCTCCCGGGCAGCGCGGCTGACCCAGCCCCGGCAGCGGCCGCGGGCCGCAGCTGACCCAGCCTGCCACTTCGGTGCGCCGTAGTCGCCGCGACTGCCGGGGACGGGGGAGATAATGGGCTACCTGCCTGCCGGGGCTGGCGAGAGGAGCCATTAATTCGCTTTGTCAAGAACTCTGAAGATGCAGAACGCAATCGCTATAATTACGGTCCAGTTCCACTCCAGGACTCTGCTCCCAGAGCTGGAAAAATGAGAGGGTTCAGCATCTTCGGTGCTTTCCCTTAATTCTCTTCATGCACTCGCTCTCGTAAGAGACCCCATAGGAAAGCAGTTGTCTTTTGTCTGGATTGGGGTCGAGTAACTTGTTTCCTTCCAACGAAGGCAGGCGGAAATTTTTTTTATATATTATTCCTTTTGCAACGGCATATTTAAGTATGAATGTTGATGTTCATAGACCAAGAACTGATTGCACAATAGGGGAGCCCCTAACTGGTGAAACTGCCCTATTTATGAAACTTGTTTCCTATCAGTTTTCTTTAACGAGAGTGAACCTTTCCACTGATTGTTAAATCTTGTTGATAAAAGTGTATAGGAAGCCCATATTCTTAGTTTTTTTGTGGATTCATTGGGTTAAACTGTTCTGATTCTTAAGGGTTTGTTTGTAAACATCATAATTTCATCTTACCTGTAAAGTAACTGACTAACGGGTGGCATAAGAAGATCTCCCATTTTTAAAAAAATATTGTTACGTGCTAAGACTTTGACACAATAGTTAAAGTGGAGGAAAAACTGTTTCATGCACTTTACTTTGACTTTTTGATATTTTTTTTATAGAAGACCTTTTTATTTTACAAAGTCTGCCTTTTATGTACATTATATATGTTCATAAACTTTTCTGTAACATACTAAAGAAACTGATATTTCAGTAAAGTGTGTTAATGTTTTGCCTTCTGTGGCCTGGATGTTTGCCTGAGTTTTGACAGGGAAGCATGCATCTCCTCGGTCTTTCCTGATGGGTGATGGAGGTCACCACTTCACAGCTTGTCACTCGACTGAACAGAATGAACTTTTACTCATTCCCTCTGAGGCAAGGAGGTGTTGAGTTTAGTTTTCAAACACTACTCTCATTCCTAGGTGTTCCTGAAAGGGGAAAAGCTCTTGGAGTGGCTAAAGGAGTGTGAGTGCTTCAGCTGAATAGACATTTATCTGGTTTGCAAAGCCTGAAATGCGCTGCCTGGACTAACCCCGAGATAACTGAAGCAGTTTGTTTCAGCAAACTGACAGAGCTGGTGTGGGCTAGCTGCTGTCAGCCTTTTTGGGTGCTGGGACTGGATACCAACCTGGGACAGGTCATGTCAGCTGTTCCTGCTCCAAAGGCTTGTCCAGGAATTGAAGTGCTTTCAGTGGTGTTCATACTGTTTTCCTATTTTGGTTATCTTTGCAATGAAGAACAGGAAAGCTTTTTAATCATTCTGGAATAATTGATGGGTTTTTTTTTTTTCCCGTACAGAATTCTGTTCTAGGGCGAAGTAGTACCAGTGGATGTGCAAAATAAAATATTGGCATCGCTTGCTTGCTTTTTTAAATGTACCAGTATTCATAGAAGAGGCCATTGTATGGCTCAAAATAAGTCAGAATAAGGACAAAGGATAAACTAATCCCTTTTAGACCCCGAATGCCAGTATATATCCTGCTATAATCAAACAGCAGCATAATCTCTTCTACATCTGGACAGGCAGCTCTTGATGAAGGCAGCAGCATGCCCCAGTGTCTGCTGTGCAAGTAGGTTTTCAGTGGCGAGCACTAACCCTTCCTTGAACTCAAGGAGGGCTGTGCATTCCTATCTACAGGAGGTCTTTGGTCTATTAATATTCATTATTTAGAGTAAACTTCAAATAAAGAAAATTTTCGTTGGCCATTACAGTATTTTAGAGGTTTTGGGGGATAGTTTTTTTAAATAAGACAAAAGTTTTACAAACAAAATTAATGGCTAATTAATTAGAAATGTTAGATAGTGCATCTTTGTGTATGAGTATTTATTTCAAAACGTCCCAGCAGCCTGAAAGACTAGCTTTCGTTCAGCTGCTGAACTGTCAAGGCTTTCTATTGAGCTTGTATTTATAGTTCACTGCATTTATCTCTAGGAACAATGCACAGAATCCCATGTGACATTCCCTTGTCATTTACATGATAATACACAACTTAACTGTAATTCTTAATTCTTCTTTAGCATTGCTTTGTAACTGGAATGCAGCAGTTTCTGTCACATTCACCTCATGAAAATATATTTAAATAATAAACTGCTGGCATACATTTTAAACCACTGTGAAGAGCAAACTGCTGTGCCACAAGCATCTAAGATTTTATTTCTGTTTAAGTACTTCTATAATTATGGCACAACTGTGGCTTTGATGGCTAATGAGAAGTAAATCTCGTTTGCAATGTCTTTAGAGCCAGAGCCTAGCTAATTACCTCTTTCAAGAAGAAACACGATTTCCTATTTGGTGACTGGTGACTACCTCAAGTTATATATAAGTTTATATATAAGTTACATGTTCAAAAATGGTGTAGTTGTAGGTTGGTGTGAAACTAGAGATGTTGTGCTGGGGAAGCAGTGCCCTGGGAAATGCGTTCATTCAAAAAGGATGGACAAAACTAGCACAGATGGATGACGATACTTCATTCTGTTGCTCTATTTTATTCTTCTGGTGCAGATCATCTTCTGTAAAAGCTTTGAATTATCATTATATTAAGGCAAACTTACTCTTTTTTATGCGATTTCTTTAAGGCAAGCAATGCTTTAAGTAAATTAGTAAACGTAAATTACTTTTTGCACGTATTTTAGCTGTATGTGCTGTATTACATTTGACTATCCTCCTGCAGAACCTAGGGATGAAACTCTAAAACCTGATGTGTAATTTCAGTGGCACTCCTCTAACTCTGCTTACTTCCAGTAGAGTTTCCTTTGAGTCAGAGTAATCAGACAGGCAAGCAGGGCTGAGAACAGGAAGACTTCAGGACCTGAAAGTTGTGAGTAGAAGGTTGTCAGTAGTAGGATCGGCAGGTTCTGGCTATGCATTGCCAGCTGCTCAGCAGCACTTTACCTGGGGCTTAAGGAATTGTCTGCACAACCTGTGTCAGAATGGGGCTGTAGGGCTTTAGATCTCCCTCAGCAGAACACTTAAGGATGCACTTCCCACTGCTTTTCACAGGCTTTCCATAAAGTATGTGTTGAAGAAGTGGGCTGCACTGGTGCCTTGGTCAAATGTGGTCTCTTGCACAGATCTGAAGAGGCTGGGTGAAGGTCACAGCCCAGATGTGGTCTGGGTCTGTCCCAGGTGTGAGACAGGAGGTGTTTAACTAAGTAAAGTAGGTAGGAGACCTAGATGCTTAACTGGCAACACAAGCTTCAGGGGAAAAACAAACAAACAAAAAACCCCAAACAAACAAACCAACAACAACAACAAAACCCAAAACAAAACAACAAAAAAGCAAAAACAAGAAATCCCAAACAAAACAGGGGAAAGTATCTAGAGAGGATGTATTTGAATACACTGCAATCAGTTCCATATTCCTGTATGTTTCCCTAGTTAAATTCAGAATAACTCTCCTGGTTTTTTCTTGCATTGGAATCTGAGGAGGCTTGTAGGGTTAGGTGGTTGCTGCTATTCCCAGCTTGACTTCATAGTCACTGGGACAGTATCTCCAAACACTAGCACAGGGAAGGGAGGACTGAGTTCACAGTTTCTGGGAACTAAAGGATATCAAAATTGCACTTGCAGTGGCTATTGCACCCCCAGGGTGCACCAAACAGCAAAGCCTGTGAATTCAGTGGGGTTCCCACTTGATGAAAAAAGCAAGTATGTTGTTTGCAGCACAAATCTCCTTTGCTTCTCTTTGCTTGCATCTGAAGTAATTTCCAGTATGGATTTATTTTAAGTGTGGATTTCCCTTTGAGAATTTCCTTCACAGCTTGGGAAGCTGTTCCCAGGTGCAGAGTTCCCTTACCTCTCACACAAAGCAGCTGCCCTGGGGATGGAGCTGTATTGACCTCTGGTGCCACACTTCGCTGCCTTGCTGTGGCTGTGTCAGCCCATTCAAAGATTGGGGAAATAGCTCAGGGCCAGTGGAAGACAGTGAAAATGTAGTTAGTAACACTTCGACTCACTGGTCATACAGCATGCTCTTGACATCACCAGCATACTTTTTTTGCTTTCCCTTTGAAGTTTGATGCCTTTTTAAATGCTAATAAACTTAGAATTATCTCACTCACATTACTAGGTGGTCCAGGACTGTGAGATAGGAGATTATATTAAAACTTAATCCCATTTTGCATGTTATTCCTACTTTGCAACCACAGCATGAAATTTAATCACTCCTTCAGAGCTGTGCTCCCTAGGTTAAATGTGGCAGAGCTCCCGGGAGAAGGGGATGGGCTGCACAGTAAGCAGTGCCTGCAGGGCACCCACAGAGCTCCTGCTACTCTCAGTGACCTAAAAAACCTTTTACCTTGCTGGCTTAGGTGCTAATATAGCTCTCCCTTCTGAAGCAATCATGCTTATCTGAGCAGAAGTTAACTTCCCAATGGGGTGATTCATGTATTTTACTGTGAATCAACTGGTATTTTAACAAACATTATCAGTCCCACACTCAAGGACTGTTTAATCCGAGTGTACTTTGGGTATGGGGCAGAAACAAGGTGTTATACCTGTGATGTCTTAACACCCTCGTGTGCTGTGGCTTCCATTGCCTGCTCCAGTGCTGGATGAGTTTCTGGGAAAGAAGGACACACACAAGCCTGCATGAATCAGGGCTGCTGCTGTGTGCAGGTATGAAAGGAGCTGTGCAGATGAAGGAGACTGATTCCATCTGAAAGCAAACCGGTGCTGTACTCAAGGAAAAGAGCTCTGGCTGGATTATTGAAGGATGAACCACAATAATAAGACTAAAAAGAGGGTCTGACTTTGCAAATGGATCGTCTGGTTTTGCATGATTCTGCTATTCAGCCACTTCCTGTGGGGTTTGGGTTGAGGGGTTTTGTGTGTGGTGCTTGCTCCATTTCTGCAAGAAAACAAGGGAAGACTAACTGCAAAATGCAGTGATTGCTGATGCGGGGAAAATTGAGCAGAAGATCCTGAAGACCCAGACCCTTCCAGTTCCTTTCCCAATGAGGGATACACAGGTGAGGGGATTTCAGGTGGAATACAAACAGAATGCAAGCTGGTTACAGGGACAATTAAGACGGGGAGATTTAAATTGTACTGCCAGGATGTCACCGTGCTTGTCCAGCCTCTGTCACCTGAGCTGTTTAAAGTGACACACTGTCAAGCCAGTCTTTGGTGTCAATACAGCAGAATGTGTTTTATAAGAAGTAGTCAAAGGCAAAAAAAAAATCAAAAAAAGAAAAAGGATGTTGAGGCATTTTAAAGCAGGCCAATTCCACCCAGATGCTGGGACCAAGCAGCAAACATCCTTTGATAAAATTGGATGGCTGCAAAGATAGTGTTCCTCAACAACAGCCCCTTTCTCTACCTTCTGTGACAGGTTTCTTACAATAGCCTCTGAAATGGGCCTTTTTGAGGCAGTCTGTGTCACAGAATGAGAAGAAAAATGTGGAAAGTTTTGGCACTCCTGGTGTGGAGGAGTGTGGACAATTGGCAACTAGTGACTTGAAAGAATAGGCTCATTTTCAAAATCTCTCATGAAATGTTTTTGTTATCTGGTGAATTGTTATCTGGTGTGTAACATTATGTATCAATGATTTTTAATGCCTTCAGCATTTTATTTAACCTATTCAATATTATTTGCCAAAACTCATGAAGTACTTTCCCCATTCTGAGTTTTGGGCCGTTCACCAAAAACTCTCTTTTGATGTTGTAGAATCCATTATATAACTTAATATCCAAGTATGTAACAGTTAAGGTTTACTCAAACTATTTGGACTAGAGGATGCTGTCAACCTTGGGGCATCCTCAGATCTTACACCTTCAGCTGTGTGATGGTGAGGATTAAGAGGTTTGGGATCAGTGTGGTTTTGAGTGAGGCTGGAATGGTCTCTTTGCTGCTGCCACTGGCTGCTCCTTATGTTCCCCAAAAGTATGTGCAGGAGTTAAAATTACTCTTGATCTGTATGGCCTGAGTTGATTTTCCTGTTTTGACTAAAATGTATCTGAAGGGCTTTGTTCCGAATAGTATCTCCCAGAACACAAGAAGGAACTGTTTTAAGTGTTATTATCCACCGTGTCCTGCCTCCCACCACCTACCCCTCCCTAAAAAACTCCCCCTTCTGCCAAAAGCCTTCTCCCCTCATGGTGGGATTTTTAAAAAATGCATTGCAGTGAAGCCAGACAGATATTTACCTCAAGAGACAGGAATGCAGTAATGCCCCCCAGTAATGAGGTAAGGAAGAAACACATTTTTTTATCAGTATCTCCAACCTCAGCATAAAAGAAGGGAGGTGTATTTCTGCATAATGTATGTTTCAGTCAGAAAAGTCATAATTTTTTTATGTCCCTGTTTTGCCAGTTTCCTTTTTGTGTCCTGCTGTGGGGTAAAGGGCATTAATAAACTATGGTTTCAAGCTGCTGTTGTGAATATTTTTTAGCCATACATGATTTCTTGTAGGCAAGCAAGAAGTCTGCTCCCAGAATTTATTTTAAGTGATTGCAGTTAGTTAATTTGCTTTAGTTTAGCTGGGTCACCTTTATCACCCCTAAAGTTTTCCATGTCCTTTACTGTATTCAAGCTAAGAGGAGGTAATTGCTTCCTTTGTTTTTTTGAAAACATACAGGATTTGCTCATCAGAAAAAGAGTTGCTTTTTATTTTTAACAGTGCAATTCAAAGTAAGGTGGCAGATTATGAATGAATCTGGATGCAAGGGTCTGAAGGATATTAATGGTATTGTTTCCTTTCACAACAGCTATCCTGCAAGGCAACTGTGCAGTGGAGTTATTTCTGGTTTGATAGCCACCAGAGATCAAAATTAAACCCTGTTTGTGATTTATTAAATGCAAGTAACACACTAAAGCATTTTCTGATTTACAGCCCTGCAGGCATGAGAACATGATTTTCCCTGCAGTTTGGATGCAAAAACTGTTCATGAGTGTATCCGCAATGAGTGTTATTTAAGATACGCTTTTAGAAAGGACAAAGGGAACTGACTGTGGAGCTTCTTGCTGCTTTCTCTGCTGACTAACCCAGCAGATTGCTGGGATCCCAGCTAACTAGAGCCGGCTGTGAGGGTCAGGATGACAGGAGGTTTTGAGACCTCCTCTAGCAAGAAATAATTCAGGTTGTGCCAAAAATGAAGCCATCATCTTCTAGCTCATAAAAACAATGAAGATGGGTGGTTGGAGCTCCTACAGTTAATTGGATGCTCCTGGGTTGCCTTCTGTTTTTCTGGAATCACAGAATCACAGAATGGATAAGGTAGGAAGGGACCACCGGAGGTCATCTAGTCCAACCTACCTGCTCAAGCAGAGTCCCCTAGAGGATGTTATTCAGGACTGTGTCCAGACAGCTTTTTAATATCTCCAGGGAAGGAGACATTCTTCTTTAAAATAAGAGTAAGTACCCCTACTTAGGTTTCTATTAGTGCTTCAGGTGATTAACACTAAATTAGAAATGTAATTCCCTTATTAGTGAATAGTCCAGATATTTTACTTATATGTTGCTCCTCAAGGAGCAACAGTCAAGGCACATAAAAGAGGTTTTGTCAATACAAAACAGTTTTTGTCAATAGTGAGTCTCCAGGCAATTTCCTAAACCTCTCCAACAGAATCAGGGCAATGCAGTAACCACAATTGGTATTCGTTGAAATGAAGCTATACCCATACAAATAATGAAAATTTATCATGTATTTTGCAAAAGACAATATTTAAGATTTTTTCCTCCTTAATCTTAACAAACAGGCTACAATTTTTTTCCCCTTTCAGGCTGTCAGGTTTAGCTCCTTTATGCTGAAGGCGGAGGAGACAACTGCTTCATGTGACAACATCTATTTCCTACTAAACAGCACAGCAATCCTGTCTGTTTTAGCAGTGTTTTTGGTGACATCAGAAAGGTTTTCTTTGATCAAAGCGGCATAGTACAGGTAGGCTACTCACTGAAGTATGGATCTAAGGCTTGGTTGCTTCATGGGTGATGTGCTGATGCTTTGTGAGTGTATGGACTCACAAAGTTTGTGTTTGTCCATACACTCACAAAGCATCACAAAGTGTGCTGATGCTTTGTGAGCATATGGACTCACAAAGTTTGTGTTTGTGTTGGTATGTAGATCCCTGTTGCATATGCAGTGTCAGAAATTGCTGTGAATTGTGACACTAGTGAATTCAGATGTTAGAAAGGTTCTGTTTTGCACAGAAAACTCTTAGGATCACCCCCAAACAACCATCTCCGTTCCTCTTCCTTCACCTGCCCCCTCTTCAGTTGAAAATAGATGTTTGAGTCACAGAGCCAAAGCAAATTCAGCAAGCCAAGGCAAATTCAGGCAGGATCAAAACAGGTGGCCCGTGAAGCTGCAAGGTCTGTGCTAACTCCAGTGTAATTCTATGTCAGCAGAGTGGCAGCTGGCGCAGAGGGTGGAGCTGAGCTCCTCCAGGAGCAGTCACCCTGTCTGCCACGGCACCATGTCACAGTTCTGTGCTGTCTGGCCACATCATCAGCTGTGCTGGGGGCCAGGAACCGGGACAGGCACAGCTCTCTTCCTACACAAGAGAGAAACCTGACACATGATCTCTAGCAGGTATCAAGTGGCAAAAAAAAAAAAAAAAAAAAAAAAAAAAAAAAGAAGTTGTTTCTGTAAATTTGCTGATGCAAGATATCTTCTTGCTCCAGACTTGGTGCTTTTCCCTGCCAGGATAATTTTAAGCACTTCAACAGCTAAGGCTGCTCTTGAGACATAGTTTGACCTCAGAGGTGGGAAGCAAAAGTAGAAGGATCTATCAGGAAGAAGGGAGACATCCTGCAAGTCAAGGCTGCAGATGTGGACAGCTCAGCTTTGCCAGTGGAAAGGCTGGAATTGGGGCACGGCTAAAACACAGAGGTGGAATGGCTGCTTCTGCAAGAGACTCAGCAGAGTCCAACCAGCAGGGAGGAACAGGCTCCAGCCAACTCATCTGTTCTGATGACATTGAAAATACTTAAATCCATATTATCTGGAAAGAGAACTAGAGTGTATCGACTCCTCACTTTGTTCAAAGTGCTCAACTCCTTTTCTTTACCATCCAGGTAATTTTTGCTGCTGTCCACACTTTGCTTCAAGTTCTCAGATGTCTCTGATGTTCACACATGCTGGTACATGTTATACAAGTCTGTCTGCCCCAGGGTCATGCTCCCTCCTCTTTGCTACTCTGCATTAGGAGGACCTACCCACACACATGGTGCCCCAGAAACACCAGCTGGGGTGGCAAGAAACACATGACATGCTCTTTTATGTTGGAATGCAAATAAGTGTTTTCCTCATTGTAATTTTTCAATCTGCTGTCATTTTAATGATACCCATCCATTTATTTCAATTCCAGCAACTATCAGTATGTTCAGAGTCATCAAGAGAATTTTTTCTCAGAAAGAAAAGCATACTCACTGAAAAAATTTCAGAATTATCCTGCCTGATATGAATTACTCACAAAGCTTGTTAATATTTCAGTTCTCTGTTTGCATAATAGCTGAAAAATATAGGTGTGCCAGATGGAGTCTTTTGTGCATTAGAAATTACAGAATTTTGACTTCTAACATTTCAGATGTACATACATCTTCCTGAAATTGTTGGGAAAGGGCATATACAAGAAAAGCATTTCCAACATCTCTGACCAAGTGCTAAGAATCAAAGATATAGCATGGATGCATAATAAAGAATAATATTCATGCTTAATGGTAATGACATGGACCATTCAGAGACAATAAATTTGGTGGTAATATTGATGATATGCTTTGAACTTTTGCAGAGCATTTCATGATGGATTCAAAGCATTTTATGAAGATGAGTTAGGTGTCACAGTGCTCTTGTGGTGTCTTACTGCTCTCGTGTTACAGAGAGAAAAACAGGTATGAAAAAAACATGAGAGGATGTTGCATGGCACTGTCAGAGCCAGAACATCCAATTTAGCAGGAAAACAAGGCCAGTGATGGGTGAGCTCCAGTACTGAAAGTGGAAGTGAGCAAAGGCAATCTTGCACCTATGTGGCCAAGACTTGTTCACAGGGTTTTTTCTACCAGCCATGCTGTGCAGGCAGCAGCACTCTCTCACTTCAGTGGTGCTCTCAATGCTGCTGGCTGGCGGGAGCCTTCACCATCTGCCACGGGCAGGAGGGGCCCTTGTTCGGGGCCCTCTGGGGACCCACTTCCCCAGAGCTGGCAGCTGGCAGCTCAGGCTGCCTGTGCTGCTGCCAGGAGCCAGAAGAATGCTTGCTCCTGCTGCTTGGCTTCCCCCGCACCTTTGCCCTTGACGGAGCAGCAGAGCCACGTTGAAGATGGCCCCCTGTTTCCCAAGAATGCCAGACAGGTTTCAGGGTAAAGAAGAGGGATTATAGATACAAGCTTCATCCTTGCATAATGGCAGGTAAAAGAAAACTGTGACTTCTTTGTCTCATATTTCTCCCAGAGTCCTTTTGTGACACATGCCTTGAAGGGCAGTGATGTGAATTCAATAGAATAACTCAACTTCAAGTACTCCTCAGTATCCAGATGAATTATTTCTCTTCCCCTCCATATTTGGACCAGGTCTTTCTGTTCTTAATGAGCACGAATGTGGAATCAATGTCTCACATACCTACTTCTGTTGTCTTCTGGGATCCTGACCCTGGAAAGATGGCTTAATACACAGCCTTAAAGTATGCTATAAAATCTATGAGGTTTTACCCAGCAGTGCTGTATTAACTGCATGCATTTTCTGAGAAAACTCTGCTCTTTGTGCCTGCCTTTGTTAGCAATCAGACAGAATATCTTTGGATACAGTATTAACAGGAGTCCAGGAAGAAGTTTTGTGCTGGTGAAGCCGTTCAGGTGAAGCTCTTCCTCTCTTTGTACTGTTGACCCAGGAATGCCAGGCTTGCAATGAGCAGGTGGGAGCTTGCACAGTGGTTAGTCCAGTGTGTTGCTCTCATCCCTCTGGGGTTGTCTCTGGGTTTCTTGTAGAGGGCGGTGTCCACTCCCACCTGCCACTGGCCTGACCATGGAATGGGTTTCCTTTGCCTCAGCAGGGCACACGCAGCCCCGCAGCACAGCTGATTCCAAGCTGTTCCGGGAAAAGCAGAGCTTTAAAGCTGAAATTTGAATATTTGTGACTGGAGGAGTCAGTGCAATACTATATATTAGCACAGAAATGTTCACTTACAGGGGCATGGTAATGACTTGAACAGATTTGGTATTTCAGTGCCCTTTTTTCATGTGGATGTGGATAGACATTCAACTAGGAAATGGTTTTTCCACTGCCTTGTTGTTGTTGTAAAATTTTGCACTTTGTGTGGATCATAATGACTGTAAAATTAAACCTTACAAGAAATGTATAGTTTTATGCATTTTACTCATACTCTACTTGTGTAAATAAAACCTTAGGGGGAAAGCAGAAGAAAATCAGGCCATTTTATGTTGTTGACTACCTAATTCAATCACTATTCCCAACTTCAGAATGACTGGGTTTAAAAAAAAAAAACAAAACATTTATTAAGACAAAGGAATAGATTTAAATCACTAAACATAGGTGAGGCTTCTGTAGATCAGATATCAAATACAATTTTATCACAAATGTCACCTAATATTAGCAAAATTTTCCAGTGTTCAGGAGCACAGGAAGGACATTCTTTTGTTTTAAACCACTACAGCTTGAAAACTGATTTTCTAGCTTTCTACCAGTAGAAGTCAGATCAGAATCATATTAAGAATATTATTAGTCCAAAATATAAATATTTGATAAAGCTTGGTAGGTTTTTATATTGTTGTTGTTTTGTTGTGATTTTTTTGTTGTTGTTGTTGGTTTATGAGGTTGGGGTGTTTTTGGGTTTTGGAGTTTTTTTGGTGGGTTTTTTTTTTGAGTGAGGTATTGGATGTTTTTTCCTATAATTACTTTTTGAGACTAACTTGTTTGAATGTTTGTCTGTTGAGAGCTGCTTATGACTCTGTTAGTTTGCATTAGACTGTGAGTACTGTCTGCTGAAATAAATCTGGCATTCATATTCTCCTCACAGAGCCTCAAGTTTTGCTCTATCAACACTTTTCTTAAGTTCACTTCATTAAGAATTCAATATGACAGGTTTGCACCTGGAGGTAAAGCCTGTTCCCTTCCCTCCCCTCCTTCCCTAAAACCCCAAGTCTTTAATTTTCCTTTGTTCAGGATAAAATGATATGTAAAGTATGTGTTGCCATGGATGCAAAACTGAGAGCCTATTGATCCTCCCCTTTACCAGGTAGATTTCAAGCAGAATATTTAACATCAGAGGGCACTATGGCATGGATTCCCAGACAAAGACAGATTGGGGCAGGAAGAAACTACTTTAAAATTGAAGTTCCCATAGCTCAAAAGCATCCTGGTGAAATAAGGCAACTCTTATGCCCCCTGGGGAAGCTTCTGGACTTGTTCCCCATGTGCTCAGCAACATTCCTCAGCCTGCACTCCTTCCCCTCCTCCATGCGTTCCCACCGTGCCAGGGACATGGTTCATTCCCCTTTCCCCCCCAAACCCACTCAGATTTGAGCTGTGTCCCAGATAAGAAATTTGTTGTGCATGCTACAGATGGTGCAGCAATGGTGTTTAAATGCCATGGGGGAACGCTGTGAAGGTGAATATCTGTGAGTGCTGCCGGAGGATCCTCCTCTGCGGAATAACCCATCAGGGTCAAAAGCTAGAGCAAGCAGCTAGGGAGAGTGGAACACACTGCCACTCACAGCTCAGGGACTTCTGCAGACAACACCTCTGCTGCTATGTTTTTCTCTTGCAGCAGATGAGAGCAAGCACCTGGATTTTATGCACAGTACACAGGGTAATGTTAAGCCAATATAAGAGGCAATCATCTCACAAGAGTGTTATCATGACAGAGAAGGAACACAGTTGGGCCGTGGTATAAATAAATACATTTCAAAAGTGGTTTACAATGTTTCCCTAACCTAATTTCAACCTTATTTTTTTATAGCTGTTGTTTTTGCCATGGCTTCATACCCTTTCCTTTCAGGAACAGCATACATAACAGAACATCCATTTCCCATTGTAATTACGTTGAACTGTGGCCTCCACAGAACTCCTCTAAAATCATTGTATTTAATTTTGTCTAAAGAGTGTAGCATTGCTTCCACAGACTTGCACCAAAATTGACTAATTTTGCTCCAGATTATTTTTTTCCCTACAAGATTGCATTATTACAGCCTGCACTTGTTCTTCGTTGCCATAAGCACACACTTCCATCCAGCCTGGGTCATGTGTTAAATGCCTTTTCAGGAGGGTTTATATTTTTTATTGCTGGGCAAGTTCTGAGTACTCATGGGTAGAGCACCACCAGAGCCCTACTCAGCAGTGCCTGGTTCAGAGTAGAGGAGGCCAGAGGTGAGCACCAAGCTGAAATTAGCTTCTCATTCAGGCAGCTCGATGTCTCTGTTATTGGGGCAGAGGAAGGTGAGGGCATCTGCAGGAGCAGCAGGGCCCATTGTTTCCCTTGGTTCCAACAATCACTCCTTCGTAGGGCCCTTGCTCCTTTGTCATTCATAAGAGCCACTGCTGCAGAAGGGCACTTTCTTTTTTCTAACTGAAAAGGGCTTTAATAAAGCTATTGTATTTGATCACTGGCTAAGGAAACAATAATTTAGCATAATAGAAAAAGATCATTAATGTTCAATGAACCTAACACTCTGCTCCAGTTTTTTGTTGCCCTAGAGAGATGGAGTAAACTCTTCTTTCTTAATTGAAGACTAAATAGAGTACATTTCATTTTTCATTTCCAGCACTTTTTCCAATAGGCTTGTGATGTTTGCTAATGTGTGCTGAAAGGGGTGGACTGCCTGGCAGCAGCAGAGAAATTGGGTGGGAGGGTTTAGAGCACATAAAAACTCGCTTGTTCTTCATCAGACAGCTCTTTAGGGCCTTCAAGTTCTTTCTTGACAAGCCTAATTTCTAAAGCCCCTAAGGACCATGCCAAGGAGATGCAGTAGTCCATTACATTACAAAATAGAGAGGAACAGAAGACAATGCTCACGTCCCCAAATGTCCCACAGCCATCTCCCCATGGGACACCTATGTCCAGGGACACTGCTAAAATTGAGGTCTGGCTGGCATTTTGATTGGAAATGTAATTTTGTATGAAACCAAGCTGATAAAAGCTTACAAGCATGAGGTTTGCACCACTGCAGCTCTGGATTTAAATCAAAGGCCCACTCCCAGGGAAGTGCAGCCATTGTTCTTTGCACTGGAGACAGCTCAGGGCTGCCTCCATCTCTACAAATCACTTCAAACACTTTAGCATTGTCATTTGCAGTCACCTGCACTCACACCCCCTTCTGAAGGCACAGCACAGTTCCTGAGCTTTCCCCTCCATGGGGCAGGAAGGCACCTCTGCATCTCTTTCTTTTGTCAGTATTGTTGGCTGCGAGGTTGGATCTGGCTGCTGTGGCTGGTGTGGGAGTGAGCTCCGGCCACGTTCACCTGTGTAAGATGAGGAGGTGGAACACATGGCAGACACTGCTGTTTCAGCTCTGCCCAAGGAGCTTGCTGAATAAAATGCCTGAGCTCAGCTGTCATGAAACAAGCAACTCCACAGAAAAACTGTGGCACAGCTAACAGCATCAGTGTAGCCTTCATTTAGTGCAATAAAAAAGGGCACCGCTAAAGACTGGTTTTCCCCTAGAGTTTTCCTTGATGGATTTTGCCATCGGAGAATGCACCATCCTCATTCCCTGATGTGCAAGAACAAAATTAGAGGACACAACAATCAGCAGTGAGAAGCAAACTGAAGCAAACCGCGTAGCGATGCTGCAGGAGGAACTCACCCTACAAAAATAATAAAGGACTTAATCGTGCATGTTGCTACATTGCCTGATGCTCAGGCAGACATCACTGAGAAAAGCCATGCCAATCGCAGTGATAATTAACAACAAGATTAACGATAATTGCTTCTGCCGAGGCCACAGCGAGTCCCTGGTGATGCAGAGCAGGTTTGCTGTCCCTGAGGAGTCTCTGTGTGGGCGCAAGTGGTGTCGAAGCGTGCATTGCAGAACGCCGCATGTTTGGGGTGCAATTTTTGGGGGTGTCAGGCTCTGTCAGACTCGCCACAAACTCTGCCCACTGATCCCGGCAGGCGGCAATCCCGCTCTAAGGCCTGGAGGCCCACCCTGGCCCCGCGCCGCAGCGGGAGCACCAGGCGTGGGGGATCGCGGTGCCCCTGGCCCTGAGCGAGGCGCGTCTGAGGCAGCGCTCCGGCCTGTGAGGGAGGGAAGATGGCAGCACTGATGGCAGCGGGTGCTTTCCGTGAGGGGAACAGCTGGGAGCTCCTGGCGTGACATATTTGTGCACGTGGCTCTTGATAACCATCAAAGGAATTTCCTGGATGTCTCTGCCACCCAGCCAGTCTCTCCTGAGCACCACCAGCCCACTGCCGTGTCACTCCAGGAGCGGCAGGGCCTGCAGACCTGCGCAGTCAGGCGGCAGCTCAAGGACTGTTCCAGGAACCTGCTGGCACAGGGTGCCATCACAAACCTGGTAGGTCTCTTTGTAATGTCCCCCAAGATACAGCTTGGTGGCTGCTTTCCTGGAAGTCAAATGAAAAGGCAAAGCAGTGGCAGGCTTTTAGAGTACTAACTAGACATGATCAGGGAGGATGCTTGGAGAAAGCTCCAGGGATTAGAACTTCATTCCTCAGCTGACAGTCATGTTCATTAACAGACAAAAGAGTCAGTGGAAGAAGTTGGCACTCCCTGTGTTCTCCCATGTTCCTTCACTGCTGGATGCTCTGGGAAGTTCCTCCTCAATCCAGTGATAGTGAGGGGAGGGAATGGAGTGGTTCAGGGTGGGCTGTTAGCAAAATATCAATCCTCAAGCCTTCAAGTTGCTTCCAACCATAACGGGCGGCTGCTGCCATGTGATGATTGCTATGGGTAGCGCATACACCATAAGTGTTGCCTCAGCTGGCAGGGTTATCAAAAAGGCTAATGGTGAAGGGTTTTTTCCCAACTGCTAGATTAAATCATGGTACGAAAAACATGCTGTTACTACTTAACATATTTTGTATGTAAAACTGGGATTTCAGTCTTCAGGATTTATAAGAACAGCTCCTGTTTTGTACCCAGGGTCCATTGTGACTCTAGTGGGAATTAGGCATATTAAGAAATGAGAAATGAGGGCTGCTATCTAGGGTAATTGAAGAAATGGAACATGAAGTCTTCATCTAGGGAGTAGGCTGTGGTCTTTCTTTAATGCTTCAGGTTACTCCTGAAGATCACAGCTTTTCTTTATCTCTAAAGAGGGTGTCACATCACAGACCTGTTCACTTAAGCAAGATTTCTGTGTAGCTGTGGGTGTTCTTGTTTGTTCATGTCTACATCTGGACATTAAGCAAACCAAGAACTCCAGAATATCAGGATGAAACCTGGCTAGCTGTGTTGGGTTTTTTTGGAGGAGGCAAGGATCCCTTGTTATATTCTGTGCTTTGTTTCAAGATACCACTAGAAGAATGCTAGAGCTTTTGAGACAGCTTCACCTTCTTGAAGTCTTTTTTGAAGTCTGATTTGGAACAAAGTGACCTCTGGCTGGCTTGGAGTTGAAGTAAGATTACTGACAGTCTTTTCTGTCACTGCATGCCCCCTGGAAGTTGTTCATAATCTGCCTTCGATCCATGCTGACTCTTACTTATAATGTAAACAAGTTAAATTAATTGAGTGTTACTGATTTATATTTACCCAAATTTAATCATTATTCACCCATCTCCATTACTGACAAGATAAATAGTTGCTAGCTAAAGCTTTAATTTCCTTAGAGTACCATATTTCTTAAAATGAGTTTGCAAGCTGGTGTTCATCATGTCCTCTGACACCTTCCCAGGCAGATGGTGCCTGCCTGCACCATCTGTGTGAGATGGGCTGAGGCTGAGGACACTCAGGTAAAAATGTTATGAGTTACAAGTGCTCTGCAGGACAGCATCCACATCTGTGTGTTGGTAAGCTTCCTGCTGAGTGGACTGAGGGTGGGTCAGGTGGAGGCTAAATATGATGGATTTGTCTGTGCTGGAAAGTCTTTGATGGCTAACATGTTTTAGCACTGGGATAGATCACAGTGTTTGCAATGTGTGTGTAAGCCTAAAGGACTCACCTCCTGCCCTAGCAAAGAAGTGCCCCTGCATTTTGTCATTGTGCCCACTTATTAATTTATGAATGTTTCCTTTAAGGAGAACAGTAATGCAAAGCAGTTGGGACAGTATCTCATCTTGCAGAAGAACCTTACAGCAAGGAAAACCAAGGGTGCAGAGGATGCCTCACACTGATCCGTGGTATGAGCTGTGGAGCTGCCAAAGTGGAGCCAGGTCACAGCTGAAGCTGGAGTCAAGTGGAACTTGTACATAAATCTCCCTGGTTTCATGTTCAGTGTCTGCACTGTCTCTTGAGAAAGGGAAAAGTGTTCATGTTTTCTCCCTCTATGAGTCACTTCATGGAGATGTTAGTGGACTATTGGGATTCTTCTTGGCTCATTTAAATCATTCTGTTTTCTATCTTGAGTATTGCAAGTCCCTCAGGATACTTGACATCAATGCTGCTTGGAAAAAAGAGTATCTATTTGGAAGCAATTCTGCCAGCATAGCATCTGTTAGAAGTTTATGGTTTCCTTTGCTTGGCAACTTGGAGCACCTGTGTGAAAACATTGTGGCTTTTGATTTTTATCTCTTGCTGCTATTTATGCTTGTTACGTCACAAGCTGATTGCTCAAGAGATAATTGTGCTGTCCAAAGTGGAGGATGCAGTTCCTAGCAAGTGTAGTAATTGGCACTCCAGAAACATCCTGACACTTAGGGAGAGAAAGGCAGGTGAGGATCAGGGGAAGTCCATTCATTTCCATGCACCAAACCCCAAATACGTGTGAAATGGGATTTTATTTTTTTGGTGACTGTCTGGTAAATGAAGTTTAGAAGAGCTCTTCAGAAGTGGGATGAGTACCTTGAAGACAAAAATTCTTGAGGTAATGGTAATTGGTGGTATGGCAAAGGCACATTCACCTGCATCAGAAGGAATTCTGTTACAGTCAAACAAGGTGCATCCAAAAAACCCAGATTGTTGGTTCTGTTGTTGGAAGCCATCACTGCCAGTGGAGGATGATCTCCTTTCCCTCCTCTCATTGTCTCCTGTGGTACAGTTAGTTTAGTCTGGTCTTTGCCCCACACTCACTTTGGAAAACTTCTGTCCAGCACTGATTCCCATCAACTGTACTGTGACAAACCCCTGGAAGCTTGAAACCATGGGTAGCTATGGCATCTACACCGCTTCCTTGTTTCCATTGGGAGTGGAGGTAAGAACCCCAGTGCCTGATAGCAGATGATGCCTGCTTGGTGTAGCAGTTTCTGTTTTGTGGTGATCCATAGTGGAAGGATAAAGCAAACAGCAGCATCTTTATGTAAAAATCCAGTAGTTGTGTTAATACGTGGTCTGGATTACTGGGCAGAAACACAAAGAGGACCTCCTGCATTCTTTCTGCTCTTCAATGTGTGAGCAAGAGGGAGTTTGTCAAGAGTGATATCTATGAGGGGCTAGATTTGGCAAGGAGCCTTAGTGTCACATCTCCCAGCTTTGGAGTCATTAGGCAGCTACTGTAATACCAACTGATCATCTGATTTAGGGCCTAAGCTTCCTGTGTTATGTGTGAGAACAGTTACTGCCTGAGAGGATGATTTAGGAAACCCAGAATGTGGATCCATGAGGTCGACAGATGCTTAGGAGAAATATATAGTTTAAGCTTTATCCTGTGTCTTCCATGCCAAGGAGAACACCTGTTTCATCCTGGGAAATACAGCAGTGAAGCCTTTTTTGTATTCCAACTAATTATTTTTGCAGAGAGGAGGAGATAGTGAGATATTGAGTCCTGTCCCAGAAGGGCCAGCAGACCAAGCACTGGATCACTTCTCTTGAGAGGACCTGTCAAACAGAGAGCATCACTGAGTCTGACTCTTGTCAGAATGGTGTCAGCTATGCAAAAAACGCTAACATGAAAGCATTGTTTAAATTTGTTTTACATGTGGCCTGCCTGTGGCAAAGGCAAAAGAATGGTTCGGTGGATGAATTAGATGGGAAACCATGTGCAAGGCTGCTGCCAGGCTGTTTGGTCTCTGAGACTTAGGCAGTCTCCTTGATAGAGGAGGGAAAAAGAATATCTAGAGTATTTTATTGGTAGACACTAAAATGTCTTTAGGATTAGATGGGAGTTGAGGATTGACATTTTGGAAGTCAGCATTTGAATGGAGGTTTAGTTATCTAAGCCTCCCTCTACCAAGGTGTCAGGACATTTTTTGGATTCTGTTCTGTTAAAATGCTGTAGATGAAATCAGAAAATGCTCCTGGAAAACAGCTCCATTAGACATTGCCTCAATTCTTTCATTTGCCAGCAAGCTGCTGCCTCTCAAATAAGAGCACCAATTTTTTTGCAGGGAGTTGTTGAGGCAAATTAAACAAATATTTCAGGTATTTCTAAAGTGCCTCATACTTTACATTTTCTCTCCTGAAGCAGGAATCCTTGATTGCTTCCCTAATTAGTACTTTTTAAATCTCTACATTCCCATTTATAAATAAATCAAAATAGATATTCAGAGTATTAATTTATCAGACATTCAATGTTCACCCTAGAAAAGCTAATTTAACACCTGTGCAGGCAAGGAATGAGTGTCCCCCACAAACTCCTGAGGCACTGACTTTATTGGTGGCAGTGGAGCATCCAGGAACATCTCTTGTAACCCAGCTTCATTAACAAGGATGCAAAAAAACCATGAGAAAAATGAATTGCCTATGCAATTACATTTAATTTTCTTTCTAGAAGGTTTCCCAGTTCACTTGGAAGCTATTCTTTCTTTTCTTTTCTTTTTTTTTTTTTCTTCACCAATTCATGCTTTCTTTCATTTTTTTTCCCATTCTTTCTTGGTCCTTTTGACTGAACAAAAGCAGTCCCACAAGGGCAGGCTAATGTATTCATAGTTTTGCTGCAACTTGGCTGATAAAATAAGCTGAAAAAAATGGTGCCTCCTATTGTTTACTAAGAATCTTTGCTGTGCTTTGTAGAGTTGAAATGAGTGCTGTCTCGTGCCCTCTGCTCCCCATCCTGCCAGAACAGAGCCTTTTGTGTGGAACCTGTTCAGGCAGGAGATGGTGGAAAGGCTAAAGTTCAAGTTCACAGACCCAAAAGTAAGTTACAGAAATGATTGCTTGTTTGAGCATTCGCTTGCTTGCTGCTGCCTTTCATTCTCCTTGATCTAAGCACAGTGTATTGTTAATGCCTATCTGAACATTGCATTAAACTCTAATTAAGCCTGCCAATCAAAAAAACTCAGGAAGTAGCCTTCTAATGTGCCTAGTAGTAAATTGTATTTTCACCCTCAATTTTCTGACTGCGAACATGTAATGGGTTTGTGAGGGTTTGTTGTTGTTTTGTGTTTTGTTTGTTCATTTTTCTCTGAACTGCAGACAAATATATATAATGAACTCATACCCCAATGTTTACATTAATGACTAAATTTCATTATAAAATAGCTTTGAACAAGCATCACATGAAAGGTCCAGACCTTAGCAGGCTGTAGCTAAGGTCACACTGGAGGATCATAGAGAACTCAAAGCTGTTCTTAGCTCCTCATGCAATGTCAGAAAACATGCTAGTGCTAATGTGATGAGGATGGGCAAATATGACAAATCATTCCAGAAGCCATTTTGTAAATAGGAGAGTATTGGAGTACTGGATCCTCTATCTGACATTGGAGCAAGAGCCACCAATAGTTACAGCTAGTGCAAATCCTAATTTGATAACCAAACTCCAAAAGTGGTAGTTTCAAATGATGTGGCTTTGGACCTTCCACTGAGGCATCAGGAGAGAGGAAGCCGGAGGTCAAAGCCACCCTCTAGTAGTACCATTTTATAAACAACCCTAAAAGAAGAGAGGTGGTTCTTAGTCCCCGACATATTTGTCATATAAAGCATATTAGAAGGCTTGAGATAACAGTATTTGGTACAAGGTTTTCATGACTGTAAGGAAAAACAAATAGGGTTTGCACATTACAAAAAAACCTCCCAAACCTCAGTCCGTAATTTCCTTTCAGAAAGACAGCAGAAGCTTAGCTGCCTTATTTTGATACAAATTGAACAGGATAAAATAGTAGCATAAACCAGAGAGTAGAGTGAGACTAGCCAAGTCACCCCAATAGGTCTTTCCCATCTCTAGCACTCAGCATCTATTTTCCTGTGGAGCACAATGGTGATTTCTGCTGTTTGGAACTGGAACTGACTCTCATACTTCAGTGCTTGTGAAGTTTGCATGAAGTGTGGAAGTGGTACAGCATTTGCAAACTAAAGCTAGGCATCTGGAAGGCCATGGAGGAAGGTTATGTCTGCAAACATGCTGCTCCTAGATAGGTTATCCTGGCTCATGGACTTTAATAAGACATCTCAGACTAATTAAACTTTAATGCTATGGTTGGGGAAGGCTGACAGCTCTGCTCTAGCCTGACCCATTTCTCAATGTGCTTCTGCCTGAATTTTTTTCCCTTCCTTTCTCTGCTGTAACCCTTATGGAACATCTGCCCCAGCCAGAAACAGACACTTGTTCTGGACGCCTTGTCCTTGTGTCCTTGTTGATAATGTCAAGTCCTGAAATCCTCCTGCCTTTTGTTCCTCTGCCACTTCCCCCCCAACAACTCCCTAAGAACTGATTAAGCCAAATGCTGAGATCCTGCAGGTGCTGTAGTTATTTTTAGCATTAATGTTAGAGCTCTGCAAAGGGTAGAGAGAGATTTATGATTTTGTCTCCTACAAATCTCGTGGCTTTTCCTATCTCTTCTACAACTTGGATGGATTCCAACATCCCCCCAGATACTCCAAATTGCATTTTATTTCTTTAATTAAAGAGCTGTGAGAGCCAGCAGTTTTGCCTCATGACTGTGGGGCAGAGTGGGTCCCTCATCCCTTCTGAAGTTCAGCATGGTGAGCTCTTGTCTGCAGACATTGCAAATCTTCATCCTGGAAAGAGCCTTTTTAGCACTTTCTGTGGTGAGCTGGGAGAAGAAAGGTTGCTTAAGCATCTGAGTAACCAAACACAGCTTTCTTAGTGGATGCTTGCATTATTTTCTACTTTGATGTGTTCATTCACTCTTCAATTGACTCCTGTAGCTGACGTATCAGTGCTTGACTTCAGCAGGTTCTGCATTTGTACTTGTGGAAGAGTTGGGGAAGATATTTGTTTTCACTAAGAAATGTCAAGAATTAATTTGTGTCTCTCTTTGCTTGTGCCTTGAATGTTGCTCTCCTTCCTGAGCTCTGCACATTCAAGCATCGCCATGGTGTTTCAGTATGACCAGGATAAAGCTCTCTCCATGGATTTTTTTTTCCCAAGTCAGGCATGCCATACACCATAGCTATTTCCTGGTATGCCTAAGTCTTACATCCCAAACCCATGTTTACACCCCCCTTAAAATGCATTTGATGCATCAAGGAGGCAGATGTAATTACCATATATTTTCCAGCATGTGTTGAGCTATGCAGGTGTGCCCACTTCTGCCAGCTGGGAGCTTCTGTTTTCTCTGTGTCCTCCTCTGGCTTGCAGGCTTCCTCCTCCTCCCCATACACAGGGAGAGCTACATTCCTGGACTCTGGGGGCACAGAATGTTCCTTAATGAAGAATCAGGAAAAGTTTCCATCTAAATTATTCTGCAAAATTTATTTTTTGGTTCAACATTCTCTAAAACTTTGATGGTTATCAGCAATGCCTAGTAATGTGCCTTAGCAGTGAAGCTGTAGGCTTTGGGAGATTTGGGGGGTTTTGTGGCTCTGGATACAGGAGGAGTTGCTGTGTTAGAGGTCTCCACTTCTTCCTCCACATGTGGCTGTGCTGTGGTGCCAGCCATTGTAGGACTAACCAGCTAGGGGTGTCTCCAATTATACATTTCCGCATACAAACATGAAATCAATATGCTGAAGCAATTAACTAGACTTCATAAACTTCAGCTGGCAAGCTTTCTGGAGTCTGTTCAAAAAGGCAGCTGCTTTGGCTGAGAGGGAAGTGAGCTTAGGGCATTTCTTTTGTTTAACTAGTGAGGAGGACACTGTCAAGCTGAAAGGGAAGAAGATTTAATTGCTTTGTTTCAACCTCAACTTAAAAAAAAAATAAATTGAAAAATACCTATGTATCTTCAGTGTTTTCAGTGGGGAAATTAATATTTTCAACATCTGAGTAGGATTAAAAATTTGTCCTTATTCCCTACCATCACCTCTTTTCGGTAGGAGTCAGTGAGTTAATTTTGGTAACTTCTGGTTTTCCAAATGGTCGTTCTTTTGCCCGAAGAACTGAATGAGATGCCTGCTCTTTTGACAAGCAGACCAAAGCTGTCGGGCTCCTTTTCCCTGTAGGTGACTATACTTCATATTCCTGGTGCCAGATAGTATTTGACATTTAATTTAGGACCCTCAGTGCCTGCATATAAGGCTTTACTACAATAATAATGATAAAGTGTCTTGAGTGTTGAATTTGACAGTCTTTTCTTTCTCTCTTCTGGTATAACCCCACGCCCAGTTTGGGCTGAAAGATCTGACTTGAATTAAGGAGAGGAGGAGATTTAACCCTAATATTTTTTTTAATGAATTGAGAAGGCCTTACTTGAAGATAAATATCTACATATGAATCTTATTCTATCTATGAGATCTTTCCTAGGTTGGCAGGCAGAATTTATTCAGAGGAGAAAGAATGGGCAAGGGATAGTGTCAGCAGAAGGACCTTCTGTATATAATTCATCCAATTACTCATTTTCTTACAAAATAGCACACACTGTATTGATCAGTGAAGAATTTCCCATAGGAAAAAAACCAATGCTAGTAGTATCCACAAGGCTGTGTTTGTACTGAGGAGGAGATAGCTGGATTTTTTTATGAAATCATGTTTAGCTGCATCTGTATTGAAGGTGCTTCAGTCTATCCTGCAGAGAAAAGTAGGTCAGGTCGGTAGCTCCCAGAAGCAGAGGTCAGTGATGCCATGGCAGCTTGTCCCCTTTGGGGAGCAGGGGCTGCTCTGCTCTGGAGGGAGCAACAGAGGAGCAAATGACAGGGACAATATGTCTGCCTTTCATAAGCAGAAAAACTTGGGAAGAGTTGAGGTGGTGATGCTGGGGCCCAGGCCATGTCAGTGGTGCATTGTCCTTGCAGTTCCTCTCCCTGGTGCATTTCCACATTTCCACAGGCTCTCTGCAGCAGCAGGATTTGAAGATTGCAGTGTCAGTGCCTCAGGATCTTGAACACATGTTATTTTTATGCATAATGGTAGCTGTCCTGTCCTCTGACTGCAGAAGGCAAATTTACTCAGTGGTCTTTCAAATTACAAAAGGTGGCACAGGAGCAATCCTCGTCTCAGGAGATATAGGAACACACTGGAAAATGAGCTATTTTTTCTCCTTTTGCCTTCCACTATTTAAAAATGCCCTGTTACTGGGTTCAACACCAGTGCTCTGTCACTTTTGTTAGTTAGGTGGTGAGAAAAAGCTGTAGTGAATCATGCTTTTAATGTGCAGATTAAAATATTATTCATTGGTGTGTTGGAGACAGCCCTGGTAGAAAGCAACTGGGAGGTGAATTCTTATAGGAAGATAAAAATTGCTTTACAGAGTGTTTGGAATCTAAAATGTTTCCCGTGAAAAAGTTATGTACCTAGTCCTATAGCAGTGACTAGAAAGACACTATAGATAGTATTGGAAATTTTTTTAATTTAAAGGTAGTGGGTATGGCACAGTATGAGGGAATGGATTTTCTCTGAGCAGAACAAATATTCTACATAAGGTTTTCAAAACACTGCCTGCCTGCCTGCCTGCATGAAGGCCCCCAGTTCCTTGTGTCACTTCCAGCCACAGACTTCCTCTGTAATTGTGTGGAGTGCACTTGCTTCTCTCCAGCTCTTAGCAGTTAATAAGATTGCTATTTTAAAAAACCTAAACAGCCAAAACTCAAACAAACAAACAAAAAACCAACCAAACAAAAAACCACCAAAATTGTCCTGTTATTCTTGGAAAATCCTGTGGCTACTTTAGGATATATGTGATGGAAAAGGTGTGTAGTTGTTTAAGATGTGGTTAAAGCACAGTGAAGGACAGCTCACACAGAGGGGCTGAAAGTTCACTGTTGAAATTTAGCTCCAGTGCATATCTGTATTCTTGGGATTGAGACTAGGCAGTGGAGATTAGCCAGGATCCCCACTGCCAGTCTACTTTATAAACAGTCTGCAAACATGCTGCTTTTTTTTGTACATTTTTTGTGTCAAGGTTGCTTAGCCTGCATTCCAGGGTTTTTAATGTCTCAGCAGATAGACTTGTCTGGGGGCTGACTGGCAGGTCTTGCCTTGCCTTGCTCAAACCTCACTCAGGAGTTGGTTTTAAACCGCCACCACCTTTCTGCAAAAGCTGCTGTGTTGCATACTTTGTAATTCTATGGCAAAACAGCTCCTGACCGTGGCTCAGGCTTTTAGAGGAGACACACCCCTGTGGCAGCAGGAGATGCTCTAGTGAGAACAGGGGCTGAGGCAGTGGGGCTTGCAGGTGGCTGTCTGCAGCAGGTTGATGCCATAGCCATCCCATTGGTGCTGCCAGAGCAGAACACAGAAACCCACAAAAAATTCAGATGGAAAGATATTCCAGGATGCATCGAAGCCTGCCTTCCCTCAGGACAGGATCATTTGTGAAACAGATATTTTCCTAAGCTTGTAATGCAAACCTTCAAACTCCACAGCCTCTTTGGGAAGTGAGTCCAAGTCTGTTACTACCTTGAGCATTAGGAAGCCTTTCCTAATATCTTTTTTAAAATATTCCTTGCTGTAATTTAAACCCACTATTATTAGCTCTTGAGTATTCCTACCACTACCACTTTCCATTTTTCATTAAGAATAACTATTGCAAGTACTTATTCCTTATTAATAAGTAGCTTGTTCAGTGTTCCCACTTGCAAAAGTGCTTCATACCAGAAGCTCTATCATGAATTTCAGATGAATTCATTAAGTAAAGTGGGGGAGGGTTAGCAGGATCTGGCTGAAGTGATCTAGAATAATTAGCTGTGCTATTAATATGTCAGGCACATAGAAGCACTATATGATAGTGCCATTTATGAAATGACAAAGCAGAAAGAAGACATTTGCCAGTTTTTGGTGGAATTGTGCAGACAGCTGTAAGGTTTTCCTTGCCTGAGTGGGAAAGGCAAAAAGGAGGTGAAGGGGCTGATGAGTTGCAGGAAAAGGGAGCAGTGGGAGGGTTACCTTACCTCAGGAACATAAGTGGATCTTAGTTCAACCATCAATGGTAAGAGAAGTCATCACAGTTCTAGCTGTTTGAGAAGCTTGAGTAAGGATAAAAGGGTAAAAGTTACAGGAAAATAAACTGGAACTTGGAGAACAAAGGTTAAGTGCTATAGAAGACTAAATACACTGAAAGAAGTACAAAGAATCAGCAGATATGAAAATAGTTGTGAGGAGATGCCGAGGGCACAGAAGAATAGGGACTGTGGGAAAGACAGTGGAGAGTTTCTCACTACCAGACCTGGAGCCCTGATACTTTGTTGCAGCTGCTGTAGAGCAGAGCAGGGAGCAGCAGGGATTAGGTTCAGCTAATCCCACACTGCATGGGTTTGGCATGTGCATGTCAATGCTTTGAGTGTTAATTATGACTGGGCAGCCTCACACCACAGGCCTGCTGGGCAGAGCTGCTTGTAGACCATGTGTTTCTTTATCATTTCCTTGTTGAGGTTTATTATTTCACAGATAAATTAGAACCTGGTTTGGGATGTTAAATAAATAGATATGCTCTAGCAAGACACAAAAGTATCAGCTGAATATGTAGAAAATTAAGAACTCTTCAGCTGTGTTGGAAAAGGACTGTTGTTCATTATCCCTGCTTTATACTGGCCAATCTACCTGGCCACTCCAAGCAAACAGCCATCAAAAGGTGAAGTGCACATTGTGCTAAGGAGATGCTGAGCTATTGTTAGAGACACATTTCTGAGAGAACTAAACTGTTAAACAGATTAACTTGGATATATGCAAAAAGACTGTTCCTAAAATTTCTGAGAGGAGAAAATGTGGTTTTAATTGCCTGCTTTTTACACTCATGAGTGTCTGGACCAGGAACAGAGAAGTGTGTTTGTCCTATCTTGTCAACTGCCTGAAAGAGCAGGCAGGCTGCCTCTGCCCTCTCTCAAGGTCTGCACGAGGTGCAAAGCAACAGAGGTGTGAGAGCCAGGAGACATGAACTCAGTGTCTTGTCAGCCATTATCTTGATGTGACCCTGGACAAATTATTCATACCAGGCGCCTGGGTCACGCTCGGCCACTCGGCACTGGTCATGTCACAGCACCTCTGCTGTGGGGAGGGCCTGTGGATGAGTCCTCTGTAGTCCTGCAGTTGCTTAGTGCAGCTGCTCTGTGTCTCACTCCTTGTATTACGTGACCTGTTCTCAAGTGAAAGATTTCCTTTTGTAAAGTACAGTGGTTGAAGTCTTACAGGGCTGCATCTCAGAGATCCATGAAATTGAATATAAGCCTCCCTTTGAACAGCCAGATTTTTTTAAAAAACTAGTAGAACTTTTGGAGCTATGTTTAAAAAAAGCCAAAACAAGGTAAGTCAGCTGTCCATCTGCATTTTCCTCTTTGAGCACCCAACAGTTATACTGCAGGGGTGGTTTGAGAGCAAAGTAGAATTTGATGTCCTGATTGCTTGCTGGTGCTGCTATGTTTTCATCAATGTGTTCTCAGGGCTTTTGGACAAAGGCTGAGGTCTTTCTCCCCTCTTTAATTCCCTTGTCCACTGAGGTGCTAAAACCTCTTTGATAATTTTATTTGGTACGTATTGAGAGTGTAGACCGGGGTGGATGTGGCATTGAGTATCACGTGTACATTAAAATATCTCTGTGACACCAGTGAGGGTTGTTGCTATCCAGAGAGCAGGAAGGGGACCCTTGGCTGCAAGGGGCAGTGCTCCTTCACAACTTTTGCTGGCAACTTTGCCCAGTGGAAGATTTGCAGCATGGATGATGAACGATGCCAGGTATGGATCTGGTGAAGAAGGGGAATCTCACCTGCTGCTGGAATCTGTCCCAGTGATGGGGGCCAGAACTGCTTCAGCAGGACAGACCAAACTCTTTCAAATATTTTGTTTTTATTTTTACATTCTGTTATTACTTGACAAGCTGTCATTGTTTTCTGAGGAACACAAGCAAGAGAAAGCAAATTGCCATTTTCTTTTCCTGTTTGTAAAGCGATAAAATTTGGAAGGTACTTCAAGAAGTAGAAAAAAGGCACTTCACTATCTTGAGGGCTTTCCTCCATGACATGAAAAAAGATGGATCCTTTCCAGGAAGGTATCATTGCCAGACTTTTCCTAACAAAGATTGGGTTTATCTCTCATTCTGGAAAGTCCCATTTAGGCAACGTAAGTGGGAAGACTGCCTGCCTTTTTTCTGTGCATTTTGTTGTAGGTATGAATACTCCCTAATTTTCCAAGATAGTGCTGAATTTAACCATTCAACAGTTGGTGAGTCATGTGGCAGTCAAAAGTTGTTGAAAGTTACAGTCGTTTTGCAGTAGTGTTGGAAGTAGGTAGCTCTAAAGTGTAAGACATGGTGCTGTCACATTGCTGCCAATTCCCTGATTTCTCAGGAAGCTGCATACAGTGCCTTCTGCAAGAAAGACATGACATTTAAATTCAAATTCAGGTTGGAAATGCATGGTTATTCAGCTATCCCAATGTGCAGAGAAAATTTGGAGGTATGTGCTACATGAGCATCTGCAGCTCCAAAAACAATTAGCTGACGAGCAGATACCCAGTGAGTGCCACTGAGAAATACCTCCACCTGACTCTGTCTCTACTTCTTATTTTTTCATTCTCCCAAATGAAAATTTCTGGACAGAAAATAGTGTGAGGATTGCAAATTCTCTCAAGGCATGGCCCTTAGAGTAATCAGGTTTTATTTTGGGAAGAGCTCTGTGCAGAGGATATTTTTGGCACTTAAATCCAGTTACCTAATTAAACTTCTTGAAACAACAACAACAACAAAATGCATCACCTCTGGAGCAGACCAGAACTTTGGAAAGCAGCCAGATAAATTGACTGGGAACAAATAGAGAAATTCCCATTCCAAGTTTATCAATTTTAAAACCTGGATAAGGTAGGTCTCCATTGATTTGTTGCTGCTGTGCAGGCAGGGCAGGAAGAGAATGTCCCCTTGTTCTTTGCTTACCTTTCTCCTTTTCAAAACAGCAGCCATTCATAAAAGTATCTGAAGTGAAGCTCCTGTCTTGATTTTTATTATTAGGTCTCCACTTTCATTCTACTGCCCTGGTAAGTTTTTGCTGGAAGATGCCTTGTGAGCAATTGTGAAGAGGACTTTCCACACAAACTTCCACCAGTATACAACTGTGTTAATTAGAAGCAAACCTGTAGCAGAGAAAGTTACATGCTGGTACTATTCTAGGTAGCTTGCCTATCAGTCAGAGTTAACCTGTGCCAGTTCAAAGATGCTGCCTGAGGATACCATCTAGCATGACCTATAAAGGGTTTTATTTTTCTGTCTCTGTTGCAATTGCAGTGAGAAATTTTAGTAGTACACCTATCAAGGTCACCTCAACACTTTGTCCAAAGCAGATCTTAATGGATAATATTATTACCAAATAACAAGCATTTTGGCTGAAATTTTCTGTCTATCTCGCCATGTTATTATTTTTGTCATCCAGAAAAAAAATGTCCAGCCTTTTTCAGCAACAGGATTAGAAGGAGAGCACTGCTTTACATTAAAACAAATGGGCAAATATATCTTGGCAACTGCCTTTTTAGGAGCTAGAGTGTCCTGAAAGCTTGTTAGCCAGTTTAGGGATTTGGCACAGGGGTGGCCTTTGTGGTCATGGCCACACCTTTACCCCTTGTGTGAGAAGTTGCCCAGTTGTAACCCATACTATGTGTATGCAGCATTGATTACCAAGTTTTCTTGCTGAACGTTAATGTTTTCTGTTCACTGAAAGGCTAAAAACCTATCCCCTCAATTACAGCTGACCAGCCTACTGAGGAGCAGAGTAAGTGAAGATGGATAGGCTATGCATTAGTTAGAGACAGGAGAAGAGACAGCTCAGAAGCAGTCAAGCATGTAGAAGGGAAGGCAGGACAGCCTGTGCCTGAGAAAGTGTGCCATGTCCTACATCCTCTGGAGAGGAACCCATGGCTGCTGTCAGTCAGGATCTCAGCCTGCTCTGCTGCCAGAGCTGGCAGCCCAACTCTCCTTCTCTTTTGCCATGTTCCTACTGGGCAATCCAGCTAAAATTACCCAAGTTTTCCCCTGCATTAGCTGCCTGACACAACTTCCCATGACATGACATGACATGGCATTTCAAAGGAAGCAGTAGTACATGATGAGGAGGCTGCACTTCCCTGCAGACACATGTCCTGTAGAACTTGCTGGCAGCTAGTGCATTTGAACTCCACTGGCAGCTTGTTTTATTCCTTCTCCAGCTGATCAATACAAAGGCCAGCTACTGTTACTCCTGTAAGATGATATATTTGTCCAAGTAAAGGAGGTCTGTGAAGCAGGTTGGTAGACAAAGCATTGCCATTGATCTCCAGGGGTGACAACATGAGATCATTATAGGGTACTCTTGTTCTGTGGGTATTTTTCATAATTTCTTCTTGCAGTTAATTATGATTTTGACTTACATATGAAACAAATGTAGAAAAGATGTTATTGAGACTGCAGGTACTTTTGACCATGGTAGACCTACTCTGACATTAATGATGTTAGAGAACAAGGAAAGTTACTGAATCCCTTCATGTTTGTCATAAAGGCCATACTCTATGGAGTGGATGTAATAGGCAAGGACAAAAAATCTAATTATGCAATTAAGGCAATTGCACAAGTTGGTATAGGGATTTTCTCTTTCCCCCTTCTGAAAATCCCAATGGATTCTAGAAAAATATCTCCTGATTATCCTAATATTTAAACATTGTAATCCTCTTTTCACATTTCCAAAGTGCTCTGCCCTCTCAGCAGCTTCTTAGATGCTCACACAAAGATACTCCTTTCATTTGTGACTCAGTTCTTAAAGTGAGAAGGGGACCCTGTTGGGAAGTTATGTCCTTTTGTCCTGAACACTGAGTCCCAATGTTATTACTCCTTTGTCCTTCTGTATGGACCTTGAACAGATGAGATTTTACCTCATGTACTCTGCACAGCTCAAGTGCATGTAGGTGAAGGAGGAAATTACATCAAAGCTTCTATTTTGCTAAGTCTATGTTCTCTGTATGTACAAGGCACAAAGACGGTCTCTGCCCTGAAGAGCACTGGAAGCCACCCTGAAGAAAGGTCACACTCCTTTTGTCTGGGGATTTCTCCCTGAGTTCAAGTATCTTTGCAAAATCCACAAAACTGCAAGGATACTGCACTGTGCTCTTTGTGGGGTGACCCAGGAATGGAACTCCAACTGCATTGAGCGAAAATGGTGATGCGTGCTTCCTTAGGTATCCACATGGAATATATTGTACCACAGCCCGGTAACACCAGTTTTGAGCTGAGTTTGGGGGAAGTTTTGGATAAGAGGATTGTGTTAACAGACTTGACAGAAAAAGCCTTCAGGTCTGAATTCCTGGGTTCTAAGATTACTTTTCTTCTCATAATGAGGGAAGTAAGATGTCCATTTTGGCATTTTTGCACTGGAATTGGTATAGTCATGCTAGTTTTTCCTGAAAGTTGCCCAGTTTGAACCAGTGAAATAGAGTAGTCTCTCACAAACCACGTCCCACCACTTACCTGTGGATAATGTGGACGGCAGCATCTCCAAGTTTCAGTTCATTGTCACATCTCACCTCACATCTTATATGAGCATTTTTTGACAGAGAAGTCAGAGGTCACAGGGTCCAGAAGACATGCTGTTGCCTCTGCAAGCTCTTGCTCTTCTTCCAGAAGAGGATCTGAGACTGTGCATTTGTAGGACCTGGTGAAATGCCTGTGGGAGGAAAGGTGAACACAGTGTACAGGCTCTAGGTGGAATCTCCCCTTTATGGACTGGAAGAAAGGGAAAAAGGTTTCAGAGTGCTCATCATGTTTTATACTGAGCAATTTGGCAATATTAGAGTCAATACAGGAACTTAGTTGTAGAAAGAGTGCTGGTAATCTTCTTTCTCTAGTAGAGTCTCCTTTCCACAGAGAAGAAGAATATTTTGTAGTTTACCCCCAGGATCTTCTGGATCACTAGACTGTCTGTGTCTTCAGGCTTCCTAGGTAACAGTGAAGACCTGAGGGATTTTTGCTTTGTTTCTGGGGCTACATCAGGGTGTGGAGCCCGCATTGCCCCTAAAACTTTGCAGCTAGTCCTGGCTATTAATCATAAAATGCTAAATATGTGCTTGTGTTTCCCTAGGATGTTTGTGTTGCCATCAAATGCAAGTGTTTTACTGTATGAACAGTGTGTGTTAAGGGGAGAAAAATACTTCTTGTTCATGTGCCAGTGGTATGTGTGTGGTCTTAGTATCAAGGTCTGAACTTTGAGAATACAGGGATTTTTTTTGCTATGTACATATAGGCATGTGCAGGTAATGTTTAATTAATTGAAATACAAGGGACAAGCCAAAGTGGAAAAATGTGTGGAGAATATTGTATTTTGATGGCTTTCAAAAGATGTCCTATTTGAAAGGTGTGAATTTATGCATTTTGTTTCAGGCTCCTGTTCAGAATGAATATTCATCAGGATTAGCAGCATTTTCTGCATGAGAGGTATCAAACCAGGCTGCCAGATTAATGAATGCATTCCTTTTGTTCTCTAGTTTAAGACTCATTCTGTCAACTCCATACACCTTTTAAAAACTTCCTTTTTATTTATGTGATGCCAATTATCTGCTGAGGTCTGTAGACACAGGCTAGTTAGAAAAAGATGGTCAGTCACCTCACTGTATTCAGTAATGGTTTGATCCTGTAAGCAGAATGACTCCTAATTTGCCTCTGGCAGGACAAATTCCCCTCTGTCAATCTAGTGAAAAGAGTTTTAGTTTGGCATTGACCCCATGCTTTCATTTCCACAAATATCAGAACAGAGACATATTCATCAAAGTCCTTTGGAGATAAATGCATTAAATTTAAAATATGTTTACAGTCTTGCATATTCTGCTTTACATGGGGAAATAAGTGATAAGTGAAAAGTGTTTGTTTATTCATATCAGTGACTCTGATGAAACCAGAAAATCAGTCATGATATTAAGCTTCATGTCCCTGGACCTTGTGACCCAGCACAGAATATACTCTGACAAGGAACAAAATCAGTTTAACACACTTTACTTCTAGGAGCATGCTGAATCTGTAATTGCTCTGTAGTTTTTGAACATTATTTGTTTTGTTCATTATCTTTGCTTGGTGTGCTGTCAAGGTTGTAGCAATCTAAGGACATCATTAATCCAAGGTTTGTAGAGATAATGTCTTGCATTAAACCAGCAAGTACAGCTGAAAATGTCAAAGATGCTTTCAAACACTCAGTCAGCACTTAATTATGACTAGTGTGCCCAAAAGTCTCTCTGCTTCTCTCAGCTCTACTGTTTGGTCTTATCTGAGATTGTCTGATCACAAACCCCGGTACTTAAAGGCCACAGGAATCTTGCTGATTTCTGCTGGCTGTGATACAGACCCTCCCTCTGCCCACTCACATACTTTTTCCATGACAAAATGAACAAAATGGATTTTTCACTGAAATATTTTTTGTAGGTAAGATAGGAAGCCTTGAAGCAGTGAAGAAATGGTACAGTTTTGTTGGGAAAATAGTTCTCCACCCTACTGCTGCAACTGTTTAAAATACCATGAGCCCATTTTTTAATATTAGTTTTGAAACCTTCCAGAGTAAAATCAAATTACTTTAATGAAGTTTATTTTTAGTATTTCTAGCCAAATTGTTAGTTATTGAGATATGAAGTTCGGAAGTTGCCATTATCTGGTAATTGACTATGTCAGTTTAGTTAAACGTCTGCAGCTTTAGCTTATCTTGCCTCTGTATCCCCCAGTCTCAAGCCATGCATTAATTCCTAGAAATTTTTTTTTCCAGAATCTTTTCTTCTTTGCTTCCAGAATATTCTGGACTCTGAATTTGGTGATGTTCTTCTCAGTAGGAGCAGAGACTCAGAAGTATCCTGAAGCACTGGTATATTATAGATTCTGTCACATTAGAGAGGCTTGCATTCTTCTGGGTCTGGTAGCAGATCTGTGCTGTATCCCACGAACTGTGAGTGCTGCATTCCTAGAGGATCCTCATCCTTTTTCCAGAGGATGACTCACTCAAGGAAGGGGAGAATAAGTTTCAGGGTGAAACTCTCCCCCTGAAGGCTCAATACAGTGAGGACTCCATTCTGAGGCCATATCTGAGAGTACAGCCAAAGTCCAATGACACGTTTCAGCTACACTTTACTGCAGCCAGGCAGTCCTTTGAGGACAAACAGTGTAGACTTTATGAAAAGAAATTTTTCTTCCTAAGATCTGCAGGTAACCTGGTGAGGTCAAAATGTATATTCAGGAGCAGCATTATTGATAAACTGTCTGGTAGGAGGACCAGAATGCTCTCCACCTCGAGAACCTGCAGGAAGCAGCGGCTCCTGCTTTTCCAACTGTGGTGCTGACTGGACTCCGTGTCCCTGTGGCAAATCTGATCTGCAGAAACCTAAAGACAACTCAACACCCGCCTTCAATGAGCTGGCCTTGCTCAAACCTGAAGTAAAAGAACATATGGCTTACTCTTCTTCTGCTTGTGTCAGCATTTAATATGTTCATAAATGCCATTAAATATCCTAGTTGATAAGCCACAAGATGAGTAATAATGCAGGAAGTTGTCCAATCACATAGATGTCCACATATTGTCAGTGGTTATGGAGGGCGAAAAGCCAAATGTCTTCAGCCACTTAATACATGATTTCTGGTGTATTGTACATAAAATTATTGAGTGCTGCTGTGAAAGAGTGCTTTATCATCTTTATAACTCAGATGACAAATAGAGACACCCAGGTATTCAACACTCACCTATAGTCCAGTAAATATATATGGCCCTCCTGGCTGCCAGGGCACTGTTGACTCATTCAACTTGCCTCAGCCAGGACCACCAGATCCCTTTGAGTGGTGCTGCTTTTCAGTGCCTTATGCCCCAAACTGTCCATACCTCCAGGGCTGCCCCATCCCGGTGCAGAATTCAACACTTGCCCTTGTTAAACTTCATTCAGTTGGTGGTTGCCTAGAGTGAAAGAATTTTGCAGAGGACATTGAGACTAACAGCTCCAACTGTTTTTTTTTTTATTCCTCAAAAAAAGGCATGTTTGCTGATCACCTTCCATTAATAAACTTGCTCTTAGAGCTAGCCCTATATACAAACAAAATGCTCCCCTCTCCCAGTGTTGTCCTCGGTTGTGTTAAGGTTTCTGCCTCTGTCTTTGAATGTGTTTTTCTTTCTGTTTTCTGAAGGGGAAATGCTATGCCTTCATACTTTTTTATTGCCTGCTCACTTTGGTGCTAAGTTTTGGGTAGGTAATATTTGAATTGGATGAACTACCATCCAAAATTCACTTACAGCTGAATTTCATAGCTCATTCACCTGAAGTAAGGCTCCTGTGACATCTCTGATTCTATGATTTTGGTCTGAGCCAAAACCACAAAGATGTTTAGGAGAAACTGTGATTCTGAGGAGAGGAGAAGCCTATCCAAACATTTTGGAAATGTACAGTTTGTATTTTCCTTGAAAACTTTAAAAACCTGTGATGTGGTTTCTGTGTTTTTTTCCTGAGCCTTGACTTTTCCACATAAATCATTTTATTCATCAATTTGTTTTCCTTTGTTTTCCCCTCAGCAAAAGCTTCATGAAACCCTTGCTGTTTATAGCTTCAGTATTTGTTGCAAGGTGAGGAAAAATTGCTCTGTTTAGATCAGAAAGCAACCCAAGTGCTGGATACACATGTATGAGTCAGGGCTTCAAATTTCCAAGCCAGAGCTGTGGCACCTGTTCTTCACATGTGGCTCCTGAATTGATGTTTAAGTTAGTGCTAAACCCATAAAATGGCTGTGCACATGCCTGAATATCTATTGTAGTATTAGTGGAATTTAAACAAATTTTCGTGCAGTCAATCAAAGTTCTATAGGGAGGGTGAGTACATCTTGGTACTGTATAGATTCTTGGGAAGAGATCAAGAGAGGTTGCAGTTCAATATCAATATTTCCTGAAGGCTTATATATTTCAACTGGAAACTTATCATCTCAATAAAAACATTTTTAATTCACATAATTCTTTTAACTCAATCTTCCAAAACTCAGCTCTGATGAAATTCAGTTCATTGGACATTCAGTTCACTGGTGTTACAGCAGTAAAAGTTGTAAGAAACTTAAATTTGAAAGAGCCCAGCAAGTCTGCACTGGAACTTTAACTTTTCTTAATGCTCTAGGGAGAGGTTAATTCTGCTCAATCACCTTTTATTCACCTGCAGCATAAAAGGAACTGCAGACACTTTAATATCTGAATTGAAAGGTTGTTGAGTCACCATTATATCTCTGTAGGCTTTGTTCGCTTGCTATTTTGCAGCTGCTTTTACCATTATTCACTGAGTTGCCACAGAAATCCCTGATAGTGGTACTAAGAGATTTTTATTTCCCTAGCAGTGGGAAATAAAGTGCTAATCCAAATCATTACTGCTAGCACCAGGGGGCTTTGCATTTAAAGTGCAGGTTGTACAGTAGAATTTGTAGCAGCAAGTGACTGCTCCAGGCGTTTGGGAGCATATACTGGGTTATGTGTGTGAAGGTCTCTATGATTTTGAATTAGACTTTATAGGATGAAATATGCCTAGTCTGGGACTTGAACCCTTGCCTGCTACCATATTATAAGTCATTAATAATTTGGTAAGTATTTTGTCACAGCTTTACATTTCTGCTGTATGAGCTGAACTGGATTTCCTCTTATGTGCAAGCTGTAACTTGTGACTAGTATCAGATCAAGTTGCACTGTCCTGCTAATCTCTCAGAGGGTGTTGTGGAAGAATACTACATATATATGTGTATATTATATTATATTATATTATATTATATTATATTATATTAATATTTTGTGGAAAGGTATATAAGAAAGGCAAGTACTTAATGGATCCTGAAGTACCTTCTACACTTTGAAATGGTACACAGCCTGGAGTGCCAAGGAAAGCCAGAATAGGTGTTTTTTACGTTTACCATACTATGCTGGAGTAGAAACCACATGGTTTTGGGTCATGAATAGCTTTACCATGTGGACCACCTGGTTTCCAGTCCAGAGGCATGGGCTCAGCTCTTCCTGTGTAATCACATATGGTGCACCAAGGCCCCCATAAGTTGCCACATGATAAAAAAATTAGCAAAATAAAATAGTCTGAGGGGACTTTCCCAGCCTGACTGAAATAGTGAAGAAAATGGATCCTTTATTCTCTTCTTCTTCTGTGTGCTTCAGTGTGTGTGAAGAGAGAAGCAAACCAGAGTAGCTGTGTGCTACACCAGGTCTCCCAATTATCCATATGGCTGCAGGGAACCATAGCAGCAGTGTTACACAGTAAGTTCAAAAGATAATTGAAGCCATTTTTTCCTATTCAGATGAGTAATATTGGATAAAAAAGACACCATTCTTATCTAGGAGTTTGATAATTGGTGTATTTCACCATCACATTTAATTTCATAATCAGTTTGTGAATTTGTGAGAGCTCAAAGCATGTTGTGTCAAGTCAGACAGGCCTCCTACGACTGCTTTCTAACAAAGCAGTCAGTAGCTTATACAGAAGCTGGCCTGCTCTTTTCAAAACCAAAGGAGCAATTCATGCTTTAAACCTAGAGACTCCAGAGTAGTTCTACCAGTGTCCCACTAACTGGGCCCTGATGTGTTAGGAATTTGGCTTCCCTTATGCTACACAAAACATTTGATCAGGTATTAAGCAAATTTGCACCTGGTGCCTAAAAGCAATTGGTGATGCACAGGATTACTGTTTCTAGGAAGGAAAATTATTTTTAGAATGGGTTTGTGGGTTTGGAGGAAAGGTAGAAGAAACAAATATTTTGTATATTTTCTTCTCCATTCAAATAAGTCCATCAATGGGATTCTTGCAATGAAGCTTGCAACTGAAGCTTAGTGTCTCTGTGAAGAGACTTCACAGAGCAAAGTCAAAGCAATGAAATGGATTGCACTTGTGCTCTGTGGATGGAGCTCTCTTGTGCTCTCCTCTGAGTTCAGATTTAAAATCAACTACAAACAAATGTGACAGTGTTTCCCTTATCCATTTCTCCTATGAGAAAGTGAAATAAGAAAGACACACAGCATAATAATGAAAAGAAAACCATGTTTGTAGAATTCTATCTCTCATAGCCAGCAATCTGGTGAATAGTTTCAGAGAAGGGGTTTGATTTCTAAGAACCCAGTTGGTTCCATGCTTGTCCACAGGCTTTGTGTTTTACTCTGTATCTCAGGTCTTTTGCAAGCCTTTCTCACCTACAGGGATGAAAAACAGTAGGGTGAGTGAATATACATAGCCAGATTTCTGTCCTTGCCCTGATGGATGGTGAGGAATTAGCAGCAAGAGCATAGTTTAGGTAAATGCCTAAATACCAATAATAAAATTATCTGTAAGCAAAGGTGTCTTTATGTAATATCTTTCACACTGATGTCCATAAGGCTTCAGCTGGCCTAAAAGGTGGTCTGAGCTTGAAGTGGTATGAGCTGTGCTGAGCTATACTTTACATGTTTAGTTTCTTGGTTATGCAAAGCATGTTGAATTGCATTCCTGCTTTGGTTTATGTGCCATAATTCCTTCCCAGGTTATCCAAGTACTTAGAAATCAATGCCTGCTTAGTGCAGTTCTGTCACTCTGTTTTCTGGGTGAAAACAGTGGAGAGCAGGGAAAAAAGTGTTTTTCATGTGTGCCCACAGCAAGAACTTCAGTCTGCACAGATCTTGTGTGATTGATGCAGTTACCATCACCTGATACAGGTAATCTTAATTCCTTCTGTAACATATATGGCTTTGGAGAACACTGATTCTCACTGATTTCACTGATACTTGCTTTAGACCTCTGGTTTTATTGACTTGACTGGAGTTTGTTCTTATTGCAATGGATTGTGAGAAGAAAGAATCTGTCCCTATGTGTTTTGCAGCATTTGCAGTTTAATTTAAACCCTGCTATGAAACAGAAATGGGATCTCTGAAAAGCTTGGTATCATAAGGCTTATGGTATTTACACACCATCTGCTTCAATACACAATGGTAACTGATCAGGTCTTTTCTGTAGCAGCAGGTAACATGGTGTTCCTGTGAATGGATAATATTGGTCCCAGTTCTCTACTAGTGTAAGAGGAAAGAAAACAGGTCTTAGAATGTATTCTCATTCTTCCTAAATTGCTGTGATCACATATTGTTGTGCAACCTAAATGCAGTAATAAAAGCATTTGGCCTGTTAGCTCCTTCATAACGCAGTCATCTGTAAGGATGACAACCTCAGCCATCAGACTGTAAGATCTTGTCTCTGCTAATGACAGCAGGATAAAGACTATCCTTTTGCTAAGTGTTTGGTTCATAAAAAAGAGTTCTCAAAAGTGCTGAATCTAACACCCTTGACTTTCTCTCTCTCTTTTCTCTCTCTCTTTTTTTTTTTTTTTCTCTTTTTGCCTGCAGAGCCAAAATGTGGAATGTGGGCAAGAATACTTGTTTTCCCCTGCTGTTCTATTCCAGCTTTCTTTGCTATCTGAAATTCAATTTTGAGAGAAGCATCTCTTAGAAACTTGTATGAGCCAGTAGGGACCAGTCACAACATTAATGTTATAAAATCTTCTAATCCAATTTGTGCCAAAAGGTGCTTGTTGTTAAATGCCCAAACACATCTAAAAGCAGGCTGAAATGGTTTGTTCTTAGCATGTGTTATGCATCCACAGGTCCCATTAGCTTTGTCTGGCCCTGAGCTTTGACTTTTGATTATTTGGAAACCAGTTTTTATACTACATTATTTTATGCCTGTCAAGCACATTTAGACTGGAGTGGGAAAGAAAGCTTCTCATCGTCAGATGAGATAAGTTCTTGACCAAAAGAGGTGAGAGAACAAGATCCCAAAGAGTTCCAGCATTGTTGTGTTTATTAAAGGAATTGTGTGCTTGAATCAAGAAGAAGCTGGCAGAGAGAAATATGAACTGGTGGACACAAAGTGTTTTAAATGGCTGTGTTACAAAGGAAAATTTAGCAAATAATGTTCTTGAAGTCTTAGGTGTTTGTAGGTATGGGTTCTTCTGCTTGCAATATTACTTTCAATTTTATAGCTATAAACCTAAGGAAACCCAGCTAGATGATGACCCATTGGTTACTAGTATTATGTATCACCTATATTCAGTCTGAAATATTTTCCCTTAAAAATGAGGAAATTAACAAGCACAAGATGGTGAGAAACAAGAATTGTATATGATGCTTCCTACTACTTTCTATTTTTTATCAGGTTTTTTTTTTTTTTAGCATCTCCATCCTCTTATCTGCTTACAGAATATATGTGCTCAAGTCCATCTGCTAAGGTTGCATCTGAGAAAAAATGGAGGCTCATTGGAAGAACATCTGTTGTATCATTTAGGATTTTTTTTTTTATTTTTTTTTTTACTGATGTCAGCTTGTCAGCAATATTTAAGCTGCAAACTTGCAAGCTAACATGCTGAAGGGCTCTTTATAGTTATTTTTTTTCCCCAGATTCCTGCTGGACTTTTAGAATGCCTTGCTGTTCTGCACTGAAGAACAGCAGAACTAGTTTAAATCTGCAGGGACACTCCATGTTCTCAGCTTCCCCAAGGAAACTGGTAGCATTTATATACCATCAGTCCAGATGAGACTTAGGAGGGATACATATCTTTCTGAGGAGCCACTCTCTTTACCTGGATGAAACCTTGGATATCTTTGATTTGTGGGTAGGCTGAGTTGAATACTGCAGTGAGAATGAGTTGGTGAAGGTAACCTTGGGATAGAGCACAAGTAGATCTTCCCACTAGATCCTTGTGGGACTCTTGTTCTGGTACCATATGTTTTAATGCCATTTTGAGAGTAGAGCCGGGGAATAGGAAGGAGTGCTAACTTCTCAGAAGCCTGTGATGGAGTGCTGCCTCTGCAGAGCAGCCCAGCTACACTTGTTGGTGCTAATTAGTTTGTGTCTTTTGAGCTTCCTTATGACACAGTCTGTTCTAATTAACACTTCCCTGTAGATTGCTGCTGAACTCCAGAAATCTCATTCATTTGTGACACACATTTCACCTCCCAAGGAGACAAATTTATTTTGTTGACAAAGGGGCTGATAACACTATCAGACTGCAGTTTAATGTGTGTCTCAGAGATGGAGAGAGGTGACAAAACAGCCTGAGTGGGAGAATGAGTTAAAAATGCCACTCAGAATTGCAGCTGTAATTTGTCTACCAGCTTGAATTGCTTGAGCCCCTGTATTGGCTACAGACAGTTATGGTCAGTGTTTATTCCTTCTATCTCTACCTCTTTATTCTGTGTAGTAACATTTAAAGACACAATAGATACAATTGATAGAATGAGATGCTCAGAAATTACATACATATACTATGTATATATTTGTAGCTAAGCATGCTATGCACAAATCTCTGTGTCTCTCTATAGCCTATATATATCGTTTCCTTTAAAAAAATAAAAAAAATCAGGAGCTACTCTGCAAGTTAAATATAGGCCTTGCAAATAGAATATAACTGAAACTACTGCAAAATTTAGATCAGAGGCAGTAGCACCTAGGGACCTTGCAACAGGTTTTAGAAATAATTTGCAACTAAATATATGAGACCTTTTTTACTTGGGCTGTGGCACCTGTCAGTGAGGCTGGCTGTTGCAGCAAAGAAAGGAGTAATTGCAAAAAGCTGTCTGACTCCATATGTACAAGGAAACAGAATTGGACAAGGACACCTGTGCTATTTCCAATGCAGTAAAAAACTCTTGAAATTCTGGAAAGCCTTCCCCTGCCACCATAACTCCTCCTGCACTCACAGCATAACCACAGTCTATGCTGAAGCCTATGTAAAAGCGAGAAATGCTGACCAAGGATTGGGGCATTTTGTTCCTTCTACTCAGAGTGGGCACCAACTAGAAGGCACCACCCTTCTAGTTTACATGATCTACTCTATGTGAAAGTCCGTATTTTATAGTTACAACCATTGAAGTCAGGAACTTGGTAGCATGAATCCTTCCTGAGATCGGATTTTCCTTGATGCTCAAGGTCTTCTCTGCATTTTTCATTGCTCCCTTCTGAATGGCTTTACGTTTTACTGCTGTTCTGTGGCATGGCAAAAGCTCCTCTGGAAATGCAAAAGGCAATTTCTCTACCTTAACAGCTAACTCAGAATGATTTGACTTCTGCCCTTTCTCTTCAACCCTCTCTGCAACATAACAAATATCTCTTCCCATAGTGTGGTTTCCTCTAGACATTTTGGTGTTGGCAATGTCCTGTACTGTGGTATGTCAAAAACTATACTTTCTTACCACATTTTATTTTTCCTGGGTCCAGTTAGTAATTATTCTAAGCATCATGTATATCCCTGAAAAAGTTGAAGAGACCAGTGTAAAACTTACAAGGACAAAATGTGGCTTGAACAACCTGGTGCAACACATGTAGAAAGCTTGCATGGAGTTCTCTGAATTTTTCTGATATTGATCTCTAATTCTGTTTTTTATGGCCATGGGTTGCTTTTGCAGCCCCATTTAGAAAGACTTCAACTTTGTATATCAAAGATTATCTCTGTTGTTAAAGTAACTTCCAAAAGTGACTTTGGACACTGCCTTTGAGGAGTCCAAGCCAAGCTAAAGCTGTCTTCCTCACAATAACGAAATACCAACAGGATTGCAGCTGAAGAATAAATCATGAACCAGAACAATCTGCTCACCTTACACAGATCAGTACTGAGGTAATAGCTTAGCTTTGCCACTGGGGAGTGGTTATCCATTGACTTCCCATCTGCCCATCTTCTGTCTCAGCTTGATTAGAAATGTCTTCGGATGTGGGTGGAAATGGAGATTTAACTAATTTTAGTCAATTTAAAAGGGTTTTTGCAAAGAATGCTTTAAAGAGTGTATCTTTAAACAGGGACCTTCCTGTTTTGAAGAAATATTTTTCTATTTCTGCTCAAGTTTTCTTTTTGTTTAGCTTGGTTTTGCCATTCTGCTTAATCTGAAAGGAAGATGGTAAATTATGGCAAACACAGAAAAGTCCACCAGCCCAAGCACATAATCTTCCTAGGATCATGAAAAGGCAAGTGGTTTGCTTGATTTGACAGGCAAGTACTTACCCCATGTTTTACATCTCAAAAAGCAATATTGCAGCTCCCAGGCTCCATATAATGCTCATGTCCCTTTTTCCTATATAAGCCATACTTTGCTTTAGTAGCAAGTGGTATACCAAAAAAAGACACTAAATAATTGGAAACTTGAGCAATAACTTCTTTGCAGTTTGCAGCTGCAAGAATACAGACCTTCAGTGTTTCCTATGCCAGGACTCCTCACAGAAGGATATCCTAGCTTTAGAAACACCACTCTGCTCTTGCAGAGCTGATCAGCTTTGCTATACTTGGAACAGAGATCACCATGCTGAGGAAAAAACCGTGTAATTCAAAAACTAATGAAGAGTTCTCCGCTGCCATAGGAATACGTAACAGGAGATTCAGGCTTCTGTTTTCACTTTAACATTAGCAACATCTAATTAAGATAAGCAATATCTTTGTCTTTGAAGCATCATGTTTCATCAATCCTTTGCCTGCTGCTGTGCTTTAGATGCACAAAATGCTTCTCCAGCCCCTTTGTGGCCCAAAGAGCAAAAGTGTTACTTCAACCACTTCTTTCCATTTTTCAGATACTGGCAGATTCTGGTCCATTGCTCATTTGTTGCATTATCTTAATTTCAGTGCCCTTGTGAAAAAACACAGGCATGTGGCATGAGGCTAGGGAAGCATGGGATATGAGAGCATAGTCATTCATCATTCAAAGAGATGTTGAGGCATTCCTGTAGGACTGACATGTGAGGGCCTCTCACAGGGCAGATAAGCTGAGTCCTTTTCTTCTCCTCTCGTTTAAGAGAAAAGTATTTTGTATAAATTTAGGCAATTTTCCTTTTGATCTAATTTCTAGTCAAGCAATTCATTTTCAGAATAAACAGCTCGGTAATCACAGCTCTCATTGAAAGCTTCAACATGATTCTGACAGACTCTCTTCCAAAGCAGTACATGTGAAGTGGCCTGTTAATTGCTTATTGTATTGATTTAATGAGGCCAGTTTTCTTTATGATAGTTTGGATTTATCAGAAATCTTCATGCTTGTATCTTCTACTAGCATCTTCAGTGGACTCGCCTACATTCTACAAGCTTCCTAGGCTTTTTAGTAACTTTTTGCTTCTTAGGAACTTTTTGCATATTAATTAAGCAGGAAGGAATATCAGCATTCACAACAGGTGGCAAAAATACCAAAGTAACAATACTTTGCTCTATGCCCTGTGCACAGCTCAAGGCACTTTCCAGAAGATATGTCTCATCCATTTGACATATAGAGAAATGGAGCCTGGGAAGTTTTGTTAAATTTCTACAAGTAACTGTGGCAGAAGCCAAATATTTGAGAGTTTCTTGGCCATATTCTCAGGGAATTAGCACTTTTTTTATAGCTGCATGTTCTTGGTTATGTTTTTCACTGCTGCCTTTGAGGAGGAGAGATTTTACAGTAGCTCCAGTTCAAACTTTGGTTCACTAAGGACAAAGATAATTGCAGGGTGTTTACTGATGCCACAGCTGATCAGTTGTCTTCACAGTGAAGAACTCTACTCTGTGTGGGTGTTCTCAAGGTGAAGAACTGGACAATTGTTCAGAGCTGCAGGCAGCCAGGCCTTTGTTCAGAGCTGCAGGCAGCCAAGCATTGTGTTGCTTTTTGAAGAACAGCAGAACACGCAGGATGTGCAGCCTTGTCAAAAGGTTTCAGTAAATGTCTCAATGCAAGTCCCTCTGGCATGTGTGGGCTATCTTCCTTTTTGATGTTAATTGTTTATCAAAAGCAGCTCAGGTGTCAGGAAACTAACAACAGCTTGTAGTCTGCTGTGTTCAGACCATTCCTACATCATCTTTGAAGCAACTTCTTCTATGTCCTAAGGTCACCACAGTTAGTGAACCCTGGGAAGACCTCAGGAGCACTCCATCCATCCTGATGTAGCATCCTCTGGTGTGGTCTGGATGACCCCTTGCCACAAATAGGCATGGTATGTAGACTTACTCTACACATTCAAATGCTGAGGCAATTTTATAATGAGCACTTTGTTTTCAGTGTTAAAATGTTGCTGAACTCACTTTGCACATGGTTAACACAAGCATGTTACAAGGGCTTTTTCAGAGGGTGACCTGTTAGTATGGATGTGGCAAAAATCCATAATGATGGTCTGACTTGTTTTAATTATTGGCCAGTGAACTCTCTTGACTTGTGGAGGTTGGATGAGAGGCGGTTCCTGTTAACTCTGCATAATTGAAGTGATTGTCAGGATGGGCAGGTGGAGGGAGATCTCAGCTTTAGAAAAGGCCAAGGAAATAAACAAAAGACAAGGTTGAAGAAGTGTTTTCCTTTTGTGTTTAATATTAAACATTCATGTAGTTTTCAACTTTCTCTGCTCCTGCTGTTATCAAGTGGTTCATAATAAAATTTTGTATTTGTTTTGTGGTCACTTTAGTTTATCTGGGAACTTACATTGTGCCATGTTTGTCAAAGTCATGTCATTTTGTGTTGCAGTAGGTGTAAGCAAGAGAGAGGTCTTCAATGAGTTATTTTTTTCTCACTAACTTAATTGCATCATTCTGAAAGGTCTGATTTTCCCATCTGAGAAAAACCCAAACCCCCAGATTTTTCTCTAAGTAAGCAGTTAACAAATCAGATGCACAGAAAACAAGACATATTCAAAATACTTTTGTGCAACCATGGCAGTACAAAGCTGTAAATGCCTCCTGTCCTACACTGAGAATTTCCCCTGAACTGGAAGAATTTGATTGCCCAAAAAAGGGTCTGAAATCAGGTGTGCAAAGGTCTGAAGGCTGTTATTTCTCCTATCTAATCCATATGCTGCTGCAAGAGGAAATTAAAATAAGGGCCTGCATCCAGCTTTCCTCCTGTATTCAAATCTTTCTTCAGACCTTCCATTAGCTGAATAAGGCCATGGCCAAAATACCTCTGCAGCATCTTTAAAAAGAAAATATCATCTGTGTAAAAAAATAAATAATATCTACATGACAAATAGCAGTTAACATTGCTGACTCTTTTTTTTAAGACCTGGATGATCTTTTCTGTGCTACTGAGTGTATCAGGTCTAGGGAAAGTATCTTTTAAAATCCCAGCCATAGTTGTGCAGCATTCATTGGACTACATAGACAGCTCCTCAGGGCAACTCTCAAAGATGAAGCTGACAGCACGATATCAAACAGCAGAAGAAAGGAAGTTTGTCCTCTCCCAAAGCTGCAGGGACTGACCCATTAGTGGGGCAGGAGGAGCCAAGTGTGTGCAGCACCTGGGAAGGAGGTGGTGTAAGTCACTGCTGAAAGCTTTCCTGGTCCCTTGACTGCAGCCTCTCTCATTGGATCACAAGCAGTTTACTGTGGCTGCAATAGGGCACCTGCTTCCATGATCACTAAACAAACAGAGGATATATTCCTGTCTTCCTAGCTGAGTTTCTCTTTTCAATTGCCTCCTAGATGTTCTGCAGCTAAGGAAAGAGGAATGTTCATTAGTCACCCTGTTGATGCAGGGTTTTCTGCTCTTCCCTCCCCAGGGGTTGTGTTTCCCACACAGTGTAATAAAACAGGATATTGTGGAAGAAGTTAATGGGTGGGTCAGACCCTCTCAGTATGAAGCCTTTTTTAAATTAAAAGATGCTGCTGAGAAGCCTCTGGACTCTCACTGACATGTGTCCACTAGCAACACAATCAGCACCTGAGAAAAGGGACTATAAAATGAAAGAGGTGGGAGAAAATAGGTTTGGTGCTATGTGTCCCCCAGAAGGGATATGTGTGTCTTCTGTCTCTGCAACTTCTTTCCTAAGAATGGCTGAATTGGAGCTATTAATGTCCTGCAGTTGTGGTGTTACGTAGGATTTGAAGTAAATACTTACATATATGATGCAGAAGGATCGTGTGTGGTAACAAGGCAGAGACATACAGAAGGCTGCCAGCTGCTCAGCTGTAAGCACTATGGTTACCACAATAAGCACTATGATCAGGTCATTCTGACAGCAGGGTCTCACACTGAGCTCGCAATGTGGCCAAGACTTTGGTGCTTTTCCTTCTTCAGTTGTTGCTCTTACATGGCAAATTGGCTGGAGGCCATTGACAGAGACCATGGGACACAAAGAGGAAGTCTGGGTACAACCGGGCCCTTACTTAACACCTGCAGGCAAACTTTTTGTTGCTGAGTAAGTTTTCTGTTGTTAACATCTTGTGACTGTTTCCCATTTTTACCCTCTTAGAAATTTATTAAAAATGCATAATTTTTTCTTATTATCTTTCTTCAAACACCTGCTTTCTCATTTTTTTTCCCTCAAGCTCCCACTTCTGCTTGTCCATTAACAATTAAGTCCTTATTAGAAAGGTGCTCCTTCTTGTGTACTGCTCCCCAGGCTTACTGGAAGATGTAGTGTCAGAACTATTCTTCATATACCCATTTTTAGGAGTTGGTATGTGTCAGCTGACTAACACTTCTGAATTAAGAGCAAAGGTCTGTCATTTATCCTTAAATTCCCCTTGGGACAGGGGAAAGGGGAAGCCCTCCATGGTCTGGCAGTGATCTACAGTGATCACCACCTGGATTTCCTGCATCTGCCCAATGATTACTGACCCAAAACTGTTCATATTGACTGAGGTCCAAATTATGACTTGTGTATTTGCATCAAACCTTTTGTTGTAATCCCTATTTTCTGATAGAGGCTCTGGAAGACCAGTATTTTATTGTCTTACAATTCTTGGACAAAGCATTATGCTTTTCTTGCCATGGAAAGTAGAAGAAGTTATGGCTGTATTTTACATAAACAAGGTGCCAGGTTTAGGTTTATTGTTCACACCTGCCTGTGTTTAGTTTCTGAAAGAGCTTGTCGGCTCCATTTTGTTACCAGGTGGAAAAGTAGGAATATTTAGGAATATTTTTAAAATAGGAAATATGTTTTTTAAGACAAAACAGAAATGTCTCAAAGTTAAGAAGGGAGCCAAATGCCCTTTCTGAATGCAAGTTGGTGGCAGGACTGCAGGTGCCAGGTCATCTCACTGTGGCATCTCACTCTGCCCAGCAGCATCCCTCTTCACCCTCCCTGTGCCTTCCCCGTTCTCCTGGCCTGAGGGGATATTAGACATCTCTAGGAAACAGCTTTTCTTGGTCAGGTCTCTGTGTCTTATCTTGTAACTCCCTCCATGTTATTGCCTTGGTCCTTGGCTTAGGGCTGAGTGGAAGGACATGGATGTCACCTATGGTGCTTCCTTCGCTGCTCTGGTTTCTCCTCAGCCTGCCCTCTCAAGGTGCAGCTGGGCTTACCTCTGTAAGAGGTAAGTCTTATCAAGTCTTAGCTCTGTGAGACTTGATGGCTCACAGGGACCGTGGTATGTCTTCATGGGCCACTGCTGGGGCTGAGCCCTGCTGCCTCTGTGGTGCCTCAAGGACTGCCTCCCCCATGGTTTGGGCAGGAGAAGTTTTGGGGAGGAGATGTGGAAAGTGGATGTGACCTGACAAAGTGACCTACTTCTGCCCAACCTGCTGGGGTGTCTGCAGCTCCTATGTTGAAACAACAGACTCCATCCAAGCAAGGCCTCCCAGAGCTGCTGTTGGTTTTACTTAATAGGAGAAACTGCCTGGGTTTCTTGCCCCCTCCTCTTCCTGGAGTTTTACTGCTTGAGAAGAAGGTGTTAGGATTTGCAGAAAAGCAATTAATGAAGGAGTTGGGATTTTTGACTGACATAGTAATTACACTGGTAAATGTAATTTTCCCTGCATATTAGAGAGGGGATTATTTCAAGGAGATCTTATTAATGAGCTGTTCACCAACAAAGAGCCCGGTAACCTCTCTCTTAATAAGATTAGCATGGGGGTCATAATGCAGGAGACTGCTAGGGTGATATATTCAAGGTTTTGTCCTAAAGAAATAAATTATCTTCTCCTGTCTGGTGAGGGCATACAGGAGTTGATTTCAGTTAAAAGACATATCCTCATTTCCTAATAGCTAGTGGATAACCTGTGCCCAAACTCCTTTGTCCAGATGCTCTACATCAGCAGTGAAATCCCAGGGTTCGGAGGGGAGCCTGGAGCAGAGGTCAGAGCAGCTGAGAATGAGCAGCCAGGTAGTTCCTCTGGCATCCCTCCTTAGATCAGTGACTTCCTCCTGTAGCTGCAAGCATGACCCTCTACCATCTGCTTCTCTCTCTGTCTCTCTGTCTATATCATGGGGATAATAACTGTCCACAAGCCATTTAAGATTAATGGCTGTTTGTGCAGCGCTCCAGCTCCCATGGAACAAGGTCTGCACCCCTTGTCACGGACTACAGCTACTGCCATCATATGTGACCTGTTGTGCTCTGAAGTGGGCAGGAAATGGGAATACAGAGGGATGGAAAGGGGTGCTGTCAGTTTGGTTGTAGTTTGATCAATGTGAAAATTCAGCTTTTCTGGGACACCATATAGATGATGCAGATGCTTTTTCTGGTTACACAAAACTTCTTCCACTCCCTGCTCATGGCTGTGGGGTGTTTTGGGGTAAGCCAGAGAGTGACACTGCTGAAATCTTTTCCAGGCAGCTTTCCCCTTCCTGACTCTGCTCACATCTGTCCACCATCTGTTTTGATTTTGCATCTGTTGTGCTACATGTAAACATCCTCTTGAAATGTTCAGGGCACAGAATGTTTGGGAGATCCTCCCTTCCAGCATGGGGTGTGAGGTGCAGCCTCCTGCTGCTACATTAAACATGGGAGATGCTGCCCAGTGCCATAGAGGAAAACCAGCTGGCATTTATTATCGGCACTGCAGGTCTTTGTGAATCTCAGTTATGGGTCAGGGGTCCCTGCTGTTGGGCTAAAAGTGCAAACAGCAACTGAGTCCAGTCTGTACTGTCCTGTGCTAACCTTTCCACAGCAAACCACCATATACAAATATTTTTGAAGTTAAAACCACAAGTTAACTCTACTTCAAAAAGGGAGATATGCCCAATGGTAGAGTCTTCAATGTCACTATTGATTTTTATCAGAAAGGCACTAATGTATTGTAATAGAGTGCAGTGGTGTTAAACCCCTTGACAGTTTACCAGGGGAACCCAGGACATCTCTTGCATACAAGTTATGCGCTTAACTGCTTTAGCACTAAAATAAATAAATGAAGCATTGCTTATCCTCTTGGTTCTTGATACCTCATTACCATTCAAACAATATGCAGAAATAGGGGTAGGGAAAGGCTACTTCAAATTTATGTGGGTTGAAAGTTTGCTCATCACAGTGTAGTGAGCTGCAGTTAGGAAGTATATTTTGATGCAGTTTGTTTGTTTATGAGTCAGATAATGGTGCAATAAATTGCAGAGTCATAAAGCTTTCAATTCTGGGGCATACGCTGGTCATACGCTGAAGGTATTTGTGCAAGGTATTGTGTGTTAAATGTTATTAATTTATGGTTTGAGCCAGAAGAAGGATGCCATGTCTGAGAACATTGGATTTGGTGAAAATTTAGAACACAAGGTTGTCCCTATACCAAAGAAATGCTTTTTGAAAGGTATTTCATTTAACCTAAATATTTTGCAGTCTAAACAGATACGCATGTTAGTGATAAGGCAGAAGAGCCCTGAGGTGAGCGGAGGAGGGCTTGCAGTAACATTTCTTGGGCAAAGGAGAGTAATAGTTTCTCTTTTTCCCCAAAACACCTTTCCTAAAGGCCACAATGAGTTATCAGTTAAGTGAAGCATTTGTATAGCTGAAAAACATCAACTCTTTTTAAAGTTGTTTAATATACTGCTGTGTCTCAGTGGAGTTGAAAATAGGATTTTCATATTTCTGGATAGGGAAATCATGGGAAGAGCTCTTCTGGCCACACAGTCTTGACTACTTTCTTTTAGCCAGTTGCAGGCATAACAGAATGTCAGTTATGCTGCTGTATCTGCTCATCCTATCCTTGTTAAAAGAGACTAAATATAAAGACTAATGATCAGGGGGTTCATTGGTGATAGTGGAAGGAATTGATAGCCAGTACAACTTCTCACTACTCCTAAACCTCAGTTACAGACTTTGGAGGTTTTCACTTTCTTCCTCCTAAAATACTGCTGTTATGTCTGTTTTTACAAAAGTCTCACTTCCAAATGCTATTGCATTTTCAGTGTAGATAAACCAGGTCAGAGTCAGTATCAGCACAGATAACACTCCTTACTACTTAAAGAAGTAAGTAAACAAAAACACTAAACATGTTTCTTTCCTCTGAAAGCTGTATACATTGCTTCATCATCCACTTGAATACTGGAGTGTTATTTATGGCTTATGATTTCAATGCTAAGGTCAATTAATTCCACTGCTGTTTGTTAGGCAATGTTTCTTTAGAATCAAGGGAGTGTAAAGGCTCCACTGGATTGCAGTCCTAGGAATGGTAAGGGTGAATAGCATGATTTCAGTGAGTTACCACATGTTAATGTTAGAAGTGATGGTCTGATAATCCCTCTTGATGTCCTCAGAAGTCAAGGCTGGGAGTTTTATCTGGTGCTGCTGCACTGGACCTTAGTTCAGCCAAAGCATACATGTCCAGCAAGATCTCTGAATGGAACACAGGGTTTGAGATACCTGTTCAAATGCATTCTAGCCTGGTCAGAACCAGAAGAGTGATTGTTTGGTAATGCAGGATGGGAGGAGGTAAGCAGTCTCATAAGACAAGTGACGTACTAAACTGCCTGACTGCCTTCTGCTCTCAGGGTCCTCTGTGAGTATACTAGCAGCCACATCACCCTGGTCTCCTTTGGGTTCAACCCTTTTTGTGGCTTTCACAATATCACTTTTTTGCCTATCAAACTCTTCAGAGACAGAGACAGAGACTCTTTATTATCTGTGTCTTGCGTATCGTTGGATGGTCTCCTGTCAGTGTTTTACTGCCTGCTTTCATGGAACAAAGCAGAGGGAAGGCTGTTACTGAAAAGATACATGTTTAGTGTTTTGATTTTTTTCACACTTGTTTGTTTTACTGTCCCAGTGAGACAGATATGGGGGGAAATCCACAAAATGTGTACTCAGCTACTGTTGTAGTTGGGCTGTAACATTGTAGAATATTCTTGTGTTTTTCAAAACAGAACTTTTCAGTCTATTGTAATTTTACATCCAATCTCAATATATGGCAGGATTTCCAAGTTGACTTTTTTTCTTTTTAAAACTTCCTAATAGCTCCCTTTTTAGCACTTTGACTCGGCAAAATTTGCAGTTTTAGTGTGATACACTACTTGGTGACGGTCGGGGGTGAATTCTGGCACTGTGCTTTTTTTTATTGTTGCACTTAGGAAGGAGCCTCTCTTGCCTGCATTTCATTTGCCTCAGTAGTGGAGCTGGTCTTTGAAAAAGGGAAAATTGTGTCTCGAAAAGATAGTCTGACCAAAACCCAAGAATTTTATGATTCTCCCTTTGCATTCAAAAGCTGGGCACAGACAACAGTGTGGAAGGCCCAAAGTTTGGGCTTAGCTGGGGACTTGGGCCATTTCTGGAAAGGTCACTGCTAGCCTTTGCCAAGATGGAGTGGAAAGTCAGGCTCAGGTTCTTCCCATTAACTGAGGTTTTCAGAAATGGAACAGGTCAGCTTCATGGCTTTGTTTCAGAACATGGTGAGAGAACTGTGGGACATGTTATTTTCTTTTATACTGGGTTTGGAAGCCAGCAGAAAAAATGAGAAACAGGATATCCTTTTTCATGAATTCACTATAGCAGTAATTTTGCATATTATTGAGCAATAGCAGCCAGTCCACAGCCTGCAAATGAATTTCTTGGTTGCTTTCTAGTTCCCTTTTTTTCGGGCCTGATATACAGCTTGGATGGAATGCAACAATTTTCTACAAAAACATTTATGTTGAAGCAAAGTGAAAGCACAAAAGCAGAAGTGCTGAATGAGAGCCTTTTTTGTATTACAATCCTCTAACAAATATGAGGTGTTTTAAGCTAGCTTACCAAGTTTTTGTGAAACTGATTGCAAAAGGAGTCACGTTTTAAGAGCACATAGGAACAACTTCTCCCTTGTCATCTACTTCCTAAAGCAGCTTAAAACATGAACACCACTAGCTTTCATAGAAATTTAATGACACTTGATTACAAAGACTCCCTTTGTGTATGAGATATCAAACCTATTTGTTCCTAGCATCTGAGCTTTTAAATTTTTCAATAAAATTGCTGAGGTTATAAATATTTTTGTTGTCAAAGCATTCTCAGGAGCATCGTCTTAAGACAGCACCAGCAAATGGTTCTTCTCATTGCAAGCACAAAAAGTAGTGTCTCTGGATCTTTTTCAGTTTATAGGGCAGGCTTACAATGCAACTCCACCACCCTGCTGTGGCCTGTCTGTGTTAAAAAAGGAGTTTTGTATCCCAGGGAGAAGGTAAGGGACAACATAAGAGGAGTAGGAAAAAGAGATGTTTTACTGTGGATCATGGATATTTAATAAAGTGCTGAAGGCACTGAGCCAAAATTTGTACTGGTGGCACTGACCAATAAAACACCTGTTTTTCAGTAGTGTTGCACTCATTTATTTCAACAATTCCCAGGTGCTCTGCTTCCTGTTGGGTATTTTTGACCTGAGTTGTTGGGATGAATAGCTAACTACCTAAGATGTTTTCAGTCTTCCATCACAGGGATATGGAAAAAAAGGAATTGCCAAATGCTGGTGCAACTTCTGCTGGTGGTGTGATTTGGTTACAGCCATTGCTGACTGTATAGATATGGCATTTGCAAGGGAAGTCTGAATATCTGTCCAGGAAATATTTTTTGGCCTTACTGCTCTGCACATGCACACTTGCACACTCATTTTTTGCACTGAGGTGTGCTTCATAGTAACCAATGCTTTGCCTTCAGTGAGATGAATTTGATTTTTGCTGAATGGCTTCATGTAATAGTACAGATAAAACTTGTGTGCCTTAGGTGTCTTCTAATCCTGATTGTAGATAATAGAGAAATGAGATTTGGGTTGAGTTATAGGTGCCTGTTCCAACCCTTAACTTTTCTGAGACTGCATAAAAGTTTTAAAATTTTCCAAGGGAATGGCTGAAAGCGTCTCTTTTCACAAGTCTGAAAATTGGGTTAGATATGGCAGTAGCAAGCATCCTATAGGGAACATTTCAGCACTGTAAAGTGGTCTACATGGCTCAGATTCAGAGAAAGAAAAAATCCATTAAGTACAGAGCAACAATAATTGTGCAGCTGAGGTGCTAAAAAACACAAGCATTTGCATTTCTCTTTTGAGTCTTTGAAGCAGCAGCTTGCCGGTAGCTGGCTTCATCTTAAATATATGTGACACAGCCATTTCCTTATTATCACTTTTATAGACAAGGGATCCAGTAGCACATTACTTCTTAAATGTCCTGCCATTATGAAGGGATTTGCTGCTCATTGTAATAATGCCAATCATGATGAATTCATTTTGCATTCATGTAGATGTCATGAGCACTTTAGATTATTTTCTCCCCTAATTTAAATCAGTAAAGGGACACTTAAAAGCAGTATCTGTACCCCCAGTCGCTCTGCCAATGAACAAAAAAAAAAAGCATGCCTGTAGATTCAAGCTTGTATAATCCCCTGCACAGCAGGGAAGCTTCCTCCTGGCTAGGAATTAGCAACCAACCCTTCTGGATTGATTGACTCTTCCTTGTGACAGCATGGACCTTAATCAATTTGTTGCATGCACAACGGGCACATCTGTGCCTGCCAAAGGCATTTCACTGTCATTTAGAGGCTGGCTCAATTTAATGGACCACTTACTGTATCAGATACCTGCTTTGAGGGTCTTTTGGAGCCAGGTAAGGGAAGGAACTCCCTGTGTCAGAGTTATCAGAAGAACCATCCTCTTTATTTTTTTTTTTTTGCAGAGCGCTCTGGGTGCTTCCCCTCACATAAGTGCACTTTATCTGTGAAAGGCCAGCACTGCCATGATCAGCCTGTTGTCAGTGGATAAACTCTGTAGTTCAGTGATGCAGAATGTCTGCTCAGTGAACTGGGAGAGAGAAATAATTTGGTGGCAGATGTTTGGAGTTCAAACAGTACTGAACTTCCAAGTGCTAATGTGAATTGCAGAGTGTGTGGGGAGGGTACAGGAGGGGAGAAACACCGGGGGTACCAGAGGGCTTATGCAGAGTGAAGAGGGCCAAAGGAAGGCATTTAAATTACTCCAGAGTTCTCCTACTTAACCCAAGCTCTACTGGGTCATCACACTGCAAAGAAAAACATAGAAGTTTTTCTATGAAAGAAGATAGAAGAAAAACATACCATACACTCACATCATTTTCTGACACTCTCCAAGATTTTTGAAGGTATGAGCACTTCAGTTGTCTCTGGAAACCCACCAAAGCTATTTTGTGTATCAGTGGGCACATAAGTTACTCAAGTTTCCCAACACTCTTGTGAATCAGCTGACAAAACAGTGGCATTGAAGAACTATGTCATCATTGAGGGTAATTGATGAGGTAAGCTGCAGGAAAGATTGGAATGTTGAAGATCCAATCCCTAGATTTCTGTCCTAGATTTTCAGTCTCCTCTGTTCTTTCCCCATGTCTTGGTAAGTAAGTCTGGTGCCATTTTACTACATCAGACCCAGCTGACTCCAAAATATCTGTGACTTCACACCAGGACTATAGGGTTCAGGACTGTGTCCTGAGCACTGAGTCATCAAATCAAGCATTCAGGTATCCAGCAGGCTGGTTTCATTTTCAGAGCCTGAAAGAGGGAAAGGCTGGGAAACAAAAGAACAGGAGACCCAGTTTAAACCAGAGCAGTACAGGTAGGGAAAATGCTGAGTAGAAACCCATAGACTTTTTTGATAATGCAGTCACGATCTCATAATGAATAAAACAATGTGTTTCACTTGACCACTCCATCTAATAAGGATTCACCTCCACTGGATTCTATCATTTTCAAAATAATGAAATCTCTGCATCACCTTGAAAGAGATAATTTGACCTTTGTGTTTATATGCGTGTGCATGACAGCAATTTCTAGAGGCACCCAGTAGGTGCATTGCTGCTTACCTTTTTGATGCAGGAGAAAGGCTGCTTCTCAGGTTTATTGGTCCAGACAGCTAGCTGGGAGTCACGGGCTTGAAACCAGCAGTCTGCCCCTGATGCAATCAACACTCTTTTTCTACACCAAGAAGGCTACCGTGTGGTTTAGTTCAGTGGTTTAGTTCTGCAGTTCAGACACTGAACTGCAAGGAGTAATTCTTAATGTGAAAGGGGAATGTGCAGATGGGAAGTGAAAGCAAAATAGCTGTTGTATTTCAGAAAGACATTCTTAGTTCATTTGGAAATATTCCTTTATGGGTAAGTTCTTACAGGTACTACTACCCTTTATTGGGTTTTTTTTAGGTGGAAATTTATAATGGTTAATATCTGCTGCTTTGTATCTATGCTAGAAGAGACTGGGCAGGAGAGGGGGACAATAAACCTGCTCAGGTCCTATGGTCACTTCTTCAGGTAGTCTTAGCAAATTAAGTCAAATCAATTACTGGTGCCAAAACTTCCATATACCTTATTTCATTCCTGAATCCAAGGTGGTAAAGGACAATTTCCTAAGTGCAGTGACAGCAGTGTAAGCATCAGTGCTGCTTCTGCCAGGAGCCTGCGTTGCCTTAGAGGCAAAACTTAATGGTGCTCTAGTCCTGCAAACTACCTCAGCGACCTGGTGGTACCAGACTGTGAAACCTGTGTAGAAGAACATTTATGGTAATTAATCCACTCTGTCCCCAAGCCACTGGTGGTGGACCGAAATATGTTTTTTGTCCTGTTTTAATCAGAGGTGGATTGTATGGGAAATGGAAAACAAGAACTGAATCTTATATTGGATCATAGACTTGCTCTAGTTACTTTGTAGGGTTTAGTTTTAATTCCTGCTTTGGCTGTGCTCAGATGAACCCCGCCAAAGTAAGTAAACTGCATGACAAGAGGCCTGGAGACTTGACATTTCACCATTGGAATTAGGGAGAGTTTGAGGATGAAGTGTGGGACTCCTGAGCTGGCCAGTCTATCTTGAAGATAAAAAACAAATGATGAAGGTGAGATTAATCTGAAATGCTCTACATAGTTTCAAGGGAGGTGGTTTTTCTAAACAATTTCTGAATTATTCTCAGCTTTTAAGAAATGCATATTTTGCAAGAAATACATAGTACTCACTCCTCAAACAATAAATGTAAATTACCCTCTTTAGTGAAATCATGCCATTTTATGTAAGAGGGAACATTTTCCATTTTAAAGCTGCATTTTTTCCTTGTTTTATCTAGTATAAAGCCTTTGCATTAGCTGGCAGAATGGCTCATTAAACACTCTCCAGCCTGAGTGTGTGTGTGTTGAGCAGGCAAGGGCACATGCCACTGTCAGTTGTGAAGAACACTATTCTGCTCTGGCTTCTCAGGAATGGCAGTTCCCACCCCAGTCTCTCTGCCTGGAGCAGGCCTGGAGAAACCTTTTTGCTTCAGAGGGAGGTCACTACCCTGGTCCCCATGTCAGGATTGTGCCACTGAGTTATGGTATATTATCAAGGAAGGGGGTTTATGTACTGTGTGAGAACAGAGAAGTGTTTTAAGACATCTGAATACTGAGTTCCCATTAAAAATAGAAGTCTGTGGGCATCCATATTATCCATATTGCCCAGGCAGCCTCTAAAACAACAGTTTTAGTAGTAGTATTAACTCTAATTAATTAGCATTAATTGTAGAAGTACTTCCAGAAATGAGTCAGAGGTATAAGAGGAGAAAAGTCACTGTTTCGAAGACCTTGGTTAGCCATGTTTATACAAGAGTCCACTTGACTGCAGTGGGAATTTTGCTTTGCTTTGTTTGGGTTTTTGGACAAATGTTTGGATTTGGCCAGTATAACAGTAGGCTCTTGCCAGAGTTTCACTGTCAGCTGCTTTTTCCAGCTGTGTTGGAGTGCATGAGTTTTCTGAGAAGCACAGCTGGTTCCTGCAAGCAGTCATGCTGACTAGCTGTCTCCTGGACACTTGGGCAGGGCTCTGGTGGACACATGGGCAACAGGAGGAGGCCTGGGTCAGCTTGCTGCATCTCAGCTTTGTCCTGCACACGTGTCAGTACTTCCTGTTGGATGTGCCATTTGTGTTGCTCTATTTGGCTGATCTGCAGGCATACTACCAATTCTGTCCTAGCTACTGTCACATCTAAATGCAGTTCTATTTTGATCCAGAATTATTAAAAGTGAAGTTGTACTTTTTTTCTGTTCTGGCATCTAATGGTTCTGGGGGTAGGTAATTTTATTGTCTGGTCTAGAAATGTGAAATTTTTGTAGTGCTACTTTTTTATTTATGGTCCCAGATGGAAAGCACTCAAGTCCTGAAAAATGTCCAGATGTCTCTGTGGCACATTTCCTCTACTCTTCTGAGGGCATATGAGAGGTGGAATTCTATCCTTCATTTAGATATAAATGCTCTCCACTTTCCTCATTTCTTAAATACACTTCCTGGATACTTAATAATGGGAAAAAGTACTGTTCAGTTTTTCTGCCTTTCTTACTCTATAAAGTGAGTTGTTGGAAGAGGCATTTGCCTCTTCCAAAAATAATCTCCACTAAATTCACTCTTCTAGAGGGGCCTGAAGATGAGCAGGCTGAGAGCCTGGGGCACTATTAGGTACAAGACAGTTTAACTCTGCCCTTGGAGCTGTTGCCCATTGGAAGTGATGGAGAGCTGCCAGCGCTCAGGTTTGCATGGGAGCCCCTCACAGCAGTCATAGGGTCTGTCCCAGGCTCCCTGGCTAAATGGGGGCAGGAACTGTGAAACTTCCTGACTATTATGGAAATGTTCAGGTATCTTCAGAGTGAGGTCTGTTCCCCACTAGGCAGTCATGTCGGATGTCCATGGATGTCTGAGAGATTTTTGTTCCCAATTATAATGATCAGGGAACAAGATGTGTGTAATTTTTTGTGCCATTTCCTGACAGTAGAAGAGTTCCATGGTGATGCGGTGACGGAAGGCTCAGAAGCCTTGGCGTAGGTGTTGTGAGAGCAGAGACATGCAGGCTGCTGTGCAAATGGACACTTAACTAAAGAGCCCTCAAGTGTGCACAACAGCCAGGAATGCTGCATGATTGTTCCCCTCCTTTCCTAATAGAGATTTCTTTTCTGAATACCAAAAAGAATATGGGGGCCTCATGGCCCCAGTGCAATGTGGCATCAGAAGCCCTCTGAGGACAAGGATTCACTTTGACATAAATACCTCTTTGTCCATTTTGTCCAGTGTTTCTGGAAGGGAAATTGCTAATGAGTCATGGTAATGGGTGGGAGTTCCTACACATTCAAGCAGAGCTAGTGAGCAAGTAATAACTGTAACCCTTTGTCTTCTAGTCTTCCTATCTCTTCCAATGTGTATTTAGTAGAAAAAAAGTGTTCCTGGTCCTTGTCATCTTTTATTATTGTTGCTCATTATGTGGGATCCTGGGAGGCATTCCCATTTTTAATGTGAGCCAGGGTACAACTTACTTACCAGATATTCATGGAGCTCCCCCTTTGTGACTGAGAGGAAGTGGAAGAATTAATTATGGAGACAATCAACTGTTCAATCTCAAAGACTGAATCAATATCAGTATGTGGTATCTCATGAGGAGTGAAGCAACATGAATGAGATTTGTTCTGAGAGTTTCGCCTGTTCTTCTCAGTCTTCAGGTCACGTAAGTTAGAAAAATTTTATTCAGGATGGATGCTTAAACTACAGTGAACATGATGTTGGACAATCTCAGCCTTAACATTACTATTATCCTAAGCATGATTACCACTTTTGACATTAAAAAGTTCTAAAAGGCATAAATTGAATTTTTAGGCCCTAGGTCTAAATTAATGATGTAGCTCAAGTAAGCATAAAAGTTTAAAACTCAGGGGAAAATTTCACATGTCTCCCTAGAGAGAAAGAGCTGTCAAAATCAGCTTGAGCTGGACTCAAAGCAAAGGCAAATAAAGCAAATAGAGAAAAAAAAGATTTTGCAATCAAATAATTACAAACTGAGGAAAGAGTGGGATGGATGGGAGAAGATACACTGTGCAATAAAGGTGGGTTACAATTAGATGTAACATCAGTGGAGCTCCAAAACTGAGAAACTGCTCTGCCTTTTTGTTCAGAAAAAAATTATTTTTATGGCCCTGATCAAGCCAATACTTTTCCACCTTTGTTCCTTACTGGGGGTGCACAAAAGGAAGTTGACAGTAGCTCTGAGAGAGCTGAAGGAGAGACAGCTACCTTATTCTAGGTGGTGCGGAACTTTGGGACTTCAGGGACATGCCTGAGGGGTTGGTTATACCTTTCCCAGGATCCTGCTACAATTTGGACATGAAGTCCTGGTGTCAAAGTAAGAATTTTGTGGGTTTTTAAAGTAAACATGTGAAATCTGAATTTACCCCATTTGACTAAACAAAAGGAAATCTCAGGGATAGGCAGACATACTAATCTAACCTCAGCTCATATTCATGACTATAGATCAATTTGGGAAGCAGAGAACATCAAGAATGAATGCAAAATAGGAAAAAAAGATTATCCTGATTTGGAAGGAACCCACAAGGACTGACCAATTGCTGAATAGTTTGCAATTTGGACCAGTGGAATGGCTTCCTGTGGAGAGGCTCTCATCCTGTGAACTGCCATGCCATGCCCTATTTGCCTGCTCCATTCACCAGCAGTACCCAGGATTACTTACTGTGGTAGCAGAGGCATCCAGTGTCCCTCCCAATCCCACCCACACCTCTGCAGCCACTCTCTGAGTAGTTGCCAGCTCCCAGCTGGTGTTGGTGTTCTCTGTGGCTCCCCTGGCTCTAGAAACTTGCCTGGTTTGCTGCAATTCCCTGCTCCACTGCAGGATGTGCCTGTGCCAGAGTTGTTCTCCTAGGCAAGTGACCAAATAAATACAACATCAGGTTTTCAGAGATTGTGCCAAATTTATATGATACCTTTAAGTAATGAAATAACTGATCATCTTGGCAAAAAAAATGCAATAAACAGAAATTATTTGAAGCAATTCACAGGGAGTTGGAGAAACTGGAGAAAATGAGGATTAGAAAGTAGCAGAAGCACATGGGTAACAAGGAAATGCCAGGAAGTGATAGGAAGGTTGGAGGGAGGTTATTGAGACTTTATCAGGGAATGGTTTGGGGACCAATCTTCCTTAATATTTTTATTAGTGACTTTGGCTCAGAAAGTAGAGAGAGTTAATGAAATGGCTTTATGTTGCTGACATGAAGTTGTGAGACACATCGATAAAAGGAAGATCAAGATACTGTGCAAGAAGAATTGGATGACCTTGAAGATTATGCAGTAGAAATGTTGTAAAATGGCACAGTACCAAGTCCAAGGTTATTCACCTAAGGATTAAACATAATCCGCTTTGCTGGAAAATGGACTCATAACTTAGAGAGAAGTGAGGCACTAGTGCTTGTGGCTTGGTCCAGATAAGACTAGCGGCATTTGTTTTGTCTAGAAATTCAATTATTTTATTGTAGAAAGGGTTGAGTTAATTTGTACAATATGTTTTTTTGAAAACCTGTACCGCATTTTGCAGCATAAGATGCCAATGTGATGCAGCTGGGGAAAGGGCAAATGCAATAATGCAATCCACCCAGTGCAGTTGATAGAGAGGAGCTTTACAGCTGTTATGTACTCGGAATCAAGAGTGCAGTTCTGGTCACTCATATTCAAGAAGAATAGACCTGGAAATGTGTTCACTGATGGTTTGCTTTCAGGAAAAGGTAATACAAAAGGAGAAGAAGATTTGTGTCACACAGCAAAACGATGGCAAAGAGGCAACAGAGGTTTGCCCCGTGTGATGGAAAGAATAATAAGCTAACAGTCTTGGCACAAGAACAGCAGGGCATAGATTATTGAGGAATACATTCAGGCTAGCAATTAGAAGAAAGTTTTTAACTATAGGAAAAGTAAGGCTCTGAAGTAGACTTCCACTTAGAGAATTTGGAACAGCACAATTTTGTTCCTGACAAAAAACAAAGGTGAAAATATTATTAGTTTAAGATGGAGCCTACAGAATGTATTTACCTGTGATGGATGGAAACAGAGTTGAATGGTTCAGAGGGAGTCTTTGCATCCTGGATTCTTCATTTTATCCCATTATGAGTGAAGAGTGAATGGAGCTACCCTGTGTCCCTGCAGATCTCAGTTTTACACATATATAGTAGGAAACACTGCTCACTTGTGCTAAAGAGTATGGTTTGATCACATTTGGTGTGGCACTTGAGAGCTTGAGGGGAGAGGAAGAGATTTGCCTGAGGAGATATTTGGTGAAGCAGTGAGGGGAGTGTGCCAGCAGGTAGGAATCTACCTGGCAGCAATTAAACAACAGGTTTACAGCAGTCTTTCTAATGAGAGCATCATTTGAAACTCTGTAAAAGCACATGAATACATGATCAATCACTAATCAGTTCTCTCTAGGGAAATGGACATGTGATGAGCCAGTGCATCAGAGTGCATGATGTGGTTTTGGTGAGTGCTAGGTGTGCTGTAGGGGTTCATCTCACCATCTTAATTATGTGGATTTTTTTTTACTCTTCCCTCTTTCTGTAATTTCCCATCTGTCTAGTTATCAGATTGCATAATGAAATTCCTCAGCTCCTCATTTTTTATAAGGGATATATTTATAATTGCTATAATATAATTTGTAGGTGTTCAGTTTTATAAAAAGAGGTGCCTGAGTATGAGCCAAGTGCAGCCTAAATAATTTTCTGATCTGAGGAAGTCAGGGATTGTACCTGGGAAAAACCCAAAATATTTATGATTTAGCAAACAATCGCATTTCTAGGTAAAGAACTTCCAAATAAAAACAATTTTGAGACAAAAATCAACAACTCAAAGAAATAATGTTCTCAAGTCATGCTTCTCTTGCCATTTTTAAGACAGCCTTGCTTTAATGTGTCTTTGTTTACCATAAGCCATGACTTCTCACCCACTGCAGGCGCAGCATCATCTCCTGCACTGTCACTTGCACCATTTTGATGAATCAAGGAGTCTGACATCTATTTCAGAAGAACAGTTTGGTCATGTCTCTGTTCTAGAAATCTAGCAGGGTCCTGGATACTACAGAAACAACAGTATTGAGCAGTCAGTTGGCTGAGTATCTGCATCTTTCCCTTAAACTGTAGAAATAGACAGAGACAGTGTCTTGTGTAATAATTCATTTTTCTGCTGGCCCCAGTGCCCCTGGTCAAAGGCATCATTCCAAGATGCTGAATGCAACATTTGGAACAGCACATTCTTGTTCTTATGAAAAATCGAGCTTGAATGGCAGTGACTGAGTGACTGAGTCTTTCATGAGGCAATGAACTGACTGCTTGTCAGCTGCTTCTCACAGGTCACGTCTGCCAGGAGGCGAGAATGACTTGGAACCAGCCCGACATGGGCAGCACGTGAAATGCCCCACACTGCTGAGAGCAGGAACAGCCACTGCGGGAAGGGGTGGGGCAGTGGTGCAGCTGGGGGCCTCGTGGGGACCATTCTGGTCTCTCCTCTTTACTTTCGGATTTTTACCTACATCTGCAATATGAACTAAAGGCTTTCATGCTTGTGCTGGAAGTTGGCCTGTTTTAAAGGGAGCTGGCCCTTACAAGATCATTCTTCTGTTGAGTGGCACAGAAGATGTTCCACACTGTTAAATGTGGCAGTGGTCCTTGTCCTGTTGCAGCTCCGATGCAAGTAACTAAGAACACTCCTGTGCCAGTTGTGTGGGAGGAATTATGGCTTTCACTGGCTCAGAAATCATGTGTCTTGTGAGATGCTGTGGCAATTCAGAAAGAATCAAGTATAGACACATTGTACAATTTGCATTACAATGCTTGTAGTGGTTCACAGAACACCAACAGGAAAGAGGTGAGAGGTCTGACTGTGCAGCAGTATTTTTTAAATACTTTGAAAAGATGGTAGCCAATCTTAATGCAAAAGGCTCTAGCATCCACATTGACTGCAGAGCTTTACCTGCAACATCTATTTAACTTACAGAAACAGTAAAAAATAATTTTAAAAGTATCATCATTAAAAACAGAAATGTGGGCTTCTGGTTACTTTTGTCCCCTCTGGTCCCCTTGAACAGTGAACACCAGCAGTACAAATCCAATTCCAGCTTGCTTTCATATTTCCCTGTAAGGTGACTTCCAAAAACTTTTAACAGCTCCTTAGCAAGCCCACCTGAGGCTTCTTTCTGTGTGCAGAGCAGTGGACATTTCATCCCTACTGTCACTATTTGGACATTTCATCCTATAATGATGCCCTTTAGCACTGTTGGGACGTCAACGTTCCCAATCCTGTGATGTCTAGAGGTTTTTATAAGCCTGTGTTCCCTGGGAAAACGAATCACTGCCTGTCAATTTCTCCTGATCCAGCCTCAGCTTAGTGGTTTATAATACTTAGGAGACACTGTCTTCTTCATATTATGAACTATTATTAATGATCCATGCTATTGGTGCATTGTCCACTGAGGTTGGAGCTGGTTTCCATAGCTTGGATCACATTGCATAGGAGAGTGCAAAGCTGTGCTGGCCACTTCACATGCTGGGGTAGGGTCCAGTTCTTTCAGAGTGTCCCTCTTGACAGCTCTTAGGTAGTGACACATTCATGGCCTTTTGCTGTGGACCAGGATCTGGGTTCATAAGTCCTGGATCATAAAAATTGCTCTCCATGACTCTGAATGGTCCAGCAGTTCTAGGAGTATACTGAAACTACAGAAGTTTGAGCTGACTTAAGGGGTTAATAAAAACAAACGTCCAGCTTGCTGTTTTCTGGCTGTGTATTAATCAAATTATAAGGCACAGGATTCCTGCGCCAGTCCCATTTTGGAAAGTGTAGATTCAGTACACTGGCTCTTATGTTCAAGTTGCATCAAAAACAGCCAAATAGGATACAAATCATTTCCTGTGGATATCTATGTTTTGTTTCTTTTTTCCTGTAAGTAGTTTAAACGCAATTTCTTAGAATTTTTGTCCTTTTTCTAAGTAAAATTTTATTGCCTCTCAGTCTATTGCCATGTGTCTCCTATTTCTTGCTTGCTGTGATTTTATTGCTTGCTGTGATGAAGCATCACTTGGGTATGTTCTCAATGCTGATCCGCCAGGAGCAATGCAGAAATCGCACTAGAGAATTGCAAGGACTTTGTGAGGCTGAAATGTCTCCTGTAAAACCATTAGTGTCCCTATATAACTTACTTTCCTTGTTCCTCTTTCAGAGCTGTCAAATATCTTCGTTGGTGTCCTCCTTTCTTTAAAAACTTAAACATGACACTATATAACTACTTGTTCTTAGAACAGTGAAACCATTTGCTCTTTCATGAATTTATAAAATATTTTTAATCATAAATCAAACGAGTAATTTCTTTTCCTTGGCAATCCAAAAGAAGAGTCAGTCAATTGACCTCATGTGCTTGGTGAAGCAGCATCCAAAGGAGAAGCAGTACCCTTGGTTTACACAAACACCACTGAGCACACTTGAGCAAGTATCTCTGAACTACCAGCCCTTCAGTTGAGGGTGTAACTGAATTTCAGAAATCATGGTGTCACAAAGATATTGATCTCTAATACTGTGCTTTTTTACCTAAAACTTCCCTCAAAGGAAATGTTTCTTGTCTTAGCAGCAGTGACAATTTTGTTAAAGAATAGTTACAGCTCTTGAATGGTGTGTCTGCCAACCTGTCAAACGGAGGTCTCAACAGCTCTGGCTTCCTCTCTGTCCTTCTTCAGTGCACAGCTCCTCTTCTTCAGCAACACACTAAAGGTGGAACAGACCCACAAAGGCATATACACATATGTAACCAATCTGATGTAAACAATGTAAAGGGTTAACCAGACCCCAGGGCAATGGGACTTTACAGATCTTTGTAAACTTCAGGACAAGAAAGAAGAGTTGCATAAGACAATGTCAGATTAAAATGAGAGACCATGGTTCCCTCTGAAAGATGGCCTGTTAGCTCTGATTTTTTTCTGATTTGTATGAAAGGCATCTGTGGCATCCTTTTGGTTGTCAGTGAGGTGCAAATCTAGATAAAAATATGAAACAAGTTCTAGCAGACACAGCACAAGGCAAAGTGTAGATGTCTTGTGTCACAGGAAAAATTCCTCCTGGCCATGCTGGAGGTGTGTTATTGCAGGGGTGCAAGCATGGCTGCTGAACTGATGAAATGAGTAATCTGGGGACTTTGCCTTTTTTCCTCCCCTCTTTTCTCATTGTCCAGCTGTAATTCATTTTTTTATATCTGCATGTATATCATAGTCTCATCCCAAAAACTTACTGTCCAGCTGTGGGAAGCCTCTAAGATCGTCTGTCTTTATAAGATGGTAGAATTGTGTGTGTGATCAAATAAGTGCTGCACATGCCTATTTCTGCTGTGGCAGCTTACAATGACGTAGACTTTTGTAATCCATCTGTCTTTCATCAAGGACCTTCCATATCTATTCTTGTCTTTTCCAAAAGGAACTGCAGGCAATTAAAATCATCCCAAGGTCTCCTTGGCTTGCTGCTTCTAATCTATATTATCAAGAATGAAATAAAACCATGAGAGGCAATTGTCTTTTGGTCCTATAGTGTTTAGAGGCCTGGAGTGGAAGAGCAGGGAAGAAAAGAAATGAGATATGTTTATAAACTGAAGACATTCATCAGACAATTCAAGGTTTTACATGTGCACACACGCTGATAAAGAATAGGTGTGTGTGCAGTGTGTCACTTATTCTTTCCTTAATAAGAGGCTACCATGTTGTAACTGCTATCCAAGTGACTTTAAAATATTTTTCCTATTTTGTCTTATTCTTTTGCTGCAGTGTTTTGTATGAAGTTGTCTTTTTGTTAAAGCAAATGTTTTTGTAGTTTCTTTCTGAATTAAAATAAGGAAAATGCAATGAAATAAATTGCTAGTTTAGGCTAATGCAGGTGTGTTTGGTAGGCACTCATCATCTCTGCTGCTTTTGCTGTGCAGGCCCTTACCTCTGAAGGCAAGTAAATGTCAACAAAACCTGGCTTAGGACAGACCACCACTGAGGTGGTTTGCGGTTTTCCTTCTAAATGAAAAGTGGCTCTGGAAGTCAGGTTGCCTATGATCATTTGCATTGCTGAATAGCCAACAACAACAGAAAAAGCCAAGGAGGGATGCGCAGGACTGGGGCTTTGGACACACCGTCCCATCTCCAGACCCCAGTTAACAACTGCAGTCTGTTTCAGCTGTGCAGACTGAAATGCTGCTGCCTTAGCGGTTCCCCTGCCAAGCTTCATGCTAAAACAACTGCTAAATGGAGGACAATTCTAGCCCATTGTTTCAACACAGATAGAAAGGAAACTGCACAAACTAAAACAGAGCTGCAGTAGCAAAGGAGCATACATCCCTCTTAGCCATCCCTGCTCCACTGGTATCAGAGTGAGATACAGACAGCTGAAATTAGAAATTTTATCCAAAGGCAACTCTGCCTTTGTCTACAAATGCTGTGAAATGGAAGTGGCCCTTTTGTCTATTGCCCTTTCAGTCTTCTTCTCTGGGTTGCTTGCTATGAGTCAGGTGTCTGAGTGAGGGACTGGTGTGTATGAAGCTTCAATACAGCAGGGCCCTGATCTGGATCCGTAAGGGCCCTTTAGCTCAACTGTTGAAGAAATTATCCTATTTAAAAATACTTGCAGCTGGCTTCTGGGTGAAAAAATAGCATCTCTGTACTTTTATGTAAAGGGATCATTGGTTTCCAGGGAGCATGCTCATGTGTGCATTATATGTATTTACACAAAGTTTTGTGAGTGATGCATGAAACCAAGATTGTATTTCATCTACAGAATGGGAAGAAACATAGCTATTTCTGGTTTTTGGTTTGTTTTTTTTCTCTGAAACTGACTGGTCACTAAAATAAGGATGAATTCAGAGGAAATTCAGCTGGCTTCCTTGGTAAATTGTGCCTGACACTGTGATCAGGAAAGATGATAGAATCTGAATTTTCCCAAGCAAGTGTGAAACCTCTGGTGAATGAGAAGGCAGATAATAGTAATCATTCAGGGGGCATTAAGAGAGTGATTTCATTATTGGCTGGTCCTAGAAGGTGCCTCTCCCAGAAACAACCAGACAAGTAGCACAAGTGTTATCATTCCAGCCATTTTTCCATTTGCACACAAGGTGTGGGACAGCTTTGAGAACTCCCTGAAGTGTGAATGCACCTACTTAAACCACTCCTCATCTGCTTTCAGACATCTGTGTTTTTGCTGCCTTCAACAGGGTCACACTGAAAATGTCAGATTTTTTAGTAGAAACAGGATATTACTGAACCTCAGATTTCTCTCTTTCCTGTAGGGCCATCGGTACTGCTTCATTTCTCTGAAAGATAAACAATGCATTCTCTTCTTTGAACATTTCACCTCTTCTTTTTTTCTGTGTTTGTTTTTGTTTGTTTGTTTGTTTGTTTTGTTTTGTTTTGGTTTTGGTTTTGTGTTTTGTTTTTTTTTTTTTTTTGTCTGTAGTCATACTGTACCAAAAATCATGGTGTTTGAACAAAGCCAAAGCTCAGAAATCAGGTGTATCAGTATATAACCTGTTATATAATCAGTTATGTACTGATTTGCTGCATCAGTATATAACTGAACCAGTGAGAAAGGTCAGTTTGTCTAACAGAAGTGATTAGTCCTGGATGAGATGTAGCACAAAGCAGTTGGGTAGATTTATTAGGCATAGTCTCCAATGTGAAATTGTCATATGAGCTTTGGAAGTGTATGGCAGGCATGGGAGATTTTGGTTCTGCTTTGGGATTGCTCGTCAACTGAGACTGCACACAAGCAGTCCATAAAGGAATGGGGAAATTTTCACTCCAGCTGCCTTGGAGGTGACGGCCCGAGATGCTCTTCCCAAGCTCATAACACAAAGACTTCATTCACAAATGACCAAGCTGGCCTTCTGTCTCCCCTGTTGCATTTCCTCTTCTCAGCAATGCCCTGTTCCCTTTCTCCCTTTCCTTTCTACCCCTCTCCACTGAGGGAGCTGCCCACAGCACTGTCACTGCACCCTCTGCCATTACCCCCTTGTGCAACTCATAAAAGGTGGGTTGAGTGTTTGTTTTCCTGCTCCCCACTTGCCCTCACTTCCCAGACGATGGAAAGGCTGCAAAACAAACCCTGAGGAAAAGAAATTTGCCAGGGAAATTTCATCATGTACTGCAAAGTGGAGACGACTTACTGAGATTCCCTGGCAATGAGTTGCTCCGTTGCCATTTACCACAGCTGCTCACAGCAGACCTGAAGTTTTCCCTAGTGACTGCCCTTAACCCCCCTTTAGCCTCACGTGCTGCCTCAGCACTTGTTATTGCTGCAGTCAGGCCAGCAGTGATTGTATGCCCAAAGCCCCTGGGCAGCACTGCTGCCACCTTTAAAAGATATGGTGGCAATAAAAATCTCCATAATAAAGGAGAGGGAAAGGCAACTGAAACAGTAGCATTGTTATAAAACATATATCCTGATAGTAAATAAAGTGCAGGAGGATTCTGGAATAAGCTCTGTGTTCTAAACATGAATTTGTTTCATGTTGAATCTGCTTTCTACAACAGTAGTGACTATAACACAAGTGGAAAAGCAATAAAAACCTCTTTGTGCACAGAGTCAACAGATGGTTTTGAATAGAGTGGGGAGAATGTACACACGGGTGTGCAATCAATAATTCCTGTGCACTGTGTGACTGTCCCTTACCCAGAATGTGTTGTGATGCAGCCCCACACAATCATCCACAGTGGACTAAGACATCTCTGGGGTCTTGATCTTTCATGAGCCCTGAAGCTTGCTGAAAAGGAGTGAGCTGCTTGCAGGAACAGCAGAGCCTGAGCTCTGTCACTGATGTGGTTCTTGGCCTTAGAAGGTCAGTTATCTCCTGACAATATGGTCCCTTTTGCTGAAAAGGGGAAATGAGGGTGCTTGTCCTCTCTCTAGTGCTGTGGTGGGACTTTACAAACATGCTCATGAATCTGCTGAAAAGCCCAGCTAGACTGTAAAGACAGATCTGTCTGTCTTCCATGCCGTGTGTCTCCCGAGACCTTCAGGACAGATAGGATAGGACAGGTTATTGAAACTTGAAGGGCAGGATAGCTGGATGCCTCAGCATCTCACCTTAGTTTTTTAAGTACAGGTTTGAAAATACTTTCTTGACAAGACCAGTGTGCTAAGGGAAACTGCTTTGAAGGATTTCATCATCACACAGAGACCTGGCTTGTTCTACCCACAGCTTGCATGACTGGAAGGGACTAAAAGGTGGACAACTTTTGATTTTTGTGATCAAAGTCCCTGGTGGATTATTAGGCACATAGCCATCATACCACCACTCTGGGTGATGTTCATCAGCTCTTGGTAGCTGCTCCAGGAAAGACTAAGAGCTGAAAGGTCCTGGATATCTGACCCAGCTCTCACCAGCAGGACTTTCTTGCAGGGTGGGAGATGGTGCCTGTTTTAAGGCTTAATGAGACCTCACCTTCCAGGGCTGCAACAGCAGCATGTTGCAATGACTCCAAAGTCAGGCATCTAAAGAAGCAAATGAATTTGTCATTGCAAGATAGAAATTGATTTCAAGGGTACAAATTGCAGCTAGATTTGTAGCACTAAAGGTATGGGCCAGTCCACTCCTCAGTTATTCCTGGGGACTCTGTCCATACAGGCAGCTTCCTTACTTCTGTTAATTTCCATTTTCTTTCCTCTGCATGTCTTAGCTAAGCATTAGACGCATGCAGTTGTGCATGTGTGTTTGCAGACAAACAGGAGCCAGGCTGGCCCATGAGCTTGCACAGCCTGCTGAAGTCAGGATGTGCACTCTGGGAGCCTCCTATTGGTGCTCAGTGTCTGTGTGTGCCTACTTTTCTCCTATTATTTTTCTTGCTGCTGACTTTTTCCCAGCAGTGATTCAGTATTCTTTATTATCAGCCCATCACCCACTTGTGTTGGTAGTCATGGCTGTTTATGGTAACAGATTTCTCTGTCTGATCTGCTCCTTAGTGTGAAGGTCCAGTTGTTCTTTATTTCAGTGTACAATGTGTTACTGTATACGGCAATTTGGTATATGTAGGCTGTGCAATGCCCCAGCTTTATGGATGTTTGCAAGAAAGAGGCGAGTGAAAGATAAATCCAAACTCATTTTAACTGTCTCTTGGAGAAATCACTGCGCAGCCAGGACATGTCTTTGAAAGCAAAGGGGCTGCTGAGATTATGAAATTCTTGAACATTTGCTCAGCATGGCTGAGCCAGGGCATAAGGAGATGTGTGAGCCCATTAATCATTCCAGGGCAGCTGCCAGCTCCCTGACTTTAATTGTGGCTTTCTAACATTCACCCTCTTTGGAGGTTTTTTTGGTCCTGCTGATAACGGATTTCATTCCTCTCCCGTGAAACTCTGCAGAGACAGCAGAGGTGTGAGCTTAATTCAAGGTTGCTGAATGACTTGCAGCTACTGGGGGAAATTATGTTACTCAGCATTGTTTTCCTCCTAAAATTGTTGCCTTGGCAGCATCTTGAGGACTTCTACATATTTGTCTCTTTAAATTTCCTGTTCCTCACACTGCTCTATCTTCACTGTTTCCAGTCGCTGCATTTTTATTAAAGATTTCCATGGAAGTAAACAGTCTCAGAGGGTGCATCCTTCCAATATCCCTGGCTTGAGAGGAGGAAGCAGGAGTGGAAGTTTTTCTTAATAAGGGGAAGATTGGCAAGTATGCTATTGACAGTGTAATAGGTTGAAAAATCATTCATGTGAACTCAGACTATGTCTCAAATGATAGACTATAAAAGATTATTATGCTTAAAAGAGCTCTTTTCACTCACCATGATGTGTGTGTCTAGGGACACGCTTCGATGCTCACTTGCAAACAAGCCAAACACAGAATTGTGAGTTTTCAAGCCTGCATGTGCCTCTTTTACCTCCTCTTAGCTGTCACTCACTGCCTTCTTCCCAGCAGGAAAAGCCAGGAATGTTTGTGGGAGGAGAAGGAACAAAACACACTCAAGTACTTGGAAGGTGGCAATGGCCTACATAAACTCTGCCTTCCATGGGGTGGTAGATGAACTGGGTTTTTCAGGAGAAGTTTTCTTCCAGCTTCACCCAGCTGCATGAGTGCAAATAAAATAAAAGAAATTTTCTGGAAACTGCCTTCTCATTTTGCATTTGAAGTGTTGCAAACTTAATTCCCAAGCACACACAAGACCATGGAGCTGTATCTGAGTGTTTATGCCAATATATCGGTTATGATTTTTGTGGCATTGGTCACCTCTTTAAATGGCATTAATGTGAGGGTCATCTACCCCCCCTCAACACAGCTTGATGCTGCATTGCTTTTGCATCCGGTTGCTCTATCAGTTCAATGTGCAGCCCTTTGTGAGCTCTGAATATCCTTTGTAGGTCAGTTGCCATGCAGGGAGCCTACATGTGTGCAGGGCTTAATTGGTCTCTCAGCTCTTTCCCATTCTCTACTTTGTTTTGCTTACAGAGCTCATCCTTTCCCTTCCATTTCTCTTTCCCAGGAGGAAGGGAAGACAATGACGATGATGCATCCTTTGCTAATGGACCCTGCTGAGACAGTGATTTTGGCTCCAAGGGAGACTTTATAGGCATCTTGCATTTCACATACCAACCTTCCTGAGAGAAAAAATGAAAAGGATCACACATTTCCACTGATCTGCCTTTTTCCTGGGGACCATTGCTGAAACTCTTCCTGCCCTGCAATATCTGCATATCAGCCTGGACTTGGCTTCTGCCCTCCAATCCCACAGCATCTCCCACAAAGCATAAGGCAGTATGATCAGTCTTTATTCACTTCTCAGAGTTTCAGAAGAAAATAAACATGAAGGTTATTAGCTGTGAGCTATGAAAAATGTTACATCAGCTAGGTTTCTAAACCTTTCAGAGCCAAAAAGGATTTTTGGAAGGCACTTCCGCCTAAAAAATCTCATCCTTACCGAATAAATTCTAGTTAGCTGACAATTCTACAGACTTGATATAACTTCATACAATGAATGAGTGGGGGCTCATTGTTAGAGTCTAGGAATAATCTCACTGTGTTTAAGCACCTTACCCTCTCTTACTTTCTGTCATATTCTTATTGCCATAATAATGATAATAGATCTTCTTAATTTATAATTATGTTGATTCATATCCTTGGAAAAATGCAGCTCACTCCTAGTTAATTAGTCAGACATTTTAAAATGTCTGTTTGGATTTTCAATAGTGCAAGTAAAGACAATAAGATCTCACTTGATGTCTAACACTAGTGTAGGCTGTGGATGCAGTTCAAACTCTGCAGGGCTTCTGGTGGGAATGTTTCACAAAAGACACTTTTGTCTCCTTTGGAATAAATGCCACCAAATAGTGGAATTTATTTCTTAACTATTTTTTCCTGGGCCCCTCTATTTCCAGCATACTCTCAAACACTTTGCATAGAGATTTACTTCTTTGGAGTGGCATGAGGGAGGACTAGCAGTGGGGATTTGCTTTCTATGCATGGCATGGTTTGCCTCATCTGCATGAGCTCTTTCTTGTTCCTAGGATACACTAGCTTGACTTAATTTATGGGCTTGCTTTATTATTTTTCCCTTTGGCTGAGATCTGTTTTGACTTTACCACTAAGCTCCTTTTGAGCAGGGGCAAAACCAACAACACTGAATTTATTTAAGTGGAATTAAAGGGCAGTCCTTGTGTGTGATGCTGGGACTGGGCTGCTAAGCATGCTCAGCCTCCTGAGGTGCTAAAAAACCTCATGTTTCATTCAAAAGCCAACTGCACTGAATAGCAGAGGACCACTTCTGAGAACTGCAGTGGGGCTCTAACACCAGCAGCACAGAATGAAAGATAGGGCTTTAGGAGATGATGGGATATAAATTAAAAAGAGAAAAGAGTTGACCAACCACATTACTTTAAGGTCCCTAGTTTTGTTGCCCCAGAAGCAATTTGTGGAAGATGAACTACTCCCTCTGCTCCTGTGGTGCAATGGTGACTTTTGAAAATGGGTGAGGTAGTTAATGCACATATAAACATGGAGCCACTTTCACTAGCAAAAATGAAATTCACCTTCTTCAATAGCATTATGAATTGCAAAGAGGGAATTTTATGTATTGAATCATCAATAGACTGTCCTTGAAAATTCACCCCTACTTTGCATCTGTGGTATTTTTCTTGTTGATATGCATGCTGTGTTTTGATTTTCCTTGTCCCCTTTTAAAATGAGATGCAAACCGAAGCTTTCATCAGAAGCATGTAGAAATGCAGTGACTGGACATGAGAGCAGTCATGGGTTAGTATGTTAGTTAGCTTAGTATGCTCCCAAAACACTGGGGTTTTGGGAGCATACTAAGGGTACTAGGTGTGTAAGAAGTACATCTACCCAGCAAACAAAGGGGTTGCTGATAGTGTTCAGGGCAGCTCTGAACTGGTAGCTGGTTCCTCAGCATGACCCTGATGGCTGACCCTGATGCAGTAAATGGAAAGCAGTTTTCTGGAGGACTCTCTTTCCATGTGGTGCCCTTTGTATTGGTGGGTGGAGAGAATTGTCCTTGTATGTGGGACAAGGTTTATTTGTTTTCTCCTTGTTTTCTCTGCTAGAAGATAAGAGACAGAGCTGGAGTTCAAGAATTCAAGGAAAAATGTTTGTGTTTGTTTATAAAAATTCAGTCTCTCTGTCTGATGCTAAATGAAAAAGGCAACAGGTAAGGTGAATTACTGAATCTTTCAGCCCTACCCTTGAAGGGCACAGAAGATGGAGGAAATCCAGTAACTCCAGAGAGGCAAAAGATTAAGATTTCTTCTCATACCTGCAGGATGTAGCTGCTAGAGCAAAACTGAAGGTGTTGGGAGTGGTAAAAGAAAAAGTTGTTTTTCTCATCCTGTACTTCTCTTGCTCTGCAGATTGAAAGACTGGTTAAGCCTCAGGGGTGATTACTCCTACATTTCCAGCTGGCACTAGATTACTTTGGAAAACTAACAGAACCTTTATATAAATCACCTCCAGAGTATCATTCTAGTGGTAGAGATCCCAAAAAACTACTTTTCATTGCACCTTTAGTACAACCACCTATGCTGTGGGTTAAAAGTATTTGACCCAATCAGATGTTGGCTGTGTGCAGCTGGGCTTGTGTTTGTCTTTTCTTATTAAAGAGGTTAGAAGAGGAATGAGAGACATCATTTAATACATTATTTGTCTTATAAAGAAAAAAATCCAGCATGGTCTCCAAAGATTTCCCTGCATTTTCTACTTTATCTCTATTTTCTGAAGTTACTGTTGGTCTCGGGATTTTTACAAGTAATGAAATTGGAAGCCCACATGTAAGAAAGAAACTAGACAGAAAAAGAATTACTCTTGTTGTACAAGGTGGAGGTGAATTTAAAAAGATGATGATTGGATACATTGCTGTTCCCCAAGGAAGAAAGCCCATTACTGTGTTTGACTTTAGGATACCAAGGATGTAGTGCTGGGCGTTTTAGTGTCTCCCCACATGTGCTTCAACCTGAATGCTAGGGATAATTATTCCTGATCATCAGCTATCAGAAATTACATTAGAGAACCTGAGATCAGTTTTCCTGCAAGGCAGTGCCCATACCATAAATCTATGAGGTGTCATGGCTGGTGTGTAGGTGTGTCCACACATCATGGCCGAGGAAAGACTTTGGCACAAACAGTTGACCTGGGAAGAAAAAATGAAAATGTAGCATGAGAGGCTTCAGCACAGGCTAACAATCAAGGTAAGGACATTGTCTTCCAGTGTTTCACTGGATAGTGTGTGCTGTCTTTTGTTAAAATGTGTCTTCTGGTTAGGGAAAAGCAACCAGAGTTTGCTGCAAGGCAACCCCTTGTCACAACCAACCCTTTGCATTCCTAAGGAGATCTTTCTAGTTGCCCTGACCATCTGGCAGGTCAGTAGGGGCCTCTGAAGTGGATTGGGCCACACAGATGACATTTTAAAACATTTTTTACTCTTTTAACATTCCTGAATTTAGTTGTTGCTCTTGTGTACTGGTGCAGAGGAGTTTGTATGGTGGGTGTCCACCATCTAGACCACTGACAGACCTGGAAAATAGGATTTTCTTGATGAAACATCTGTTCCTTGAATCAGAAAAGAGAATAGCAATAGGAAGACTGCATACTTCATTGTTAGGAGCCATTGGACAGATGAGGGTTATTTTGGGCTGGGGTTATTACTTGGGTGTGTTCTGTGGCTTTGATTAGATATGATCTTGATTTCTCTATTTAGGAATTTTAGCTGGCAATTCTTGTTATCCTTTTAGTCCATAAACCCTTTGTTGCAGAAGGTCTCTTTTCTCTTTACAGAAAAAAATCTGCTCAGTACCTTTCTGGTAATGAACACCAGAATAATTTCTTGCACAATGCACACACTGGTAGGAGAATTAGATGATATTTCCTCCTGTTGCTTTACTTTGACACGTCTTTGGTTCACCTAGATAACATGATCTTTTTTCCACATATTTCTCCTTCAAGAATTCACTGCTTGTCACACTTAATGATTAATGCACTTGTCAAACTTTTTTTTAGGTTGATAAATACCCTGCAAAGATAAGGCACTGCCCTTTGAAAAATATGGTGCCAGTAATTAAAATGAAGAATGCATTACAGTAAAGGGTAGAAATATGGATCTAAAAGCCACACTAGTACTTTTAGTGATGTGAGTAACTGAGAGTTTCATTTTAATAATTCAGTGCAGCAGAGATTAATAAATGGTATGAGGTATAACTGGTCTTTGAAGATCAGGGATATAGTTAACAATTTCTTTTAGTATATCCTGAAAGATGCTGCTGGAATTAGTGTATAATAACTCAGCACAGTCCTACAATTTCCAAGTCAGTTTTGTTAAAGGAGGAGCACACTTACTGAGTGAGGATTATGCAAAGTGAAGTGATCCATCTGAGAAGAAGCCAAAAAGGCCCAGTCCCCCAGCCATACCTGCAGTGGGTCACTTTGCATCGGTTTCTGCACAGGGGGCAGCACAGGGGGGCTGTGTGGAGGGCCAAACACCTGCCCATCCACACCTGTGATGAAATGCCTGTTAAAGACACAAGCCTTCCAGGGCAGGCCAGAAGGAAATCCTCGCCTTCTTTTTCAGGGGTAGGTTAGTGCAGAGAGTGGGGGAGGAAATAATCAATGTATAGGTGAATGTGACTGGGCAGGGGAGAAGTCTCACCTACTATCTCCCCCAGCAGGAGTTGCTAAAGGAAGTGCTCCACATGTGCAAAGTTCTGGGTAGATGCAATAGTCATGATCGCTTTTATCATCCTTGCTCCATCTCCCATGAGTCCCAGGAGGTCCCAGGATGGCTTCCCCCCCTTACTGAATAGCTTTTAGGATATCAGATCAGTTTTCAAATGGAAGGGATGCTTCTATCACCAGAGTCCAGCCATGCAAATCTTACTTGCAAACACTGTAAACTCTTTCTACATGTGGTCCCGTGGGGTTTGTTATCTTGTTGTCTTTTTGAATGCTGTGCCAGAGCATTTTCCAGTTGGACCCCTTAGCTCTTACCGTGTCCCACTCACACAGGAAGTCTGCCAGTGTAGAAGCTGTGACCTTCATCTGCTTATGAAGATCCTTGGCTCAGCAAACCTATTTGAAAGGATTAGCTCTGTGTAGCCAGAAGATCCACTTGTCAGGATAATTTGTTGGGTGTTCCTTTAAGGATCATTTAAATGTCGTGGTTGTGTTTGATGAGAATTTTTCTCTAGTTTATGGAAAGACTAACTGCAATAAATGATCATGCTCTCTGCTTAAGGTGAGGCCAAGCAGTGCTGATCTGTGGCTGGTAGGCAGGCTTATAGTCTTCTGTTGGACTGAAGAGTATCTTATGATCAGAAGCTGGCCCTGGACCTACCAAAAGGTAGAAACCTCCACCAGCTAAGTTCAGTTTAGATCCTGATGGAGCAAGGTGCCATAAGCATGTGAACAGTTGCCTGGGCTTCTTTTTGCTCTGATGCTGATAGGGTTAAACTCAACAGCTTTATCTTGTTACACTCAGACACTGGAAAAACCTTATTTCCTGTCTGTATGTTAGGTGGGTGAGTTACATTACAGATGTATGTTACAGCTGGGATGCATATGTTGCATTCTGCCCTGACTTTGCAGTGATGGTTATGCTCGTGGAAATTATTCAGGCTTTCTCCCACTTGCTTTGCCAGGTACATTTTGCATACCTTGTGTTTACCCCTAACTTACTGTTTACAGCAATTGATAGGGCACAGCCAAGCACTCTGACTGCCTTCTGAAGTCATGGAATGATCCTACATGAATGGTCAATTGGTTTGAACATAATGGAGAGTTTAACAACTTTCTATACTTCTGTTTCTCATTTCAGTTTCTAGGATAACCTGAAATTATACGGGAATCTTTAAGGGAGAATTTTCCCCTCTCTCCTTGAAATGCCAGTTTGCATCAATCCAGGCTGCTGGATTTTGTGGGTTTGGTTGGGTTTTTTTGTCATCTGCCAGAATGTGATTTTTTTTTTTTCCTCATTACACTTAGCTTTCTGCTATCACAATAAATTCCAAAGCAAATAAGGTTTTTCAATCCAAGTACAAGTATTTCAGCTTCCTCTAAATCAAAATTTGTGAAACACTAAAGTCTATGCTCTGAAAACTCTGTAAAACTCAGTTATCAGTTAAGAGGCATGGCAGTAATCTTAAGAGAGTTTCTAATATTTTTTACAGTTTAATACTGTCTAGGTCATCTGATAAACTGAAAGCAGCAAGTACATTAAATATAGTGCAATGACTTATACAGACCAAGACCAGGGTTTCTGGTTTACTCATTTTATTGGTTTCAATCCCATGATAGTTCCCCTGACTGCCAGAGCAGGTACCCATAGGCTACACAGTGCTGTCTTAGCTCTTGAGCAGGAAAGTCACACTGTTTCCATTTTGTTCCTGGACTGTGCTGGTGCATTATTCAGATTTGGACTGAATTATGATTTGATTTTATCTGGCCTACATTGCACTTCTTGCCAAAACACTGAGTAAGCCAAGGAGGCAGGTTGTTCTATTGGCCTGCTCTCCTGATCTCAGGATCAATGATCATCTTTTATTGTTTAGGTTATTGCTGTTATCATAGGCTCATTAACCCCAACTGCAGTGTGTGGAGCTGTGCAAGCACGGGACAGAGCTGGCTGCTGCCCCCAGGAGTCCTCAGCCTGTGCTTTGTGCAACAGTGCTCTCTCAGCAGAACAGCCACTGAGCTCCTCTCCAGGTTTCTTCACTTCTCTCAGGCTCACAGAACAGACAATACCAAGGAGGAGAATCTGAAAGAAAAACAGTGATGCCACTTTTGAAATGAAACTATAGATACGCTCTGTTTGGCACTTGGCAAATAGTGACTCAGCCACTGTTTGTGTGCAGTGCTTCTGGCCCACAGATGGTACCAGACTCTCTGTTTAGGCATACAGATCTTAGCCATTCCATTATACCACTGCAGTCTCTCATGCAGGCACATATAATATTGTCTCTCTGCCAAAAAGAGCATTTCTTCTAAATATTGCCACTAAAAAAAAAAAAAAAACACCTTGAACTTGCAAGCATGCTGTGCTGGGTTTGGCTGGGATAGAGTTAATCTTCTTCATAGTAGCTGGTGTGGGGCTACGTTTGGATTTGTGCTGGAAACGCAGCTGATAACACAGGGATGTTTTCTTTATTGCTGAGCAGTGCTTATACAGGGCCAAAGCCTTTTCAGTTTCCCACGCTCTGCCAGCGAGCAGATACAGAACTGCGAGGGAACATAGCAAGGACAGTGGGTATCTGTAGGATATTCCATACCACAGAAGGCCATGCTCAGTATATAAAGCTGTGGGAAGAAGAAGGAAGGAGATGATGTTCTGAGTTACAGTGTTTGTCTTTGCAGGTAACCATTAAACGTGACAGAGCCCTGCCTTCCTGAAGATGGCTGAACACTTGCCCATGGGAAATAGTGAACAAATTCCTTGTTTTGCTTTCCTTGTGAGCTTGGCTTTTGCTTTGCCTATTGAACTGTCTTTATCTCAACCCACAAGTTCTCTGACTTTTACCCTTCTCATTCTCTCCCCCATCCCACCAGGGGAGTGAACGAGCAGCTGTGTGGAGCTGAGTTGCCATTTGGGATTAAACCACAACACATACATGGAATGGGAACACAGTGGAGATTTTCACCACCTCTTTGCACATCTTACGAGCCTCTTTGCTCATTTAGTTTCTCAGACTGTTGATTTGAATTAAATTTATTTCTCTAAAGACCACAAATCAAGTCCTGTCAAAATGAGAGAGCATGGTGTGTTATCATTATTGCTTACCTCTGAATGAACCTGAAAAGAAAGGTGATCAATACAGACATAATTGCCAGTGTCACCAGTTAATTGTTCCTAAGTGACTGAGGGCCTCTTCAACTGGCAGCCTGTCAGTCTCAGAAATAGCAACAGTCTCAGGAACAGCAATGTAATGTGGCAGACTTCGTGTGGGATGAAAAGACCCTTTTGAGCAAATATCAGTTATTACTAGTAGGCTCTTCTTTCACTGCTTTGCTGCACATTTCAAACTTCGCCATCACCAGGTGGGGATACCCTGTGCAGTCTGTACCTTTCTGCATATGGCAAGGATCAACCAATCTTGGGTAAGCCCTGCTTCAGCCGTATGTTTAAGCAGGTATTTAGAGTAAAGCATGAGATTAAGTCACACTGAATTCAAAATTAGTCAGATACTTAAAGGCTTCATTCAAAAATTACCCAAATAAAATTCATCCTTGCTCAGTTCTTAATCACACAAGTTGTATGGAAATCTCATCCAAGCAGCATCTGGGCTGCTAAAAAATTAAGACATGAAGAACACAATATATTATTTGTAGAAGGTTTTAAAATATTTTTGACACTTAGAATGAGTGCTGGCCTTAGTAACCATGAAGGTCATTCCAGCTAACTGGAGTTAATTCCAGCACTAATCTCTGTGTCTCCATCAGTGGGACAATGAAACCAAGAACATAAGGGGCTTTCCAGGAAAGCGGTTTCACAGTAAGCCACATTACCCTCTGTGAGTTTTGACTTGATTTTGCATTTAGCCTTTATCCCTCAATCCAGCTCTTCAACACAAATCATTTGTGGCCAAGGCTTATGGAGATAAGGTCACTTTTTCATAACATGAATGTTCAAAAAAACCCTCAAGATTTTGTCATGTGGCTTCAGTTTAAATGTAGTTCCCAGCTAATTAGTCTGGTAAAGTATGTATATTTGCAAACAAAGAATAGCTATAACAGTATCCCAGTGGAGATCATCAGAGGAATTTGGGGAATGGAAGGGTTGATAATTGCAGTTCCTGTGCTATAGTTAGCTGGAACAGACAGACGGCTGCCCTTAAGGAGACCTCTCTTGGTGCCAAGAGTGTTACACACAGGACAAAAGGCAGTAGATCCAATTGCAGGATGAAAGGGCAGATTCTGATGTCCTACCTTATTTTATTCAGTCCTTTCTCAGATAAAGTTATTATGTGGCATTTCCTAAAGGAAGACTAGAAAATTCCCAGGATTCTTAAGCAGATGGAGACCTGGATATTTAATTTCTTTTCTGAGAGGGCTGTAATTCTTTTTTAATCTGTGTCTGATTTACTAACTACCAATATCAGTTAGGTAATTCTGCCTGACTGCACACGTATTCCTGTGTGTGCAGGTAGGTGCTTTCTCAAGAACAATGCATTTTTAAGACTTGCTATTCATCTGGCTTGGAAAGTAAAAATAACCTTGTTTCTCTTTAAAAGCAAATAAACACTACCACCACCAACTCAACCCCACTGATAGACCGATAACTACCATTTTGGCTTAGTTTGCATTGAGCTTTTACTTCATAATATAGATTTTACCAAGCATAGGATGGTTTGGAAGTCCCGGATAATGAATGGATGAATCAGATGGACTGATTTCAGATGGATGTAAAGGGCTCATTAGACTAAGGCATTAGCAACATAAGAGTTATTTTACAAATTACTTCCAAAACTTGCAAATCCTGAGGCTTTTATCTCTGTGTGTGTGTGTGTGTATTTTCTGGCTCTGCATTGAGAAGCAGTGTGCTGCTATTTGCTGCAGGCTGGTTGTCCAGAGGTGCCAGCTTACAGCTTATTTTGCTCTGAACTCACCAGATGCTTTGACACTGGTGCAAAATTGAAGATATATCTGTTCAGGGAGGCAACAAATGAAGTATTGAAGCAGGCAGTCTTGATGACAGAGGTAGAAATAGAGAGAAATACTTCTTGAATAGAGCCAGCAATAAGCCTTCAACGTGGCTTAAACACTGCTGCCCCTGTCACAGTCAATCTAACTTGGCTTTTGCTCTTGCAGTCTGAGTGTGCCTGAGCAAGACATTTGTCTCAACCTTGTGCTTCTTAATCATCTATTTTATTGGAATGCAAAAAAAAAAAAAAAAAAGGATGTTGGATTTACTTCATACTGTTTTTCTATCGCAGTGGAAGAGGGGTTCTCACTCACTCCCCAGTGCAGCTGAAGCATCCCCACTGGTGTTGATGGCATGTGAGGAGTTCACCATGAGCTCAGTGCCCTTGGGTGAGGTTCTGGATCCTGAATTTGCATTGCTGCAGCACTCACTCGAGCCTCTGTGCACTCCTTCAGCTCCCAGGCACTGAGTGCCTCCCCTCCTCTCCCTTCCTGCTTCCCAGGCTTTGGCTATGACGACAATAGGAAGTGACAGTCTCCCGATGGCCACATCAAACCTCTTTAATCACTGGAAGCTGAATGTTAGCCAAGAGGGCTCCCCTGGCTGACAGCTTTTACCCCCTTCTTTCACTAAGCCTTAAATAATGGAATCTTCTGGCAAAACAAAGAGGTTTAAGGATGTAAAGCATTCCTTATTTCCTCCTTCCTTAGAAAGCATTGGGTTGAAGTTGATTTAATGATACAAATGTAAGGTTCTAGTTATCTTGTTATACCTCTATAGGCTTTACACATAAAAGGAGACCCAAAGGAGGGAAACAATTGGAGCAGATACGTGTACATGCAGTGTCTCATTTGCCAGTGCTGGTCAGCAAGCACTGCTGGATGGTGATGCTTCACACACCAGCTCCTGTAAACCAAACTGGCAGGAGGAGGCACAGATAAGGGCTATTTTGTGATGTCTATGTGGTTGCAATTTCTGGTGACTTCTGCATGTGTGCAGTGAGCAAGAAGATGGTTGGGTTTCTGAAGCTGTGAAATGTTTAGCAATGAGAGAGGTGAGCATGGGCTGACAGAGAAATGTAGCGATGTGAAAAGATGCCAAAAATGAACATGACAAATCTTAACCCAAAAGCAGCATCATGTCTGAGCCCTGTTTGTGCTTGGTGTGCCAGAGGGGGAGAGGGAGAGAGGAGATGAGGCTCAGGCACAATGATCAGCCTGCCACGAAGAGCTGTACTGAGATCACAGACTTGCCCGGAATTTCACTTCCTCTGACATCAGCCCCTACTGTACAGCAGGAGACAGGGATGGTTTTGCTTCACAGCTCATCAAAGTCCAGCTTCTGTCCCGAGCAGACCAGTGGGTCAGCTGGGGCACCGTCCTGCCAGCAGGACCTGCAGCTCCAGCTGCTTTGAAGGAAGGTGCAGCATCCTTAAAGGGACATTTTTCCTACCTCCAGCCTGTGAATGACTTGGAAGCCCAGAAGCCTGACAGCTGATGAACATTGTCATTTAACTTGGCAGAGCTGCACATACTGCTCTGAATCACCTCAAAGCCGGATCTTTGTTAAAAACTTGCCTGCATGCTTTCCCTCCCTAATGGCTGATGGCTCTCACAGGTCACAGAAATCATCTGCTACAGCAGTTGATACCCGGTTTGTGTCTCCAGTGCCTCCAGTGCATCTCCTGCAGCCTGGCAGTGGCTTCCCTCACCCACATCTGCTGTTTGCAAGGCAGGCAGAGAGTTGATCACAGGGGGAGAGCAATGCCAGACAGAGGAGTCACGCTTGCCTCCACTTCTGTTACAGCCAAGAAGGATGAGAAACATGCTTCTTCCCCGCGGGCAGCCGGAGAAAAAAGAAACCCCAGAGGAGCACAGAACAGACCCAGCGCAGCGGCTGGGAATACTGCGCACCGCCTCTAGTGGGCCGGCACACAACCACATGAAGACAACCCTGTGAGGCAACTTTGCATCAGTTGTTCTGTGGTTTGCTTTCATACGAGAGGAATTAAATGCAAGCTGACACAAGATTAGAGCCAAAAAATTATGTTTTCAAAGGCAGGAAAAAAATCCCTAACAGAAGAGAACATCTCATGGATGTATCCCTTCTCACACAGCTCCCACCTCCTTTAATTGCTGGCTCACAAGTAGCTTAATTAGTCCTCAAACCACAGGGGTGCTTGTGTTTTTTGGCCTGAATCTGTAGCCAAGGGAAGGGGACTCAGCTCTTCACCTGTCTTTTCAGTGTCCAGTAACCTAATCCATATGCAGCTGTCCTACAGCTGTTTATTTTGAATGCACCTGCAGCACTGTGCCTATGTTAAAGCAAATTCTTGTTGCAGTTAAATGAGTGCATCTCTCAAATTCTTTATTGAATGTAACTTCACCTGCTGCTAGAGGGGTTAAATTGTAATATTCTTTAGCACAATCGATGGTGGAGAGAAGAAGAGGAGCCTGACTGGGCTCCTGCTTTTGTTCGGGATCTGCTCTCCACAGCACATCCACACTGCATCCAAACAATGCCAGGCACCTCTGGAAGTTCTCCAAAGGCAGCCTGTGTCAAAATGGCAATTCAACAAAAGCCAGGGTACACAGCATGCATGTCTCCTTGGTGAATAAATTCACACTGTTTCAGCTTTTCCCAAGACTAAACAAAAGTTTAATAATTGCTTCTCCAAAGCTAAGAAAGAGGTGGGCCTGAGGGAGGGGGTGTATTGAGGCAATATTAAATAGTTACTCTTGGAAAGTGAAAATGGTGTTTGGACAGGCAAACAAAGAGACACTGTGATGCCAAGTATCTGAAGGAAAACCTTTGGTCTTTAACATCAGTGCTCAGTGGCTGCCACGCTCCTGGGCTGCCTAACACAGGCTTTACATTTCAGCTGGGAGGCTTTGCTGCTGGGAGGCGGCAAAGTATTTGCAGATGGTTACAGGCAAACCAGTGAAGTCCTGCGAGCCCTGTGGTGCATGGCTAGGTCTGCAGCACCTGCAGTGCAGTCGTGCACATGGGACCGACTGCAAAACACAGGGGCACGTGCTGGTGCTGGCACTTTGCTTTTCTATCGAATGCTTCTGGTAGTCTGTTAGTCTCATTCCTGGGGCAATGAGCTTCCTCCACTGCTTCAGAGGGGCTGACCTGCTCACCTCTAAGACAAATGCTGCAAGCAGCAAACTGGGGGCATTTCAGTGCAGTTGCTGAGGCTTTGTGCTCTCTGTTGAATCAGGCCATGCATTTCTGAAGGTATCAAGATGTTATGTTCAGAGCTCCTACGCTTATTCTTTGTGGTTGTAGTCCAAAAACTAGTTTGAGGGCTGGTTTTCTTTCTCTGTTTTCTCCTTAAGAAGCTGTCTACCTATGAACAGTTCTCTTCCACTGACTTACTGAGAAAGAGACCTGGTTTCAGGGAGAGAGTCCAGGTAGATGAGGTGATGTGTTTTTGCTCCAAGACAGGAATTCTGGGTCTTAGCAGCTGGTTGAGTGCCTAAACCAGGCTGAAAAACCCACTGAAGCTGGAGGCAACGGGCTTGGGATTCTGCCTGGGAACACATGTATATCCATCCCCTGCTGTTCCCAGAGTTGCCAAGTATTTAATCCTCTGTGGGCTGGGACTTGAAAAGGTTGTATTTGACCTCCTCTGAATGGGAAACGCCCCTGACAGGGTACAATGGAAAGAAAATCAAGTTCAAAGAAAGACAGGAATGTGGCTTGCTAGAGTTGTGATTAGATTTATAAGTTGTTGATTTGTTTATAAGATGTGTAGATTTATAAGGATGTGTCCCACCCAGCTATTTGACCATTACCATGCTGTAATGGGTGGTGAAAAACACCTGGCTATGGTCACCTTTTCCTTCTGCAGCACTGGAGCACCTGCCAGCAGTGTGTTGGTAGGCACTACAGCACAGGAAAAGAGATCTCAGACTTTTCATCCTTGATCTATCAGGGTTTAAATGCAAATATTGATGTTTTAAAACTTGGAATTCCTTTATATTTTGGAAAACTCCATATTTGAATATTGTTTTTCAAGCCCCTTATGGTGCTGCAGTGGTCTGAGTGAGGTTAAACCTACAAAAAAAAAAAAAAAAAAACAAAAAAAAACCAGCTTTAAAAGAGCAGCAGCACCAAGCAGACCTTGTGTGCAGTGGGTGGCTTTGTCTTTTCTGTACAGCCAAATGTCACAACTGCAGGTAAGAATATTTATCTCTGTAGCATACATGAAGAGACCATAAGGAGTCATGGCATCTCCTTGCTACTCTCTGTTCAGCAGTACTGGGGAGGGTAAATACCCTCAGTGTGCAGATGCCCCAGCTCAGGCCATTGAGAGAGAGCCTCCCCTCAGAATATTATCTCCCACCACAAAATTGCTTTGTTAACTAATACCAGCTGAGATGTTTTCATAGGGAAGTAAATAAATAAGGGCCTTCCTCCCTTCCCCAGCTTGTTGCAGGGAAACCACCCACGATGTGTTTGAGGGGAAAGAAAAGAAACAAGCTCCCTGATGTGCAAATCCAAAGGAACTGAAAATGATTGATTCCTCCCTGTTGAGGTATATTGTAAATAAGGGCTTTGTCTCCCAGCCTTAGAAAAGGCAGTGTCTTTAGACCAGGTCCCCTTCCTTGTGCCAGAGGGGTTTCAGCAAAGAACAAGGGGGTGAAAGCAAAGCAGCCTAGTTGGGGGTTAGGGAGGAGCAGTCTGTGCTCCTCTGTGGCAGAGGGTGAGGCAGGGGATGCTGATGTGGTTCAGACAGGGCTGAGGAGCTGCCAGAGCCGCCTGCTCACACACCCAGGGAGTGCCATGGCCAGGAGGGCAAGGATGAACACCCAGAGCTGCCTGCAGCTCTGTCTGCTGTGTGCAGTCTTGCCCTGGTGCTAATGCGAATTTACAGTCTGAACTGGCTCCAAAGCCCTGTTTAATACTAGCAGCCCGGTCCTGTGGGGCACCACTGTGTGTGGCCCTGGAGAGACATGCCAGCAGATGGTTCCTATCCCTGAGAGCCATGCAGCAAAGAGGCAAAACATCCCAGAGGAGGCACAAAGATCCTGTGTATTTCTAATCCTGTGTATTTCTAAGTGGGGAAACTGAGGCATGAAGAAACAGCCACTGCAAAAATGTGATAAATAAATCCTCTGCCTCCACTGGCAAGGAGATAGGAAGTGCAGCCATATTCAGGGGCAGGCTGTGGGGAAGCAGCAGGATTACCCCATACCTGGGTCTTAGAACCATAGAATAGTTAAGGATGGGGTAGACCTCTAAGATCATCTGGTCCAACTGTTAACCCAGCACTGCCATGTTCACCAGTAAACCGTGTCCCCACGTGCCACATCCACACATTTTTTGAACACTTCTGAGTATGGTGAGTCAACCACTTCCCTGGGCAGCCTGTTTCAATGCCTGATCACCCTTACAGTGAAGAAACTTTTCCTAATATCCAATCTAAACCTGCCCTGGAGCAATTTGAGGCCACTTGCTCTTGTGCTATCTCTTGTTACCTGGGAGAAGAAGCCAGCCCTTGCCTGAGTACACCCTCCTTTCAGATTGTTTAGGAGAGTGATAAGGTCTCCCCTGAACCTCCTTTTCTCCAGGTTAAACAACCCCAGTTCCCTCAGCTGCTCCTCACAAGACTTGTGCTCCAGACCCTTCACCAGCTCTGTTGCCCTTCTCTAGACATATTCCAGCACCTCAATGCCTTTCCTGTAGTGAGGGGCCCAGGACTGAACACAGGACCTGAGGTGTGTCCTCATCAGTGGGAAGTACAGGGGAACCATCACTGCTGTTACTGGTTTTTTTGGGGGTTTTTTTTGGTTTTTTTTTTTTTTTTTTTGTTTTTTGTTTTTTGTTTTTTTTTTTTTTAATATCTCATTATTTTTATCCAGTAAATTGCACTTATCTCAGCCTGTGATCTCTGCCTGGTGTCACCCACCAGAGGGGAGTAGGGAGGAGCAGCTCATGGTTTTCTTTATAATGGGAGCACTAAATTGGGTGCACCACTCCTAAACCATGACACAAGGGCTTTATTCTACTCCCTGTTTCAGTTTTCCATCTCAGGAGATGGGTACTTGTTGGGGAAGATGAAATAGGAAAACCTTATAAATATGATTGCCTGGCAAAAGATTTAGAAAATGCAGACATTGAGATGAGAACTAGATTTGAAATAACAAACTTTGACTACTGAATAACTAGAAAACAATAGTATAGCCAGGCTGAAAGCAATCCCCCTTTCTGATTAAACAATGCCCTTTACCTGCAGATAGGTCCAAAGGTCAAATGGAATGCTCTGTCTCACCCCCAATGTATGGTTCATCCCACACCTGTGACCCTCCCCTGAAGTATCAGGTATCTGTGACCCCATTGGCCCAAGTCCTGTTCCAGCCCACCTTGAAGCCCCCTGATAAGGTGTGCCCGAGGGACCGGACGCTCTCTTGGACCTTCCCCTGGGACCCTCACCTGGAACCCTCACTCCCTCTCTCTCCCTCTCCCCCTCTCCCTGGGCCTGCCACGAGTTGCGCCTGGCAACTCCAAGCAGGGCCTTTCATCCCTTTTAATAAACCACATCTTCTAAGACCTGACTTCAGAGATCTCTCATCCATCCAAACCGTCCTGGAGTCCTGCGCTCCCTACAGGTACTCCAGGGTTCCAAGCTCCCTGTGGGTGGCTGGGGCCACCCTTGATGCTCACTGCTGGGTCTGGCCAGCTTACCTGCATCAACCTGGACATGCAGCATCTGGGAACCATTGGTGTTTAATCCTCATGCCTCAGTCCTAGACATGGCCTTGGCGGTTTCCCTAAGTCCACCATGACCTCTTTGCTGGTGACACTGGAGATGCTAAGTCCCCACTGCATGCAGGCAAGTGGTGAGGGAGACAAGGAACACCTGATGCTGGAGCTTTGAGGGCCTACCCTGTGTAAGCCACAGAGGACATTTTCCCCCACATTGTTCCTCACATTGTTCCTTCCTCATCAGTTTTGCTGGAAAGACCCTGACAAAGGGGCAAAGCAGAAAGTGTTACTTACCCTCTCCAATAAAACTCCCACAGTCCTATGGACCCCTCTAGGGCTGAAGAAACAACTGACATATGAGGTGTGCTGATGCACTCCGATGGATCTTTGTTGGGAGGCAGGAGAAGTAGCAAAGCCCCTCCCAGGAAGAAGAATCAGCTGCCCGCTCTACGGAAAGCAGGGAAGCAAAGTGATGGATGCTGCTGTTCCTCCTGAGGGAGGTACAGCCACAAAGAGGTGCTAAAAGCACTGGGGGAGCAGGGAGGTGAAAGTGGCAGGGTCAGGACAGGGTGGCTGTACTGACACTCTCGGGGTGCTGCTCTGACAGACACCAGCTCCCTCTGCTGCAGTGGGACTTCTTCCATTTCTGAAGTTGCAGTCATTAGTCACCAATCTGATGGCATTTCATCTCTTATACCAATTTACTGCCCTAGCTGCTGATCCAGGCTATAATCACTTTGTTTTTTTCCCAGGGCCAGGCAAGAAGTAGACTGGAAATTAGTTGAGAGCTGAGGTGAAATGAAGAAGTATGGTCCCCCAAGGAAAAGCATTTCTCAGTTAATGAAGTGTGAACCCAAATAGCAGGGAAGGGCTGAAGAGCAGCAAGCCATCATATTCATTAAACCTCTGCATACTCTGAAACATAATGAGGGCCACAGCCATCCTGGTCAGTAGCCACAATGTGAGGCAAAGGGTCAAGGCTGGTGCAGTGAGATAGTCAGAGGCATCAGAGTCACGTATCTGCACATTTCTTGTGTTCCTGTGCTCCTGTTAATTTCTTCCCCACTTTAAAAAGAGGAGAGATAGAAGAAAAGATGTCATAGAGTCTCTTTTCAGGTGGGAATTGCAATGCCACTTTGGTTAGTTGTAGGTAGTGTTACTGGGCTGAGGGATGAAATTCCAAAGCCACAAATCCCACTGGCAGGCAGCTGAGTGTGTGGGAAGAGGTAAGCTGGCAAGCAACTTCTGCCCACTGTCTGTCAGGTTCAGGGTGTCTTTTGTGGCTGCTCTATCAGGGGTCTGACAGCCACACTTCTCACATGCTGGGGCCTAAAAGAAAAATGTGCCACTCATTTTATGGTCAGGAGTAGCCTCTTGATCATGCACTGCACTCAAATATTGTACATACGCACAATACATATGCATACAAATGTGCCCTGTCTCCTAACAGCAGTAACTGGTCTCTTAGTCTTTTTGGAGATAAAGTAAATAATGAGATTAATTTCCTCTCCTTTTTTTTTTTTTGATACCCTTGTCAGCAGTAAAGTATATTAAATACATTGCAAGCAAAAGCCCTCATGCTACCTGAGAAAATACATTCATTTAGGGAGACACCATGCCAGCAGGTTTTCAGCATGTATCTTTATTGCTAACTGGTTCTTTGTAGGCACAGAGATAGGTCATGACCACTGGCAAATCACTTGAGCTCCATGGAAAATTTTTTTTCATATAAACAGCATTTTCAGATAGGCAGGATGAACTTACCATCCTTCTTGAAATGTGGAGGGCTCTGGGTGTTGAGCCTGGGGCATTGCTGGAGCAGCAGCAGGATCCCAGAGCACCACGTTCAACCTGGGACTCCCCACTCCAAGCTCCTGTCCAGGCCAGGGCATCCTGGGGACAACCTGGAAATCTGCTGACCCCTTCGGTGTATAGACACATCCTGGGGTTTTCCTGGCCTGTGTTTTGTAAAACCCTGTCAACCACCACCACCAGAGGGACCAGCCTTGGGGAGGGCAGGGTCTAGGGAGCAGGCTGTATCCAGCACCCTTGGAAGCTCTGTTCTGTCAAGCTCCAACCCATAAAACCCAAAGCTCCTCAAACTGCTAATGAGCTCTGGCCATGCAGTGGCTCTACTCAGAGCTGGAGTAGAGTGATGTCCCTGATGAATGGGATTTCAAGTGCACACCCTGAGGTTTCATCCACTGAGGTACCTCCCTGCTCCCACCTCCTACCCAGCCTTTGTACTGCTCCCATGGCTTCCACAGCCTTTCTGGGACGTGGGGTCTGCCTGTGGACGTCTGCCACCCCTGGGGTGGAAGAGCTGTGGTGCTGCTCACATCTGAAAGAGATTATGTCATTCTGAAATACTAGGGTGAGCAACAGGGAATTATGAGGACCCCAAAGGCAAAGCCCATGTCTCTGCTGGGGGGGGAGTGAAGCAGGGGTGAAAAGAGGGTCCTGCCAAGAGAAACCCTGCTTCCTGGAGGCCCAAGAGCTCTGTGATACATGGACAGCTGTCTGCTTTCATGAGGGCAGGAGAGGTTATCGGCAACCATAAAGAGCACAGAGTAAACCCTTCCCATGCCTCTCTGTTCTGATGTTGTGGGAATATCAGCAGAGGGAGAAATAATACATCAGTCAACTGACACTGTCCACAAAAAAAAAAACCCAAAAAAAAAAAAAAAAACCAAAAAAACAAAAAATAGATTTTCCAGTAAAAAGTGTATTTCTGTGGCTTCTTCCCCACCTGCAGAGCAGAGAAGACAAATATTACCTAGTTTTCACAGGTGCTGAGCACCCAAAAATCTCACTAGCTTTAGCAGGTGGTGCAGATGCTTGGGTCCTCTGGAAGAAAAAAACCAGGTCATAAATCTCCGTGCCTCTACCAGTGTCATCTTCAAACTTTTTAATTAAAAAACTCTGTCTTCTATTGTTTCTGGGATCTGGAAATTAATTGTCATTAATACAGTTTAAGGTTCTGTTGCTCAGATCCTTTTGTCCTTCAGGTGAATGGTATGATCAGAAATCTGTTACAGACTGTATCCCTGCTGCCTTAAGGAAAAAACTTAATCTGTTTTTGAAATTCATTTTGCAAGTTGTGAGCCTCGTTGAACTCTGTGCTGCTGCAGCTCCCCTTTGGTAGCAAGTGGTATTTCAGGTGAGCTGGCTGTGTGACTGTATCACATCACTACTGCTGCTAAAACAGGTCCTGTGAATAAATGTGGAGAGGGGAGACAGCAAGTGAAATGAGATATATTTTCACTATGTGAACCTAGATGGAAATTTTCCCAATATTTCACATCCATAGTCATATTTTTCTTTTTCTCTCTTTTTCCTCTTTTTCTTCCCCCGTATGTGCGCGTGTAATCTACAGCACATTCCGCATTGCTTTGCTCCTTCATCTTTGTCTGTCAACACCTCCCAGGCAGAGGCCTTTCTCCTGACTTCTTTCTCCCCACAGCTAAGAAACAACGAGTAACCATGGCCGCGCCTCGTGCACTGTTCCCTGAGCCGTGTGTGGTCTGTATGGTATGTAGCCCTTACAGCCTCCTGCATTTGCTCAAAAGCAGCTGGTGAGCAAAGAGCACAACAGCACACACTGGGCTGCCAGGGCTGTACCTCTGTTTCTTGCCTGCTCTTCTGTGCACCATGGGAGGATTTCTTATTTGCATGTTCTCTACTTCCAGGTGTGCCACGTGTGCACAGACATACACTCTCAAATGAAAGACAGTCGTGTTTCATGCCTTTTCTGCATCTTGATCTGAAATTCAGAAAACAAAAATCTTGAGAGTAAATGCTCCCTTGGTGTATATTGCAGCTGGACCAGATACAGCTTTTCTTCACCAGCTTTTCCCTGTCACTTTGTTCTGCCATCTTATATCAATACTGCACTGCTCTGTGCCCTTGTAAAAGGGCACCACATAAAGGATGGAACTATTACTCATTAATAACTAATATTTTTTGACATTAGTAACATCTGCAACATGACAGGTGACTTTGATACGGAGAAGAAAAAATATAATTTCTCCATAAGCTTTGTAGCCTGCTTCGCTCTCTGGAGAACAGAAAAAGAACTGTCAAGGTTTCTTCTTCATAGTCAAGGTTTGAACACACAAATGTTGAATGGCCCAGATTAACAGAGGGTGCATTATCATTTTCAGCACCTTGTAGGAGCATGTCCACATATCACACTAAAATATATGGACTCGTGTAGTAATCTGATATGCACAATCACACACTTCTTCTACTCCCTCTGTTGAAATGCAGCCCTAGCTGTGCTCACATGTGAGCATTGCTCAGACCATGGATATCTCTGTCCATAGGCACAGGCTGTCATGGGGAGCAAGGGCAAAAGTGGAACTGATGCTAGTTAGTTTTTGTCTGACATCAAGGCTGTTGAAGAAAAATGCCTAGATTTGAGCAACAGCTTGAGATGTCACCTATTCATGTAAATTTTCTAAAACACTTACAGGAAAGCAATTATCTTACTCCATGGTTTATAGGTAACAGTACATAACTCCCAAGAGAGAATACTGGCAATTTTGAAAGCTACACAATAGTAAGTTTACGTGGAAGTGTATAAGGGAGGATTACAAAATACATTTAACTGTAGTTGCAGGAAGCTGGCCTTGGTGGTCCATCAAGTCCCTTCCTTACACTCCTAGTAATAGTGTACTAATCTTCAAGAAACTTACCTTGTAGCCAGTAAATGTCCCAGCAGCTTGTGAAAGATGGAGAAGCAGAACATTATAGTTGCCCATCTGTAGTCAGTGGGTGGGTGGCTCTTCCAGAGCCTTGGCTGTAAGGCTCTGGGTTGTGTTTTCTTGTTAGTCATTACTGCAAATGAAATAATTGCGCACACACAAATCATAAAGCAGACTACTTTTTTCCCCCTTCATAACTAAAGTGACTGAAAATGAACAACATGCAATCCTTGGTTAGGGATACAGCTCAAATCAAATCAACCAGCAGTATGAAATGAAGTCAACAGCTGATAAAACCATCAAATAAGCACATACAAGGTTGGAGAAATGAAGCCACACAACATATGGTGAATTTTATGAAACAATAAGTACTGTTCCTCCTTACTTCAGTTACACTTGACATTTGCCCACACATACTTTCTTTCTCTTTGCCTTCCTTAAAATCTTTGGGTTTTTTCTCTTGGAAGTAGCTGAAGAAGGTAACTTTGTTCATTTTAAGTCAGCAAGCATCACCTGTTGATGGTGGATATATTTGGTGTGACACCAGCTGAGGAAATACTTAGAATTTGAAAACTAAGAGTGGTTGGAGTTGCTTGTTGTTATTATATGCAATGTGATAGTTTTATTAGATAAGCCTGTTTTACAAGATGGAGTATCAGAGTTGTTTGGAGAAGCAGGAGAAGAAACCAAGGGAAACTTTCTGTCTCTGCTTCCTGAGAGCTCAGAGAAAGTCCTGACCACAGCCAGCTGACTTGGCCTAGCTACAACCCCTGAACTGCCCTGGCTCACCCAGGGCTGTGTGGGCTGTCCTAGGTGGTGAAGGAGAGACAGCACAAGTCAAGATGATACCCACAAAAAAGCCAGGAAAAGAGGGCTGAAACCCTGAAAACATAATTGGCATACATGCTGCAGGTTTGACTTGAAGTGTTTGGTGTGGGGATATAATGAGACGTCTCACAGTTATTAAGCTAAAGAAAGTAGATATGTTTCTAAAAGCAAAGATGTGTGAATACAACATTCATACAATACATCCTCAGTTAATTTCTTATTGGCCTAATGGCAGCTTGCTATGATAATACCTACTTCCCCACTGAAAATTATGTTAGCTGTCTATACAGAATGTTTCTTTTCTCATTCAGGTGATCAGAACTGCCCTCTGTGTGAGAGAGCTTGAGCTCAAGGATTTAAGGTTTCTCAGGAAATTCAGAAACATGGCTGTATAGATGCTGTATATCCACTGTTGTACTGCTTGTGTAGTTTCTAGGCTCTTGCTGTCACAATGAAGAACAGTCTTACAGAGGCCCTTCAGCAATCCTAGTGCCACAGAGGTTTCTTACTCCTTCCAATTTGCATGTCCTATTTGTTTAACGTGACATATTTATTGCTAGTTTCAGTCTTGCATGGTCGACCTACCTTACAGACTGTGCAGTGCAAAGCAGGAGGGAAAACTTAATGAAGGCAAGTCAGATGGCACAAGATATTCTTCCAGGCTTTTTCTGGGCTGAGGGAGAGACATTGGGTGCAATTTCATTTCCTGTGCAGATAGGCTAAGACCCCACCTGCCAGTATTGCTTGCTGAAGAGATGGGCTGCTGTACTTTACCAAAAGAGGCTGCTGTTATTTGCACTAGGAGAGGATTGCCCAGATTCTGAGACTTTGTTGGCTACAAGTGCTTCATGCAGTGGCAGGATAAAGGAATGAAATTTAGATGAGAAGACAACTCATGGAAACTTTGAGGGAAAGTAGCATTGCTACACTGAGTTAAATCAGGATTGGCATTGATCCTGGCTCTTGCTCCTACTTCACAATGCTGTCAGTGAGCTCAGGGCTCTGGATTGCTTGTGGTGACCATATGTTGATATGCAGAGAGCATTTCACCACTGTGTTTGCTGTTAATTAGCTGTAGTGATGCTTCAGTGATGCAGAGAAGCCAGGACTAAGTGGCAGCAGAATCTTCAGCCTGTAGGCAGTCCCAAGGCAATTGCCACGTACTTCGAGGCCGCTCCCTCCCAAGCTGCTAGTGCTGTTTACTGAGGTGACCCTGGCAGTTCTCTTCACTGTCCAAGGAGTTAAAAGATAACTCTAACATAGAGCTGCAGTTTGCTTCCTAGTTGTGTGAATTAGAATTTTCCTTTCAAGAAAATTATTTTTTCTGTTGTATGATTCAAAGGATTTGATTCCTTTCCGGCAGATACAAGATTCCTCAACATGTATATAGACAGTTATTTGGTGTACCAAGGAGGTGGAGCTTTGGGGCAGAAAGGGAAGCATCTTCCCAATAAAGTCTGCAGCAGCAATATAATGGAGAAAATTTTCCTGTTTTATACCTTACTTGGGAAACAGTTGCTCTCATGGCAGATAGTCACTGTAAAACTCAACTCTTACTGTGAGGAAGACTCACTGTGGGGGCTTCCCTGTGCAGGCACTGCTGCTGTCCCTGGTGGGGGAAGAAAAGAGCTGGAGCATCGGCCTGCCAATGGTTTACTTGAGCAAATCACCTTTATGATTTTCCTGCAGCCTCCCTGGCAGCTTGCTTGACCCCTTGAGTGCTACCCAGGTATCAGCAGGTGAGCAGCACTGCCACCAGATGAATGTCCATGTGGACAAGTAATTCTTTCACCAAAAAGAGGGCTTTTCTTTCTGTTCTGTAGAAAATCAACTAGAAGATATCTCAGAAGAAAATTCAGTTTCCATGAAACACTTGGGACAAACTATTGCCATTTTGGAGTCTGCTAGGATCTGATCAGGGTTCTTTCACTAATGAAAAGTGGCTGGGGAAAAAGCAGAACATCTTTCATCTCTGTCAGCCCAGCACAAACTGTTCTTTGTTTCTCCCCCTCTGCTCTTTCCCTGCTGCACAGGTGTCCTGTTCTTGAGCTGCAAAAGAAAAACTGGTTTTGTTTTCTTCTTGCTTTAATTGTGCTTTCTGAGTGTTTGTGTATAGCCAAAGGGCAACAGGCACCTGCTTGTACAAACTTCAAATAGACCCATTTGCTCTCATTTTTTAAGCAAGAGATTCAAGGGATGTCAAATGTGGGCATCTGTTTCTCAAAGGAAATAGTGGTGTCAGCTTGTCATAATTCACTCCTGCTCCTGCATCCTGTGTAGTGAAGCAGCAACCCACGCACAGCTGGAATCCTCGCCAACAAAAGAGCAACAGCAGGTAGGTGAAATCCACACAGTGCCTCATTTGGGTCTTTGAGCTTGGACTCATAACAAGATTCCAGTGTTGTGTGACCTTTTGCTAGGTTGCCAGACAGAGGTGAATTTTTCTTTTGTAGGAAAACAAACAAAAAAAATCACCTGACTTCAATGGATTAGCTGTCAAAAAGCTTTCCATGTGTGCAGGATTCTGTTTGTTACTTGCTTTTGTCTTCTGTTCCCAAGGGGTTAATTAAGACATGTATCCTTCCTGGGCTGTATTTTTACTGTAGAGAGACTGAAAACACAAATTTGTTTTTATCTATGACAATGTAGTCATATGTCCTGAATTGCCTCTGGCAGAGCCAGAAGCAGCTTAGGAGAGCAGCCAATATATCTCCCTCCTGATGCAAAGTTCCTCCTTGAAGGGCAGTCCTTGTGTTTTAATCAATATGATATATATGAACTTCAATTACTTTCCTTGCTACTGTCTGTTTCTCTGTTATTCACAAATCCTAGAGTTATCTGGAAACCCTTAAGATTTTGACTGTGTTTTTAATTTTGGCACTCCAATGAAGTCTGATTCTAGTCTAATTAATGCATATTAAGACTCATACATTCAGATTTGTTTCACCATTTTGCTTTTAAATACTGGAAAGTCTGTACTGCTCTGCCACAACATGTCTGCTGGTAAATGAAGGATTATATCCTCTGAGTTTTATCTCACACCATGAAGTTCAATATTTCCTGATTCCATAGAAACCTATTTGTTATCTTGCAGCTTATAGAGATGCTGGTGAGCATCTAAATATCCCTGCCTCAAGGCCCTGGATAGCGCAAGGGCTTGTGCAATCTGTTGTATTCACTTAGAGCCTTTCTCTTTAAAGAAACAAAACTAAGAACAGCAAAAACAAGAAGCAGGAATAAAAAAAGAGAAATCAAAATTTATCCAGAAGGGCTGGTGGGTCACAAAGAGGTAGAGGAGGAGGAGGAACCTATAGCCGTAGTCCAGAAGACCAGAAAACTCAGTGGATTTTGGCTCGAGTGCTATATGTAGGGCAAGCTCTTTGGCCTCTGCTCCAGTGAGGAAAGGATTTGTCTCAAGCTAATTTGGCTGCCCTCATTTGCCACACAAATACTGATTTTGTGGCAGCAAACCCAAACTATGAGGACCCTTCACGTGATGCCAAATGGAACACTATGGAAGAAACCAGAGCCATATCCACTGCCAGCCAGCTCCAGCTCTGGAGATCATCCAGGGGGATGCTGTGAGTCTTAGGCTGTTACAGTCCTACTTGCCAATAGCCTCTTCCTTGCTGGGTCAAGAGATATTTTTTATGTCAAGAGAAGGGGCTATATCAGGACTACACATGGGAATGTTTCTTTAAAAAGAGCAAAAGCAGGCTGCCACCAAAGGGAGCCCAGCCCATACTGAAATCTTAAAAAGACCCAGAGGAAGACAATGTCAGTGTAAGGATTTCTGCAGTTCTATATCCAATCTATAAAGACCATAGGCCCTATTTCTGGCTCAGTCAGCAACATGGAAGATAAGGGTGTTATATCTCCATTGAAGAGATTAATGTCAAGCATGAGGATTAGTTCTCTACAGTGCAAGAGATTAAGTTTGGATTTTGCAAGATTTCCCATTATCGGCTTTCTCCCCAGACAGTCCCCACAGGCCTGTACCACCATCCCCGGACAACACTGGAATTTTGGGGAGTGTCTCTCATTTAGCTGTATTTCCTTTTGTTCCAACTCCACATTAAAGAAACCATTGCACAGAAACTGTCCTTCACTGTGCAGATTTACTGGGCCTCTCCCCCATCCCCTCAAGGTTAAAACCTATGTCCTGAATTAGAAAGGGGAAAGGAGCAAGTTTTCTCCTGCCAGGTGGAGGGCTAAGGCCACAAGTCCCATTGTCAATCCAACTGTGCCAGCACCTCCTCCTCTGGCTATAGCCACCACTGTTCATCAGCTCACCTGGCAAATTGGTTTGTGTGAGCACTTGTGGTCCTGTTCCAGGCAAAACCAACCAGAATAACTCACAGCAACCTCTTACATTTTTAAAATTAATCCAGGTCATTTTGCCTGAAATGGATTAAGGGGTGCTCTGACTGGGAAGTCAGGGCAGAAATCAATTTTTCACCCCCTCTGAACCAGCTGAAGGAAAGGCTTCTCCTGTACTCAGATATCTGGACTAGCAAGAGCCAGGAGCAAGACACAGGTGTATGCCAGATGGAGATCTGAGAGGATGTGACAGCGAAGGATGTGATGACAGCCTCGAAATGCAAAGTGCCTATGGCCTGACTTCACCCAGGAGCTTATGCTCCAGCAGCTGCGGCTGTTTTGGATAAGCCTGGGTTCAGGAGGTTCCTCGATTCTTCTGCTGTTAAGATGATTTCCAGCAGTGCTTTTTGCCTCACTGGTTAAATAGCCCTCACTTAAGGCAAGGCTAGGTGCAAACCTGCCTCTTGCTGGCCAGGGTGCAGGGTGCAGGCCCCATGGTGCTGTTATCTCCTATAGTTTCAGCATTATTTTTAGCTTGGCTCTGTTCTTTTTTCTGGGTCTGTGTTCCACTGGCTGAGTAAAGTGCATAGAGGAATACTTTTTTCTGTTTGTGTTAAATAGTTAACTTCTTGAAGCAGAGACCCTGAATAGGAGGAGCTCTACCTGTTGGCAAAGCTGTACTTGAAGGAAAATCAGGGCTTTGTTCCTGAATCTTTGAGATGCTTTGATTGCATAGTAAGGCTTCATATCATAATAGGATCAAATAAGCTTTACAGAAAGTAAAACCAGAGTCACAGAAGAGAAACAGATGTCTAACTTTTCACAGGAACACATGCCAAGGCAGACAACATGAATCTCAGTGAAGAAAAGGTCAGACTCCCAAAATAATAAACCAATTTAATTATCTTTTCATTAATTATGTATTTCTGTGCAAACTTGGGAACAGTTTTACTCTCCCTTAAATTAACATCTTGGCAAAGGGAAAGTACTTCATGGTGTGAGGTGGGTGGCCAGCTCTGATTCAGTGCCTCTCTTTTATCTGCCTAAAAAACAGCAAGGGAAGAGCACAGCAGCTGTTCCGACTGCCGTCAGGAGGCACCACCATTCCAAGACCCTCCTGCCCATGCTTGCCCTCTTCTGCAAAATCTCTGACTTATCCTCTAAAAACTGAAGGAAGAGGAAGGAGGAGACTTTATATCTTTATTTATCACACTGGCTTTAAAACACAGTTTTTTAAAAATCTTTGAATTTATTACATTGTTATTTCCCACAGCAACTCTACATCAAGGCCCAGCATTTAGGCTGATGCCAGGCAGCCAGGGACATTAGCATGACTGACCTGTGTCTCCTTTCAAATGACATCACTCTCTTTGCATACTTAGTCTGCAGGACCCCATGGATTTGTAACATGACCTGGAGCTGCACTGACACCATACAGTTTATGCTCTGTCCCCATTGAGCTGATGATGTAGCAATGAAATCTGACAGCTAAGAAAAATGCATCCCAAATTGAATAATCAAGGAGGTGTCAAAGGAAAGGTTCTGTTTTATCATGACCTATAAAACAGTAGGAAAAGGCCCTGTGCATTTTCCTCAGTTTTTAATAGATTGCTTGATGGGTTGTGCTGAGGTAAATACACACGTGCATAATGATAGCTTAAAAGTTATTGTGTCCATACAAATGGTCCCTCACAATACAAAAAAAAAAAAAAAGAATAATAGATTATGTATGAAAATGCAAATACTTCTATATCTTTCTTGTCAGTTTTTATTTTGCACCTTGTGGAAGCTTCATTTAATCTCTAGCAAGGACTAATTTCCTCTGGGTTCTTAGCCTTGTCCTTCCTGCCTCTAATACCAGATAGGCAACCCAATCACAAACAGTTAAAAGCACTATCATGGGGTGAATATAATCATGGCCAGTAACTGGGCAACTGCCCACTTAATCTGATTACTGGCCTGTGACGCACCGTAGCCCGTTAACCTTGTTCTGACCAGCTTCCTGACACTTGTAGCACAAATGAAGTGTGACATGATTAAATGAGACTGATCAGTTTTGCTCACCATGACAATACCCGTCAGCTGCTGTGCTGAGGATTTACAAAGCAGTGAAAGCTTTGAAGTCCCATGATTTAGCTGTTATGATTGCTCTCCTCTGGCTGGAAGGATGGCTGTCCTCTCCAAGCACATGCAGTTCAATGAGGACATGGCAACTTTTCCATGGGGGCTCACTATAGATCCCTGCAGGGCCCCGCTCATTTCCCAGAAGCGTGTCTGCAGAGCAGGGGTGGGTTTGGTACATATCTGATATAACAGGCAGATGAACTTAACAGATGAGAGAAAAATGGGATAGTGCAATGGGAGAGAGACAAAAAGCAAACACAGCTCTAGGAATATATTTGGTATTCAAACTATATTTTAACATGTTTTTGGGGTAGTTTTTGGACAGATAGTTTAAAACTGAAAATATTAGTCATGTAACAATCCAAGTACTCTGTATCAGGTTGTTTTCTAATGGCTTGAGCTGCATTTAGGGGGTAGGCTTTCTGCTCCGAAAGGATAATTTCTCTTATGTATAGCCTTGCATATTTTAAAGACAAAACTACTTTTAGAGTCATCCTAATCCTCTGTATAATGTTTTGGACTGTCTCCCCTGGGCACTGGAGGAGAGTGTCTTTGCTGGAAAGCATACTGGGTTGCCTGCTGTTGGTGCTGTTGATGCAGTGTTCTGAGCAGCTACAGATGCTACATGTCCAGTAAGTTAATGTGCGGATGTGCCCTTCATAAAGTAAAAATTATAAAAACCTCAGCTTACCTTGCAAGCTCTCTTGTTTACTGGAAACGGCTGATAGGGAAAAAGGAAGAAGATACAAAGAGGAGCATTAAGTTGAAAAGAAAATAATTACCATGGATGAGAAATGAAATCAATGAAAGTATTTTCCTCGCTGCCAGGGCCATTTATTTTTGCTAATCCATGTGCATGCAGGCACAGGACATCATGGGAGATGACTAAACACACATGAGAGAGCTTGATGCTGGCAGGCCAGGGGAAACACTGTCTGGGAAGACAGTAACTCATTCTTCAACTTTGGTAATTTTGTGAAAGATTTCAGGGCCAAGCACTCACAAGTTCAGGATTACCTAGCAGAAAATTATACAACTGTCAACAAACTGAATGGTTTTGAGTAAAGATGAACAAGGCATGTAAGCTAAGTCAGAGACTACTGTTAACTTATCACTTGTCTGACCTTAACTGCTCTCTAATTACAGTGTCTAGGTCCTGGGTGCTTTAGATAAATGGCTATAATAATATAATGCCTGTTAGAGGAGGACTGGCAGTGCTTTGTATGTAGACACATCAGGTGGAGAAGGGGACTAAGGGCATTAAGTCCTCTGAGACAAAGTGCAGACAGATCTGATGCCAGCTGCCAGCTTCTCCTCCCTGCCCACTGCCTGGGATGACACTGCCATGGGGCCCAGCATGACCTGGGGGGGCCACCCCAGCCCTTGCTTCCCCCTCCTTGCACCCTTCCCCTCTCCCAGTGAATGCTGCCTCAAAAGATAAAGCCTCAGATGGCCCAGGCATGGCCAGGGGCACTTCACTGCTCCCATGACACATTATTAGTGGGCTGTGGTAGTGCAGGGAGCAGGCAGCGGGCCACGAGGCTGTTTTGCTTGGCAGCAGGCACCCCACATTATGGCACTTGTAATGTATAAGCACAGTAAGGCGTCCAGCTGATGTGTGCCAGGCTACTATGCACTGCCAACCACAGCATGGATGGGGTGGCCTGGGAGACAAGGATGGAGTCTCTAATCTGTGAAATCCGGTCCCATCTGATGGTCCCTCGGTGGGGCACGAATCCCTGGCAAGCTAACACCAGGCACCAGTCTAAGCTTCTCTTTTGGAAACGCTCTAGGGGAAGAAGCCTTGACAGGTACTTAGCCCTGGCTAGAAAAACCAGAGCGTGGGGAACTTCCCAGAGCCTGTGCCCCATGGTCCCTTTCTTCCCCTAGGGAAGGACTGGTCTCTGCCATGCTGGTAGGCTTTGGCCACCTGAGACCTCAAGCTGAACACTGCCTGAGTGCAGCAGGAAGGCAGCTGCCTGCCTCCCCAAAAACAGGAAGGTTGTCTCATCACCTAAGGCAAATAGCCAGGTGCTGCACCACACTTGCAAGAATGTTTTTATAGCAGCCTTGTACAGAGGTCACAGTCATGGGTAGTGTCTTCCTTGGGCTGAGCACAGGGGCAGCACCCTGAGAAATTGTTATCCAAAGAGGTAAAGAGCAGCAGAGAAACAACCACAATGAAACACTGCTGTCTCCCAAAAGGGAACGTGGATGGAACAGGATATCCCCTTGGTCAGCTCATACAACTCACACCCACCAAGGCAAAGACTTTCTGGGCTAGTTTTACAGTGTGAAATTATTTTTCCATTCCTGATATAAATCCCCATTCTGAATGCAGATTAAATTCAAAGATTTATTGTCTATTTTTAATACTCCCCCCCCTTTTTTTTCCCCAGGTGCCTGCTCTTGCATTTCTCAGTTATTTCCTACAATGACACTCATGAAGACTCACTGTTAAACAGGAATCACAGATGCCATGAAGAATTCCCCAATATCACTGCCAAAAGGGAGCTGGAGGAGGTAAGAGTTAATGGCAAGAAATTTGTTTCAATTCTACATGCTACAAGAAAGAATATTTTAAATGTCATTTTGCAATCTTTTAAGAGTATCTTTTTCCTGAAAGGATTTCTTGGAAGCTCTTAAGTGCCTTTGGTAATTCTTTGCATTGCATTTAGGCCATACATTTCTGACATAGATGATCTGGGAACTCTATGTCCTGCTTCAGAACAATAGGGCAGACTCTAAACATTGGTTTAACTATTTTTTGTCTATTTGGGACCGGATTGATGCAAGATCTGTAATAATATGCCAGACAGAAGTTGTCTTGACCTGGAGATGTTAGATTGCCTGATGTTAATAGCTGTTTCTTAGCATTGCTGTTGCCTGGCTTACTCTTTACTTACCATTTGCTTTACAGTATCTTCACCGACCTGATGTGGTATCAATCCATTAACTCCTTCTTCCTCTGCACAGAACAGAAAAAAATTGTGTCCTCCTGACTTAGTGATGAAGACAGGAAATTTGCCATGAGAGGCTTATGCTATTGCTAAGCTCTGTCTCAGTCTTAAAGAAATATAACTTGTGTTGCTCTTTTAGAGTCTCCAACTCTGCTTGCCATAGGCTTTTCCTGATTATTTTTTCTTTACTTATCCATTTTCTATGCTTTACAATCTTTGTGAACTGTATAGAACCAAAACTTGTACTCAAATGTGTTTCCAAGATGGAGCGTTCTTTTTTTTTTTTTCCATGCAGAAATTAGAGTATGGACAGCTATCTTTTAAACACCTCTCAGCTTGTTTCAGGTCAGCTTAGTCTGACTTGCTAAATCTCAGTGTGAGTCACAATTTAGCCATTAAAAAGATCAAACTTGGAAATAATTGATTCACTCAAAAATAAAGTTTTGAAAAGAGGGTTTATAAAGACAAATCCCACTTTCATCCTATCCCAGCTAGTTCAGACACCAGCATTTCAAACAGTTCTGCTTGGCCTGACTTCTGCTAATGTCTGCCAGCTCAGGGAAGCACTTCCTGTGTATATCACTAAATTTTTACAAGTTAACCCAAAGGAATGCCTATACAGTGCTCTAGTCAATCTTGAAGGGCTTCTAATAATACATGAAATAAACACTCAGCAGCTACCAAATAAATCAATCACCCCTCTGGCCATCTAAGTGTAGGACAAGCCCATGCTAAGCATTTGTGCAACATCTCATGCAGATCTTTAAGTGTAACACAAAGAGTAATGAAGGCATTTTGTGGGCACTAGCAATAGCTTCTAAAAAATGAACCTATTTGACTTTGGGTAATTTTGTTTTCAGATCCAGATTTGCACTGGTTTTATATCAAATTTCAAGCCAGTGGAAATTTTATTTTGTTTTCAGTTTAAATCTGATGCACACCTATGAGACACTTGGGTCAGCAGAGCTGATTCAGGTTCACCTGGGTTCAAGCAAGGAGGTTCTCAGATATCTAAGTACGTGCTGCTGAGTGGGGAAACCCAGACCTTCTCCCCTACAGTTTCTTTTCTTTCTGCACAACCCTTGTTGTTATGCAGGCACATGTGGAGAAACAGGGATCTCTCCTGTATTCTTCTACATCCTCTCCTACAGCTCCTGTAAGACTGGTACATTTCTTCCAGCTTTTGTGCGGAGGTTTGATGGTAAGCCTACATGATAGAAACAGCTTCCCTGACAGTGATTTTGTGGTGTTTCCATGGGGCTCTTTCCATGAAGTCTGTCCACTGTCCCATGAAGTCAGATGGATAGTCCTTTACTGGATATCTTGCCATGCTCCTGTGTAATGTGAGCTTCATGTTACCACATGTGGATGCGTGGCTTTTCACAGTGCTCTGGTAATTCTGTCTGGAGTATAAGAAAAGATGGCGTCTCTCCTCATCTGTGAGGCTGGAAACAACATTTCATAAACATAACTATCCTTTACTGTAACTCAAACCTGCTCTTTTTGTTGGACAGAGGAAGAGAGGTTTTTTTTTGCTGGGGGAGTCCTGCTGGCCAATGCTGTGCCAGTGGGAATTGCTGACTGGAGAGTTTCAGGTGAGACTGGAGTTGCTAGGGCTCGAATTCCCATTCTGATTTGTGGCAAAGTCATTCATTTTGTTCTTGGCCCTGCTGATGTTGCAAATAACTTCTGGACCTGAAAAGTCTTTTGTGCTTCTGGCAGGTGAAGCAAATACCAATGGATGCATAAGAGAGGTCACTTTGGATTTCCATACAGACAGGTTTTCTTTTATTTTTTTTTTTCTTTCTTTAATGAGATTTCAGGAGAGGGTGAGGGAAGGTGGGTGATAAAACATTATGATGGAGCTTGTAATTGCTTATACAGGTTTCTAACCTACCTGTATTAACAAGAGTGTGATGGAAGAGAGGCAAGGGGCTGACTGCTCGCTGCAGAGTTGTGGGGAAGGGCAGGGATGCATGCAGGGGTAGAGAAGGGCCCTTCTGACATTGCATGCATAATCTAATCTAGGCCATAATAATTTCCTACTGGCTCAGCATCAGTCACATTGTTAGCCTAATGCTGAAATTAGATCTTGTCTGTCACTGACATTTGTTTTCCTATCTGCACCATCTCTGTACTGCAGTACTTCCTGGCTCAATTCATGTGGGACCAACAATCCCAGTTATGTCGATCCAGACGTAGCAGAAAGCTTTTACTGAGCACTCCCTGCAGACAAGGCAAACCATCAAAGTGAGTGTTTCAATATGCCATTGGTCTCTTGTGTAAAATAAGAGCAACTCCCCATTACAACTTGGGGTCTTATTCCCATCCAACACCCTGCACTGGTCACGAAGAAAGAGTCAATAATAAAAATATCACAGAATCATAGCCCTTATTGCCCTGGGTTTGGCTGGGACTGAGTTAATTTTCTTCAGAGTAGCTGGCATGGGGCTATGTTTGGATTTGTGGTGGAAACAGCGTTGACAACACAGGGATGTTTTCCTTGCTGATGAGCAGTGTTTACAGGGAGCCCAGGCCTTTTCTGCTCCTCATGTACCCCACCAGTGAAGCGTCTGGGGGGGGCACAAGAAGCCTTGAGGGGACACATCCGGAACAGCTGACCCCAGCTGACCACAGGGATGTTCAGACCACAGGACCTCACGCTCAGCATATGAAGCTGGGGAAGCAGAAGGAAGGGAGTACATTCAGAGTGATGGTGTTTGTCTTCCCAAGTCACTGTTATGCGTGACAGAGCCCTGCTTTCCTGGGGATAGCTGAACAGCTGCCCATGGAAAGTGGTAAATGAATTCCTTGTTTTGCTTTGCTTGTGTGCATGGCTTTTGCTTCACATATAGAACTTTATCTCAACACAGAAATTTTCTCACTTTTACCCTTCTGAGTCTCTCCCCCACCCACCAAGGGAGAGTGAGTGAGTGAGTGAGTGAGTGAGTGACTGACTGACCGACTGCATGGGGCTGAGCTGCTGGCTGAGGTCAAACCACAACACATGTCTAAATCCATACCATACTGTGTCTATGCTGTGTGCAGTAAAGCTGAGATGACTGAGCTGGTGGGACACATTCATTCAGTTGCTGCTTCTCTTCCTCTAAAGGCTCCTATAGAGATGCAGTGTTTCTGGCCCCTGCATCAGACCTTGGGTCATACAAGTTTGTGCTGTGATCTTTTATATTAAACATGACTTAGCCATTAAATTTCTCAGTTAGGAAGCATCCAAGTGTTTAGAAGCTGAGGCAAGGAAATGGAAGATGCACTTTCCTCAAATCAGGGCTGCTAGAACCACCACACTGAGAATGCTGCAGATACCGAAGTTTTCTTTTTTCCCCAAAAGGGAATGGACCCAAAATTATATTTCATTAAGGGGTTCTTGCAATAACCAGCGAGTTTTTCATCCTTCAGAAAATTAGAGAAACCTGGACAATTTCCTGTGTGGATCATAAATTTCTGCTGAGCCTCCTGTGCTTCCCAGGGTGCAAACTTCTTTCTGTACTCACTACTGATGATTGTACCTCGGGAGTGGGAGAAGGGATCTGAGCCCCAGTTTAAGCACCCCCTTTTGCCCCAGGAGGGCTGCAGCTCACAGGGTCTTGGCTCTGGATCTGTATAAGCTCCAGCCATTTCCAGTGCAGTTGTTTCCACTGGAGCCAGACATTGTGGGCTTCTTTCATATTTAATTGAGAGAACTAGGCATTTCTGGGCATTTAGGTCATCCTGAAGCAGACACTTAAAAAGCCAGATGAACCGTAGAAGTGCTTAAGAGGACTTTATCCATGGACAGCTTGAGGAACATTAGCCATTGAAAAGACTGAATATTGGACAAACTCCAAATTTCAAATTATCATTTAAAAATAAAATGTTTTAAACACGCATTTTAATGTAAAAACCCCATTCAATTTACCCTTGTTAGCAAACATAGAATTACTTAATTCACAGTTTTTCAAATACCAGCCATGTTCCGTTAGGAACTGCAAACACCATGGAGGTTATCTTCTACTGACATCTTGTTTCCTTGTATTTCAGGAGAGCTTCGAAGAGATAAGATGTGTTCCTTCCTTCACTTCTTACCTTATCACAAAGTAATTTTGTGGTCAAGACCGTTTTAAAAGACTGATTTAGAACCTCAGGATTCAATTCCAAAAGAATTAATTTAAGATCTGGCACTCAGAAAATTCAGTTGTAGCTTAGGGCTTATTTTCCTGTGAAGTTTTTAGGATCCTGGCTACTCCACTGCCTCCCACCTTGTGGTTTTAATTACTTGCCTGCTTCTGGTTACATTTCCTCTGCCCTGTATACAAAGGCATTAGTGTGAGCACCAAATATTTTGTGAAAATATTTTGAAAAAGATTCCTACATATACACTTAAAAGGCAGCTTTCACAATGTGATTTTTAATGACCTGGAGCAAAGACAGGCACTCCACTTCTAAAATAGACGTTTAACCAGAGGCAGGAGTTAAACTTCCAGACCTTCAGGTGACATAGACACCATGGGAGGTGCAACATTTTACATTAGCTGGGGATTTACATGCATAATGTAGTTTTAGGTTATTTTGCTGCAAATTACAGCAAATTTTCATTATCTAGACAAATCAATTTGACTTTTATTATTGATTTGTTAGATTCGCTTTAAGGGACAGCTGGAGCTAAACTACTAGGAGATATGCATTGATGCATTCATTTATTGATTAGCTACTTTACTGCCAAATAATCCCCCCTATTTACTTGTATTCATCTACTTTAGATTCTGGAAGCAGCCTGGAAAGTTCACACATTGCCCATTACCTCAGTGGAAAGTATTGATATGCTGATTGTCCAAGAGGTGATTGGATGACTTGGTAACAGCATAATCATCCTGCTGTTCTACATGCTGTTTATGATTACATCTTTCTAAATCATTGGCTGAAAATATTGACGTTAGGTAATGACTAAAACTCACATTTTGAATTAAACCCACCTGTTTCCCCCTCAAATGCAATAGATTTTTAATGAGTCCCTCCAGAAAACACAAGTACTCAGAAGATCAAGTATAATAAAACTGTGACCTGAGTGGGTGAGAGGTGGGAGGTGAGGAGCTTGTAAATAAGAACTCTGTCTGGCTTTGCCGCTAGAGAACTGTAACTATTGAACTTCCTAATTGATAAATAGGTGTCTTGGTTTGATCACAGACACCAGCCAAGCCCCACACAGCCACACATTCCCTTCCCTCCAGTGGGATGGGGGAAAGAATCGGAAGAGTAAATGAGGGAAAACTCATGGGTTGAAATAAAGACAGTTCAATAGGGAAAGCAAAAGCCACACACATGAGCAAAGCAAAAAAAGGATTTTATTCATCACTTCCCAAGAGCAGGCAGGAGTTCAGCCATCCCCAGGAGAGCAGGGCCTCCTGGCAGGGGTGACTTGGGAAGACAAATGCCATCACTCTGAATGTCCCCCTTCCATCGTCACCAGCTTTTTATGCTCAGCATGATGTCATATGGTCTGGGCTACCCTGTGTCAGCTGGGGTCAGCTCTTCCAGCTGAGCAACCTCAGCCTACTTGCTGGTGGGCTGATGCACTAAGCAGAAAAGGCCTTGACACTGTGCAAGCACTGCTCAGAAGTAACAAAAACATCTCTGTATTATCAAGGTTTTCAGCACAAATCCAAGACATAGACCCATGCTAGCACTGTGAAGAAAATTACCTCCACCTCATTCAAAGCCAGCACCATAGGTAAAATAGAAAGGATGCAATAGTTTGGAAAATGTTTTTATTTTGCAATTGATTCTGCTAGTGTAGCCCCCTGTCATTCCACAGAATAGGATTAAAAGATAAAACAGGCATCAGAACATTCCACTAGCATTTCTGATTTTGAACGCTGTCCTTTGTATCAGAGTAGTTGGAACTGGGAATTAATTGGCTTGAGCAAGCAATGTGGAATAGTATAGAAAGACTGGTCTGTAAGAGAAAAGATAAGAAAGGTGCCAGTAAGTATGGGGGGGGTGTGTTTGTGTGTGGGTGGCTGGAAGAGGGAAAACTGCTTTGAAAATGACCCAGCTGAAATGTAACATAGCTCAGAGTAAAATAAGGATGAGGAGAAACAGCTGTGTGCCACCTGAATGATAAAAATTAGGGGTGGTATCCTGCACCTTTTGTGATATCAGGGAACACAGAGACAACATCCAGTAATACTCTCAAGCTGCCATCATGGTAGGCAGAGTTGTGAGCTAAGCCACTTGCCTGCTGTCAGGAAATGCTGCTACTGCCCAGGCTTTCCAGCCTTCTACCATGGCAGTATGGGACAGCTCAAGAACAAAAGCATTGCTCTATCAGTCCTACACTGCTCAGGTTGTGGACATATTGACCTCACAAGACTTTTCATCTCTGTTTTCCAAGTCCCAAACAGGGAGGATTGTTAGAGCTGCAGCTCAGGCCAAATGGGAGATGAACAGCAGAGGGCCCTTTGCACACTGGGCAAAGAAAGAAATGAAAATGAATGGGCCAAAGCTTTGGGACCTCCCCTTTTCATAGCACTCGAGCAGAAAAGCCATTGGCTATTGAGAGCTACGAGTCTCTAACTTGCTGAGCCCAGAGCCTGGCAGGAGGGGGGGAAGAGGGCTCCACAGTTAAGATAACCTCATTCATACTAGCAGAACATCACAGATTTGGTCCATCATAACATGCTCTTTCTGGAGGCTCATTAAATCCCTTTTGTGCACGCAAAGAATGGACTAGCTCACATCTCTAGAGCCCAGTCCTAGAATTAACCATTTGCATGCCTGAGGAAGCGGTGAGGAGTGTGCTCCTGGGAGCACAGATGCAGGCCAAGGAGGTTGGGTGGATCCCTGAATCCAAGCCTGGTACTGCTGGAGCTCAAGGGAAGATGCATGAGTTTGCCCAGGTGCTTCCTGTCACTGTAGGCTCTCGAGCCCATGGTACACAGGGGGCAGGAGAGGCTTGCCTCACTCTTTGAGCTCCATCCTAGTTCAATTTGCTTTCTTTGAGTTCAATTACATTTCTGCCAATGTAATTGCACATGTCTGAGAACTGTCCCTTGCTTTTGGTTTGATCCTTATGTTTTAAACTGCCACAGTGATGAGGACCACACCAATGCAAACAGTTAATAGCTCTTCACATGTCAAGATGAGAGGAGCAAATGAGTAATTTCAAGGACTCTGAATGCCTGGTATGACTCCTCCTTTAAAAACTGATCTCCAACTCTGTTTTCCAGAGAGAATATTGCTTCAACAGCCAGGAGAACTAGAGATCAGAACATTACAATGCCATAATGAAGATGAATTCTAATGGATAGATGGATATAGGCTGATATGCTAATATACCTGTTTAACTTGATAGATGTTAATGCTGATGACAAGTTCATAAATATATTTGGATCTACATTTATCATTTTGCTGCAGTGTGTTAAAATTTTGATTATTAATTTATTGAATCCTTCAAAAAGCTGTTGCTAACCACAGCTCCAAACTCCCAAGCTTGCTAAGTGGCAGTTCTGTCACATACAAAATATTGCAATACATTATAACAAATTTTTATCCTTAATTACAACAGTCCTGACTTTTCATCATTATCAATCCTGTCACTGAGCATGACACATATAAACCACTAATATTAATTTTGTTCAGAGTACTATTTACAGATTGAAGTCAGCAAATTTAGATTGTGCCTGGAGAGATTATTGCATTTTGCTCTTTTGCCTCAAACCAATGTCAGCTCCCTAAAAAATCAACTTCTACCTTCTAAGAATGATTGTGAAATTAAATATGGGTTGTATACTGAGCTGATTAGAAACAAGAAATGAGAAATTTGAGCTTCAGCTTACAACATGCTGAGAACTGGTACTTCCTAGAGAGGTCAGGTTCTCTTGGGGATGCAAATCTTCTGCAATGTACTTAGGAATAATCATTTGTCCCCCTAGATAAGAGCTGGTAGGTCTACCAATGTGAGTTGGAGACACTCCATGGCCTGCAAAACCTAAAAAAGAACAATTTTATACTCAGGCTTGCTGCTGCTACATCTGGAGCACTGAGTCCAGTCTGGGCTCCATAGTACAAGAGGGCCATGGAGATCCTTGAGCGGGTCCAGCGGAGGGCTACAAGGATCATCTAGGGACTGGAGCATCTCTCTTACAAGGGTTGGAGGAGGAAACTGGGCCTGTTCAGCCTGGAGAAGGCTGAGAGGGTATTTCATCAATGTATCTGTACTTACATATTTGAAGGGGGTCACCAAAAGAATGGAACCAGGCTTTCCTTGCTGGCTCCAAGCATTGGGATGAGAGACAACAGGCAGAATCTGATGCACTGCAATTCCACCCAAATATATGGAAGAATTTTACTGTGTGGGTGTCTGAGTACTGGAACAGATTTCCCAGAGAAGTTCTGGAGTCTCTCTCATGCCAGATACTCGAAAGCTGTCTGGACACAACCCCAAGTGATGTCTTCTAGGGAAATACTACTTGAGCAGAGAATTTGGACCATATGGTCCCACCAGTTGTCCTTTTGAACCTTACCCATGTTGTGATTCTGTAATTCAGTGATCTTGTAGGAATACCAATGAGTCTTTTGTAATAAGCTTGTTGGAAGAAAATTTCCCTTTCTAGCCTTTAACCACAGTACACAAAGCTAAAAGATGTGGCTTTCTCATAATGGATCCTATGACAACTTGTAATTTCTTCAGCATAATTTACTATGAAGCTAATCTCTTTTTCAGAGAATATTCCTTGTTTATCCTGATTATAGGCTGGTATCCTGCATTACTAGTAGCCATTCAGAATCTAGCCACATTCTGAGCAACCTGAAATTATTTATTTATCCTTCATCTTTGTGGTGTAGATGGCTGGTAGTTTCATCGAGAGTCAAAGCATGGGTTGACAAGAGTGACTTGCTTGAGGGCACACAAAGTCTGCAGCAGAGCTGGGATCACATCTTGCTTTGAGGGACAAACCCAGAGATCTCCCCTGGTGAGGGGGGAGAAGGCAGTTCATGTGAGGATAAAGAGAATCAGAGTGTGTATTGTTGACCTGAGGCCCTGTTCACTTACTCATACTCAGACTGTTTGTTTGTTGGCTAATCTAGTTGCAAGTTTGCTAGCGTTCACACATATCCCCTCAGAAGTGATAGTGCACCTACATGTAAGATAGCTAGAAACATGATTTAATTAGAATATAGGATAGGCTGTGGTGATCAAACACAGGGCTCAGCTAGATCTGGCCAGCCCCTTTCGTCCCTTTTTCCTTTATTTTCCCACATTTTTTCCTCTTCGATCCACCTCATAGATTTCCTTCTCCCTTCCTGTGTTCTTTGCCCTAAACATTGCACAGTAAATCTTGCAAGTCCCCAAAATGCTGTTCCCATTGCATCCCTTCATGTGTCCTATACCACAGGCAAGAATCACCTTTAGTTTGAAAGGCATCTGGGACACAGTTTCTTGGCAGACTTCACACCAGCTACCAAGGTTTAATCAGTTTTCTCTGATGTTCTTGGGAGCAGCCAGTGTTGTCTGGTCCATTTTCCCTGATGAAGTTACTGAGGTTTCTCTGCCTTTGTTCTCCCTGTATCTTTGTGTTAACAGGCGTTGCACTTGTAATCACATAGCCCAACATCCGAAAGGTAACGAGGAATCACACTGGACCTCTTATTCTGTGCTGGCTAAGAAACTGAGATGTACAAAATGCTTTTACAGACAAAGAGCTTCCCACTTAATCTCTCGTAAAACTAGAAGAACTGCTAAGGAGGCTCCCATCCCCCTTGCTTTGCCTCTGAACCCCAATTGCTGCATGTAGTCAGGGTGAGCTGGCTGGACCAGGTGCTGAGATGGTCACACTGGGCTGTCACACTCGGACCCCAGGAAGGAAGGGCAGCAGCCGGAGATCTGTGTCCTGGCAGGCAGAGGAAATTCCCACAGCCACATCCCTCAGGAGTCAGAAATCACTTCTCCTTCTCAGACCTCCTTCTGGAAACTAGTTCCCAAACTGACTTCTGTGAGGGAATTAGCTATCAGTGGTTAAAATACCACTGAAAAACTAACAGAAGCTACATCTAAGTATTCAAATAAAAGCCTTATTTTAAATAAAAAATTAAATTCATCTTCCCAAATGCTGTGAAATCCTTATCAGTAAATCTCCACAAGCTCCTCTGAGTATGTTAAACATGAATCGTAAGAATTCTGCTTGAAATATTATTATTGCACAGATTAGCTGAGCACAGTTTTAGAAATCATTTGGCAGCTTTTTACTGCTATAAACTGGCTTTAATTCTTAGCTAAAATACCTTCGGCACTAAGCCTTCCTCTTCAGCTCTTAAATACATGCTGCAAGCTTTTTAGAGAGTTAAACTTTATTCTATACACATGCAGATCTACTTATGTACTTGACACACACACAGGGGAATACTTTACAACCAAAAGGTACCACTTAATGAAGCATTCATGATTTTTGCATGAAGGCAGAATGGGGCACAGTAATGTGGGTTTCTTCCTGGTCATCAAATACTGAAAAATGCTGTTCCTTAAAACAAGGCCCACTCCTGCTCCCACTGAAGCCAAAGTAGGGTCAGGATTGGGCCCCTAGATTGAAAATGCAATATAAATTTCCCAAATGCTGTGTCTCAGAGCTTTACTAGGATAGTAAACCCCACAGGCTGGCTCTGATTTCTCTTTGTACTTGGCATTTCCTCCTGTACTGGGCACTGGTGAGGCCAAACTTCGAGTACTTTGTCCAGTTCTGGCCCTCTCAATTCAGGAAGGACATTGAGGTACTGGAGTGTGTCCAGAGAAGGGCAACAGAGGTGGGGAAGGGTCTGGAGCACAAGTGCTGTGAGTGGCTGAGAGAGCTGGGATTGTTTAGGCTGGAGAAAAGGAGACTCAGGGGTGACCTTATCACTCTCTATGAAGTCCTGAAAGGAGGCTGTAGCCAGTTGGCCTCTTATCCTAGGCAGCCAGTAACAGGTTGAGAGGATGTAGTCTTCAACTGAGCCAGGTGAGGTTTAGGTTGGATAGTAGGAGGAATTTCTTCACAGAAAGGGTGATTAGGTATTGGAATGAACTGTCCGGGGAAGTGGTGGAGTCACTGTCCCTGGAAGTGTTTAAGAAAAGACTGGACATGGCACTCAGTGCCAAGGTCTAGTTGACAAGGTGGTGTCTGGTCATAAACTGGACTTGATGATGATGTTAGAAGTCCCTTCCAATGTGATTCTGACTGGCTATGGAAATACCTCATCCTCTAGTTAGGGAATGAAGTTTAGAGGAGCATGCATCAGAAGATGTAAAGGGAGGCTTTTTAAAAGCAATATATCCCTTTGTTGTTGCAGAAGGTGTTGAGCGAGCATTTATGCCCCTGCATGTCAGCAGGGGTACAGCTCTGACCCAAACTCTTCCAGGTGATGCTAAAGGGCTCCTGTCCGCCGCTGTACGGCAAGCGGAGAGTTTATTGTAAGATACGCTAATGCTATCGCAACCCGGCCGACAAAACTGGCGGGAGGCGTCGGACGGGCAGCAGCGGTAAGGAAGATGAGGCGGCCCTGCAGCCGAGCGGGCCGGGGCGGCGGCAGCCGCGGGTGGGCACGACCGCCCAGCGGGGCGGGGCGGCGGCGGCACCACCCCCGGGCCCTCCCCCGGGCCGGCCCCGCACCGCCGCTCCCCGCCGCAGGCTCCGTCGGGCCGGACTGGCGGAGCAGCCCCGAAGTTTGCGGGGCGGCCGGCGCGGGGCCATGTGGCTGCTGTGGCTGCTGCTGGGCTCGGCGGGTGAGTGCGGGCGGGGGCGGTGCCCCGGAGCGCTGCCCGGGAGCGAGGGGGCGGCTCCGCTCGGCGGGGGAGGGCGCCGGGGCCTCCTCGCCACCCCCGCCTCCCTGGGCGGCTCGTGGCGGGCCGGGGGCGCCGCCGGCCGCCCCTCCCCGGGCTGCTCTCGCCGCTCTCCCCTCCCGTCCCCTCCCCGGGCGGGCCGGGCCGGGATGCCCGCGGCGGGGGTGCGGCGTGTGCCTTTCGGCCCCTCCGCCCCTCGGGGCGTGCTCGGGGTGGTCCCGGCCCCAGCGGGGCTGAGCTGGGCTGGCGTGGGGCGAGGCGCGTGGAACGGGCGGCGGGGCCGGGCCGGCTTTGGGGTCGGGCGCCCTTGGGCCGAACCGGGCGTCGAAGTCGCCGCCGGGCCGAAGCGGCCGCGGCTCCGCTGGTGCATCCCGGGGCGGGCCCCCTTCTCCTTTGCGAGGCCGCCTCGGGGCGAGGGAGGCCGTGGTGGGTGCGCCGGTGGGCCCGCGGCGGGATATGGCCAAGTGAAGCGCTCGGGTCCTGCCTGGCTTTACTTGGGGTGCGGAAAGGGGATTTCATACTTCTTGTTCCTATTCGTCTATATAGAAACTCTTTCTCCCCATCACGGTCGGCGTATGCCTGTCAGAATTGGCGAGTTGATGATGTTTTGTGCAGCTTTGCTGCAGGTGTGAATTATTTCTGCAACATGATCTTAGCGGGCTCTTTTCCAGCCAGTGTAAGTAGCCTGGCTGCGTGCTGCTGGGTCTGTTTCCGAATCACGCCTTGGCGATGAGGTGATGACACACAGTGTGTAAAACTCAGATTATCAAACTCAAATTATTTTCTTTTCTTGTCTTTTAAGAGTATTTGTTGTCATGAAGAACTCCTAAGTTTCACGGCTTCTGTGGTAAAAGTTCGAGTCTGGTGTAGACGGGTAGAAAGGAGACGAAGAGTTACAGGACTTGCACTGTTTTGGAATTAGACAACTGCAAACTTTGACTGTGACATTCTTAAGACTTTGGAGGTTTAGGTGTCTTTGCAAAACTATTTCCGCCATTCCATTTTTGGGAGGCTTCAGACGAAGCTCGGGTTTGTTTACCTGGATTGTGTTGCTTTCTTCCTTATTAATTTCCATTCTACTACTGCCAAAATTTCATCTAATTATTCACAGCAAGTTACATGTTTCCATGTGTTGAATGTATTTGCTTGTAGTACCACCCTTAGATTAACACGGAGGGTTCTCCTCTACAAGATACCGATCTTCCCATCTGAAGGTTTCCCAGCCACCCACACCCCATGTTCCTGCTCCACCTTGGCTTGGGGGCAGTGACAAAGACCTGTTTCTTGTGCGGAAGTTGGTACTTCAGCTTTTTGACTGTTGGCTGCCATTCTTGCACAACATTCTTGCAGTTACTTAACCAGATACTCTGGCTTACTTTGGGGCAGATTCAAAGAAATTTCTGAAACTTCTTTTTTCATGTGTTCTGTTTTTCTTTTGAAAAATAAAGTAGGGGGTCTTCAGGGATTTGCTTTTTAGATGTTGCTTCCTCTGTATGTTTTGGCATCCCTGCAAGCTTCCCACAGGGAACATAAGCTTGTTTCTGCCTGGCCTTCACTCTGTTTGGAATTTTACTTCTGGTAACTCCTGATATAAAATATAAATACTTCTTTTCCTATTGAATCTTTTTTGGGTACAGATGGGAAACCTTGGAACCCTAGGGATAAATTTCAGTTAAAAGAAGATAAACAGTGTATAGTGTCCCTTTCTAAACAGTTGTTCTGCTAGTGTACAGAAGTAATTGTTGACTTGCATTGGCAGTGAATATTTGCAAGGCAAAGTTGATCTTTTATTTTTGTCTTTATTCATAATATTGTAGTTGTATCAAATAGTCCTTTTCATCCTGAAAGAGCCTGTCTGCATGGGAAAGGTTTTACTTTGTTATGATACTCCAGTTTGAACTTACACCAGGCTTGTTAATTTCAGTTGGTAACTAACTGGTGATTGATCAGAAAGAAACTATGGATCTGAAGTTTCAGCCTCTGTTCCCTGCACAGGAGCTTCCTGGTTACCTTCCTTTCCTCTTCTAGTCCCCATCTCACTTCAAGTCTCATCAAGCTCTTGGACAGCTCACACACCATGCACCCAGTTTTGTTCATCTCTCGTGCTCTTGCCAGTATAAGCAGGTCAGGCTCAGCTCCGATCCCCTCCTGCTGCCCTGTACGTGTCATAGTGTGACCCAGTTTCCAGCACTTTACTTTGGCTCAGTGTCAGCCCAGGAGTTCCTGGATGTAGGTTAGGTCCTGCAAGGATTCCTGTTTCCAGCTCAGACTGTAACAACATTATCGGGTTAAGTTAATATAGAAGAAGGTCTGTTAGTTAGAAAACAGACATCTATGTTTACCTTCTACTGCTTGTATGAAGTAATGCAAGCTGATCTACACACAGTTGCAGTGAGTTTTGGAAAGGATTGTTTCAGAGAACTGCAAGTACACTACAGCTGAAAAACCAATAAAATGTAAACAATCCGTAACAGAAAAATGAGTTCTGTAATCCAGACTGCCACTGTACTATGTATTCAAGACAATTTTTTTTAATTTAAAGAAACCGAAATCTACTGAACATGTTTTGAACATAGATTTATGTATTTTTTTCTTCAACCTGTATATCATCCATTAAGAAGAGAAATGATGGCAGGAGTTGCAAACATTCAGGTAAGTTAACTGCTTTTAGAAGTATGATTACAAAGTGAGTGAAAAAGGGATACTGTTTTTTTCTGACAATGACAGACCTTTCTGTTTTAACTGAAGAAGCTTTTAAAATGTTAGTCTTCAAATGACTGGAGAATCAAAATGCAATGCACAGCTGGGATTTCTAAGTATCATCCCCAGGTGTCACAGTTCAATATAAGGGCCTTTCTGATACGTTAGTCAAATATATAAGGTATATATTATGCCTCTTAAAATGTACCCAGCCTGATCTGTACTGAGGGGAGGCTTCCCTGTCTTATTCCCTCCAGTCTTTTGGTCTAAGATTGTTAGAATCAGGACCCATTCCACAGACAGCATAAACATGAAGGGCCACACATGTGCTTTCATTACATTTTGCAACTTCAGCTCAAAATCTTGCAAAAAACCTAAACATCCCTAAAATCAAGCAGAGGTGGGCGCTATTTGAAGAGTCATGTTACCACATAAGTGTGCACTGTGTAATATCTGTTAACTTAAAACTTCCACATGGTGTTAAGGAAATAGCCATTATTTCCTTACATGGAAATAGCTAATAGCAGAATTTCTTTGCTGAAAACCTCATGTACTGCATGGCAGGAGTAATCAGCACTGCTGAGTAGTGTCTCCACTGTTAGATAAGCAGAGAGAGAAAAAAAAACTTTCTACTTGAAGACTCATGTCTGTATTGTGTATTCAGTAGGTCTGTTCTGTGTTTTTCAAGCAGTCTTCTTAAAAACTCTTAAACTGAGTCTAGTGCTTCATAACTAGTGTTTGTCTTTGCTGGTACATAAGCCAGCTGTGAGCGTGGGTAACACATCAGTGTGAGAGAGATGGATAAGGATTCCTGTAGTTGGCAAGTCAAGAAACTTCCAGCTTGGGACAGTAATAAGCAAGCACTGGATATTTGCTGAAGATGTGAGTCTGCCAGTGGTCATAATGAGAGCAGCCAGGAGTACTCACTCCAATGCAAAGCTCCACAGCCATGCTGAGGAGAACGTGGGATTTCTCACGGGAGCCTGTGCCCACGCACAAGTTGTCTTGAATCAGTTTCTGGTTATTCTACATTTGGTGTTTGAGGCTGTTGTCAGACTTTACTCTTGCAAGTATGTTTTTTGTGCAGGGACTGAAATAAGCAGAGGATGATTTGAGGGAGGTGTGTCCTTGGCTAGAGTTAAACAGATTTCTCTTACTGACTGATTGTGGGGAGTTGCAGGGCCCAGGAGCTTCCTGCCGTGCCATCTCGCCTGGGATAACTGCTGCAAAGAGTCTGCAGTTGCCAGGTTGAGAGGGTGGAAGCATGACTGCAATGTTGCAGTCACATGTTGTGATAGGAAGTGGAGATTGTTATAAAGAAAATAGGTAGTAAAAATACACCTTTCGTACAAATGTGAAATAAATTGTTACAAGCATGCAGTCTGTTGTGCCCGATATGCTGAGCCCAGCAAGCTCCATAGTTCTTTAGAGAAAAAAGTTTCCTGGTGATACTATAATATTTTTATTGTGACAATAGGAACCTGCATCCTGCTTTCATTTTTATGCTGATTATATACTGGGTGAGGAATAAAATGGCTCCCTTTGCTGTAAATCCTCTAGACTGTTGCAGGGATATGTTGATTTGTTAGGTAGCAGTGATGAATTGAGCTGAGATTCAAGCATCTCTGTGTTTCAGGGCAGTGTGGGAAGGCCTAATTAAAAATTAATTTGTCACCTGGAGAAATAATTTGTTTTGGTTTTTGTTTGTTTTATTTGTTTTTTAAATTTTAATTTATTTTTCCAAACTGGTACATTTTGCCAGAGTAGTGTCTGTCATATATCCTGTTCTGTGGTTACTCTCGGTGTCTGTATGAGCAGAACTGCAATAATGGAGTAGGCCTGAAAAATCTGTAGTGATTGCTTGTAGATGATGCTACCATCATCTGCTGTGATGGTAGCAGTGCTCTCCATTTCAGTGTCTTGTCTGTTGTGAAAGCTGATGAGTTTTATGAATTGCTAGAAAGCCTGGTAGGCTGTTCAGTTGTCCTGCCTGCTGCAGACTGGAGCTGTGGATATTGTATCTTTGGTCCAAGGCACTCTGTGATAACTATTTCATCTGGCATTTTCAGTGCCTGAATTTGAGAGCAGCTTCATTATCAGCTGGCAGGTTTCGAAGATGAGGAAGGAAAAACATCTTGGGTCTCAATAGTAGGGTTTTGGCATTTTTGTCTTTTCAAGTATTAAAACATAACTCTTCTACTCTGGCAGGACCTCATAATGGGCTATATCTAAGATGCAGAATGGAATATTTCAAGTGAAAACCGTATTAAATGTGTATTTTAAGGTAGCTCTCAAGTGAAACATAGAATGACAGATTGCCCTTTGCTTGAAATATAAGTAGATCAAGGCTGGAGGTAATTGTATAGCTGGCCATTAGGATAATCAGTTTATCATACATTTACTGACTGCTGAAGAATTTTTGAGGAGGAGCTCATATATATTAAGAAACAAAAAAAAACAACAACAAAGATTGAAAATTAAACAAATAGCTTAAGAAAAACAAGCAAACCAAACACCATGGCAGAAAGCATTTGTCTAAATTAGTTACCTCTGATAGTGAAACTTTTGATTTATATGATCAATGGGGTTTTGCATTTGTGAGGACTGTGTGTGTGTCCAGCTTATTTGTCGTGTAGAATCTTGTAAGCTGCAGAAACTTGATCAGATGTTTAGTTTCTTTCATGCAACCTCTTGTGCTAGTGAAACTGTCGGACTAAAAGGCATTTTAGGCCAACCTCACCTTGCATGCAGTGTTGTCTGTCAGGACTGAAAAATCCTTTTAGGGGAGAAGATGGTGTAATAGTAGCTGGCTCGGTGTGTGGGTGTGTTTTAATTTGCACATGGGAAATGCTGAGGCAGTGAGATTTCTAAATGGAGCCATTGGTCGCTCCTTATTCTTGTTCTCAGCTGCTTATGCAGATCCCCACTTACACACTTCTTGGTTGCAAAGGAATTTGTGGAATCACATACTTATTTTAGTTGCAGCTTATAGAAATGTGTACTCTTTGGAAGTTGGAGAGAAATAATAGGTAGCTCCTGTTAATGTCAGAAATGTGTTGAAGGATTGGGGAATCATATGGGTGGATAATCAAAAGGCCCCAGATGAACAAAATGAAAATGGAAGCAATTTAGGGCGGTGGGGTGGCTGATGATAACTTTTTCCTGTGTGTTTCTTAAGCCTTCTTCCAGCCATGGGCTGGACAGCTGTGAACTTGTCACAATTAAAACATATCAAGCAAAGCTGCTCTTCGTCAATGTGTAAATGGTTGAGTAAGTTGTTGTGTCACATGTCAGAGTGAAAAGGGAGCTGAGGTCATGAATGGAAGGTAATGTGGCTGTGAAACTCTGCTAAAATCTGGGATCATTTAGGATTGGGAGTGAATTCCAAGGTCCTGATACTATGTCTTCTTAGCCAAAAGATTTCCTTTTTAAAATGGCTTTGGTGTCTCTCCAGGAGCCTGTGAGACTTAATTTATAAAAAAATTGGGAAGCGTATAAGTTGAATATGGTTGAAGTATGCTGTTGTGTTATGAAATAACTTGTTTCAATAGGGGCAAAAATTCAAATTTTCAGGTTTTAGTGCTATTTTTGTTCTTGAAGTATGAATTCTGATTAGTTTTTTTCCTTTTAAATTAAAGAAGAAATCCCTAAGTGCCACACCTTGCTATAGGTCTCTGGTGTTACGTTGTTATCTTTCATCTGCTTAGACAGATTCCAGATGGCTCCTAGGGAATGTGATGGGGGAGATTCCTTGTTCAGGGTTCTCTTATTGAAATTTTTAGATGGAAACCAGTTACCTCACATGATGTGGCCTATGTTGGTCTGTTTTGAAACTGTTTGGTTTGTTGGATGAAAAGTTCAATTTCAGGTAACATTTCCATGTGAGAATTTATCTGTTTTGATAAAATTTAATAATGTTACTGCAGCAAGTAGGTTGTGGTTCCATTAAAAATTAGTGAAAATCAGTGAATTCTGACTACTGAGTATCACTTTGCGCTCATATTCTGTCCTTCCTTGGAGTAATTTCTCTTGGTTTATGTATTTTGGATGAATATCACTTCAATTGTTAATGAGTCAGAAGATGCTTATAGCTCCAGACAGAACACCATTGCCAGCCATGTGTATCTGTGTCAACTGAAGACTTGTATTCTTCTGGGCAAAGCTGCTCATGGTCTTAGTGCTGCAGGATCTACTCTAGGTAGTGTTACTGATCAGCAGTATGACTTTGGGCAAGATAAAATTCTTTCCTCACTGTACTTTCTCCACTTTTACCTGTTTAAACTTTTTTTTTTTTTTGACACCAGCTGTCTTACCATCTTTTTCTGATGCTGTTAGTGCTACCCGAGTTTTAGTCTAGAGCTATATGCCACAAATATCAGGCATGTGTTTTTACAGTTCAAAATAGTGTTTTTTTGCATTTAAGAGATGTTCTGCCTTGCCTGGTAAGGATTTGATGTGAGGTAAGTAGATTTTTCTTGATATGATAATTTTTAGTCAAGTATTCCTGGTTTTTTTCTTTTTGTTGTTAGCATAAAGGCATTAAGATTCCTCAAACACAGGAGTGTTAGGTGTACAAAGATGTGAAGCATGATAGAGACACACAAATTGATATACTTAGGAAAATCCATGTATTTGTCAAGTTGCACTTTCTCTCCCTTTTGTAAGGCAGGGCAAGAGTTGACAACTTGAAGTACTGTTGCTTGTCTGGGGTGCTCTGACAGGTAATCTGTGCTACAGGGCCAGTGTCAAACCTGCCAAATAGTGGCTGCTTGACAGGGAATGCAGTCATTGCTCACGAATGGCTACAGAAGGGAATACTTGAGCTTACACTTTCGAGTTTTGAGGCTGCTAATTCAGTCTCAGGGCTGGTATTCTGCTGCTGTCTCCCAATGCAATAAGAAGTTATGTTAAGGGCTCTTAAATGTTTCTGCTGCTCTTTGTATAAGCTTAGCTAAAATCCTGAATTTAAAGATAGCCTTTATTTCTCAGATTGTGAATCCCTTTCTTGTCAGATTCAAACTCCTTTCTTTTTCTTTCTTTGCCTGCATCCTTGTTCCCTTGTTGTGAAGCTGCATGCTGATGACTTAGTCTTTACACGCTTCTTTTCACAGATTATTTGTGTCACTTCCTTCCTCCTCTCAGTATCCTTTTCTCTTTTTTCCCTTTGTGCCTCATGACCTCACCAAATTGTACCCATTGATGCATAGAGCTAGCCATGGATTTCCTCATCATGCCTCTGTACTTTAAAAGAAAGATGCTGTTATATATACTTACTATATCTATGCCAAGCCTGCAGTTAGGAATTGTCATTTTTCCGTGTCCTCTACCTATTGCAAGTGCTCTGCTTCACTCTGCCACCAGTGCTGTGCTTGCTTTTCTTCTCCCTGTCCTCCCTGTCCATTGCTTAGCTATGCTGTTTGATAAGGCTAAGCTTTAGGCTGTGTAGGACTTTGCTGCTGAGTTTGGGAGGTGGAATTTAGTAAGGGCAGACTACTTGGGACTTGATCTTACTCAGTTTCTGGTACAATTTATAAGTGAATTGTGCATCTTAAGCACATGAGCCGTTTCTCAGGGATCATTTATGAAGGACAGCTAATATTTACTTGACACAATGCAAGGCGTGATTTATAAATTGCTAAATCATTAGTGAATGCATTGTTAAAAATGTGCAGTCATAGACTAGTTAGAGAATTAAATATGTAGAGTTGCTTCATCTGCCAAAGCACATCAGTTCTTTATAAACTCATAAATTGGTAGAGTCAGCATGTGTGACCTTGCAAGGAAACACACTGCAATCAATGAGTTTCAAGGGCCAAATAAGTCCAAACTTGTTAGCCAGCCTCCTGCCAGTGGCACGAGTTGCTCCTGTGGCTGGGCCTAAAACTGTGAAGTCTTAAAAGCTGGGTGGAACTGCACACTCCTAAACTGAATATATGGTTTTCTGGAACCTGAAGTGCATGTTTTTTGTCTTGAGGAGAATGGCTGTCCACCAGAAGAGTTTGGGGCTCTGATGGTGATCTCGGATGGGTGATCTTGCAGATGCCAAACTAAATCTTCCGTGGTCTGATCAACGGCAAGAAACGTGTCTTCTCAAGGCCTTGGCATCATGTGAAATCTGAACATCTTTGCTTGTTTGTGTAATTGGAAAGGCACAGTACAGATGCTGAGATCAAGATCTGCTCAGTCTGACAGAAAGCAGACTGCACTTGTGAAATCCTGGAGACTGGAAGAACTTAGTGCTCAATCACTTTTAAAAAGACCAAGTCATTAAACTAAGTGCCATAATTCAGAATCAGCTAAGGAAGAACAACAGTGTTTGTGGTGATTGCTGTCTTTCTAACTCAAAAAAGGCTTCTTTCTCCTTTCAGCAAGTTTTTGAAAGGTAAAAAGAAGGTGGAGAGGGAGGAAAACTATCCATATGGCTGAATTTCAGTACCTAGTTGTGAGTAAAGTGAAAGCATAAATGGAGTTACAGGTAGAATTTTGAAAAAAACCAACCCAAAACGTTGTGAACTTTTAAATGAACAGATCATTCATTTTACTATGTAACCAGGGTTCTAGATGTTAAACTTGCCATTAATTGAATTGAGTCCTGTTGGAATTCTGATTTTATGTTCTCTAAGAAGTGTTTGGTAGCCCTATCTTAAAAGGCGAGATCTACCTACTCTTTTTAGGCATTTTCAGTCTTGTGAATATACTGGCTTTGAATATCAACAAGTGTGAAGGTAGGAGAAAAATGAATCCGTGTGATATTTTTCAGCTTACGTGTTCTTAAGCAAACCACAAGTATCTGTCCTTTTGCAGTCAGATGAAGGACTTCCCTCTGTTATCTGCAAGCAGTATTTTAATTTCAGGAACCTATTCTTTTTATCTCCTCTGAAAATGGAGCTACCACGTGCAGTATACAAATCAAGAATGTACTTCTGTCCAAAGATCAAAGTGGTCTGTCTGAAGCATTAACAGAGTGCTTGGAAGATAAAAAGGATGTTGATAGTAGAGTTCCTAAGACTATTTTTAAACAATACAAGTTGGCAGTACCAGTTGTACTCTGAAAATCTTCCATTAGGAATGTGAGCTTCTAAATTGCAAGTTTGAAGTAGAGTGTTGTCAGATTTTTTTCCCTATAGGGATTACTGACAGCATTGTGTTTTTTGAGATGTTTTTCGTTGCAACCTTTCTTTTCAAAAAGAGTCCAGAATAGTTTCAGTGACCTTACTTTGTACTTGAATTATACGTCCATTAAGGTTAAGAGCACAATAGTCATTTTTCTTCTTCAAGTTTTCATAAAATGAGAGACAGAATGTTTTGCAGTGTAATTTCCTATTTGCACTGCAATTTCAAGTGATTGACTGCCTGCCCTTTTCAACAGCTGAGGTATAAGACATTTCATGGAATGCTCCTGATTCAGAGGTCCTGCATGTAGGCTGTTTTGAGGTAGCATGTAAGAGTGTCTGTCTCTTAGTTACATCAACAGAGTCCACCCAGAAGTGGTGGGTACTTGATGACATTGCTTTGTACAGCTGTACCTTTTCATCAGTCTCACGTTTTTCAATATAGTACAGAAAGGGTTTGCCATTCTTATGGAAAATTGTGCATGTTAGTTACACAGGAAAGGCGCAGTGTCTCTTCCTGCTGTGGCTTTGATAATGTTCAGGCTTTCAAAGTTAAAGGCTTTTCACTTATTAATGGTTTCTACATGAGATAGACTTCAGTGTCTAATCAGATTGAATATCCTTAAAATTTCTAATGGGATCCTTGAAAATCTGCCAATGGACTATATAGGTTTTCTGATGAATTGTTTTAATTGAGCTCTGCCTTGCTGTTTGGTTAACAGTCTTCAGGGTAGCCTCAGGCTGCTTACTTTCCGATTTCCTTGTGTTATCTGTAGATAAATGTCCACCTCATTGGAGCTTAATGGCCAATTAGCTGAATCAAATAAAATCTGGAAACACAAGAAACAGTGCTGCTCGTTGGTAGGGTATACCTGTCCTAACTGAGGTTGAATCCAGAGTTGCTGACCTGCTGACTGCCACTGCTCCTTGTGAGTAGTCTCATGGGGAAGCTGTTCAGCCATGGTTTAGCTAATTTTTCCCTGCAGTGTTGGTACTTTTTCTCATCAGTAGTTGCAAAATTAGGCAGATCTCTATTGTGTGCAAACTTTCCAGTTGAAGAAGCAATCAGTTTAACTTCCTTTGGGCCTGTATCAAAGAGACCTGTATCAAAGGCCCATTAGATCCTGTTAAAATTAAACCCACATACAATCATAGACTCATCAAGGTTGGGAAAACCTTCCCAAAGGCTCAAAGATTGAGTCCAGCCTTTGACCAAATACCACCATGTCAACTAAACTATAACACTAAGTGTCATGTCCAGTTGCTTCTTGAATACTTTCAGGGATGGTGACTCCACCATCTCCCTGGGCATCCCATTCCAGTGCTCACCCTTTCAGTGAAAAAATTCTTCCTAATGTCCAACCTGAATGTCCTCTGATGCAGCTTGAGGCTGTGTCCTCTTGTCCTGTTGCTGGCTGTCTGGGAGAAGAGGTCAAACCCCACCTGGCTACAACCTCTTTTCAGGCATTTGTAGAGAATGGTAAGGTCCCCCTGAGCTTCCTTTTCTCCAGGCTAAATACCACCAGCTCCCTCAGGACCCATCACCTCACCTTGTTGAGCCTCACACAGCTGGCTTTGGCACCAGCTGGCTTTGATCCAGCTTGTCCAGCAGATCAACACTCCTGCCCAGCTTAGCACTGTCTGCAAACTGGCTGGCAGGACACTTGGTCCTCTCATTCAGGTCATTGATAGAGGTATTAAACAGCACTGGTCCAACACTGAGCTCTGGGGAACGTCACTTGTGACTGGCTGCCAGCTGGATGTATGTTCATTCCCCACAGGGCCTTGCTATCCAGCCAGTTTTTAACCCAGTAAAGAGTGCGTGATTTAGACTGCTAAAATATCAGGTGCTTATCTCCATTTTGGAAAGGAAGCATGTCTGATATGTGATGTCTCAAAGGAGCCATTGATTTTGACATTGACATTGAGGAAATGGAATGGTCTTCACACCTTTGCCATTCTGGCCCTTGAAGATGGAATAAGTTGGGTGTTTGCAAACACAAGCCTTCCAAGCTACTTTGTACATTCCTGTAAGAAAACTAAGTTGGCACAGATGTAGTTACTGTTCCAGTGTTGTTTGCTTTGGTTTAGAAGGACTGTGTTGGCCTGTTGTATTGGAAAAAACGCATTACTGAAATGCTGTAGTAAATGTTTTAGTTAAGAGTGCAGTTTGAGTGAGCTCAACTGTCAAAATTAAGCCCTAGGTGTAAGCAGCTATACCAAGAGCTAGTCATTGTGTGTTTCCAGGGCGCAGTGGTTTTTGGATACTTTGAAACATACAGATTCATAATCTGTTTCAAACAAGCTTCCCAAGTTGTTCCCTTTTCCCACTAATCAAACCCCAGCATTAAATGAAGTAAAGGGTAGATGCAAAAGGAAAACAGAAATTAAACCATACCAGGTGTTTGTGTTGTGTAAATAACCTGTAAGTGTAAATAACAGGGCAGTTAATTTCTGTATCTAAAATTATTTGAGTTTGTTAGGTCTAGGGGATCACTTATCTCTAGAGAGTTACTATGTGAACTGAGTCTAGTTGGTAGTTGAAGCTGCAATTTCCCAATCTCCCCCCTGCCTATCTGTTACAGGGTGGTCCTACCTATTTTAGTCAGAATCCCAGAACTGTGTATCAGCTGCATACCTCAAAGATTTTTGGTTATAAAAATAGAAAAATGCCTGTTTACTGTTGAGGAATAAATGGAGTTTGCAGACAACACCAGGCTGGGTGGGAGTGTTGATATGTGTGAGGGTAGGAAGGCTCTCCAGGGGTATCTGGGCAGGCTGGATCAATGGGACAAAGCCAGTTGTGTGAAGTTCAGCAGGGCAAGATGCTGGGTCCTGAGGCACTTGGGTCACAACAACCCCATGCAATACTGTAGGCTTGGGGGAAAGTGGCTGGAAAGATGCCCTGTGGAAAAGGACCTGGGGGTGCTGGTTGACAGCAGCTGAACATGAGCCAGCAGTGCCCAAATGGCCAAGAAGGCCAATGGCGTCCTGGCCTGAATCAGCATTAGTGTGGCCAGCAGGACCAGAGCAATGACTGTCCCCTCTGCTCTGCACAGGTGAGGCCACACCTTGAATCCTGTGTTCAGTTTTGGGCCCCTCACTGCAAGAAAGACGTTGAGGTAGTGGAATGAGTCCAGAGTAGGACAACAGAGCTGGTGAAGGGTCTGGAGCAAAAGTCTTGTGAGGAACAGCTGAAGGAGCCGGGGTTGTTTAACCTGCAGAAAAGGAAGCTTGTGGGGAAACCTTAGTGCTCTCTATGACACCCTGAAAGAACATTGTAGTGAGGTGAGGTAGACAGAGTAACAAGCAATAGGACAAGAGGAAACGGCCTGCAGTTGCGCCAGGCCAGGTATAAACCTGGGAATAAGGGATAAGGAAAAAATCCTTCACTGAAGGGGTGATCAGGCATTGGAACAGATTGCCCAGCAAATGGTGAAATCACAATCCCTGGAAGTGTTCAGAAAACATGTAGATGTGGTCCTTAGAGATATTGTGTAGTAGTGAACTTGTCGCTGCTGGGTTAATACTTAGACTCAGTGATTATTGAGGCCTTTTCCCTCCTTAATGATTATATGGTACACAGAAGGGCTTTAATATTAATAATTTGCTTTTTTTTATGATACTTCTTTAGAAACATTTTATATATTTGGCAAACAACTGATCAGTATATATCTTCAGGTACCCATCTTCTCAGCATCCGAGCAGGGTGGAATGATAAATTATGGATGCTGGCAGTATTCCCATGGGATAGGAGAGCATTAGTAGTCATTAACAGATAAAGAAAACTGAAGCCAAGGAAAGCAGAATAATATGATCATGTAAGACATCTGTGGCAGGGCTGAGCCCTGGTATCCGGTCATCTCAAATTCCACACAGAAAGCTGCCCTTCCCTGAAAGGCATCCTGTCTGCAAGGCTGGACTATGTTGCAGGTACTGACATTCATCTTCCTCCTCCTGAAGCTTATGTCACCAGCATTCCTGTCAGAGAGCTGACTGTGAGTCAGCACACTCGCATGTGTGTAACCATGTGTGTTTGAAGGGACATAGTGTTGTTTCACACCAGTTGGCTGGCATGTGGCTGCTAATTTGTAAAGCTGCATCTGTGTCTGCCTCAGCTCTGGCAGCTGCTGTTGAGGGTGAAAGCTGTAGAAGTGTGAGAGACTTACCTTTAAGTGCCTGTAGACAATAGCCTGTCTGCTTGCTAAGTCTGATGAAAAAATGTGAAAGGGTAGAATAGATATTGTGCAGTGAATGCTCACATCTTCCTTTGTCTGTTTGGTTTTTAATGGTATAAATAGATAATGGCATCAGTTGGAAAGCTCAGGTGTGAAGTATGGTAGGAGTAGAGTGAGTTCTCTTTCCTAGATAACTTTTATGTGTTAGTGATAGGAAATGTTCCTGTATGGCATTACTGACAGCCTTGAGTGGTTGGCAAGAGTGTTTTAAATCCAAGACTGAATTGTTGGCTTTCTTCTGAGTTTCTAGTTGAATATATTTGCATTGGCAAAAAAAGTTGACTGACTTAAACACGTGTTAAGCACAGACTTAAAGTATCTTGAAATAGTAGGGCTTGAATACCTTCTTTGCTTTCTCAAGGGCAAATTCTGCCACTGAACATATGTTGTAGATCACATTTTAAAGTGGTTTTTCCCTGGATCCAATATTGTTGCCCTTTACTTTAAGCAGCCTTTTTCTCCCCACCTCTGAAAAGGTAGTAGGATGTGGTTACTGAAATTATTGAATTTTGTAGCTGGAGCTTTCACTGTGCCTCTCTGAAGCAGGAATATGTTACAAATCAAGGTGATGTGTGACCATGTACAAACAGAACTGAGATAACATGCTAGAGATAAGTGATCCTAGGCAAGGCGTAATGTCGCGGAATTGTTTGCCGTCTGCCTGGCCGTCTGCCTGGCTTTGTGCCGTCTGCAAAATGGGGGTAGCACTTACCCACCTCAGTTTCTTTAGTTTCATAAATGCTGGTTAAGTGCTCAGTTCCCCAACGTGAGTGTCATCAATAATTCATTATCACTTAATTGCTGGAGCTGATTTCCGATGGATTTTCTAAGTAAGACACTAGGAAGCGGTAGTTGCCACTGTCAGTTCCACTTCTCTGCTTTTCCTAATGTTTTACGAGGTTGTTGTGCACATGCCTTTTCCCTTCTCCTCCATGAATGCTTTGCCCTCGAGCCACAATAAAAGTGGAGTAGCTTACAAAAGAATGTGGCAAACAGCATCAGATGAGATGGTGGATTTCTTTTTGCATCAGCACAGTAGCAGGTCCAGGAAGGGCTGAAACTCAGGCTGAACTTGGAGGACTCAGCCCTGCATGTGTGACACACTGTCACTGTTTGTTACTTTTGCTTCTTTTCTTTGTTCAAGTAGGCTACTTCTGGACTGCTGTCTATTCCTCTTGCTGGTGCTCAAAGTGCTTAGAGGTCTGCTTCTTTTGTCTAGTGCTGTTGTCTTTAAGCTTGTGTGAGGAGGTTGTTTCAGTTGTCGCTTTTATATCTGTACTTAGAATCATATGTGAGTTATTTCTGATAGTTTTTCATTATAATCAGAATGTGTAGGTTGGGAGTGGACAACAGTTGTATATGTATTGCTTTTTATGTGAGGAGTCATAGATGAGGATTTGGAATTGTGCAGGTTCTCCTTCCAGTGTTTCCTGATAGGAAGAAGTTAGCACCTCCAATCTACTAGGGTGGAGCAATGGCAGATTTCTTTTCTGGATGCTAGAGAGGGGAACATTAAAATAGATGTCCTGAAAAATATGTGGTGCTTATTTTTATTAGCACAGGATATTCTCTGTTTTGTGTAAGATATGAACTAAAATACAAATGAGGAAGCAGGGAGGGATCACACTCTCAGATATGTAGAAATGAGAGATGGGGGAAAAGTATTAATTCATCTATATAGCTTATCCCCTAGGACGCTGCAAGCATCTTTCATCTACTTTCCTGGATGAAGGTTCAAAGATAAATAGCTACAACTGGACTTTATTCATATGTTTTCTGATCACTTTCTTAAAAATTGGGATATTGCCTTACCTTGCAGAATCTTAACTGTTTAACACTTGTGCAGGGTTTGGCAGTGCTGAATGTTCTCAGACACTGTGCTACATCCTAAAAACCAGTGCACAGTCTGTTGGAGCATGTCTTTCATCTGAGTTTGCCAAGGAGGTTTGCCAAGGAGGCGTTAAAGGGAAATATATAGTTTGTTTTTTGGGGTGGGTTTTTGGGTTTTTTGTATAAACATACATAGCTTCCAAATTGATTCAGTTCTATCTTAAACACACATGAAGAATGATTTTGTTACTATTTTTATACATTCTTGAGAATTTGCATCATGATTTTTTAAAAGAACCTCAATGGGTTTGTTTCAGTGCTTTAACTTTTTGCCTTCAACTGCTGTGGGAATAAAAATGAATTGACATCTCATTTCTCAGAGATGGCAGAATATCCTGATTTAGGAGGACCCCACAAGGATCGCCACATCCAAATCTTGGCCCTGCACAGGACACCCGGAAGAATCACACCCTATGCCTGAGAGCATTGTCCAAATGCTTCTTGAACTCTCTCAGGCTTGGAACTGTGACCACTTCCCTGGGGAGCCTCTTCCAGTGCCCAAGCATCCTTTGTTGGTTTTGTTTTAATGTGTTCTGATGTCTTTAAACTTCATTAAAGGGACTGGGCTGGAAACAATATCAGTGTCAATCGGCTGCTTTGTGGGATTACTTAAAGACCTACTGCATTCTTGCTTCAGTTTCCATTTACCAAGATTCCTTTTGAAAGTGTTGGTTTCAAAATGAAATTTCAAATGATGATATTTAATTAAAACTAAAAAGTTAATCTTTTCAGCCTGCTGCACTTTGTTCTGTCTGTAGTCACTCTTGCCTCTCTTCAGGGAAAGAGAACACAAATGCTGCTACTTTGAGTAAATAGTTTTCCATGGAGGAGTTGTCAAACTGAGAGTTTTGACTTGAATGTGTTGCAGCTAGGATGTTTTGCACAGCAATGTACTTGCATTTTGCATAGCAATGTGTCTGCCTTATGTTCCTAAATCTGTTCTTCCATGTATTAAAAGGAATATTTATTGTTGACCTTTCTTGGCACCAAACTGAGAAAAGGAAAAGAGTATTTTTAAGTCTGTACAATGGCTTAAAACTTCACTTTCCACAAGCAAAAGTATCCTCAAATTGGGCTTTTCTCAAATGAGATTTTAACATCTTCGGTGGAGAAGCTCTGATATAAAGGTGCAGCAGAACGAAGAATTAAGACTTGGGAAAGGAGTAATTAGCTTCTGGTTTCCAGTGGCACAATGAATTTTGTGCTTTTGGTTTGGGAATACACGAGGGAAGGAAACTTCTTCTGTCATACATTTAAAGTTTTACTGTGGTTTTGATCTTGCCATACAAATTTTTTCAGTGCTGAGTAAGTGTTTGACCACAAAGCATCTCTGTCAGCATGTGCTTCTTGTTGTCAAGATGCTTCTGAAACACAGAAGGTAGGTGGACATACTGGAAAAGTTGTGTCACCACCCTTCTCTGGCAGTCGCTGTGATTGATAGTCTGTTGTGTCTGAATGTGTTGAAGAATGTCAGCCAGGTAGAGGGTAATCTGCAATGCACTGAAAAATTTATAATGGCCATTCAGATGATGGCAGTGATGAAGCCGCAAAGTTACCTTGTGGTAGCAGTCTCTGTGAGAACATCTTCCTGCTTTTTGGATGAAGCTTCCAGACTGCTGAAGGGATACTCTGTACCATTCCTGCTCATATGAACTTGGTGATTAGATAAGGTGAAAGGAAGCAAGAACTTCTATCCTCATCTTAAGGACGTCTGTGTTTGGGGTGTTGTATCATAGACATTTTCACATGACCCTCTTTTGAGTTCACACATGGAATGAATGGATGTTGTTTGATGGAGGTAACACTTCAGTTAAGTTTGTTTGTGCAGTCATCAGCTGTAATACAGTCAATACATAGCATATTACTTCTAAATTTATTTTTGGATAATCTGGCGAACACACAGCCATAGTTCAAAGAGCTAATTGATAATATTGAGTGCTTCTGGTTGAGCCATATCATCTGCTTTGTGTGTGAAACACAACAATATGATCTAGGACACAGCTTGAACAAAGTTTCTTGGTTCTGGGTGAATCTTAGCACTCCATTATATTTTCTGTTTTAGTTTTCCCATTTATACTTCCAGATTGTTCATAGAATATGGGTCAGTATACATGGTCAAAAGTAATGCTATTTTTGTGTTAACCCCCTGAATCAGAAATATCCATACACAAAACTTGTAGTGAAGCAACAAGTGTATAAATATTTCCTTTCTATATTACAGACTATATTATGACTGAATATGTGAAAATTAATTGCCTAGGAGATGAGGAAAATGGGAAAGACTGTAGTAATCACATTCAGCCTTTCTTGAATGATTAAAAATCAAGTTAAATGAATTCTATTTATTAGTTGAGCTTCATCCCTTTTTTCATTTTTCCAAAGGGACTAACCCTTTAAATAAAGTGAAGCCCTGTTGCTTAAGTAGAAAGCAAACACAACTGAAGTGCTTTCAGTATAACAGACAACTATACAGTTAATTTTTCCTGTGGCCACTCCAGTTACATGGCTGTTAACAGTTAAATTATGAATGAGGTATTCTGAAGGAAGCCTGTCCTGACTCGAAGCATCCTCTTTTGTTTGGGTTAGTCACCAGGGTCACAGGAGTCTCATTCCACATGGAGCAGTATGAGATGCAGACAGGTTTTCTTCCAGACTTGAAGAGCATGTGACTGAGTTGTCAGTGTCATTCACAAAACTCAGTTCTTCTGGGTCTTGAATGCAAGGAGTTTACATTCTGGTGCAATGAATGATGAGCATCCTTGTACAGAGTGATGAACAAAGGCGTGTCTGGAATGACTGGGGCTGTGAGGCGCTTGCTTGGGGGTCTCTGAAAACAGAACAGCCTGATGTCTTGTATAATATATGAGGCCACAGGTTAGCCAGTGACATCACCATTCTTGTCATGTTGCTTATCCTGTGTCCTAGACAATGTGGCTTATTGTCTTTTTGTGTTGTGTAATGTCTCCTGCTAACAGGATGGCACAGCTGACCTGTTAAATTGAGCATTAATGATAATGACAATGAAAGCATCCTTTTTTTTGGAAGCATCTTGAAAGATAGTGACTTTTTTGTGTGCAATAAAAAGAATATTGAAAGTGGTCCCAAGTTCATGGTCTTTATGATATAAGCACAGGATTTGTCTTCTTAGCCAAATATTTTTTGCTTTTGTGAGAGTGATTTTTTTGCTTAGGTGCTGATCTCCACATACTTCAGTAATTTGCCAGTATTGGGGAGTAAAACCGAAGGGAAAATTTAGGGAAGACAGTTGTGTTAAATGAAGGCTCCCTCCTACTTCTCTTGTAGAAGGAAAGTCTTTGCTCTCTTTAATATTTTTTTTTCCATTTGCTTTACATCTTATCTGATGCAAAAATGTGTGAAACCTTTCTGAAGTGTTTAACTAATTTTCCGAAGTTATAGCAGGGTCTGTTACCTCAAAGCTTTGTACCTCACCTGTGAGCCTGTTTTCTGATGCTAAAGGAGTAGCTTTAGAGAATAGGCAAAGCCTCAGTGTATGGATGGTTGGAGTTTACTGGGCTTTCCAGCAGTGAAGGAGGGAGCTGTGACTGCAAATCTTCAGAAGATCTGAACAGAATGTGTCACCTTGACGTTTAAGAAAATTACTGCAGTAACTGGGAATCAAAATTAGAGAAACGAGTCAGTGAAGAATCTCAGGTGCCTTTTTAAGAACTTTATTGCTCCCAAGTGTCTAATTCAGGTTTCCCCAGGAGAAAAGTGAGTTTTCAATGTTCAGCAAGATTCCTGTTCTTTTAAATGCAGGCCTGTGTTTTTAAAGGGGAGGGTATGTGTGACTCTGGTGCTGAAAGACTGAAAATTTCAGTAAGTCTGGAGTAAGTCTGCTTAGGTATTTGGTTAGAAAATTCAACCCCAAATGAGCAGAAGCAAGTAAGGACTGGGAGTGGGTTGAGACATTGTTCTGCCAAGGAAGAATCAGTTGTCATTACAGCAGTGATGCACTGCCACGCTGACTCTTGCTTTGTTTTTGTTGCTTCTGTTGCACACTTAAGTAGTTAAGTAGGAGTTAAGTAGGAGAAACCTCAGCTAGTGGGTGTATGCATTACACTGGTGGTCTCTTTTGATGGCAGTGGCTGTCAGTCTGGCACTGTGTATTACTTAACAAAGTGTCCTTAAAATACCTATTATGTACAGTTTCATTACAGTCTTTTATACTTCTTGTAGTGAGTGAGAAGGACAGGAAGGTGCAAATGTATGTGTGGTTAGTACTGGGAGAGCCACAATTAGAGCTAGCCATTCGCTCATTTCTTGGGGCTGTGAAAGAAAATTGAACATTGTTGTTACAGAGAAAATATGTTCAGGTTATCCTTGTATTGCAAAGACATCTCCTGCTGCTTGTTTTGTCTTACCAAGATTTGATAGCTGCTTGGCAGAAGTCTTGGCATTGCTTGGCACTAGCAATTCTCTGCTCATCAACTTGAAAAAAAATGACTGCTGAAACTCAGAAATGCACAGTTTCGAGCTGCACTGTTTTCATCGTTATCAAGTCAATACAGTTTGATTTTTCTTGCTTCTTTCTTTCCAGAGATTTGGGGAAAAACTAGAAAAGCCTTCATGAAGTCTAGTATCTTTCTTTCAATTCTCATTAATCAAATACAGTCTTCAGTAGTAAAAACATGATGTGCGACCCACTATGCTAAATTTACACCCTGCAATTTTCAAACATTAGTTGCCACTAAATTGGCAGAGTGACTGGAACCAAATATACCTGCTTTGCAATTATATCTGCTGGGTTGGTATTTTTGGAAATAGCCAACCAGGCCAACAATAATCAAAATTAAAATTAACCCTTATGGCAGCATGCTGAAACTGCTGTTCATTACTGTGTTGAGCAAGGTGCTGAAGAACCTCTGTTCTGGCCAGCCTCAGGTGCCACTGCAGCAACGATAATGTTTACTTTCCAAGAAGCTTGAAGAAAAGATTGGCAAATTTATGAGCTTAGCGGCACCCTAAGTTCTAGTTTGGATTTTTTGTGGAAACAAATGTATCCTGCCTTGGAACCAAGTAGTATGCACTTTGAGAATCAAAAATTTATTACTGAGTATGTAGAATCCATGTCTTTTGTCTATGCATTTTGAGTTCTCTGGCTTACTGAGATATTAATATTGTTGTTTTGTTGAAAACTTTCATGAGGTTCCTGAGATCTTGTGTGTTTCTTCTGACCCCAGTCTGTGCAGCTCTGTAGGTGATTCCCCAGCTCATGGGTTTGCTCTGCAGCCCTCACAGTGTTTGCCAGTTTGGCATGATCTGTCTGGATATGTCTTCACCCCAGCTTCTACAGAATGTACACTTTGTGGCATACATAAATATGATGGGTGCCAGGAGGAATGTGGACCTTTCAGTTTGTTTAGCCAGGAAAATGATGTGTGGAGTTATAGCAGTGGGTTCTAGAGATCTCCTGAGTTTTGATTTGGCTCAGTGCAGAATACCTGATGCAAAAATTGTTGGATGAAGCCTTAAAAGGCAAGAATGGTTTTGTAGTTAACCAGAAATGCATTCATTTTTGTTAGCTGAGTTGTCCCCTGGATTGACTCATCTGAATGAAACACATCCAAGTTTGGAAGCTTCAAGAGGGCTCAAGTGAGACACCCAAAATATTTGGATTAGGGGCTGAAATACATGATCTTTCTTAACTAGACCATACTGGGAAGCTTTTTTCTGAGACTTTTTGTCTCATGGGTACCTTGAGTAGGGTAGATAGGATATTTTTTTCTTCTGAGACCAGGATAGGTATCTAAAAAGCAGGTACCACTATTTTTTCTTTTTCTTTTGAGAAACTTTGCGGAGGATTTTAGGAAATGCAGGAAACAGAACTGTCAGTAAGCAAAAAGTGGGAAAAAGGAGAAAGTTATTACACTACACACACCAAATCTTGGTCTTTTTGTTTTGTGGCCCTTTACAGAGTCACTTGTCTACAATTGGATTCACTGCCCCCGGGGAAAGTTCATTTTTCTCATGCTCTCGCAAAAAGCTTTTCTGCTTTTTGCTAAATCTTCCTCTGTCTATCTTCATTCCAGTATTCTTCACTCTTTGCTGCACTGTTAAATACAGCAACTGTTGAAAAAGCCAAACTCCAAGATTATCTATGTTGCATTCAACCCCCTGATTTTACTGCTAGCTCAAAAGCAGTTTGAGTTATGTGGTATGTGGAACGGTATCTTGCTGTGGCGGTATTTGCTGGAAAGAATCGGTCACCAGTGCCTTGCAGGAAGATTGCCCGATGCTCCCCATGTTAATGTCCTGTTGTGTGGAGGCGCTCTCTACATTCCTCTACAGGGAAATAACATCATTGCTCTTGGCTATGGCTTCTGGTACAGTAAGTGAAAGACATAAGGTGAAACTAAACTCCAGTGAAAAGAGTGAGACCCTCACTTCAATATAATCCCTGCCATATATCTGCCTAACAGCACGTTTCCTATTGACAAAATGCAAATGACATTTATTTTTCTGGTTTTGATTTGCTTACAGAAAGCTTCAGCAGTCTAATCCATGCAGCAAACACCAAGTAACTTTATCTTCCTGATAAATTTTTCTTATTGCTGTGTAAAGCACATCAAAGAGCTCAGTTGGAATGGGAGAAAATAATTCTTTAAGTGGTCGTAAAAGCTGTTATTTCTCACTTGAAATTATTATTTTCTAGGTCTCTGGAAGTGATGATAGAAAATTTCCAACCTCAAATAAATAACCATTACTTGTATACATCTGTCATTCCTGAGCCCCATCTTCTGCCCCCACTTACTCTCTCTGAGGCTTACCTAGTGGTGGACATGTGACCGGAGGTAGAGGAAAAGGGGCAAATACACAGTCTTTTATAAAAAGAAACCTCTCAACTCTAAAGTAATGGCAAAATCTCTTCAAGTGGTCCTGGAGCATGACATTTGAAGAGGCTTGTCTCCTGTGGTCAAATTAGACTGGTATGTTAGCAGGGGTCTCCAAAATACTGTGAGAGTGGTGAGAGCTCCTGGACAGTCTGAAGGGTGTTGCTGTGGCTGCCCCATGGCTTGCCATGGTTTCATATATATAATAGGGTAGATTAAAATCAGCTGATTATAACCCAGCTTGAAATTAAGGCTCTGTTTGGGCTTGTTTTGTTAAAATTGTTTTTTTCTAACAGGGTCCAGTTCTGCATTCTGCAGCTGGTGAGCAATGAGTTGCCTTTCTTCTTAAAGATTCAGGGATGTTCTAAGTTCACTTTGCATCAATTTTTGTCACCCAGTACACATGGTCTTCATGTATGCCTTCTTTTCAGTCTCACTCTTACCTCTTTGTTGGATTTGCATGTATATGAAGAGGTTATCATCTGTTTCCAGGTGATGCTTCTGTTTAGGAATACTATCCCGTCTTCACTGTCTGTGTGCTATCACTACTACCTATCACAGTCTTTCCCTTTTCTTAAACTATTGCCTTTCCTTGACTCTGATTGTCTTCTGGTAGTTCTTCTAATTTTAACTGTTGATTCAGTGTATTTAGAAAAATATTCTTGTCCCTCTTCCAGATTTTTTTAGGAGCCTCAGGAGAGAGGTTTCTGGTCTCCTTGTTTTCTTTTCATAGGGAAAGACTTCAAAGCAGCAGCTGAGTTGCCTTCCTAGGGTAGGGAAGTCTGCAGATCTGTCTCTTGTCTAGATTAAAATCATGATTATCTGTCATCAATCTCCTCACACTTGGAAATTAGCTCAGTGTTGTTGAGTGAAGGGTTATGAGTTTTTTCTTTATTGTTAAGGACAGTGTTGATGTTTTGTTTTGTTACTCTGTCCTGCATCCTGGCCTTTATTGGGCTTGGTTCCTCTCTGGAGCCTCACATGCATCTGTCTCTTCCAGGCTCTTTTTGAGGTGTGACCTTTTCATGCATTGTCGGAGCCCAAGTTCTCCTCTCATGACCAGTAGCACAGCTTATTTTCCCCTCCTGATGTGTTGTCACGTTCTAAATGCGAACTCTGCAGAGGGGAAGGTCCCTCTGCCGTTCTCTATCATCAGGAAGATAATCATTACCACAACTTCATCTTGGTTTGCCTTCTCCACCATTATTCCACAGTGAGTTTGCTTTCAGAGCCCTGCACTTTGTGTCTCTAGCACACCTTTGAAATTGTCAGTGACCAGTGCTGAGGGATACACTTGGAACAGGCACTGGGTGTGCAGCTGCAGTGAGAGAGAGCTGCAGGTTGTGCCCTGCATGGGAGAAATGCTGGCAGACCCAGACAAGGAAGGCACTGTGACCTGGTGCGGACCCTTTGCACAGCAGAGGGCACAGGGACCTGTGGCACTGGCCAGGTGACCAGGCACTGGGATGCAGCAGAAGCCAAGGACTCGGTAGGAAGACCCCAGACTATTGGCAGCACAGACTGAGGGTATGAAAGCATGGGAATTCCTTTGTTCAGGCTCCCTCTCCAGAGGCACCAGCTCTAGCTGGTTTTGTGTTATGGACCACGATTAAATTGCTTAAAGGAACCAGAGATTTGAGACTGCACTATGGGAAACCAGGGTTAATGCAGTAAGGAGACCTTGTTTGACAGTGTGAGTTTGGGCTGTGCAGAGTCAAGTGCACCCACTGGGTCACTGAGCCACCCACTGTGTAGGGGTTTCAGTCCCAGCAGTGACAGTGTCTGGTAGTAGGAGTGTGACTGCCAGAGTGACTCCTGGGTAGTCGGACAGGAAAGTTCCCATGACACCAGTAAGATGTCAGTGTGGGAAACCAGCCTTCACCATTTACACGTTTGCTGGGACACAGAGTGACATGTTTGGTTCTGACAGGCAGCTTTCCTTACTGGAGAAGAACACTGATATACAGCTAGCAAGAAGAAATTAGTACTCTTGAAAACTTTGCTGCTTAAAGAAGCAATTGTGGCATAGTTGTTAAAGACAAGCAACTTTGTAAGACTAAGTGGTGTCTATTGCAGTTGAAAATGGCAGAGGTATTTGCTTTAGGTTGCCTGACTTAGCCTGAGAAAAGGCTGCAGTCCTTGTTGTGTTCTTAATTTGGAGGGGACATGCATGTTCCTTTCTCTTTTGTGATGGCATAAGCTCCTGAAACTTTGTGGTGGGTTGATTCAAGCAGCACTGAGAACTACAGGCTCTAAGTTAACTTATTTTTAAAGCTTGCTGCTCACCTGTGGTGGAGGAAGAGGAAGACAGGAATTTATGTTGAGGGTTAAAGAAAGATGGGGCTATCTGCTCTGATTTAAATCAGCTTGAACTGTTGAGGATATGCACCTTTAGCTAATCAGCTATGTACAGAAAGCAGCATAGAAAAGTTTGACATGGTGTTTCTGCCCCTGACCAGCGATACCATTCCATCATTGCATGGACTTGGACTCTATGGTCTCTCTGTAGGTGCAGAGGTTGTCATTTTGTATGGTTGGATTTTTTCTTTCCTTTCTGACTGAAACTTTCTTTTGCCTACTAGTCAGCGATATCAGTTTGTTTGTTTTTCCTGTAACATGTAGCTCTTGCTTAAACTGCATTCACTTGCAAACGTTGATTCTATGTCTGATCCATGTGGTGAGACATAAGACTACAGAAATATTAAACATTGTTAAAAGTGCTGAGTGACTACTCACTGAAGAAGAGGCAAGAGGGTACTTCATTAGCATCCTGTTGAAGCACTTATTCTCCTTCTGTGTTTTTGTACTGCTGCATATTTGGGCATTGTTGTTTTTGTATGCTGGGATGTAAAAGAGGGGGGAGTGTGTCTGGTATCAGCTACCAATTCCAAAGGACTTCAGTGGGTTTTATGCCTGTAAGTTAGAGCATATTTTAACCACTGCCATAGTAAATGCTCCTAGAGCAACTGACATTATTGAGATTTTTTTTTCCTCCAGAGAATTAACACTTTTACAGCCTCACAGTTCTGCCAGTCCTTGTGATTACTTCTCATTGGAGCAGTGCTTTAAGTGATTGTCATGTGACACAACAGAACAGCTTGAAGTACCACTTGCCCTTGGGGAAATAACCTAATAGTGAATTCAGTTCTTTTCTCCAAACAGAACACCTGTGGGTTTTTCTTACATCATGTGTAAGGTCTAGATAAATTTGCCCAGCTGGTAAGGCTGAACATCCCAGAACTGCACAGGTAACTATCTTCTCTGAAGATCCTGAAATGCAGATAATTCAATACATGTTTTTAAGCAAGAAAATGTGGTTAACAGCAGCCTTTTATGATCTCGTGCATCTGTACACCGCAAAAAAGTCCTTGCAGAAACAAGTCTCAAAGGACAATTATAAGCTTTTGATCTTTGAAAGCTAATGTTCTGATTCTGATTAGGAAACATAAACTTAGTTGTGGTAGGCAGGTTTTTTATTGGCATAGAATATCATGTGAGAAAATTTAAACCTAGCCCCTCCCAATTATTAGAAAAACAATAGAATACCCAGAGTGCTTCTTGTTAAATGGAAGGGTTTATTTCATCACTTCTGTTGCTCTTCTGTTACTCCTTTAAATTTGATGTTGAATGAATCAGACTCAGTCTTGCTGCTATCACATTTCAGGCATGATCTCAGTATTTTCTGGGCAGAATGCAGAGCTTTGCCTGATTTTTGGGAAATTGGAATTGTGTGATGGATCACATGAGCTTATTATCTCCTTGTTTATCCCTGCTCCCCATTTAATTTCTCATAGGTATATCTGTTTGATACAAGAACTGATGCCGAGTAATTACAAGTGTATTGTTAAATGAAAGACAGGAATAATGAAATCTAAATTCTGTCCTAAGATCTGTTGTAGGTTTTTTGCATAACTGTGTATAAATCCTTTAGTCTTTTGTTTTTGTGAAGACAAAAATAATGTTTTCCTCAGGGTGATGTTAGAGCAACATGCCATAGAATCGTAGAACATGCTGAGTTGGAAGGGACACATCAGGATCATCAAGTTCAACTCCTGGCCCAGCACAGAGCACCCCAAGAATCCCACCCTGTGCCTGAGAGCATTGTCCAAACACTTCTTGAGCTCTGTCAGGTTTGGTGCTGTGCCACTTCCCTGGGGAGCCTGTTCCAGTGCCCAGCCACCTCTGGGTGAAAAATCTTTTTCTAATATCCAGCCTAAACCTGCTCTAGCACTGCTTCAGGCCATTCCCTTGGGTCCTGGCACTGTGCACCAGAGAGAAGAGACCTGTACCTGCCTCTCCTCTTCCCTCCATGAGAAAATTGCAGACTGCAATGAGTCTCCCCTCAGTCTCCTCCATGCTGAACAGACCAAGTGACCTCAGCTGCTCCTCACGTAGCTTCCCCTCAAGGCCTTCACCATCATCATGCCCCTCCTTTGGACACTCTAATAGCTTCAGGTCATTTTTATATTGTGGCACCCAAAACTGGCCCCAGCACTCGAGGTGAGGCTGTCCCAGTGCAGAGCAGAGAGGACAATCCCCTCCCTTGCCCGGCTGTGCCTGATGTCCCCAGGACAGGGTTGGCCCTCCTGGCTGCCAGGACACTGCAGACTCAGATCCAGCTTCTCACAGACCAGGACCCCCAGGGGCCTTTCCACAGCACTGCTCTACAGCCTCTCATTGCCCAGTCTGTACACAAAACCAGGGTTGCCCTGTCCCAGGTGCAGAATCCGGCACTTGCCCTTGTTAGACTTCACACAGGTGGTGTCCTTCAAAGGTATTAAAAATAAAATGTTTTTATCTTTGCCGCTTCTTTAAGGAAGCGGTGTGGATAGCTCTAGCTTGGATAAGAGCAGCTTAAAATCTCCATTTTACCTTCTTACTGGAGAATACTTGTCTTTTGAGGTACACCCAGTTCAGTATTCTAAAGTATTCCTTCCTCACTTATTTCTGCTTCCTTTTTCTATTTAAATGTGTACTAGTTTGGAGCTGTGTTCACTCTGTGCTGTTAATGGCCCACAGCCTGTTTCCCTTCCACCACGCTGAGTGTGCCAAGAGCCTGCAGACCTGGGGGATGTATTTTTGGTGTGTACTCAAGCAGCTGCACTGCTGCTGAGACAAGCAAATGGGGAAGCTTTAGTGAAATGCCCAGTCCCCCAAATATAGAATCCAGTCATGAAGGGTGCAGGAGTAAAGTAAGCGTGTTCACCTTGGCTCACTTCCTGCATGTGTTGTTGCAGGGAAAAAGCAAATGGTTGTTTAATAAGGAATGGTTTAGAAGATTATATTTAATTAAGATGCTTCCATGGCTAAGTGCTGAAATGCAGCCACCTACTACAGGGAATGTGTCAGTTGCTTCAACTAATGCTGTAAGATATTTAAAAGAAGATACTGTGTTCTACGCATATTGTGTTATTTGTGGTGGGGACCGTGATGGGTTAATTGATCTCCAGTTCAGCAAGTCAGATTTTGCAGTAAGGAATGAATGGCTGAATGATGGGCATTGGATAGTAGTCAGTGTTCCTCGCCACAGTAGTTTTTCTGTCTAAATTAAAACAATCTATCTATTTTAGTGCTCTGAGAGGGATGGTTTTCCCATTGTCTTTGAACTGCCTCAGTAATATTTAGCATTTAATTTGAAGTTACCATAGGAGTTTCTGATCTTTTGGCTAGGACTCATCCATTTTAAATCTCGAAAATACCAGATACCAAATATACCACATCTCATGGAAAACTGAAGGAGGCAAAGTTGAATCTGATCAATGAGGAGTTCCTTGAGTAATCACTAATTACCTGTTGCTTCAATGAAGAAACATTTTTAGCACTTGTATTGCAGTGGGACTGTCAATCTGCCTTTACAAATAACCTTCATAACTTCTAACATAGCATAAGCACTGTAATGATCAGGCAGTTTAAATGAGGATAGGGGAGTATAGGGATTAAAACTATTCAAGGGGATTTAACTTGTCAGATAATTAGTGGCAGGTGTCCTTTACTTGTGGCGGATGGCTTAGGTGTTGTCTGAGGTTTCACTGCAGAGCAAGAGAGGACTTGTCTTACTCTTTGCGTCCCAATGCCAGCCTCAATGTGCACAGGCATGCTTTTCTTCTGTTCTGGCAAGGATCTTTGCAGCAGTGCATAGGAAAGCAGATTAAACTGAAGACTGGCATTTTTGCTGATTTACATGATACACTTATGAACATTGAGCTGCAAACAACTTTTTGGGTAATCCTAAAGGTGTTTATTTGAGAGATGGAAAGTAAACTTCACACTCATTGATGTATTTTCCTTACCTTTTTGGTGCTATTAATGAGCAATCTTTTTATACCCTATGTGCTTGAATTCAGTATGCATGCCTTCCTCTTCAAAAGTAGTGCCTTGTTTTCATTTTAACAAGGGGTGAAGTGTAATAAAGAGATTGAGCATGTTTGTCCCACAGTCTCTCTGGGTGACTGCGTGAGTCCTGACTTTCTCCCATAAGCACAAATTGTCTCTGCCTCTGTTTCAGTGCAGTGAGCATTAATCCAAGTCTGCCTTAATGCCACTGGTGTTACCTTGCTGACAACATACTTCTATTGCCAGGGAAGCTTGTGCATGCACTTGTTTAACTGAAATTTACAGGCAAAGCACTTTCTTCGTGCTCAGCTTTTGAATTCCTCCTCTGAGTGCATCACCTGCATTAGTAGATCTCTGTAAAGTAGACATGGAGTGAGTCACATGCTTCATGTCAACATAAAGAGGTATGAAAAGAAACATCTGTCCTGTGGGGCTAAATTCACAGAAGCAAGTGGACCTGGATGTAAGCATTTGGAAGTGGTTTTGTGTTCTCGGAGGGATCAAATCTTGTAATAACCTACCAGTCACTTGACAGTGCTTATTTGCAGTCTTTTAAGATGACAGAGGAAGATCAAATAATGTTTGTTCAGGTCTGCTAATATTGCTGGCTTTTCCTTTTTGTGACGTATTTTGCTGGTGATCAGATATTGGCAGGTATTGAAGATATGTCTTTTGGATGCCATCTTGCTGCAAGTTCCAGTTACTGACTTGCTGTATTATCTCTCAATTTATTTTCATAACATGTTGCAGATACCAGTAGAGTTAAAACAGATTTCTGACGTGCTGAAATCAAACCTGGTGTGGATTTATACCTAGGAGGGTTTTAAGCAGAAATTAAAAATGAGTATGGAGTATAATGTGTGCATGGTGTGACAGGAAAGTATCATCAGTAACCCTCAGCCTCACAGCTACATACCATCCTGATCAAAATAATTCTCTTCACATATGTAAAGCTTTAAGCAGCAATCCATTGAATGTATCTTGTGAAGATCCCATGAGTCCCACAAAAGACATACCAAAGCTTTGGTGGTGAAGAGTTCATGCTTCATCCTTGGTGATAGATCCCTTTTGCCATGAGGCTGACATTACTGGCATTGTTCATGAGGGCAGTGAACACGTAAGTGTCCTGTATTTCTTCCTCAAAACCTCCTTGGCCAAGCTGATTGCCTGCTCTTACTGATACAGAGCTGTGTGATCAGTCATGGTCTGTTCTGTAATGTGCACAGTTCTCTGGAGTGCTTTCAGGTAAAGGTGGTTTTGTGAAGGATATCATTGACTTGCTTTCTTAACACAGTGTGACGTGCTTGCTCAGTAGGACTTGTCCTTTCATTTATTTTTCCCTGATTCTTTTTTGGGGAACATTAAATATTTAGATACCAACATTTTTGCAAGTGGCTGCTAAAACAGATTGATTTTCCTTACTCAGTCCCCTTCAGAGTGAAACATGAGTCCATTTTTTTATATTCAGCCCAGATGGTATGCTGCTTAAAGTGAGCAATGTGTTGCAGTGAAAATGGACTACTTTCCCCTTCTTTCCTTCCTCCTTTACTTAACTGAACACATCCGTGTAGCTCCTGTTTGGGTTGAATTCAAAATTGATCAAAGAGGCTGCAGGGTAAATATGTCAACTTCAGAATGCCAGCTCTGCCAGATTGAAGGAGTTTCTGCCCCTGCCAACAGGCAGTGCAACAAGTTGGCTACACAAAACCTGACATCTTTATGGATCTTGTTAGAAAAATGGACATGATGATGTGGTTTGGTCCTTTCTATGTGTGTTCTGTGTCTGTGACACTGCTTCTCCTTGTGCATGTGCAGTCCTGCATTGGGCTGTGTGCTGAGTGGGCAGGAGCATCACATTCCTGAGGGCTGGGAGCTGAGGACTGCACTGAGGATTTCTTTGAGGATTTTTTTTTTTTTTTTAATCCATTAAGGGAAGCCTTGCAAAGTGTGAGAGAAGCAGAAGGAGTAATACCATTTAAAACAGTTCCACATGTGCCATTGTTTTGATAGTTTTTTATCCACCAATGGATTTTTTGGGCATGGAGTAATGCACAAAACAAGTTTCTAGATGCATTGGCTGTGGCTCTCAAATTGCTCTCTGTAACATGCAACTCTCTCCTAGGGGCTGATGAGGGTCATGTTTTAAGAGAAGTATTGGTTGCTTTGAAACTGGATCAAGTCAGAGTTCTCATGTTCCCATTCCGCAGCAAAGTTTGGGTAGGGCTGTCTGCAAGTATCTTCATCTGCCACTACCTTTTGTTTGTTCAGTGACAGGGTTAGTAATACATCCTTGCTTTAAAAGAATATTGAGGATGAGGTTGTTTTATGACAAAGGAAATCCTGTAAACAACTTACTGGATAACAAAATTGGATACCTGTTCCTGGAATGTTGCTTCAGTCTAATAGGGTCGAAGTATGGCATTTATTTAAAGGAGTTGTTTAAAGGAACAAGGACTTCATAATGCTTTTTTAGGGAAATTGGTTTTTGTTTGTGCTTTTTGCTTTTTGAAACTCTAAAAATTTCTAAAATTAGTTAGCTTGGTTGAAATTTTTTCATTAAAAGAGTGTGGAGATCATGGCCGAAACTTTTCAGCAGGATAACAGCAGTAGAGCTGACAGGAGCTGACATTTGGTTATTCTGCACAGAAGGTGTTAGAGTGCTTGAGATGCATCCAGTTATGTTTTCTGTTGGGAACACCGGGATGCTTCATGGAGCAGAGGCAGTTCTGTAGCTGGGACAGGTGGCTGTGAGACCTACTGTTGGTTCTTAGCTAGCAACTTGCCCAAGTCATGAAGAAATCTCACTTAAATATTCACAGAAGGACTTCTTATTTTAAATAGGTGCTGCTTCCATGTGGAAGGGGAGCAGGTTGGATGAGAGATACATGAGGTTAGATAAGAAGGTAGTGAAGAACAATGGAGAGAGATGCCATGAGGTTGGCACCTTTTTGATGTTGCTGCCTAAATGTACTGCCTTAGTTGCTTAGGTTCTGAGAGAGCAAAAGCCTTGGTAATTTCTAGTTCTGTTGTCAAGCTTGAATAAACTCTGTTTTATATCAGAGATTTATTCTTAGCCAGGACATTTCTGTTTTGTAACATCCAAGAAATTGTAAATTCTAATGAAAGTTATGAAAATTACCAGGAAAGTCTCCCAGTAGTACCATACTGACCTGAAACTGCTTTTAAGGGTGACTGTGGAGAAGGGAGTTAGATTCTACTGTTGAAGCTCTTACATGCCTTGTAACTAGCTTGGGTATGTTGACTGAACTTCTGCATTGCAAAGAATACTGATGTATCTCTTTCCTATCTTGATCTGACAATGGCATCCTGTAATTTTGTATTACTGTGGTAGATTTTCTTCAGTTGCAGGCAGAGGTTGTGTTCGTGCACTGGGAGTGGTTTGCTAATAAAAGGTTGTGTAAATGCTGAGAGCTTCACCCTAGAGCTCTTTGAGTGTGGTGATTTTCATTTGGTCATTACTTAGCAGGTACATGTCAGTGATACAAAGACTGAGCTCAGTGTGTTCAATTACTGTTGCAAGGGGCAAAAACCACCAAAAACAACATCAAACTCCTTGCTGGTTGAACACAGAAGTGCAGAACTCAGCTAACAGGGATGCTGTAAGGCTGCACTAGCTGGGGGTGCTGATTGACAGCACGGGATCTGTTCAGTGTTTCATGGCAGGAGTAGCCAAGGACAAACTGTTGCCATTGCTGATTTAAAGTCAGGGGTTCGGGCACGAGGCAAAGTTGGGTGTAGCATTTCCCCAGGAGCTGCTGGGAGCAGTGCCTGGCTGGGCTGGAGATCCGTCTGTTCCAGTGTACTGCAGGCTGCAACAGTGTAGAGAGCGAACCTGCTGTTTCTCCATGGGAAGAGCAGTGATCCAGGGAATGAAACTGAGGTTTGGATGACACTGCTAAAGATGTCCAATTGCCAGCTGCATGTCTGGACATGCTTTTTGGTGGCTGTCAGTCTCTTTCTTTAAGGTGCTACATACAGCATGAGAGTTACAGGTGGCTCTGGAGACCTTATTTCCACCTTTTTTTTCTGAACTACATTGTCTTTTAACAGCTCAGGGCAAACTTCCATTCAGGCATCTGCTATGTGCTGGCAGATTCTTGAAACATCCCCAGGAAAGTCAGCCATTTGCAAGAAGTAACATTTGAAAGGAAATACGTTGTTTGAGACAGACATAGGCTTAAAGAGACTGCCTCCCTGAAGCGTTCCTCTGGTATCTTTTGAAATAATGATGTGAAACTTTGCAGTTTTGCCTGTGTCATGGATGGAGCGTTGTGATACATTGTGGGGGAGGGTGGGAACAATCTACATTTGGCTGATTCAGAAGTTTCTGAAAAGCCTCATGCACTAATCATGCTATAAAGCTTATTATTTTGGTAGATGTGTTCTCCAAAGATGCCTGTACAAAGCAGATTCCTCCCTGGGGCTTCAGGAATGAGCTCGGCTAAAGGTCTTACCTGAAACTTCTTATGCCGGCAGTTGTGATCTGCTCTGTGCCCTGTGCAGCACTGAAGAATGGGGCACTCACCACGTTATGTTCATAATAGTTTTCTTTGCCCTTGGTGTTCAGGCCTTCCTGGAAGAGGAAGGAGTTGGACTCCAAGAGCAACAGGAAGCAAGATGGTGTAGGGATGGGCAGTGGAGGGAACCAACTACAGCTCTGCCATTCCTCCAGAGTTCCAAAAATAATGTGGCTATCCTCAAAATAGATAAATGACAGGTAAGTGGTTAAGTTTAGTGTCAGCTCAGTTTGTTTTTCCTGGTTCTGAACCATGAAGGTATGCAGGTTGGCAAGGGGGATGTGTTTTTATGACATCCTTACCTGGGAAGGTTTGTATTTCTACGGTTTTTACCTACTCAAGTGTATGATGCCTGGGACTAGTCTGGAATATGACAGGAAGACAAGGGGAAGGATATTATTTTTCTCTCTCTCTGGCTTGTCTTGCAGCTTCCCACAGCTCTGTGACAGGTCATGCCATTTTGATGCTTATTTAAGCCACTGAGTGTTATTATCCTTCCTTCACTGAAGTTTGTTCATGTTTCTGTGATATCTGCATTCCAAAAAAAAAATGCACAAAGTGAGGAAAATGGTAGATTTGAATGGCTGACTCTTGACAGCAGATCTCTAGGTTTCTTTCTCTCACTGTTCTCTTGATCTCCAGTATCTTGCTACTGTGCCCCCTCCACCTAGCAGACTCAGTGTGCCAGCTGCCTTACTAGCCTGTGGACAAGTGTGTGCCAGGGGACTGTATTGACAGCAAGAAGCTCCATTTTAACTTCGATCAGAAGCACTATATTTGAAACTCAACTGAAAATCTACTATGAATTAGTCAGTGTGTTACCTTGTGCATAGCCCTTTGCTGATAACTGCAACAACAAAATATTCTGCAAGCTAAGTAGTAATCTGACAAAAGCATGGGAGGATAGAGCTGAGTTCATGTAGCCTCGTTTTTTTAATTCTGTTTAGACTGACCCTGTGAAGAAGAGAGAATTTTTTTAAACAAACATTGCTTTGACCAGCATAGAGGGTGCATGTGTGTTCCTAGAAAGAAAATAGCAAGAGGAAATCTGCAAAATAGTGTGTGAGAATGGAGAACAGATAAAATGAGAATTTAAGAAAAAGAAAGTGCTACCAAGTAGCAGGCGCAGGATACTGGTAGGATAATGACAAAATAACCAGGATTGGGGTCCATTTGTATCTTCATTCAACCACTGATAAACAGCTTGCTCAGTGACAGCATTTGCAGCCTTTGTTAAATCCTCAATGAATTTACCTCTCTCTCATTTGCCGCAGACAGCCAACTGTTGCCTGGAAATAACTTCACGAATGAATGCAACATTCCTGGAAACTTCATGTGCAGTAATGGACGCTGTATCCCAGGGGCCTGGCAGTGTGATGGGCTGCCAGACTGCTTTGATGACAGTGATGAGAAGGAATGCCGTAAGTGACCATTGCTGTGACCTTACCATGCTTTTTTTTTGTCACAGGGCTTGGCTAACTAGTGCTACTGCTGTGTTCTGTGTTAGAGAAGGAACAAAGCTGCTGCCACTTTCCTCATTTAGATCTTGTTGGAAAAAAAACCATGCAGGCTTTAATCTTTCAGGTCTTTCATGTTCTTCAGTGTCCAGTTTTAATACAGCACTTGGGGAGGTACCTGAACTGATGGCTAAATTGAGATGGACTTGACTTACAATTCTTCCATGATGCTCTGTGACTTTTAGGGATCCTGCATGTACTGCTTCAGCACACTGGTGTAGCGCTGTAAGTTGACCTTCACTACCATCAAAGCCAGTTCCTTCTATTTCAAAATTGTTGAGTGTACCCTGTGATTTTTGTTCTCTCCAATCAAAATGTAATTCTTAACTCTATGAACTTTAACAATAACTTTCTAAAAATAGGCTAAATTAATTTGCTAATAAGTGTTTTTAAGTTTTAATCCTTCCTAAAGAAATTCTAGTTCTAGAGAGCTAAAAAAGTCTGATCTGGTTCTTGTCTGTGATTTCATCTTTTTCTTAGCATTAAGTAAGATTTAGTTGATGTTACTCAGCCACAACGTGAAACTTTCTAGCCTACATGTGTTAACCAGACAGCAAAATTATGCTGTAGAATAATGCTGTGATTTGAAATCCATTTGAGAGTGAAAAAAAAATCAAATTTCATGTGATTTTAGAGCAACTGAGAAATTTCTGAGACATTACTGGTTTTCATGTAGCAAATGTAGTTTCTCTATGTGTCCCCTTTACAGAGGTTTTGGTTACACTTAAACTGAATTTATAAGAAGCTTACCTTTCCCAGGACATTTCCAAGACATCATTAGCTTTGCTGATAGAGCAGAAGGAAAAAAGAATAGCTTCTTTCAAATTACCTGACTAGAAATACTTGAGTTGTTAAGTGCTCGTGCTTCTTAAAACTTAATTCCTCCCCTTTAACCCCAGTAATCCATCCCTTTTAAATAATGGGGCTTTAATACCAGTGCAGTGTAAATCTCCATACATAGTTTTGCTTTAAGCCAGTGAGCTTTGCTCACTTTCTAAAGAATTAAAAATATCTGTATGAAGTATCTAATGCTTTGCAGTCTTTGTAGTGCATCAGACTTGTATTGTAACATTGAAGACAGGTTAATTTAATTTTTTTTCACACTTAAATGTTAACATTAAAGGATAGGCCTGTTGCAAGGATTGATCAGTGTCATGCATATCTGTTTAAACTCTAGCAGAAGCTATATCAGTGAGAGCTTTGGCAAGAATAAAAATACCTAAAGTTCAACCTGTACCTTTCAGGGAGATGTTCCTGATAACAACAGCTGTGTGACTCAGGTTCCTCATTATTTGGCGCGTGAAGAGACTGCTGGCATGACTTTTGGTGTGCTGCTTTTACTTTTTAATACAAGCTGAATCACAGTACATCTTTGTATTTATGGGATGCACACCAGGAGTTTTTATGTCTCTAAGAATGTTGTCGTTGTCGGCCTTACATAATTTTTTTCATTTGATACAATTACATGATGTTTATGAAGGTTTTCTTAATGAAAGCTGGACTGGGTATTTACTCAGGAATCAGTAAAAAGAAAATATGCTTTGTGACTCTCTGTTCAAAAATTTCCTTACCAAAATCAGTTGGGTCTGGTGAATTGCAGACAGTAATAAACATAGTAACTGACAATAAAATATAAATAGCTGTAAAATGGCAGTTCATAAAAGCTGTTCTTGTCACCACAGACTCAAATAAACCTCAGTGATGTAGGCTATGCTGCAGCTATGAATTTTAAGTTGCTGCAGAACTGTCCTTCCTGGGTTTTTTTCAAATACTTTTATCCAGCTTGATTGGCTGACAGTTTCCTGGATGAGCATCCTTTTGATCCTGCACAAATTGATGGAGATAATTAGACTGTTCTTTCCTCTTGCTATACATCTATCTGCTATTGGATCACCCTCACAAATGTAAAACTAGCATACAAAAGAGACTTGCAGGCATGTGAATCGATGTGAATCCTATGCTGGCCTGCTGTTAACAGGTCAGATAAGCCAAAACAGAATAGAGCTAATGCTCATTTGAATCTCCACATTTGTAGTGTTTCCAACCAGTCTTTTATATTATGAAGTAATCAGAAATTGGATGGGCTTATACCAAAGCCCAAATCTGGTGTTAGATTTGTTCCTAGCTCAGAGGTAAGGCATAGAAAAGCAGCCTTATAGATACAATTTTTTTCATCATTTTAGTCTACAGTTTGTTACTTTCCTTCCATTGGAACAGGGCTCTACTTCCTAAAACTTACAGCGAAATTAGAGTTCTTTGTTTTCTGCTGTTATTTTGGTTTGCAGTAGCTGAGCTGTTGATGGTGAGCACAAAGCCATAGGAGTTGCATTAGCAGCATGAGATGGCTGAGTTCCCAGTGTGTTACTCCTCACAGCTGTACTTTAAGCTGCTTTGTCTGTGATTCCTCATCAAGTAACTATTTCACACTGAAAAGTGTTAACCTTGCTTAAAAAATGTCTATGAGTGAATAGGAGCTTGGTTACAGGGTTCATTTGTTGTGAAGATGAGTATGCTGTGTTGTGGCACGACCATGAGAGAGTAGTTACGCACACGTGTGTGGTTATGTGGAAAGTCTTTATCTTCTGATTTGTCTTAGAGTTGAATGTGGATGTCCAACAATATTTTATCAATTCTGTTGCTGTAGCATCTCATCCTGTCTGTCCCCCTTTAAACAGGAAAACTTTGAACTCCAGGTCTGGTCCTGGATTTTTGTGGCCAGCAAGTGGAAAGTGATGGTCTGGGTGTTAGGAGGAAATAAGATCCAAAGCAGAATTGCCTACACATTGTCCATTCATGTCTTATATCTTCCCTCTCTTCCTTTTGTCCCTTTTCTGTCTCCTCTTCTGCAGGACCATCTCTGTTAACCATGTCACTTTGCTTATGGCCTTTCCTTCATCTCCCACACTTGCCAGAACCCACACACCTATATACCATCTGTCATCTTCCGTGCTTCCTCTATGCCCTTACCTGTCACCTTAACACGTCCCATGAGCTGAGACACTGACTTCTCATTGTTGTTCATAAGAACTACTACTTGAAGAACAACCTTGCTTTGTTTTTTCCTCTAAGCAACTAATTGAGATTGAAAAAGATTAATTTACCATATCAGTGTGAATATTTTGTAAGTACTTCCAGTTCTCTGTAGTTTGAGTAAATTGCTATCATCAGTGTATCTCCCAGTGGAGAACTGTTTTTTAGTTCATCCCTATCTTCTGATTCTCATCAGTTGGATTGCTCCTCAGCCTGTCTAGTATCTGTCACGCACATTTCTTTGACGTGTTGCTATTACTACTGCTTTTCACCTGTGTAGATGATTTATAAAGGAAGCTGAGGCTCTTCTTAACAAATGCAGAATCTTTACCAACAGGACTTTCCTGTGAAGCTTGGAGGGATTGATTGCATGGATCCTAAATCCTCCTCTGGTTGCATACCAGGCATTACAGATACCTAGGATTAGTGCTTGCCCTGGTCAGGTTGGGAGCTGCCTGCTGTCAGCACTCAGTTCTTTCTGTTATCAGGTATGGAAGATATAAAATTTTGCAAAATAAAAGAGCCTGAATGGGAGGAGCCTAGAAATGTGTGCTTGCATGTTTTGAAACATTTTGAGGTAAATGGATTATCTCTAGTGCTGACTTTTATATCTACCTGCTGACCTATTCCTTTGGAGCCAAGACCTGTGTCTCTCTTGGAAGGAGTTCCATCTTGAGATTTTTAGAGTGCACTAATGTTCTTAGTTAAGCTCATAATTTACTCTGTCATCTCTGTTTCCTCTTTCTTTGCTCTTTGTACATCTTTGTATTAGATTATTACAGAGAGAACATTGTGAACACAGAATGGCTTTTGTCAGTAATGAGCAGCAGCTAGTGGGGAGATGGCATGTGCTGCCTTTGTCAGCTAACGAGCAGCAGATGGTGGGGATTCAGAGCATGGCACATCATCCACGCTAAGTGCCTGGCATGACAGCAGCCAGAATTAGAGACATACCAAATACCCAGGAGTCTAGATTTTCCTTTGTCGCTCTTCTGAGACATGCCAAATTCGTATGTTTAGCTATGGGCATATAGTGGCACACAGTGACAGTGACTGTGTTAATCCAAGGGCTAAAGAGTGTAGGCTGTGGGCTAGAAGAAAACTGTGTGCAAGGATAGCCTTGGGGCAGCGTGTTCTCATGTTCGAAACCTCTGTCTTGCTTGTTTCTGTTTCTGGTTGGCGCTGTTGCTCATTTAACACAAACATAAAGGTAAAGCAGGTTTCTGAGTCAGTGCTAAAAGCTGTGACTGGGTTGTATAGATATCTGAACGATGGGGCATCATCCATGCTTGTAAGTATGTGCTGCCAACACACTCCTGAGGTGGCTAGTAAGAGCTGGTCTGTAGGAACATCCAGAACTGTGGTAATAAAAAGCTCATTTCATCACCAGCAATCCATCGTCATCAAACCTTGGTCTCTGATCGTCCTTCAGACAGAGCAAGTCTCCTCCATGGCGGAGAATGTCTTTATTAAATGAAGTGCTGCATGAAAATGGTCCATTATAATTAGGATTCCCCAGACAGGTGTTGAAGCCACCTGCCAAGCAGGCTTCCGCTAAAGGTCAGTTTTGTCTCTTTGCCTGACACACATGTGCTTGCAGGGAACTCAATGCAATCAGAACTGAAGATTTTGTAATACCTGCAGTCCTGGGTTGCACTCGGCATGGTGTGGTGAGCCAAGCTTTTCTGCAGTTGCACAGTAGCAGGCTAACTCTCAAGGTTCTGAGCACTGTGACTTGTATTTGGGCAATCTGAGAAACCACTTTAATCCAAGTGTCCAGTAGATCCAGTAAGAACGTTTCTGTTTCTGTGTCAGGAAATTGGAGCCCTTGGGGACCCCTGCTGAACCCAGGGTCTGGTGACAAACACCATAGGAACTCCTACACTGGTAGGCTGCATACCATAGTTCAGGGATGAAGGTATGAGGTGGGAATGTGTTCTCGTTATGGTTTTGACCATGCTTCTGTTGCTGGTTTTGCAAGCATTTTTAACTGTCTTTGTCAGGTAAGTAGAATAACATTTGAGATAGTCCTGTAATTACTTGTTCATTGCTGATGTTAGCATATTAATCTTTGATTTCATCTTCTCTTGTGTGTCTCTTAACTATGTTCTTGCTTTTACCCTGTAGAGTTGGAACTGTGTGTTTATGTATAATAAACATGACCTATTTTGTCACATTCCATTCTGCGTCTATCTTTTCTGTGCTGAGTATGTTTGCATTTCCATTTAATCTATCTAAATGCACACAGGGTTTTGTATAATGCTTTATAGTCTCAGAAGATTTTATAGATCTGGTGTCGTCGGGTGGGAGATGTGGCACAAGTAAGCCTGCGTCATTCAAAATGTTTGTATCTGCACGCTTGCTCTAAATCTTCATTGTCTCTGCACTGGTGGGGATTAGCAATACAATACACTGGATTAGCAGTGTATTGTAGTTTGAAAGTGCAGCACACAGTAACCATTTTAAAGTTTCCCCGAGGTTTGCTATACCTCATTTTCCTTGTTTCCCTCCCCACAGTGGGAAGCTTTCTTACCAGACAAGGGTTTACTGCTCCCTCTGGTGTTCACTTGCAACAGGTGTTGGAGCTCCCTACGCTGAGGAGCAGCGAGGCCACGGGTTCCTAATGATCAGCTACACACAGCCCTGGGGGAGAGAGAAAGAGTCTTTTCACAAGAAATGACAAATGAAACCCGCGCTCTGCAATTAGTAGCCCGGGTTTCCTAGATCATGTGAAGAATATTTTACTGTGCTCTAAACCCTTTCATTTGGAAAACTGAAACTCTTGGAGAACAAAGGCAGATTAGCTAGGTTTTCTTCAGGTGAATTTTGACTGACTTAATTGCATTCAGTTTCTACAAAAGAGGTATTTTTTAACAACTGCATCTGAGGGCTGGAAAGTATTTAAAAAAGAAAAAATCCCACTGGAGCCAAAGTTATGTCTGAGGAAGTTGGTCTGTCATTGGAGAAGCTCTTGAGTGCAAGAACTCCTACACTTGCTGGCACTGGCTGCAGTAGGAAGAAGGTGGTTTGAGTGGGCGTTGCAACAGCTTCAAAGCGATGTCATATGCTTGGAAGCCTCAAATGAGGACTGTCAGACTGCCTTGTCCTGCCCTCTTTGATGTAGGGTATATTTCAAGAGGTGGCCTTTAGATTTGTTGCTGTTCGCTGCTTTAAAAAAAAAAAAAAAAAGTAAATCATGGAGTTTGCCCCCAGTCAAGAGCACGCTTTGAGTCTGCTTTGCAGGAAGTTCACAAGTTGATATATTTAGGCATATTATGTGTGCTTTTCCCTGTGTAAGTCCCAAAATTACTATAGAGGCAAAGGCAAAATTTAGTACTAAATAGTCATTACTAACAGCTCAAATCATTCTGGTGACAGTCTGAATTTAGATGTGTGTCCTCACCTTGTTAAGATTTGCTCTGAGAGCAGTCAAAATCATGACCTCCACACTGCTAGGAATAAGTAACCAGCTTTAACAGCCACTTTAAAAGACAGAGAAAAAAAAATCTTGTAGAGACAATGAGTGCTACAATCTTTATAAGGTATTTAATAAGTGCTTATTATGATAATATAGTTATTACAGCCGAAGATACTTTGCTTGGATTTAACCACTTAGCAGGGTCAGTCTAATGAATGGCTTTCATGTACAGGAACAAAGGGCACAAAGTAACTCTGGCTCCTATCCTTTTAAATACTAGGCTTTCAGTTAGACAAGCAGAGCTCAGTGCACTGAAGAGATGTGGTGTTTTGATAAAAAGAAATGTCTGCCTCATTCAGAGAGGATTGTCTAAACCAGTTGAGATCTAGAAATACAGCAGTGGGCCAAGACTTGGGCAGGACTAATCCTATCCATCAGTAAAGATTACTGACTTTGATTTAATATTCAGTAGCCCTAGAAAATTATTCTTAAAGCATTAATTAAAGCCAGGTGTAGACTAAGAGTAATTCTGCAGAAGATGAGATGCAGGGTGATATTTTAAAGAGATGCTTACAGATTCCTGGGACTAAGATCCAGCCTTGCATACCTGCAACAAGTTTTTGGACTGCCCCATCATGTATAAAGGTGAAGGCATCTCAGCTGCTGCAGTCTGTAGTTGCTAGCCAGGTGCATTTTTTAGCTTGGAGAAGTTACCATTGTTGATAAGTTGTATTCCGTCTTGCTAGTGAACAGCTTATAGGCAGTGTGAGCTAAATAGCTGTGAAATAGTCTTATATCAAGACTCACTACATTTTGGAGAAGGTAAGTATTCATTAGTTGCTTATTTACAAGTAGGTGATTTAGTGACCTGGCACTTAAAAAAAAATAAGTAAACCTAAAAATTCTTAAAGGGGAACTCCAGCATTGAAATCACTTTTTCACATGTGAGGATTTTGTTAAACCTTATGATTGTAACACAAAAAGTATTACAGCTGAACTTGTAGTCTTTAGTTCATCAAACCTCTCTCTGCTACTTTGGAAAGTGTGGAGTGGCTGTGATAAGGTTCAAAGTACTGACCAGACGGTTAGATGGCTGTGAACTTTGGTCACTGTCTGTGTGTCCTTGTGGAGGTGATGACAAGCCTCTGCTGCAAATGGATGTGTCCCAAGACAGATGAATGGCTGATACAAACAGTGGAGCTAGCTGTCAAATACTGACTGATTTGAAGTGCTCTGTGATCCCCTGTGAGCAGGAAGGAGGGTGATGCAGGCATAACAAAAAAGGTAAATAATAAATAGATTAATATAAAAGCAGTGTGTTAAAGTAACTAGTATGATTACAGCAGGTTGAATACTCTGTAGCTCTGAGTAGTGCTAACATCTGTGTGAAAGTGGAAGTGTGAGGCTTGTGGCATTTTTTTGAGAGTGTGATCTGGGAGTTTGACTTTCCTTGTAAACCGGACTAACAGTCTACCTTTGTGGTGCCCTGCTTTATGCTACATCTCCATCAAGTGCATTTTAAATGCTTCCAAAGGAAACAGAGGAGTCACAGAGTCTCAATGTCATGGAATGATTGTAATTGGAAGGGGTTTCTGAAGGTCGTAGTCAAACCCCCCCTGCTAAAGCAGGTTCACCTGGAGCCAATTGCCCAGGATTGTGTTCAGGTGGCTTTTTAACATCTCCAGAGGAGGAGACTCTAGAAGTTCTCTGAGCAGCACTAGCTCTGGACAGAGTACTCCCAACACAGCCTCTCTAGGGCAAGGTAGAGGGGCATTGGCTTTTGTCCAGTGCTCAGATACCTCTCCTGTTCTCCATGGTCTTTCAGAGATTATAGAGAATGGCTTAGCAGTAGCATCTCTTGACACATGTCGGTGCATTGGAGCCCATGGATTTGTGGGTCAGTCAAGTTTGCCTGATCTCTAACCTGTTCTTCCTCAGCCAAGGGAAAGTCAGCTTTTATCCAGACTTTCTCTCTTGCATCCATGGTTTAGGATTCCCAAGGGTTGCCCTTAGCAAAGACTGAGGCAAAGAAGGCATTCAGTATCTCAGACTTCTCTGTATTCTTTGTCACCAGGGGACCCACCTCATTCCCAAATGAGCGGACCCAAATTTTCCCTGGTCTTCCTTTTGCTAGTGATGTACTTGAAGAAGCCCTTCTTGAGGTCCTTGACATCCATTGCCCTTTAATTCTAAATGGACCTTAGCTCTTCTTACTGCTTTCTCTGCCTACTCCGGCAGTGTTCCTGTGTTCCTCCCAAGTGGCTTGTCCCTTTTTCCACATTACAAACTAATTTTTTTTTTTTTTTTGCTTGAGGTTTGCCAGAAACTCCTTGCTCATTCATGCGGGTCTTTTGCCCTCTTCCCTTGATTTCTTACTCATAGGGATGTACCTGCCTCCTTTGGTGCATCCCTATGAATAAGAAACAATCTGGAGGTTGGAGGAAGCGCTACTTGAGTATTAACCAGTTCTCTTGGACCCTCCTACCTTCTACGGCCATAACTCATAGGATTCTCCTCCAGATTCCTTTGGCCTTCAGGATACCAAAGTTAACTCTCATGTAGTCCAGGCTGTAATTCTAGTTACTGCCTGGCTTCCTTCACTCAGGATCTTGAATTCCACCATCTCATGGTCGCTGCAGTCAAGGCTGCCCCCAGTCTTCACATTCCCAGCCAGTCCTTCCTTGTTTGTCAGTACACCTCTCCAGCAGCACACCTCTCCTGGATGGCTCCTCCACCACCTGTGTCAAAACGTTACCATCAGTGTTCTGCAGGAGCCTCCTGGGTTCCCGTGTGACCACGAGTTGTTTCTCCAGCAGAGATCAGGGTAGCAGAAGCTCCTCATGAGCACCAGAGTCTGTGACTGAGGCTCCTTCCGGCTGACTGGAGAATTCCTCATTGACTTCCCCTTCCTGACAGGGTGGTCTGTAGCAAGCACCCACAGAGGTGTCACCCACATTGTCCCTTACATGTTGACTTCTTAGCTGTGAGCTCTTGTCTGGTTCTTCACCCAGCCTGAGGCAGAGCTTTATACACCCCAGTTGTTCTCTCACATAAAGAGCAGTTCCACCACCTCACACTGCTGGCCTGTATTTCCTAGAAGGGATGTAGCCATCCATGACAGCATTCCAGTCATGTGAGCTATCCCACCATGTCTCTGTAACTGCAGTGGGAATGTGCACACAGATCTCTAATTCTGCCTGGTTTTTACCCCGTGCTCTGTTCGTGTGCAGGCATTTCAGACAGGTAATAGTTCCTGCATGTTTTCCTGAAGGAAGGGATGCAGGAGAATCCACCAAAGCCAGAGACACCCTTGAGGTGGTTTTCCTTCTGGATCTCACCTTGGTAGTCAGATAAGGAGCATTTGTTTTTGCTGTGGTTGGCCTGTCTTGTTCCCCAGCTGGATGTGATGTAGTGAGTGTTGCCACTTCGGAGCTCACACCCTGAGTCCTTCAGTTTAATGCTTGCTCACAGAGTTGGCCAAAGATCCCCTTTGCCAAAGATCCCTATACCTCTTCTAGACAGGTGGATACCTTACAGGACGATAAATAGGGATTATTTTCTATACTGACACCTTCTGGTGGGGATTGTGTTAATATACGGAAGGAGAAAATCAAAACACCAGGGCCTGAACTTAGGAAGAGAGAAGCCAGATGCTAATTAGCATCCTGAAAGGATCATGGCAATGAAAAGCTGCTGTCAGTAGATTTTGTATATTAATTTTAATGGAATAAGCATTGTCATGTGCTAGGATTCCAGCAAACCAATCTTTAGATGTCTCATTCTTACTTAGAACCCAGTAATAATTTGTGTAAAAATCTAATGAAATTAACTCCTCTTTTTCTAGATAACTAGAATATATAGCAGAAAGCTAGGAATTTCTCAATAAAGGTAATTGTATGTTTTGTAGTAGGTGCACATATACACACATGGAAGACCTCTGGACTTCTAGTCACATCTCAAAATCACTGAGTGCTTTGAAGTCTCCTTTTGTGTTTCTTGCTGCTTCCTGTCATCTCCTGGTTGACCTGGAATATTTCTTGCAGGTAGGTAAAAAACATCAGAATTCTTAAGCAAAGCTAGGTATTGAACAACACATGAAATGAGCATCAGCATTAATTGGGAAGATGCTGTAATGCAGCTGCTGATCTTTTTGCCACTTACTCAGATGGTTCTCAAACTTAGACTATCAAACTGGAATTAGCTCTTGTTTTTACTCATGATTAAGCAACCAAATACTTAGTAGTTATAATAAGATTTGTAATTAAGTGACCATGGTGAATGTTTCATTTGAAGCTCAATTACACATGAGTAGGGGCAAGCGCAATAGCTGCTTATGTTTGATAGCTTTTTATACAGGGGAGATCAAGAGGGTTTGTGGTGCTAATTATTTAATCCTCTTGGTGGAGGTCAGTAAATAGTCCAGTTGGAGAGCTTGGAATTGGACAGGTTTAGCAGTTGGATGGAATCAGTGGCACAACTGAAAGAAAAAGAACAGGTAGGTAGTATCCCAGAATGGAGTGAGGGATTGTAGCCCATCAGACACACAGATGTTCCTGAGGAGTACTGCTGCTAAAGTGCCTTAAGGGTGATGTTCTGTCCTGCCTGTTTGCATCCTGAGTAACACAACAACTCCGAAACTGTGCTTACTTTGTCCTTTAGTATGATGTTATTGTTTGGTTCGTTTAGTGAATAGTAACTTCTAAAATACTTCTCTTAGTGAGAAACTGCTTTACTGAATGTCTGAAAACCAAGGTTGTTCTTTGTGCTCTCCTCTGACATCTCTGCTTTGTGATGATTTTGAAGGACTAAAACATAGACTCCTAGACCATGAAAGATTATTTTAGGGCCTTATTGTCTGGCAAGAATTAAAGGCTGCCGAACCATAATAATCCAGCTCTGAAGTGCTTTCTTTTTTCACTCTTTTAGAAGGAAGCCATTTACTCTTCATGGCCTTGGCTTTTTTTGCTTTAGCACTGTCCTTTCTATCTTAGTGCTAACTACAGTGTAAATATTACTAATGTAAATGGTTGATAGTTTACTATATTGGAGGCAACCTCTGATGCTTCCTTCTGGGCTAATTTCACTACTTAAAAACCCATAAAATTGCTTCCTTTAAAATAAAGCACATTTTAGGCTCTTTTCCTCTGTGTTTGCATTAGCAGTTTAAAAATAACAACTCTTTCCCCTGCCTTGTTTAACAGGGAGCAAAAGCAAGAGTGACCCAAGGGCTTTTTGTAGGTACAATGAATGCTCTGCAATTGGCTGTGTTTTGTATCATAACTCAGTAACTTAAATAGTTGTTTAGTTTTGAATAGGAGAAGTTCTGGCATAGTGGACTGTTGAGTGCATTGACAATATTACCCAAGTGCTAGCTTTTTTCTAGATAGGAAAAAAACAAACAGAGGAAGTGAAATTTCTGTGTTGTTCTGCAAAACAGCCCTGTTCCAGAGTTTTGTGAACCAACAAATGATGCATTTGCCTTCAGTGCTGAGGCAGCTGAGTGACTGCAGGTAGCAGTGGCTTTCCCATTGGGAACAGAACTGAAAATACTGTAGAGTCCAAACAGCAGTTAACTGATGCAAAATAACTGTGAGTGTTAACAGGGTTAGGGTTTTTATATCAGTTCTTGGGGTGAAAGGAATCATATCCTGGTACCATCCAGCTTGTGTTACATATTGTTATTAAATCAATCCTTCTTTGTAAATTGAAGTGGAAACCTTCATCTCCTTCATCTAAAGCCTTTACTGAAATGCTGCATCGCACCATGCATTCATCAAAGGAATCTGGTTTTACAGTGCTGTCTGATGTGGCTGTAGCATCCCTTACCGAAATTAACCACAGCAGAGGAGTTTAAGGTGGTTTATTATCAAAGTCAGGAAAATACTGATGGCTGTGCAATAATGCAGCATCTGCACGCAGTGGTTTCTGTCTGGAGAGTTGCTCTTGACGCATGCAAGTAATCAAGTTTTAATTAGCTGAATAAATCATTATCCGTTGTTGAGTTGAGATGCGTAGCTGTGAAGCAGCATAAAGTTACTTTGCTTGATTGCTGCTTGGAGAGGTTCTAAGGCAACAAGTTAGTTCAAAGACGCTCAAGTTCTGTGCAGTTTACTTCTATCTGTACGTTGTATCTGCTACATCCTGTTTCCTCACTTCCAATTACAAAATAATTGAGAAACATTTTAAAACAGAAATGTTTGTAAAGTTAAAAGAAGGAAATAGGCTTCTCTGCTGGCCACATCGTGTGGGGTGATGCTGTGTGCACTTTGCATGTTGTATTCAGTAATTAGTGCGCAGTTCACTGTAACTACCTGTGAAATGCTTGAGGTGTAAATAAGCTGGCTCAACAGTAACAGTCTTAGAGTCACAGAAAGGTTTGGGTTGGAAAGGATCTTAAAGATCATCTAGTTCCAGTCCTCCTGCTATGTGCAGGGATACCTTTCACTAGACCAGATTGCTCAGAACCCCATCCAACATGGCCTTGAACACTTCCAGGGATGAAGCATCTGCAACTTCCCTGAGCAGTGCCTCACCCCCCTCACATTAAAGAATTTATTCCTTATATCCAGTCTAAATTTACTACTTCCTTTCAGCTTAAGTCCTATCACCACATACTCTTGTAAATAATCCCTCTCCAGCTTTCTTGTAGATCCCCTTCAGCTACAGAAGGGCCACAGTAAGGTCACCCCAGAGCCTTCTCTCCATCGGGCTGAACAACCCTGACTCTCTCAGCCTGGTCTCATAGGAGAGGTGCCAGCCCTGTGATCCATTCTCTGGCCTCCCTCTAACAGGTCAATGCCCCTCCTGCTGAGAACCCCAGAGCTGGATGCAGTACTCCAAGGGTCTCCCGAGGACAGAGTAAAGAGGCAGAATGCCCTCCATTGCCCTGCCAACCACACTACTTTGGATGCTACCCAGGATGCATTTGATGTTCTGGGCCGCAGGTGGACATTGCTGGGTCATGTCCAGTCTCATCCACCAGAATCGCCACGTCCTTCTTGGCAGGGCTGCTCTCAGTCCGTTCACCCTCCAGCCTGTCTTCACATCAGGGTTTTCCTTGACCCAGGTACAGCACCTTGCACTTGGTCTTGTTAAACTTATAGTTAATACTGTTAATTATAAAATGCATTTGATGTCTTTGCTGCTTTATCTATGAAAAGAAAAATCATCTGCCCATTGCAGATCAGTTGTAACCTTCTAATCAGTCATTGTAGCCTTGAGTATCAAAATTGCTTTTATTGAAAAGTGTTATCTATATACAGCATAAGGCTTTACAGAGTGTTGCCAACTCTGCTTTCTTTTCCTCTGCTATTATGAGTCTCTGCTGAGAAATAATAAAACAGATTATGCTTTTTTAAAAATAGTTCAGTTTCACACTTGGGATCCTAAAGATAGCAAAATGTTTTTCTGTTACTGCTGTAGAGCTGTGCCTGCAAACTGTCACATCGCCAGTGGAGTGTACTACTGGTCCTGATGGGAAGTTAGTATATTTTTTAGAGCTTAAGCAGAGGGTGGGAGGATTAGGTTCTGTGTAGCATAAGGAGCAGCTTCACGCACTCTCATGTACAGCTGCCAAAATAGTTTTTTTGAACTTAAGCAAAGCAACCTGGAGGGAACATTTGGCAAACTTGTGCTGTGGCCAGCAAGTCTCTGCCACCATCTTCGCCATTTGCTTCATGTTTGAATTTTAAGAGATTAAAAGAATATTTAGTGAAGAGCGATTTCTTCCCATGGGTGATGGAGTCATAGGAGGCTCCTCAAGTTCATGGTAGTTCGCTGACACCTCTTTCTAAATACCACGGCAATACAGATTCACATTAATCTTCCAGTCCTGGGTCACTTCTGCCATGAGTAGGTAACAAATGAAGAGTGGGACTGGAATGAATTGATCCTTTCTGCCATAGGCTCACAGATTGGTTGAATGGCAGGTTTTTTTGGTATTTTTTGTACTTGCTATATTGAATCCAAACAGGATCTGTATTTGAGTAGCCTTTCTTTAGTGACAGTTTTGTAAGTTGCTCTGTGGTTTCTTGATGTATTTCACCCCTCCAGTGTGTGGTCTCTCAGTTTCTTCCTTTCTGGAGACATGGGTTCAGGGGGACTTGCCTGCCAGTTCTTTTAAAAACAACCAATTTCCTCCCTTCCCTTTCCTTTAGCTGGTTGTAATACCTTGGATAAATAAGGTCAAACAATCCACATGTGCCTGTTCATTTTTTCACTTCTCTTCTGTCATTTCCTGATATCCCTGTAATTCTTGATTACCCTGAGCCTGTTGCAACCAAGCATAGCAGAGAAGAATACAGATTGCAAACAATGCTGTCCTTGAAAGCTTATTGAGGCTGAAATCACTGAACTAGCCAAATAGATAGCTCCTGTTTGATAAACATAAAGCTTCTCACCTACAGATTTACCTGAAAACTCTTAACCTGTGCAGTAGGAGACACAATGATGGGCAAAGGAGAAGAAAACTTTTTGTAACAGTCATGTAATGGGAGTTGCAATTGCAGAGGAATGCTGGGATAGTGCAGTGCATGACTTGAATGTTCTACAGGCTGCCATGATCCTGGTATATGTATCTGTTACTTGTTAGGGTGCCAAAGACCTGAAGAAAATGATAGCCCTTCATGTTTAGAGTATTTCCAGAGAGCCTGTGGAGTGGGAAGGTAGGTTTCTGCTCTGGAAGAAATGATCGTCCATTCCATAGGAACTTTATGAGCAGTGACCAAAAAACACTTACTTGAAAACCTTGGGAAAACTATGCCAGGGGACAAGAAGGATGTCAAATTGAAAATAAAGCTGGATTTCTTCAGTGGAGTTCTCCAGAGTCAGAGGACGTGACTTGGACTAAGCCTTTACTGGTTTCTAATTTTTCCTGCATTTGTGTACAGCATATGAAAAAGGCATTTTGTGTCTGGAATTGGAACTTGGAAAACTAAGTTTTGTTTGGGAGCAAGACTTGTGTCTAGTAAGTGACTGACTGACTTGTGAATCACCTTGGTGGTTGAAATGCTCTTTTATATTCCTAGGGTCTCTACTTTAAGTGTGAGTTTGAATTGGGATTGATTTATATATCATGTCTGTTGCAAATATAGGGAATTGAATTTGAGTTTTCTTTGTTATTTTTTCCTTCTCTCCAGTTAAAAAAAAATAAAATCAGTGGACCATAGAAAAGGAAAACTTAGAGATAATGTGAAGGTGTTTAGTTCCTTGTTTATTTTTGGTCTGTGGTTACTAGTATGTGGTTTTTTTATGAACAGTTATTCTAAAACAGAATTTTCTTGTTCTCTGGCTGCTGTCTCTGGAGGAGGAGAAGATAGAAGGATGTCTGGGGATAAAATGTTTAACTAAACATTGTATAACTATCTAAGTAATACTTCTGTTAGATAATTGTTCTGAATGGTTTCTTCCTCTTTTTTGATGGGGTATCTGTATGCTTTATACAGAAGAAAGAGGTCTTGACTTTGTTCCTGGTCATTCCAGCATGGTTTTCTTCCAGGTGTGGCCAAACATTAAATATTACTTACGGCTTTACTGTGGTAGCTCAAGGCAGTGTCCCAGATGTGCTTTGTACCCTTTGGGGCCAGAGCAGCCCAGGATGTTGTGACCTGTGCTTGTCATAGCTGGAGTGGGGCTCTTGCAGTGCTCACCGCCACTTCTGGTTGCACGTTCACTCTGCTTAGGAACATGTAGCCACATGACCTCTTCAGAGGGCCAGAGGCTCTGGTTTTGGTGACTCACAGTCTGAAATCTGTCAGGAAGAACAGGCAAGAGTAAGAGAACAGTTCATGCTAGAAATGTTAGAAGTAAATAATTTTGAAGCCTTAATTTGTCAAGATTTTCAGAGAGGACAAAGAGCATCATTGAGTATGATTTGCCAGAAAATTGATAGCCTCTGAATTCGGACCTCAAGTGACAAAAGTAAACCTGCTTTTTTTTTTTTTTGTCTGTACACTGATAGTCCTTGACCTTGTCCTGGCCTTGTAAAACTGTGCAGGTTTGTGTATTGATGTGCCATAGGGCCACATTAAAATACTTGGCTCTTGCTGTGGTACCCAGTCTGTCATAGTTCAAAACCTGTGAGTTGTAAGCACATCTTAGATTTGGTAGATTTGGTGTAGGAGTAGGAAACATCTGCGTAAAAGGCCAGCAAGCTCTGGATCTGGCTTCTTTCCTGATGTTCTCCCATCATTGGCCTTAACACACTGCACCATACACACCTTCTGCAGTTACCAGCATACTCCTCCTGCAGAGACTGCCTTTGCTTTAGAGTGGACTGTCTGAAGTCTTTGGTGTCCTGTGGCGTGGTCCATCAAGTCATGAGATAATTTGAAAAAGCAAAAATGTAACCATTTGTTGTGTAAAATTGGTTTTTTGTTGGGAGCTGTTTTGTTCTAGGCTGGTGATATGATAACAGTACATAACTGGTGCTTGCCTTGAGCATCATGGTGGAACCATCTGCATTACTATGGCTGAGGGCAGTGTTCTCTTGCTATGAAGAGTAGTTGTGCAGTAATATAAAAAATGTGTAGTACTTGAGATCATAATGAGATTCTGTAATCATGCATCAATAGCATTTTGATGCTATTGTTAGCATTTAATGTTTTATGAATAGCTGTGCTATGCAGCAGGAGATACAGTGGTCCTTTTGCACCCAGTTTTATATAAATCATGTTGACTAAAGGCAGTGTTATTTGTGTCTGTAGCCTGAAAAATATTTTTATGAGGATCTCTTGTGTTTCTTAGTCTCACAAAGACACTAATTTGCTTGGAAGGCACCTAACATTAGTGCCAAAAGCACTGCGTAGAGCTCTCTTAACTGTACTGCTACAACAGGATCTCTTACCCTTGTAAATTGTTTCGCTGACCTCCACCCACTTCTGTCTCTTCTCGCAGCAAAAGCCAAATCCAAATGTGGTGCCACGTTCTTCCCCTGCGCCAGTGGGATCCACTGCATCATTGGCCGCTTCCGGTGCAACGGCTTCGAGGACTGTCCTGACGGCAGCGATGAGGAGAACTGCAGTAAGTGGGAGCCTGCTTGCAAGTGAGGGCACTGCTGCTTATTTCAACTAATTGATGCTACTTAGAAAGGAAACATTCGGTAGCCTTACGTTTCTGAGTCAAATATTCTCCCTGTCGTTTACAACCCAGATGATCCTTGGCTTTTCACTTCATGAAAATGAGTCTGCCTTTTTTTTTTAAGGTCCATCTCAGTCTTGCTTTGTATATAATGCCTGTGTGGTACTCTAAGCCCCTGAAATTAGTTTTAAGCTGCATGTTTGCTTTGAACATGTTCTCTATACTCAGATGTCACTCAAATTGGACAGATATAAAATATAATTTGAATTGTTCCATTTTTATTTGCCTGTTTTTTGTCACTGAAGAATATGATGCATTTGGTCATCAGCACATCTGAGTTTCTCTGTTTATGCATGTTCTTAAACAACAAAAAAGCAAATAATGGTATATTTAGTGAAACAAAATGGTATATTTAGTGAAAAACAAATAATGGTGTATTTAGTGAAACAGGATCTTGGAAGGAGAGGCAGATTCTTGAAGCCAGACACGCCTGCCAATGCACAGCAGCAGAGAAGTTGTAGCAGAGAGATGATCTGAAGTACTGCTTGTTTTGGTCTAAACCCTCTGCATGTGGCTACACAGATCCATTTGTATCTGTAAGTCTAGCAGGGATATATCATAGCAGTTGGGAAACATTATGTTGAATGGAGCAGCTCTGTTGTTACTATCAAGAGCTGGTTAAAGCATGGGGCTCTAGGTGAAAGCTTGCAGCAAAATACTTGCTCATTCTCCTGTCAGAGGCATGCTGAGATTTTGTTTTCAATTACTTTTAAAGGTCAGGAGGAGGACAACAGACAGAAGCTTTCAAAGATAACAAAAGGGGCAATCTTTAGAGTGATCTGTCACTGTCTGCTTCATGGAGGACTTGCCTTTCTTGTTGATGCTTGGTGCTTGTTGGTGGGTGGTGCGGTTCCACAGCATGAATCTCTCTTAAGCTGGCATCTGTAGTTGTCCTGGAGAGTCTGATTTGGGCCATGCAAGGACTATGTGGCTGTGGCAGGGAGTCAACACTTCTGTGGAGAAAGTGAAGCCAGAGAAACATTGAAGGCTAAGGAAATTACTCTGGGTTACACTTGAACAAGTGGAGTAAAAATAAGATTTGACAGAAGGGCTTTGAATATCCTTAAGGTGGTGGACTGACAAGTGGCAGATCTCAACTGAAAGTGCACCAGCTTATGGAGTTCATTAGGAATGACACAATTTCCTGTGAGCTTGTAGTGTGTAGCTCTAACGTGACCTTACAACTGATGATAACATGCTACTGATCTCCCCATTATTCTGTGCCAGTGAGGCACTTGATGTTTTTTAGCATGTCTAAGTATCTAGTTACTGCTTATGAAGAGGAACAACCATTTAGGTTCTGAGGTGACCTCAAAAATCAATGTGGTATGTAAGTGTGCAGCAGTTTCAAACCAAAGGAGTTTTAGCATGTTTGTGCTAAACAAGCTCCTGGGGAGCTGGAGAAATTGGGAGTGTTTGTTTTTGTCCTGCAGGTTATATGCAGGGAAGACTTTAAAGTTTAATTTATTTATTTATTTATACTCTAAATGTAGTTCTGACTTTAAAGACGAAAAAATGGAAGCCAGTTAGTATTTGGAAACTAATCCCCATTGTTCTTGTGGAAGAGAAACAGTTTGAAGTAGACAGGGCATCTAAGCAGCCTTTTTAAGATTTTCAGTTAGAAAGTTGCATTCTGTTTCAGTCACCCCATTACCAAAAACTGTTTGGAGTTCAGAGAAGAGTGCCAAAAAGTATTAAAGGACAGAGTTTGATTTATGAGTAGATATTAAAACCAGCTAAATTGTGCATGTCTCAGCTAAGTGATGACTGTGTTGAAGGATATGGTCATATACGATGTATATGAAGGCTGCAAACATTGTTCCTTAGAAAGGGGTTGAAATTCAAACAGTGAGAGGCTGAGAGATCTCAACACTGCTGTTATATCAATTTAAAATAGTGAGGAGAATGGGGAAGAGAATCAGAGGTAAATAAACCACTGCCTGGCAGTTCTCAGTCAAAATTGTTGTCTTATAATATGAAACTTCAGCTAAACTGAGCCTTCTGTAATGGGAATCAACAGGCAGTGTTTATGGTAGGCACTTCTACCCTCCATATGTCTTCAGTGTGAGCAAATGTGGAACAGTGATCATGATTGGGCTCTTATGAAAATGAACAGAAGGCTTATCACAACTGTGGGTGGGCTAAATCTCTGCTAATCGTAATGAATCTTGGATAAATTAGAAGTTTCAGCTCTCCCTGGTTAGAGAGCCAGGACTGGTTTGATTGCCAAGTTACTCCCACATACCCAAAGAATTGACCAGCTGTTGAGTTGTGACCTGTGGTTGATGCTTATCAGCTATTTTACTGCCTGAGCAAGAGAATTCCTAATGAAAGGTCTCACTTTCTCTTTTTGCAGCAGCAAATCCCTTGCTTTGCTCTACTGCCCGATTCCACTGTAGAAATGGTCTTTGCATTGATAAAAGCTTTGTGTGCGACAGTCAAAATAACTGCCAGGACAACAGCGATGAAGAAAGCTGCGAAAGCCCTCAAGGTAGGCACAGGGGTTTTATTCTCTTCTGCAATATTCTGCCAACTCAACACAGAACAGGCTCAGCAGAAAATACTATTCTATTGGCTTGCTCTGTGTTGGCTTGCACTGCAGATAGTGAGAGTGAAATGTGTAGAGATTGTGCACATGCATACATTGCATTTTCATAAGAGTGGTATCTTTTCCAGGTTAGTAAAAACACACTTTTGCAGGAAGCACTTGTAATCTGTGATCCAGTGCTCACTGAAGTTGCTGGGAATCCATTTAGTACTTCTGTGAGTTGGATTGGACCTGGGGGGGTTGATAGTAAAACCTGAGTTGGAAGTGAATCTGTCTGTTTACCAGATGAGTTAATCCTGTGTATGCTTAAAGGTTTAGATCTTCATTGCTCAGTTACCTTCTCCAAGACATGTTTAACTGCAAGACAGGTCTACAATGAAAACATTTATTCTTACCCTTCCCCTGAAGGCAGGGAAGAAAATTTTTATTTGAAAATTCTTGTGCATTGAGTCTTGCGAGAATCTCAAAACACAGTGACATTTCTATTCTTTTTAACCTATCATATACATCTATGGGTAATGTTTTTCAGTTTTGTTTTCTGTAGCTTAATGCCACAGTATTTTATAAAACAAGAAGTATATATGAATGATTCGAGGTTAACAAACAGTATGTATTGGGCATCTGCTGTCAGACATTTTAATGTCTGAGTTCCTACCAAAGCAGAAAAAATATGGGAGATGGTGGATATTTTCAGGGGAGTTGTGGTGCGCTTCATCCTGTAGAAAGCAGGACAGATGAGGAGAGATAAAGCAGCATATGAAGGAAGATGTAATTAGTGAAATTGAAAGAGAATTACTTTACTATCTACCTGCACTGATTAAATAGTCCTTTGTGGAAAATAAAATAATCCTGAGCTTAAGATGCTGATAAATATTCTTGACAACTCACAGAGGAAGAGGAAGAACACACAAAAGCAATGCTAACAAAACAGGGGTTTATAGCAGTTGTGTGTGACAGTCTCTTCTGTGTCATACCTCTGCCTGACCTATGAGCTCTTTCCTTGGCTCCACATGTAAAGGTTGGAGGAGTCATCTTGCTAACTCTTCTGTGTGCTGAGCTACATCACAGCCTGGGAATGTAGCTGTGCTTGGATCAGAGCCTTGGAGAGGGTCTGGCCTGCCCCTGCTCTCCGTTGGGAGCGGGACGAAAGGGCTGCCGAGGGCCTAGCACGTGCCCAGGGCTGGACTGTTCTTCACTACGGCTCTAAGGCAGCCTAATCACATTAATGTGGGTGGTAAGGTTTCTTTTGCTTTCTCTCTCTTTTTTTTTTTTTTTTGGCTTCTGAAGCTTAAAGCAGCAGTTCTATTCTCTTAGATTGGGATGACTGCTTCCTCTGCAGATTAATTGGCTGGATTGCCTCCAGGTTGTTGTCATGACAGTCTGCTTTAGGAACTGACTGTCAGGCTCAAGAGAAGAAGAGAACTGTATTTCATGAAGCTGTTACTTTTGTCTTCATATTTGGTCCTTCTGGAAATGTTAGATTAGTAAGAGGATAAGCAAAGTAATTCTTTCTGATTATATGTGTGAAGGAGGCCCAAACAAGGAAGAAGAAACTCTCTCCATTAGGACAAGAACAGCCATGGTTGTGGGCTTATTTAAAAAACAAATAGTCCAAGTATGGGGTTGGGAATGAGGAGTTCCCAAAGTGAAATGCTGGTTGTGAGGAACCTGTGTAATTGGCTTTTCCCTGTGGCAGCTCACAGCCTCCCTGAATTGCTGTTTCACCATCTGTAAGTGGACAATGTGTGGGTACCTGTCTTTCAAAGCTAGGATTAAAACAGTGTGATGTGTTCAACTTCCCATCTGAATATAAATTAAAATTCCTTCTGACGCTTGCAGCTATGGGTATGTCTGTCCTGGCTTGCAAACACAGCAACTACTTTGTGTTAATTGGGAATTAGACACTGCTGTGGACAGTCTTTAATTTCTCACAATTCTTTCCACAGCAGATGTGATTACTGTAATTACGATGTGCTCATGTTCACACAGTACCCAAGAATCCTGGTCATTAACTAGAACTCAAGTGCTCTGGGTACTTAGGGACAGAGCAAGGCAAATCTGTAGGGTGTTATAAAATGAAGATAGAGGGGTTTCTTGCCACTGGCTATGTAATGTCAAATGTGGTAGCTTTAGTTCAGTGTAATTGAGTGTAATCTGACATACAGGATTGTCCTTGTGTGCTGTTTTTCTATCTGTAAATGTGTTGATTTAGAAGTCACTAAGCTTCTGAACCACTACATGATAGTGTCGTTATCACCATTTAACAGATGGGAAAGAGAGGGCATAGATCAGCTAAAGGAAATGCTCCCAAAGTGCCATCCTGGCTGGTAGGAATAGAGCTTCAGCCGTGCTTGTCTGCTTCAGGGGCATGCCATTAGACTTAATCATTGTTTGCAAACTGTTTTGAGATACTAGGACAACATGGGAAATAGAAGTGTGAATTATTAATTGCTACTTTGCTCTCTTTCTGCTCTTGGGTATACTGACAAGCTTTTAAAATTATCACCTCTTCCTGCTCTTCCATGAACTTCAAAGGCCTCCTTTTTACCCTGCTGTCATTACTGTGAAGCTCCAGTAGTATATCAGTTTGGTTTGTGTCAGATACTCCTCCATGCATAAGGATCCTTTCAGTCAAGAAGGGTCACTCTGCAGACAAGGAAAACAGGAATGTGGCCTCCTACTGAAAAACATACTGACCCAGCTTTGACATGGAACACTTCAAAATGTGCCATCCTCGATGAATAACAGCTTTGCTAGCATGCTGCAATTTGAGATAAACCTGAAGATGTGCATTTAGAAAGATGAATTTTAGTCACAAATAAGAGCAGATTCATTTGACAGAAGGGAGGGCCCCATGATTTAGTTGTGAAAATGAGAAGATCAGATTTCGGAGGACATTCCTGCCCTCCTTTCTCTTTAACACTTGTAACTGTGTGTAGTGTATTTTATAAAGGTTTGTATGTCATGAGGAAAGAGTCAGATTAAAAAGTGCCAATTTAGCAGCAAGTCAAAGAATTCTTCTCTAATTCCTCACAGTAGCCCCTGTCACTGCCATGATGAACTTCAGATCAATTCTTTTAATCCCAACCCAGCTATACTTTGGTCATCTCCAAGTTTTCCAGCAGTGAAGTAGCACAGCAGAATATTTCCCTTAATCTGGAATGTGATGTATTCATCAAAGTATGTGCTTGAGTCTTGGGATTGGATGGAGGATATAATTGCTTGGATTATTTACACCAGTCAAATATATGAATTACTTAAGAACTGTTCTTTCTAGGGTGTTACTCCAGGTTTAACAACACCAGCAGCAATTAGAAACTTCTGCTCCTGTTCTGTGTTTAATTGATCTCAATTCAGGGGAAAGTTTCTCTCCCCCACAGACTTCTCTCCTATGCCTCTGTTTAACTGACAGTGTTAATCTTAATCATTCATAGCATCTACTCTGGGTGTTCTCCTCAGGCCTGTCTGTTGCTGGGGGGATTTCCTGTTCTGTGACAGGCATCCACTCAATTCAGAAGGAATTACTCCTTCTCAGTATCTTCCAACAACCATATAAATTTGTTTAGCTCTAGGACTGTGTTTAATTTATTCTCTTAATTGGTTTGGGTTTTTTAAAATCTAAATGTGTCCTCACAGTTCTTCTTTTCCTCCATTTTGTACTTTCAGTTTAGAAGACTTCAATGCTAACAAAAGCATACTGGGTAGTTTAATTCAAACCTGTTTTTCTTTCACAGCCCTTCTTTTTTCTCCATCTAAGTTGCTAAATACCTTTACTAGCTTTAACCCCGTTGCCTAGGAAAGGGAGTTTTTTTGCTGCTAGTCTGTATTCACTCTGTCTGCTGCTGTAAAAAGAGGCTCTTGGCTTTAGTAATATTCCTGAAATTCTAGCTCTGCAGTTGTTTGTAAACAGTACCATTGTGGTCAACTTATAAACCAAATGTTTTGCAAGTGTTCAGAAGTTAATTCTTGTCCTGTGTGTTTGGTAATATCCACTGCTGTCTGTGTGGATACCTCCTCCTTTTATTTTTTGTGTATCTTTTCTTTGAATTTGCATTATGATTTTTATATACCCCAGTATTCTAAAACATTTAGAAGCATACACAGTTTTAGAAGTATCTGTTCTTTTCTCTGGGGCATTTATAAATTGCTTATATAAAACTTGTCAGCATAGTGAAAAATAAAAAATCTGACCCTGTGCGGAATAAGAGGAAAATAATTCAAAATGTTGACTTCCTAAAATGAATATTCACATGATAATATGAATTCTGAGATGATATTTTCTGTGAATTAAGTTATAGGCAAAGCTGGAAGTGGGCTGGCTGTAGAGGTAAGCACCAAGACCATTGCTAATGTTTGCATGATTGAGTTGCAATGCAAAGTGGGTTTTAGAACTGACAGCTAAGCGGAACACACGTACTCTAAATTTCAGTGAAATACCACAAAACCTAATTTATGGAACACAAATAGCTCCCAGAACATCCCACTCTGTATGGAGTTTGTAACCAGCCCTTTGCACTTGATAAATTGAAATTCTGAAATTCCCAAATGCTGTGGTATCACTTAGACATCCCAAAGCTTTGTAGTCTAATCCTGTCTGTATACAGGGTTTTATTGAGTCTCTCTGACTCATTATTGTCTCAGTCTGTAAACTGAAGCTCAACTTGCAATTATTGTGCATAATCTTAGCCCAGATTCAGCCTGCAGCAGGAATTTAATAATCAGAGGCAGACTCAATAGAAGCAGAAACATAAAGAAGGACACAAATAAAATGTCACTGAATGTTTTATTAAATGAAGGCTTTGCCTGACCATATTTAGCTCTCTAATATCCTTCTTTCATAATACTTACTAATGGAAATGGTTTTGTTAGCTGTGAATTTTTTCTTTACTATGTTTCTCCATTCCCTGAATCCATGCTTCCTCTTCTTTCCCTTTTTTCTCCTCAAAAGTTTTTTTTTTTTTGAGAGGGTTCTTGTCAAGAAAAAAATGCATCCATCCATTGGGGACTAACATGGGGTCTAACAGGTAAGGTAAACTATAGGAGGCAGGTGTTCATGTGGCAGGTACTGACCTTTCAGGTGACAGACGAGTTCATCTCTGTGTAAATTTGTCAATTTGTTCATTAATAAGCACGTGGACTTTGTGGTCTGTGCCGCCTCCCAGGGCAGGCCATCATTTGTAAAATGGATTGTTGATCACCTGATAAGAACAGCTGATAATAACCCAGCCATTATGTAGATGGACCCAGACTCATGCAGAAACATCTTCTGAGTGGGATTGAGAGAGGAACTCTTAGTTCACTGTGCATGGAGGCTTTGGAATTAAAGCAGTTTTAAATAGATGTGGGGATCTCAGGGAGAGGTCCAGACAGCTGGTACAAGTGGATTTGAGTTGCTATGTCTCTCAGCTCCCTCAGCTTGTGAGTGTAACAAGGTTTTGTTGCAGAACAGGCAAATGTAGATGAGAAATAGTCTTCTTGTCGACCAGCATGTTGCTTCTACAGGCCTGTCATTTTGGCAGAATAATAAAAGGCATGCTGCCAAAATGTTACACTGCCCCTGCTTGGAGGGCAGATGTTCTATTAAGAGCAACTGTGATGTGGCAATAGACAAGCAATGACTTCAAGTCTTCAAATGGACAACAAACTTACTTTAAAAGGTGTTTCTAGATCTGGGAGGTGTCCAGACTCTTGACCTAATCTCCTGCTCAGCTCACCTTTGATGACTTCAAGCTCAGAGTTACCAGCACATGATGACTACTGTAAAAGTCAGTTTTATGATCTAGGTCAAATCTTGAACGGGGTGTTGTGTCACCAGGAGTCACCATGTTTACCAACAGCTTTATCAGGGATAATAGGGAAGAAAAGTAGGATCTGGCAACAATCACCTTGACCTGAAAACAATTCCTTGAAGATAGTAAGGACAGAGAACTACCATTGTGCCTCCAGCTGGTGTTAAGTATGTTCTGTAGACAGATGTACTTCAAAATGCCTTGCCTTAAGGCACAGCTTACCCCATCATGGAAGTGCTAGTCTCACTGCAGTGCCTTACTGGACTTTTTTTGTAATACCATGATTTTTAATTTTTGTTGGTTTTTTTTTGTTTGTTTTTTTTTTTCTGGAATTGAAATATTGAAATTGCGGTTCTCAGGCTACTTGCAAAAACAGGAGGTGCAGGGATACTTTTCTTTCATCAAGTGGCTGATGAGAAAAGCTGGGAACTGAGCGTGAAAAGGCATGGGGTCTTCTCACCTGTGCAGAGATGAAATGTGAGCTCTGAATGCTTGTGTCCAGATATTCTTACCTTCACTTTGTGGCATTTATGTCTAATTAAAAGTTCCAGAAAGAGATGATGACATGGATATCCAGTTTCATTGCCTGTGCTTCAAAACTTCAAAAACAGGTTATAAAATGTTACACTTGAGGAAGACTAGTGTGAAATAAAGGATATTATTTTCCCCCATTGATCTTGAGGCTCATTAAATTATCTCTTGAGCTCTTACCAGTAAAAAAAATAATTTCTGTGAAATTCATTTTCCACAAGTTTATAACATCATTTTGGTGTTTGAAATACACTGTCATGCCATGCCCTGGCTGCCGAATTGCATTAACTTTTCATTATGTCAGTGTGATTTAATTGTGCAAGAAGCTCCTGTTGTTGGACTGTAGGTGCCAGACCCAAGTCTTTTTGCTGTCACTGGGGGAATCCAAATAAAAGGCACACATGTTAATCTTTGTCTTGCTGTGAAACAAAATCAGTTCCAGGTAAGTTGACCAAGTGTATTTTCTACAGTTACTGTAGAAAATTATTATATCATTTGTATTTAAAATGAAACCTTCTGTTAGTGCAGTTTCAGTACAGGGACAACCTGTTTTTTGTTGGAAAATGGGAGTTATAGCAAACACATATCATGCAAGAGCCTCAACAAAGGTTTCCTGGGTTAGGTACTGAAGAGACACTCTCACTAGCAGAGAGGGAGTTAGCTTGGCTGTGTCTTCTGTTTCAGATTCTAGCCCTCATTCATCAGACTGGCCTGCCCCAACCTGTAATTCTACTTTCAAGCCCAGCTGGGAGCTAGTCTGCATGGCTCTCCCACCAGGTCTGGCCCTATCAACCCTGTACTTTTAGTTAAACTTTGCTATTTAGCCTGATTATTGGCATTAATCTCCAGTAAGTAATAATGGTTTAGCCTAAATCTAGCTTTGAGACCTGTGTGCATGAACCAGGTCAGAAAAAGGTGTGAGGTTAATTTATGCTTCAGTGTCTTTGTTAATCTTGGTCTGGCATCGTCATGTCTGTAACCACTGGTTAGAAATGATTTCCCAAGATGAACTGTTGAGGAAGGTGGCTGCATTCAGCAGTTTGCACTGGGACTTGGGCAGAGAGTACCACTGTCCCTTTCTTTCTTTTTAGGAGTTGGACTGTTTTTTTGTGCAGCAGTGGAATTGGCAAGAAGACCGGTTTTGTTGCATATACTTGTGTGTGGGGGAAAAACAGATCTCAGCTACTTGAGTATCAGACTTTAGGGTAGATTTTTTATTTTGGTTTAGTTTTTTCCGCCTGCAGCTGCTAACAGTAAAGTTGAAAGATGTGAATCCTAAAATGTCAGGCTGCAACTCTGTCCCCAGCTGTAACTAGTTTTGCATGTGGTTAAAATCTGTATATTTTCACTACTTCAGTCATATCTGGGAATAATTTGTGGCATGTGAGCTCTGTCAGAGCTTGTATGTGTGTTCTTACACAAAGCTAAAGCCACAAGCAGAGCCAACATGGCCAGATGTAAAAGGGTCTCCATTCAGATTGTGTAGCAGTTTAGTACATAGCCAATTATGTGATTGACCTAAAGCAGTGTGTTTTCAGTGCAGAGAGTCCTCCAGAGCAGGGTTACCAACCTCTGCTGAGAAGTTTTACTGACATTTGCTCAACAACAAGAAGTTCAGTAACTCAAGGTTAGCCAGATGTCCCTTTAGCTAGAATCTGTGCTGCTGCAATGTACTTGGTTTGTAGGAAGGAGAACAGGTAGAAATGCAGAATTGTCCCCAGAAGTGCAGGTGATCCCATGAGTGCAGGACCTCAACATGCCTTAGCAGCTTGTGTCTATTACTTTGAGAAATCCTTGTTTCGGGTGGTTCTTGTTTTTCCCTAAGTGGTTTCACTTCAGTGTGCTAGCATAGCTGCAGAGGCATTTGTTTCTTTATTGTAGATCACACTGAACTTGCTATGCCAGTTTCCTGTATTCACAGAATGTGAAGCACACATTGCTTGAGGATGACTTTAAAGCCCAAGCCAGTTGCCAGTCGGGGTTCCAGAGAAAAGTATTTCATACTGCCTGATCTAAAACTAGCAAATGAAACTTGATGAGTAAGTGGATTATCATGAAAAAGGAAGTTTCTTGCCAGGTTTTAGATTAACCTGAGAGTCATCCTCAGCCAAGCATTTCAGTACCTGTAAATGTGTGAAGGATAAGGCTGTTGAATTCTAGATTTTCCTTCTTTGCTGCTCTTGCATTCAAACTTGTGTCCCAGAGTCTGATCAGGCTTCCTAGCAAAGCTGGGAACTGCAGCAGATTTTCTTCTGCCTGCTGAAAATTGTGAAGTGATGAGAGACATCACACCAGTATTTAGTGTTCATGCTGTTCCCTGAGATCGCCAAAGTAAGTCATACTCCCATCTCATGTTACCAGATTTTTGGTGCTAATTTGCTGTAAAGCATTGTGTTTAAAAATCCATATTTATGAGGGATGTTAAAATGTAAAGTAATTATATGGTTTTCAGTTACATAAACATCAACATGCAATGCAAATTAGAAGCTGAATAATTAATTTTCTGTTTATTTGTAATATAGAGTCTATGCAAACAGTAAAACCTGGAGAACAAGCAGGGGGAGAAGTGTGAAGGGCGTGGTGCCATAAAGTGCTTTTAGCGTCTCTGTTCAGTTCAGCTGTCAAAACAGGTATGGGCTTTTAAGGGAGGTCACAACCTGGTGAGTGGGAAGCATTGGGTTCAGAACTCCTGTTGATTGTATGCCTTGTTGTAGGCACACAGTTTGTGGTAATTGGGGATGGGGCTGCAGCAGAGCCTCATCCCCAGTGGGCACAGCTGTGAGAAGCAGGTGAGCAGCATTGACAGCAATGAGCCATGGAGTGCCCAGGTGCACTGAGCAACCACCAAAGGGAACAGAGGGCACACGGGTGCAATGCATGAACACGAGGGGTATGAAAGGCTGGGCTAAAGAACGAAGAGGAGCAGACACAGCCTTCTGAAGTGATGCTACTCTGTATGGGTAGATGCCTGAAGCCTTCTGAAGCAGTAAGGTGTTACTCTCCATGGGTTGAAGCTTTCTGAAATTGTATGGTGATACTCTGTATTGTGGTCATCTCAACTGCGACATATGCTGCAACACCCTATGATTAAACAGCGTTTCCATTAATGTGGCTGAAGGCAGGGACACTTGGGAGTGCCTGTTCACATGTCCTGAGCACAGAGGTGGCAGCAGCTGGAGCCATCTGATGGTCACTGCTACTGGTGTGGTAAATAACCTTGAGTAGTTTGGGTTGTGTCTCTCATCTCTGTTTTGCATGGGAAAAATACCAAACTTTTAACTTTTAAAAGGTGTGTACAATATTATTAAGTCACTTGAAGAAAATAAATTATTAATAATTTCTGAATATTTTCAGTCAGCTGCAGTGCACCAGCCAATCACTGTTCAGTCTAGTTATTGGTGCTGAAGTACATCCTCTGAGGCTTCAAAGCAGAGGCTTTCAAAGCTTCTAACAGCATTATTGCAATTATTATCATGCTCTGAAGTGGACATAATTTTGAGGATCTGGTGTTTTTGTTAAGAGGTAGGAAATGTGTTACACTGCACTAAAACCTGTGGGAATTAAAAACTAATTAGTTCCATTTGTTCAAGTATTTTTTTGTAGATTTTCATTTCCCTCTGCCTCCTTCACACTGAATAGCAAGCAAACACCAGCCTTGATTTAGTGATGGCTGTCAGGAAAACACCTCAAAACTTTTTGGGGTGGTTTTTCATGGCAAATATTGTTTATGATTCTCTACAGAAGACTAAGGACTGTGCTGCAGCACAAGTTCTAGACCTCAGAGGTTTTCTGAACTAAAACTTGAACTGTTCTGTCTGTCGACTTCGAAGTCCATGGTGGCTGGAGCCTGGCTGACTGGTGTGTGAATATGTGGTTTGGAGTTAGAGGGAAAAGGAACATTATGTGCAATTAAAATGGAAGCTCTGCAAGGTATCTTGTGTTGATACTTGTAAAGAACAATAATTGTGGGAATACTGCAAGGGACTATTGTATGGGTCCTTACAATAAGTGGCCATCAAATTTAATTTTCATACTCTAGAATTAGAAAACAATAAGTATGTGACTTCAGGAATGCAGTGCTGTGAAGGAAGTTGTGTCCTTGCTTAGAAACTGGTCAACTGTGATCAACCACAAAAAGGGGGTTGAGAAGACCATATGTTCCATTCAAAACTGAACAAATCCCAGGTTAATTTTCTTTGTTGTTTTTACTTGCTATTAAAGCAGAATTTGTCTGACCAGCTTGGAACGGGTATGTTTGGGATAGGTTCAGTAGAGAGGTTCTTCAGAGATGGGCTCAGACAGCAGGGAGGTGAGAGCAGGAATGAGAGGATGGAAGCAGATGATGTGATAAAAGATGAAGCCTGGTCCAGTGAGCAGAGCTTACTCTGCAAATAACAGCTGTGCATCACAGGTAGAGGCTTAAGACATGCTCCTACTTGTTTATTTTATTGCATTTTATGAAAGGGTCAGTTGCCCATAGTCCTGTCAATTGCTATTGTGTGGGAGGCAGCTCACACACAAGACTGGGGTGGTAGTAACTGTGCTGTTCATATGCACACACGATCAGTTTTGTGATGAATTAGCTGCCAAGGTTTACAATCCTGAGCCCAAATTCTTGCTTTCTTCATTGTGTACACAGCATGTGTGATTGAATCACTAAGTGTCTGTGGAAGCCACTGCTGGCCTCTCCCCTGTTTTTCAGACTAACTTTTGCACCTCTTGATATGTAAATCCCAGTTGATGGTTAGTTGGCAGCCATATGAGATCAGGTTCTAGCCATGACTGATAATTGCAAGAAAATATTCAAGGAGTGCCTTCCTGGCCAAGGTGGATGTAATTCGAGACTCTGTATGTGAAGGAGCGCTGGCTGGAAGTGCCTGAGGAAACATTTTGGAGACAGATCCCAGCAGATGCCTCTGCAAGCTGTATGGCCTGTCTGAGGTGGAAACCAAGCACATGGAAAAACACTGTGCAATGAGTTAACCTTTGAATAATGAATTTCCCAGCAAGGTACTGGAATGCTTTTGGTTTGTGTCTTTCTTACCTGTACATCACCAATATGGTCAATCTTTCCAGAAAGCCTGGTGTAAATACAGAGTAGAGGAAACATACTGAACCTGTTTCTTCTGTTTCTGTGCTCTGTCATTCATCATTTCACCCTCACCATATTCTCTACTTTCTTTTGTTGGAAAAACTCTTCAAGTAAAGAAATTAAGCCAAACTTATGCTGCTTTCCCCCCACCTCCCCCCCACCTTTTTTTTTTAATTGCCTTCTTTCCTGTAAGACATCAGGGGCTTTTCCTCACTTGTTTCTGTTTGTTTGCTTTGGTTTCTTTCTGTCTTCAGATTTTGCATCTTGCTCTTTTGTCACATGTTTGTTTTTGCCTTTTCTGAATGTGTTAGACAAGGGGAACTCTGCACTAAGCCATATCCAGACTTAACTCTACTACCTCTAGTTAAAACATCACAAAGTATTGTTGCCCTATTCAGGTAAATCTCTCCTACACAACCATTGTTCTCTTATTTTAGTGTCAGCTTGGAGGGGCAGGAGATCATCTAGGCTTAAAACATAAATATAAGAAAACCTTCAAAACCCACAGGCAGAGTCAATCACACATCTCCCTGAGAAAACTGGGCATAAGTTCTTTTCTCTTCCGTCTCTGCACCACATCTCTTCTATCCAATGCGCTTGCCAGACACTGGCCCTCTACAAGAACATTGCCAGCTGGCAGTATTCATAGCAGTTGTGTGTTTCTTGCAGCAGAGATTTAATGTAAGTTTAGTGGTGTCTGCAGTTCACAATCAGGTGAGAAAAGGAGTCAGTTTCTGCTCTGGCTGTGCTATAGCTGTTAGAGCAGGAATTTCCTTTCTGCCTTTTTAACCATATTATTTGTACTGCTTATGTTTTATGGCCATGATTTATAGCATATGTCATGAGTTTCTCTGATGCTGCTAGCAGTTCTGTGCCTGTGGTTTGCTAGGTGGGGGCAGTGTCCTGATGCTTTTGACATGAGGTGTGTTTGTTGGCTGCAGTACCTTCCCATTGGACACCAGAACCAAACCCTTGCAGTGGAAGGAGATGGTGGGGGGAGTGTCTTGAAGGAAGTTAGTGCATTAAACATCTGCTAGAGGAGGACGTTTCCACAAGAGCTGGGTTAATAGTCCTCTTCTGGAGTGTAAGCTCGGGGCAAGCCTTTGGCCAACCCCAGCCATGTGCAGCACACTGCAGCAAATGTGGCTTTGCAGAGCTTGGGGTGCAGAGAAGGAGCTGTTGCCCACTCATACATTAAAAGGGAGGAGGAGGAAGCCTTTGCAGCTGGGTTGAGTGCAGGCTGCTGTCAGCAGTTGTCCAAAAGCGTTCCTCATGATTTCTGTGAGTGATGCTTCAGAGAAAAATCTCCCTTGGCTTTTTTCAACAAGTCTTTGTCATGTGTAACAGGGTGGAGGTCTTTGCTGTGCTTTTCCCCAAGTTTTTCAGTTGTGGGAGGTAGGGGAGGGGAAAATATCTAATCAGACTTCTCCAGTTTCTTCCTTTTCAGGGCCTGCAGGACTCTCCAAAACCATTACTTTACTCTTATTGTAGTTGTCTCTGGAATTGCAATCACATCATATTCTGTCTCTTCTCCTGATAATTAGGACAGACTTCTTTAGCTTGTTTGCATTTTCTTTCTTTTCTTTTTCATACCCTTTTCCCTTCTACTTTTACTATGCAGTGATAAAGCCAAGGAAATGAAGAGGTTGCTGCACACCTCTGCCCTTTTCACATTGAGAAAGGAATGTGTCTCTTTAATGTGTGCTATGGCTCTGTCCCAACAAGAAAGCCAAAAATAATGAAGTGGATTTTTTTTTCCCAAAACATATGTTTAGATGCACAAGTAAGGTCAACTTCTAGTAGGTTCTGTACTCTTAGGCACATTTGAAAAGATCACCCTTTTATATAATGTCATTGGGGGTTTTCTTTAAAGGAGGTAAATAATGAAGCACCAAAGACAACTTAATACAAGCAAGCTTCTCCCTTCTTGAAAGTATGCTGACTGGAGCAGATATCACAGAGTCTTTATTTCCACTTTTTCCTTGTTAAAGGCTTCAAAAAGGATCACCATATCTTGACAATTCAGTTTGCCCTGTCCTGTACCACTCTGCTATGCTTAGTTCAGTCTAAGTTTCAAGGCCTCAGGCTGTTAGGATTTAATTACTGTTTCTGGGGGATTATTGTAATTGCAGCTCTCACAAGTTTTCCTGTTCTAACTTCACCTCTGCTCTGAAGCCAAGGAAAACTCAAGTATTGCATAGCCTATGTGGTTTCAGGGCCTCTACAAGCCTGTAGTGCAGAATGACTCTTAACTTTTACCTTTCCTTTGTCTTTTGCATCCAGAACAAACTCTCTAAGTCTTTGATTTATCCTGAATAGGATAATTAATTTATCTCAGTTGTTTTTGGTGAAAACTGCTGAGATAAGTGAGGTTTGCCCTTCACTGGGCTGCTTCCACTCTTTCTGTGAACTGTACATTAAATGTGCTTCCTGCTTTTAATGAACACTCCATCCCAGCTGCATTTTTTTATTAAGGTCTTGTGGACCAGTTCTTGCTGAGTCTTGCTGAATTACTCTTGCAAGAAGATTCTCATTGTTCAGAGGTAGGATCATGTAGCGCTGAGCTTGTCTTTTAGCTTGTTACTTTTCCAGTGGTTAGATCAGCTGCATTTAGGCCCATTTTGTCATTAGGAAGTTATTAAATTGCTGCCGTATGGCTTCATCTTCAAACACTGACCTTTCTGTTGACATTTTGTGTGTGGTTCATCCTGGCCTGATCTCATTCTGTCCTCTGCATTCTATCTGCTACAAGGTTTTTTTCCCTGCAAGTCTCGTGTTTGCATAGGTGCTTCATTTCAGAGGAGTACAGGAGGGATACAGATGTTATGACTTCATTTTTTATTATTTATTTTACTGTTTGGGCTTTTTTGATCTCTGGAACTCAAAACAACGATCAAACAAGGATTCTCTTTCATTTTTCTTGGACTAGTTTCTCTCTCCATGGATGGAAGTAACTGAGGTTGATTTTCACATTCAGTGACTGGTAAATCACGTGAATCCATCCTCAGTCCAGCTGAATTTATTACCTATTTATGTTTTTTGTTGGATCTCAATTTCTAAACCTTACTTTTGCCCTACATAGTTTACATTTAGTGTTACAGACTGAAAGTGTATCTTGTGAGTCTGGGGGTAAATGCTTGGGTGTTTCCTCCTCCCTATTTAGCTGGTTCCTTGGGCAAGATCCAGTTCCAGGCCCTCGTCCGCTGCCTGGCCCAGGAAAATGGCCAGGGTTTGTTGCAGGGAGGGAGCTCTGCCTGGTGTCCACTTGCTGTAGCTGCAGCCTCAGCAAGTACTCAACAGCATCTGTTTTCTTAGGCACTTTCAGGCTGCATGAAAATCATTTCAGGCAGCAGAAAAGCATTTGTACTAGCCAAGTATTGCATGAAACATCCAGAAAACAGATCTGGTTAGGGGACCTTCCATGGGAGGGTAGAAGGAGAAGAGGAAGAAAATAATAGAAACTTCCAGAGGGAATTCAGTGAGGTAGAAAGGGAGATCTCTTTGGCCATAATAATGAAATCTGTGAGTCCTACTTTTCCTTTCTTCCATCCCACCACTATCTCTTAAAAGTTATAATTGTTGCTGCTGCTTGTTTAAAGGTTTTCCTTCTGTCATTCATTGCTCCATCTCACATTCATTCACTGGCAGTGCTGTACCAGCCCCTGTCTCACCACTGCTGGAGAAAATCCTTTTCTTTGCCCTTCGGGCAGAGTGTCTGGAAATGCAGGCGGATGTTCAGTGATCTTCATTTGCTGAGACGGGGTGCTCTGCTGAAATGAGGGAGTATGTCACCCAGTGCAGAACACAAAGAGGAGTGGCTATTGCTTGTGATGGTTATTCTGAGGGCTTGACTCTCTTCTCTCTCTAACTGGGAAAAATCCTCTGGTGTCCTCTACACCAGCTTATTTGTAAGTTTCTGATGAATTTGAAAGGGATGCTGACTGATGCACAGTGTCTCTTAGTGACATGAGAAGTTCTAGGTTTTTCTGCTGGGCCTTGTGGGCTTGGCAGTTTTGTGTCAGCCTTCCCCTGGGCAGTTTTTCCCCTGTGGTGATAAATGGTGTGTGGTATGGCTGCTGTTTGGCTGATGTGGTTTTTGTTCTGTTGATGGAGAAGTAGTGGGAAAGGTGCAAAAATAGATGTAAGTGGGAGACAAGGTCCTTTACCACTATGCAGTCTACGAAAGGAGGACAGGTCTGTTCTCTGGCAGCAACGTGTGAGTGGGAGCATTTTCAGAAGAGATTATCAACCTGTCTTTTCCCTCTTGATTTCATGCTGCACCTTAGCCATCTGTTCTCTCAGCCCTGGAGAAAACTGCTGCTTTCACTTGCTTAACCAAGGTTGTGAAGGTTCATTCCTTGCAAGGACAAAACTCCTGTCTGTTGTCATTTAAAAGCATTTACTATTATGAATTATGATGCCACCTATGTTCTGCCCAAGTGGGCTTTAAAAGAAGTACATGTTTGGTTCATCACAGTACAGCTGTCACTGCAGCAGGAGTCCATAGTGTTGGTGTAGCTCTACAGGAGAGAGGGAATTATTTCCTGTTGGAGTGTCGGTTGATAGGACGGTCGGGATGGATGGAGATGAGAGATCTCTGAAGTCAGGTCTTGGAACATGCAGCTTATTACAAAGGGAGTGGGTGCAGGGGTCCTGCTTAGAGCTGTGAGCTGCAGCTGGGAGCAGGCCCAAAAGTGCAAGAGAGAGAGAGGGTAAGAGTAAGAGAGGGAAGTTCCCATTACAATACAATGAATCTTCTGTGCTGAATATTCTAATTTTCACTAACCAATCTAGTACCAAGATACAAATCCTATAGCATTTACATACAGCCTATAAGAATCATGACATTACCATGCTGTGTTACATTTTAAACCCTAAAACCTACTCTGTGGACCCCTTCTACCAAGCTAGTAGGGTCTTCTCTGACCCTTGGACCTGTCTGCAAGCAGAGGGTATTGTTTCATCAAAAGGGGATTACATTCAGCCAGCCATACCATTATTTTCCAGTTGTTCAGTAACTAAGGCTTGGTATCTCAAAGCTTGCTTTCCTTTCAGTCTCGCTTATAGTTTCTATATTGTCAAAATCTTTTGCCAGGCAATCATATTTATAAGGATTTCCTGTTTCATCTTCCCCAACAATTTCCCACTCTACAGACTCACCATCATTTCTTACAACTTATCACTACATCTTTAAAATGCTTCCAAAGCTCAAGCTTTTCAGTCTGTCTTCTGTTGGGTACATCCTAATATCAGTTTTTCCTTGCAAACTACCAGTAGCTGAATTCAATACACGAGCTTGCTTGGAAGAGGCATGTTCATAGAAGTCCAGAAGGCAAAGTGGGAGTCCTGAGAGCTTGCACAGAAGTGCTTTGCTCTCTGTGAACACTTGGTGCTGTGGTAGTGGAAGTTATGGGGTTTTTTTTTTAGCTTTCCAGAGGAATTGCATTGAGGGTGATGGGGCACAGACTAAGGGAAGTTGTAATCTGAGTCCTGTGAAAAGTGCCAATAAACTGCAAATCGGGTATGGACATTTTAAATACAGGGCTATATTTCAATGAGAATCTTCTGCTTTCATCTGATACAAAGCCTTGAAAATTGTGAATCTTTTAGCACGGAGATGTGGCAGTGTTCCTGATAAAAGTGAGCATTTAACTTGCTGAATTCCTATTTCTACTGTTGGCAGTAGCTTTTTGATGCCCTTTCTTTCTGTCTTGCACTGTCACAGGCATCTCAGGAAACTCATTTACCCTAATCCTGTGTTTGACTCATGAGACCCAATGAGCTAATAGCTTGAGAATAAATTACTGTAGCAATTGCATTCGTAAATATCATGAGCAGCCTCCTTAAAGTGGTGTTTGATTACTTGAGACAAAGCTTTCAAAACATTAAAACAGTTTAAAATAATCACTTGGCTAAGGCAATAACATTCTGTGGATGCATTTCATTTTTCACAACCCTCTATTTATTTCCCTTTTCAGAAAATGGACAAGAAGCCTGTATTAAAAAGTAATTAAATCTGCAACCCAAGCAAGACACAGAAAATTCAAAATTTAATGCTAATGTAGTTTTTTAATTTTGCAGATGATTGTTGCCCACTCACATGCACACAAGTATGCACATCATTAACATTGACAAAGAGCCGACTGTTAATTTTGAGATTCTTGGTTTCCAGGAGTTTATTACACAATCCTATTATGTAAATTTGGTTTTGTTAACTTGAGCAGTTGCCAGGAGAATTAGTGTCTGTCTACAGAGCTGCATGAGATGCATTCACTAAAGCTGGGTAGGACTCTCTGTTCTGTTGAAAGAGTCATGTTGCTTTGATTTATAACTAATCTTTAAAAGTTTAAAGCATCCTGACAGTATAAACCAAACAAATCTAACAGTGTGATGGTGGTGTTTGCCAAATGAGACAGTATCCTGCATAGCATTGTGTGCATCCCACTAAGGCTTTGGGGGATTACTGATTTCTTTAAGGAAAGGGATGTGTTGTGAGCCTGTGTGAAAATACAGAGAACAAAAACTTCTGGCTATTTGGTTAAAAAAAAATTAGTGTTGGGTCCCTAATTTTTTTCTAGTACAATACAGTAGGTGTTTGCCAGGGGAGTGAGGTTTGACAAAGCCTTATTCCTGTTCTATCCGGGGACCTGATGTATTTGTTTTTGATTGTATGTCTGATCCAACATGAGGGGAATGAGAACATCCCATGGAACATCCTACCGCTTGGATCTTTCCTGGCTGGAGGGCAGCTCTGGGAGTTCCCATGTCAGGTAGTTCACCTACCAAAAAAGTAGAATTAGAAGGTTCATTAGAGTCTAGTTGTGGGTGTTAGTCATGTACAGGTAGGAACTGGTAGGGACAAGTGATGTGCATGGGAGGATTTATTTACACTGGTAGAATAGTGTTCTGCTGTGAAGGAACAATGTGTGGTACCAAAATTACTTTTTGTGAGTGCTGTCATCTGCTATTGGAAATAGCATTCACAAATTGTCCCATCATTCTGTGAAAACAAATTCCTTCTAGCTTTTCACAGCTGGGAAGGGGATTCAATAGGCAGGTAGTTCTAAACCATACTTCAAGGCACATTAGTTAATATGTCTTTAACCTTAAAAGGTTGTCAGTCCATGAATTCTGACTTTGAAGCTTGCAATGGATGAAGCTGGGATTGCTGTTCAGGATGGAAGTGAATTTCACCTGTGAAATCGGGAGTTTTATGTTTGGCAAAGAACTTTCCTCCACAGCTCTGTGTTATGTGGAGAGCATGGACAATACAGCTTCTTAGCACTACTAAACTTGTAGTTTGTTGCACAATATTTAATAAATTATATATATATAGCTAGAGGTGAGGGTCAGTTTTTAAACTATGAAATCTGATCACTTCCATGTGGTTTTAAGCTTAGAGTGAAATGCAGTGACTTGATAATTACTCAACATAACCTCTGTAATATCTTTACAGCACAGTCAGGTTTGAACACTGTTCTTCATCCTCACACCAGTAAGGTAAATCAGTTGCATTTTTTGTTGTCCTGGCATCTGCAGCCTGGTAGGGCTTCATCCTGAAGCAGTGAACTGTCACAGGTTCTGTCACACCCCAAGTGCTGTCTCTGTCAGGGGAGGCTCGTGAGCTGCAGTGTGAGTGTTCAGTGGTGAAACCTGCCACCCTCTGCAATGAGCATGGTCTTGGCTTCCAGAGAGCAGCAGATCCAGAGCATCTCTGCTACTAGTGGGCTCATTTTCCATGATCCGATTCATGCATGTTCAACTCATCGCCGTGGGCTTTAACAGTCAAAGCTTTTGTTTTGCTCCTTGTCCAATACAGAGATTTGAAAGCTGAAATAATGGTGGTGTGCTTCCCATATTTTGCCCCAGATATTTTGCTGTGGATATTCCTGTTTCATCACATTTTAAAGATTTGAAAATAGGCCACTTCAGACACTTTCCTGTGTAAAAATTGAGCTAGACCTTTCTCAAGATGAACCTTTAAAATTAGAAACTTCACACTTGGATGTCAGAGTTGTGTATAATCTCCTGTGTTGACAGCTACATTGCCTCTGTCATGGATGAGTGAAATGTCTTGAGCTGTTGCTAAGTAAGTTTGTGCCTGATTCAAGAGCTGCTGTGCCTCTGTGGCACAGATAAAGAAGTCAGCTCTAGGCTGTGTTGTGGCTGAGCTTTTTTGGTGTGTTACAGTCACTCTACAGGGATTACCTACCTTTCATAAAATTGTGCCATGCCAGGGTTATGCTAGTTATATTTTAGTTTCTGTTTTGCTGTTAATGGTATCATGCAAGTGCTGAGATTATTTTGTGTTTAAAATTGTTAGAGCAAAGGGAAGATCATTTTTCACTGGGCTACACATAGAAAACTCTGGAATAACATGTTTGATTTTCTATCAGAATAGCTTGCCATAGCCTCTGTCACTCCAGTGGGTAATGTTTTCCCTTCTGGTTCCCATTACTATAATTAAATGCATTCAGAGCATTCTGTTTCTGTCTATTAACATGTAATCATGTGATTGATTCTTGTATGCCAAGTAGATATTTTTTCCAAAGGAAATATTTATTTACATGAGTTTTCAGATCAGCTATGTAAATCAAGTGCTTATGAGTGGCTTTTTGATGTGCAGCTTGAACACTGGTATTTCCAACTTCTGTCCTCTGCATTTGTCCCTCATGTACTTCCACAGCTTTCTGCTGCTTTAATTGTTAGTTCCTCAATACCATGCTTAGTCAGATGTTCAAAGCACTGGTTATTTAACTTGCCAAGAGAAGATCTTACTGTATCCTGTGGATTTTTTTATTGATCAGGATTTAGTGGGAGGCTGACTTGCCTTTCTGAACAGATTGCTTGTGTCAAGGAAAGCTGCTGACCAAGGATATTTTTAGACATAGTTAATGATCCAGAGAATGTACTGTCAAATATTTTCTTTTCAGTCTGTTTTATTTCTTTGGCATCATATCGGGTTAACATTAAGCTTTTTGTGTTTGCATCCTTTTGTACTGTAAAGGCTTTGCCTTCTTTGTTGTAACTGTCTATGCAAACCTTATGACTGTCTTTCTCTGCCCTCCATTTCTTTTGTTCCCTGATCCATGGGAATAATGTTGCCCCTGAACTATAGCAGAATTTCTGATAGTACCTAGTAACTGTAAAAATGAACAAACCTAAAGCACTCATACAAACACCCTATTTTTCAACCCCAAAGAATTCAAATGTATGCCCATGGATAAGGCATTGATGATCAATATTGTCTTCCTTCAAACTGCCTTGTACCAGAGGATAGGATCGGTATGAGACCATGCTTCCAGAATCGTTAATCCTGGGAATGTTTGCTGTTCTGTCACTCAGAGGTACAGATTTGGCCAATATTTTTGTTGTTAACTCTTGCATTGAGTTTAGGTCAGCTGAAGAAAGACTGATGATGATGCCTATCCAGCACAATGTTTTCAGATGCAGGCACTTGTTTTTAAGAAATTTCTTAACCCAAAGTAGCACTTTGTATTATGGCCCATGTATTTTTGATTTCAGACTGCAGACTTGTGCTGGGGATGCAGTGGCTCAGCAGAAAGTTGCTAATCTAGGAAAGGTACTGAAGCCCCATCTGTGAGCAGATACTCACTGCATGCTTCATTTACTGCCATCTTATGCTGAATAGATTTCACCTAAAATCAGGAGCTGTCTTAATGTTCAGAGATGTAAAGAAGGATGTTTTAATGTCATTTCTTTATCCTGAATCTTCAGGTCCATTGTGGCTTCAGAACTTATTGCTATTTGTACTCCAGACCAATTGCAGAGTAAATGAGAAACATCCCAGCTGCTTGTGCTGGTGTAGCCGTGGCTGCATTGACAGACTCGGGAGCAGGGTATTGCTGATAAGTGGTCTTGTGGTCTTAATCTGCTGTTTTATTGATATTGTAATGATTCTAATGATTCCTCCATAACAGAGCATATTCCTAGGGAAGAAGGATTTTCTAGGTATATTTGTGGAGCTTAACTTTTTGAATGCATCCTCTAGAGAAGGAAGAGAGCTGCTGGAGGGAGTTGGACATTTAGTCACGCATTTGACAGTGCAACTCAGAATGCTTACTTGCTGAATATGTGAAGGTATTCCTTGCTCTTGATCCTTCTCAGTCTTACTAAGAGGACCTGCATTGTTGGCAACTGGTTTTGCAAATCAAGGAAGATACAGTTTTTATTTTAAAAGATACTTTCTTTCTATTCCTACTCTCCTTTTAGCTAGAGGAGAAGTATAGGAATGATCTGTCTAAAGGCTTCCTGACACACTGTAATCATCACCAGAGATCATAAAGATGAAACAAGGCATCCTTGACAATTGGGCTATTTAATCAAAGAATTGAGAGAATGAATTTAGTTCCTTGATCATCTGTGATCCTACTATGTGACTTACAGCAAGTTTCTGTTGTGATAATTTTTTCCCCAGATTTTTAAGATAGCAAGAGCACTTCCTTTATCTTCAAAGGGTATAATTAGAGATTTATGTAAACTATTTGTTGATTGCTTACTTATCATAGAATCATTAACACCAGTTTGGGTTGGGACTTTAAAGATCATCTAGTTTCAAGCTCTCCGCCAGGTGTAGGGACACTTTCTATTGGAAAAATATTGGAAAGGATAGGATGGTGCATCCATGACTTCTCTGGACAACCTCTTCCAGTGCGTCACCTCCCTCACTGTAAAGAATTTCTACCTAATACATAATCTGAATCTGCTCTCAGTTTAGAGCCACCCCCTTTGTCCTGTCACTACATGCACTTGTAAAAATACATTAAAAAGACAGTAACCATTAGTGTCTTGTCTTTTATATCCAGCAGGACAGAAACATACTGTCACAAGTTCACTTGAAAACGTTGTTCAGGAAGAAGTTGGGAATTCATTTCTCCTCTGGACATGCCCTTGGAAAGGTTGGGACTTAATTCATGCAGCTCCCCAGGGCACCTCCAACAAGGTTTTTTGGAATAGGGTGATCTTGACTGGATCCTGCTGTATGTTTGCAGTTCAATTCAAATCACGTTTCTCCCAGTACATTATTTCACTTCAGGCAATGTGGAGCTCCTGTATGTGGAGTTTCCCAAAAAAGCTTTTAATACTTCATTACGCTGGCTGCTAGCAGAACTGCTGTGTGACCTCTGCATGGCTGAAATGGGTGTTTTTCAATGTGGAAAATGCTTGTATCAATCAGCAATTTGAAGTGCAACAGGAAAAATGTAATTCCCCTTCTGATCAATACAGTCTGATTGTAGTCATTAGTCTTCGTCTTTTAGCGTGAATCTTTTATGCCTTGTTAATCCTCTTAAGCAGCAAGAAGATCCATTTCACCTAGGAATTCCTATTAGAACACTTTAGAGTTGCATAAAAAATGATGTGGTGACAAGAGGATATTTGCAAAATAAGCATTTACATTATGATCTCAAAATACTCTGGCCTCTAAATCTCTCTATCAAATGTTTTTATCCCTTTTCATATTTTTACATTTCCATTTGGAGTTAGTCCAGTGATTAAATGTAGGTATCAGAACATCAGAATATGATTGAAGTCACTCTTTTACTTTGTGTAAGTAAATAATGATGAATCGAAATTTGTAATTTATCTCTTATTATCTGTTTTGTTTTGGGATTTTTTATTGGGGTTGTTTTTGCTTACACAGGTAATTTTTGTCTCTTGAGAAAATAAAGGGCTTGGATAGCCTTTTGTAGTCTTGGCATGTATTTTTAATGAGTCTAGGTATGTTATCCCTGCTTCTGATTTTATGTTGGTTTTTTTCCATTAGGCTTGGTGTGCATTAGAAAGTCAGATTTTAGTTCTTTGAAAGACTGTCCTTATTAATTAAATCCACTAATTATCAGGAAGAGGTTAATACCTTCTCACTAAAACAGTGCAATTAAAAGTGTTTCCAGAGTGTGCTTCCTCAAAAGATAAGTTTATGCTCATTCAGATCTGCTCTTCATGGAAATAGAGAAAAAGGGATTTTTGTTGCAGATCACTGATGAAGGCCCAAACATGAAATAAACATGAGAACGGGGAAGGCACCGAGGCCTTTTTTTCTATTGCTGAGGTGGGGGAGAATTTTTGCTGTTACTAATTAACCGCAGGAAGAAACATCTGGTGTTCTGCTGAGGCTTTTTACTTGGAAGGTAGTTTTTGTTGGCATCTTCATAATGATCATGCTCACACAGTCTGTGTATATAGTGGCCTCCATTCCCCTGAAGTTACAACATACAAGACCCATGGAGTTTGGGGAATGACACAAGTGCTGTGGAGGCGCTAGGGAGAGGAGACTCATTGCTTCTTGATTTATTGACAATTCAAACCTGGCACACTCCTGTGCCCCCTCAGCTTGGCAAGGAACAGCTCTTGTTTGTGAATTGCTTAATAATCGATACGTGAGAAGACACTGTTTTGTTTTGGCATCTTCAGAAGTGGAGTCTGAAAGGATACGTGTAAGCCATTAAAATTTAAAACCATCTACCATTCTGAAGACAATTGTGGATGTTATATGATTCTGTACATACTGAAGAGAATTAATGTAAACCCCACATCACATAAAATACTGTGTGGGTTATGCAGTTCATTGATGTGAATTCTGTGTTCAGTGCTGCTCATTCAGATGCTTCTGTTCAATTTCTCTGCATAGCTGAGTGAAACAGTCCTTAGGTTACCCAAATTTAAAAGATATCATTAATTCTTTCACAAATAAATGTGGTAGAAATACAGCGTCTACCACTTAAAATCATCAATTCAAAGAAATGACCAGTCAAGCTGAAAACCAGCAAATGGGGTCAGTATGTTGTGTGAGGCAAAAACATTGTTCCTTTAAAGAGTATGAAAGCAGTGAGAAGAATAGAGGCTGGAACAGTTATTAACATTTACAGTAATCAATGAGCAATAAAACAGTTTTCTGTTTTCCAAACAAGTATGATGCATATATCACATGCACATCTCTATGATACTGAGCTAAGCAAAAATTAGAGAAATGCAATAATCAGCTCTGAGGAGGAGATAGGATGCTGGTGATGACAGTGGTTTTTCACTTACCTAGTTGGGTGCTGGGGGATGCCATCCTGAGTTCCTCTGGATTGTGTGGTCTCAGAATTGCCCTTTTGCTTGAAAAGTAGTATATTATTACAAGTTTTGTACCAAGATAAATGTTGGGACTTGTATAAATTAGATGTAGGTTTTTTCACATCTGTAGAGGTGTGGGGGAAGGGAAGGAGAAAAATGCAAGAAAAAATTCATTTATTTAAAACTTCATGAATACCAAATTTTGAGTAATTTTCTAAGTAGATCTGCAGTGCATGTCATTATCCAACCATGTCCTTTTAATGCAATTAAAAGAAATGCATACCTTGTGCTTTAAGGGGAAATGTGCTAAGAGGAAGGTTCTTGGTGTTACCCCTTTTGCAGTTACTCCTCTCACAGGCCAGGTGAATTTTATAATAGTGAAGAGAAGACCTGGTTGACTATTTTCCTTGTCTTTCAAAATGAAGTATTAATCATTTAAAGATAGAAACAGCTGTTGGCCATAAATGAAGCCCAGCGATGAAGGAAAATGAAGCTGGGCAGGCTTATGTGTATGAAGACCTGCCCAACAATACATTGCTACTGACACAGTAATTTAAACTTAGCCATACATTTATGTACACCTCAACTTCAACATTCAGCTGACAGCTCTTGGATCACTTGGGCTCAGCAGGAGAGGAGGAGGCTGTGTCCTTACCATTGTCTAGGTAGATTTCTACCAAGGATCCCTGTTCACATGTCCTTGCTGGAAGCTGTTGGCTAACCTGCAGTCCACAAGACTCAGGTTTCTCACTCAGATGAAGGCTGTCTAACTTTAGCAGCACAGCACATTAAAAAATATACATTTGTGTCAGTGCAAAAAATGAAATGTCTCTGTTGTTTCAAGCCTCAGGAAGTGCTTGGAAGTACCATACTAATTTTGGGGTGTGAAAATGTTACCAAGTACTGATCAAATTTGTTGTGAGTGCTTGACAGCCAGTCTTGAAATTTTGTTGGTGGTATTGCTTGAAAAAAATTTTTTTTTTAAATAATGGCTTCTAGATGTTACAGAGGAGAATTCTGCTGGACTAGATGCTGTGGGAGAATCAATATTAAGATTGTCAAAATGTTAAGGACCTGATCTGAGTATAACATACACCATTTCAAATGAGTAGTAAGTCATCTGGTATTGTAGCAATTAATCTGGTGTAAATGAGATTAAAATCAATATCTGATTAGTGGCTAATGGGATGCCACTGATTGGTGTGGGTGTGATTTCAGGGACTGGGGAGAAATTCCTATGGCCTATTCTGCTGTGCAAACATTTCTTTGTTCTTTCCCGTTTTCTACTGTGCTTTTTCTCTGTGCTTCAATTTGCAAGTTCTCATAATTTATAAGTACAATTGAAGAGCTCTCCTTAGGAGAGAGCATTTCAAAATTGCCTTGTAATTTCTGCTAGGAAGGATAAACCTGAAATCAGAACAGATGGTGAAATTTTATATTTATTAAATAGATGTCACAAACTAAAATCTTTCTGCCTGATATTGATGCAGTTGGCTTATATTCTTACTGGTTTTTATTGAGCCCCAATTCTGTCTGATTTTCTCACACTCTTGCTTTATTGTTCCTTGCATTCAGGTTGCAGTGCAGCTGGCTGACAGATGAGGGGGAATTGCATTTGTTTTTCTTTGAACAAACTGTATTAATTATAATGCCTCCCACTGGGCTTGCAGTTTGCTTTAAGTAGCACATATCATTAGCTTTTAAAAACCGACAGGATCATAAATTTCATATTATTTTATCCTAAATGGTGTATGATTTAAATGCACAGTATAACCATGAGGCAGAACAGCAAACTTGCACTCACAATTCTGGGTACTACAGAAAAATGTGGTTTTCTTCCTGAGGAGAAAGCATCTATATTAACTGGAAGGGGTAGAAAGTTAATTTTTTTAGTCAGCAGTGCAGGTTAATTGTTAAGTGTTTGTCCAGAACAAGCAAAAGTGAACATTAATGCAGTCTTAACAGATGTGTTCTTTTTTCATATGCATGTACATCTATTACTGGAGAACAGATTCCTGGCATGCTTTCTTCCTGCCAAAAAGCTTTTGGTAGTGAACAGCAGACTTCATCCGTGAACATGTTGTGGCTTGAATAGTGGAGGTCTGTATCTTCTTGATACACTATTTGTTTCTTGATTTTCAACCTAGTTCAAAATATTCTTCTAGACAGATGAAAGCACTTGCTTACATCTTTTTCTGATATTTTAATGATCAAGAGTTTGCCAGCATAGAGGGGTGAAAGGAAAATTCCAGGATACTCAGTTTGCTATAGGGTATCAAGAAAAATAGTTAAGAGCATGTACTATGTGTTTTATAACGTTGTCATTAGTTACAGGAGAAAGTCAGAGCCATGGGCTATTTCCATACAATTCAGTCTGAATTAGGATTTATTTAAGTCACCCCTTGAAGTGTTAAAATTCACAGTATAGGATGGATAGGAGCTTTCCTGTGCTGGAAAAGAAGGAATTTGCATAAAGTATTTAAGATGTTTATCACAGACCATGTATTGCCATGCAAATGCTTATGTTTTGTGGCATGCATTCACCAAGTATAAGTAAATAGAACCAATGAAGTTGGTCTGTAGGCTTCAGATTAAAGCAAATTTTCCTTATTTAAGAAAGTGTTTGCCTTGTATGATGTAATGCAGCAGATTTTTCACTCGATCCCTTATTTAAAAGTAGTGCAGTATAAAGGATTGTTGTACAGTTCATTGAGTGAAATGCTCTATATCCTGTTAGCAGTGAAACAACAAGCAACTAGTAAACAAATGAATAATTACATTAGCGTTTCAATAAAGAAACTATGCCAAAGACATAGAAAGTTTGTTGCTAATCTATCTGCTGTATGCTGATGGTAATGGTGGAGACAATGGCATGAGAAGGATGTGGTTTTGAAAGATCTGTGCCACTGTTTAGCAAGAAGTTAGTCCTAAGAGGGACCTAGATTAATGCAGCTGAAGTGTTCTGTATCTGCTTCCGTTTGGGTGGAGCAAAGCAGTTTGGCTTTGGTTTCACACATGTATCGGACTGAGATGCTCTCAGCTGGAGTTCATTTATCAAAGACTTCCAAGGTGGAGGGCTCACATGCACAAACAGGTTTAATTTCCACCAGAAATATAACATTTGCATTCACTTACCTCAGAAATACCCAGGATAAGCTGATTTTCCCTTTCATCCTCTATCATGGTTAGTTAAATCTTTGTTGGAGAATGGAACACCTTACTGCCCTCATCCTAAAATGTTTATGAGCAAAACACCTTAAGAGAGAACCTTGAACTATATAGCTTCAGGGCATGTGGGTGGAAACACTCTTTTTATGACATTTTATTGCTTTGTAGGAGAGAAATGGAGAGTCCTTGGATGGGTAAGGGAGAGAAAGAGGAAGGATGATCCAAAAGAGGTATGGGAGGAGGCAGCTCTGTGTTCCATTCTCCATAAGTAGGGTTCATGTATTTATATTTTGCACTGTATAGAAAAGCAAAAGCAGTCCTTGCAGAAGAGATGAGACTTGGCATCTCCTGTTTCCTGGGTGAACTCTGTAATTGTTAGGCCACAACCTAAAGGCTTGGTTCAATAACTTGGAGGAGATGAAAGAATCACACAGCCCCAGTTGCCTTTGTTATCAGATGCTAGTGAAGAAGGAGAATAGAAGAATACTGATTTTGTGTTGAATGTCATAATGCTGCAGTTCTGTTACAGAATTAGCATGCAATGAAGAACATGCATAATATTTGTTCTGTACAATGAGTGTCAAGTTTGGAGTGTTTGTGTAAGATGCAGCATTAAAAAAAGGGTGTGCAGCATAGAATGTCATTGTTTTCTCCTTGATCTCTACAGGTCCTATTACTTCAAAACTGGTTCAATTATTTTCCTGGATATGATATCTTGGTACTCATCCTTAAAGCATCATGGGTTTATTCCCAAGGGCATAAAACCTTTCCTTTACTGAAATTTGGCAAGGCACTTTCCAAAGAATGCAATTTTTCTGAATCTGAAAACCTGATTTATTCCTTAATCCCCACAGAGGATATAGGAAGTGTCATATGTTATACATTCTATAATGTTTTTGTCTAGACAGAGTATTAGAGTAGGGTTGCAGAGATACTCAGGAACATCTGCAATTTTTAAATGCAAGAGGACTGTATTGCTAAATACCTTCTCAGCTGCCAGTTTCTTTTCACTACATACTTAGGTTTTTTAGTAAATACAAATGTCTGTAGCTGCTTTCTACTAAACAGCTTTGCCCTGTTTTCAGCTACTCAGGTCTACCACTATGCAGGTAATTGCTTTCATTGCTTGGGTTTTGCCCAGAACCAGAATCATTCTCTGTATCTGACATAGACCCTTTGAGATTCTTGGTCAAAAGTCTTAATGCAGAAAACGGATGAAGACATACACAAATTTTCCTTCATAGAGGTCTGGAAGTCAGTGGGTGGGTTTCAGATTGCTGACAGCTATCCCAGAAGTCCCTGTAGGACATAACTCAGGAGAGAAGAGAACGTCTTACCATCATCATGGTGGGTGTGTTCTTGGTCTCTTACAAGCCCCTGGTGTGAACAGGAAGAGGCTCTGCTCAAGGTGACAATCCTCACTCTCATGTCTGATGGGAAATGCTTTGAACTGATACCATGTGGCCTGAAAGACCCCTCTTTTCTTTCCCCTTTCCTGTCCTACCCATTTTCCCCTATGAGAGCTCTGACCATTTCACTTGAAGTGTCCTGACCCCGACCCCTGTACCAAGGTGACTGAGTGAAATGGTCACAGTGATGAGTCAGAGGAGAAAAGTACCAATCAAACATGAAGATGTCTGGGGACTTCTGCATCAGGTCCGCTCTTACTGAGCTGACAAAGTTAATGCTGAATAGGCTGTTTCCCTAAAACGGGTTGATTTATTTCCATTCAGTTGCCATAGACCTCAGGTATGTTTGGATTAAACTTGTAAAACCAGTACTTCTTTGTGAGCATTGTATTGCTGAGAAAAATATTTAAACTGTGCCATAAGGGACAAATTTCTGTCCAGCATCCTGCCCGACTGAGGATTTTCCATTATACTGAGGTCATCCTGCTAACCTTCACTGGCTTCAAGGGAAAATAAGCTCATTTTAAACCACAGTAATAATTAAATCTGCATGCCTACTTGACTGATTTAATGTTTAATTAAAGCAGAAGTATTGTGGTGGGGTAGTTGAAATAAATGACTGTCAACATTTGTAATGCTGACAGGATCTTTTTTTTTTTCTTGTTCTTTTTAGGTTTTAAAAATACTTCTTAGTGTAGCATGTAGATATGCACTGAGAAATCCTTAGAACGTCTGAACTAGCATGACATTTTTGAACTGTGTTTTCTGAGGTTTGAATAAGAGCATAGAAGACTTTCATCAGATAAAGGTGCAGAGTACAAAAAAAAATCATTAATTTCACACCAAATCATTTGTTGTATTTTTTGTGTATACATCTGTGTAGCACTTGGTGGCCATTAGCACAATGAAGTTTCTTTGGTTAAGAAAATGTCAGACTGGTTTACAAAAGAACTTTGCAATTTTATGTGGGTAGAAGTATTTAATTATAGTCAGTCTGTGAAAATGTACAAGCAAATTTGTGTTTTGCTTGACTTTTAAACTGGACATAGGAAACAAGCAGGGATTTTTCCTCATTGAACTGCAAATTATCTGTAAAACAGAAATAATTGCTTTCTGACACTGTACCAGTCTAGTTTGTTCAGAACCTCCTAGTTAATAATACACATGTGGCTCACACGTTCACAGCTACTCACAGGCAGCTCTTAGTCTATCAAGACAGAACAAGTGCTGCATTCATTTGCTTTACTGGTAAGGGATCACTTGTCATGGTCTTTATGACATTGGTGAAAGAGCTTTATTGGCATTCTTGGGCTCTTGACTTTCAATGCTTTTTCTTATTAATTACCTTTTTAATTACTCACCAACCACCCTGATTTTTGTTGCAACAAGATACTGAACTAATCTACAGAAATTGAAAACAAAAAATTGTAAGAGAAAAATTACCCATTGAGCTTACGGAAACTTACAGTGAAGGAGTAAGGAACAAGTGCTATCCTAGCAAAATTCTCTTGTGCTTTTGAAAATCTTTTATCTGATTAGAAATTTGCAAGATTTCTTGACAGATGGAAAAAAATAAACACAGCAAGATTGAAGCTTTGAAGTTAAGATTGAAAAGGTGTTTTAAATACAGTCTTAGTTCTGTTTAAAACAATAATTAATTATTTTAATGGGCAAAACCCACTAATATTGCCACTGTTATAAGATCCTAAGGACATAGGTTTAAATGAAAATAATAGTGAAATAATAAAAACAGTGGATTGAGTTACATGGGGCTATATGGTGTGGGCACCTGAAATGTCCTCTGGTTTGCTGAGATGTGTCACTGGTCCTCTTTGAGTACCAGTTGTGTTTTGGAAGTTGCTGGGATCCCCATCCAGGGGTTCTGCATCTTTGGTCTGTTATCACAGCATGGCATTTGGATACTTCTTCAGTTGATTGGAAGATTTTGTATTGTACAGTGTCCTTCCTTAAAGGCACTCCCAAATCAATAGATCACAGTTGATTACAGAGACTACCCTAGAAAACGAGGACCATGGTGTGGTTCCTGGGCTAAGTCAAAATTTTTCAGGCAATTATTTTTCTAGACCAAGTCAAATTTTGGCTCTTCCTCTCTTCCCCTACCTCTTAAGAGAGGAAATATTCATTACTTTTTCAAAATCAATTGTAGAACTGGACATGCAAAATCATTAGTCACCCTTGCAATATTAGGCACAATGCTTAAACCATAGTCAAATAAAATTCCAGGTTTGAGCTTGATCTAAGCTGACTGTGGCTGATAGCAGTCTCTGTCTCAAGGGGTGGCATGCTAATGCACTGCATGAGAGGCCAAGTGGCACTGGGCAGGCTGAATATCCTCTGGAAAGTGTAGCACTATCAAGCATATGGTATATATGCATTAGAGCAATGCTCTCTTATTTTAAATGATAACATTTACACTACTCCCCTATGCTGCATTACTAAAAGCCATTAAAATAACATTTTGGCTATGGTACCATGTGAGGTAAAAGCACCATGCTTTCAAGAATGACTGGTTTGAAAAATTTCAATTTTCAATTAAGCTTGAAAGGACAAAGTGCAAAATTAACTAACTTGCAATTAATTTCAGTAGTAATTATGTAAAAAATTCCAGGCATATAGAAGATGAGAAGCATGGCATAATTAGTTGTGGAGGTTTTTTACTGCTGTAATTACAGTGATAAATATGTATGAGGCTGTTTGGGGAAGGGAAGCACAGCAAGCAATTGTATTTAATTAAACTTTTAGCTGGCTTAGTTATGGAGACTGCTCTTTGTTTTAATCCCTTCAAAACTGCAGTGACACTCCCAAGGCTGGGTAGTTACACCCCAGAGTGTGAAAATTGCATTTTAGGATTTACTTTTCCTAGGTAGAGGTATCCCAGGTCATCTGTCACTTTATGAATCACAGGTAGCCACTATGTTCCAATTTTACAGCTCTTGAAACTTTTATGAAAAGCCTGATGAAAGCAAATTGCATAATTTGTTGTTTGTGTATTTAAAATGTTCAAAGAGAAGGATGTAGAATTGCACAGGTGAGCATGATGCAGAGGAACCAGCAAGCACAAGGTAAGAGTGACTGCTAAACGGAGTGATGTTAGGATCAGTCAGGCCTTCAGCATCCAGAGGTCTTTGTTTATGGGGTGCTTATCTACAGGAGCAAAATTAACTGAAAAATTGAAGCTATTTGTAAAGGAAGCAAGGAGTCATGCAGACCAGTGTGTGTCTGTGGTTTGTTTTGCATTTTTATTCAGTATTTTTTAGGTACTTGGTATGTTCCACTTAGACGAGAATCCAGTGTGATTTGGTTGTTTTTTTTTTTTTTTTTAATTTTCTTTCCTAATGTGTGTTTAGACAAGTTTTTAAGCCGAGATATAAGCGTATTAAATCAGCCTCCATCTTTAACGTGTGAACACTGTATGTAGACAGCTTATTAAAATACCACAGAGTGCTGGGGAGGACAGGACTGGGTTGCTCAAGAGTAATTAAGTGCACCTTAAGAGTAAAGCAATAAAGCTGCCTCCTCTTTGATAGTAAAGAAAAAGTAAATAATTCATTAAAGTCTCTTTGTGTTTGGAGAGCAGGGCATGGCTGATGGAAGCTGAGAAGTCCCAATTTCTGATCCTGGCTGCCAATCTTTAGATCTGCAACTTGAAGTGAATAGTTTTATTAATTATTAATAGTTTTATTTATATAAGCCTTGCTTTTTTGGTAAGGAATAGGTTTACCTATCTTGTTGGATTACTGTAACATTTATGTGATTTGCCTTTAAGTACTTAAAGGAATAGCACTAAAAAATACTATAGTTGGCCGTTTGTATCTGTACTATAAAGGAGTAGTAGTGAATGGTTTTGTTTCTTCCTCTTTCAAATTAGATAAACTCTTAACCTTTGTTAAGAATGATTTTTAAAATTGCAGCAGATGCCTGTGTGTGTGTAAATGGAAACATCTCAGCTATTACAAATTATGCTCCCTACAAGCTTTTACCCAGCCCACACAGTCCCCCAGCATTTGTTTAAATTTAGTCATGAAGCATAATTTTACCTATTTTCTCTTCTTTCTGAGAAGTGTTTCATTAAATTTGTCTTTCATCTTTTCCCTTTTACCCTTCTTCACCTTTCATTCTGATCTGTCCAATAATCTAAGAATTAGTCACTGAGCTTATTTTTTATAACCAGGGGCTATTATAAATACTTCAGTCATATCTCCTTTTAATAATATTTTCTCAATATTAAATCAAGCATGCTTTTTTTCTCTCTTGATATTTAAGCTCTGTTTCCCCCATTCATCATCTTTGTTTCTCATGCTGCACTCTCCATCAACCTAATTCTGTCTTCAAGTGAGCTGGCCAAAATAGACTGCCAGTGTTCAAACATGGTTTCATTGGGGTTTTGCAGAATCATGCCATAATACAGTTAATATCCTTTCCTTGTGATAAGCCAGTTTTCTATTAATCTGCTTTACCACTTCTATGCATTAGTTGAAGTTTCCGTCAATAAAGGTTCATTCTCATGTGACACATTAGCTAATTCAGTGCCTTTTAAACTATGCTAAGCTGTACTAATCATTATTATTTGCCTCCAGTCTTTTCACGCAGAACGAGAACTATAAGTATGCCACCAAAAATCTCTTTATTTGCCCTTGCATACAGTAATTATCTTGACAAAGTGATTAATAATTCTGATTCTTGCCTCTTAATACAAATTTCAAAATACATTCTTCTTTCTTGCATTGTACACATGCTTTTCATATCAAGAATTGCACAATTCAGTATGACTAGTTTAGTCAGTCAGCCAGGGTCAAAGGGAAAATAAATGTTTCCACAATCTCTCTGGAAACAAAAAGCAAGACTACATCTTCAGCAAGAATAAAATCTGGCACTCTCACATTCATTAGGCTGCATTTGTCAGTGCTGAATAAACAGCCTTTCATCAAGTGAAGCAATTTTCTCTGTTCTGTAATTAAAGATATTTTTTGCTTAATTTATTTATATGAAAACTTGCTGAAGTGAGACCAAAATTTTTATAATGCATATTTCAAAAAAAATATTCTGGATAAAGTCCCAGGTACTATAATATCTTGATTTAGTGTCTGAAATGTTACGCTAAGTCCATCCACGGGGTAAAGGTATCCAAGTGTCCTCTGCCCTCTAAAGGAGGAGATGAGCTCCTTCTTCCTTTCTGAATGCATGGTTAGCTTCTAAGGCTTATAGAATTTATTGATTTGTCAATGAAGTATGAACTCCTACTGAACTTGGGAGAATAATGAGATCATGTAACAAGTGATATAAAATTCTTTACAAGAGGACCTCCATCCTCATTGTTAGGAGGTGGTTTTTGTCTTTTTTCTGTTTATCTGAAGACAGGTTGGGTGAAACAAACACAGGTTTGTCAGCTCAGGAGAAATAACCCAAATTTAGGTTTTATGGGGTGTTTTGGGTTATTTGATTGGCAGGGTGAAAGTTGTTATTTCTGACTGCAGGCCAGTGCATTAAGGACTATCGAAGTTCTCAGGGTATTCCCAAAGCGCAGCTAGACCATTGCTAGCTCGAGGGGATCTGTTCCAGTGCTGCATCTCCTTGCCACTTTTCCAAGTTGCACCTCACACCAGAGCTACACATGTAGGTAGTTAGTTACTGTGGTGCTTTGCCTTTGGAGGTAAGTGGTTCAAATTCAACCTGGATTGCCCATACTTAAAATTTATAGGATTTTTTTATATAAGTCAGGAAAACTTCGAGAAACTCTCCTGAGGACATACAGGAATGATAGTCCCTATGGTAAAACCATCAGAGTGGTCAGTGTAACTGGAAATCTATAGGCATGGAGGCACATGGTGCTACTACTGTTTATTCACTGGCAGACGTGACAGCTCTAATCAATTAGATGTGTGAAATAAAGCTGTGATTTCTCACATTAGTCATTTGGGACACTTCCTGCAGTGTTTGAAAGCCCTGCACTTACATTGTTAGAGCAGGCGTGGTTTTGAGTGTCATTAATTTCATACTTCTGTATTTAAAAATATTAAAAGCTTCTCTGCAATATTTTCTTCAGCCTAAACAATCCCTTCTTGGTAGTTAGTGTCTATGTAGGCATCTGATACTTCATGTTTTTCTCCATCAAGCTCTGATTTACCTTTCTTTTATTTTAAAATAATTTTTAATTTTGATCTCATCTAGCAGGGTTGATGTTGCCTAACAGCAAGCTGAATAAACACCCTCTGTCATTCAGGTAATTACTGAATAGTTTCAGGTTCAGAGCAAAGCCTTTTGGACCCCCCTGAAAAGCTTTCAATTTTCTAATGAGCCACAGCAGCCACAGCCTTTGAATGTTTCCCTCCCACTCCCTATTTTCAGTGTCATCTTTTCTGATCAAGTGAGATTTTTATCAGAGGGTGAAAAGCACATGTTTATCTTCTTCCTGGTGTTAATGCCTTCCAGATGCTTGTTATTGTCCCATTTGTGTACACTAGCTTTCAAATGCAGCTTTTTTCTTTTTCTTCTCTTTGCCTCATTTGCTTCTCTGTTTTCTTCCTCTCTCTCTCTTTCTCTGGCATTTGACAGTCTGAGTCTTGTGATCAGAAAGGCCAAAAAGGGCTGTGCAATAGCTACTTTCACAGCCAATTGCTGTCTTCTCTGCTTTTGTATTTTGGTCCTTTTTTTTTTTTTTTCTGTTTGTATGTATGTGCATATAATATTGAAGGAAATATTTAGAATTTTATTTGCAGCCAGGTACAATGTTTGTTAAGACCTTCCTGAAGGTGGGACCTGAACACAGTGAAGCTTCTGAGGCCGCTGTTTGGCAAGAGTTTCTTGAGTTTCAAAAGCGTGTGGCTGAAAGGAAATTTAGTTTGTATGTCAAACAAATGTAATGCAAAGTCAGGATAATTTTAACAGGGAAAGCATCTCATCACGTAACTTCATAGAGGTGCATTTTTTGTCAGAACCAAGCACTGAGCTTATCTTGGTTTGGACTGAGTGTCTACCCACATTGCTTGCTTTCCTCTCCAGTCTCCTCTTGATTCCTAGAGCCAGAGGGTGTCCTGCAGGCTCTTGCTGGAGTGGATTTGCTGCTGGTTTATTCTGTGGCATCCTGAAGGCAGTCATTGAAGGGGCATTGAGTAGGTATGAATGAATGGGTGATAGAAAGGGATTAGGTGACCTGGAAGTTATTGTCTGTCTCTGCGGATTTGTTTCTTTTTTTACTTAGGATCACAACCTGCTCATGGTTTCTAGATTGTTAGTAGCTTCTTGAACAAGTGAAGCTATGTGTATCTGGCAACATCTCTTCTTCACAATTCTGGGAAATAAGTAGGATTGACAATATTAATATGTAAAGCAGGACATGGATGCTGTATTAACGCTTTTTCAAAAATGAGAGCCATTAAAATACAGTTCTTGAACAATTAGACTAAATTTATAGACTGATTATAAACTTACTCTACAATAGATTTAAATCACATTTAAGTAGTATTTCTTGCCATGTTTACCTGACTGCAGGCTCCATAAATCCTGCACTGCATTTCTTCAAGCCTTATTATCCTTCTTATGCTCCAGCTGTTCATAGCACTAATCAGCACCCAGGAAAAAGTTAATGTGCACATTCTAGCTCAGCACTGTGTGTCTCTTCTTGCCAGCCTCCAGAAAGCACTATAAAAATGTAATTCAGCTGTCCTGCACAGCATCTCACATTCAGCTTTTTGCAGACATTCTCTTGAAACAACATGCATTTTTTCAGGCATGTAGATCACTCAAGATAAATTGGTAACAGTTTTGCAATGGGTGTAATTTCTTTTCAGAGTTGATAGATGATAAAACCACCAACATTTCATCCACAAATTTTCATTTTAATTAGTTTACTTTTTGTTTTTATTTATTGGGTTTTTATGCCTCCTAGATATTCACATGATTTCAAGGAATTTTTGTGGAGTATGTCCTGGCAACTTGGATTCTAAACACTTAGGGAATAGGAAAAGCAAAGCCACCCATGGCCTTTGCCAAACCTCTTTTCCGTCATACTTTTGACTTGGAATTGTACTGATGACCTTTCAAAATTAATCAAGGTAGGGTATGCCTTTGCACTGGCAGGGAGCTGATACAATGTCCAGGCTCTTACCTGGCTCAGAGCTCCAATTAACCTTTGCAGAAGACAGGACAGTGCATTTGCACATAACATTTGCCGGTGATGCCAAGGTTATTTGGTAGAAAATAGGATGCTTTAGTTAAAGAAGTGAAGCTGATGTTAAAGAATCAAAGAATCACTGGGCTTGGAAGGGACCTCTTGAATGTCTCCAGAGAGGGAGATGCCGTGATTTCCTTGGACAGCCTGTTCCATTGCTCTGTCACCCTCAATGTAAAGGAATTCTTTCTCATGATGAGGTGGAACTTATTGTATTTTAGTGTATGTCCATTATTCCTTAAATATTGGAGAATGAGTATGCTTGGGTCTTGCTGGTTGAATTGCACAGTTCTGTTAACTTCCCCATTAAAACATTATATTGTTTTAACTTTCATGACTATCCTGTACTACTCACTAATGGTACGCAAGAGATCACACAGCAACCAAAGACCCCAAACCTGGACATTTATGCAGTTGGGGAATACTGTGTGAGACTGCAATATCTCTTGGGAAATTGCAGGGAGGAACAGGCTATGCTTTAGGATCAGTGGCTATTATCTCCAACTTAGTCACCTTTCTTGTAATGGCACTAGAGCCTGGGTGGTGTGTAGTTGTCATGTGTCTCAGCAAGAGCACCAGAGCATGTTTTTGCTATGAAGATAATACTGTTTTTCTTTTTTGAAGCAGATTATTGATTTGTTTTATAAACTTGGTCCACCAAAGAGCCTTCTGGTGGGTGCAGTTAGAGATTTTCCTTCTGCAGAGCATGTTTAATCTAGTGCTTGGGAGGGGCCAATAGTAGCAAAAACCCCTAAAGCTTTCAGTGCCCCAGACTCGGCCTGTCATAAAATGTTACAAGAACTCCATAGTAACTAATTTCGTGGTAGCCTTGATGGTGACCCTACATTTACAAACTAGAAGGAGGAGACTAACAGAACACAGTTCTTCCTTTTTATGTTTTACCTGTGATTTGGGCCTGTTTTTTGTAGTGGCTAAGATTTAATCAAAGTACACCACTATCCTATCATGTGTCCAGGAACTGCTGCATAGATCAGTGCTGGAGTAATCCTAAATTACTTTTGAGTAGCACTTTAATTTCCTACTTGGTCTCCCTCCAGCTGCCAAGTCTGGACCTTTTGTTTCTCCGCTTTATGGCAGGTTTTGGCTTTGCAGGTTTTTAAGTTGCTGCCAAGTTAATTTTAGAACTTTGGTTGCTATGACTACTGTTAAGTATTTCTTAGTTCTCCACTTATTTGCTCGGTTTGCTGCTTTTCTTTTCTGTGTGTGTGTGTGTGTGTGTGAAGTGCATGGAGTAATTATCCTGCCCTGCAGAAGATAAAAAAGGATGGCATGTGAGAGGTGAGGCTCTTGATCTTCAGGCTGACTCAGCTGCTCATTTAGAGCAGCTGCAAAGACTTGAAAGCACAGCTCTTGTAGAGCGTGGTCAGGATGAGGATTTAAGTCTGGGGAGGAAGGCACTGATAATGCACCCATTCTGGTGCACTGAATGAGACATGCTGGCACTGCTTCTAATTCTGCTGACTGCTACTGTCCTTAGGTTTATCTGTGTCTTGCTAGCTACTTTTTTAACTATATATAGTTCCAAGTCTTACACTTAGCTTTACATTGTTGGGAGCAATAACCATTGTTTTGCTCAGAGCCTCTAAAGTGTATTATACAGAGAAATTCTGTTTCATTGCTCAGGGCTCAAGTTGTTACACTAATACCAATAGCGATGTAAATGATGTAAATATATATATATATATATATGTACAACTAACAAGTTCTTCATATCAAGAGATCCTACTGTGTTTGTGCAGGCAAGGTCATGACTGTCTTGCCAGTCATCTGAAAGAATAGGTAAAGATAGAGCATCCAGTGGTATTTAAGGCTTCTGATTGATATTTGAAACACTTAGAATTTTCAGGAAAATGTAGTTCTTATCAGTATGAAAGAGCTTTGAATGAGAATTCCCTAAGAATGTGGGAACATCACTGTCTAGTTTTCAGGTGGGGCTAGCCGGGCAAGGAGCCAGGCAGAGGTGGTAAAAATTACCTGATGGGCAACTTCAAGAGCTGGGAATAGATCCGCCCTTTGCTCCAGCTTCTTAGATCAAGGGCTGTTCTGTTGGCTGTGGTTCTGTCTGTGGGCATTAGGGACACTTGTTATTAGCAGGGAGTTAAACACAGGATAACCTTGGTGCCATTTGAAGCCACAACATCTGTGCAGATGCCCATTGTCTGTCTTTGTCTGTGAAGCCATCACTGTTATAGGCATACCTGTAAGGAGCTTCATCCCGGTGCCTTCCCAGAAATCTTACCCATTTACCAATTACCTGTTAAGCAAAAATGTAATCATATTGTATTCCTCTGGCCAATTCCCATAGATAAGGCCTGCTTAGTATGTGTAACACTTCCATTAGTGAATCTCTCTTCTGTGCCTGAAACAGAGAAAGCCATAGCAAGGCAAAAACACGCATTGAATGCAGTTGAAAACAAATCCTTGTCTCTGGTGTCTATGGGAACTGTGAAGCTGTTCAGGAGGGGAACAGTGGTAACCTAGCAGGAGGCTTCATGAGGTCAAGGTGCTGTGTTGTCTGAGAGAGATCTTGTTTGTAACACTGAGAAGGGCAATAGGGAAAAAAGATAAGTCAGTTAGAAAAACATCACTAGAATAAAGAACATTCTAAGAGTTCAGTGCACAAAATCTATAGAAGAGTTGTTTTAGTGGCACATAAAATCATGAAGGGTGAAAAATTTAATAAGAGTTTTGGGAGACTTAGCTGGATGCCCTAAGAACTCCAAACACAGAAAGTAAATAATGTGCAGAGGCTCTGCCTGTCTGCATTTGATTTTTGTTGTCTTTAACCTTCCAAGCTGCAGCTCTGCACTTTAACCAGTTGGAATTTAAATGTGTTGTTACAGTAGCATCTTTGTTGGAGATGGACCGTGACTCGTGCTCATTAAGGCTACAGATGTCTGCTCAGATTATGTATTTCAAAAGCTTTTTCTCCAATGAACTGTGAAAAGCCAGGCTTGAGCAGAGGATTGTGAAAGATAAAATAATAGCCTCAACCCTGTGTCGGGCAGACTTAATGCAGTTACTCTCAGATCTTTTTTTAAACTTTGAGACAGCAAATTTGTTCACAGTCAGTAAAATAGACCTCTAAGCACAACCTACTATGTTTCCTTTATCAGTATTTTCCTAAATTATTCACAAGGCTTTTTACACTCCAAAAATCTCTAATCTGTGAATTCGGCATTTCCCAGATACTGGGGTTTAATAGGCATAAGTGGCATTGATAAACTGTTTATATGTGGCATGATAGAAAACAGATCTTCTTAAGGGAAAAAAAAAAAGGCATGAAATAGTAAATATTCCATGAATTTAAATTAAATTTGTTTGCCCACTCACTCTTTTTCATGCATTTGCACTTAGTAGCACAGCAGAAATAACTTCTTAAACCTACCTGGATAATGCCTGCTTCTCCTGGGAGATGATAACTGAATTACCAAGAAATTCAGTTAAATGACTTCTGTGATGTGTAAACATTTGCTGAAAGTTATTAGAGTAGAGCTAAAGAGTCATGGGTTTTGTTTCCTTAAGTAGTCATGCATGTCCAAGAGGCAGTTTTCAGGTGTTCTCTATATCTCACTTTTTCCCTTTTACATTGAATGCAAAATGGATAGAGGTTCATCAGGCAGTCTCAGCTCAGTACCCCTCGTTCCCTTTCCAACCTCTGAATATTCACCAGGCTTTACAAAAAAAACAGAATGCTATCAAGGAGTTCTAAAAAGTTGCTTATTTCAGCATGATCAGCTATATAGGAAGACAAAGCAAAAACTTGATTTAAAAGTCTCCTATATGCAAAACTGTCTCATAGTTCTCTACTGTGTTTTGTTTTAGCTGTGCCATAGAGCAATTTTCTTGTCAAAGAGTTACTTTGGAAGACCATTAAGGGCAGTTCACCTCTCTAGGACTGCGAGCCATGCAGTGTTGAAAGGTTCAGGTAATGTTACTTTCATCTGTTGCAGGCTTGGATTTATTGGCCTTGCTAGCAAGAGAGATTAGGTACAGGTTGGTATTTTGTGGAATAAATTATATCACAGCCAAATTGAAATGCCACTGGACTTCACATGTGTGGATTGCTAAGAGACCTTAAGATAATGTCTTCTTGGCCCAGAAAACCCACTGATAAGGCAAGAATAATGTTGTTATTGTGGTGAAAGAAGACTTAGTTTAAATGGTAGCTGAAGCTTCCTAGTTAGAACTCCATCTCAGGTACAGTCTTTTCCTTGATAGATACAGACTATGCATGTTTAAGGAGCTGGATTCTTTGTATGGGGAGGGTGCCCCTATGCAAATCTTCAACACTGCCTGGGGTGCAAGAAAGAGCACTTGACAAATGAACCAAGTTCTTTCCACTTCACAGGATATATCTGTACTCCTGTGCTGCTTCATGTTAGAGACACATGGGCTAGAATTAGCTGAACTGACAGAGATGCTAATTCCAATTTTAAATGCAATATTGCTGTATTGGCTGGTTCAAAGGTTGCACCAGACAAGACTGTTCAAAGCAGCACCCTAATAGCTCTGCTTCTGGCTCAGAGACCTCTACACAGATTCCTAGGCATGCCCTTAGATTGCTCTGGGTTTCAGACAGTGAACTAAATGGGAATATGAGAAACAGATCTAAACACCCATAAAGGAACAGAGTTAGTGGTAAATAAATTATGCCACAGTACTCCCAAAACTCCAAAACAGCATGTTAACTGCAAAGTTATCCCAAATCTCTGCAAAATATGTCTATGGCTGTCGTATGAAAAAGATTGTAAAACCAGATAAGAGATGTTTTGTTTCACACTATTCTGAAGCTGATCATCAGATCCCATCTGACTTTTGATAAAGGAGTTTTTCTTCAGCAGTCCAGTTAACTTGTTTGGATTTATAGATATGGTTCTTGTAGGACCTAGAAGATGTTATCCTAAACAGGTGGATAACTTTAAAAGTTTGGGAAAAAAGTTGATGGATAATTCACTTCTCATTTTTCTCCCCTTTTAGTAAGATGGAGATTATACAGAGAAGAGACTGTGCTGCTGCAGAATGACCCCATGGTAACTAATTAGGTCTCATTAGGTCTGCAAAGGCATCCGGTTTTCGGCCTTAATGCCAGTGCACTGTAACCAGTGAGCCAAGTTGAATGAGAGTCTTGTGGTATTTTACTGGGATGTCATAATAGATTTACCTTCCTTGCACTTGCTGCAGCTAGTAGTGTTCATCCACGGGTCAGTCCTTGCAAATAAACTTCTTGATGCTTGCATAAAAATGATCTGCTTGTCATTATATTCCCTGCACTGGCCCTTATCTGTGATGCATAACATGATTTCATTTCTCAGCTGTTGAATTTAGGGAGTGTATTAAAGGAGCCAGAGTAATATGTGGTGAGCTGTAATTAAAATTACTAATGCATGTCAGTTCCTTTCCTTCCTTCTGTTCTCATTTACATTCCTCATGCAGACTTGGTTCACTTTGCTGAGTGAGCCAGAGACCAAATGTTGACTGGAAACAGTGATTTCTGCTTTCTCTAGCACAGTTGCACGGGGAAATAAAGTTAGCAAAGATCCTCCCTGAGGTGTTACACTATCAGGAAAAGTGTGGCTTGCAGCTGACTGCAAAGCTCTGGTCTGTGGTTGTAGTGGCATCATCAGTGAAGCAGCTCTGAGTGGTAGTTTTCATAGTTGTGGCAGGACCAATAATCACATAATGGCTTGGGTTGGAATGAACCATAAAGACCATCTCATTCCAACCTCCCTGCTGTAAGCAGGGACACTTTCCACTAGACCAGGTTGCTCAAAGTCCCATCCAGCCTGGCCTTGAACACTTCCAGGGATGGGGCATCCACAGCTTCTCTGAGCAACCTGTTCCAGTGCCTCACTACTCTCATAATGAAGAAATCATATTTTCTTTGTTCTGTTAGTCTTTTTTTTCCCATCTCATCTCTTCTTATTAAAGTATCTATGCTTTAAAAAAGAGATGTTTAAAGGATTAGCCATTTTATCTTACTGACAAATGCAGAAGCTATTTTTAGTGATGCTGGAAATTGTGGCTTGGTGTTTAACCATGTAAGTGAACTACCAAAATCAAATATTCAGAGAGATACCTAAAGCATCTTGGATGAAAACAATGGGTGCTTGAGTAAAGGTCTTCCATTATGCTGGGCACAATCAGTGTATATTTCATTATCTGTTGTTAGAGAAATATGTTAGTGGCTCTGTTGCAATTCTGAATGACTGAAAAGCAGTTTTGCTTGATGAGGAAAAGAAAGGAAAATCATATGCCAAGACTTACTGTGCCAGCCTTCTGTAGTAGGAAATTAAGAATTTGGATGGATCATGCTCTTGTAATTGTGTGGATTTGAGGTTCTGTTTGTTTTGTTTTTACTGAGACTCATATTTTTCTTGAGGTGGATGAATGTCAGAATGGCCTGTTTGAAGCTATAAGGAATTACAGGCTGCACAGAAAGAGAAATTCCTGCCCAAAAACATATTGCTCAATGACTGCAAGACCTTATGGACATGGGGCTTAAATGGTGTCAGGGGAATGTAAAGTTAAAAAAAAAAAGTGTTGCGCCTTCTACATCTCTGATTCTAGTAAGCTTTGCCAGATGCAGCTCAGATATTGTGGTTATGGCTTGGAACTGGGTATCTCACCTTTGGAAACAAAAGCTGTGACTGTTAGGTATCCCATGATAATGCTCATGCTACTACAGTGTGCATTTTCCTCTTTCTTAGCTTGTCTCTCCCTATAGTTTATTTGCTGGCACTACTGTTGATGGGGTTGGACTGAGGGATGCCTACCAATCTCCAGTTTGCATGCATGTGCTTTTAATAAGCTCATTTTTCAGAATCTGAAGGAAAAATGAAAACTTTCTTTTGTCACACAGCGCATTAGCAGAAAACACAGCATAGGCCAAAAGCAGTTTTATATTGCAACCAATCTCAGGCCTCCTTTTCCTTTTGCCTTGCAGAGGGAGGCAGTGGCCAAGATTACGTGACCTCCGAAACTCAGCTGCTTTACTACCCGAGTATTACCTACGCCATCATTGGCAGCTCTGTCATTTTTGTCCTCGTGGTGGCCTTCCTCGCCTTGGTACTGCACCACCAGCGCAAGCGCAACAATCTGATGACGCTGCCGGTGCATCGCCTGCAGCACCCCGTGCTGCTGTCCCGCCTGGTGGTCCTTGACCACCCGCACCACTGCAGCGTCACCTACAACGTCAACAACGGCATCCAGTACATGGCCAGCCAGCCCTACCACAGGCCAGTGGAGATGGACTCCCCACCATCCTATTCAGAGGCCGTGCTCGACCAAAGGTATGTACAGGAGCTGATTCTGGGCTCACCAAAGCATCCCTCTGCTGGTTGCAGCTCTGGTAATCTGTGCTGCTGCTCCCCACTTTCTACTGCTTTTGACAGAAGTCCAGTGCTGTGCTTCTGTTGCCTGCACAGGATCAAATTTCAGTAAATGTGAGCTTATTCTGTGCATGAAAAAATCATGGTTCTCAGGTCTGTTTACTGTTACTGGTATTAAAAGGGATTTGAGGCAAACTCAAATCTCTTAGCACAAATTGGTAGTAAGATTTTAAGAACAGCAGGAGAATGTATCACTTGTCTAGTAGTGATAACCTGTGCCAGTCTGGAATCAAAATGTGAAAACTGAGTTTAGAGTTTCACCAAAAAAGCCCAGGTAATTTGTAGGTCATAGCACTGAAAAAAATACAGCCCTGTTCATTTATGATAAGTATATAAAGGTGAGAGCGTTCTTCTTTTATAAAGAAACCGTGTCATTCTTCTGCTCTGCACTGCTTTACCTTTTACCAAGAGAAGAAAAGAACGGAACTTTGGAATGGAAAGGACTCTTCCTAATTTAAGTAGCTGAAAGTGCTTTGAAGTTTGATGTGGGTGTGGCTTGTATGTGATGCTTTTGTGGTTATGTAGTTATGACACTGGTTTTATTTGTAGATGATTACCATTCATTTTAACCTCTGTCTGTAAAGTCTTTCCAAACAAAACTTGTAAGCAGACATCCCCTGTACCGAAAAAGGATATGGTACAAACTTCAGCAATTCAGATTGCTCACTATCACCCTGTTGGTATTTACAGTACGAATTGTGGGATTTAAGAATAATTGTGAATTCCTGTTCTCTACTGCTTTTGGCTGCAGGACCCTTGTCTTAATGTTGACTTTCATAATAATGATATCTTTTCATTATTAAGGACAACTAAATGAGCAGGTGTCCAGATTGTAATCACTTCTCACCTGAGCTGATAAAACCATCAGCAGTTTTGGAGCTAATTGCTCCCAGTGCCTGTTATCAATCTGCTCAGCCCTTACTTGCTATCAGAACAGTTTTCCTGAGTGCAGTGCTCATCTTGCCTGTGCCTACTTAACAGTTGCTCTGCATATAATCTCATGACAGCCAAAGTGATTTGTCAGTGTGGAGAATTCAGTTTGTTATTTATTTGTAGACTGTAAGCCATTAATCTCTGTCCCTTAGGAAGGTTTCCTTGGAGTTTTCTTCTGCTCACATTATCATCTATAGGTGTAAATCCACCACTTAATCTTACTTCTTTTGGTGTTTTCTCTAGTGTAAATGTTAAACAGAAAAGTTTTTTACCTCTTGCACAGCTGTCTTTGAGCCAGCTTTGTTGGAAATCCATAGCCATCTAATTCAGCATGTGGATTGTTAAACAGGTTGTAATTACTATGTTGCACCTTGGCCAGAAACCTTGCTTCCCAGTGGTGGTGTGAATATTTTGAAATTACCTGAATAATGTGAGCAGGTCTGAGATCTCTTGATATATGTCATAATGGAAAAGCTAAGAAATACTGTTTGTTTTTTTCATCATTGGAATACTATGTACTATCTTCTGTCCCACTGTTTTCAGTAACTTCTTACTCTGTTGTGTGTCTTATAGCAGACCACCTTGGTTTGACCTTCCTCCGCCACCTTATTGTTCCGAATCGGAATCCCCTAATCAGCCAGACCTTCCTCCTTACCGCTCTCGCTCGGGAAGCTTGGCCAGCACAGACACCCCCATGGCAGAAAGTCCCATGGGCACATCCGACAGCTGGACAAGAGATGTCCGTGGCAGCATGGATGGGCACAGAACTCTGCTGGAGAGGACAGTAGATCAGAGTGATCCTCTGGTCAGCCACACAGCCGAAAGAGAAGTGTAACTGCTCCAGTAGTTGGGATGGCCAGAAGGCATTTACTGTGTCTATGTGGGTTAATCTGCTGTGTCTAATAGGTTTCAGGGGGACACGTGCCTGAACGATGACTTGCTTTGAATTCATGCTAAGTTAATATTTGAATTCAGCATTTTGGGCTCATCAAAGGCAGAGCAAGGAGAGCTAAACCTAGAGTCACATCAGCTCTCCACAATATTTCTGTGAGCAAGTTCTGGTTCAGACAAGTAAGGGAAACATCAGTGCTTTGTCAAAAGAACTGTTGTGGTGTATTTATTGGACTGCTTACTGTATATGAATGTATATAAGTGTGTGTATAATATTTACAGAAGTTGCACACGAGAGTTCTGCCAGAAGGACTCTTGTTTTCAGACTGCCTTTCACGTGGTAGACTGCCTTTCAACGTGGGAGCTATTTCTTCTTACCGTGTGGTGCCAACTGGTGGTCACTGAAGCACATGAGAAGCACTCATGCTGCTTGGAGGTCTGGTGCCCAATGCCAACTTCCTGGCAGTGCCCAAATTGCAGAAAATCTCCTACTTGACCCATCTCTGTGTGGCCTGGAACATTCTCATTGTGAAGGAGGTTTAAGCTTGTGAGGATCCAACAACTCTAATTAAGCAAGGTGGTTTTTTTTTTTCCGCAGATGCCAGTATCTAGGCCAAATTTGCATGGGTTGTCTCAGCAACACCACAAAGGTTGACTTATCTGTCAAATGTCAAGGGTGAGTACAGAGGCACCGAAGCTTCTCAAAACAGCAGAGCAAGACTTCTTTTCCTGTGTGGCATAACATTACTCCATGTATTCCCTTAAAAAAAAAAAAAAAAAAAAAAACACAACAAACAAACCCCCAGATTGTTCCAGCAAAATTTTCAACACCAAAACTGCTGTGAGGCAAACAACCAGCACAGGAAGCTTTAATGTCAGTGAGTAGTTTGTTATATTTGTAAAATACCTGAAAGCAAGTCATGCAGTGAAAGGTGTGGGCTTGGCATCCTATCTGCAGCATATGTGTGTACACTCATGGATACACATGTGTAATACTGTATGTAGGTATGTACATAGTGTATCACTTTGGTTTAGTTCTGCTACACCACGAGAACTCTAATGTCAAAGTTTTGGTTTTGATAAACTCATTGGTTTTCACAGAGTTTGCATTATTCACATTCATTTGGTTGAAATTCTAGCTTCTGCAGCAGAATTATTTATGTCCATTCTGTCATAAGTCCTTTAATGGTCTCCTGTCAAATGTGTTTCAGTGCACCTTGTTGAATCACCATGTGAAAGCACCTCTGAGGTTAAAGGTATTTAGGAAGGCAAGAGGGAAGAAACTGTGAATTTAAATGCCACTGCAGTGCCGTACTTGTGCTCAGTATACAGAAAAGTACAGTGTCTTCCTCTTGTCTGGGGAGAAATTTGCCTTGAAAAATGATTTATGTTTGTCTATCCCACATTACCCACTATTTCTATGTAAAAAAGAACAGTGTCATTAAACAGACCTTGCTGTTTAAAGGAAGTGAAGGAAGCTGACTGCCCACACTTTCTGCTTTCTTCCTCCCCATCCTTGTAAGGTTGATTCTTCTGCCCAAAGGTTACATGCTCATAGCCCAAGAATTTGGAGTGTAGGTAAGGCAACAACTCAAATTCAGTCTTAGTTCTCATAAATAAACCTGAATTTTTAGGGAGGGGGTTAGGGTGTTGTTGTTTTTTGGGGTTTTTTTTTTTTTTTCATTTCCAGCTTTGGAATCTGTTGCCACAAATACAAGAGGCAGGGACCAGATAGATTTACAAGCACAGGTCATTCCAGGACTGAGGACATGGTGGGGAGTGCTGAAGAATTCTAATGTTGATGGGCTATGCTGACTTTGGAAGCAGATTAAGGGCAGCTTTCATTACAGGCTTAGGCAGCCTGTGGTGAAGTGCTTTGGTGATGATGCTCCTTGGTCGTTTCAAAGTAACATGCAGGAGTGGCTCAGATTTCATCCTTGCTGAGAACTCAAGCAACGTAATTATGCTGTCCTGCACAAAGCAGGATTTAGCTTTATTACTGACTGACCAAGGTCACAGGCAGACTGTTGTCTTTGCACAGAGCAGACAGCTATTCTTTATTTTACAGGTAGATCAGGCTCAGGTATGTGAATGAGTTAATAGTACAGGTGGGTGCAGGGACATCTCCTGTGATCACTGGACCCTGCTGTCTCTCTTGCCTTTCAATAGGATTCTGCTTGGCCTCTGTAAAAGAGCTGTGTAATGCTGTATCAGAATTAACTTTACTGGTTTTTCTGTTGCAGTTTTAGAAACTTTATATTAGTTTTGAAAACATACCATTGTAGAGTTTGCAGTAGTTTCATTGTAATTAGGTATCTTTTTAATTTTAAAGTTGCCTAAAGCACTATTAGTGAAACTAAATCTTTGTGTCCACTACCCCTCAAACAAGCCTTCCACAGGGGATTGCATTTCACCATGTGTATTCTAAGACAACAGAGGGTTTGCAGCCCAAATACTGTGTGCCTATGGCATCTGAAAAATGTTGCCTCACATTGCTAAGAAATAGGAAAAGAGTTAATATAGCCTGTTTCTTCTGTTTTCTGTGTCAGTCACTGTCATATATGTACATATATATATTTAAAAATACTCTTTCAAGATGTATATATTCATGTAACTTTTGCATTAAGATAATCCATTTGGACTTTACCAATAAAAAAAACCCAAAAAAAAAAAAAAGAAGAAACATTCTTAATGGTGTGACGTTTTCCCTTCCAGCTAAGGGGGTATTTATCTTTGTATAGGAATCGTCTAGTTTTTGAGAACACAACTTAAAAGGAGATTGTGCCTTTCTGTTTGAATGTTGATTAGAAAAGCTGTTACCTGCATTTCTGGGTGTTGTTACATATCATTGTCTAGAGATCCAGAAAGAGCAACAAGTCTTGTCTTCCTCTTCGTTGTTACTTATGGGGACCACTGAACTTTACGGACTACAGCAATTCAGTATCTTGTTCCAAAAAGGTGTGCTAAAACTTGGGGTGGCTCATCTTACTCTGTTTTTCTGGTAGTAGAACAGGTTTGCTAGGCTGGTTTCTTTGGAAATTGCTGTAGTGTCACACAGAAGTTGTTTATGGTGTATCATTTCTAGTGTGTTAATACAGCATTACACTGCATTATTCAGTGGAATCTTTGGGAAATGTGCTGATGAAATGAAATATTTCATTGAAAATCCTGCAGCTTGTAAGGCTGAATTTAAATGTTCATCCGATACTATGTGCTAGGGTTTCTTTATGGTAGCAGGTAAAATTGGAATTGATCATCCTATTGTTTGCAATTGGTCCTAACCTTTTAGTTTGATGTTAGTCATCCAAGAGCTTTCCTTTCTACTTAATATTTAAACAAATTGATGTTATTTCAAAGACTTATTCTTACAATTAAAGTTCTCTTCAAGAGCCTAATTCTGTTTCCACGTCTGTACTGAATGGCGACCACTGTATTGAGTAGTTCTCAGTGCAGCTATTAATATATTTGAACAAAAGAGTTTGAAGAAATGACTACTTGAAGTAAGTGAAGGCATGTTAGAAAGAAGGTCATTTAAATACAAGCAAATGCAATAAATAAAATTCAGGAGCTTCAGCTGTAACCTCTGCTGAAATCAGTGTGCTGTGTATTTAAAATGAAGCCAATAGTGATTCTACTTGATAGTAATCTGAAGTTCCTTGTAAGGCAAATTACCATTTACCTCTCTGCTATTGGAAATGGAAAACTGGAACTGATGCTTTTAAAAGAGAGCGTGTGAATAATTTTCTTGGCTCTTGTCTACAGTGACATACACAAAAACACTGAATGCATTATAGTATTTAAATAACTGCATTCCTTCTTCCTCTACTTTTAAGCCAAATCACTTATTTACACTACTCACTTTGATACAGCTAATAGGGCCCTTGTGACAGATTTAGAAACTGAGTGGAGGAAAGAGATGACTCTCACTTTAATTAATGCTGCAGCTTGTTAATCTTGTGCTCTTTTCTTTTAGACATTGTAGCAAAGACAAATGGTTTTAATAGATAAGGAAAACTATTAATGATGAAAAGGATGGAGGGACACTGATTCTGATTTTTAATGAATATTTAAAATTTTATAAATGAAGAAAAAATTTAATGCTGTATTTTTAATGCGGTGATCAAATGACAAGTACTGTTTTTAACTGTTGCTTATTGGAAGCTACTTTGCATATAATGCCTGGAACTAAAATGGTAAGACAAGGGCTTTTCTTGCTGTTCTTACTAGATCTGCAGTATTTTTTTTTTTTTAAACACAGGGTTATATTACACCCATGGACTAAAATATGGACTGCAGGAAGAATTTCAATACTGTGCTGAATTCTGCCTGAATGTATTCCAGTACAGGATTGTGATCATTATTTGTTTGTTTGGTTGGTTTTTTCCTGATTTGAGGGGTTTTGTCAACTTGAAATGGAGAAGTTACTTAAATGCTTTAAAAGAGGTTGTATGTTGAAAGCCAACCTTGTCTTAAACTTTTGTAAACTGGAAATCTTCAAAAATGTATTCTGTATTCCTGAATAAAATTGGTGTTTTAATAGTGTTCACAAGTGGGCATGTCCCCTGTCTCATAGAATCTCAGTTGTTCTAGTTTTGTAGCCTCCTATGTGAGGATTCTTACAATTTCTTTTACATCCCATGTTAAGTTTTGTTTATTCTTTGTGGGTTTTAAGTATAGTTTTTAAACAAAGTGATATTGGAAATCACATGTACCTGAGTGTATAAAAATCTGCTGATCCATCTTTATACAAATGAAAGTTGCTTAATATCATAATTTCTCATTTTGCTGTCCTGTTTGTGCTATCAAAGACGAGGCATCAGAACCAGTTTTGTTGTCTGCTTTGTTGCAAAGCTCTAGAGGCCGCAGCAGAGGTTGGTGCTCTGTGCTGGCTGCTGTATATGGATTTAGCAGCAGAGCTCAGGGGCTGTCAGCAGTAGCCTCTACCTCCCCCTTTCTGCCTGCTATTTCCCCACCACTCATGTGCCCAGCACAATGTCCCCGTTTATCTCCAGGTCTGTGATCCACGTGCTGGGTGCGTGAGGCAGATTCAAGTGCAGATGCTCTGGGGAGGCAGCATGTCTGGCTGTGGTCCCGGGTCAGGACTCTGTCCCTGACAAATGCCTCTTGCAGGCATCACCACTGTCAGGGGAACCATCAAAGTCCAGACCCACTTCTTGTCAAAGTCCTCTCACTCAAAGGATTACTGTAAGAAGTACCCCGATGTTATAAAGTTATTTTCCAAGACTAAGGAGAGCTAATTCAAATGTTATGTCTAAATAGTTGAATCTCTAAGTATACACAAGTTGACATATTCCACTTCCATGATTCTTCTCCACATGCTAACTTCACAGACGCATGCCAGTTTTATTGTTATCCTCATTAATTAAATCACATGCCCTGACTCAGATGATGGAAATCTTTGTTTGGTGCTGGCAAGCTGCCCCAAAATAGCTGTGGATCCAGAATTCACACCAGCAGTACAAGGGAGATGGAGCTGTTGAGGCTGCCACAGTGGGCTCTCTGCAGGAGAGGGAATGCTGGGGTCTCAGGGCTGGCTCAATCAGTCACACCCCTGCAAAAGCTGTGCTTGAGAAATGTTGGTGATAAATACTATAGTCTCCAGCTAAGCTCCCTAATTAATCTTTTTCATTCTCTCTACTTTGATTTGTTTAAATATCCAATTTTTTACACCTTAAAAATTAAATAGGCAGCAGTGATTTCTGAGTGCAACATCTTCTTGCTGGTTTGCAAGCAGTCTGTTACTCAGTCAGCCTCAGTTATCTGTTGGAGAGAGAACTAAGCAGCTTTTCACTGTTTGGAGAGCTGTAGTCCAAAATGATGTGTTGTTATTAATTGAAGCAAAGACATCTTCATGTGTAATTTCACAGCTCTTCTTTGCTTTTCAAAGCAAAGTTGAGGGTATGCATATTGCATAAAGCACTTTGGAAAAGTACTGGATGGATCTCTCTAGGGAATTAACATTTCTGTTTATCTGGCAAAGATACTGTGAATAGATAAACTGACACATGATTCTCTGCTCCCCAAAATCCCAGTAGTATTCCTTACCGCCTTATTGTGGGGACCACTGGAGAAGAAAACTTAGAGCAGTTTTGGGGCTGATCTGACCCTTAGCATTTCTGTGGGAATGGGGACAAAGTGTTTCACCAGGTGCAGTTGCTTTGCTGCTGGATACCATGCAGAAGACCCCCATTCACTGAGGATTGATTTGGGACCATCACTTCCTATATGCTTCCAACAGCCACTGTAAAGGTGGCTTTTCTTTTTTTTTCCCTCCTAGTCTCTTCTTACCTAAGGTTAATTCCTATCAGTTACCCTGAGGTAAAACCTTTCATCTCTCATTATTTGATACCACAGCCTGTAATGCCTTCAGATTTAAGCCACTGTCATTTTTCAGCACACAAAAGTACAATAACCTTCACCTGTGCAAGAGCAATGGGAGTAACAGCTCAGCTTCACCCAAACCTCTCACTTCTCCAGGAGCACCCTGGCAGCATCATTTTGACTGAACGAATCTGAGTCTCTTACATTTATTTGCAACACCTACTGTTTCCTTGACAGATGCGGGTCCTGTAGTGGCACAGTGATGAAGAAGTACGATGTTGTGTTTGACAGAGTAGGTTTTTCTTCTCATTTGTTGGTGACAGAGTTATTTCAGAAAATGCTCCAATTGCTTCTCGAGCAACGCTGCATCCAAAGTAGCACCATCTCACAGAGGTGTGGGGCAAGGGGAGGATAGTCAGGTTGGCTGTTTAATGTATATGTATATATATAACTGCTTTGGAGAGTTCTTATGTGTTCCAGCTCTTGTCCCTGAATAAGAAATATTTAAGTGCTGCACAATAAGTGAATTTGCAGACTAAGGAAGTATGGTTGATACTTGGCTGCTCTTTTGCTAATTTCTGTTTACTCAAATATGATGCATAATCAAGAGCAAAAATTCTCCATGCATCTGTTGCTGTGTTTATTGTTCTCCCTTGGCAATCTGGGCAGAGCAGAGGAGTTAGCAGAACCAATGAATTACCCAAAGTGGATTTGGAGAGTGCTTTGCTTCAGGAATAAAGGAGCTGGCTTACATATCCACTTGCAAGGTGTCATGTTAGATATGATGGTTAAGACATGAGTTACATAAAATAAAATCATACCTGAGCTTCTACAGGGAAAAAAAAAAAAGGCAGCAAACCTGTGAATCTGAGAGATGCAGCAGATCTTCATCAGCAAGGCCAGTCTAGGAGCTGGCTGCAGGTCAGGGTTAGAAATTCCTGCACTGTGACCCTGAGTGAAGCTGCAAGTGCAGCACTCACAGGAAAAACCAATGGTTGTTTCAGGTTTGGTAGCAGGAGTTAGTCTCTATAGTATCTCATAGCTGAAACATGTGAAAATCATTCTAGACCAATTCTCAGCTTCCTTCAGGAAGCTACATGGAAATTATTTGGCTGCTTTGTTTACATCACGTTTCTTAAACAACTAACCATAGTCTCTCCCTTTTTATCTATTGCAGAGATGGGAGGAAGATTTGAACTGTTTAAGTAGGGAGAGCTGAGACAGGGACAGACATCAAAATGAGTTTCAGGAATAACAGAACATGCATCTTCCAAGATCCAGCTTCCTGACCTTATCCATGTATTTGAAATCTTTCAAATCCATTCCATTTAACTGAAGATTTTTTGCAGATTTATGGAGGGAAAAAAAAAAAAAGAGGTAAGTCTGGATGTGCAGGTAACTGTTTTAAGTTCTTTTTATTTTTGTGAAAATTCACATAGTCATCAAAAAGACATGAACAAGTGTTTGAATTCCTTATTTGCTTCTATCTTCTAGGTATTTGTTAGCTCTGTTATTTCTCTAGACTCATTGAAACAGTTACTCTATTTCACATGGAGGAGGATTTTGCTCTAGAACAGGATTCCAGGCTAGGTCTTAACCTAGAGTAGATATTTCTGTAGGTTTCCACAAAGGAAGCTTGTAGCTTAATGAATATGTGGACTCCAGAAGGGAGCTGGGGGAATGTACTGGAAATGGGTTGCTGTAAATAATGCTGGTTTAAAGATGCACACTGGAATTACAGTGTGTGGAGGGGAGGGCCACAGGTAGTACAGGCCCTGAAGGAACACTTTGTCAGGTGGCTGGCACCAACATTTTCTGCTTTATGGAACTGAGAAAAGGAGGGGGAGGAGGTGGGAGGGAGAAATGTCATTTTGACCCTGAGTTTATAGGTAGCCCAAAGAGATTCAACAAACTACAGAGAGAAGAGTGTGACCTGGCTGCCTTTCATGCAGGCATTTGAAAAATTAGCTCAAGATAGTGCTTTGAAGGGTAATATTATTAAAAAAATAAAAGAAGTCCCCACTTTCTTTTCTTGATACTGTTATCAAGAACAAGATGGCTAACGTGGGCGAGAATGATTCAAAATGATTTTTGGATGGCTTTTTTTTTTTCTTCCTTTGAAAATTTAGGTGAGGTTAATTATGGAATGGCAGCAACATCCTAACTAAAGTGAGTGCTTTCATCTCACCTCCTGCTTTTAAAATAGCTGCGCTCTTATCTCTGCTTTGAGGAAGGGTGTGTGGGGGGAGAGCATCCTGGTGCTCTTGCAGCCTGACAGTCACCAGATGAATGAAATGCCTTAGAAGACCTGAGGCCATTAAAACCTGCCAGGAAAGGTATTAAGAGCCTGTCAATGTGCTGATAGCATGTTTTGTGTTAATCTGATGAAGTAAGCAGAGGAGCTGGTCCCAGCAGAGGCCAGGTGCAGCATAGGGAAGCACTTGTTGCACTCAGCGGGATGGGCTTTGAGCTGTCCTGGGCTGTAAAGGGAAGGTGTGATGTGACACCAAGACAGGACCGAATGCAAAACCCTAAGAGGATGATGCTCTGGCTGGGGAGGAAAAGGCAGACAGGGAGTTGGAGTGCTAATAGCATTGCTGCCTGCTAGTCACAACAGGGCAGCCCCTGCTCTTGGTTTTTTCCCTGGGGGTGTGTGTATATGCCACATGCTAATGAAATCCCGGGTCAGGTGAGAGTTGAAGGCAATACCACTGTGGCAGGGTGAGTCTCCCTTCGGCTCCTGGGTAATGAGCCTTATAACCCCATTGTAAGCAGAGGTTAATCCTGCTGCATGGTGGGCTGGTAGCACCAGCAGCTTCAGGGGCTGTTCATTACCTCTTAGTGCACAGGACATGCCTGCACAGGCACACCTGAGGGTTTCACATTCCTTTGAAGAAACAGGCACTTATTTCAGCGGATGCAGTGTGATCTGGCATTCTGCAATCACCTGCAGCCAATGGTTCCAGGATCCATGTGAGGAGAGATCTTGGATTGCTAAATCTGCTCAATAGAAGGGCTTTGGACTTCAGCCCTCTTACAGTGACTGAGGACAGTAGCTGAACCTCTGTGGCAGCCCCAGGACTAACTCTGTCTGAAAGCCCTTAAAGCACATTATGGGATTTAAGTATCTCCTTTAACAGAAGCAGCACAGATCATTTTTACCAGATGGACTGTGACAGGTCTGAAGGCGAAGGGGAAGAGGGTATAGGAGCATGAACTGTCATCTGGAAACAGGTTTGTGCTGTTCTCTTTGGTGAGTGTCTGACTGCACACCATCAGTCGCCTATGAAGAATCCCTGAGGCTGGGGAGGCTTCCCCTCACCACTATGTACTGTTAGGAAAATGCTAGAGGATGTCTGCCTTTGTCTCTGTTCAGTCTGAGAGTTTATGAAGATGCCCTGAAGAATTTTGGATTTTATTTGTGTCTGTGGTTACATCTCTTCTGTCAGCTTGGTATTGCATGTCCATTTAGTGAAGGTCTGGTTTTCCTGTGCATGCTCTGTCTGAAGGCTGCCTTCTGCCCTTGCTTTCTCTTCAGTTTACATGACTGCTTTACAGTGCCCTGCTATTGAAGTGTAAATCAAGGAATTAAAGTAACCTCTGAGCTTTGGGATATTTTCACAGCCCAACATTTGCCTAATATCCAATCTAAACCTCCCTGGCTCAACTTGAGGCCGTTTCCTCTCATCCATGTCACGTGTTAGCTGGGAGAGGAGGCCAACCCCCACCTGGCTACAATCTCCTTTCAGGCAGTTGTAGAGTGATAAGCTTCCCCTTGACCCTCCTTTTCCCCAGGTTAAACAATCCCAGCTCTCTCAGCTGCTCCTCGACTCGTGCTCCAGACCCTTTCCAATTGCTCTTCTCTGGACACACTCCAGCACCACAATATCTTTGTTGCAGTGAGGGTCCCAGAACTGGACATAGCACTTGAAGTTCGGCCTCACCAGTGCCCAGTACAGGGGGACAGTCACTGCCCTGGTCTAGCTGGCCACACTATTGCTGAAACTAGTCCTGATAATTTTGTCCCAAAGCTTGCCAGCATGGAGGTCTGGCTGCACTGTTATAGCTTGACCAACTTCTTAGGTCTCTGCTCATTGTCTTGAGGCAGCCAGTGGGAAGAAGCAGCTAAGCAGCCCTCTTCTGAAGTGGCAGGTTGGGAAAGCCTCTCCCTAGAGCACTCTGGTGGTGGTTTGGTAATTCAAGAAATGCCTGGCATCTGTGGCACCACTCATCCTAATGCAGCCATATTTTCATCCAGCAGCCCATGCAAGGGGTAGTGTACTTCTCTGTAAGCAGTACTCTGCATTCAGAAAGATGAGCAGTGCATTAGTTATGATGTGTTTGTGGTTTTCAAGTGTCTTGTTTTTTCCAGTGGAAAATTAATAGCTTCAGCTGTAGGCTGGTGAGTCTAGGAGTCACAACTTAAAGAACCTTTCAAAACCAGGTTCCAAACCAATAAAACATCTCAGATGATTACTGCTGAGTTAATGACTCAGTGAATAAACAAATCACTGTGTGGCCCTTCATGTTTCTAGTCTGCCTGATCTTCCTTTTTCCCCTGAAGCCTACCTGCATCCCCCAAAAATCAAACACAAGGCAATATAATCAAATACAATGCAATAGTTTCCTTTTCCTTCTCTGGCAGGTCTTGTTTTTCATCCTGTGCTACAGAACAAGGCGGGCATGAAGACATGAAGCTGAATTTGTTGCACCCCCTCTGGTTCAGCAAGAAATTACTCAGATTTTTTTCCATGATCAATGAGTTGCCATCGTGTCCCAACAAGCTTGCACTCCCTGGTAGAGACATGAAAAATGATCCTTTGTCTCTCGTGTGACACTGGCACTGTGGGTGACAAACACTTCCGTCTTTATGCCTGCTTATGTTTCGGTGTTGTGCATTTTTCTAGATAAGCTGTGTGGCACCCCTCTCATCAATCAAACGTGGTGCTGGCCCATGGACTGCAGCCCTAGAGCACTCCCAGCTGGATTTAACCCCACTGAAAGCAGGGTAGAAGGAGCTGGTGGTTGTAGGGTACTGGGATTGTGTCCAGTAACATCGCATTTCTTTGCTGAGAGCTGTGTGCTCAGATAAATAAGTGGACCTGTGGAGTATTAGCCTGATTATTTAGCAACCTCTCCTTGAACTGTGTGAAGCATTTGTCTTCAAGTAAAGTCTGCAGGTAAAGCAGCGATTCTCAGTTATGGTAAAAGAAAAGGGGAAAGTATCAAGAAATTGGCACTGGGTTGCTTTTAGACAAGCTTCTAGAAAATGCCAAAAAGAAGCACTTTATCATTTTCTAGTTGAAGAGTATTAGTTCCAAGCTTTTAATTTTGAAATGTTGAATGACCTCCTCAACACGCCCCCACCCCCAAATGAGACTGCTAATGAAACAAACAGATGGTGATTTGAATAGAGTAAAAGGACATCATAAGGATGTGCTTTGTAACAGCCAGACAGAACAAATTACGGCAGAGACGATAGAAAAGAAAGTGGTGGAAAACTGAGGGCAAACCACCACAGTATTCATATAGTTCACCAAATGGCCCAGCATGTGAATGGAAAGCTGTTTAATTATCTTCCATAATCTGATATGAAAAAACATTTTCTATGCAGAAAATGTTGGGCTGACAGTTAAAGACTTGTAGTCTTGATCGAGCACAGAGGCCAGTCACAGGCATCTGTCTGTGTCTGTGCATCTCACTGCTGTCTCCAGGGCTGTGCATGTCAGCAATGACATTTGTTTGCTTCCTATTTTAAGCAATGCCTGGGAGAAAACTAACTTTTTTTGTTTGCCTCTCTCCCAAACTAATGCAATTTGAAATGCTATGCCAAGAAGTCTGAAAGGCCTGAGGCAAAAGTTGAAACTGTGACCTTCTGAATATTAAACTGTATCATGGCAATCTGAGCATCCCTCAGTCGGGGAAGGGGCTGGGGAAGATGGCCCTTGGGCTGGTTGCTTCATCACTCCCCTCTTTGTGCTTCCTCTGCCCTGTGCCTGAACTCCCTGTGCTTCATGACAGCACTGGCTGAGGCTGCTTGCTGGCCTTTCATTGGTACTTTCTCCCTGGGAATTGCTGACTGCTTTGCAAACACTATGACTTAGGCTTTATAAGCTGCTATGAGGAGAGAGAACGACAGAGCCAAATAATTTACTTATTTCAAGCTCAGAGTAAAAAAGGTAATGAATCTGCCCCAAGACTGCAGGCTGAGGGAAAACCCTAAATTGATTTTTATTTCTGCTCTTCTCAAAGGCTTCTGGTTCTGAAGCAATGGAGTGTCTCCCCTTTACACCTGTTCTCTTTGTCCTAGTTCATTGCAGTCTGCTTTGTTGGTCTTTACCATGGCTCTGGAAGAAGTTACCTACATGTGGAACACTTAGGGAAGTTGGAAGTGATTCATTCAAACTAAGATGAAGTCCCTTAGGATGGGAAGAGGGAAGGTGGCACCTTCTTTTGGGCCCAGCTACCAAAGCTGGGAGAAAGGGAATGGGGTACACTTAACTGCAGAGTAACCCCTACCTCATCTGCACTGACTACATGGAGGGGACAAGTAAATCAATACCCAAGCAGCACACATCTCCAAAGCTTTGATATTTCAGTGTCTGATGTTCCAATACTTTCAGTAAAAATTGAGCTCTTCTGTTGACCCAAGTCTCCACAGCAGCCTCATTAACACACAGCCAAAAGTTTCTCTCTTCCAACTTGAAGGAAGTAGAAATCAGTTTTGTTTGCTTGGCTGGGATTTTTTTGCTGTGAACAAAGTACTTCCTTATTTCTACTGTACCTACAGTTGCACCCTGAGAGGAGGAGGAAGGCAAAACACCCTTCAGTCTCTCCATAATCATCAAACAACAGTTTTGCAGTCTTTGAGCATCATCTTGCACTTTCCCTTGCTGTATGGCAAGTTCTCTGATTCCCTCCAGCTTCCTTCTGTCTGATTATTAAAATTGTAACAATCAAATCCGCAGCAGAAACAAGGTGCTGTGGGTACCCTGATGGCCTGGCTTGCTGCTACTCCAAAACAACTGTGGCAGCTGCTCAGTCTCAGAGACAAACTTTAGTGTCACTTTGTGCCTTTTACTAGATTTAGTGAATAATAAATATGTAACTTAAGCAAGAGCAGATTCCTCTCATGCAGACACACATCAGTTCTGTGTGCATGCACCCACTCCTGTCTCTCTGGAGAGAAACTGAAACATCCTTCAGTCGGGTCCCGCCTCAAAATCCTTATGCAGGCTATTATACAGTCTCTTACAGAGAACTAAAGCTTTTCAGCTTCTGTGTGTAAGCTAGCAGGAAACTATGATCCTGCTTTTACTCTGGTGTACCTCATGGGCAGGGAGAGGTGAAACAGCCTGAGCACAAGGCTTGCTGTGTGAGCCAGGACAGGACCCCTGGATCCTGGCTTGCTCTTTTAACATCTGGATGTGTGCACTGGCTTCAGCTTAAAGGCATGATGATGGAGAGATCTTTGAAAGCATCTGAGGGATTTAGAAGTGCATTATGTACTCCAAAATGTAGCACTTCATGCATGTTCAGTATGCCACTGGCACGGCTCTGTGTTACAGGATGTGTAAAAACATACATTGTCCACAATAGCTTTGAGGACTAAAGGTGGATTATCAAACACTGGACATAAGTGAGTGTCTAGTCAAAAACCTGATCAGTACATGGTTGTTTTCCATTACATGGAATTACCTTTTTGCTGGTCTGGGCCTTATGAGCTCAGTCCTGCTGACAGTGTCTAGAGAGCTGCTGTTAGCAAAGGAAATGTCTCAGTTTTCCTCCTGTGTTCACTGCCTGCCACGTGCCCTGATGGCCAAAGCATCCCACCAGCCATTCAGTAGTTCTACCTGTATGTGTTGCTGTCTTTCTGCAAGGAGTAGGGAGTCATCCCAGTGATGTTGAAAAGTGAATTTTGCTGTACTTTGGAAGACTCTCAGGCCAGCAGCCAAGGTCAAAACCTCAGACCAAAGTGATTTGAGATTGTATTTATTACTTACACTTTCCTAGAGGTTTCTGTGCAATGCCACTGCATTTTAATCTCATTTCAGTTTGCCTTGCTTAGACAAACTTTTCTATGGTCTTCCTAAAGAGCCGGGGCCTGACACGGCATCTCCAGGATGGCAGAGACCTGCCCAGTTTTCCAAAGTGTTTCTTCATAACCTCTGATGGCAAATGACTCTCTGAGCTGGATTGCAGGTGAGGAGCAGTGTCTGCAGTGCCAGAAGGAGAGTGGGGAATAGGCACCACAAACCTCTGTGGCCAAGATTACAGATCCATGGGGAAACAGGAGTCTGCTTATCAGTGATAGCAGTGATGTATTAAAATATAGCAGCTGGCTTAACTGGCTGGGCTGGTCTCCCTCTGCAGTGGGACTGGGATGGTGCGTGGGGTGCCTGCCAGTCCTCCTCAGTCTGTGTTGCCTTGGCCAAGTGAGCTTCCAGGGCAGGAAGGGAAGGAGGGAACACCCTACCACTGGGGCTCCCCATTGTTTCTACCTGTGGAAATGGCTCCTTTCTTAGGGGTGATAATTGCTCAGGGGATTTTAGTGAGGCGGGAGGCAGTGTGGGATGGCGGCAGCAGCTAAAGTGAGACTCTGGCAAGGGGCAGGGGGAAGGCAGATGGCTCTGAGCCTCCAGAAGGATGGTGAGGTGTCAAGGTCAGGATTGCTCCCCGAGGTGACCTTGGGGAATTCAGTGTGTCAGTGCCTGCTCATTTCACAGGGCCCTCTCAAGCAGCCTCAGGAGCTGAGAGGAGACTTCACTGGCTGCAGGAAGGGGAGAGAGGGTCCCTTCATCCCACCTGGGTGGGATGAGAAGCAGTTGGCTGAAAAATCACATCCAGGGTGGGGAATGGAAAAAATACCTTTGTGAAAAAGCTGAGGGAGAGTCCTCAGAGTCCTTCAAGAGCCTTCTGCCCAAGTCACTCTGTCGCAGCCGCCTGCCAGACTCCTTGTGAGCTGTGGTACGGCTGTGACCGCTGCTTAGTCATTGATCCTGTCCTGCTCTTGCACTTGCTGTGGAGTCTTCTGCACACATCAGTGCTTAGGTTGCTATCTTGCTGTCTTTTCCAGATGTCCGCTTATTTCAGTGCTTTCTGCCAGTGGTGTGGGAAAAAACAGAGCATGGTCTCTAAAGAAACATTTCCTAGCCTTGGGCAGTTCCCAGCCTGACCTGGTGAGATGCAGGCAACAGTGTAGGGGAGAAGTAATGCAGCCCTAGTAAAGAGTTAACCACTGACCCTTTTGAAGCGTTGTAATAACCCACTGATGGAGAAAGGATAGGGAAAAAAATCAAACAGTCTTTACACCAAAGTAGGAGAGAAGCAATTAACATGGTCAGATGTGGGAAATTTGACAGGGGAGGTGACCAGAACCAGAATTTGCACTGATACCCTTCTCCTATCAATCTTGCCAGGGAACTTGACAGGCAAGAAAAGTCAAAGAGCAGCCGAGGGATTCTGAAATCAAAGGGCTTTGAAAGCTGGATCAGAGAATAGAGCAGTTTTTCCATCTGCTTTGAATTTATTGTTGCTAATGAGGAAGCATGCTCTGGTCTGAGTGAACATGTTTGACCAGAGGGGTCACTTGATATATCCATCACACAGGTATCGAGAGACTCTCTCCAAGTTAACCCTTTCACTGTCAAGTACTTACAAGTGAGCAGTTCAGAGGAGGGAGAGACATGCTGTTTGGACTAACAGATCCTATTTATCCTTGTGACTGGTGGGAGCTCCTGCAGGCAGAGCTGAAAATCCCAGCATCAGCCCATCCTGCCGATCGTGTCATAAGCAGGTGTGAATCTTCTGCTTCCCTGCTGATGTTGGCTGTGGTCAGTCTTATTTAGCTATGAATCCAGGATCATGACTGAGCATTACTCTGCTCAGTAACATACAATTCATTTATATACAAAGCTGGAAGGGGTTGTTTCAAACACTTATTTACAGCAAGGCCACATGCTCACTTTAGATGCTGTCTCTGTCAGCAGGAGTTGCATAAGGGGACTGACCTCCCTCCCCCAGCATCCCCATTAGGGTTCCTAAGCAATGGAGACTACAGTGCATTGGGGTGAAGGAGCAGATGGAAAAGTAGGCTGATGAGAAAAAGAGGAGAGTTGGAATTAATTAGAGGCCTTTGGCAACCCATGAGAATTTATCTTGAAATTGGTAGCCTCATTATCTAAATACCAAACACCAACATTCCCATTCCAGATTCCTAAAAAGTCTTCTGTCCTTTCCTGCCCTAAATGCTGATGCCATCACATCTGATTTTCTCTGACTCCTGATAATGCTGAAGGCACAACAGCCAGAGATGAAAGCCATGGGGATCTGCTTGCTGAGGTTATGGTCCCCAATTATCATTCCAGGCTGCTGCCTGTCTGCAAGACAAGAGCTGTAGATGAGGCTCAGAGAGCCTCAAATCTTCCGAGAGGGACAGAGTGTGCATGTGAGCCACATCTCTGACTCATCACTGAAGAGATTGCTCAGGGAGCCTCAGTTACTACAGAGAACTTGGTGGCTCACACTGCAGAATTACACTCCATTTATTCTTCTCTTGAGCACTGCAGAGCTCTGAGCCAAGCTGGCCATTAGAGCAGACATGGATTGCAAAGGTAGGTTCAGGGGCTGTGTTCAGAAAACTTGCAAAGCAGGTGACTGGATGCTTGAGTGGGTCCATCTCCTGTGAATCCTCTTCTAGCTGAAGATGCTAGCTGAACTAGCAACTAGCTAGTTGAAAGTAGCTGAAGAGCTAGTTGTGTTAAAAGTATAGAAATCTGGCAAAATAATTAACCCCCCAGCTGTCCAGCTGGTCCTCAAAGTTCAGAGGGGTTGGGTGTGGCTGGGCTTAGTTTCTGGTAAGTCTGGTTGCATTTAATATGATCCCAGATGCACAAATTCTGTAGGTCACATTTAAGTCTGGTCACCTTCACTACCACTGATGCACAAATAGTGCAGTTTCTTGGGGCAGCAGGTTACAGATTACTGTGAGATTGCTGGTGATAAATTCACCAGACTTGCAAAACATAAATGGATAGCACTATGTACAAGTGTTCCTGGGAATACTCCAATGCAGTCAGAGGCAAAATCTGATGAAACAGGCTCCATGCTTTGGGGAGGAGAGAAGAGCGAAATTATCTGTGTGCAAGGTAGGGTCATATTCTCATCCTCTGCCACTGAGGATTTCAAATGCCCCTTTATACTTCTGGCAGAAGTGGAGGTGAAACTAGTCGAAATATCCTGTTATTGCCATAATAAATGGGAGGGGAGAGGCAGCCATTTTATGTGGCAGTGAGGGATATGGAGAATTACAAAGAGAGATTACACAGTCTGGGGTTTGTGCAATGGTAGAACAGAACCCTGATGTGTTGGAGTGTCACTCCCTCTTCCACCAGTTCCAGAGAGAAGGGTCCTCCCACCTGATAAACTATCAGTGAGCAGGCCATCATGCCCACTGTCATGCAAACATAATCCCTTCACCATATAATCTCTCAGCACATCTGATGGAAATCCTTTCACTACTTATTTGATGGCATATCTCATTGTTTTAGGCCTCTTTCCTGCACTGCAAAAGTCATTTAAACTTTTAAACCACATTTAAAGCACAGGATGAGACAGATTAGTCCCATCCGTTCAGAAGAGGATACAGTATGGCCTTAACTTGGCATTTCCAGCCTGACCTGTCCTGGGTGAAGGGTGTTGGCCTGCCTATGGCTGCAGTTTAGGTCAGTGCAGCTGTGTGTGCTCTCAGGCACTGGGAGCAGAAGGCACAGTGAGTTAGCAAGGTTCAGCTGATGTGCAATAACATTAAAAGGTGGTGGGCTGAGTGTGTGGCTGAACCCTGAGATTTGCATGTGCTTAAAACCATGAAATGCAATTGCTCTCTGGGGATTCATTTACAGGCAGTCTCAGCTTGTGATCAAGTGAGGGCGTGTGACAATGTCTTTACTGTACCTTGTCATCTTTTTTCTCTTCTGGAAGACTGCCTTTTCTGAAGTATTCCTACTTCAGTTGTCTCCTTGAATGTCAGGATATGTAGTTTTAGGGCAATCTGTCATTTGGCTTCAGCAGTGTTGCACAGTCTCTTAACAGCACTTCTGGGCCTGCTTCAGTGGATGGTGATAATGTGGTAGATACCAAATAGAAAAGGATCTTGGAGTGGATGAAGAGTGTTGTGGCCATTGGTTAATGAGATATTTAGGAATATGTCTTCAAGTAAAGCATTGGGAATTAGAGATAGTGAGTTTTCAAGGGCATTTTATCTGCTGGGAGTGTTTAAAGCTGGAAATGCACAGTATTGATAACACAGCAGGATTAAAGTTTGCTGCATCAGATTCAGCACAAATTTGGTTGTCAGCTAGCAGATAGAGCACAAAGTCCTTAAGCAGCAGTTAATTCTCTTATTTGGAGGCTTTGTCCTTGCTGACTGCTAAGCTCCAAATATTGGCTGACAATTGTCTGTTTAGAGCATTGTCTATTCTTAAATCTCCCTTCTGAACTGCTCCCCGCTGTTGTACTGGGTCTGGCCCACTGAACAGCTGACTGAAATCAGCAGGACCAGGTGCATTCACTGCATACTCCAAACGTGGCATGGCTTGGGGATCTGGCCTTTAGGACCAGAATTAGTAGATATATTTTTAACACAAATTGTTTTTTTCAGCTGAATATAGGTATTGTTCTTCTAAATCCAAGGCTTTGCTAAGTCCAACCAGAGTTAGATCAGTTAGCAGTCAGGTCATGTGTGTTAAAATAGTCCCATGGTGTTGGTCGCTCTCAGCCTGCCATTTTTCATCACTAGGCTGACTAGGGAACATTTTCAATCTGGCTGCTCGCAAAGAGCAGAGCGCAATCGATCCTTCCCTTCCCTGCATCTCTCTCACTTCCTTTCCTTTTTTTTCCCTGTAATGCACCTAGCACCAAATAAAAAAGGGAAGTTGTAGTCACTGGAGCAGTATTGATGTTGTCATTGCCTTCCTAACAGTACCCACCTGAATCCAGAGCCCTGTGCTGCCTGCAGTCTTGTCACAGGTTAATTAACACCAGACAGTTCAGTCCTGTGTCCTCACAGCAGAGTTGCCCTCCAGACTGTGCTCCAAACTGGACAGGAAGGTGCTACCATGGCATGAAAAACAGCTGGGGGTAAGGAGGGAGACTCTGTGGAGCTGGCTTGGGTTTGCCTGTGGTTTCAGGAATGCAGTAGGACTGTGTGGTCATGAAAGGCAGTACACAATGACAGGGACTTTGGGGACAAGGGATCTTTCTGGTGATGCATTTAGAAGACTCCTGGTGGAGGGCTCCTGAGGGATGTGAAGAGATGAAGAGAGGCAGAAACACTGGTTAAGGGGCTGGTTTATAATTTTAAAATGGCTTGTGATGTTTTCTTTGGTAGTCAACATACCATCTCAAGGGGAAACTAACAGACACATGAAGTTCTTTGTAGGTCAGCCCAAATAAAGGACAACACCTGAACATAACTAGCTCATTGCAAACATTTCTCTGTCAGGTATGGAATGTCCAAATATCATAAATGCCATAATAAAAGTGAGTTAATAAGGTAATAAATGGCAATGATGAAGTCCCTGGTTGATTTCAGAAGAAACAATAAATCTGTATTTCTATTTCAGTTAGGATGGCTGAAGGCCCCTTCACTGTTCCCTGCATCTGCTTCATCTCAGGTTTATTTGAGCAATACGTCATCACTCCACCCATGAGACATCCCTGGTATCTGAAGGCTCTGCAGGCCTCCTAAATGCCTGCTGGGGCTGTAATGTCTCCCAGGGCACATTTATTCTGTACCAGGTCTTATAGTAAATGCCTGGAAACCAGCATTTAAAACAAAAGGCAAAAGGAACCTTAGATGTGAAAATGGAATTAATGTCAGTGAATCGATTGGAATCATCCAGACTTGGTTCAATCCCTTCCCCACTCTGCATGCACATGAGCTTCATACAGCAGGGACTTTAAATACATGGAACTTATTTCCTGTACCCATTCATCTGCCCAGTCACAGCTACGTGAAAGGAGAGACAAGATGCTACTGGATAAGATGCTACTGGAGAGGTGGAGAAAGGAAAGGGGGGTACACAGGGAAATCATCTGGATAGTTGCAGATTTACATGGAAGGTCTGAAATTGAGATAAAGCAAAGGGCTGGTCTAAAAAAACAAACAGATGGGCTGGTCTTTCATCGTGGCCTTTATTCACAGTTTCCTTCTGAAGCCTTTCATATGAATGAGGTAGAAGGACACCCTGTTAAAGTGGGTCAGGGAGAGGTGAAGAGTTACAATCAGCTATAAAGCCCAGCAGGATGCAATTCCTTTGAAGAGCAGTTGTGATAGTGATTTAGGTCCAGGAGTTGAACCCCATTGTATTTTCAAAGGTGTATGGTACTGTGATCCTGAGGAACTTGAGAGAGAAAGAGAAATTCTGCAGAACACCCTTTTCTTTGTAGGCAGCAGAAAATAATTTCAGCCTTCTCTGTCGTAGGGAACACAATGCTCCAGTATTGACGTCTGTCTTGGCAGAATGCTCAGTACACGTGTAGGTTCCTTTACCTACACACTGCAAGAGGCTTAATACCAAGTGGATCAGTTAGTTATTCTATCACCACCACAATAGGTGTAACGTAGCTTTTTACCTGCTAGACAGAAACCAGAGGTAAAGTGAGATATTCAGAGACACTGCAGAGACAGCGCTCGGCTCGGTAGTCTGCGTTTCCAGGCCTCACTTTCACCCCTACCTGGGCTGCCTGTTTAAATTTTATTGTGGTCCCAGAGGTGACATCAAGGCCTCCAGGCCTGCTGCAAAAGCCAAACTCAGTCCCACTACCCAGGGCTGGACATGCTGTTGAGCCTGTAGAGCTGCAGCTGCTCCTGGGCCCTGTTTGTTTCTGCAGCCAAGGAGCTGTGAAAAGTTTGATTTCTTGGAGGGCATGCAGAGCTCTCAGCAAAACCAGGCTGCGGTCCAGAGTTGCACCAGTGCCTGCTGTTAGAGCAGCCCTATGCTAGAGGGTACTCCTTCCGCAGAACGCTGCTAATGTGAGTAAGCTCCCTGTACTTAAGAATAAATATGATTAATGACCAGTGTGTTGATTTTGTATGCAGATTGTCCCCAAAGATTTTCCACCTCTCTAGAGAAATACCAATTAATTAAATTTCATCACCTGAAAGTCAAGTTCATTTTCAGTTACTAGAAGGCTTCATGGCTCTCCTTCACCATTTCAACAAAGGACAGTCTGTGTAATTATTTTTTTTAATTTTTGTGCTTTTAATTTATTACTGAATTTTCAAAATAGGAAGCTGTTATTTCACTGCCAGAGTGTAATCCACTGTGGAGTGGAGAATGACAGTGTGTATGATACAGAATGATATAAGGAAATGGAATTCTAGAGGAAGAAGAAATTTTAACCAAAAATACCGTGACAATTGCTTCTCTTGGGGGAAATCGTACTGAGATCCCTTCTGACACTACAGATTAGATGGGCTTAGAGGGAGGGTTATCGAAAGTATATCAGAAGTATCTGAAGTTCCAAAGTAAGTATTCCACACCTCTGAAAATTGGACCATTTCTCTGTGATCTGCCAGTGGTGACACAATCCACCCATTAAACTGCATAGATCAGCCTTATTTATCTAGGAAAAGATAAGACCGCTGCTGTGTCAGGCAACTGGATATCTGATCCTGAAATAACTACAGAATTTTGGTGATGCGTTAACACCAAGGGACAGAATCCTTGGTGTTACTGATGGAGTACCAGTGGCAGAGTCAGTCTCCTGTATGGGGCTGTGAAGAAAAAGTCTCTGCCTCAGACAATGTGCAGTCTGGAGAGGTGGTGTACAAACCACAAGGTGGAATGAAGGTTCACTTTGATTAGATTTCTTGCTTAGCTGTTTTATTTTATTGTTTTGAAAGCACAGGGTTTTATTTTTTACTTGCCTAAGGACAAGAGGAAAATGTGGCCAGATTTCATTTTGTTTAAAAGGTCTTTGCTTTATTGAAAACTATGTTACCACACCCACAAGGGAGTGTTGGAAGTGTCTATTTCAGTGCCTTTAATATTAGCCAGAACTTCCAGGACAACACCAAAGGGAGAAATGAGGTCACTGGAAAGCAATGGCAAGAAGTTGTAAATAAAATTGCTTACAAGGCTTATGTGGTAGATGGGAGTGATAGTGATGTTTGAAGTTTACCATCTGTGCCCAAGAAAAAGAAAACATCCTGAGATGCAGATGGCCAAGTACATTTTCATGCTGTTCTTTTCACAAAGGAAAAACAGTAGTTTCTAAATGCAGTTCTCTTAACTTTCAGTTATGCAGTACATTAAAGACATGCTTTGTGTTTCTTTGATATCAGTTTGATCTTCTAATTATTTATTTGTCATCACACACAAAAACCTATCATTTATCTGTTGAGATCCAGTTCAAACTTTCTAGACTTTCTACCATTCTGGCTTAATAATACTGGCTGACACTAGTGGATTGAAAAAAGAAAACATTCAAAAGTAGGGGTCATGCCTCTGTGTAGGTATGAAAATAAGATAAACAGGCTTGGGAATGAGGCCCCAATACCTAAATGCCACCATGTACTAAGGAACCAGAATATTTCAGACAGTGGGTAACTTACTGATTCTGATCATAAATCTGCAGTGAGCTTTATGTGGGTTGAACCCTGCCACTGTGTGGAGCAGAGATACAACCTGGGGAGCCTTGCTGACCTGTACAGTGATTTGTTTGGAAGTGAAGATGCCATTTGCCTCAAGACTTACTGATACAGAAAGTGTGTTTGAACACCCTGGACCTACACTCACTGATACAGTTATAAAGAAATCAGCATTTCCAGTTAGCCCTGTCTGTGCAAAGCATTGGTATGCTGCAGTCGTCTCATCCAGGTTTCTTATCACTTCTTTTCAGCACAGTGCAGAATGTCAAAGCAAACCTGATTTTTTTTTTCCCTAAGAAACTAAAGGGCCCACTGCAAGGTCCAGATTTTCAGTGTAGAGTTCCTCCTGCATATCATTTACAAGGCTGAGTTATAGCCCTCTAAATAACAAGCAAAAGTACTGGCCAACTCTAGCTAACAGCTCTGATGGATGCTATTATATTTCTGCTGCTAGTTGGCACTCAACCCTCACTATCTCATCAGCATAAAGGGATGCTGTCAACATGACAAATTGTGTCTTCCTTGGGGGGGGTGGGGGGAACCATGCCTATTATTGTTCCAAAGCAGCCTTTACAAGAACAGTGACTAGAAGAGAGTAAGGATGAAAGCAGGGTACTATTTCACTGCCTCTGTTCTGTGTGTTTACTTTGCATATTTGACAGTGCTGTGTGGTGTGTCAGCGTTGCTAGTGTGCATTAGTGCTTCCCCTCCCAGAGTGGCAAGATGATGCCTCCTGGGAGGAGGGGGTGCAGAAAGGTCAGCGAGGGGAGGGAATGCTTTCATCCCAGGCCTTGTATTAACAGCAGCAGCAAAAGTGAGTGGAAAAGCAGTAAGAGAATTTGTATATACGTTGCACAGGATGCCATTGTGCTTCTTGCACTAAATTGTTTTCTAACATGCTTGGGAAAGAAGGAACTCTCCTTCTCCCCATCTTAGTTCCTTCTCCAGACGTGATTCTTACAGTGTCCTGCTCACCACTATTTAAAAACAAATCTATGCAAAACTCACATTGTCTGAGAGAGGCCAGTTTGGAAACATTCAAAGTTGTCCTCATTCCTTTAAATGCAACATTATTCTTACCCTTTTAAGTGCCTAAGCTCTCCCTGGAGGACTATGCATCCAACCTGGCAAAAAGAAGGGAGAGTTCCTCCTTCTGGGTGTTTAAAATGACTGGCACAGTCCAGAGAACTGTCTGCCACTTCCATCTCTGCCAGCTTCCCCTAAAATGCGCTCAGCTGCCTCAACCCGCACTATGGGAGCAGTTGGGAGACCTTTTGCTGAGCAGTGAATAATATCCCCCTTCTGTTCTGGTGCTGTTTGGACTCCAGCAGCCACTGATTTGCTCCCAGATCCTGAGGAGGACAGCCCACACTGCTGTGTCCTGCCGAGAAACTGAGGAGGGAAGAGAAATGGGAGACCGAGCTCGCCATCTCCTGGAGAAAAAGAATTTGCGCTTTCAGGAATATTTCTTTTGTGGTGGCATCCTTTGATTCTCACCCTGCTTTCATTCACACCTGCCCAGCGTGTCGGCGGGAGATAGTCAGGTGCCGTTCTGAGCCGAGCCGGGCCAGCAGTACCAGTTTAGAAGGTCCGAAGGACTCAGCTTAGTGGTTAATTTATGTCAAATTGTCTCAGTGCCATTTAGGCTTGAGTGTTTTAGCAAAGTAGCAGGACTGTAAATCTAGGCTCATTTTCTTGTTCTCTGTTAAGTTTAGCCTGGTTATTTGGAAAAGGTTCTTTGTCCAGAGGGTTGCTGGGTACTGGAACAGGCTCCCTGCGGAAGTGGTCACGGCACCAGCCTGACAGAGTTGAAGAAGTGTTTGGACCACTGTCAAGCACATAGTGGGATTGTTGGAGCTGTCCTGTGCAGAGTCAGAAGTTGGACTCCATCACCCTTGTGGGTTACTTCCCACTTGGGATATTCCATGATTCTGTCTTTCCTAAAGGCCAGTGTTACAGAAAGCTTAGGAAGCTTGTGAGCTCTGACCCTGTCGTGGTCCCTCTTCTTCCTGTGATACTCAGTAAAACACACCAGCAAATTGTCACAGGGTGGGTGTGCTGTGTTGGTTGTGGCAAGCACATTTCTCTCTCTCTCAGGATTTTTATAAAGGTGCACAGAGAGAAGTGAAAGAGAAAACAATTTCTGTTTCTGCTCCTTGTTTTTCTCTTGTGGAATGTGTTTGGAGAATTGTTTACCTGGAGCGAATGCCTGGTTGGATCACGGTGGATTGTTTGGGCCTGATGGCCAATCGGATCCACCTGTGTCAGCTCTGGAGAACAGGGTCACGAGTTGTGAGGGACTTAGGATAGTTAGAGTAGCATGTAGTTTTTAGTATCCTCTTTTATATAGTATATTAATGTATCATAGCATAATTATAATAAAGAATTCATTCAGCCTTCTGAAATAAGTCAGACATCATCATTCTTCCCATTGGGTTTGCCGACATCTACAACAGTTGGTATTTTTGTTACGTATTTCATGGGTACTTCAGCAGCAGCATTGTCAGTGGCAATCCCCATAGGCACTACTAAGTCCAGAAAAGAAGCTTATAAAACATCGAGCAGCAACAGTCAGATTCTTATGTGCTTAAAAAGGCAAGAGCTGTTTGGCCACTGATCCTTATAGGCTCCTAGTGCACACCTATGATTTTTTGAGTGTAACTGAAAAACTCAAGACCTTTAGCACATTCTCATCAGCCTTCCTATAAATGTGTCCCTGCTGTAGTTTGTGAGGTTTAATTGGTGATGGTAGTGCAGCTGCCTTCAAGCAGGGGCCAGATGAATGTGAATCATGAGAGCAGACGGAAACGCTGGGCAGGATGAGTACATATTGATGGTGGGTAAACCAAGGTCTTGCATTGTAATGATACAGGGCTGTGTTGGTGCAGTGATACTGGAGACTAAAGTACATAATGTTAACCAAGTTATGCCTTGGAGAAGTCAGTTAATAAAGCAGGCCCAAGCGCCACAAACATTATTAATCTCTTACATTAAAAACAGAGCAAAAAATCAGCAACTACCTGCACAGCATTTGTGCAGACGGGGGAAAAATACATGACAGTTTGTGTAAATACTGTGTCATGGACTAAGGTTTCTGACTAAGGGGTCAAAATGTTAGAAAAGGGTCTGGGGAGGTGGCATTCCTCAACTTCAAGTGCTGCCACTCTACAGCCTGGTGAGATTAATCTTTTAATGGTATATAAAAAAGAGTGGTAAATATATTAAACTGCTACTTTTTTAGGGGTTATTATGACTCAGAATAACCATAGTTATAGAACAGCTAAGGAAATTACACCACTAGGTATGTTGTTCCTAGTACCAAACACTGAGATTAAGCTGGACTGTTGTGGTTTTTAAGAGAGATGTTCATTTAACAAGAGAACTATCCCAGATCGATCTCTTGATCCCAAAATGCCTTCTTCAATCCTGATCTGGGCAGGTGGCCCCATCTATATTGTTAAAGAAACTTTATTATATCCAGTGAAAATTAGATAGCAAAAAAATAGAAACTAACATTTTTGACTTAGGTCACAACAATTCTAAACCACATTACTAGTAACAAAATAACTTGTTTGACATGAAACAGTAAGACCCCAGTTATAAACAAAGCAAAAACTTTGTATACATGTTAGTTTCAGAAGAGCTTGAATATATAAATTTCATGTATTAAAAGCAAAACTAAAATATCAAGTAATTATTATATCTTTACCAAACCATCATGAGTCTTAGAAAATCTTCTACTGTTTTAAACCAGTGTTTAAAGATTAGTAGTTGAAGTAGAAGCTAGGAACCTTAAAGGCATTTTCTTTCTAAGCTTTTCTTGCTCTCAATCACATCTGCACAATTTTTAGTCTGAACACCCTAAAGTGCACACTTTCTTGCAATAAAAGGTAGCATTGTTTGTATTGTTTTGAATAATACAAAGTAGGCATTAATGTTTGTAATGCTTTTTCAATACTTTGACACAGTCAGATTCAATATGTCTGACTGTGAAATTACAAATTGAATTTAACTTGCATACTGCAATTTATTTTACAAATAAATTAATCACTGTTTTGCTAACTGTAACTGAATTATCACCATTACCAAGTACACATGTAGAAAATGAATTTTCTAGTTCTCAAACACTGCAATGAGGATGGAGCTTTTAAGCTCCACTTCACAATGAAGGCTTGTGGTTTCCTGGCAGGAGTTCATTCAGGTGATTCACATACTATGACAGTTCATTCTTCAGTAATATCCTTGGACAGTCCTCCAGAAACACTGGTGGTGATGACCCCATTCAAGGGAGATGCAAACTGTTATGTGAAAAATGGCCACTGCAATTCTGAAAGGCACAGAATATAGAGCTTACAAGGCTTAGTCATCAAAAGTGGAGAGGGACTTTACTGCTAAAATAGGCTGGCATATGGAAAGGCAAGAAAGAAGTAAACAAAAGAGGACAGTGTTGGCACAGTAACAAACTGGTAATAGAGAAGAGATGAATACATCATCTTTTAGGCTAGCCCTACCAAATAGCAGCAATATGTGGAGGGAGGATGAAAATCTAACTCATTTTAAGAGAGCAGTAATTTTATGAAGAAGATCACATATGATTGTCTGCAGTAGCAGGCAATTTATTCTCTTTCTGTGTAGCAGTCTCCATAAAAAGGACTTTAATGTGAAGTTCTCCTGCTGTCTGGGTAATGATAGTCCCACTCAATCTCCCTTGTTTTATATACCTTTTTCTGAGCAGTCTCAGCTCTTCTGGCTAAGGAGATAAGAGTCCACAATAAAATACCTAACAATTTAGGCAAAGATTTCAAGGCAAGCTCTCACAGCATCCTAAATATTTGGCTAGAAAATACCAGTGTCTTCTTGCAGAATGACTTGACATCTACCCCTTGGAGTCACCAGATGTTTGGCATGTCTCTTGTCCAGTGGGCACACTCCTTTTTGTTAACACTCCACAAACAACTTTTAGCCACTCCACCACCAGAAAAGCCTTTTCAATTAAAAAAAAAATTCCTTTACAACTATTCTATAGCTGTGTAATTGTTTTACATGAGAATAACTATCAGTTCTTCATTGCATTGGACCCTACATTTTGACTGTAACTTCAGTATTTACCTCAAGGATTTCCTCTCTGTTTTGACTTCCTCAGCTCCTCTAACACTACAGTACTTCATCCTGAATTATTTACCTCCTCAGTGATTCTCACCTTCTAAAACACTACTATATAAACTATTCATTTTTAGTTTTTTTAAGGCTAGGCTGCAAAGGCAACAAAATTTCCTCAAACTGAAGTACTCTGTTAAGAGATATTTTTCATAGCTTGAATCTTATAGAACATATTTGTAAATATCCATCTCCTCCATTGAGATGTCCCTATTATACATGAAATATACCAGTGTGCCTTGATACCATACTAAGCATTATAATCTTTGTTCAAGACATTAACAAGGGACTTGACACAGTTCATCTTGATGCATGAGCTGCATTTCACCATTATCTTTTAAAGGCGCAGCCTTCACTTATACTCTACCCTGCACTTTGGGGAGATATTTAATTAATAAAGTTCTTGTGGTTTATGCACACTTCTTAAATGATTTTGTGTTTCCAAACACAACAAACAATGTTTTGTGTCTTGAAGGAGAGCCCAGTATTGTAGGAAAGATTGGATTTTGCCATAAACACATTTGGATACAGACTTCTACAGAGGCTCATCAGAAAGAACAATCTGAATTTAGTTGATTTTCTGCATTTAACTCCTCCACACTCACAATGCACATATATTTATAAACTTCTAGGTCAGGGTAATTACCTCTAATATTATATAGAGGTGATGCCCATGGAAAAAGGTGCCCTGAAACTGTATTACCCTGAGAAGGTAATGAAGAGAAGGAAGTTTAAAACATTAGTCGATTTGAATAGGAAACACAAGATCCTTCTTCAGCAATAAACATGAACATCCATTAAACCACCCTAGAAACTTGGCACCATCACAAAGAGGCTGAGGTAACCGAGGACAACATCTCTTTGAGACTGAAAAGGATTCACAAAATCAATTAGGAGTTCATTCTTTAATTAAATGAAGATTTGCACAAACAACAGAACACTCTGAAGAAGTATAGGTGCATATTGCCACAGAGGGGTTTCCTACAGCACAGACAACAGCCTTCAGTTCTTTATTCTCCCAGTCTGGTTTTTCTGCAGCAAAGACAAAGCCCAGAGTCCAATAAACCCCAAACATGAATTACCTGAACTCCTTTTTTTCTTTTCAAACAGAAGGAGGAAACTAGTTCTGCTAAAGATGTTCAGAACAGTCATTTTGCAAATGGTGCTCTGAAGCTGATCAGAAGGGAATGTGTTGTAGCATAACTGCCCTGTTTCAGTGCATCATCCTGTAATAACAATCTGCAGCATAGCTGTGCTTCATTGAGAGGGAGAGTGCTACATCCAGCAGGCATCTCAGTACATGCACATCCCAGAGAGAAGCACCCTCCTTTTGTTGGAAGGCAGCCCATTACCCAGCTTGAGCCTTTCAGATTCTCATTTCAGGACAGAGACAGAACTTGCTTCATTGGCTGCAGCTATTTGCTGTTTCCAGTTATGACCCTTGTGATTAAGCCAGGCTCTGAGCTCTGAAATCCTCTTCTGAAACAGTGAACAGCTTTTGTTCAACAACATAATAGGAAACCATTTTTTGGCATCTGACCAAATGAGTATTTGAGTGTTAGCTTTTCAAAAGCTATCTCATTAATTCAAGAAAGAAACCTCTTTAGTTTTGTTTTGCTGAAATAGACAACATGTTACATTAGGCTGCAACTTCTGACAGCTGTATGTAGAGAACACTTCTCTTCCTTGCTGCTGGAATCCATGCCCTTGAGGATTCATTTGTTTGCAACGGCAGAAAGTTGGTCCCGAATCCTTCCCAGCCCTTCTAACATAGTGTCCAGGGTTTCTTTGCTCAGTTCCACAGTCAGTGCAGAAACAACAGGATTATTTCCACATAAGGCAGCATCTTCCTGAATCTTAAAATAGGAATGCAGATGTTAGTTGTATGAAAAAATCATTTGTTTTTCCAGAGCCACTACAAAAGTCAGCGTTTAATACATAGATTAAACAAAATGGTCTGAATTTGGAATCCAGCTCCATCCTGAAGAAGCATGGCACATTTCCTAAGCTGTGTGTCTCACTAGTGAAGTGCACTCCCATTGACAGAGTGCAAGTGAACATCTACTGCCATGAGTATTGGGATATTTTGAAGATAGCTGTGGCAGGAAGCCACATCTGTATCAAAAGCATCTCAGCAGACACCACAAAGATACCACATTAACCCAACACCACACACAGAAATTAGATTTTAATTCCTCCTCTGAATCCCACTCATCTGATTTTTATTGGTTGGGGAGATCCAAAACTCTGCAGAACACAAGCAGTAAGTTAGATATACTCCCCAAATGATAGATGTGGCCAGTGAAGGAAGTTATTAGTAATCTCAAGTAATTTCCCAGCTAATGAAGTCAGCTAAACTTGCTGATGGAGTGCTTAGAATTAAAGGATGATGGCTTCATGATTTATCTTCTTTTTTTTTTTTGTAGAAAACAATGGTGACTAGGAACAAACATGGTCACTTCTCACATCCTCATGCACACAAAACTTCTGTGCAAGAGAGCTTTCATCAGAGAAACCACTCCCATGCTCTGTGGCATTTCAGGTATCACCTCTGAGAAAGTCTAATGGCCCACCAGGCACGAGACAAGCACCAGATGCCTGTCTGAACTGGTTTTCCCTGGCAAGTCAGGTGTTGGACTTCATTATTTCAGTCTTTCACAGCCACTGCCATTACCTTTAACTGCAGCAGGCAGGTAGGGACTGCCATTCTTACGATGCTGTCTGAAGATGTCTTGATGTCCACCCTCCAGTCCATGTCCACCAGCCGAGGCAGGGAGACTGGGGGATTTAAAAAATGGCTCTGTAAGGCTCAGCAGCACGCAATGATACCAGACCCTGCAACCCTGTGACTACCACCATGCACAGGCCTCTCCGCTTCCGGCCCTGGGAAGCGTACAAGTTTAGATCCCACTATGTGGTTTCCCATCATTTTACTCTGGAATAAGCCAGTCTCTGAAGACCTCCTCATGACTCTGGAAGGGCAAAAGGGGCTCTCCCATCATTACATGCAATGATAGTTCAGTGCAAGAAGCAGAGGTAAATTCAAATTCCCAAAGCAGCTGGGAGAAGGAGAGCAGTAAGATGTCTTCGTCTTCTCTACATCTTTATGCCCTGCCTAGTTGCCTGCTACACTCAACTAGCGTTTCATCATGAGTTGCTCTGGCACCTGCATGCTTATTGCTCTGCTCTGAAACTGGTAAGAAAGCAGTCAGAAAAGCTCGTAAAATCTAGCAGTATAAAACATGTTATTTCAAGTTCCCCAACCAAAGCATCCTGCAGTACAGCAAATATACTGACAAACTGCAATCTTCAAATGCCTTAAAAATATTTCAAGTATCATCCTAATTACATGCAACCTAACAGAAAGCATTTAACAGGTGCAATACTGACATCAATAGCTCAGCTGGAGGCCTCCTGGGCCTACCCAAGGAAAGAAAGACCGGTCTAACTTGGCTCCTAAGGAAAGAGCTGTCTCAGTAGGCAATTGCAGCCTGTCTGGATTCTGCCTATTATAAGATGCTTAGTGTCTTCCTCAGGGGTTGATTGCCAGCCTTCCTACTGACTACAGACACTCATGTCGCTTCCTCTCTGTGCCTTATTGTCTAACTGAATTTTTTTCTGTCTGGGGAAAGGCTCTCTCTCCCTGCTCCTTCTGCTTCCTTGCGCAGAGCTCCAGGGGGCAGTGCACACCTGGCTGCCTTGCTCCTGCTTTTGGAACAAATTCCAGTTCACAGTCTGTTAGGGCCAGCACTTGGCAGCATTTGCAACAACACAAAATACATCTGTTAAGCTTTGTATGTTAATTTGCAAAGACTGATTGTTGGTGGCTTGGGAGGGGCAGGAAACCATTCACTTTTTAATGTTAACACAGACCAATCTGTTGGAATGTCTGCCTTGGACCACTGCCTCGGTCCCTATGTAATGCATGTCAGATACTTGATAAATACAATACTAAGATAATCCATTATTTCCTAGCAGACAATCTCATTCCCAAGATTACTACTTACTCTGACTGGCTTGTGCTTCATTCCTCCAAGCAGAGCTGTGAAAAAATGGAGAAAACAGTATCAACAGCGCTTTGAGGAAAAGAAAAAAGAGGTAAGCATTTAGCATGGCTTATCCCTGACTGAAGGGCCACCAGCAGTAAGCAGGAGACAGAGACTGCCTATGCTACTCAGTGACATGGAAAGGCTGGGACTGGTGGGTAATGGCAGGCAAACCGGTGACCAGCCATGGGTTCTTCTGGAAGGGCAGCTCGTTTAAAGCCCATACCTTCCTCCCTGGTTTCATCAAAGCAATGGGCTCCAAGCATTGAGATGTGCAAGCAGAACTGCCCTCCTCTGCCACCACCTCATGTATGCTCTATCACATACAGTGCCGCTGCACCTGAGGCATGGTGACAAGTGGATGGATATCTGGACACTGCCTAGATCTTCTACGGCTGAAATCCAGCCTTCTAAGTTTTATCATCAACAGTAGCATTTGTTCAGCACACAGCTGTTAAAACAAAAGAGGCTTTGCATATCGGGAATGTGGCCCACATCCATTTCAGAAGTCATGAGAAAACTGTGTGTCCATGGCTGTGTTTCATTGGCTATTTAAAGAAACAAGGCTCATGTTGCCAACTATTCAGGTATCAAACCAGGTACACGGACTTTAAATCTTCAGCTGAAAGCAAACGGCAGGTGGATAGCACTTACATATTCTCCAAGATTATCTTAGTCAAGAGGTTTTTCAGATTTTGGTGGAAGTTTTCTGGGAAGAGAGAGAGGATGTCTTCTGCCCTGGTCAAGCCGCGGTACACCACGTGCCTGGTGAGGTTGTGCAAAGCAGACACCAGCTGTCAGGAGGCAAGAGAAGGGGCTGGGTTGAAAAGCATTACATACAGCACAGGACGGGCCTTCTTAGCCAGGACACACAGCTTATGCTGCGAGAATCCACACCAGCCGAGCCCTGGGCATCCAAGTACGCCCCGACGACCTCAGCAGGATGAGTCTGAGCTCCCCGGCGCCCCCCGGTTCGCAGCCTCAGCCCGTTCCCTTCTGCCGCGGGCGAGGGTCGCTGTTACCCGCACGTCTCGTTTCCCGCACCTTCCCGAGGGCCTGAGCCACCCCCGTGCTGGCACCCGCACGGTCCCGCTCGTTCCCTCCGGCCGGGGCCCGCGGCTGCCCCGCCGGCCCTACCTGCTCCGCTTCCTCGGCGCTGACGGCGAGCCCGGGGCCGGCGCGCTGCGCCAGCGGGCCGAGCGCGGCGGCCGGGCTGGAGAAGCACTCCTGGCACAGCTGCCGCACGGCGTCCTTCGACGGCGCCTGGCGGGGAGCAAAGCGGGGGCGCTCAGCCGCGGCCCGGCAGCGGCGGCCCCGGCCCCCCGCGGCCCGGCCCCGCTCACCTTCAGCAGGATCTGCAGCGCCGCGAACTCCCCGGCCCGCAGCGCCGCCATCTTGGCGCCCTCAGCGCGGCCGCGCTCCGCCCGCCGCCATCACGCGCCCGTCACCGGGGCGGGGCCGGCGACAGGGACACGGACAGGGATAGGGACAGGGACAGGGATAGGGACAGGGACCGGAATAGGGACAGGGACAGGAACACGGACACGGACAGGGACACGGACAGGGATAGGGACAGGGATAGGGACAGGGACAGGGATAGGGACAGGGACACGGACAGGGATAGGGACAGGGACACGGACAGGGATAGGGACACGGACAGGGACCGGAATAGGGACAGGAACACGGATAGGGACAGGGACAGGGACAGGAACACGGACCGGGACACGGACACGGACAGGGACAGGTACTGGCACATGGACAGGGACTGGGATAGGGACAGGGATATGGACAGAGACCGGGATAGTTACAGGGACCGGTATAGGGACACGGACAGGGAGACGGACAGCGACCGGGATAGTTACAGGGACACGAGCAGGGACGGGGACACGGACAGGGACCGGGATAGGGACAGGGACCGGCACACGGACAGGGACCGGGATAAGGACATGGACCGGGATAAGGACATGGACCGGGATAAGGACATGGACAGGGACTGGCGCACGGACAGGGACAGAGAAGCCCTCGGGGTGTGGTACTGCCCCTGCCTCTCCACTCGGGCGTTTTCTACTCTCAGTGCAAAACTCTGCTTTGGAATTTTGCTGTAAACGCGCTGCTTTCAGCCAGCGGGAACGGGAAATGAAGGATCTAGCATAGACCGTTACCTTTGCATGCTGTCTTTCACTTTTTAAGGGATTTAAATAAGTCCTCTTTCTAAGAGAGAACGTCTTCTCTTTGCCTTGTGTGGCTTCCAGCGCATCTGGATCCGGGCATCACTAATCTGTGGTCTTTCCCCATCACTGCCTCTGTCACATCCCATCCTTATTTCCATCTCCGTTGGTTTGTAAGCAGAATACTGCACAGTGAAAAATGCAAACATATAAATGCTTCTTCCACTGGGCTTCACAAGCTTGACAGGGAACAGGGTTTACTTTTTTAGAGGAACAGATTCCATACTGCAAACTAGGATAGAACAGAAACTGAAGGGAAGGATGGCAAGATACTAATTTTTGGTTTCCAGAATGAAAAGTTTGCAGCTAGTGGGTGCAGTAGCACCCCAGTGGGGAAAAAGCATGGGGTAGTGGTTAGAGGAGGGGTTTAAGAGCTAGGAAACCAGAATCACATTCTCTTGACCCTGCTTCCATCTTTAGATGAATCAAGGTAGGTCAGTTTTGTCACGAGTGCCGGGAAGGTAATGGAACTCTCTGTAGAATACATAACGTCCTGCAGTAGTAAGTATGGGCATTTATTAACATCAGCAGTAAGCGTGGAGACTGTGAAAGGATAAACAGAATGAAGGCACTGTGAAAAAAACAGCACTGTGTCACAATCTGAGGAAGTATGCCTAAAGGAAACAGGGATTGTTCACGGGATATACTTGTCCTTGCATTGTTGACTTCTTATAATCTGCCTGCTTGTCTTGCTCCCAAACCAATAAGGCTAACTTTTTCTAAGAGGTAAGCAGAATTTTTCTAAGCAGTAACACTTGAAATTCCATATCTAACTGGGGGAGATGGACACATTTTTTCAAAGTCTTTTTAAAGCAACGACTTTACAAGACTTTAATAAAATCAGTTTGATCCATGCCTAGTGTATTGGTTTTCTGTGGCAAGGTTCTGGCAGTGGGAGGCTACAGGGGTGCCTTCTTTGGCAAGTTGTTAGAAACTTCCCCCATCTCCAACAGAGCCTGAACCAAGTGGCTCCAAGATGGGCCTGCCACTGGCCAAGGCCAAGCTTATCAGTGATGGTGGGAGCACCTCTGGGATAGCAGGGCTAAGAAGGAAAAAAAAAGTTATTGCACAGAAGTAATTGTGAATCAAGAATGGAGTTAAGTCCAGGTAGCAGGGAGGGGTGGGGGGGAAGGTGTTTTAGGATTTGTTTTTTCCTTATCCTGCTCTGATTTCAACTGGTAATAAATTCAGTTAATTTCTCCGAGTCAAGGCTGTTGTGCCCATGATGGTAATGTGAGTGATCTGTCCCTGTTCTTAACTCATGAGCCTTTTGTTGAATTTTCTCTCCCCTGTCTAGTTGAGGAAGGGGGTGATAAAGTGGCTTTGGTGGGCACTGGGCATCCCACCAAGGTCAAACCACCACACCTGGGCTAAGGATTTAATTGTACCAAGTAACTTCGTCAGACAAGTGGGTGGAGAGATGCAAAGGATGGGAGGGTGTAGGGTGGGGAGAGTAGACAACTGTCACTGCCAGCTCCCACAGGAGTTTGTGGCAAGAGAATATTTACCTGTGAGTCACATACTCAGAGCAAAGATGCAATAAGCACAGCTGGCATTCTACTGAATTTGTTCTCTAGTCCACCTCCTATTGCTGCCATTTCCTCACTCTGGGAGCCTTATAATTATGGGGAAATAATGACAGGTTTGATTTAATATCAAAATTGAAATGCTCTTTGTTTAATATCAAATTTGAAACAGCTGAAGCCAACAGAAATGCTTAGTAAAATGCTTTATTTGGTTTGATCTTTTCTTTCTTTTCTTTTCTTCTTCCCTCCTTTCCTTCCCGCCTTCTTTTCCTCTTTCCTTCCTCTTTCTTCAAGGTCAAGGCCTTCAAAATGAAATTATCAGGGATGAAGTGTGAGACTGCATCCTGTAAGGAAGGCTGGCCCTGTGATCAGTGTGATTATCAGGAAGGTTTGAGAAACACCAGTTCAATAATCTGCTGTGCCAGACTCTGAGTTTGAAAAAAGAAACCCACTTAGGGGGGTGAGATGGATTGGATGACCTCCAGATGTGTTTTCTCACAGCCCTTTTTTTACCATGATTTCATGTCTGTATCACCCAAGGGGACTCAGCTGTGAGTTCTGAGCCTGCAGATGAGTCACAGCACCGTGTGCAACAATTGGGTTGGATCTCATGAACCAGATTGTCCAGTCATTGAGTCTGAAAATTAATTTCTGCCTCTGGGCTGGCAAATTTGCCTGCACCTAGGCCTGGGTGATACAGCTGGAGTACTGACTGATGTGACTCTCTCTTGGTTGAGCCAGCCTAGGGTATCTGCAAATGGTTCTCCCTAAAGTAGTGTAAGTATTTTTTTTCCTCCTTGAGAAGTGAAAACAATAAATACAAAATTAACTTGTCCACAGTTCTTACCTGGAGAACTGTAATTTTTTGCACTCCAGGGAAAGAGCCAAACAGTTCTAGCTCACTTTGTCCATTCAAGGGTCCCTGGGAGAGAAATCCTTGGGATATTAAGGATTTGATGGGAAGAACTATTAGTTTTTTCCCCACAGCATAGCCTGTTTTCACTGGAGCATGTGTAGCAGAGGAGTGGTCTCTTCCTTAAGGGCTTCCAGCTGCAAGGCAAAGCTCTGCTCTGTAACTGCTCCCTGCTGGGTGGGTGCAATTTTAGTAAGAAAGTTGCCTATCCTTTTCCAAATTAGAAATGCAGGATTTAGCTCCAAGGGAATGCATTAGAGAGATGACATCAAGTGTGTTCATGGGCCTGGATGTAGACTGTGTGAGAGAGGAAAGCTCTGTGTCCCAGCCAGTCTGTGGCTAAGCCCTGCAGTGCTTCAGAGAACAGGATTTCCAAACAGTCACCCATAATTAGTATTTTGACACATGTTACTTTTTGCTGGAATTCAGAAAGACTGATTGGTCTATGTTATTGGACAAAGTTTCTGAACTGATCACTGGATTTGACAGGTAATCCTTGCTTTAACAGACTTAGGCAAGTCAGGGTTTTTTCATCTTCCAGTTTTATTTACATTTATTTATATCTTTATTTGTTGGTGAAACCCATTGTCTATGTGATAGTGAGAATAGGCTAGAAGCACTGGGGATACACTGTGGGCATGATGAGCAGTGCTGGCCTGGCTCTGCATGGCTGTGCACCCTGTTCATTGCCAGTCTGTTGCCTCTTCCAGTGGCCCAACAAAGTGCATGTAATGTAGAACGAACACCTTTCCTACTTGGCCCCATCTCTACTCACTAAGGACTTGTCATCTTGACAGGCTCTTATTGTTAGGGTTTTTTAAGAAATGGAGCCAAACCATGTTGTTAACATTCAGGTTTGTACTCTTCCGTGTCAGTTTTCAATCACCTTTCAGATGACAGTCTTCCTTCCTCCCTGGCCTCTCGGCTGAAACAGCTGAACTGCCTTTTCAGTTTGGATTGCTGATACTTGAGACTCTTCAAATGGGACTGCAAATTGGAGGGTAAGACCACTGCTGACAGATGTGATCCGTAAGGCTCGTGCCAACAGATACTCTGTGCTCTGTAAGTCTGTGGACAGTTGCCTGCATTACAGCTGGAAAGTGAGCAGCCTCACACTGCTGTAAATCTGTATTAAAACTGGAAAGTGAGCAGCTTAACACTTGTAAAGAACACATTGCACATTAACAGCTCATCTAAGGTAATTTTCTTTGCCCTCTGCTGCAAGACAATCCCTATAAAATTTGATAGGCAGCTCAGACTGTTTATGAGATTATGAATGTGTTCAAACTGCAAAGCATCATTGTGACAAAAAGAAGCTTTTTGAGTGTTTTCCAGCCGAGTGTATTTGTCCTAAGCATCATACCAAGCTTTTACCATTGTCTTTATTTAAGGTCTCATTCAGATTTAACAACCATTCATTGATGCTCACAAAACTCCTGGGAAAAAATTCTGTATAAGAATCAATGGAACTGCATCTGGTTTTATTAAGCAAATTAAAGCATGCAACAAAACATTTTCCATGAAGTATTTGCAGCCTCAATGGTATAACACAGTCAGTTCTGACAAGACAGGAGGAGCAAGCCAGGACAAACAAAAGCAAGACATTTAATAGCTCTTATAAAAGCAAAAAAGTAAACAAGCCTTTCCTCCCCACTCTCCTTTTGAATGTCAGTGTCCCTTAGCATGACGTGGTCATGCTGAAGCTGAACAGGGAGGCAGAGGCCAGCACCAGCACGGGCTCCCAGCTCTCCCTTTTGGCTGGAGGCGATCACCTCTCTGTGCAAGCAACTCTGCAACTACGGAGAGGAAGGCAGCAAGGGAAAGCTCAAACATGCTGGAGCTCACTGGTAAGCTGGTGGACAGCAGCTGCCAGAAATGTGTCCTGTGAGACAAGGTATGTAAAACAGCAAGCCTCAAATGTGCCTGGTTCAGTTGCATGGCTTCTTTCTTCCAGCAGAGGAAGCAAGTAGTTGATGAGATCTATTACTGGGAACCATTGCTGGCAGGAGAGCAGTTTCTGCACATCTGTGGGGCCTCAGGCCACCTGGGTGACTTGTGGCAGTTTAGCCTTTAGAGTGAAACATCAAGGGCCAGCTCTGGAGCTGCAGTGATGCTAAGTATCAACAAACCAGCTGTAGGCTCATTTCATCAGTTTAATGTTTTATACTCATTACAAAGTCTCACTAGACCCCAGCCCGTTGCAGTCTGCAATGTTGCTGTGACACAACCTATAAACTCTGCCTAACCATTCTCAGTCTGCTACGTTGTCTTGCTTCCCTTCCACTTTTCCACAGCCTAAATCCCACTCGAGCGCTGTCCTCTGCACTGCCTGCCTTTAACCACTGGGTGCCAGGGGCCTCCCAGCAGGAAGCCACTCACACACTGGCTCGTTCCCCTGCGTCAGGAGGAGAAGCACCGGCCTTGAGCCACTTCACCCAGCTGTGCATGTGCACAGTTTACAATTGTGGTCAGGGCAGGTGTGTGAAACAGCCAGTGGCAGATCAAGGCAGCCTCGGGCACCTAGGGACTTCAAGGAATTGCATTGTGTCTGCTCCTGCAGCTCAGGCTGCCTGCAGAGAGGGAGGTAAGGAGAGCTGCAAGACATTGGCTGTTACCCAAAAGCGCAACAGGTGCCCCATCAGCTCATTTCATATGAGAATAGCCCACAGAGAGAGAACGGTCACCATTAAAATTACATCTCAGTAAGGTGTAGGAATGTTGTTGTGTTGTCGGGCCTCACCCCTGGCTGGGGTGAGCTGGAAAGGTGGAGGTCGTCTCTCCTCCAACCTGTGTCTCTAAGGAAAGACTTCATAGTCTTCAGTCGTCCGGTCTCGAGGTAGTTTATTGTGTGTTATCTAAAAGATTTTCTCCCTGAGCTGCTGCGGTCCATTCAGCAGTCAGGCAAAGGCACACTCCAACGCCCAGGGGGCTGGTGCCCTCTTTTATATCATACATTACGTGTTAAATGTTTATGGTTTTTCCCCAATGCCCATCACCTATACTGAATGGTGACTTTCTACTCTAAAGCAATCTGTGAATGCAAACATCACCAAGAACAAGGAGGTTAGGAAGGAGAAGGAAAGAGGACAGGGCACACCCAAGTCCCTCCATCTTAGAACCTCTGACCCCCATGTACAAAACTCAGACCCCTCTGTACAAGGCCTAAATCCTCCCTGTACAGCACTCAAAAATTCTTCCTTTCACTTTGTGACTACTTCTACTATAATATCTAAACTTTTGTGATTTCTTGTTCTTCCTGCAAAGTTGGTAAATTGTTCCATGGGTCAGGTTCAAAGCCACAGGGGTCTGTGGCTGCATTCCAGGGTCTCAAATGCTTCTGACCTGGGCCTGGAACATCCAAGAGTGTCCAAGGGACATTCTGGGTTCCAACAGTAAGGCAAAAGGATTCATATCCCATTATCAAGGAAATACTGGAGTCATTCAGGCCCCTTTTGATGTGATTGTTACCTTTTATTGGTTTGAAATTACACTTTTGGAGGGCTTATTTCTGCCTTACTAGCTATGATTGTCTTTTCATTCTGTGTTAATATGCTGGCTAGCTCAAAGAACTCCAGATTAAGGTGCTAAGAAATAGCAATAAAATCATAAAGCCACAGTTTATTTAAACAATGCCTTGATCACACATATAATTACAACAGAAAACAGTTTCAACAGCAGTTTTCAACAAAAAACAGTTTCTTTCTCTATTTTATATGGCTTAAAACTCAGAAAAGAGGAGGTATAACACAAACACTCAGAAAAGCCTCTGTTAATGCCTCAAAAGAGAAGAGCAGAATTGTAAAAACTAACAAACTGGAATATAAATGATTTCTCTTTCTCTGGAGAGGTAGAGCTAAAGCACAGCCACATGCTTAAATTACCAAGTCATCATAAGGGTAAATGTCAAGATAAATGCTTTGAAAATGTCCTTCCCTATATTATTAACATCACTATGGACTATTAAAATTAAAAGGCTCTTTAAAACATAATTGACTTTTTCATTATTTATCTGCTGCTGCCGCTGTTCTCTTCCATGTGTAAGCAGTAAATCCCCATAGGGGTGTTTCATATCTATATAAATGTATATTAAATGCTTTGCCTCTGGCATTTTAGAAATAGCACAAATGCAGCTGTGTTTGTGCATCTATAATTTCAGGACATGAGCCAGCCTCTCGAAGAAGTTTCCACTTGGCAGCTTATATTGTCTTCTCTGGAGTTTGCAAAATATCCAGTGTTAGTAAAAGGGTGTGTGAGGCGACGTCAGAACAGCAGAATTCATCTAATTACATTAAGACTTCAGACTATGTTTACGTGAAGTATTATGCCACAAGTAAATTGAATCCAGCTAGCTGTCTGCTGGGCTCTTACCAATAGGATAAGAATGATATGCAAAATAGTACAAACTAATTACTTTCTTTTAAGGGAAGCTCTTTAAGCAGATTATGTAAAATACACCAAAACAGACTTTATCCCCAATGCCTATCATCTATTACATAGTAAATGCAGCATGTCTAACAGAAGTTAATACTTTAGAAACAATACCTTTAACCATTTTGTGTGCATTCATCCTAACTCACAGAGGGGGAAGCATGAGAGACGTGATGTTTGGAGGTGAAAACAAACAAAAAACTGCAGTTCTGCAGGTCATGCAGTCACGCTGTGCTGTGCCCAGTAGCTCTGTGTCTCGAAGGGATGCAGAGCTGCAGCTGTGACCCTGTTGAGCACACGAGGTGCAAAGCAAGCTGTGGTGTGGCAGGAGGGAGCTGGAGTGTCAGTGGTGTGACTCTCACGCTCAGCGTGTGAGCTTTGGCAGGTCTGGTTTGTCAGAGAAGGGAACTGTGTATTGGTCGCTTACTTCTGCAAGCAGAAAGTTCTGGTGTTTATGTAATGCATGTCCTGTTGGCTGTTACTAATTTCATGAGGGTTTGTTTTCTTTATTCAGAACGGTTTATGGCTGTGGTGTTTTATGTTTCTTTCCTCTCAGTAAACTGCAGAATGGAGCTTGCAAAACCTCCAGCCTCTTAGGACACGCTGTGTTTAACCCTGCCATCCCAAGGTATGTAGTTTGATGAGTTAGCTGAGTCTTTTGCTATGCTGAAAAGAGCACCTAAGCATTGGCATGCTTGTTGTTCTGTTTCCTCCTGACTGATGCATCCTGCAAACAATCCAACTTCATTCCTTGTCCCCACAATGAGAGCATTGTACAGCGCAACAGATCAGCATCAACTGATGTATGATGCACGGTGCCTCATCGTACCACAGACTGAATCAAAGGGCTACTGAAGAGTGCCAAAGCTTTAAAAAAATGACCTAGCTGAATCTAGAATTTGTTTTGTTTTGATAGCTGTTGTTTAAACCAGGCTCCCCAGTATATTTTCTGTTAAAAACATCTTTTGATGTGTCTATAAAATTACCTTAGTTGAAGTGTAAACCAAATAATCATGACCCTAACGTCAACCCTAGGAAATAATTCCCTGGTTAATAGCTACTGATGCTGCCCTGTCACTGGGGTACTTAGTTGTTTTTACCCAGGCTGTGCATCCCCACTCTGACAGGTTGTATCAGCAGAAGAGCCGCTGCCTGGGGAACCAGAGCTCAGATGAGACAGCTGCAGGCATGGTTTTACTGGTCAAGTGTTCCTGTGACAACAATATGTTTGCTGAGGATTTGTGTCAGCTCAGGAAGACAATCTGTGCATGCAACAGAGAGGCTGGACATTGGTAGCTGACTTTATAATTTCAATGCGTCCACATACAATACAAACCTGTGATATAAAATGCATATAGTATATAAAATGTAAATACAGTGGTGTAAACCAGGCCTTAAAGGTTTCTCCACTCTTGCCTGTAACTCTTCGTGCCAGTGCTACACGGGAGCACTGCTGTCTGAATCCTCCTGTTGCAGCATCATGCCAATGCACAGTGATGTTATGCAACTTCATTATGCAGTGACACAAATACCATGGAGCTGAAGCACTACTTTCAAGAAAAAATTCTTCCAGCAGTAAAAACAATGTTTGAATCAACACAAACACACAGTTTTGGTAATAAGGTAGTTGTGGGTCACCAACTGTTCTGAATCAGCGTGTCTTGAAATGAAGCAGAATGAATTCTCATACCTTCAGATACAAGCTGTCAGAGTTTAGAGAAGTGTAGATGCTTTACACCTCAGGAAATGTGCCTAAAAGTAGGACCTTGTATACCAGTTTGGAAACAGAACCATGTGTCAGGCTGTTGTGCCTTTTCTCTGCATTGTGGCTCTTGTGTGTGGTGAAGTGACAGAAGTGTGGGACAGCCATTGCAGCAGTCCTGCCAGCAGTGCTTGTGATGTGGCTCCCCTAGTGTTTTAGTTTGGATCAGGACTGTATTTTCGATGCAAATCTCCTGAACATCTTTATTGCCTGTGCTTCATTTGGCATCAGGGGTGGATTTTGAGTGCAGGGGTTAGTTTCTGTTGAGTGAAATTAAACTGAAAAATGTTCTCCAGAAGTGTACCCAACATGCTCAGACCTCATTAGGCATTCACTCCAGGGGATCCTAATGAAGGCGATCTGAATTGAAAACAAACTGGAATATGCATAGTGTGCGTGTCAGATCCTCAGCAGCAACTGTTTCTATAGAGCATCTATTTTACAGATTCTTGGTCTGCTTGACCTTACCGGGCAGATGGGACTTGATCTGATTTTTAAGAGTAGTTGAGAGAACCTACTGAAAATTAGGCTCCTAATTTTTAATTTCATTTTCCCCATAAATGAAATTGACCATGTGAAATTTTTACTCCACAGACTACGATCATTAGTGAATTAGTGCTTACGTAATATCACTGAAAGTCATTTGTCATTTCTGTAAATGTGCTGGTAATGGTGAGGAAAATTGCTATTTTTTTCTATAATATTCTCGAATATTTCACAACTTATACAAGTGGTAAATATTTCAATTGTTGAGTAAAATGGACTCCCTTCAAGAGTAGAATGTTCCAGCTGAATCAGCACACAAAATTACAACATAACTATAGGAAGTTGGGGGGTAAAAGGGGAAATTACAAAAAGAATCCCATGTCCTAGGTAAAAATCAGCATATTGCAACCTAAATTGGATTTGGACTAGCATTTGCCTCTGCTTTTATTGTAAGAGTCAAAGTGATTTTTAAGTAGCCATGATCCTACCAGCTACATTTTATTGGGAAATAGTCTGGAAATGCTGTAATTCCATAAACTGAGGCAGAAGTCCTAGAGAAAACATGTTTTCTACTGTAGAACATAAAGAGTATTCACAGCACCCTTGAGAATTTTCCTGAGTAGTTCTTAAAGGAAAGGCATTTGAGATACTGTTTAATGTAAGGACTTAAATTGATAAGTAAATGTTAGACAGTGTTTGGAGAAAGCTGGATGTTAATTAGTTACAGCTGCATTTTCAACAGTTCTTACTAGAAATTGTCTTAAGCAGAAGCAAACAGGAAGCATAACTCTTTCAGTATCACCACTGATTCAGGTTTAATTCAACTAGGAAAGAAAAGTCTATAGTAACAAAAATTTTTAAACTCTATTTCCTTCCTGGAACAGGAAATGTAAAAATAGGAATAGTCTACTTCCAAATCCTGCTAAAAGAGGTGAAAATGTCTCACTCATTTCCATGAAAAAAGCCCTTTACAGTGATTTTGAAAAAGCAAATACAGTGAGCAAACCAGCTTCATGTATGAATATGCAGCATATTAAAAGAACTGACACAAAAGCACACAGAAATCCTAGCTACCTTGGTTTTCAACATTACTATTACAAGCTCCAAACCAGTATCAATCAATTTAATCTCTGTGAACTATGAACCACTATTGATCCATAAAATGTAAGAGTCCAGACAATGGAATACTTGCTGATTTCTGGTATTTGGCTTCTAATTACAAAATGTTGAGAAACAGTTTTCTTACAATCCAGGTTTGGGCTTGGATATTAATTCTCAGCTGGAAACTTCCTGTCCCAATTCTCTCTTTGTCTCAGTCAGCTTAAACCCACAGTAAGCCCCAAATACTACATAGTTCCAACCCCAGTCATCTTGAAATGGGAGCCTCAGAGTCTAAAAATCTCCTTCTGCTGGAGTCACGAGAATCACTGTGTTTGAACAACCATTCCCATTTCTCAAGATAAGGAGGCAGGAGAGAAGCTTTAATGTTTCTGAGGTCTGATGCATGGGCAGCTACTTCACTAAAGAGGCAGTGTTTGGGGGCACTTGAACAGACAAAACTCTCTCAAAATGCTGAGGCCAGCTCTCCTCCCATCTTAGAGTAGGGAGGTTTCTTCCACTTTCTTGGGAGCATCCAGCAGCCTGCACTCACCTCCTTCTGCAAATACAATTTACATGATTAGCTGGAACCGAGTCAACACCCCCAGACTGGGGCACAGGATACAGGAGGATTTTAGTATGAGCTGGGTTTCCTGGAGGGAAGTCCAGCTAAAGAGGAGTCTTGCATTCTCCTCAGTCTATTGTTCAGTCTGACTTGGACCCTGGTCTTTTCTGTTTATTTGCTCAGACAGCCCATCTCCCTGCATACCAATCTGTGTGTGTACAGTAAACACTGGAAGCTCATTGTAGTGGTAATAAGGCATTGCAGCTACAAGAATCCAAATCTTCCTGGGTCAGCTGCTGACCTTGGTTCTTTCTGCCGTCTTGTCCCTGATGGCAGGCTCGTGCAAGAAGGTAGGTGCAGGCAGTGTGTATCCTGTGCATATCCTGAGCACTGCTGCATACTGCAACTTTCATCAGATGAGAAAAATATCTCTATGTCAGCAAAATGTCTTTTTCAAGTCTTATGGAGGTGACAGAAATTTTGTTGCTTAGACTTCTGTATTTATAAGAGAGGAAAGCTTTTATTTGGTTAATTTTGTGACCACTGTGTGTTGAGAAGGGGACAATATGGAATCACATTAAGGCTGGTTCAAATTGACTTCATTGATGTTGCAGTTCAGGCTGTGGCTGTGTATTTGGCAGCAACTCCTATTAGCCCTGTTCTTTCTCTTTGCCTGCTATCAGGGACATATGCCATGGAGTTTTCTCCAGCAAGACACCTGTCCTTCACAGCCTTTGGAAAACACAGACGTGAAAATAAGTTCAAAGGTACCTGTAACGGAAAAGTGATTGAACTGCAGGGAGCACCTCGTGCTAGCTTAAACTTAGCTAATACAGGTTAAAATAGTGGTGGAGATGACAGAGAGAAGTCATCTTTCCATATGCTTTTCCTGTTCCTATGGTCCACCTAAGGCATCTGTGTTTGGCTACTGTCAGACAGAAAACTGAGCTAAAGGGACCCGTTCTGGCCCTCAATATGTTACATTGCCTAGTAACCAAATGCAAGCTGGCTGGGATCCCTGCTAGCCTACCTGAGCCAGATTTATACAATCAGACACGTTTCCTATTTCCAGTTGCTTGTAACAATTGTATAATTGGATATGCAAGCTTCTCTTAGTGGTAGAACAACTAATTTTTAAACTGGATGATAATTCATGGTGATAATGGATCTTTCAGGTATCATGTAGGTGCCCTTGCTTTTGCAGCTCACTTCCAGATTCCCCTGCCTAGTTCCGAACATCACCTCTCCCTCCCTGAGCAGCCCTCTGTGCTGGATGCAGCCTAATGCAAAGTCCCTTAATGAAGCCCATGCCCCAGCTGCAGGAGAACACCACAGTCTGTCACTGTCACTCTTTGCATTTGTACCTTGCTGGGCAGACCTCCTGGCCTGGGAGGTGACACAGTGCCAGGCAGGCATTGCTTCACTGAGCTGTCACCAGAGCTGCTTGTCTCCACAGGTCAGGACTGTGCCTGTCCTCAGCCATGACCTAGCAGATGCACTTTCTGTTGCAAGGGAAGGCCGGGAGAGAGACTGCCTGCTCAAGGCATGGTGTGCATAAATCCAGTGAATAATAATCCAGAGTAAATTACTGTTTCCTTGGAATGTTTTTACCATTTTGATTTCATATATTTCAGCAAGGTATGAAAATAGTGGGGAAGGAAAGCAAGGGGGGAGGGAGAAAGGAAGTGAAGGAGAAGAGGCAAGCTAGTTTATTTGCTGAATTTTATTGGTTGCAAAGCCCAAGTGTTGTCCCTGTGTCTGTTCTAGTGAGTTGGCACCACATAAACACACAAAAATCTCATATTTCCTTTAAATGGCTGAAATTCCAGTCTGGCCTGGCAGAAGGGTAAATTCCACATAAAGAGCAGTCTCCATGGAGAGTTTTTGAAAATTAATCAAAAAACCTGAGAGACTGAGAAAAATTCTGAAAACTGGTGATGTGTCAAACTGATTTACCCAGCTTCATATTGGCACAGTTGGGATATGACTGCCCCCCACAAAAATGCAGAGCCTTAGACATAGATTCCATACCTGGTGTTCAAAAACCTGTGTTAGCTCACTGGAGAAGTGTGTCTGTACACACAGCCATGTGGCCACCATAAAGTGTCACTCATAAGCCATATGAACATGTGCATATGGGATTCTCGAGTTAAATGCATTTATTCTGGCAATCACATGCTGAATTCCACACGTGCACAGACCCTTCTGACTTGCAAAGGCTCGTCCTATGCAGAAGGTTGATATACAATCTGCCTCTTCCTTTATGCAGTGCTTTTAACATCTTGTATCCTTCCTCCTGCTTTATGGTGTGTTCTGGGACAAAGGCTCTATGTGATAACAACATATCATTTGGGATCAGAGGCATCTGATCACATAGAGGAATTCTGTCCTTCATTTTACCATCCACATACCTCCCACAAGCTGTGCCTATTATAGGTGTTTGCACCTTGCTCTCTGTATTGAAATGCAGTTCGCATTTCAAAAGCCTCTACTTGTTCTCCAAGCCTTCTCATCCTCCCTCGTTTAATCCTACACTGTAGCTTCACTGTACCCATCACCTCTATGCTAGAGGTCACTGACACTTCTCTGTGAGACAAGGGTTGGTCAAGAAAGAGGCAGGTAGCTCTCGAGTTGTGACTCACTCATTCTGCCAGGCCCTTTCTCTGTGCAGACAAACTCAGAATGGCCAAGGGTTTTCCTCTGCCCCCACACAGCCTCCAGCCATCTTCCCCACAGCACAGCCCCATTCCTGGGCAGACAAAATAAGATCCTTTAGCCAGTAAAGGCATCTTCCAGTGTGCTCAGCACTGCTATGTCTGGAAAAGATGACCTGGCAATTAGAGTGGAAGTCAAGAGCAGATGAGTAAGTAAGCACCAAGCTGTAAACACGTACGTTCTGTCTATGGCACCTGGCTGCATTCTATCATTCCTCCATTTATCAAGGAAAGCAGGGTCACCTCAGGGAGGTGAGGAAAAGTTGTCAGAAGCTGTGCCAAATCAACAACATAAGCCACAAAAGAACAAGTAAGAATCTTGCTCCTAGAGGAAAAGACATGTCTTCCCCTCATCCCACCAACTGTGGGATGGCTGAGGCTTCAAGTTTCTCCCACATTCTCTCTGAATATAAATATAGGCAGAGCTACTCTGCCTTTTGGTACAGCACATGATTTCCTCATGGCCCCTGACTAAACTGATTCTTGTGCCAGTCAGCTCAGGAGGTGAACATGTCCTTCTGCTATGTGCACACAGATTTGTTTTCAGCTGGCTCTGAGAGCTACATCAAAGTGACATTTCCAAATGCATTTAGGAGTTTCAAGGAGGAAAGCCTGTTTTTTTCTCACTAAGAGAAGTCTAACCCCAGTAGTGACTTTCACTGTTTTGGAGTGCTTCTGTCCTGCAGAGCATGGCATGGTCTGCAAATGAGGTGTAGAAAGTGAAAAAAGGACAGACTGAAAACCAAGAGATGAATCACATGAGTCAAGAATGAGTAAAGGAAGACACCTTAGAAACCTCCTGTAATTAGAGCAGTGTGATTTGGTATTCATTCACCAGTGTTCACTCATTTCACCTTAACAACGATGCCAGCTTTCAAAGACAACAAACCCAAAGCTGGTGCCAGCAGACAGCTGATATATGAGATATCAAACCTCTCTGCAGCTGGTAACTGAGCCATTGGCCAGCTTGCCAAAATTACCCAAATTACCCCCTGTGGTGAGATCTTTACTGGCACAGCCTACAGAACCTAAATGGCCATGAAGCTGGCTCACAGCAAGGCAGCACACATGGCAGAGAAGCTTGCAGCTCTACTTCCAGGCCTGTCCTTACACTGAGAGAACACAGTGAGGTTCTCCTGGACTCTTAGGCTGGCATCATGGTGGGACTAACACAACACTGGATCCAAGTGTCTTTTTCAGATGCCACCAACAGCACAAAGTCAGATCAAGCTCCCTGTGAGCAGTGAAGCTGTGTCATCTTTGTAACCCAGCTCATCTTCCTGGTCCAATTTGCTGTGCAGTCACAGAGATATTGATGGCACAAGGGAGGGGCAGTGCTGGCCAGAGCAAACAGCCAAAGCCAGTGTGAGATTGCTTTTTTCAGTGGCAGTCACAGCTGACTTTGGTGCAATTAAGATATAAGAAACTGCAGTAACATGAAGACAGGGGAGGAACTGTGGTGATAAGTAGAGAAGGACAAGCCAGGAGAAAGAAGAAAGTAAAAGGTATTGCTTTCAATGTGAGAGGTGAGTGCAATGACATTTGTAGCACTGTTCTGTGTAAATATGAGTGAAGATTATATTTTTGAAAGATGGAGGAAAAGGTATCACTGTAAACTTGATATGAAGTGACTAAGGTCAGGGTGAGATATATTGCTCTGTGGGTAAGAAAGGACATTATTTGAAAGAAGACACCTAGAAAATATCTGGAAAATTTAGGCATTGCTTGAAAATGAGAACCTAGAGATAGAATATTCTGACTTAAAAACAATGCCCAAATAAATGCGTGTTTGTATTTATAGTTAGTATAGTAAGCTCAAAAAGGAAGAGAAGGGACTGAAGTAGAGAAGGCAACCATGCACCCGTAATTTAATTGGTCTCTGTGTGTGAAATTACCTGAAGTCAAGATGAAGAATAGAAGTGACCAAAAGAAAAAAAGCCCTCCCTGAGGAAGCCAAAGGGTGATACACTGATGAAGCAATTACAGAGGAAAAGGAAACTGTAAGATGGAAAATGAAAGGCAGAAGGACTGCCATGTGTTTCAAAGATTGCTGACATGTCAGAGAAGATGCAGACTGCTCTGAGGATTAACTGAATCATGGTAGTTAGAAAATGGGACATACCACTCTGATGCAGGAGGTATAGAAACCAGATTGGAGAGGGTTTAGGTGGATGTGTAAGATTCCAAGTAATGAATTTAAAGATTCAATTAGTAAATTGACCTCGGGGATGAGAGGCAAGAGGGAGATGGAGCAGATGGAGATGCTGGAGAGACAAATGAAGTCAGGAGTGGGATGGGAAGATTTAAAGCAGGAGGATGGAAAGAGCAGCGTGTTATGCTTGACCTTTGGAAATTTATATTATGGTTTCTAGCAGGGGTTAGTGTAAGGAGTACTGGTTGCCACTGCCTTTGCCTGGCTCTGATTTGTGGTGTGACTGTAAAGCATCAAACACAAACATACTTCAGTTATTTTCTCCATTTAGGTCTCTGCCCGTGGGTTATTTTGTTTGTCTTCTCGTGGAGGTTTGCCACTGGCATGACAAACAGTGCTCTACAGATGAGGAAGCTTTAGAAACATAGAAATTAAAGATGGAAAATTCCTCTGTAAAAGATCAACTAGCCCACTGTGCTTGGTAGGCCAAGGGATAAACACTGTGTGGTGCTTATTTAAAATACCGCAAGAAGTCTCCCACAGCAACTGCTCCACCAGGCAGTGGATCTTACAGCCAAGCCATTGTGACAGTACTCATCCTAGTCTTTTTGCCTTGTTTCATCCTAGTTTCTCCCTCCTCACAATAAAAATGCTCTCACTTCTGTAAACCAAAATAGTTGTTCTCCCACAACTGCATTTATTTTTTTGTAGCATTGTGTCCTACACACCGTGCACAGCTGTATTTTGTTCTTTCAACTCACATGAGAGGGTCTCTAAATCAATCCTCATCACTTCTGCTTTTTAAAAAATAATTCATTTATGTTTACTGATGTCTTTTTGATGAGAAGATAGTAAGGACTGAATGCAGTATTCCAAAGAGTTTCCACTACACTACCAGTAACAGAGGCTTTTGTTACAGTTTCTGCTTATGAACTCTACTATCCCATTGTTTTCTTGTTTCTGTTTTTTTTTTTCCCTCCCATCATCTGAAATTATGGGCCTTTCTAATTTACTGTCTGCTCTCCTGCTATTTTAGGTCTCTCTCAGCGTTACAGCTTCTGAGAATTTGTCTTCTCAATGAATATCTGCGACTTGAAATATTTTTTTGACAGATGCAGTAGTATAGCTGCATGTTTCCCTGTGAAACTAAATTTTGTTTCCTGAATATCATTTGTGCCAGAGCTTTGACTTGTAAAATTAATAGAATAGTGTACCCTCAACCCCACAGTTTAGAGGTGTTTCCTTCCCCTCCCCTTTCATCCCCAAAGAAAAAATATTTTTTATTCCCTTTGAAAGAGTTGTTTAAGCTTCATGGCATCACTGATACATGAAATTTTCTCACTATACTCCTAAAAGAAAGATGAATTGCTTTGTTAAATAATTTCCAGTGTCACTGAGGATTACCAGACGTGTCCTCCCTGTCTGACATGTGATAGGAGCTTGATGCTCCCAGCTTTTCCCCATTTGTCTGCCCCATACTCTTTGCTAGAATCTGCAAGGCAACTTCCAATGTAGCTATTGCCTAATCCTTTGTTGCCAAAATCATCTTCTTTAGTTGAAGTAATTTTTTTTTTGCTGGCCCCTCCTTCCCACCACACGTTGGACAGATGCAGTAAATACTTGCTATCCTTTCAGATGGAAAGGGCAAAAGATGCTTGTGGATAGGATAAGAATAAAATGTAGGTTGGTGACTTCTTAGCCTGTTTTAGCTGCAACCCTCAGCTATTTGAAATTAGTGACAGAATTAGTAATGCTCTTCAGAAATGATGACTCTTCTCACTGCCCTCCTCATAGACTACACCATGGGTCTTTTCCCAGGACTCGTTTCTGGGAAGCACATGATGCTGAAGACCTGTTGGATCCCACAGCCAAAGCGAAGGCGATGCACTGTGGGTTCATCCCATCCTCAAATGCATTATAAGCAAACCAATAAAAGGTCACATCTGTTAGTCACAGCTCTTGTGGTTAGGCTCTTATTGAAGAGCAGGCTGTATGAGAGCAGGGCGTGTGTGTGCTTAGTCTCGCTATAGAACGTGCTACAAGGAGGATGTGTGGTGATAAGGCGGAGTGGCAAAAACAAAATTAAGGCTGTAGCTATATTTCACATGGCTGTTCATATAGAAATGTCTGTGGCAACACTGTTGCCTGCTTTTCAGTTCTCTGAGACAATGCTGTAGGACAAGGCCATGGAAGAGCCCGTTCCTCTCACAGAAAGCACACAGCAGTGCATCTGCACCACACAGTGTTTTTGGGGCAGAGAACAGACACCTGAGAATTATCACTTGTCTGTGTAAGGCAAAGAGTTTTCTTTGAAAACCGTGTTCTTCTCTTCTTGCTCTAACCACAGCTAAAAGGGGAAAAGAAGCAATTCAAGGTAATTTTTCTCATCTGTCAATCTGAACACAAGTCTTTTCAGATCCCTTTCACTGCTACCTTATTCCACTTGGGCAAGCTGTAGGGCAGGATACCTTATCTAACTTTGAAAGCTAGATGTGTTTTTCATGGACTCAGATAGCTAAAGTTAGGTGAAATGAATCCTACCTAAGTCTTTTATCTCTTTCTGCTGGGCTAATATTTTTAGTTGTCTTTCTTGTCTGCCCTTGCCATATATTAAAGTCTTCCCAGTACCTATGCTCCTGCATAACATAACTGGAGGCCCTCACTTTCAGAGACAAAGACTATTTTCTTTCCACAGAATCCTCACTTCTTCCTAATGAGGAAATTAAAGAGGACCTCCCCTTTTCTTCTGGTGTGGTAGCAGGGGTCTTTTCAGGTCTTTCCTTCTTTTTCTCCCACAAGTGGGAGTCCAGCCATACATGAGGATGGTCACAGTAAGTCTGTGCTGTGGCAGGGATGTCCCTCGTTGGTAGTCCTGAAGCTAGAACCACGTGGGTATGACAACCGCCTTTTCCTTCAAAAACCTTATGCAGGAATTTGTCCCACACCTGAAATGTCTTGTCAAATTTTGATTCATAAATATGTGAGTTAAAATTTGGGGAAAAACGCCAGCTTGTGGAATGGTGTTTTGTTTTTTTTTAGAAAACCTGGGAATTTCTCTTAAATGGATCATGCCACCTGAACAAATATGTCAGGTCACCAAACTCCTTACCTGAAAATTCCTTAGGATTTTTGCTGGCCCATGGAGAACGGTTCAAAGTACAGTAAGTCACATCCTTGCTTTGCAGCCGATCTACCTGCAGTGATGGTCACTTCCCAACTATGCCTTGAGTCACAGATTGGGATCACCACTCAAACTCCACTTCAGCAATGCTGTCTCTGAAAAATAAGTAACTGTTGGCTTGAAAAGCAGGTGCAGAATGAGTGACAATATGCACTTTTAATTATTAGTAGATTAACTGATTTTATATTCTGGGTAGGTATCAACTCTCATCATGTGACACATGAGTCTGGGACGGGAAATATGTTTTTGTATGTGTTCATACAGCTTGCAGTAAAGTCTTGTCTGCAATCTCTAGGTAAGATTTTGTGTTCATAACAGTAAACCCTAACTGGTAGAAGCAATGGAGAGCAGGTGAGGTTCACAGTACCTCAGTGAGTCTTTGTTTTAAACATCTGGAGATAGAAAAAAAAGACATGAGAACACCTTTCCCACGAACACATATGGCAGCTGTTCTTATCTAAGCTTACTATGGATATCGACACAACTTAAAAGTGTTAAAGATCCCAGCATGAGCTAATGGATTTACTAACTGGTTTCAGAGTAGCATTAGCATTTTTCATTCTGAGACCAGATACAACTCAGTTGTAAAGTTACGATTTGAATTCTCTTAACAAGGAGTGCATCAGGTTACCAAGCTTCACCAGTATGGTGCATAATTTACAAAAGGCTCTTAGACGGTTCGAGAAAATTACACTATTTTACCAATTTGGTTTGTCTCCTTTAAGCACATAAAAGTCTCAAGTGTTTTCAATTAATGAGTAGCTCTCCAAAAGGTAAGTATTTGACTTACATATTCCATGCAATTGCTCCCTGATTGCAACTAATTGCGGCTTTTAATCTCTTTAAGAACCCCGAATTACAAGTGGTTTTTTTCAGCAGTTTCCTGTCTGATACCTGCTGTAGGCTGTGACAGCAGAACAGAGCAAACTGCACGGAGCTGCGGCTGCCAGAGGAACCTTGAACCATGAGATCAAAATAAAATAAACCCTAACTTTAAACGGCACATCCCTTCCCCCGTGCTACGCGACCCGTTGTTTTGGCTGGGTGCGTCCCGAGCCGGGCCAGCGAGAAGCCGGCGGAGGTCCAGCATCTCCCGGCCGAGCCGGCGAGACCGGGGCTGGGAGCGCCCCGCGGGACCCGGGCTGGCCGCCCTTCCCCGGCAAGGGCCTCCCGAGCTCCTCCATCCTTTCCATTCCCTTTCTTTCGCTTAAGGTCAGAAGAATTTAAACTTCCTGACTCCGACGGGACGGGAGGGGTACCCCCAGGCGGAGCGGGGTGGGAGCCGGGGAAGGCAGGCGCGGCTGGCCCCGCTCCGCCCGGCCCGGCCCGGCCCGGCCGGCTCTTGTCTCGGCGGGGAGGAGCCAGCCCGGGGCAGGCTGTAGCAGCAAGGGCTGGCCGGCCGCCAGGAAGTGTAAAATCCTGGCCGGTGGGTGGCAAATTTTGCCAGATCGCGGCGAGGAGGCAGCGCGTCCGTCCGTCCGTCCGTGCGTGCGTGCGGCGGGCGCGGGGAGCGGCAGCCCGGCAGCCCGGCCCGGGGTGAGTGCGAGCCGCGACCTCGGGCGCCGGCCCCCTCGGCCAGGGGGGCTCGGGCCGGCCGCCCTGGCCGGGGACAGCGGGCCGGCGGCGATGCCGCTGGCGGCGCGAAGGGGATGTTTACCGGGGGGCGGCTGCGGAAGGGAGCGGGCTGGGCCGGCTCCCCGCGCTCCGCGGTGCCTCTGGAGCGCAGTGCAGGCGTGAGACCTGGGTAAGTTCTCCATTTAAAAATATTAAAAATAGACCCTCCGGCTCCATAGCGCTGCCGAGTGAGTCATTTCCAAACCAAATGCCTCAGTCTAACCCTTCCCCCCAGGAGATGCAATAATTCTGAAACCGGGGCGGAGGGAAAGAGATTCTTCTCCCGTCTCTCTCTAAATAAATTGAATTAGCACGTAGAGGAGACAAAAGCCATAAGAGTAGCTGGCCACCTGTTTAACAAAGAAGCGTAGCTCCATCCCTTTCTCTCTTCCCTTGTTCCTCTCCCATGCTGTCGCCACCCATCTTTCCCCAACGTGCACTCGGAACCTCTCTGTCCTAGGAATATTTACAGTGCTTTCCAGTTTCGTGGGCATAATCTACTTTCCACTTCCTTCCACTGCCAAACACATTCACTGCCATCGTCTTCTCCATGGGACATCAGCCACAGGCGCACGTCATTCCAGCAGTCACCCTGGTCAATGCAGCTCCTGGCTGTCTCTGCTGAAAAGAGTAGTCCAAAGCACAGCTATTTTTTTCCGCCTTTTCCAGTCATATGATGATTTGTTCATGTAAGTGAGCTGTCTTGACTAGAGGGATATTTCGTTTGTCAAAAACAAGTGCTGAGTGTATTTGTAGGCAATGCTGCAATTTTGTGGTGTGGAAGACCTCGCTTATGCAGAACTCGTTGGTACCTGGATCAGCATGCAAGACCTGTTTACATCTCACATATAGCGCTCTCCGTGTGTGCATATTTCATGTATATACCCATAGATCGTATTTCATGGTGAGGCAGCGTGCACAAAACACAGGAGCTGATACGCAATTTACGTATTTCTTTTTCTTAAACAGTTGCCACAGTCCAACTGTGCAGTAGCCCCTGACAGTATAGCTCTGAATCAGAGGAGACAAGACACTGTGGTCTACTAATGAACTGACTTTCCTGAAAATCCCCTAGCTGCAAGTAAAATCCTATCCTCTTACCTCTGTGAAGAATTTGCTAGCAAAAATTTTGACAACAAAAAATGACCTATAGTTGAAAATCTGTGCAGTAAATTATGCCAACTGTTATGACAAGGATGTTAGATTTGAGACCGTGATCTGTAGTAGTAACCCAAAACTTAATGGCCTGTCTGTGTAGGTAAGTGGCGAATTGTGTTGTAAAAGCACTGGCATCCTATTTTTTTGCTGCTTAGATTAAACTTCTCCTGTTAGAGCTATGTGTACTTTTTACAGCCAAGAGAGACCATTGTGATTGATTGATCTGTCACATAGGGTAAAGACTGCTAAGAAATTCCTGCAGAAGGCATGCAACTTTTCTTTTAGCTGTAACATAGAAGAAATTAATGAACTTAGGGGTGCTACCAGAGTACTGAACTTAAAAAATGAAAAGCTTATTCTCTTGTGCTCCAAAACACAAGAAAAAGTAGAGTTCAAATCCCAAGTAAATGCAAATTTCACAGTAATCTAGGATGAGGTATGGTCTTGGTGCACAATTCATTAGCATTCAGACTGGCATTCTTGCTAAGATACAACATCTGAGGGAGCAAAGTTCTTGGGCTTGGGTCAAAAAACTTGTGCATTTTGATAAAGCTAGGAAGAAACTTTTCCAGAGGTGGTTTATTCTTGGTTGTCTATGAAGGGGACATCCTAAATCTCTGGCTGAAGTAGCTGTCATGTCAGATATGGTATGTTGCACTGGGTTCTGCATGGATGGCACTGGCAAGCTGGCAGTGACAAGGGTGGGCAGGGAAGTACAAGTGCACTCAACCCCTTATTGGGAGTCTTTTTTGATATGTCAGCTTAATAGTAATATCTCCTTTTGGCAGTTTTACAGCACAGTTAAGGTGACAGTTTCGCATTTGTCTTCCGCCTTCAAGATAAAACTCTTTGTAATAATTTCATGCAGTGTGTTTATGGGTTGTCTGATATCACCTGAAACTCTGATAAGACTTTCAACGTTCTCTTTCAAAGTTCAGCTGGAACACAGGCAGTGTTTACTGAGTCCTTACTCCCTTCTGGAAGAATTTAAATTCCTTAAATTTCCAGCAACCAAAGAGAGAATAGGTGAGATATTTAACCTTTTCTTTGATGTAGCTTTCATTCTTACAGAAAGAATGGAGGAATGAGACTTGCATGTATCAGCAAGGATTTAAAAGTAGCACACAGTACTAGAATTTTATCCTTTTTTTTTAACTCATATTCAGTGAGTTCAGTTTTCATGTGACTTTTTTAGGTGCCTGTAGCATTTGTGGATTTTTTGGCCCATAATGTATGGCCTTTTGTAATCATTGCTTCTGCTGATGTGAGTTCAAGCATAAATATACACTGACTAAATATGTGCTGGGTTCCAGGGCCTATTCAGTAGGGCATAACAACCTGTTTTTACTGCACAAGATGAGTTTAAGTGCAGATCAGAAGATGGACTGAGGAATTTAGCAAAACCCCAGTTACACTACAGCTGGCTGAGGATGGGCTGTGATGTATAAGCAGCTACTAAACTGCCAGGTTTTGTAGCCCCAGGGTTAAAAATGTGGGGCATATTTAGGTTTTTAATAACAGCAATAGGAATGCGAAAACAAAAATCAAACAAAAAGGAATAAGAATGAAGTGCAAGAAAGCCCAAAAGTAATAGATTACCATTCTAGTTGCAGTAGAGATAGTTCTTAAATAATTTCTATTGCTGACTTAATGTTTGATTTTGATAAAGTATATTTTGCATGCTGTCTGATTAACATTCCTGGAAAATTAAACATGTCATTACATTTAGACTGATAATGACTTTTTTGCTTCTGAAATGACATTTTTCTCTCACTCCATGCTTTTGCCTGGCATTCAATCATAGAATGTTTTGGATTAGAAAGGACCTTAAAGATCATCTAGTTCCAATCCCCAGGCATGGGCAAGGACACTTTCCAGTAGACCAGGTTGCTCAGAGCCCTGTGCAACCTGGCCTTGAACAATTCCAGCTTCTCTAGGCAACCTGTTCAGTGTTTCATCACCCTCACAGTACAAAGTTTCTTCCTAATGTCTAATCTAAACCTATTTTCTTTAAAGCCATTCCCTCTTCACCTATCACTGCATGCCCTTGAACACAGGTCCTCTCCAGCTTTCTTGTAAGGCCCCCTTTAAGTTCTGGAAGGTGTTCTATGTCTCCCTGGAGCCGTCTCTTCCCCAGGCTGAACACCCCCAGCTCTTCCACCCTGGTACTCCACTCCTCTGATCATCTTCATGGCCCTCCTCTGGACTCCTTCCAACAGGTCCACATCCTTATTGTGTTGGGGGCTCCAGAGCTGGATGCAGCACTCCAGGTGGGGTCTTGGGAGAACAGAGTGGAGGGGGAGAATCACCCCCTTTAACCTGCTGGCCACGCTGCTTTTGGTGCAGCCCACGATATGATTGTCTTTCTGGACTGCAAGTGCACATTGCTGGGTCATGTCACGCTTCTTGTTCACCAGCACTCCCAAGTCCTTCTCCTCAGGGCTGCTCTCAATCCATTCTTGGCCCAGCCTGTATTTGTACCTGGGATTGCTTTGACCCAGGTGCAGAACTCTGCCTTGTTACCTTCATGTTCAGGCCCTCAAACCTGTCTGGGTCCCACTGGGTGGCATCCCTTCCCTCCAGTGTGTCAATTGCACCACACAGCTTGGTGTCATCAGTGAACTTGCTGAGGATGTGCTCAGTGCCACTGTCCTTGTCACTGACAAAGGTGTTAAACGGTGCCTATTGCAGAACTAACCACTGCTCTCCACTTGGATAAGGAGCCATTCACTGCAACTCCTTGAGTGTGACCACCTTTAAGAAAGCATACTGTGGCTTGTCTGTTTCTCTCTTGTGAATTCCCTTAGGAATTTGTGAATTTCACCACATTTGACTAAGGAAGGAATGGTCTAAAAGGTCAAGTGGTCTAAATGGTCAAAGTTTCTCTGAGATTTGTGAAAATATTTTTAGAGCCCATGCTGAAGGAATGGCTCTTTGTGGGTATTAACACTTCTCACATGGGTGAAATTCAGAAGGGAAAGCAGTGCTAAGTTAGTTTCTGGGTTAGAAAACATATTTGTCAATTCAGTCCAAAGGCCTTTTCTACAGAAAGAGTTTGATGGCTTACTCGTGTCATTCAAGTGATAAATTCTTGGGCTGTTTTTCTCCAGTAGGGGTACATTTATTAGGGCATCTGTTGAATGTAGGAATACTGCCAGTGGAAAAAAATAACTGTGTGTATTTAATCTTCCTTGTTTTAATGTGTGTTTCCATTTAGCTGTATTTCTTGAAAATCACCTGCTAATGAAGTGAGTTTAAGACTGATGGTCTGGTAACAACATGAGCTACTGAACTGGGGGCCTGAGATCCTTGGAGTACTGCTTTGCTATTAAATCAGCTGTGGTTTTTGGAGTGTTAACCACTTGAGTAAAGCCTTGCTATAAAATTAGAGGCAAAGCAGTGGTGATTTTACATCTGCCATGTGTTGGTGCGTGAAACTCAAAAGACAGATGCAGGTAAGTTTGGCGCTGTGGATTATGATAGCACCGCAGTGATCCATTTTGAAAGGATGGTTGCTCCAGCTGTTATGGATGCAACTATATGGAATGCCTAAAATACCCTAAAGCTTTCAGTTGATCAGAAAATGGTGATAGATCCTATCTTTGCCCCTTCCTATCCATTCCTCCTCTCTATTGGATTGGTTTTTTATTTTACCAAAGAGGTGAGTGTGTTTTTTCATTCTCAAACCACTCCATCAGTTTTATTTTTCTGAGCCTATGTGACATTTTTGCTTCTTGCCTTTTATAGCTAGGTTTTGGTGTGGTAATTGCTTATTGGGGGATACGATTTATTTCAACAAGATTAAATCATCTGCTAGTGCATCTAATTCAAATTTGTTTCTACCTTCATTCTGGTCAGCAAAGGAATTCTAATGAGCTCTTCTCTTATTCTCATCCAGGCATGTCAAAGTGTTTTGCAACGATATCATGCCTTTTAATAGCCATAAAAATTTTCTCAATTTTTTGAATGATGTGAGTCCTAGGAATTAAAAAATTTGTTTGAAATAACACAGAACATCTGTGGTAGAAAACAAAATACCTTTGTTGTCTTAGATGTTACTCCTATATAAGAAGATATTTATTTTTCTATGTGTTCTTTACTATGAGCAGATCTCTTTAGTTCACATTGAACTGGCTTGCTCTGTGTTATTATTGATTTCTTACATTTTTAAATAAGTAGTTGTACTAACATGTATATAGATGTGAAGTAGCAGTCTTACTTTGAACTGGCTGTAAACTCCATGGGGACTGCAGGGGTCTCTCAGCTACAGAGAAGGTTCTCAGACCATGGTGGGATATACACAAAGGTTTTTCCCCTCTTCGCATATTTAGTCTCACTCTTAAGCAGAGTTTCACTTCGAGTTTCAGGTTTGATTTAACCTCAGAAACTCAGAGCACAACTGAGTGGATACCACTGAATTTCTTTATAAATGGTTCTGTTATCAAAGCTGAGTTAGATCTGTTTGTGAAGTTGTTTGAGACATATGGTGAATGATGTGGGTCAAATTGGAAGAGGGAATATGCAAAAGATGGGGATGGAAAACAGGGATGCTGTTGTCGTTATTGTGGAGATGGGTGTGTACTAGGAAGATAAGGAAGGTGAGATCTTGTTTTGAGTAGCCAGTGTTTTGTGGCACTAAAATTGTTGATTGTATGATTGCATACCAGAGTGTGAACTTTGTATCAAGAGGGCTGTTTTTCCCTCTTCTGTTGATGTCACTTTGATAGCATATTTAAGCTCAATAGTTAAAATCTATCCATTTTAATTACAGATATGTGAGACCAGTAGAACACCACTATTTATGGGACATCAAGTTGCTGCCTTTGTGGTGTTGAAGCCAGGAAAAAAAGTCACCTTTTGGCATTCAATCAGCTTAGGAAGGGAGAGGTAAGGAGAGATAGATCAGATTGATCCGTTTCTCTCTAACACTGTTGAATAATTTGAAAGGTTCATTAAAACAGCTTAGAGGGATATTTTTGTTTGATGAATAGGATCCTGGCTTGCAAGGTTGAAGACCAGGCTAAGTCACTTCACTGGCTTAGCAACTTTTATTTCCTCAGCCAGAAAATTGAGCTAATTATTTTTACTCTTATTAGTATGCCTCCAAGAGCTCTTGATGAAAGGAGTGATTTGCAGGACTGAGTGGCCCATCTGCCTGGGGCTGAGCCTCCCTGGGATCCCTCAGGGCTTTCCCATGGTGCAGGGAGGGGTGGGCAGGCTGCAGACCTGGGGCAGGCAGACAGGCAACCCTGGCAGCAGCTGGCAGTGCACAGGCTGGGGGCAGCCAGGGGCTGGCAGCAGGTGTGTGATGGGGTTGCAGGTAATGTGCTTTGGCTGGCTGAAATCCTGCATTTCCCAGCTGGCATGAACCTGCACAAAGAGATTGAGGAATCGCCTCGTGTTCCCCCATGGAACAGCACCTAGGGCACAGCACTTCATTTGGCTGTGCCCACTGGAAATGGAGCATTGTCCTGCTTCCACGTGGATCCTGCCCTTGGGGCATGGTCCCTAAGCCTGCCTATGGTTTGTGATCCCTCATCATAACCTCACTACAGTTTCCCCTTGCAAAATTTCTGAGATTATTTTTGGGATTCAGAAATGAATGCCATTAATTTATGGGTGGAAGAAGCTGTCTTTTAAAGTTTGTGACTTGAATCAATCCTATTGATAAGACTGAAAGACCTGAAGGCTGGTCTTGCACTCTTCCACTTACCTTCCTGAACTGGGAGTGTCTCATGGCATGGGCTGTGCTCTTGGTGCTGGCACGAGCACACCTGGAGATAAACTTTTCCTTATGTGAGGAGCTGCTCACAAGACAAAGTGTCACCACTTTTCCATGCTGCTTCAGGACTTGATTTAAACCATATTAAGATCAATATTTAGTTTGATTCCTGTTGTTTTTATGGGCTGTAGATGAAGCACTAAACTTTTCATGGGTCAGATAGCCAAAGGGGTAAGGCATGAAAGGATGAGAGTGTAGGAAGGAGTATGCCTTGAAATTGGACCCTAGACTGCTTGACCATTTTTGAAGCTCTTGCTTTCAATAGCTTCTGAGGTGTATCTAAGACACAGCTTCTGATCATTGTTGACCAGAAATAACCTCTGTTGGTTATTGAGTGAATTGCAATTTTATCATCTTCTCTCCTGAAAAGTAGGAGAGATGATGATCAAACATTGTTTAATTTTAAGAAACTGAGCAATTGGGAGCTATAAGAGGAACTGAATGTGCTGTTAATTTAGCATTGGCAAATACTGCCCATGTAAGAATATAAATGAAGTTCATGATGTGCCTTGTGTAATTATGATGACCTAGAAGACTCCAAGTTACAGGCTGTGAGCTACTTTTCCACTTCTCAGTGTGGCTCCATAGCAGGTAAATGAGGGACTTTTGTCAGAAGTAGTATCTTCACATCTTGTCAGTTGAGCTCTCATCAAGGGTTTTGCCAATCACATACTTCGTTAAAGATTTATTGGGCTGGAAGAAGAATCACCTAACAGGAATCTGGTTAGCTCTCTGCATACTTTTTGTGTCTGAGGCAGGATGGGACTGCTCATTAAGCATTGTAGGCTTAGTACAGTGGGGCATTTTTCTAAAGATTACACTTCTTCTACACTCAAAATGATTACAAAATACTCAGGCACATGTTGCAGTGTCCAATTTGTGTATTTTATGATCATAGGTCATCAATGCCACAATTGCATGAAGCATATAAAAGACAAATATAAACAAGTGTATGTTTTTCTTCATGAAGGAGCTATTTTTAACACGAAAAATAATTAAATGGCAAAACATCAGTTATGTTAGGATAACCCATTATTCTCTATTGCTCTGTTTCATTCTCCACTATTTCTTTCCCTCCTGTTTTAAAGTTACTTTTGGACTTGTGGCTTTTTGGAGTGAATTTGTTGTGAAGTAATGTTGGTAAAAGATTTCTTCTAAGAAGCAAAAACAGTTGTAGATTTTTCTGCCATGTCACTTCCGTTAGCAGCTGTTGCTCTGAGTTTTGCAGAGAAGACATCAGAGGAATTTTAAAAGGTCTTTTCTGTTAAATTCTCAGTTACCATGGGCCTTTTGTTTGTTTGGCCCTAGATTATCATGAAGATTCATAATTTGGAGACCTTGCTGCCAATTTTTAATTTAGGTTATTCTTTCTTTAGTAGAGAGGGATGTTGAAGTAGGGGTGGCTCCTGATCATGCTTTTCCTCCAGACAGTCAGATGTATTATGGTCTGTTGGGAGGGAAAGGTCGATTCATGAAATCATTTTATAATGATTTCTCTGTTGTTTTTCATGGCTAACAGAAAACAAATAATAAAAGTTTCCTAGCTTCATGACTGTAATGTTTTTATAAATGTCCGTATCTATGTGTGTTGGAAAAGGATTTGTCTCGATGCTCAATTATTTTCTTTGAAGATTCATATTAATTCTAAAAGTGTTTACTCAGATGTGATGAATTACAAGTGGATGAAATTACATTGTTGTCAGATTGACTCATGGTCCTGCTGTGCTGCCTCAGTTGGGGACATTGACTTTCATCTTTGCAGAGTTAGCTCCCCTGAAGACCTGAGTTTTACACAGATGACATATCTGCCTTGTTAGAGGTCTAGAGGGTTTTGGTAACTGGACTTTGAGATGATAATCAGGGATAAGGAAAACAAAAAGACTGGCGGGTAGGACATCTGGAAGGGAAGGAAGAGCAATACCTATCTCTCTGACTTAGTCATGACAAGTGTCTTGCCAAAAGAGGTGTGCAGGGTCACTAAGCAAGATGAGGAGAGTGGGGAATGTTTTAGGATATATCAGCTGGCAAACAGTTTGAAATCCCCTGATGCCACGTAAAGCGTTATCCCAGCAGCTGAACCACGTGGCAGTGAAAAATTCTGGTGTGGCTGTATGTCTTATGCAGTCACTGCACTTCAGTCTCTGACTCTTAATTTCTTTTATAATTGATGGAGAGAATGTTGCTTGGTGCCTGGAGCATGCTGCATCCTGGTGTCTCCCATCATTCTGTGTAAAACGGGAAAAAGTAACTACTTCTCTGTAAAAGCTTTTTCAAGTTCTGTGATTGCTAATAGGATTGTGATTATTAGAAGTTAAGTTTTATTTTGTAGCCTTCTGAACCACTTTAATCCTGGCAAGAAGAAACTGCAGATGTGAAGGAGCTTATACTGAAAGCCTCTAGGAGAGCAGTGTCTGTTTGTGAACACTTCTGCATAATTCTGTGAGAGTTTTCACAGCAAGATGAAAATTGTTCCTTGCTCAGCATTTTGCTAAATGCTGTATGTTCCCAATAGCTCAAATAGCCTGAATACCATGAGGGCTTCTTACTAACCTATAACTATGTTAATGCCTTTCTTGCCACAGGGGTAGTTTCTCCCAGTAAAAAGCCAAAAAATTGCACACTGCAGAATGCACACCACAGATATTGCCAAGAAACTGCTGCTGCAGCCTCCCTGTGAAAATGAAGCGTTATTTACAAGGCTTCCTTGCTTTGGGGAAAACTTTCAGTGGAAGCTAGTTGCTGTGAAAGGAAAATCTGGTGTGATGGAAGTGTTTGATTGGATTCAGGTGCTTTGTTGTACCTTCAGGTAGGTGCACAGGATCTGCAGAGTACATGTTACAGAAGTCAGTTTTTTAGTAAACTCTCTATTACTTTGAGCTTTATGGAACTCTGAAAACAGTTTAAATGGGCTGTGGGCATGGAGAGAGAATGGTCTTTCTCACAGGCTGGCATTTCCAGTTCTGGTAACATGAGGGTCACTTATGCTTGGATACCATTTAGGGTTAGTCCGCCGTCAGAGTAAGAGTTTGATGTGCCTGCCATTTAATAGTTACTGGGTTTAGATAAGAGAGATTTGTGTCTTTGAGTCCTGAAGAAATAAGACTATGAATCAGGTCCTAAAGCTGAAGATCTTGCTTTAAATTCCTAATGAGATCCTAAAGTAAGGTTGACTTGACAGTAACATACATTGCAGGGTGGGCTGGGAAAGGAAGAGGGGTGTCTTATCTGCTCTTCCCAGGCAAGAGCTTGTTTTTATCTCCTGGTGACTTTTAACAGAGATTAAGGAAAACAGCATGTATGTTTCAATGAGCTTAAGCACATTCCCTAGGTAAGAGGTACTCAGGAAATTCATCGTGGAGCCCACTGTAACGCCATGGTTTTGCTGTGTGGAATGAGTCTTGTAAATCCATAGCCCAAGCTCAGAAGAGACCTTCCTGATTGTGGTGTTTTACTGTTTGCACAGAACAGGCCAAAGACTTTCCTACCCATACTTAAATTTATATATGTTAAGGTACAGAGGTTGTTATATTGTTTTACATTTCTGAATTTAAGTTTTCCCCTTGCAACTTAATATAATTCAAATGAATATGAGTGCATCCTGTAAAATGATTTCATTGTTGGGGAGAAAGGTAGCTTGCATGCCTTTGTGCCACCTGGAGTAGTGGTAAGAGGAGGCTTGTGGGTTAGCACATCTTAACCACTGCTTTCTAGCCCTGCTAAGTGCCTGCTGGAAATAATGCTTATATTGCATTTTATACCTCTGAAAGTGAAAGGTGTCTCTGCCTGTGGCAGGGGGGCTGGAACCAGATGGTCTCTAAGGTCTCTTCAAACCCAAATAATTTTGTGTTTCTATGTGTAAAGATTGTTAAGTGAGATGTTTTACAGTGCTGCTGGGAGAAGTGAGCTGTCATTCAGCTCCTCATGCTGTCAGCTTTGGAACTTGCAGACAAACATTGGAACGAGCTCTTGTTTTGCAACAGACGCAGCCTCTATCCTTGGGCTTTGCCTTGTGGCCACTCTTTGGTCTGCTATGAAAAGAACCTGCCTCGGCTCTCCAAGGTGCTGCAGCTTTTTCCTCTGGTGATTTCTGATGTGGTTACAGTTGTCAATGGAGAAATTGCTGGCAGATTGAAAATGTTTGGGCAATGTCAAATGAACTGGTGCTGCAAAATGCCCACAAAAGATCCTGCTGATGTGTTTGTACTAGTTTACATTTAATCTAAATGTCTAAAAGTTATGGCCTTGTTTTTATTTTAATTGTAACAGAGCAGCCAAAAAATCAACAGACTGCTGCCCTTTCAAACAACAACAGTTAAGGTTAAGCTTATGTCACAAAAAACTGTCTGGGCTTTGTCATCTCTGAAGACAGTCAGGAGTTGCCTAGAGGCAAGAAAAAGTTGCACTCGTAGCCGTATTCCAGTTCCACAGAGATCTCTGCAAACTGTATTTAGCTTGTGAGGGTATAAAAACTGTATTTTTTCATTGAATAGCACCAAGAATGATAGTACTGTGTGTTTCTGTGCCTAAAAAGTGGAATGTTTTCTCCATTAGCTTCCTCATTGGCAGGGCATGTGGTGTCTGTGGCACAGCAAGGGCCTTGCAAAGGCTTAATGGTGATTGATCAGAATCTGCCAAGGCTGTGCAGAACTGGGGTAACAACGTCAGCTCAGCATAAAATGGGGCTGGCCAGGTGGGAAGACAGCTGTTTTCTTACATGTAAGAGTTAATTATAATTTGGGCAGCAGAAAGATTTTCCCTGGGCTGAACACCAGTCAAATTAGTGCAGACGCATAGCATTGTTTTTGTCTGACCATCTCTCTTTTCACCTCGTGCTGGAGATGTAGTAGAAAAGAGATTTTGCTTTACATCTTTCATGTGCAGTTCAGTTACACAACTTTTTTGTTTGTTTCTTTTCCCCTCTGCTCTCCTGTGTCCCACATCTCATTCTCAAAACTGCCAACTACATCTATTGCTTGTATTCATCTAAAGTGGGAGGATTTCAAAGTACAGAAGCTTTGCCAAGTTTTTTTGTGGCTTTTATTCAAGCTTGCTTCTTCTATTTCTGTGGTTTACTTGGGGCTACATAGTCATCTACATGGAGATGATGATCAGAGTGGAAAATACGGGCATTTCGTAATTGGCCTAGCAATTACTTCTCATGCTGTAGAAAAAACAGAAACATAAAAGCCCTGCTCATGCTCAAAATAGTTGGATGTTCGAACTCTTTTGAAGAAGCTCCTTATTATATCCTTTTTGTAGTGAACTGATAGCAAGTGGGTTTATTCCCTTGCACAACACTTCTCAAAAAAAAAGCACTGTGTTAATCTATTCATCTTTTTTTCCATTATTCATCTTTTGTACCTCTCTAGTGGAATAGTTTTCTCTTTCTCCAGTTACTACTGTTTTTTATACAAGCTGAGTGGCTAACTGTATTTAAAGGTATTTGTGAGTGCCTCTGGCAGAAGAGTTGAGACATCTCTGTTCTTGCATCTCTGCTAATTGAAGTCAAAAGAGAGACCATGCTTGCATTTCTGACTGGCTCTGTTGGGTCATTGTTTAAGGGGCAAGATGGGAAATGGGGCTCTTGAAGAACTCTGGAATTCCAGAGTCTTCCCAAAGTGGCTCTTAATGGCACAGGATATTTTCATCCCTCCCTTCTCCTCCTTACTCTTTTCTTTTCTCTTTGCATTGCAGGACTGCTTCAGTTCCTTCATCATGCAGCACATGTCACAACCCAACACGGCGGGGAATCGCTAGTCCAGGGCTGACTCTTTGGTTTTGGCTGAGTCCTTGGGCTTGAAGACTCATGGACATTGCTGAGACTGATGCTTGAACCTTTGAGAGGAGAGCCTTTCTGATGGTCCTGCTCCACTCCACCTGACCCTATGAAAGGAGGGTTCACCATAGCTGTGTCCTTTGTGCTCCAGTTCCACAAGATGGGCTCGTTCAGAAGGCCTCGACCTCGCTTCATGAGCTCCCCTGTCCTCAGTGATCTGCCTCGGTTCCAGGCAGCCCGGCAGGCCATGCAGCTCAGCTCTAACTCTGCCTGGAACAGGTGAGCAGGACCCACCTGGCTGAGCTCCTGCCCTGCAGCAGCTCCTCAATGAGGGCTATGTGTATCTTATGCTTGTGTTTCACACCATTTAAGACTAAGCTCATCTGTTTATAAGCATGCACAAATTTTTGGCATGTCCAGGCTTTGCAGGCATTGAAAGCATCTGTGGAGTTGAAAAATTTAGACCTAATAGTGCTCAATTGGTTTTGACCAATGTTTTTCAGCCATACTATCTAGAAAAGCAGAATTGCTTTTTGTTAACAGTTGCATCTTTTAAGTACCATTTAGGAAAACACATTCCTAGTACTATAATAAATGCCAGTTTATTAATTCACAAAGGCATGTATTTGCATATTATGATCACAGTCAAGTTCCTCTGACAACTACTATGCTTGTGGCTTCAACCGGCATTTCCTATTGATAGCTAAATCCTGTCTGCTGTGCATGTCATGCAGCAATGGCAACTGGAAAAACAATGTGAAAGGTGAAGAGTGAGATGTCCTATGTCTTGATGTGATGTAATGGTCCGCTGCTACCAAAGTGGGTGTTCCCACCTTTCCTTCTGCCACATGGCTCCAGCTCTGCGCTCTGCAGACTGTTCTTGCTTGCTGACCTAGCTCAGTTTACCAATGTCACACAAAAGTAGCCTGGCAAAAACATTGCAGTTTTGTGCCATGATAGTGAGCTGAGGTCTGTGAAGCATGCAGATGCCATAACTGGCCCACAGAAGGGAATGTCTGTTTAGGGAATGACATGTCCTTGTTAGCCATGTCAAGCTTTAGACCTGCTAAACCTTCTTGTCTGTTGTCACTTTATGACTTCCTCTGTGCTGGTGAGAGAATTAGAAGATACTCCAACAGCATCTTACAAGAATTAACAGGGCTTAAACTTGGATCTGAGGTGATGCTGGCTGCAGAACATCTTCCAGCATGGCCAGGGTCTTGCCAGATGCTGCAGAGTAGATGGTTCATGGTAGGATCACTGGATAATGCAGCGTGATGTGTTTGGCAGATATTACCAAAAAATCTATGTCTCCTCATAGCAACTACCCTGCAGCATGCAGCAAAGAACCCCCAAACAGTTGTGTTCAAGAGACATCTGGCACCAGGAGTATCCCTGTGACAACTTTCCCTTGCTTACCCCAGGCAGAGCTTGAGGTTGGTTCTGCTCTGTCTCCCAGGGGAGATGTAGGTAATTAAGAGTAACAATTTCAAGGTGAGAAGGAGTGGAACTGTTTAAGGGCAGTTAACTTCACCTGGTTGTAATCTCTCTGCTTTTGGTGCCTTGCTCATGTTCTGCTCTGTGGTAAATCACACTTATTCATGGATGTTGTCCTGTCTTATTTCTTTTCTTGGCAGTGTACAAACAGCAGTGATAAATGTGTTCAAGGGGGGAGGCTTGCAGAACAATGAACTTTACACCCTCAATGAAAATATCAGGTAGGTTGTTGAAATGCACAAATACGGACTTTTGTTGTTGCATGTTTGGTGTTTGCTGGGATCTGTTACCTTCAGAACCACAGTTCAAAGATATTGGTGGGAGGAGAAGGGATGAAAGCAAATTTATGCACAACTTTGGGGTTTTTGGCTAAATTACTTCTTTCTTGCTATCGAGTGACATGAATGGCATGGGGTATTTGGATAATTTTTCTCCAACTTGTGTAGCTTTGATAAGGACAGGTTGTGTATTGGCTAATCTTGTAAGGCTTTTGTTCCTTTCTAGGAGCTATGTCTCTTTTGGATATGTTTTATACATAATAATACTGGCATCTCTTTTCTGAAACCAAACTTCTCAGAACCGTGGACTGTTTAAAGTAAACCACAGCATTTCATTTAAAAGCTTAATCTTCACATGATAATTGCAGAGCAAAACCTGAAAATATGAACAGTAAAGATAAAAAAAGCCTAAAAACCTAGCTAACATTTTTGTCACTGATGCTAGTGATGGTTAGAAGTATCGTTTGCTTTTAAAAGCAGGTTTCATGATTATTTGTAGTTTCATTCTGATTAGTTGGAAAGTTTGATTAGCAATAGATGGGACTGTGGAGTAGATAAAGAACTATTTATTCTTGCCTTGGTTCCAAGTGCTGCTGAGAGGACTGTTGTCAGGGCTAATGGATGTAGGTACCTCCTTCTCTTTTTACCACTGCATCCATATTAATTCATCAAGAGTGCTGTCACACATGTCTCTTCTTCTTCTTTTATATGCCCTCCCCTCATTCCTATTGCATTTTTTTGAGCTCCAAAAGATTCAAATGGCAATTTGAGCTAAGTATGTACTAAACAGCAATCTAAACTACCCCTTTCCCCACTTTCAAAATAAATGCAGCTATCAGGTCAGGAGACTCTGTCCAAATTGGTCTAGTCCCAAACCCGAAAAGTTTAATATAATTCCTTTTGAGAGTTGAGCAAGGGCAGGATCTTGCACTTTAATGATATTTTAGTGTGTTCAGGTCAGAAGTCTTCAAGTTAGGTTTAAGTACTTGGAGCAATCTTAATTCTCCATGGGATGAGTATTTGTGGACATGAAAATAAAAACAGATGTCATAAGGCTTGGGAAATACCTAAAGGCCCAGCTCATTAGCAGACTTGGGGAGTGGCTTTGGGCTTTGTGACTCGCCTGTTGCCCGTGGCAGTGGCTGCATCCTGCTTTTTCCCTGAAGTGTGAGCAGGTGCTCCTTCCCACCCTTCCAGGGAGGCAGAACTGCTGTGGGGCCTGGGCTTGGCCCCAGAGGCTGGACCATGCTCTCTTCATGCTGGTTGCTGAAGTGAAGGCAGTCTGGTGAAAACCAGGCAAAGAACAGGAATTTCTTTATGAACTGTGTATGCTTTGAGAGCAGTGGTGATGGTGGGAGGGGAAATGCCCTTTTCCACAGACATGCACTGCCAGGCTGTACTTGGAAGCACTCACCTTGAATTACATGATTAATGTTCCTGCAGGTGCCTTGAGCATTGGTTACATCTCCAAATGTCACTCTTTAAATAGACCATTTCACATCCAAGTAGCTCATTAATGCCCATCTAAGGAGCAAAGGACAGGCCTCTGCATGTGTGTCTGTATGAACACCTGCAGCCTCACACCTGTGGTTCTTGATGGAGCTCCCAGCACGGGGTGAGCTCTGTGCACAAGGGCAATCTCTAGCTTGACACTGGAGAAAAGCCAAACCTCTGAGACAGACAACTCTTGTGTGCCATGAAGTTGAGCTGGTGCATTTTCCTTGCCCTTGCTTGTAGTTGTCCACTCAGCTCCTGGGTTGTAGTTTGCAAATGCAGTAAGAGGCTCTCAGGTTCTGCACAATGCTTCATCATTTGGCAGAGGAAAACATGCGACAGTTTTAAAGGAGGATGGTAATTGGTGATGACAGAACCAGGAGATGAGCAGGTGGTAACATTTTGTTCTGGGTTGCTGCCACCTAGGTGTTTTGTTTTTTTTTTTTTTTTACTACTCTGAAAGTCAGTTGTCACGGTAAGAGGAAATGTAAAAAATGCCTTTGGTAAATGGAATTTCTGTAAGTGGGAGGTGACCTGGCCATCCTTAGGAAGAGACCCCTCCCCTAGTTTTGTTCTAAGGTGCAAGCCTCTGGTTGCTGGTCTTACCTGCATGAAGCCAAATCCTGCTGAGTTTGTCAGTCAGCTGGTGGAGAGTCTGCTGGATTTGGCTGAAGCCAATGGAAAAGCTTCTGGCAAATCGGTGCCTAAAGACTTACCCGATTTATTGATCTCAGACATTGGCTTTGATTTGGGTGGGCGAATATAAACAGAGAGAGTAAAGGCATGTTGGCATGCAAATAAATGTAGAAGCATTGTAAAATGGTTAGAGAGGAAGGCTTCAAATTTGACTTTGAGCAGAGATGAGGTAAAGTGGCATAGTTTGGTGGTAAAAACCCAGCCTAAGAACTGGATGGTTGCTGATTCAGATGCTATTTTCAAGCACTCTTGACTATACTTCACACTGGTAAAAAGCAAAACTCTTAGAACAGAAAAAAAAAATTGCAGTTTTTGGTATTGGAAAGTGTTGGGCAATCTTTAAATTTACACAGAATTTACTGCTACAGAATTTATTCTCAATCACTGAAAGCCTAAAGTGCCAATGCACTGAACTTCCTAAGTTGTTTTTTCAATGCTCCCTCTGATGTAAACTAATCCTGATTTTTTTAAAATATGAATATGTATTATAATTTAAAACTTTTATCACAGCCTGATTTAAAAGCCAACAACTTTCATCAGAAATACTTCTTTGGAGTGGCTTTTGCCTGCCTGTATGTATTAAAACATCTCTTGTTAAATTTCTAGAATTTCTTCCTTGGAAAATATGCCTTCTTTTTTATTGTTTGAAATGTGGTAGTTAAAATGTGGGTGTGGCTTCTGTTTCATTTCTCCTCTCCTTATCCTCACTTTCTACTTCCAAAAGAGAAGGAAGTACAACATTAGGGAGATGTGCTGTCTTCAGTGACATGAAAGGCCTCATTGTTTAAACAAAAAAGCAGAAAAAAATGTGGATTTCAATCTAAATAACTCCAGATTTTCTCCCCAGCTTTCTGTTCATTCAGGAGGGTAATTTCTTTTTTTTGCTTGTTCTAGGTGTATGGTTTATAATTAGAAGACTTCAGAGAAGCTGTTTAATTTCTTTATAATTTGAGAATAGCCTTTGTAAAATACATATGTAACTATAAGAGAAATCTAACTGTGGCCAAAAGCACCCATTCCCACATTCCTGTATCTTTGGTATGACTGGTAGTAAAGTGCAGATATAGCTGTAAGAAATGACCAGCAGTGGCTGCTACTTCATGGCTCCATTCCTTCTGTCTACAGACGGCTGCTGAAGAGTGAACTTGGATCCTTCATCACAGATTACTTTCAGGTATTGCATGACTTGCTTGCTTTATTTTGAGGTTTTCTCCCTTCAGCTTTTTAACCTATAACAAAATGAGGATCCCTTTTTACATGCATGTAGCCTACAAGTTTTGCTTTTGTTTTACTGAGGAAGATGATGGATGTACTGGACTTTTTAAATGTGGGCCATATAGCCCTGGGAGTAATTATTTTTATTTATGTGAGTGCAGAATTAAGGAAAATCTTCCTTTGCACTTAAGAAAGGCTGCTAGTAGTAGCCTGCCAAGATCAACAAAGAATTCACTTGAAGTTGTTAAAGAAGATGGGATGCCTTTTCTTGAGTGTAGAAAATTCAAAAGGTTTTCTGCAACAGCGGCCAGCAAAGGGCAAGAGGAGAGATAATGACGACTGCCTGGAGGCAGGAGGGGGTAAAGAGAAGGAAGTTTCTATCAGCAGGAAATCAACCTGGGTGCTGTTTGCCTTTTAGTCCCACAAATATAAATGCAGTTTCTGAAAAAGGAAAATGTGCAAGATGAAGACTTGAACAGTCGCAAATGTGAATACGTGTTGCTGTGTTTTATTGATACTGGCCAGATAGAGGTTCACATGTAACCGCTTGAGAGCCGGCTGATGATTTTTAGAAGGCACTGATGGCTTTCAGTGTTTTAATTTGTTCAGTTTAATTTGTTGATTAAAAAAAAAAAAAAAAAAGAGGCGCTGCTGGAAACAAGAGGGTTTCCTTCCCTTTGAGTAAGAGAGAGAAAATTTCTGTACTTTCTGAAGCAGCTGATGCTTCTGTGTGCTTGCTAACTGCTTAAAAGGGGAAAAAGAAGACCAGTGTTTTTTCCTATCAGATTACATGATTTATTAGATTACATGACTTTAAAAAATCCCCCTGCTGTGCTATCAAGTGAGAAGAAAACTCCTGCCCCAGGAGTAGTTATGTTTCACTTCCTCAGCCCCTCTCTGCACAAGTTGTTTACTGCAGAAGCAGCTGCTGGAGGCACAAGGCAGGATGTTTCCTAGACCCTGAGTGGAGTGGCAGCCACCAGCACTCACATTTAATATCTGGGGTATTTTTGCTCATTGTCAAAAGGAGCAACTTGGCATCTGTCAGACTTAGCCTGAGGTAAAACTCTTGGTACAGGCAAGTTGTGAGAGAAACTATGAGATAAAGGCTATTGTCGGAAGTGAGATTTTTCCCTCTGTTAGCTAAGATGCAGACTTATTTCTGATTCTAGACTGACAACATATGACCATGATAAGTTACCACTCCCTCCTGACTGTCTTTTCTCAAAAATCCTAGGGCCATGGAGTGGGGAAAGACTGTTCTTGTGCCAAAGAATAGCTGACAACATTTTTCATTTGTTTGTGGGTTCTGTTTCACTGCTGATGCCAGCTGAATTATGGCAGTACTGCTGCCACCAAGATGAGCAGCATTGAATCAAGCTGCTGATTTGGCTGAAAAATAACCTTGAAAGAAAAAAACCGAAGTTTCCAACTACTTCCTTTGACGTGTTGTGGTCATCACCTCTGACATGGGGGAGGTGCTGGGAGGGGGTCACCAGGATGCAGAGTGGAGTGGAAGTGCATCTTTTGGCAGTGACTTCCTCTGACATCTGTTAAAACCCACTGAAAGCTATTCCAAGAATGAAGTTTTCTGTCCTCTTGCATTGAAATGGACCTGGCTCTGTGTAGCCAGGCAGTTTTAAATATCCTAGCAGCAATTAGAGCAACTAACTGGATCATGTAATATTTAGATGTGATAAACCGATTTGAATATTTTCTATTTCTTATGCCATGGCACTTACAGCTGGAGCCACTGAGAGGAACTTTAAAATCACATTTGTTTTAAGTGTTGGGGATTTTACATTATGTAAATTTTAAACACTCACACATGCACATTTTTTATAAGCATTGAATATTCAAGTCTAAAATGGAACAGAGCTTTTATAGTGAGACAAAGCTACCTTTGTGATCAACTTGACTTAATTACTCACAAGTCCTTTTCATCAGCACTCATGCAAATTAACAGTTTTTAGCTCCTGAAATTGCTAAAGGAATGTTTAGGAAATGGTTATAGTTTATGCAGTCTTTTTCTGCTACTAAGCCATCATCATATCAGAGTTAATGAGTCTGTTTTGTCTTTGAAAGAGAAATATAATTCCTGTAAGGGCTGCAGTGCAAACTCAGATGTTTCATTCTGAAGGAAAGTTGTGTTTATAAGTCTGCCGCTTTAGCAATCCTACTGTATATACAAACTCTCTCCTTGGAGCGAAGCCTGAGTGAAAATGGCAGATAGTTGGGACTTGCAGCATTTACTGCAGATCTGCCTTAAAGCCGTGCTTCATGCTCCAGGTTTTTCAGTACTGACTTTGCCCATGAAATGATTTGAGAATTTCCTGAAAAGGGGCATTTGTACCTCCCTCTCTGCTCAGTAACCCAGCACGGCACCCACCATTTGCTCTCACTGCTGGGTTAGTTTGCTGGTGGTCAGCTGAACTGCAATAGGTGGAAATCCTATGACCGTGGAAGGTAAGAGGCAGGATTTGGAGGAACAGGGTGTACGGGCAATCGGGACTTTTCTGGTGCAGTTGTGTGATTTTTCAGATAAGCTCCCTTCATTTTCCTACTGTTTGGCCCTTGTGTTGGTGGAGAAAAAAATTAAATATAAAATCAGCAAGTGTTGATAAATTGGTGTGTTATCTGCCTGACTCTGCAACAGCCTGAAACAAAACCTCTGGAAGGGATGAATTGTGTCTTTTCGCTCTGTGTGGGCTTGTTAATCTTGAAACTCATGGGGGGCAAAGTGGAAATGCATTTATGTATATTAACTCCAAACTGTCTCCTCCCAAGGCAGAGAGACCTGATCCCTTCCCAGGCACTGTAACCTCTCCTAGAGCCCATAGGCTGCAAATGCACGTAGAAAGTCAAATGCCCAGAGCTGATGCCTGATGTCCACTCGCCGCACTGGCAGAGCTGGTAGGTGAGGAATGGCAAGTGGATTGTGTTTCCTCATCTAATCCAATGAGATCTTTGATGTCTCAAAACCAGAGGCAAGCTGTTACATAATTTCCAGCCTGCTGCAGTGGAGAGCCACCGGAGACGGCAAGTCCTGACTCAGAATTAGACCCAGCTTTGGGTCTGCGCGAAGCTGCAGCGTGCGAGAGCACACATTGCTGAGGTGTCAAGCAAAGTCCAAGCAGCAAATGCTAATAAATAGCTGAAAAGTAAGTGGTGTCAGCAATGAGGCGAGCGTGGGTCCAAACCAAAGCTGATTTTATCTTCTGCCTTTAGCGCAGTCAGTAGTGGTGCTGGTGAACCTTCCTGTGGTCAGAGTCCCTCTCGCTGTAGGCTCCCCAGCTGTGCAAGTTGGCTGCAGTGATAGGGGGAAACCTGCTCTCCTCCCTCTCTTGTGGCACCATAAAGCTTTTGTTTAGGTCCCCACTGCATGTTTTCCTGGAAATCCAGCCTGGAGAGATGACTCGAGCATCTCTCATGATGTTTGCTCACTCCTTTGAAAGGCTGCTTTGTAAAGCCTAGCTAACAGCATGTGGCTGCTTAGCCAAAGAGAAAAATACAGGGTATGTGATGCATCCTTTCTTGGTGCCAGGTTTCTGTGTCTACCTGTTTCACAGCAAGGCAAGGAAATAATTGTGTAGGCTATTGCAGTGATGGTTACTGCTGGATACAGGCAGCACCAGCTTTTCTCTGGCCAATTGCTGTCTTGTGTCTGCTGCCAGGGGCTGCAGCAGCTCGGCTGCTGCACAAGGAACAGAATTCACACTTGTGTGATTTGCAGCGCTCAGCTGTGTGTCTGCAATACTCTTTTGGGTCAAGCTGCTCTTTATTATTGTATTTGTCTTCTCATTGGCTGGGAACCTCTGTTCATGCAGGTCTGCTAATTATTTCTACTTCATCTGGCACTTTTTAGAGCAGCTTTCATGGAGCAGCTCCAGAGACTCCATAGCAACTGCCCAGGTTCGTTATCATGGATGGAATCCTCTGGCAGCTCAGTACTGCTATCAGGCAGAGGACCTAGTCCTGGGTGGCAGCAGGGACACCTCCTTTCAGGCCCTGCTCTCAGGGAGTCTCTAGATGTGTGTGAATCCTTCCAAAGGGAGCCAGGTTGCTCCCACTTGAACCATGGCCAGAGTGCCATGGCCTGGCTGAGCAGGATCCCCCCTGGAGCAGTGATAATCAGGGTGAAGTCAGGGGCCCTGGCTGTGGGATTTTCCCAGAGCTGCCTCCTGGTCTATCTAGATTGTAGCAGTGCTACCTATTTGGTCTGCCTGGTCTGCTCTCCTTCTTACTCTCCCTGCCTCACTTTCATCTCTTCAAGTGGGCTTTCTCTTTTATCTGTTATGAACAAAACTGGCTCTAGGAAGAGTCATTTTAGGATGTGATTTCATATTTATCTTGCAATTTCTCCTCTATGTGGGATGGAAGTGATCTCTCTGCTTCTGTCAGTATTTCCCCTCTTGTTAAAAAAAAAAAAAGGATGGGGGTGGGAGGGTGCTCTAGATATGAGATGCTGCAGCTCACACAAACTTGTGTTTTGTGAAACACTGCCAAGAATTAGGTAGGTGTTTGTGTGCAGCTGGCAATGACTTTGTAGAAAGTACTTGCCAAGTAAGTTTGAGTGATGCTTTTTTTCTCAAATTAACATCAGATTATCCACAAAGCAGTGGCTCTGTGCTTGTAGAGCCTGTAGAAGTGTGGTTTAGCAATAGAACACAAAACCTCAGCTGCCTATAAAAAGGGGCTGCATTTAAGAAACGCTGTAGTGTTCTGTAGAAAAATTTTGTTTTGCACCCAGCAAAATGAGGTCAATTATTTTGTGTATGTTCTGGATCAGTTCTGTTTCAAGCTTATGATGTTTGATGAACTAATATTAATTTGTTGATATGAAGGTGGCTTTTAAAAGGCATACTTGCCATGTTTGGCTTGAAGGTGTGATGGGGAAGCAGAATTTATCCATAATTAAATGGATGCTCATGTAAACCTTTTCCCCTCAACGATTATGACTTAATTGTTATTAGCAGAAGAATTCATTTGTATCTTGCTGTACTGCAGACATGGCTTTCAGGCAAGTTGTGAAGTTGCCTGTGGTGGCTTGAGCCTCCCTGATGTTTTCTGTGGAGTTGCAGGCAAAGCTACTCAGCTGCTTTTCACCAGCCCCCTGCTTGCATTTAGCACTCACAGCAGAGCAAGCTGTGCTGGTGGCATGGCTGTCACCCCAAAATCCTTCCTGTTGGCTCTGTGTGGAGGCTGGCACCATACCCATGTTGCTGACTGAGTGCTTCTGAAAGGCAGCATCTGATTTGCCTCGGGCACAGTCCGATGGGTACCATTTTGCCCAGGGTGTACCAGGGCCGTGCACAGGAAGGGCCCCCAGTGGGAATGCCCATCTCCTGCAATGGGAGGGGGAAGGTGCTGGGCACTACAGGCACTGCTGGTTTGAGAGAAGAGCCCCGGCTGTTGTGTCTGGGACAGGTTTCATCTTCTGGGAAGATGGTGGGACTGGTATTACTCCTTTGGGCACGCATGGAGAAATTTGCCTCAGAGGGAAATTTCTCTAACAGGGAAGGGAAAGAAAAAAATACCTCTGCCAGAAAAAAGGAATGAATTATCAGGAAAGTGTGTGTGTTTTATAAGGTGGTGTCTGACTGCCTTCAATTTTTTTTTATTCCCAATGATTGGAGTATGACTTACTTTAAAGAGTAGCAAACACAGACATGGTGTGAGAGGATCTTTACTGACGAACAAATGAAAAGTGATTATTTTCACTTTGAATCCTATCTTTAAAAATGTAGGGCATTTAAACATTTACTTAAGAGCTTTCTTTTAGCTGCCTTTCTTATTAGTGTATCTGAGTCAGCTATTTTGGTTTTCTGCTCTGAGAAAAGGGGTCAGCCTGTGAGATTTCACAAGGTCACTTCTATCTGCTGCAAAACCTCTCTCTCCAGATTTCTCAACTGCAGGTACATGTTTTGAAGTTGGGACTTTGTTTCTCTGCACAGCAGAGTAGCAAAGAGTAAAGGCAGGTTTGCATCTCCCACAAGGAGCATATAGCATCCCGTGGTGTCCCAAGAGCAGGGTGAAGAGAACACCCTGGGGAACCAGGAAAAGCTCATCTGGGGAGGGAGGGGAGTCCCTGCTCCCCCACGCTCCCATCCCTGTTCAGCTGTAACAGCAAAGAGATGGAAGGCGGCAGCTGAACTTTTTCAAATAAATGTACCTTTCAAGCTTACTTGGTGTGAGTCTTTATCTAGTATTGCTTGAAATAGAAGATTTCTTTTTCCTCTTAGAACTGTGCTTCTGGCAAGCAGGGATGCAGCAGAAAATGAGACTTGTAATGTAGACAAGGTCTGATCCAGACCTCCACTGCAGCTGCATTGAGTAGCTTGTATTGATTTGTCAGCAGAGCCTGTAGGGTTTGTTAATGACAATTTGCCTGTCTGGCTTGCTCTGAGGGATTCATGTTTAGATTGAATCAATTCCCAAGCCTGTGACTTCTTGCAGAAAAGGTGGGGAAGTAACATTTCCAGGTACTTTTAGGATGAGGAGAAGGGAAATGAAGTGTGGTTGATTTACTTAGTTTTTTTTTAAAGTCTCTTCCACAGGAAAAGGAAAAATTTGAGAGGATAAGTGAAGAGTATGCAGTAACTACAGTAACTGTATAGCCCTAATCTCTTTTTTAAGGAAACCTTTAGAGTGAGATTATGCAATCTCTTTAGCACGTGGAATTGCTATAATACATTTATAGGAGCATTATAAATTTGTTACCACGGAGTAATGATTAATATGTCTATTTTGCAATAGATACAGCTTTGCTGTTCATTAGCATGTACAAATGTGTTCTTTGGTTGCTGACATAGCTGCAAAAGAAAAAAAAATCTCTGGAAGTAAAAAATATCAATAATATTTACTTCTAGGCAAAGTATCAGGAAAATTGTATCCAGAGTGGGAAACATATGTAAAATGATATCTAACGTTCTATGGCAGATAGAGAAGGAATTCATATTTCCTAAGAGAAGCAAAAGAAAATAAGCATCACATCCTCATATGTGTCTGTGTGTATATATATATATATATATATATATATATATATATATATACACACACCTTTCTAAGTAGTTTAAATTAATACAGTGTTAAAGACCAGCTGTAAATTTCCCCTGCAGTATATGAGAAGTAATTGCCTTGAGCTACAGGTTGAAAAATAAAGAAATTAAGTACTTTTATTAATGAACTGAAAGCATTTGGAAGGATTAAAGTGCCATATCACTCCAACATTATTGTTCAAGCAGAAAAATATTTATAGTGTAAGTGGGTTTCACTTTTTTCCCCCTTATGGCTTTCTTCATTACAGATTTCCTTCTTTGTATTTTTTCACACTGTTGGTTTTTCCTGGCAAGTTTTTTTGTTGTTGTCCAGAGCAGGATATATGTAGTCATTTATTTCTGTTGAACAAATCTAAAACTTGAATGGACATCCCAACAACTTAATATTTCCCTCCAAAGCCCACATTTCTGCTTGAGGATCTTCATAAAACTGTCACCTTCCACTCATTGCTAACGTTTGGAAATGCTGTAATTTTTTTTCATTGTGTGGACATATTTATCCAGCTTGCTGAATCCTGTTGACATTGCCCAGGTGTAAAATATCTCCCAGCCTGAGAATGTCACAGAGCAATGTGTCTCTGTGGCAGGGCTGAGCCAGGCTGGTGTGTGGTTCCAGGAGGCAGGTTTACAATGCAGAGCAGGAGCACCAGGGCAGGATGCACTATGGCAGCTCATCAGGAGGCTGTGGTGGTGTCTGGGCAGTGAGGTAACAGCAGTGCCCACTGGGAGTGGAAAGAGATGTGCCTTGCTCCTTGGCTGATGGAAGGTTCAGAAGTGCAACTTTGACCTGGATCCCCATTAAAACCCAAAAACTGAACAGTGGGGGAGTCATCTCTGACTGTTGTGGGCTACCCTGATACTGAATCCTTTCAGAGAGGCAGAAGGCCTATATTCTCTATCAGTATGATCTCTGTACCTTTTTTAGGATGCAGTAATAGTGCGTTATGTGGTGATTGCAGTGCCTTTCTCTGGCATTCTCAAAGCTTTTCAGAATAACTGATTCACTTGGTGCTCTCGGGAGAACAAAAAGATAGGTGTTGTTTTTGCATCATTCTTAAGTTTGGGGAAGTGGGAACAAAAAGCTAATCAGGTATATTGATGTCCTGAACTGCAAACAGGCATATTGATATCTTGATCTGTCTGGTCCATGAGAGTTGAGTTTATCTAGAAAGACCAGGTCCTGCCAGTTCTTCTGCACCTTGACACTGCATACTGAGATGATCCAACTTCTCAATAGAAAAAGAATGGCCTCATGGAAAGACAATAGGTAGGAAAAGAGAAGTAGATGTTAGGGAGCTGAACTTGGCCTACTGGGCAGTTAGACAAGCAATAAGCAAGTGCAAAAAGAAGAAGAGAGTGGGACACTTTCATAGCATTTGACTCTTTGAGTGCCTCCATCATGTAATTGACTTATAGCATATGTGGGTGCACCATTATGGTAAGAACTATTTTATTTTCTTGACTCCCTCCCTGTGACCCTTCCCATTTCTGGGAGACATTTCATCTGCTGTGTCTGTTGCATTCTCATGTCCAGCTGAACAAGAGTGGGTTAAGGAATGTCTAGCACTCACACTGAGACCAGTGCTGGAAGAAGGTACTACAACATGACTAATCTTAAGATTAATGCATGCAAAGTGGGTAGTAACTGACAAAAAAATGCATTCTTCCATGTTCATTATAAATAAATAAAAGGCAAATGCATGTCTCTCTTTTCTCTTGGCAGAACCAGCTCCTTGCGAAAGGCTTGCTGTTTTTGGAGGAGAAGGTCAAGCTGTGTGAAGGTAAGTGTAGTAGGAAACCTGTTTTGGAAGAGAGCTGTGCTTTGATGTTTGGTCAGATGAGATGATTTGCATGTCTGGGTGGTGTACAGCCCTGTCTGGTGCTGTCCTGGGGTGTCACACAACCCCTTGGGAGCCCTTGTGAGGCTGACGAGAGGGTGGGCTCTTTGAATAGCCAAAGAGCCACGATGCTCCCACCAGCCATAACTGCACCTCAAAGGCAGCAACGTGGGCTCGTGTGGCAGCTGAACCTGGGCTCATGGCAGTTCTGGTCTGGACATGGATCCTGTTGCAAAACTGCTTGGAGTTGCCTTCTGCCTTTCATTTCTCAATGTGATTTGCAGCTTGATATAAGCATAATTTTGGTTTCTCTGTCATGCTTTGTGTAAATTCAAAGAAAAGAATGGTCCTTCCACTGAGAATGAAATACTTCAGGAAAGAAGTTGATCACACAAGGAGTTGTGTTCAAACTGCTGCTGCAGAGCCTGTGGGCCAAGGCAAGTGTGGTGTGGCCACTCAGTGCTGGACGTGTGGGAAGCTGCTCACATTTAGTAACTGTTTGCTCAAGTGAAGCCAGCACATCTTTATTCAAAACAAAGCTGCTGTTTGGTTTGACCCAGTTTTCTAGCCTGCAGGGAAGATCTCTTGCTAATCACCAGTGTGAGTGTGTTGTTTGTGGGTCATTAAATGCCAATAGATGCTTATGATCTCACCTCATTTCTGGGCCTGGATTCCTCTGCACCATTCTTCACCCGGCTGGCAGGCTGTAGGATCTGGGCCCCAAAGGAGTTAAGGGATTGCCAGCCTCCTCCTTGGGATGTGCTTCTTCAGCATTGGCCCTGTGAGGGAGGAAAAAAGGAAGACTCCTGTATTTTCCAAGATGTGGGTACCTGCCTTGCCACTACCAGCTCTTCAGAATGAATGCTGCACAGCTTACCAGAGACTTGGGTTTCTGTAATCATATAAAACTGTTCCAGGATCTGCTTTAGCATTATGAAAATTGAGTTTGAGTTTGTAATAAGCTGAGAGTGGCCCAAGAGAATTTTGCAGATGCTCAGGTAGTTTGGGCCAGATGAAGTTTCCCAAGCAGACAGCAAAACACCTTCTATGCCTCATTTTTCTGTCCCTAGCTTGAAGTGACACTGGAGCCACAGAGCTGTGCAGGCTGGCATCACTGCAGGAGATGACTCATGGGCACCTTTCTTTTATAATGTGTGGGCTTGATGCAGGTCTTGTGGTCACAGCAATGAGGATTTCTTGTACACGCTTCTTGGTTAGTTCTGTCTTCCTGGAAAACTTACACTGCCCCTGCACCCAGACAGAGTGGCTGCGGGGCATGGCAGTGTTTTATCTATGTCTGTTTTTCAATCACACCCTTTTTAACATGATTTTTCTTTATACAATCTGTCAGAATCTCTTTCAATGCCTGCAGGATTTATGATTTCTTGAAGAAACAAACCATCCCTGTTTCCCCTTCAGAAGGAGAAGTGATCTCTGATGTTTCATTGTGTCTCCAGACAGCAAAGCATTATAGTCATGGGTAGGAGGCAGAGGAGGGAAAAATTTAAACATTCAATTAATCTGTTTCCTGCTGTCTTTTTCGCTTGCACTTGACTGTTGTGGGAGTGCTGGGTAGCTTCTTGTCTGCCTGCAGTTCCAGCTTTGAAGCCATAGTCATACCTGACACAGTGAAGCATCTCTTTGAAATTTTCTGTGGTTGCTAGTCGGCTGGCTCTCTGCTCAAAGGGAAATGTCTGCAGGATCTAGTCCTGCTGGCTCTCTTCTCTCTGGCTATGTCCTAAGCAGCACAACCCATGGGCAGTCACAGTGAAAGTCTGTGTGGAAGTCTGCAGATGAGGAAAGCACTTCAGTACAGAGTGATAAGGCTCCTTTGAGTTGCAATTTTACATGTATTCCAGTTCCTCATGTAGGGCCTTTAGTGACCTTGAGGATGAGCCTTCAAACCTGTCTTCAGTGACCATCTTCCATTACTGCTCCTTGAGTCTAGACTGCTTCTGAGCTCCAGCTGAGGCTTTGTGGGAGGTATCCTGGAAAATTCTTTTGTCAGAAACTTGTGGTTTTAACCCTGAGTCTATTTGCACCTGAGATTTCCAGAGATGTATCTAAAACTTGAAATAAACATTGCAAAGGTTTAACTAAAACATTTAGAGGCTTTGGGCCAGATGCTGAGGAGTAAACAGCTCTGCAAGTCAAACCTATGAACATAATTTGATCACAATTGTATTCCTGTTATGGAAATCCCAAGATTCATAGCTTAGTCTGCCTTGGTTTCAAGTACCCAGTTACATTTGGGGATGTTTGTTTGAATTAGAGTCATACAAGCGTTGGCCACAAGTGGATTTTGTTTGGGAACCTTCACGAGTGCCTCATTTGTCATTAGTGCCTTTGTTGGGATTCCTGACAGGTGCCTGGCTGCTGCTTGGTACTGAGTGGATGCTGGAGGGGGCTCAGCTCTTCTAAATGCTCTCCCTGACTCAGTTGCAGGGTGATGTTGGATGATCAGCTGATGTTGGCTGTGACCTGCTGGTTCTCAGATTCAGCTGTTTTTGTGCTAGTTGAGCATATTAACTGTGAGCTGTGCACTTGCACAATCCTGTGCTGTGGAGTTAAAGCCTCTGGTTCAAGAGGGGCTTCACTCTTGTTGGAATTGGTCTCATGTTTTGCACAGAACAAACAGTGGTCACAGCCTTGTGTTGCTGTCAGTTAAGGGGAAGCTTAGCTGGATGATGTCCAGTTTTGGGCAGAAACTGCAGAAATGAAGTCTCTTGCTTGGGGAATTAGAGAGTACTTGAAAATCCAACTTGCTTTTAGGGTCCCTGTCACTAAAGCTCTTGCTCCAATCTCTGTTTTTGTAGGTGAGGATCGCATTGATGTCCTGTCTGAAATCTGGGATCACTATTTTACAGAGACTCTTCCTACACTCCAGGCAATATTCTACCCAGTCCAGGTAATCCTAATTACAGCTTAGTCAGGTGAAGCAATGTAACTGCAGTGGCTGCTAATGGCAAGTGTTAACTTCTCTGCCAGCAGCACTGTTTGGCCAGTGGCTAAATACACGTCAAAACCTTTAAACAAAATCTTGGAGGAAGTAGAGTTTATCCAAGTATTAACTGTAAGAAGGACTGCTAAAATCTACTGGACAAGCACGGTGTTTTGGGCTGAATTTATTCCCCGTTGTCTACTCTCTGTGCTTAGCTAAGTTTGCACACTGAAACTGTTGGACTATACCTTGTCTAGACTGAAGCTCTGGGCTGTTTGAATTATAGTTCCTTCTCTTTTAAATAGCTGTGACTGTTGGTGCAGATGACAACGCTGACAGCTTGTCTTAGAGGTATAAATCTGAAGACTAGATCAGGAGAAAGTGTGTTTAACTCACCCTAATGACTTTTGAAGGGCATATATCCCATTTGTGCCTTTGGGAAATCCTCAGTTGGATTTTTTGAAGCTTCAGTAATGGGACATGTAAGTCTATGGGTAGAGGAAGAATGAACACTGTATGTAAAACCTTTTTACACTGGGTATTTTGAAGGCTGACTATCCCATCAGAAGTGTTAAGCTGTATCATTTTTTAATGCAGTTTTACTCAGAGTTTCTATATGAGCAGTCTAATCACCTCCCCAGCCTATTTTGACTTTTCTGCCATCAGAGGAAAAGAAAAATATACCTCATGTGGAGAATTATGCTCTTGGAAATGCTAGCCTCCTCCCCTTGACTTTTGCCTCTTCTGGAAGACATTATTTCCAGAGCCTTTTAAAATTATTTTTCCCTTGTTTTGTTTGAAAGGCAGCAGGTAAAGCTCAAAGCTTGCCCTTTTCCTCTAATCCTATTAAAGCTGGCATTTCTTAAAAGAGAAAGGACTTCTACAAAGACAGACACTAACCTTTCTACTGTGTTTATTTTTGTTCTTTCCTTGCTTCAGATGCTTGAAGGTAGGTGTTTGACAGGTAAAACTGCAACTATAGTACCCTCCCTTTCTCTCCTTTTGCAGCTAACTCTCAGTGCAGGAGTGACCTATTTAAGCAGGGGTTTGCACTGCAGCTACCTGTGTACTGTGGAAACAGTTGAGCTGACTGTGTCACACCCACTGATGCTAATTATTCTGCCACTTCCCAGAAAAATCTACTGCCCTGCTATTAAATGTCTGTGATGAGAAATGGGACAAAAGTTACAACACTGTGGGTATGGCTTTTGGAAATAACTTAGTCAGTGGTGAAAGAATGATTATGGGATGTTAAGATTCTTTGAAAGCATAATTTATTGCTGTATTTGTCTTGTCACAATATTGGAGTCACTCAAAATATATCAGCAAAGCTGTAAAGTTTGGGAAGTAGTGCCACTTTCTGGAAGAGGAACTGAAAGGTAAACAGGATATTTAAAGCTTTGTAGGCACCTAAGTACTACACTAATGTATGGATTAAGCTGCCTAAACACATCCAAGAATTTAACTCAGAGTGAACTGCTCTAGGCTACCACAAAGAGAGTTACTGGTGCAGCAAGAAATAAAAGTTGCTCTTATGCCAGGCCAGTGTCCTAATAACAAGAGTGGGCTTTTCCTAGAAATAGGGAACTGTATGTAGCCACTTATGTGGTGTGTTACAACATGTGAGGAGAGCTCATCCAGCAAGTGCCTTCCATCACGCTGCAGCTCTTTGTACACTGCTCTGGTCCATGGGAAAGTCAGTTTGTTCCTGATTCCCTATCCTTTCCTGCAAATACCAGCAGGATTATTTAGTTGTGCTCTTCTGTGATCCCAGCAATTACCCATTCAGAATGAAACTGAGCCACATGTGTGAGCATATGTTACCAAAGGTAGTAACTCACACCAGCCTCGCATCTCAGCTAAGTTTAACCCCAAGGCTTGTAGCTGTTGTGGAAATATGACCTTTAAGCAGCCAAGTTGGTTAAATTGCTGTACAGAGGGAAACTATGTAAACAGGTCACTCACTGGCTTTTGTATAGTGGCAGCTGTTGATGTGACTATTGGTGTGGAAAAAAGAATAGCAAATCTTGTTTTGCTTGGCACAGAAATATATTTGCATTTTGAAATGGGGTATAAAGTTAATGGGACTAAACTGCATAATATAAATAAAAAGTTTGCAGCTGCTGAAATATAGTTTCAAGATAGGTATTGGTCTTTCCTGCATGTTTTTTCCCTACACAGTGATGGTTTAAAAGAGCAAACTGCTTTCATTGTGGCTGAGCTGTCCTCCATACTATTGGTTTTAATTCATATTTACATATTGATAATGCTCTTAATTATGACATGCAACCTGTTATGAATTAATGATTAACTGTTGTTAATTTCTTCCAGCTAAATATTTGCTATGTTGAGTGTGTTATGGAGATCATAAAATGATTCCCAAGCAGACCATGGGGCAGAGATTAACATACTGAGAAGAACAAGGCAAACTTTTCAGGCTGGAAGGTGCTGGGCAGGACTGAGAGGAAAATTTCTGCTATTGAGTTGCAGTGGGGCAATAGAAAGTCATGCAGATACTAAACATAGCAGAGGGGAAGGTGGTAACACCAGAATGCCAAATGGAGTTAGACTGTGTTTAAAAATGCTGAGAAATATTATATCATCTGTTAAGCCTGCTCACTTGTGTTGTTAATGTAAAATAGGAATGCCTTGCAGAGAATATTAAAGCTGTTGCTTTTTAAAATTATATTTGGTTCAAGCAGTCTTGCTTGCTTCACTCCAGCCTAAATCCTAAAATCTGTAATGGACTAACTTGTAGATTTTTGTCATATCAGCAAGGTCTAAAGTGCAGACGTTGAGCAAAAAGAGGGTACAAAATGGGTCAGAGGTAGGTTTACTTAAGAAATATTCAGAGACTGAGAAATATTCTGAGTTCAGAAATATTCTGAACTTCGTTCCCTACCAAACCTTTTCTGCTTTTTCTGCTCCAAGTGCCATAATCACCAGCTACTGGGTTTTTTTGTGAACAAAGTGGATGGCAAGTGGGTTTTGTGAATACATACATAGTCATTTGGTGAACTACAGGCCAGTTTCTGGCTTCACTCCAAACTTAGTGGTGCCACAGATGAGGTAATGCCCACTTCAGAATTTGTGTGAGACTGAGAGGGAAGAAATTAAAGAGTATCATGAATCCTCAACATGAATGACTGGGAGGTGTTCTGCCACATTAGCAATGGGCAGAATAAACCCTCTTGTCTGTGTGCCCATGTGCTGGTATGATGCTCACACGTCCCTTTATCTACACTTGGATTTTGCTTTCTTTGTGTTTTTAGGGTCAGGAGTTGACTATCCGTCAGATTGCTCTTCTTGGCTTCAGAGACTTGGTCTTGCTGAAAGTAAAGTTGGAAGAAATCCTTCACCTGGTCCAGACAAAGGTTCCAGCTTCCATTGTCCAGATGCTGTTAATTCTGCAGGTGGGGAACCTCTGCTCTTCTTTGTCTGCCTCACTTGGGTATCTTGACCTCGTTGAAATCATACAAACACTGGAGGAAAAGTGGGGAGAGTAGGGGTGTGATGAAGGGGGTATGATATGTGCTTATTTGGGAGCGGTCAGTGTTAGAATGAGAGCTGAATTTGTATGCCCTGAGCTTTCCTGGGAACAGGTAAAGATGTTGCCTTGAAAGAGCTGTTTTTTGGTGGTTTTTTTTGGTACCTCTCCTCCCCATCTAGGAACAGTGTCAGGACTCTTTTTTCACACAAATTTTCATCTTCTAGCTTGCCTGAATGCCTCTTTGTGCCCTAGTTTTCCTGATTTCTCAGCTTTGCAAGGACAGGGCAAGTCTCTACCATTAGAGGAGAAATACCTTTTGGCAGTAGGCAAAATGAGAGGCCTTCTCTCAAAGGCCTCTCCCAAAAGATCTAGAGCATCTGTGGTAACTATCCTCTTTATCCAGATCTCGACAGAATACTTTCCAAGCATGCCAAATACAGCGGGGTTTGGTTTTTTCTCATATTGCCCAGCCTGATGTTCCTGAAAAATGCCATCTTACGAGTTTGAGTTGATAGAATCATAGAATGGTTTGGGTTTGGAGGGGATCCTAAAAATCACCTAGTTCCAGCCTCCTTGCCATGGGCAGGGACATCTTCCACTAGACCAGGCTGTTAAGATTTCCATCCAGCCTTCCTCTGAACCACGTGCAGGACCTTTCATTTGACCTTGTTGATCATCATGAGGTTTGCCCAGTCCCGTACCTCGAGTCTTTCAAAGTCCCTCTGGGTGGCATCCCTTCCCTCCAACACACCACACAGCCTAGTGGCTTTTAGTTCTTCTCCAATATAACAGATGTCTGAGAATCAAACTTTATGAAGCACAACCAAAATTGCAAAGTGACTAAGCTGGTAGTTCTGTATAAGTTCTCACTGTTCTGATGTTCCAGTGACCCAGGCTGGAACAGCAGGTGATACTAAAGTGCTAGTGCTAATTTCCCTGAAATGTTTTTTAATACACGAATCTTGAGAGCAAACACATTGGAGGCTTTGCAGGAAGTTAAGTCTGAACGGTTTCTGAAATTGCTGTTAAATTGGTTGGTGTTATCTACCATCTTCACAGCTGTAAGCCGAACCACAGAGGGTGCTTTGCCTGCAGTCCTGCCTAGGGGAAGAGCAGCGCTTTGCCCAAGGCGTGTTGAGGCTTTTCAACAGAGGTGTTTTCTGGTGGAACCACCCTGGCACAATTACACTGCTGCAGTACACTGTGCACATCCTCAGTGTGAGCACACCTCGTACCTTCCTGTCACTTGCTCTGAAAAAAGAACTGTCTGCTCAGTGTCCGTAGGGCGTGGCTGTAATTTGGACAAGGAGATTGACCTGAAGGGCACCCAAGCCTCCATCAGCTCCAAAAGCTTTGCTGACACAGTTGGGATATTCCAGTACAGAGACAATTGACAGACCCCAGGCTTTATTCCAAAATCTTTTAAGGGTTATGTTGACTTTTTGTGTTTGATTTTCAGAGTGTCCATGAGCCTACTGGCCCCACTGAGGGCTACCTACAGCTAGAAGAACTGGTCAAGCAGGTGATATCACCATTCTTAGGTTTGTGTGAGGATCACAGCTCCTCTGGTAGCACCTACTTGCTTGGTAAGACATGCACATTGTACTGAAGCTATTATTGGGGTGCATAGGTTGAGTAATGGGAGGCATTTGTGCTGGAAAAGGAAACAGTGCATGACTCCACAAGAGACAAAACAAAGGCTAAAACACCCTTGAGAAGGCTCTGATTAGTGTTTCTGGATAGAGATTTTTGTGACAGGCTTTTTCTTGTCCATGACCTAGTGAACTATTAGTGCCCCATCACTGCACACAGACCCCCCACAAAGTCTCCCCTCTTTCTGGACATGGACTGGATTTTAAAACCCCTTTGTCCATGCCTGGTGTACTGCTTTCACCACAGTGAGAGACTGCACTGGTCCTTTGCTGCCTGCTTACTAGCCTGCTTCAGCTGCTGCATCAATCAGCTTTTGCAAACAGTAGAACTGTTGCATATTTATTCTGAGGTATGACAGGGATTTTCTTCCTTCCATCTGAGGATTCTGTTAAAAAAAAAAAAAAAACAGATTAAAATTCTGTGTTTAAAGTATGTACAAACATGTCTAGGTGAGAGAATGACACCTCTCTTAAGGAAGAGCATGATTATTCTGGGAAACTTCTTCACATGATGCAGGAGCTCTGCTTACATGTGTGGCCAGCCAGAAGAGATTGGCTAGCTAATGGGCATAGTGTTACTTATTTGATAGTCAAGAAGATTTAAATAGAACAAGTGAAGAAAGCTCCAGTCTCCCTCTGTTTTCACTAGCTTTAGCCTTTGCTTTGATGCAAAATTGTAGCAAGCTGGAGATCCACAACCTGCCGTGTACTACACTCAGCAGCGTATGGGCAAAGATGATCTTGTGGTAGAAGAACTTAGCAGAACTCAGACAATCTGTGCCTGTAATAAACCCATGGCATTACTTCAGGAAAACTGTGGCTCAGGATTTTTGTTCTTGTGGTTGCTGGGCAATCTTCTGTGCAAGTGAACATGGTTGTAGAGTTCAGTGTGGATTTGCAGATCTGATCCTAGGGCTCAGTTTAGACCAAATTCCCCTGTAAAAGTTGGACTTTGACAAATTTGATTGCTTTGCTGTTTATGGGCATCTGCATGCTGCTGGGATAGTTTGAAAGGTAGCTGCCTGACCTGTGCTGAAGTTTCTAGCCATCCTGGATTTCTGCCAGCTGAATGAGGCATTTGTGCCATTAAAAAAAAAAAAAAAAAAAAAAAAAAAAAGAAAACCTACACAAGCTGGTCTTGTTAAGTTTATATGCCTTAAAATAATTGAACTTACTTTGATTTTAGCTGTCATTTGTTTGTGTATATTTCCAAGGTGGCCTTTTACCCTTGCTCCACCCTGTGCTGAGCATGAGGAAAGAAGGAATTTGTGTTTGCAGTACAAGACAGGGACTGCAAAACTTCACTTTTCTACAAATAATCTTGGTATTTTCACAGTGCTGCTATGGAGGTGGCTTCTCTTCCTTAACTTTCACTTGTAATCAGACTTCTTTCTCTACCCTCTCCCTCTTTCAGTCACCTTTTTGCTTTCTTAGAACCAGTTTCTTCTCTCACTAGGCAGTGAGAGAAGATACTGATATAAATGGCAAGCAATTCTAAAGCTTGTGACACAAAGAACCTACAAAAGAATTTCTGTTTCTCAGGATTTTCAAACAGCAGCACCGCTCATACCAATGAAGTAACTGAACTAAATATATTTGAAATTTAATAACCATCTAATACAGTCACTTAATTTATCAGTCATGGTCAGTTGATTTACTAAGTAATTTACATGGTCCCCCATAACATTCTTCTCTCTAAATCAGGGAGAAATTATTTTAATGGGTAGAAATGATGGTGAAGCCCAGTGGGTTCCCCACAGTAGCTTTTGGGAAGGGTGCTGTTGGGCTCTGGCTGTGCTTGCATTCTACACAGCTGCTCTGGAGGCCAGACTGCCCTCTGGACCGGAGCCTTCAGGGTAAATGAGAGTTGGGAAATGTGACTGAAGGTGTGTGCTCCCAGCTGTGAGTATACATAAGGCTTCAGCCTGCAAGGCTGCTGTATCTTAAGCTGATTTAAAGCAGAGAGGTGTGAAAGGGACAGGAGCCCTCACAGAGGGGAATTGTAGATGGCAGCATTTCCACCTGGTCTGTTAGCACCCTTTTGCTTTGCCTGTGTAAATTAGCCATAACCTGCATGGTAAGGATGGAATATGCCAAAGGGATCCAGCTGGTTAAGAAACAGGGTTTATACTGGGGATAGAAGATAAAACAGCCACACATCACTGCTGATCTGAGATTGCTTGTAAAAAAGTCCCAGAAAAACTCCTCCCAGTTAATATTTCTGGTCATAAGGCACCAAAATAAAAATAAAATTTCTAGCTAAATCATGCATGATAACTCCCTTAAGAGACTGTATTTTGTGGCCAAGAAAGTAAAGGGGGAAAAGTAAAGCAATATATGCATGTTCAGAGTTCAGACTAATTTCACCTAATTTTTTTCTCAAAAGAGTCATATCCTAATGCCCTTTAACACTACAGCTTGCTGTGACTGGAGCTGCAGATGAAACCTAAAAAGTGTATTTGCTATAACCAGCCTCAGGAATGATTTTTGCATACCCTTAAATGTGAATGAACCATTTTGAATTGATGTATTACTGGCAGTAACAGGCTGAAGGCTGCTCACCTGTTCCTCCTTGCAACAAATGGTTTGTTTTCTGCTTTTCTCCCTGATACAAGCTTCCAAAACTCTTATAACCTTCATTGACAAGTGCTTTTCTTTGCATTTTGTTGCTCTTATCTTCTGCAGTCTTGATTGGAAGCCTTTCATATTGTTTAAAGGCTTCTGACTTTATGAAATGAGACCCTGCACTTCATTGAAGTTTGTGAGAAACAGACACATGGAATGGCTGTAGCAGCTGCTGCAGGGATAGACCCACAGGAGGTGTCCAAAATCACATGGAACATTGCAGGGGGGTGGAAGCCAGCAGGTAAACAGCAGCAGTGTGATTCAACCTGCTGGAGTGGGATCACAGTGAGCCAAGGCAAAACTCTGACCCCTGCCTTCCTTCAAGCTTTCAGTGTCAGAATTGACATGTGCTTCATGACACTGCGCTGGGGTCTGTGCTATGGGTTTGTGCTTTAGACCTGGCATTTTTCCTCCTTCATGTTTTTGCTGAGCAGGTCGTACAGCCCACACCCACCCCTTCTGTGTCACTGCCTTTCCTCTTCAGCACAAATACTGCCTTTCCCTTGTGCCCCTTTTCCTCAGGCTGTTGTTGACTGTTCCTGTGCACTCTTAGGTGTTTTTTGTGTCCAGCCTCCAAACCAGATGTGTCGCAGTGTGGATGAAATGTCCTTTTTCTGGCATGATCTTTAAAAAATATGGCAGGATAATGCCAACAGAATGGCCTGTTCCTAGGCAGATGTAGAGACAGTGCAATGTAAGCATCAGGAATTTCACAATGACAACAGGTAATGTCATTTCCTGAGAGAAATTTTTCAGAGACAGGGATGGCAATTCAAATCCCCACTAAATGTCTTTTTTGGAGACTTGTGCTGCTTTAGTGTCACTTATTTTAGTAAACCTGCATGTGAGAGTACCTACTTGGTCTTCGCATCTTGATAAAACAGAAGACTCTCAGGATGCTAAAGAGAGTCCCTTGGCCACACAGGTGACATTTTGGCTCACTCTCTTGCAGGCAGCAGCCCCTAGAGCAGATGGGAGGTCTCTCCTCTCTGGGGCAGAGGCAGATCTCCTTTCCCAACACCTAGCAGTTTGAACTAGTGAGCTCCTGACTGTTTTTCAGTGGTAATGAAGTGGGGCACTCTGTAGCTGCACATTGAATTCTCTCTGTTCCCTGAGGCCAGCCCAGCAGTTTGAGCAGTGCCCTGTTTGTGTGCTGTTGACCATTCCTGCTTCCTCTTTCGCTTCCAGAGAGACGGTACTCCAGATCCTGCCCTAAGGCCCTGACCCCGCTGACAGAGCAGGAGGGCGAGGCTTACCTGGAGAAGTGTGGAAGCATCCGTCGCCACACGGTTGCCAACGCTCACTCGGATATCCAGCTCCTGGCCATGGCCTCCATGATGCACACGGGAATGGTCGTGGAGGAGTCGGACCCTTCTGACAAATGCCTCCTGCTGCAGCCCAGCTGCTTCGGCCACAGGCAGTGCTCCAGCGAGCCCAGCATCGCCGATGGCCCCGAGGGAGCCGTGGCAGCAGCCGGCAGGCAGGACCCCGCCGAGCTGAACTGCACCTCTGTCAGCTAGAAGGAGGCTGGCTGAGGAGTGGAGAACTCTATGCACTAAGCTGGACAAAGTGGTGTGTCATCCCTGCTGGGAGAAAAAGAGAAAAATAGGACTTTTGCTCATGTCATTGAAATGGGCTCAAGGGTTCATATGGCTGAGAATGCTATCTAGATAGGTTCTTTTACCAGTCTGGGATCATTGTTGATGGAGGTACCAGGCTGCTCCCTAATGACCACTGAGGGCTGCAAAGGTTTTGCTGTTGAACAGCACGGTCTGCCTTCTGTAAACTTTCTCTCTCTATTAGTATAAACTTTTTGGCATCAGGTTTCCTTCTTTTTCTTTGGTATGATACCAATTCAGTTCTTTCAGCTTTTCTCCATCTTTCCCAATTGTGCTTCTTCTTTGTTCTTTGTCCCTGCAGTGGAGGCCTCTGTGCTCAGTGTTCTCTTTGCTTCTGGTGCTAGCATGGTGAATGCTGAGCACTTCATTTCTCTTTTAAAGTTTAACTCAGGGATGAAGCCATTTGCATCCTGCAGAAAGATCTGCTGAGGTGGCTTGTGAGAGGGGGAGATCCTTCATTTTGCTTCCCATGGGCATGGATGAAAAGTCCAAATCAGAATTTATCAGACTGTTTTCCCAGGCCCAAAGAGAACTGAGTATATGTGGAGTCTGAGCTGAGTACTTCGTATGTACTTTATTTGGTTCCAGTCATATCTTGGGGGTTCTGCTATAAATTGGGTGCAAAGGATGGCTAGGGGTGTGTAAATTTGGTGCAAAATGTACCAAGCATCCTGGCATTTGGCATCAATTTGCTCTCAAAATGTCACTGTTGATAGGGCTATGGTGAAGGACAAAATCAAATGGGTAGGAGATGCTGCACTTGTGTGGGAGATGTAAAGGTGCTTCTCAGTACTGGGCCCCCATGACTCCAGATCAGCAGGTGATCAGTATTTCATCCTGGGGCCTACCCTGGTACTTTTAGCACTTGTGGATTTCATGAGGCTGAGGATAATCAGCAGGGTGTGGAAAGGAGTCCTGTCTCAGTGTATTCATGAAGTGCTCCTGACCTCCAGTGGTATCTGACTCAGTGCAGTATAGCTTCTAAGATAAAGTGAGGGCTCTTTGCAGTCTTTGGTTTTGTTTTTATTGTGAAGGAGTGGGTCTGGTTTGCAGGTGTCTGTGTCAGGCACTTCATTCTGCAGTGTCTGCTTTGTAGCATCACTTGGTACTCCAATGCTGCTTCTGTGGGGACAGATCCAATCTGTGTGAGCTGTCCCTGGGATACTCTGCTGATGTCTTGCTAAGCAGATTTGCAAGTGTTATTATAGCCTTAGAGGTAAACTACAGTGCTGCCTTAAATGTCAAATCCCATTAAAAATATGGACATGACACAACTACCACTTGAATCTACTTCCAGTGGTACTTGGTAAATAAGTGTGTCTTGACAAGGAAACAGAAGGTTAGGATGAGCCTTTGGGATGTTTTTTTTGCATGCTGTGACATTAACTGTAGAATTTTCCCTGCTTCTGATGGGCATTAAACATCTTCTGCTCCACTGGCTGCACTGGAGCACAGCTTTGACCTGTCCGAATTTGGCACATGCAGCAAAAGCAGAGCTGGTTATTATTTGGCAACAAAGCATCAGAAATACCAGCTATGTGCACAAGCCATGCTGCCTTGATAAATGAGGGTGTTGCTTTGTCTACTGTGGTTTGCAGTGTTGAGAGAGATACTTGGAAGGGCCTCTTTTTCCCTTCTGTCACCAGAGCTCTTGGCATTTGGGGAAAGGCTGACTGTTTGGATCCCCAGCTGTGCTTTCCATGTCAGGAAAAGAGGTTCAGTTGTGCTGGCTGCCTCCTCCTCCTCAGAGCACCCACAGTCCAACAGAGGCCAGGAAGATGTGCCTTTAAGCAGCATTCCCTTCAGGTGGATTATAGGATAAATCACTCTCCTGTTCATAAATTGGACTGACCAGGCCAACTTACTGTCATCTGCCCCAGGGCAGCCATGGATTGTGGTGGAGCTTCAGAATCTCTGTGGTGGCAGCCACACCATGCTGGTCTCACCTTGGCACAGTCCCTCCAGCGTGGAGCAGATGATGGTGTCCTGCTCACAGTTAATTTCTTTAGCCTCTTGCTGTGACTTAAAGTCTTCCCTTAGTTACACCGAGGTGTGGGGGGAGGTGGTCACCCTGCAGCATTTCAGTTCACTCTGAATGAATGCTTTTCTTCTTTCTGTTTCTCCTGTAACACATTTGCCTTGTGTAAATACCCAAACCATTTTGATTAGAGAGCAGCACCCTCTTTTATGGTGAAAACTAGAACAATGTATTTATTTCCTGACATATTCTTGGATCATCTCTAGGGCTAATAGAAATTAGTCCTGGTTTTAACTTGAATTTCTTTTGTTTTACACAAATGTATGATTTTAATTATTTTGGTTTTGTATCTGTTACTTTGCAAAAATTTGCACCAAGCCCTCTGAATCATGCACTTCCCCTATTGTTTTTATGGACAAATAAAGCTGGTGGCTTTACTTTGTAAACTGAAGTAAACACAACCTGTTATGTAAACCACACCGAGTGCATGGTCGTGACCACCACATTTACAGCCACGTGAGATTGCACAAGCCTCTGCAAGTGCTTTTCTTTTACAGGCTGGGTGAACCTGAAGGTGGTTGGAAAGCTGTGCCATGGTGGCAGTGTGAGGCTGGCCTGGAAGGGCCTTGGGAACAGCTCTGAGTGGCCATGCTGTGGCTGCTCTCTGCTGAGGAAGCTTCCAGTCCTCTGGAAGCAAAGGCTCTGTCCCCATGCCAGAGCTGCAGCATGAGAAACACATGCGTTTTGGATACAGGGTTCTGGTTTGGGGTTGCACTGTGTTTGCTGACCATTTCACATGGCTGTGACAGGGTCACAGGGTGGGTTTTTTCTCCCCTTGTGGTCACCAGCTTGAGAAAACCTCCTGGAGGAGCTGCCAGAATGGGAAGAAGGAATTTCTCTCACCACCTCCTGAAGTCTGTTACCTTCTACTTCGATAATGACCTAGACTGAGTCACTTCTCATCCCCCAGAATCTGTCTTCCTTTTTTACTCAGTCTCCTTCTTAAGGTAAGTTATTTATTCTGTGTTCATGCAATTCTGTCATAAACTTATTGATGGGGCTATGCTTAGTACCACTGGCCTTTTCCCTGATATTCCCCATAGCATAGCACATGGTTTTATTGCCAGGAAGCAGAGCTGCTTCTGGTCCTAGCTATGTGGATAGCAAGTTGGTTTATTTTAAAATTTTTTATCCATCAGAGGACTTGCAGTATATCTTACTGATGGCAGCAGGGTGAACACTGCAGGGTTTGGGTTGCCTTGTCTTTTTAGGTCCAAGTGGCAATGGGTTCACCTGGAAGGCCTTTTGGCACTTGCCACTGAGTTAGCAGATGGAAAATATTCGGCTCTTAGAGGCAACCTGTGTCCCCCAGAGGAGAAACTGCAGGTCTAGTGAGAGACAAATTGTGGTATTTATGGTCTGCTTAGTTATGCAAGCTTCTTAATTTTGCTGTAGTCTCAGAGTAGGAAACCTTCCTACCTGCATTCTCTGTTCCTTCCCCACCTGGCTCCTTCCCCATGCCAGCAGCAGGACTCCTGGGCCTGGCAGAGTGCACCTCCCTTGCCCTGAAGGAAAGTTGTGCATTAGACAAAGCCACCAAATGGGTGTCTGAGCTCTTGAAAGAGGCCAGGCTGGCTGTGTTCTCTGGCTGTCCCTTCCCCACTTGGGACAGGTCCTGCATTCAGGAAAGCAGGGTGAGAAAACAAGACCCACCCAGGCATGGATTCCCCACAGTGCCCAGGGAGTTTCCCAGGGGTACCTGAGCTGGAAATTCAGCCCACGGTCAACATTCTCTGTAGGAAAGTCACTGCAAATTTTCCTTTTAATTAAAAGTGTGAAGGGCAGGGTATTTGGTATTTCCCTGAGCAAAGAGGAGGTAATTAGTCATCCTGTTCCTATTTCAAATATGGAAGGTGGATCTGGCAGGACAAAAATAGGTTAAATGGGATATTCTTGCTTGCCTACAGATTTGGATAGGGCTTTCTCTTCCCCCTGTTATCCCAACAACTCCAGGTAAGGGCACCAAGCATTCAGCTACATAAACAAAAGCTTTAAAACAGAGGTAGCATCTTTTAAAACAACTTTCCAGCAAAGGTACAGCTCATTCTCATCAATGTGGTGCTCAAAATGGCATGCTGTAAAATAACTGCCACTTGCCACCTGAGAATTGGCTGCCTTTTATTCATTACTTGCATCTGAAGATACCTGGAGTACCCTTGTTAGTTATTTCCACCTGGGAGAGCAATTGCTGTATCAGTGTTGTGCCAGTTTACATTTCTCCTATGTGTAAGCTCATCCCTTCCAGGGGGCTAATCCTGCCCTAAGCACTTCTTCAGGTCTTGTGAAAGCTGTCCTAAGTCCACAAGGAGTGGCAGCTCAGATGTTAGAGTAGTTTGGGTGCATTTCTCCAAATCAAGTGATGAAAAGAAGTGACAACTCCACTGCATAAGTAAGTGAATTGAAAACTGTCATTATTCATCAACAGTTGCTTGCTGTGCATGGCCAGCACACTCTTGGGGCCACAAATATGGGCTTATGTGTAGGAGACTCACCTGTATGGGAGAGAGCAGTAAAGAACAGGTATATGCAGGTAAAGGAAATAGCTGGGTAGAGGAATCGTCACCTAAATAATTGGTATAACAGAAAGTAGAGGCTTAATTATAGTTTGATCACCAGACTTTGCAATGAGCAAAAGGAAAGCAAACTCCTTAAACAAAAAGACAATGGCTTGAAGGGTCCCACCTACCCTAAACTCCTGTCATAGCACAGGGCAGATTTTCAGTAGCTGTGAACTGCAAGAGTATTCAGGGAGTTGCTGTTTGAAGTGTCTCTCAACAGTTGGCTTCAAAGCTAATTCCCACTTATGCCAAGAGTTTGTTGATAATTCTTGTGGCATAATTATCATCGACTGTGCAGTTAACAACCTCTGTTACATTGGAAAATAGATTGGAGTCAGAGAATTTTTCTGACCTTGAATTTATGAAGACAGCTGCATTGGCTCACACACAGGAGTTTTCTGTGGTTGTTGAGTTTGGTTTTTTTTTTTTTTTACTTTTTAATTTTTTTTCTTTTTTTCCTTTTTTTTAACCTGAAAGGTTGAGTTCTGTTAGAATTGCTTGGGCTTCTCAAAGACAGACCAGTTACAAGACACTCAGTCTTCAAGTCAGTACTGCAACAGGACTACCTAGAAAGTGACAGAATTTATTAAATGTCAGTAAGAAACCACAGACTGTGGCACAAATCACCTGCCCTGCAGGCCTCTGAAACTGATTTACACACATCACTGGTAAGCCAGCCCTCTTTTTCATGAGGGGATTTTAATCCTCTTCTCACTAAAGGCTTATTGACTAACATATCAAAGGTTCTTAGAGTAGAAACTTGTTCACCCTTGTCCCCTGTGTATCTGTCTCATGGCTTCACTATGACAAGTGCTAAACCTGTCTTTCTTCAGGCCCATCTCAGGCTCATGGATTGTGTATTTGCTGTATGGTTGGATATAAGAGATGAGAGGCTGTTCTGCAGGAGAGAACTGATGTTATGTGTGAAAAGTGCCTCTTAAGTGGTCTATGCACCACATCTAAAAAAACCCCTCTCTTCTAATATGTATTTTTTTTGTGGGAATGGGAGAAGCATTCTGATGTGCATTTGGAACTTTGAATCTCAGAGATTCAGAACCACTGTCCTTTACAAGTTTGAGTGAATGCAGAGGATTTCTTGTGATTTTCCCCATCTTGTTGCTTTTTTCAGGAGGCAGCAGTGGATGGCGATTACATGCTGAGCATTGCTGTGTTTGGTAGTGCAGATGGAGCTCCTCTGAGCTCCTCCTTTCAGCCTGTCACTGAATGTCATCAGTCTTTCTTCTGGCTCTTAAATATCCAACACCTCTCTTACCCGAAAGCCCTGCAGCAGCCTGGAGAGATGCTGCCTGCTGGACCCACAGTACAACTTCAATGGCTCATCCTCAAAAGCACTGTTTTAAGGAACCTTTCCAACCATCCAGGAGCTGCTCTGGCAGTCACACTCCCACCCCCTGAGCTGTGGGAAACCCAGAACTGAGCTGGTAAGGAAACCTTTTCTCTGACTGTCAGTGTGCAGCAAGCCAAGAGGGGCACCCATGGGGTTACTGGAGCCACCCACTGTGAAGGGGCTTTGTTCCCAGCAGGGACAGTCTGGAGTGGTGGGAGTGTGACTGCCAGAGTGACTCCTGAATGGTCAGACAGGAAAGCTTCCTTAACAACTTCAGGGAAAAGGAGCTGCCACCATCCAGTCATTCCCCTGTCAAAGAGTGTCCTGTAGTTGTTAAAAAAGTCCTGCTCTTTGAAATCAAAGTAAATGCTGCAGTAAATGAGACCTGAGAGCATTTGTCATGAGCCTCCTCCTAGCTTATTGAAATGTATGAGCTGGTGTGAAAAGACACCCACGCTTGTCAGGCAAACAATCAAAAAAGCCCATTTTCAAAAGCTTATTTCTTTGGCTTTACCCAATGCTTAATCTAATCCACTGCTTGTCTACATCAACATAGCTGTCCTCCTTTGCCTGGGGTTTACAGCGAGGAGAGGAAATTGTTCAAGTTCTGGACCTCTCGCATCTTTTTTCTTGTTTTTCCCTGATTAACAGTCGTGGTTAGCTGATTGACTCACAGAGCTGGTGATGCCTTCAGAGGGCAGCAGCAGCCTCTCTCCACTCCTCCTCTGGCTTGGCAGTGCTTACAAAGACTCGGCTCTACATGAAATAGAGAGTGAGGGTCCGTTCAGCAGTAGACACTGCTGTTTGTAGGGACTGTGGAGAGACCAGTGGAACAGGACTAGGCCTTTGAGGGAGTGACTTTTTACTTTGCAGATGTGTTCTTCCTACATTGCTTGTTTGGGATTGCCCTTTTTGTGGACACTTCCAATGGGCTTTTGAGAATCTTAGAGGAAAGCAAATTTGTCCCTGTTTCTTACCCTCCAAGCCTGCCCTCCCTTCCCGAGGCTCTGCCTCGGACAGTGGCACTCCTCACCTCCGTCCCCGCTGTGTGTACTGGGTGCTGTGGGGCCTCTGGCTTGGGTTGTACCTGCTGAAAATGTGGGTTTGGGAGGAGGAGGACAGCAGAACCCATGGGCCAAGCTCTGACAGTCTTTTTTGCAGTGAGGAGTCCAAAACTGAACACAGGCTTAGAGATGCAGCTCAAAGGAACTATGAGTAAGTACAATTCCATGGGAGAAAGGCTTTTACCCTTTCTTATTTTGGTAAGGACATGTGATGGTGTTGGATGCATGGTTCTGGCTCAAAAACCTGGGGATAGTTGGACTGGGGCAATTTTTATTAGAATTTATTTTTCCTGTGTTTGTATAGATACATTATTATGTATTATACACGATCTATTTATAACATACATTTGTATATATTTAATACAGTACATCAATCTAATACTACACTTAATAATTTAAACATGTATTTTTATGCATATATTTTAAATTTTTTTATTGAGTTTTTGTAATCTTTTTAATTATTTATCTGAGACTATTACAACTGGACTGACTATATACAGGAAGAAGAAATAGGCAGAGGTTAAAATATGGTTCCTTTGCATTCACACCTTGGTTTCCACTGCTGTTTGAAAGCAGCCAAGGAACTAAGTAATCCACTGTGGCTGTTCATCACTGTCCCGACTGTTTGGTGGTCTGACCTCCCTTTTCCCAATGTACTGACTTGCCTTTCAGGATAATTATGTTTCTACCCATAAAAAGTCTAAATCCCTTCCATTCCCAGAGGATCCAAAAGCACACACTGTACAGACCACAGAGATGAATTTAAAATATTCAGTCCCTGCATTTTATCTAGAAGGATGTGTACAGGCACATGCCTCTATAAAGGACTTTTGCATGAAGAAACTCAAGCTCAGGGAGTTGTTTCTAGAAGGTGAATCACAGTGGAGGCACTTGCTTAGGCAAGTCTAAACTTCACACTATGAAGTTTATCACACATGGGTGTGATACTGAAACTAGGAACACTTGTATGTGTCACTTTTCCCTGGCAGTACCTTCGCTCCTTAACACTGTTAGCAAAGGCCAAGGTCATACCTGGCTGAAACTATTCCTTTATTAAAGGTAGAAACAGAAACAAAGTTAAATCTTGGACATAAACAAGTCCACACAGGCAGGAATACCAGAATGGAAATACAAGTGCTAACTCAAGCATACTGTTGTAGGATTTAAAAGGTCAAACTCCTGGACCTGACACCTTCACCTGACACCTGCTGTGCAAGCACGCAGCGAGAGCAGCAGCTGCTGCTGAAGACAGAAGGGAAAACCAGCAATTTACTAATACTGGTCTGTAGCAGGAGTCAGGATTCTGCACATCAGGTGAGACAAGGAAAGATTTGTGTTTGTTGCCTTTTTATTTTTTTTTTTCCTCCAGTGTGTCAATTATCAGCTGAGTTCTGTGGTAATCAGGTTCTGTCTGAGAGGACTAAGAAACTGAAACCTCACATTTTTGGACAGCTCATCACAGGGCTAGAAAGATATATGTCCTGCTTCTAATCAGCTAAGAGAATAGAGGAGGGTTTTTTTTCAAATTTGTTAGTACTAAACTGCAAAAACACTATTCTGTTTATGCATTGCTCCCTTCACTGTTGAGTGGGATTAGTCTCTGGCCAAAAGCCACTAGAAAACAGAGCCTACGAATCCATTCTGCCCCAGGCCAACACCTGTCAAGTCTGGCCAAGTCAAGTCAAACTTGCTTAGTACCTCAGTGAGAAACTCTCAGCTGGAAGCTTCAGGACCATGGGTAGACCAGGGCTTTTCCCCTGCTTCATCAGCAGGTGCCTGGCTGCAGTAACCATCCCCCTGGTGTGCCTGAGCAGCCAGCTCCTGAAGGCAACAAAGGAGCAGCATGAAATCACTGAACTCAGGAACACTCGGGCTGCATGGCCTCAGAGATCAGTCAGAGCACAAACCAAAAGGAAAAGAAGGCTCATTAGTTGAGGCTGGGACTGTAGCTAATAAAGAAATTATTTTCCTATTGCACAATCTCCTCCTCGCACAGTTTCATGAAGTTTCCTATTCCATTGGAGAGGAAAACCCCCAGCCAAAATGCAACTTTCAGAGATGTGAAATGCAAGTGGTTGTTTCAGTGGAGCAAACGTGTTCAAAGAACATGATCACTAGAAGAGCAGACAGGGAAGCAGGGCCCCAGCATTTAAGCAGAGATTATTTTCATGATGCTGTAGTTCAGTCTTTATTTGCTCTGCATTCAGCAAACACTAGCAAGATAAATTATTTTTTATAGGCTTTTTTTGAAACAGAAAGAATTGCAGTCTTTTAGAAGGGTTAAGAAGTGATGGCAACAGGTCCTCTTGGGATAAAATATGGATGAGGAGGGACTCAAGATATGACCACTACTTCAGAATCTTTCTGTTTCTGTGCAGACAAGAGGAAATGCAAAAAAGAGAGGACAGGAGAAACAAAGACAGTTCTGGCTGGGGGTTGGATTTTTTAATGCTGTTGCAAACTGGAAAAGACTACAGAACTACCATGAACTCTTCACCCATTCTGAGCCCTGCCAAGCTTAAAATAAATTAAGCCTGTGTGTTCAGAGATGTATACTTATCAAGGTGGTTCAGTTTAATTGTAAAAACTTAAAACCAGTAAAGGAAAAAGACCTGAAGGCCACAGCTCCTGACATTTGGTACTTCAAGGTCACTGTGACTGTCAGGTCTTGTGAGGGTGTTGATGGCACAAGGGTTGACTCAGTCCAGTGTGGTCAAGCTCTCCCTTCCAGATGGAGTGGACAAAGGCTCAGTGGTGGTAAATGACGAGGGTGAGACCAGTGCCAGGGAAGTGTTTCCTGTGGTAAGTTTTTGTGCAAGCATAAAAATTTCCTATTTGAGTGGTACGAGATTTTTGATTTTTTAATTTTTTTTTTTAATCCAAGATGAGTAACAGGCAGAATTCATCAGCCCTCTTACTCATTTCATCCACACAGGCTTTAGATTCCCTCCTCACCATTTTTGGTCGATTAACCTCCCCTTGTATTGCCTTCTATTTGCTGCATATGCCAATACCACACTTGACCTTTTTCAGGGCTAATTCAGGAAGTTCTGTTAACTTCTGTAAATGCTGTCTTGGAACAGGCTAAATAGTCACAGTTCCTAAATGAGAGACAGCACAGAAGAGCTGAAGTTTAGCACAGTGTAGTAAGGAAAGGCACAAAGAGTTTCTCTTTCCAGCCAGAACAACTGGAGTGCTGGTCTCCTGCTTTTTAGGGATGAGGAAGGTAGCAAAACAACTGGTTTGGCACTAGTTAAGGATTTTAGCTAAAGCAAACACATTCTTCTTATGAAGTCACTGCAATGAACTGGTATTTGTTCGGGAAAATATCCAGTCAGAATATGCAATCACTTATCCAGTCAAGAGTATCCCGGTCCAAATCTACTTCAGCCATTTTTTTTCAGAAAGGTACATGTACATTTGTACTTACACGGGTGTGAACATGCTCCTGTATTGCTGCTCTTCTGCTTCTGCACATGGACTCTCCATTCATTCCCAGGGCAGCTGCAAATGCCAGCTTTTCCTGCTTAAAAAAAGGTCATTATTACTCCATCTCACCAAAAGAAGATTTTAGTGCACTTAAAATATGGAACACTAAAAATGGATTAACACAACAGATAACCAGTGTCTGAGCAAGTCTTCCCTAACCATTTCTCATGGAAGCTATTAGGACTAACTTGGATAAAAGACAAAGTCATAATTAACATGACATTAACAGCACATTACTGCAATACCACTAACATTACTCAGAAGAATCTTAAGATTTTGAATATTCCTTCCTGCAGATGCTATTAAAAACAGATCCAGGCTGAGATAAATCAGAGATTGCAATAAAGTCTGTACCTCTTTTACTGAGAGGAATTCCCTCTGGTTTCTGATCTCAATCTCCTGCAACAAAGTTTCAGCCCATAGTTGCTTTTATGACAAATAAAACAAGCAAGCAGATGTGGCCAGAGAGGTGATAGTGTGCAGCTTTTTTGAGAGTTACATCTTAAATTACAGGATAATTATGAGAACATTTACTTTATTATCTATTACATTAACTGTATCTTCTAGTAATTAATAAAACTATCAACACTCCTTATAAATGCCAGACGGTTTTTATCTTGAAGTATATTCTTTGCCTTCTTGATGCTATATGATACCACCTACCTCTGAAACCCACAAGACAGAGAAACCACCACAGCAGTCCTGTATCAGTTAATATTTTTGAATAGACCTCCATATGAATAAAGATGCAACATGCAGTGCACAGTTTAATCAGTTTATTTTTTAAAGTTCTGTCAGAAATATAGCTGTGCATTAATTATAAAATATATTAAACTATCAATCAATTTATCCAAGGGAACAGGAGTACTTTCATTTTGTTCAAATGCAAACCAATACAAACCTTTAACATTGACACAGAATAATCTTTTGCATCCATCATCAATGTATTTAGTCTGCTGCCATCTCTAAATAAGAATAGAAAGGTCACCCTGATTTAATTTCATTAGTAAGTTTAATCCTATGATAGCAAACATGACCAGACACATCATGAGACTGCTTAAAAAACAACTCTATACATCTCACATTATCTGAGCTCCCACATATACATTACATACCAACATTTTTAGCAAAATAATTTTCCCTGCCCTGCAGGGGAAGACATTCAGAGGCAAAGAGATAACACATTCATAATATATTATAATTGGAAAATTTGTGCCATAGCAGCTTTGCAAATACACATACTAAGAGTCAGTGACAAAAACCATGTTAAAGACAACAGAAATTTGGAAGATAAAAGAAGCTAAGCCACTTTTTAAACCACCTTGAGATCTAGTAATGCTGCAAAGCATTGCTTTACAGAACAAAACCCCACTGCTGAACAAGTTACACAGGACATGGGTTAATTAAAATATTTCTTTGATTCAGAGACAATTCAATGTTGCAGACATTTCTCCTTCCATTTAAATAATTCTAGCAATTATACCTCAGTCCACCATGGTAAAACAAGCTCTCAAAAGAAGATTTGAAGAATGGAGAAAGAGGAAAATGGAACAAGTACATGAATAAATATTTCATTAACATTTATAATCTTTTTTATGACAGTAAGAGTTAACTGATACTTAGAAAATTATCTCTGACAGTCTCTCATGTAATACTCTGATATTACAGTAATTTGTCATCACTCAGAGTTCTAGTTGGTAATATAAAAATACAAAACCAGTAGAATAGCAGCAGTGAATAAAGCATCCATATTACTGTGGCCAATACAGAATTATACATGCAGTAGCCTACTATTCCCTACTGGCTTGTGCTATTGTACAATTTTAACCTGAACCATTTAAACCCTGCCACCACAGGGAGTTTCCTCCTCAGAGGCAGAAGTACATCAGATCTAGCAGATAAGGCTCAAAGCAAAAATTCCATTCAAAATGCAAATCTTCAAAAGCAAAGAAAGTGTTAATGCATTTAGTGGGTCTTGGGTGTAAATGATTTAAACAAAGAATAAGGACATTTTTCTTATTTCTAGGGTTGAGGAGGGACCTGGAGTAGGAAGAAGCTCTCAAATGACAAGTATTTCTTCTGACTGCCTCCCCTCCATCCCTGAAAAAAAAAAAAAAAAAAAAAAGAAGGGAAAGAAAAGAGAATGGCAGTTTTTGAGCATCTTGAAAAAACATGGATAGGTAACACACCCTGAAAATGGAGAACTCATGTACAGTGCCTTCTGTGCAGAGTGGCTCTGTGCACTGCCATGGACATTGACAGCTCCTGGCTAAGAATGGCTTCACTGGGAATGCTCCAGCTGAAGACACTCCAGAACAATTCAGCTGATAGGATGAGGCTATTCATTATAAAATCTACTTTGGTTTTAAAGCTGAGATCTTTCCTTATTTTGAGTAACATATGCTCACCTGTCCCGTAATGACAGAGAATGAACTAAAGTCACCAACAACTAAACTGCATTTACCATTAGCCAGGAAGTCCAGGTTTCAGTAGTGACAATACTCCATTGAACACAATCCCTCTTCCATCTAATTTCTACAAGCAGGTTCTAATAGGTTCTACTAGCATAAGAAATTTTACACATCTGGATATGATGAACAAAGTGGTAGGTTGGGTCCTGGAACTTTTACCTCTTATGCAGGCAGGTAGGCAGAGTATCCTCCCAAACCACTAAAGTACAGTAGTCTTTCTTTAGTCTTGTTTATATAAAAAATGCACCCTTTCCCCATTGGTATTGCTTTGATGATGCCAAATAGTTGGAACACTCTTCAGTATCTCTTAAGCTGCAGTGTCTCCAATCTTTATGTCCTTCCACTAGCGTGGATAAATAATATACAAAAGCTCATGCATCGTTTAGTTCTTTCTTCAGTATCTGGACATGTGCTTAGATTATGGGGTTAACAAAACTTTTTTCTTCCCTCCTTTTATAGACAAGATTCAGAACTTTATCAGCACCATGAAAGTTAAAATTTTTAGCACCAGTGAACTTGAACTATTCAGCTTTGACTGGTCAAAACTAACATTTACATGGGATACAATCAGTACAGAAAACAATACACACATCATTAGGAACCTCTTTGACACAGTGAATCTAGTGTTTGATAAATGAGTATCTATAAAAGCCAGATTTTCTTCCTAAAAGCAAACATGGTTACAATTTTTCCTCACACTGCTGAATTAATAGGCTTTTCTTATCATCCATATTGCTGATTTGGCCCAGTTCCAATTGTCTAAAGGGACAGGAAATACCCACAGCAGTTGGATGCTGATATGGCCAGCTACCCACAGAGAATTCACAGGGGATGACTCGGGTCCATCACCCACAGCACCAAGAGATCGCCTGAACAGATGCAGGTCACGAGTTGAGCTTTGGTACAAATTCGGGTTTCAACAACAATAGAACAAATTCTGCATCACCCTCTCTGTTTAGTACATCCCTTTGCTCATGTGTGCACTCACAACCTGAAACATGTCCAGCACTAGGAGGTCCCACCAGCACAAAGGGATTTCATTCAAATGCTAAACTTTCATATCTCTTGATGATTGTGGTTAACATTCTGGGCCTAGAGCACACACTTACAGAAAGATTTATCAAAATAAAGAGAATTAGGGAGGCACATTCAAACCACATTACAAATATTTCTTCAGTGAACTCAGCTCTGAGTCATTTAGCCTTCTCCACAACACTACCTCGCATCTTTTGGAAATACCACCATTAACTCTGCATCAACATGCAAATTCCTGAAGGAGGAAAGGGTCAAAGCATACCTGAACCCTTGGTGACATGAACAAAGTCTTAACCCTAACTTCAAACTTCAAGAGACACACAGCCAATGCAAAATTCTAGATAAGTCAATATAGAAACTCTCTCAACTTTCTCAAGCTCTGTGAAAAAAGAAAAAAATCCCTCATCTTTATTAATTTTGTCCCTTCCTTGCAACAGCATCTATTCCAAGGCACTGAGGTGAAAAGACTTACAGGTCTATTCAATATGACTAAAATTTTACCAAGCTGAGATGCACAGGTTCTGCAATAGGATTTTCCTGTAGGCAGTTAAATTTTGATTAACACTTCATTTATTTAGCTTGCTACAGAAGTAGTTTATTATTTTAAGAGAGAACCTTACCAAATATTTAAACATATAACCTCATATAGAGAAAAAAATACCAGCAACAACAAAGTTCCATTCAGGTGAAGATCCACTGTGTTGGCAACTATGATCTTTTACAAACCCATTGTGGACAATGAAGCACTTTTGTGATCCGTGTGGAAAAACATGAGTAAGGCTCCATTGCTCTGGTTAAGACTTGCAGGCTACATGGCTCCATCAGTACTGCGGGGCTGGAAGCCTTCTCTGCGGACACTGTTCAAGTCCAGGCGCGTGAGGACCTCGCAGCGCACCAGGAGCGTGTCATCCTTGATGAAGGTTCTCTGTTTCAAGGTCTCCAGGTGCATGAAAGTCACATAACCAAAACCTTTCGGATTGCGGTGAACTGTCGGTCTCTGGAAGGCCAGTAGCTCTGGCTTGGCTTCCATCACCTCTTCATGGTTCTGCCTTTCTGGGCCTTCTGATTGATCCAAAATAGAAAGTCGAATGGTGCCTTGGAAAGGCCAGGGCAGGTGGCTGTCATATTCCCCTTGCATAGTGTGCACAAACAGAGAGATAAAATTAGCACAGCGCTGAGCATTTGGTAACTGGATATGCAGGCGCAAGCACAGCTTGTAGCCAGGCTTCCCTGTATAGAAGCCAGGACTGTGCAACACTACAGGTCTCTCTTCTTCCTGGGCTTTCTGCAGTCCACTGAAGTTCTCAATCTTCCAGATATAAATACCATTACATTGTTGTGCCTCCATTTCAGTAATCTTTCCCTCCAAATTTCGGATAGTACGTTTGAGTTCTGCCATGTGAGTGTTCTGAGTCTCCATTTTAGCAATGAGTTCCCTGATTTGGTGATCTTGTCTCACCAGACGACCTTCCAACTGCTGAATAGTTTCCTTGAAGTTTTCAACTTCTGGATTGCAGTTGTATGCAGCATGTGACACGTGTGAGAAGAGGGCAGGCTCAAAGGGTAGGCCATTGATGAAGGGTACAGGATTTGCAGCAGTAACACTGATATTTTGAAAACTCTGAGCCATCATCCTCATGTGAACCTGAGTGAACTCCTGCATATGTCGTGCCAGTTCATTCCTTTGCATCTAGGATTTAAGAGATATGGCATTAGGAACACATCACACATCTGCAATCACATTTTAAATGTGGCTCTGAAGAAAGTCAAACAAGTAGCTGCTTTTGTCATGTGAGAAAAGCAGCAGTGTGAATCAAGGACAAAGGTGTGACAAAATAGCACTTCACCAACAGAGAGCTCCAAATTTAAGATCACTGTTAGGAAAAATGGAAAAAGAAGTTTAAACACCAGTGGGCAAATCACAGAATCATTTAGGTTGGAAAAGACCTTTAAGATCTCTGTGTCTTTGGCCTGATGTTGATACAGCTGGGGTTCAACAAAAGCATAGATATGAGGTGATTTCAGCATAGAACTGTTAACCTGAGAAGTTAAGATAAAACTGACATAAATGACTGCAATATAAATCAGATATGTGCATTATTGTCTTTGTTGGCGTGGGACTTTGGGATGTCACACATTCTTGTTAGAATATTTATCATTAGTAATAGCATATTGTATAGTTGCATAATTCTATGTAATGTTTTAATAATGGAACATTTGATTGTATTTTTACAGAAGCTGCAGCATCTCCAGGAAAACAACAAAATTTAAGTTCTCCAGAAAAGACTGAGAACAACTTCTTATTAAAGGCCAACACCCACACTTCAAATGGAGGCAATTTTGAGTAAAAACATGAAGTATTTCAGTAGTACATACAGTGAGAAATACGAACAGTATATTTCAAACTGCGCACCTGAAAGTAAAAGCAAGATATGAAGATATATGGAGTATTTTATACTGAAAACATTCTAGTCAAATATTCCAAAGGGCAAGCACTGTGTATTCAGGGTCACCTTCTTGTTAACAAGCATTCATGATAAAAAAAATCCAGGTTTTGTAGGAGTGATAATTTCCCTCTGAATCCATCATTAATTATGGTGCGCATTCTCAGTAACACTGTTCAACTCAAAACGAAGACACGGTGAAAGACTGTTAGGGATAAATATACTTAGAATTTTTATGTGTTCTAAATCTGTATTCCCTTCACTGATTTGCTAAATTGATCCATAGTACCAAACAGGGTATGAAAACTGATGTGGAAATGGAGGGGAAAGACCCATTTTTACCAAGAGATATTAAAAATTAGAAATAAAGAGTATCTAGATTAATCATTTTAGAATTTAATAAAATGTCTTTATGGAGCTCTAAGAGTCATAAGTGTATTTGGCCACAACTTTGGAAGAAATGCTAGAAGCTACTTTATTGACATGAAAGCTGAGAAAGCATGAAATAATAAAAGCAAGGTCATCAAGCAAATTGTTCACAAAGCTTTTTAAATTTGAAAAAGCAATTTTGAAATGAAATGTATCAACATGCATTGTTTCAGAATTGAGATACCTCAAAACAAAAAACCCACAGCCACAAATCACTGAAGATTTTGGGTTGGTGAATGAGACAAGAATAGAAAACACATTACAAAAGCAACAGACAAAATCATGCAGAAGGTCTGCAATTCAGAAGGATCTGATCAAAACCTTACCTTTTCAGGACACCCAAAGGCACTGTAAAAACATGGCACTGGGGCAGTAGGACAGTCATTATCATAATGGTTAGGCATCTAAAACAAATCAGATTTGATATTACTTCTCCATCAAGAGTATTCTCTTATCCAGAAAGGATACAGCTGGATGGATTTTAAACAGGTACCTGAAGTCAGATCAGTTTATACCTACATAAATTCTTAAGGGAATATGGAAGTTTTGAACAGAAATGTTAGCTGATGATAAAAATTATACATCCCACTTGTAGGTACTGTAACAATTCATTGACTTTGTTCTTATGTTAGGCCTCAGAAAAGCATTCAGGTTTCCTTGCTAGACCAAACACTTTGTTTCTAGCCTATCCTCCAGCCAGGTAACGTTCAATTCCTTCCCTTCTGAAGGACTACTTGCACATACTTATTGTGTCCTTCTTTATTATCATCTTCCTCAAAAAGTTCAAGTTACTTCAATTTTTTTTTGTGGTCCATGTTTTCCAGATCCAGATCAGTCATCTCACTGCTCTGGATCTCCCTATCCACTCTCCCTCAAAAGCACAATAACTTCAGCTGATGCCTTACGAGCCCTAAACAGAGCAAAGGATAATTCAGTGTTTCACAGGCCGAACCCCTGTTTATATAACCCCAGGTGTTTGCCTCATTTAAATATCATGATGAAGCACAAGGCTAATAAAGATCAGCTATTATTACAAATGTTTAACTTCGCTGTTCCCCACTTATTCAATTCATTTTTCTACCTAACAACAGACTTTTTCTTTGTTATTACTAAGCTCAGTCCTGTTTCTCAGAGTATTTGTGCAATTTCACAAGATCATTCTTTATTTTAACCCAGGCCATCAACATAATTGCCATCCCAAATTAAACAAATCAATATTTATCATTTTCCTGCCAATGAAGTTATTATTGAACAGAAGAAATAATAATGGCTATTATATCAGTAATGGACAAGCAGAATTCCAGCCAGCATCCCAGTTTGATAGTGAATTTACTTATAGCTACTTTCCAATAGTGGCTTTCCAAGTACAAAAACTGCTCCTCTCTGCCCAAATCAAAGCCTCTTCTTGTAATGTCAGCCATAACCACTGCCAGTTGTTGGTATTTTTTCAATTCCATTCAAGATCAAAGGCATGTGATGTGGCCCCTGCCAAGAAGCAGTACAGCTGAACAATGTGATGTGCAGCCAAAATCCTACAGAGGTTTGCCAGACTCCAACTGCAAGCTGGAGCAGCATTTAAGGGAGTATCACACCTGCACTGGACACTTTCAGAGAGAGGCAGGTAGTGATTTAGCAGCTAGTAGACAAACTGTATCTCCATGTTTAATTTCAGATTAAAGAAGCAATGTAAAAACAAAGTATCTGACTTGGAATAAACAGAGAAAAAGGAGATCTCTTACCTGCTCTCTGATGAGCACCGTGTTGCAATATTCGCAATATATATTGGCAAGTGGGCAGGTTTGGTCATGAAGCTTAAGTGATCAAACAGAAAAAAGAAAGGGGAGAAAGCATCAGTAAAGGTTACCCAATTAAGGAGAGGGCTAATCACCCTTGATCAGACATAAGATTTTCATTCATATACCTAGTTTTGCATTTAGCTATATGCAACTGTGAAACAAAGAGAATACCTTTACCCTGAACAGTATGTTTTCTGTTACTGCTTTTTCCTGGACTTATACAAGAGTTTCATAAAGTTGCAGATATTTTATTTCCTAAAGCTCTTATGCTTCAAAGAAATCTGATTTTAACCATAAGTTTCTAAAATTCATGTTCAATTGTACCGGAACTATATGAAAGCACTTTTTTGTTTGTTTTTAATTGTATTGTTGGACTGTATGAGGTACATTTGATTGACAATTCACAATATTAATATCCAAGAACATTCAATAGTCATTGAGATAAAACACATCCATATAGAGATTAAGAAATGGTAACAGTAAAAGTAAAGTATTATCCTCAGTATCACCCAAGTGAAAAATGCAGAGCCAGGAGAAGAACTCAGAAATTATCTTGGTCTTGTGTGGTAGCAGATATCCCCAAAATAATTATCTACTGATACATTCTCTCTCCCAGGCATAAAAACTGCACATGTAAATTCTGCTTTTTGTGTTCCATGGGCAGTAGATACAGCCTGTCTGATGGTAAGGTCAGAAATCAGTGGTTCTTACACAAGTCCACAAGTCTTCTCACACCACATGGTTCCAAAAAGTTTGTATTTAAGGACAATCTCTCCCCAGCTTTTGTCTGTTCCAGGCTCATGTCCTGAGTCTGCAGCTTCTCAGCTGTGCAGCAGCACAGAGAGCTCTTCTAGACCAAAACCTTTCAGTTGTTTTTTTTTTTTTTTTAACTACTTTTCCCTTTCCAAGCAAACCCATGTGAATGCAGGTTGACAAAAGGAGACTGCTGCTAAATACCTCTTTATCTTCATAGGCCATAGACGTGGCACAGTTTGGGCAACACACTTGACGCCTCGGACACTCTTGGGTCATGTGCTCCTTCAGATGGTTCTTTGGGAAGGTTCCTTGGCACTGTAGGCATTCCACAGTGGAAAAATCACACTGCAGCTGGTGGTCCTGCAGAAGGGCAGAAGAGGGATTTGATACTTCAAATAAGAACTATCACCTCATCTGTTTTCAAGAGAAAGGACAGTACAAGACAAACGAATTCCAATCTTTCCTTCATGTAAGGAAATCCTTATACACTTATGCTGACTCTACCAATAGCCTGTTACTGGTCCACTGCTAAGGTCAGGGTTTCATGTATTCAGAGCTTTAAGAAAGCTCTCAGTAAAAATTTAGTTTTATATTTATTCTTTTAACTGCATATATTATTTTCCAAAACAGCTATTTCAACGAATATATGTAGCTACTTTGATAGACTATTCAATTGACTTTAATAAGCTTGTGTGAAGCATGGACATAGCTGATCAAAAGGCAGACATGAATGAACCTCACCAGAGAGCTGCATTAATACAATTGTCATGCACTGTGATGCTCCCTGAAGAATCACCTAACTACAACTACATACTCATTAAATACCAATATGTGTAGCTACAGTCTTAAAAGAAAAATGCATGGAGTCAGCATAAATGAGTACCAGGTATGACCATCTATATAAGTTATTTCAAATTTTTACTTGCCCATGAAAACAAGGTTCCATATTTTCAAAACTACTTCTTACCTCTAAGTGCCTGAGCTCCATCTTCATACTGCAGCCCTTGTTGGGACATTTGACCATTAATGAAAGGATTTCCCGTTTGGCGAAGTTGTCAGGAAAAAGTTGATTTTCAAGCAGAATTTCATTGTCTACAGGACATTTGTGACCTGCATCTCTACAATGCGGAAAAGCAAGAAATGATATTCCAGTTTTATCAACAGAATTCCAAGCACTTAATTTAAAATATTTTTACACCAGCAAGACATTAGTGGCCAAATAATAACACAGTAAAAAGATCTTTAAAAAATGGTATTTATGTGGCATAACCAGAAAATATGAAATGTATTTCAGAAAAATTGAAAACACACAGTTTCACTGGAGGTGGCAAGACTGGGGTTGCAGCACTTTTCCCATTCAAACACATTTTATTTGTACAAATGGCCTGTTAAGTACTCTGGAAATAAACTTGAGGAGTATGTAAAGACACTAAGAATTTACAGTCCTGTTTCTGCAAGTACTTCACATAGCTTCAACATCAAAGAATAATTCACATACTCCTTCAAAGCAATTACTTAAACCTTCTTAGACCTCCTCTCATTCCTTTCTCATTTTATAAACAGCCAAGGTGTTTATACACAGAGCTACGAAAAAAAGCAAAATTGTCTTTTTTTTCCAGATTGACTTCATCTGTTTGGCATTACATTACACTCTGCTCAGTTTGCTGGTTTTGTTATACAACCATTTGATCAGCTGGTCATCCTTCAATTTCACTATACTGCAAACAGGGTGAAAACCTCCGGACACAAAAATTATTAGTAACTATGAAAATTACACTGGACTTGGAACTGAGTGTTGCATCTGAAGCCATTTCAACAGCAAACAGACTGGAAGTCAGTGCAAACTGGTGAAGGTTTGGAATCTGATGGAACATGGATGCCTGCAACCTGCACAAGGTAACTAACAGCCTGCTCCACTTCATCAGGTTCTGTCTACCTGCATGTATATAAAAAAATCATTAGAAATGGAGTAAAAAAGGGATCACCACCATCAAACTTTCCAGTATCAGCTCATTCTGAAAGCAGTAGGCCAACATATTGATTCACAATTAAGTAATGCAGTTAAAGAGGCATGAGGGATCAAAGCTCCAGAGTGCTATTGGAAACAGCAATAAAATGGAAAAATACATGGGGTGGAAAAATGTCAGAGAGCACTTGTGGTGCAAGGCTCAAAGGCCAGATCATCATCACTGCCTGCAAGCACAAGGGGAAATACAACCTAGTGGGCTGTGGAGACCAGGAAGGAATTTATGTTCTTTGTTGGAAAAGGAAATAATTACTCAGCAACTCCATCAGCAACGCTGCTAGAGGAAGTGGAGGTAAAGTTGCCACTTCAAAAAGAAGTAATGAACTTCCTTTCACAAGTTTTGCTTGCAGAGCAAGCTCACCACATGCCTGAGAATCATACTCCTAAACAAGCAGAAGAAAGAAAACACCTAGCTTGCCTTGTTTCAGAGTTCCCTGAGCTATGACCAGTGTGATCTTTGTAACAAGCTAGATCTTTGTCACTTCACAAACTACAGGAAATCAGTTTTCACAGGTTACAAACACCCTATTTAGTGGAGCATGAAGACAGCTCAAAATGCCTGCTGATAAGACAGCAGCTTTATTTCTACAAAGAAAACCTAATCATAACTAAGAGCAACCAACAACAGATTAATTTGGAATAATGATTACCAAATCCCCAGTTTAAATAACTAGCAGATAAAGGGCAAAATAAGAATTAAATGCAATTTTCCAAAGTAGGAAAGTGTAGTAAGGAAAAAGCAGTAACTCATTTTAGGATATTAAACAGGCTTCAGATAGTATTTACAAGGATCAGGATTGTGTTTAAAACACAGCTAAGGACCATCTACAGACAAAGATGTTGCTACATATTTCCTGTGACAGAATTGAGTTTATGCACCTCAGTTCTAGCTTACATTACACTGAAGGCTTTCCTATGACAGAATTACTTATCACACTGCACTCTGCCACTCACAACAGTACCTGTGAAACAATGGCCATCTGCTACAAAGTACAGTGAATAGTCCTGTAAATTCCCTTCAGATTAAAATAAAGGTATCAAGAGTAAAGCCTGAATAATTTTGAAAGAAAGCCTGCTCTGTGATTTTAACAAGTGAGCGGTTTAGCCGAGAAGCCGAGACATTTGGCAGAGACTTTAACTGCAGCCATGCCAGCTGCTGGATACACTGCCAGCACCCAAAGATGTCCCTGCTGCCCCTTGGCACCTCACAACTCTGCTTTTCCAATAAACAGAGGTTCTGATATTTGGCAAGCTCTACTACAAACACTAAGTCAGCCTTGCCCTAAGATACAGAAGACTGGAGTGAAATTGAATTAGCTACTGCACCTGCAGTTAGTTCTTCTAAAATTTCCAGCAATATATTTTGTTGACAAGTAATATTCGTAAACACATTTGTAGTTACTTAGGTAGATAAGCTTCTCCTCTTCCATGAATTAGAACACTTCAAAGCACTTCAGACAGCTTTATTTAAAAAGCTGCCAAGATTTTCTGGGAGGCAAATGTTTACTGTAATCAAATCTCATCTAATCATGTCCTTCACAGTGCAAGATCGAAGAGTCCAGTTTTTAAAAGGTTTTCCATTTTTTTTCTAGTTGCAGCCACAACTTCTTCCACACAAATTGTTTGTGTAAGTCATAAGAAGCAATTACTCAAAAAATGCTTTTCCATCCTTCATCATTTAAAATCCTTAATCTCTGTGTTCACTTGAGTTAAGACAGTGGAGAAATGAGGAATAAAGAGAAGCAATTTTTCCTGATCAAATGAAGGCTGTGACAATCACTTAGTGAAAAAAAGCAGTACTTAGAGAATGTAAAATATCCATTTCTGTTTTCATGTTAGTTCTGTAGAAGCTTCTCAATACCTCAATCAATCTGGTACTGTAGACAGTACATACTGCTAATCAATACCATACTGTAGACACTACATAATCCAAATCAATAGCTTGAACTATAGATGCCAATTAAACATGCAGTTCAGCCCTTCAGGGATTCAGAGAGATCTGGCACTTCAAGCTGTCCTCCCTGCTTTCAAAAACAGTCACTCAAACTGCCCTCCAAAGACAGGGCTCAGTGGGGAATGAGGGAAAACTTTTACTAGCAATGAAACCTCTGAAAAATTACACTGATGATCTACAGTCTCAAAAGAAATAAAATGCTTTCCACCTTGTTTAGTATTCACTGAAACAGTCATCACTATTCATAGAAATGAAGTATAATACAGAAAATGTACACAAGAAGCAGAAACTTCTGGTCATGGTCCTTTCCATGAAAAAATTCTTCCAGAAAATTTATGTAGCAGAAACGACAGAGAAGCCCACAAAACACTGTATTCAGAGAACATAATTGCTGGCATACTATTCATTTAGTGAGCTACAAATGATGGATAGAGAAGAAAAAGAAATTAAATACAACTATGGACAAATGGTATGAAAGACCAATCAAGAAAGCACTGTCCATTTTGCAGGCTATAAAATAAATGCCAGGGAAAAACACAGTTAACACTGAAGACAGTTTAATGATCTTTACAAAAAGTGTGCAAAGTAAGGATGAAAATGAGCCAATTCTACATATGGGTCACACAGAATTGAATACATAAATTCCTACCAAAGTGACATTTGAGCTATCTGAGCAATTGCTAAGAAAAAAATTTGGCTTATGCTGAAAAGGAAAAATCCTACAGCATAATACCTATCAATGTAATCCAATACTCACACGTGTGGGACACTGATGACTTCATTCTAGGTTTAAGGCAAGTGCTCTCTACAAGGTACTCTCTGCCCTTTCTTGCCCTTTCCATAATCAATTTTTATAAGCCCAGCCCATTCTTGCCTTTGTATCTTATTCCCAGGCCCTCATATGCCACCTGGTTTCCTTTCTCTATGCTTTGTTCAAAACTATTCCCTCATCACATTCTCTCTTCTAGCTCAAGAAGGAAGCAGCTAATTTCAAGTGAAGAACTGAAAGCATGAATTGCCTTATCTGCACCAAGAAATCAGGTTGGCTGTAGTTTCCTGTAGTTATCAAGAGAAACAATCATTGGCAAAAGACAGATAATTTTATAATCCTGAGCTGGAAATGGAACTTATCTGGGGACTTGTCTACCTTTCCTTTTTCAATTATTATTTGAAGTTTAATCAATTTTTTAGATTCATAACCTGGGTAAATTTGTGAAAACGGCAAACCATCTAAAACTCATAAAACTTCCAAACTTGTGACATTCTGGCCATGTATAGCACCTTTAATGAATAATAAATTTCCAGAGTTCTATTAGCAGTCACTGGTAATGCATCTTGTGCAGTTCTATTCAGTTTATATTGACCTTAAACTGCTCTGCTACATGAATTTCTTCTTAAAAACACCTTCCACAAGTTTTCCTTTACCTTATTGATTTGACAATGCAGCCTTTGCAGAAACGGTGGCCACACGGTGTCTGCACTGCTTCCCGGAGAGCCATCAAGCAGATGGGACACTCATATTTGCTTTCCAGCGGCGGATCGAACTCCACGTCGTATCCCTGCATCTCCTCGGTGAAGGAGCTGGACGCGTTGCCAGCGCCACTGCCCACGCTGGAGCTCTCCTCCTTGGCTGCGGCGCTGCAGGCGCTGGCCATGGCTGCGCAGCAGCCGCTCTCCCCGTCTCGGCCTCCACAGCTGCTGTCACTGTGCAGCAAACTCATGGCAGCTGAGCGACGGTTACACGGGAGTGCGCTGCAACAGGGCAAAAAGATGCATTAATTTAAAGCATTTCAAACCCCCCCTCCCAAGAACGGTATTTATTTTCAACCAGAAATACTGGAACGGAGTTACAGATTTGGTTCTACTCAAAATCACTGGCTTTGTTTTGTCTGCATTATCTTTTTTTGCTTATCTTGTGATATGTAGGAAAGGATACTGCATCCTGTCAGCGTAGTTCAAACATCTCCCCCCCGTTCTGTAATCTCTTTCATACGACTATCCGATTTCTGTAAAAAGAGAAATCATTCCTCTTTGTCCTTGCCATGTCTACTGTTTCTTTACCCCTTCCAAATTATTTACTTCTATGACATTCAAATAGATTTTTTTGTGGAAAAAATGCTGTACAGAATCAAGATTTCTTGGAGGACAACAGCTCAATTCCATATTTTCTTTGCAGTGTACATTTGCTATTTAGCATTTTCTGTATCAAGCAATTCAGAACATAGATTTCAAACTGACTTAGCTGCAGGAACACAAATAAAATATAAGTCCAAGTACCTAAACCAAGCAGCTGATGTGCTGTAAAAGAAATTCAAATATACAGCACTGCTGATAACATTTTAGAACTGCCAATAGGACTTTAAATTGAGTAAGAAGCTACAAAGGAGATAAGGATATTAATTCCACAGCTCAAAAGCTATCTACAAATTACTAGTCTACTCAAACAGAGCTCTTGCTCTCCTTTCCCTCTTGCAGGCTAGCTGGCAGGAAGGACAAGGGACATGATTGTAAGAACAGAAGATAAAAGTCGCCTTTCCCTGAAGAGCAGTGGATGGCATACTAAAGCCTGCTTTTACAGCACTCCTCCAAAGCAGGGTGAACTCACAGGTATGAAATGAAAAAGTGCAGGTATCTCCAAACAGGTTGCTAGTGTTCCAACACAGAATGAGAGAACCTTTAAAAAGGTCTTAACAACAAATACAAATTCTAAAGACCAAGAAACCTTCCTATGCCGATTTTTTTAATGGTTACAATAATTTTCTTAGAATCCTGCTGTGGTTAGTTTTCTATAAATTACATTTCTTTGAAACACAGAGATTATCACCAGGTGCAAGGCAGTATGAGTAGTCTGAGGGTTATAGAGCCAGGCATGCAAAACAAGCCTAGTAAGCCCAGATTTGATAATCTTTTACACAGCAGCATAAGCAAATGGCTCTTGCAGTGTTCACCTAATGAATTCACTGTAATAACATTATGTCATTTAAAATATATTACAGATGGAAATCCAATCAAGAGACGATTCATAAGAACTGTTTATTTGCATCACTACTGCAGATGCTGAGGACAGAAGAATGAATAGGATTACCTTGACCATGGACTCACAAAACTGAAAATTTACTTGCCTTTATCAGAATTTTAATATCACAACTCATTTTTACAAAATGTTCATGGACAGGAGGAGGACATACAGGTAGTTTTATTTGCGTATTTATTTTATGACATCTTCAGTGTCATAAAATTAACAGAAATACTAATCACACAAGGCCTCAACTAGCATTTGTGGGAAACATTTTTAACACATGCAAAAATCACAGGAATGTGCTTTAGGCCATCTACATGATAAACAACTGGCAATACTGCCCATGATAACACATTATGAGCTATTTTTTCCAGCTATCCAGACCCAAAAAAGAGGCATATCTATCTAAAGAAAAACAAAATTACCATATTTTGGTTAGATATAGTTAGAATAATCAAACCAGAACTTTTATTCTGTTGTATAAATATATGACTTTCCATCTTGTTGGGGTATGCAGGGGCATGAGAAGTATCTGAAGAGCAACATTCTTGACATTTCCAAAATACCATTAAGGTAGAGCCTCAAAGCACAGACTGACAGTTCTGAGTTGTACTGAACTCACCAGCAGTGCTCCCTTTCTGCAGAAATAACTCTGGAGCAGAACTGTCTGGAACTGCAGCCAAAGAGTACTGCTCATTTCCACTCCTGTTTTCCACCTCAATGTATTGCCCTTATACATTATCTACCACAACAGGCTTTATCACTGAGGCTCCTAAACACAACAGCAATACAAACTAAACACTGAGCTTGCTCCCAGCAGCCGCTCCAGCCACAGTCCAGACATGAGCAGTTTAATCCCACAAAGGCACCAGCTCCCACAGTGACTTAGAATGGATGCAGAGGAATCAGTACTTAGAAAGATGCTCTGTGTGACAGAGATTTTTTTTAGCCTGCCATCAGTAGATCTACTCTCTCCAGAGAAGAAACCCAGCTTGTTTCCACTGTTAAACTAATATAACTTATTTAACAACTGCTGCAGAGGATGATCAGTCCATGGGCCACATTTCATGAAAAATCACAGGAACTAAATAGGGTCAGTGGAGTGGGAATGTTGGTATGCAGGATATTAGAATCCACAGGCCAGCCTAGGACTGAAAAATCCACATTACTCTAAGCCACGGGATATATTTAGTGAGACTAAGAAAGGGAAGAGGAACACAAGTCCCTTTAGCAATGTCACAAAGGAATTCAGAAGTCACAAGAAAAAATATAAAACAGCTTTAGTCAAATTCAGCTGTCACATTAATTGCGAAGAAGTGCATGACTCTTCTCTTGGGCTGTTCCCAGGAAAAAAAATCCCATACTATTTACAATTCTGTTCTTATAAAGAAGAAGCCAGGATCTGACTTGGTATAATCTCATTAGTTGAACACTTTGTAGATTTAAGTACTTTGCAAGCAGTGCCTCTTTGGCCATTTGAACTGCTTCTACAGACATAGCAGGTATGTATCTTCATTCTACAGAAACAAACTGCCATACCAGAGTCAGTTTAATGAAAGAGTCACTGCAATCAGTCAACATACCAGTCTGACACAAAAACCCCCTTATTCACCGATATACTCCACTCCTACATGAAGCTTTTTATCTACATATGACCAAGTGGTTCACAAAAAAAAGAAGTGCAAGTATCTTTTTAACTTGGGAAATTCAGGCACAAAGAGGCAACTTAAAGTGATTAAGAGACAGATTTTAAACTTTGTTCATATTTTATCTAAGATAGGGTTCCTCCTACTACTCTTATCCATTTCATCTTATCTGTGAGCAAAATCCTCCTTCCTCCACACATATTATTTAGTTGTGGGGCAAGGCACAACTTTCCAAATCAAAATCCACACTGCTGTTACTCAGACAATTAACCGAGGCCTTATTACTCCAGCATAGCTTAAACTAATTTCCCTATATGTTGTAAGTTCTGTACTAGGACTTAGACCTGTCTCTTGTGGAAGTTACTTTATCCTCCAAGAGTAGAACATAGGTTTAATCTTTTTGGACAGAGCAGTGCTAGGACAAAACCAGCCACAGGGAAGTATACTTTGAATAGTAATGACAATTCTTTTCCCCAGTGAAGGTAGAGCAGACAATCTGTGAGCTTACTGCAGCAGTTTTTCACCTTCCTCTCCTGAGGAATTCAAAAAATGCTTAGGCTGGAAAAGGATGGATTTTAAACCTCAAACTAGGATATATCCCAAAATTCAAATCAAGCTGCTACCCTTTCTTTTTGATTATGAAACAGGTTTCCAGTGAAATAAAACTAAGATCTCCTAAAGACCACATCAGTTTTTCTTCTTATTGATAATAGTTGCTATTCTTCCTCTGTGCTGAACAAAACTAAGTCAAATGCAAGTACAAGAATATCCAAATATTAATTTACATACCTTGTGTACACCACAGCCTTGAGAACTTATCATTTTTTTAAAATGTTATAAAATATTTTTAAAATGTTAAAAAATTAAACTGGATCATTACATGGTAATTCTTGTTTTTGCTAGTGTGAAGTTTCTAAGGCAGCGAAAGTCTTAAACTACATTTGGTAATGTACCTGAAATGCTCTTTTCTAGAGCTAGGAAGTGCTGCCAGACCTGCTGACTCTGGAGATAATGGGCTTTAGCTTGGACACACAGGTATGCAGGTCTTGGGCTGGCAAAGGTTGATTTTGCTCTCCAAGGCAACAGCTGTGGTGTTTGCCAACAGAAAGGAAGGTGCTTTCCATGCCAAGTGGTAATGGACAGAACTTGTCTGATCATTACCTGTGCTGCAATAGTCTGGGAATGCCCTAAGGATGAAACTTTCATGCCCCAGAAAAGACAGTTAAAGGACAGTTAAAAGAAAAGGAATTCCCATCCCACTCTTCCAACTTTGAAACATAATGACACCTTTCTTCACTAAGTAACCTGTGCTCTGCTGCTATTTACACTGTTACACTACACAGTGATTAGGCTGATGTGAGATAGCACAGTCAGGCAGAAAAGCAAACTCCTGCAAGAATAATGTACCTTATGATGGAAAAAAAAAACTACTTTAAAACAGAAATTAAACTGCTCATATTTTAAATTAATGCATGCAACAAAGCTCAGTACTCTGATTTTTCAAGTCCCATAGTATAATGTAGTTGAGGTAGGACTTACGGATTTTCAAATGCCAAACTCCTCTAAAAAAAAAAAAAAAAAAAAATTTGCTGGTATCAGAAAGTAGCTTCAGATTGCCTGTAAAATCCCACTACCATTAAGAGCATTAAGGAGGAAGTAAAACTAGGCATTGTATACTATTTACACTGAAATTTAAAATAATATTTTCAAGCATTAACTTAAGGAATACTGTGCAAGGAAGTATCAGTTGTGGTATGAGAAATTTTTTATTATAAATCAGGAAGTACTTAATACAATTAATTTCCACATGACCTTTCCTGGAAAATTGACACTGACTACCCATATAAATAATGAATCAATACAGAAGACTATTCCAAATCCTTTTTCTTACTCAAAGTTCACAAATATAATTCATTTCCTTGCAGCCTGGACAGCACACACCCAGCAGGGGAAATGCCTTTAGCACTTCACTGACAGAAAAACTGGCCAGACTTTTCTCTCTTCAGCTGCCTTGTATATGTATGTATAGATTTCTGGGTCATGAGACTGACAGACCAGTGGAGTGACTTTGGATATTTTGTTTATGGAGTAATACTTGCAACACTTATTCCCAGGCACATTAATCAATGCTCTACTGATAACTGATAAGCACCATGTGTTTCCACTAGGAGGTTTCTAGCTACCATCACTATGGTCTCATCCAGGCAGGACACATGGAATTATGCTAATGTCTTTTAATTATTACCTATTAAACACTTTCATTTCAAAGTTATCAAATGGCTAGACAAGCTGAGGCAATAGGCGATTTAGGCAGAACTTTTAACTGCAAAAACTAAATTCTTATTTCTTGTAAGAGTCTGCAAGCATGTTGCTTATTTTGTTGAGATGCAAACTTTCTTTTTTTCCAATAGCAGCAACCTTTCAGACATCCAAGTATTTTGGACAAACACCACATTCACACCATTTTAACATGTGAACCTAAAGACTCGAAAGAAGAATTTTTCTTTGAGGCAAAATCAAACAACATTCAGAGCTCACTAGACTATCAAGAACTCCTGACTAGAGCAGAGCAGCCCTTGGGGGGGGCGGTTTTCTGAAGCTTTCCAGATGATTCCTCTTTATTTGTACAGAATGCTGTCAGGCTTTAATCACGTAAGTATTTTCATGCTTGAATGTTACTTAGGAGACTAGATGGTGGCACACTCACAGTTGCATTCATATTTTATCCTATTTAAGTATGTCAAAACAAATTTAGTTTTAGTGAGCTGTGGAAGCATACTATACTGCATTTAAGACCAAGATATTCTATGGCTTTTTCCATAACCAAAAAACAAGCCCAGGCTAAAATTCCCTGAAACTTTCTTCAGTTTATTAAGATTTAGACAGAATTTACCGGGAACTGTTCAGAATAACAAATACAAGGAAAGCACTGTTATAGTGAGAAGAACGGTACTATTTAACTCTTTACTTTGGCAGTGACTCTGGATTCTGTTCTCCCTTTGCACACTGAGAACACATTGAGATATGCATTATTCCTTTCTATACCCCTCAGTACATCTACAGAGAATGTAAGATGCTACCCTAGTGGGGACAAAGTAAACATCCATAAAGCACTTCAAAAAACAGGCAGGGAGAGATATGGCTGTGAAAAAATGTGATTTCCACAAGGCCCAGGCTCCAGGCTACACTTAATTACCATCCACCTCTACAGGCATGAGGCTTGTATGGGGCATTAGTAAAATAATCTGAAACCCTGGGAAAGCAAACAGTGAATTAAAGACACATTCTGAAACAACTAAAACATTACTCCTTTTCACTCCACCTTACATTTACTTCTGCTTTCTTTTTGACCTGCTTTATACCTGAAAAATTTTATAGCCAGTTTTCACAGTCTGGATCTAAAACTTTTCTTTTTTAACATGTGCTTAGATAATCTGTGCTACTGAGACACAAAAGTTCCTCTTCTTGACATAGTAAACTCATGGAAGTTCAATGGGTGAAGAAAAGAATGCATGTTCACCATGATATTTTTTCATCCTGAAGTTCTATCAGCATAGGTACCTACAGTGTGTCTTGCCTTTCTAAATACAGTAGCAGTTTTCTAAGATAGAAAGCAATACTGCAGTGTTGCAATACTACAAAACTTAAAAATCCACTTATGTCTTAACAAGTTCTCATTTAACAGAGTCTCATGAACTCCAGAAATCTTTACTCACTGGGAAAAGCTGTAGGTAATGTGGAATATGCAGAAGAATTATGCCCAGAATGATACCATGAAAAAAAATCCAAGTGCTTTTATCAGCATACTTCTGTGAATTTTTCCCCCCATTCTTGTACTAGAAGGAGAAGTTTTATGGCCTTTTCATTCTACGGGAAGATAAAGCAGTTTGCCTGCAAGTCATTTAACAGCTGGTGAACGCAGTGCAAAATTCACCCAAAGCTTCAAATCAATACTTTGTTAATCACTCACAGTGGTACATAAGACACCACAAATCCACGGAGCCGAGGGGCAGCGTGCAGAAGGTGTCAGAGGCAAACATGGGGGAATACTTTCGGCAAGCTTTAATGACTAGGTCTAAGGGATATAATTAGAACATTTTCCTCCCACTTACAGCTGAGATTTCCGTTTAAGTACGAAAAGACTCAGCGCGACCTATCTGAGCCAGACGAAATTGATGGAAATTACTACTGAAGTCGTAATTTATTACTTGTGTTAATAAAGATACCGTAAATTCTAAATACTGCCAGTCTCTACTAGAAAAAAGGAACTATCGGGTTTAGAAACAGTAACTTGTCTTGCAAACTACCCTTTAACGCGTTCCCGAATAATTTACTGAGCCTCTCTATTTCACAGCGGGGAAAACAGAGCCCAAGCCCAGCTGATGTGCTCGAGACAAGCGGGAGCACAGCTCCAAGTCCCCGCTGCTCACGCTCCCGCCGCTGTGCGACGGCAGGACAGTCTCTCCGGCCAGGCTCCCACCCGCCAGGCCAGCCGGCGTGCCTGGAGCCCCGGGCCGGCCGGGCTCAGCCCCGCTGCCCTGGCCGCGCCGCGGTTTCAATTCCGGAGCAGCGCAGGCCGGCGCCCCAGCCCCACCAGCGCCCTGCCCCAGCGCAGGCCGCCCTACCCGGCACCCCCGGCCCGGCCCGGCCATGTGCCGAGCCCCGAGCTCGGTGGAAGGGGGGCTCCGCGGGGCAGGGCAGGAGGCGGCTCTGCTCCCCAGCCGGCAGCCCCGGCACGGGCAAAAACGATCCGCGCCGGGCGCCGCCGCAAGCCTGCAGCGGCCCGAGTCCAGCCGGGCCCTCGCTCCCCGAGTCCGGCGTCCGGGCCCGCCGCAGCCCCCGCCCTCCCGGCCGCCCCGCAGGACTCACCGCGACCCGCGGCCGCTCCCAGCCCGCCGCCGCTTCCGCTTCTGCTCGGGAAGAGCCGGAGCGGCCGCTCGGAGCGAGCGCGGCCTCCTGGGCGCCACGGCCGCTGCAGCGCCCTCTGCCGCCGCGGAGGGGCAGCGCCGCGGGGGCGCTGCGGTGTCACTGTCCCGCCTCCCCGACCCACACAAAACTGCCAGCACCGGCGGCGGCATCCTCCCGCCGGCGCCGTGTTCGCTCCGCGCTGCGGGTGCTTCTACGAAGAGCCCTTCGGATGCGCTCCGCTCCGTCCTGAGCGCTGTTAACAACGAGGCGCTGAGAGCCGGGGCGTGGTGGGGCTCTCCGCGCTCACGGCTTGGGAGTCGCCAAGAAGCCGTTTCTCAATGCAAACCAAGTGCTCCCGAGAAACAATTTCCTCTGCCCGCCCCAGCTGTGCCGCGGAAGTGAAATACCGGGACAGTGTGAACACAGACAGCTTCATTTCCTTAGGAACGACCGAGGGGAATTTGCTTGCTTGCATTAGGCAGTTTCTTGGGAAGAATCTCTGATTAACACACATTTAAATCCAACAAACTGTTCCCACTGTTTGGGGGGATATGAGGGGTGTGTGTGTGTGTGTGTGTGTGTGTGTGTGTGTGTGTGTATGTATGTGTGTGTGTGTGTGCGCGGTTTGCTGGGGACCACAGTTTTCCAGGGATGTTCAGTGTTTCTGTCTGCATGCCATGCTCCCTGGGAGCTGCAAACCAGTGGATTGTTCCATGGCTAGAGTACCCGTCTCCCTCTGCAGGGTGCTGCTCCCGGAGGCAAGGCCATGCCAGACCCTAATGCACTCCTCCGAGCACTGCTTGTGCCCAGAACATACCTACATTTTTTTGTTAGGACCTGCCGGGAAGCTAAAGAGGGAGAGAAATAGCTGGGCCATCAGATAGGGCTCCAAAGAATCACAATAAGGAAATAACAACATTAAGGACAAATAAATAAATTGAAACATTGTGGACCCACTCCTGGACAACTGGATGAATTTCAGAGCTACCTTTTTTCTCCTGCCAAGTGAACATACTGTATGCTGCTTTCATGAGCAGCAAAATGAGGAAATTTATCACTGCATGGCTTTGTAAAACAGATATCCTTAGATGGAGGGGTTTTTATGTCTGAAAAATACTATTTTTTTTTGTAATCTGCAAACTGTCAGGGGCACTGATGTCCAACCTATTTTAACTGAGAATTCAAGGAACTTATCTGGAGTTTTTATTCCAAGAATAATTGAATTCCTTTATTCAGAAGGATTTCCAAATCTGTAAGGCTTAGGCCCATTATCACATATTAATTTTCATGCTGTAATAGAAACAAATGCAAAAATGCTTTTCTCCACTCGGTGGTGCCAGCTGCACAGGGAAAACATTTTCCAGTACTGGATCTGTGCAGCTCAAACTGTTCCGCAATTGTGCTTTTATGGACACAAAACACACCCAAAGCTGTAGCAATTTGAGATCAATTAAAATCTTTAGCTGCCTGCTCTATCCCTACAAGACAATATTTTTCCAAGGTGATTTCCTGTGTACTTGGAAGAAAAGCACTTGACTAGCTTATGTATGCTCATGTGGTTCCTTTGATAAGGAAGCTGATGCCTGTACAGTCGGGTTTTGCACTTTTTGCACGGGAACTCAGGCTCCTGAGGGGATGGGACAGGCAGCCAGCCATCTGAGTGAAGTTTTGAATAAGCACCCCAGAGGGAGAGATCTGCTAAACTTTTCAAAGAGCCTCAAATTCCTCAATCCTAACAATGCACATTGTCAGGGAACTGTGCCTGCCATTTCAAGATAAGAGAAGAAATCAGTCTGTGACTGCAGAGAGTGATTTTGATTGATATCTGGCATTGCAGCTCGACCTGATTTGTTTTTAAAGGTCTCTCCAAGTGCTAGGGAGTGAATAGTAAAATAGGTCGGTTGTTAGGAAGTTCAGGCAAAAGAACAGAGTAGTGAGCTCAGGCCCTAGCCATCTAATGTTCTCAGATGTTCAGAAATGCCTCAGCCATGACATCCTTGTCCCACACTGTCTTGGCCTGGAATGACATCTAGGGTTTCTGTTCTACTTTATCCTGACACTCCCATGTTTCTGTTTGGGATTTATTTCATATTAGGGTTTTGTGTGTATCAGAATCTCAGCAAGGATATCAACATTTGTCTCTAAACCCTTTTACTTTCTCCACGTATTGCATATTCCATAAACACTTTGTTTCCTTTCTCCATACATTACTTGCTTCGGCATGAATCTTTACACTGGTTTGCAGGTGCTGTTAGCCTCTCGTGCGGCACAAACACTCAGGACTAACCACTTCTCCAAGACATCATCTAACAAGAACAGCTTGAGTCAGAATAGCTGGAAAAGGACCTGGAGGTTCTGGTTGACAGCTCAAAATGAGCCAGCAGTGCCCAGGTGGCAAAGAAGGCCAATGATATCCTGGCCTGAGTCAGCAATAGTGTGGCCTGCAGGACCAGGAAAGTGGTTGTTGCTCTGCACCGGGCACTGGTGAGGCTGCACCTTGAATCTTATGTTCAGTTTTGGACCTCTCACTACAAGAAAGACATTGCTGGGGCAATGAGACTGGTGAAGGGTCTAGAAAAAAGGTCTTATGAGGAGCAGCTGATGCAGCTGTGGTTGTTTAGTCTGGAGAAAAGGAGGCTCAAGGGAGACCTTACTGCTCTCTCCAACTGCCTTTCCTTCAAGGACATTGTACCAAGGTGGGCTCGGGCTATTTCCCAAGCAACGAATGATTGGACAAGAGGAAATGGCCTCAAGTTGCACCAGGAGAGGTTTAGATTGGATATTAGGAAAAGTTCTTCACCAAAAGGGTTGAAGAGTATTGGAACAAGCTGGCAACAGAAGTTGTTGAGTCAACATTCCAAGGGGATATTTAAAACACATGCAGATGTGTCACTTAGGGACAAGATTTAGTGGTGGACTCGGCCACGTTAGGTTTGTGGTTAGACCTAACGATCTTAAGAGCCTTTTCCAACCTAGAGGCTTCTATGATTCTAAGAACTGAAAGCATTGTAAGATCAGAGTAGATAAAAGAGTATGAGTCCTCTCACCTATTTTAGCTATAGCAAATATCAAGTATTACAACTTTTGCTGATTTTTCTCCTGGCTGACATCAGATGCTGTGAGGTAAGAGGTGCATTAACTGGGAGATCCTGAGCCACAACGTAAGCACTGTGGCCTCCCTCAGCCACCTTCTCAGGGAAAAGCATGCAAGTCAGAAGTGGATTTTAAGTCCTGCAGGATCACAAAGTCTCCAGAAAAAGGGAAATGCCTGGTTGTTTATGTAGTTTTTCTGCTCTTGCAAATTCCTGCTTCTGGAGCGTGAACTTACGTTCATGTTTGAAAGGACCTGATGGATGACTAGAATTTTTGCACAAGGTTGTGTGTGGAGACTGAAAACTTTCAGGGTGCATCTGTCCACTCTGAGTCAGTTTTTGAGATAGTTGCTTTGTGGAAGCTAAGCATAGGTTTTCTTCTTGGGCTTTCAGGAAAAAGACTCTACTGGCCGCTGTATGTGGTCACCTATGGCCCATACCTGCTGTAATACATACCAGTTACTCAATAAGTAGGTAACTTTTATATTGATGATTTGTCCTGCCTGCTCAGGGCCTTCGAGACCCTAGATATACATTACTAAAGAGGTAATAGCCATGAAAATTAAATACTGGGATCAGAAGCATGGACGTTTTGTGGTCCCTGTTGTCATTCACCCAAACTGCAGAAGGTTGGCTGGGGAAGTGAGACATTGGTCTTCAATGAAATAGCTTTGATGTGGAACACCAGGGTGATGAAGACTAGGTTCTCCTCTCGGAGAGTTAACAGTGAAGAAATCAGTTATGAAACTATAAAGAAGAAACCTAAATGCAAACTTTGTGTTAAAAAACAGTGCAGGTGCTCCTCAGAGAGAGTCTGCATACTTATCTCAGAGCCCAGGAGTCTCACACAAGACGACCTTGTTTATATGAATTTTGTGGTTAAGCCTCATAAATTGCCAGGTGCCACCTGGATTTGAGAGTTCTGTGTTGTGTTCAGTTCAAATAAACTGTGGTTAGCACCAGTGTTGTATGGGGAACTCAGAGGGAGAAGGATAAGTGAGATAAACAGCACTGCAGTGTCTTTAAAAAGCAGAGGGAACACAGAAAGAGTGAGAGCACGCATGAGAGACAGCAAACAAGCTTGACATTTGGAACAAACTGGGCAGGCACAGCAGCAGCTCTACAAACTCACAACGAGCTGAAGGTAGGCTAGCAGTATTAATGACAGCATCCCAGATGCTTGTAGGACATGCCAGTGTTGGTTCCTTGTCCTGGTTTAATGGGCAGGTCAGTGATTTTATATGCGCTTCCTCACTTCAAAGGTTGTTCTGTTCATTTTGGTGAACTTTTTTATAAAGCAAAGTCTTCCTTGATGTGAAGAAAAGTATTGCAATCTTGCTTGTCTTCAGAATTGTATGAAATACTGTGATCTGGGGGGAAAAAAAGGGATTTCTTTTCCCTTTTCAAGAGAAAAAGAGGTGAAACTGAACACAGCTGTTTGAGTTGATTAAATAACCATGGCTGGAGATTCATGCCTGGGGCTCCCTCTGTAAGAATCTGAGTGGGGTAGGCAAGGTGAAAAAAGATTTTTCAGCATGACCCCCAACTAGAATAACAGAACACAGGCATTTTGCATGAGTAGCAGGAAATATTCCTAACACTGGGAAAATTTCTTGCTCTCTGAAGAGAGCTGCTGTAATCTCCACTGCCTAGGAGCTAGACAATTCAACAGCATTTGATGAATAGCCTGTTGGCAACAATTAACCACTGCAGAAGGTGAAGGTCTGGTAACCTGAGAGGGCATCTTTGTCATTCATTTCTTCCAGGACATGTTCAATGAAAGAGGAAAAGAAAAAACTGCTTGAACTTTCCTTTAGCATGGGTAAACCCTGTCGGATTCATTTGAGCTGGTGATTAGTAGCAAGAATCAGGTCATGGCTTTGGAGATGAGTGTGGCACTGCAGTGGCACTTACTCAAAGGGTCAGAAGAGCAGAGAAAGTATTAAATATTTTGCATTAAATGTACTCCGTGCTGGCTGTTTCTTTACAATGACTTTGATGTCATCCTGTAGAGGCATTACTCATGGTTTAAGAGATTCTGAAAGTGCTGCTGGTGATGGTGAAATTACACAAAACTGCGTAGGGTGCTATGTAAAAGAGAAGGATCTGTGGGCAGTATAGGGCAACTAGTTATTCAATTACTCTGTAGGTGGTAGGAGCACAGAACTATTCAGGGGAAATGGGTTACTGGTCAGAGCATAGATTTCACTAAGTCTGTCACAAGATGCAGACAAGAAAGTGAGACAGTAGTAATGCTCTGAATACATCTGTGCTCTGAGTACATCTGCACCTCACAGATCTGTGAACAGCAGAATACAAGCATGCTCATTGCCAGGCTGGATCAGCAATGGACAGCAGGGGACTGCAGTGCAGACAGAGTAATTTAGGAGTATAGGCAGCTGGACAGAGCAATGTGGGCAGATGGGGACAGTGGTATGGGCAGGTTGTTCTCAGTGGGATGGAGTGAAGAGAAGCTGGGAAGAAAACAAACCTAAAATTTTAGTTGCCAAACCTAATGAATGATTTTAAAGTAAAATTCAGCTCTTCAGGAAAGAGCTAATCAGACTTGTATGTTATTCTGGATGTGGAACTTAATTAATGCAGGCAGTCCTTTCCCAACAGACTCTGAAGGGCTGTACTGAAATGATGCTTTATTGAAAGGTTATAGATGAAATAATCTCAGAAACCCTGGGCATCATCACTTTGGACCTTGACTTGGATGTATTACCTAATGAAGGACACTTTCTGAAAAGACACCGAACTGAGATTTCTAGCAAGTTATGTGGATTACTAAGTGCTGATAACATTAGTAACAGAAATCACAGCTATATAATTTCTAGTTCTAGTGCATTGTCTTAAGGTAGAGTCTTCCTCATTTTTTATTACACACACCAACCAGAGCAGTAAAACCAAAATAAATCAGAAAACATAACTGAATTTTCTCTATACTGTTTGTTTACCTTGTGCACTTCTCATGCCAGGTAATGAAAAATAGGTCAGTCACTCTTGTTGTTTCTATACAATTTTATTTTCTGGGTCTGATGCAGTAGCAAAAAGTTTCCGTGTTTGAGGTGAAAGTCTTGTATTTATTTTTATACACACCATATTTCCATGGAAACCACATTGATATTACTTTTGGCTGCACCTCTATGAAAGCTAAAATTAGGGTCAAATTTACACAGACATTTTCAGATTTCCAGTACCAGCAATCCTTACAGAGAGATCCCAGCAAAGTACTTAAATGAATGACTAATGTACAATGTATAAATATTCTCTCACAATCAAATCTGAAGTCAGTATTTGTTGCTGTATCCCCTGTGGAGTTCAGGGAACTGTAGTGCTTTGCATCAACAGAGGACACCCTCCTCCTGCTTTAATGGAGCTACTCATTAAGCACATGCTAAAGTACCTTACAAATCTGGGGCCTGAATAAAGTCTACACTGGCATTGAGTAGTATGTGCGGCTCTGCCCATGTGGAATGCCGTGTACAAAACACTTCTGACCAGATTCAGAACTAACAGGAACATGAGAGCAGTGGGTTTGCTGATTTAGATAATACAGCATGAGCACACAAAATTCTACTTTTCAGACACCAGTTGAATTCAGTTTCACATTAAAAAAATCACCAACTTTCAGAATGTACTGTGTTGTCTATAGTAGCTTTACTTACAGTAAGCTCCATCAAGCAAAAGAAGGATGGGGCAGATTTGGATGTTTATTACAGGATGAATAATGGCTTTATTGATGTTTACTATGGGATGAATAATGGCTCACACAGATGAGCAAATAGACATGTGATGCCTCAGGATCAAAGTCAAAATAAATTTGGAAATTCATCTCATATATTGAGTGGACAGCCTTTTAATTTGGAAATTAAGCTAATTTACATCTTTCTATTTATCAGGTGATCTGGTTTCTGTGAGACTGCAGATGTCAGTAGTGTCACAAATGGAACTACCTGAAGAACTTCAGCATACATATACAAAATTTTCTGAATGGAAATTCAAGCTCTTTAAATTGCGATCATTTGAAAAAACACCCTCTGACGATAGCCAGCACACACACAAAGATCAGGCAGAAGAGCCTGTTTCTTCAAACAAAGAAATCATCCTGCATAAAGATGAAGCAGTGCCAAGAGGAGAAAAGATGGAGTTAACAGGCAATAGGCAGGGGCTTGAGGAAGATGCCCATGCCATGAAAACACAAGACAATACAGCTCATCAGAACAATCTGAAGCAACTCTGCCGCATCTGTGGGGTTTCATTTAAAACTGATTGTTCCAAGAGAACTTACCCAGTGCATGGGCCAGTGGATGATGAAACTCTGTGCCTTCTCAGAAAGAAAGAAAAAACAGCAACCTCTTGGCCAGATCTTATTGCTAAGGTTTTCAAGATTGATGTGCGAGGGGATGTCGACACTATCCATCCCACTCAATTTTGTCACAACTGTTGGAGTATTATACATAGAAAATTCAGTAATACTCTATGTGAAGTGTATTTTCCTAGGGACAGCACAATGGAGTGGCAACCCCATTCCCCAAACTGTGATGTCTGCCATACTACCAGACAAGGAGTCAAGAGAAAAAGCCAGCTTCCAAGTATGCAACGTGGCAAACGTGTCAAAACCACTGGGGAACGTGCTCATCTAAACAGAGGTGTAAAAAACCAACAACTCAAACAAGCACAGATAAACAACAAAAATTTAATGAAAGAGATTGTAAATTGCAAGGATATACATCTCAGCACCAAGCTGCTTGCAGTTGATTATCCAGTAGATTTCATTAAATCTATTTCTTGCCAGATTTGTGATCATATTTTGGCAGATCCAGTGGAAACAACATGCAGACACTTGTTTTGCAGAACTTGCATCCTTAAATGTATCAGGGTTATGGGCAGCTATTGCCCCTCCTGCTGGTATCCTTGTTTTCCTACTGATCTGGTAACCCCAGTGAAATCCTTCCTGAACATCCTTGATAATCTGACTATAACATGCCCTGTAAAGGAATGTGATGAAGAGATCTCACATGGAAAATATGGCCAACACCTCTCCAGCCACAAGGAGATGAAAGAAGGAGAGCTCTATAGCTACATCAATAAAGGTGGCCGACCGAGGCAGCACCTCCTGTCTTTGACGAGGAGAGCTCAGAAACATCGTCTGAGGGAACTGAAACGTCAAGTCAAGGCTTTTGCTGAGAAAGAAGAGGGCGGTGACATAAAGGCTGTATGCATGACTTTGTTCCTGCTAGCTTTGAGAGCAAAAAATGAACACAAACAAGCAGATGAACTGGAGGCTATAATGCAAGGGAGAGGATCTGGACTTCATCCTGCTGTCTGTCTGGCCATCCGAATTAACACGTTTCTCAGCTGTAGTCAGTATCATAAAATGTATAGAACAGTAAAAGCTGTCACTGGGAGGCAGATCTTCCAGCCTTTGCATGCTCTTCGCACTGCTGAGAAAGCCCTCCTACCAGGTTATCACCCATTTGAGTGGAAACCTCCCCTGAAAAATGTATCCCCTAACACAGAAGTGGGAATTATAGATGGACTATCAGGACTGCCACTCTCAATTGATGATTACCCAGTAGACACAATTGCAAAGAGATTCCGATACGATGCAGCCTTGGTTTGTGCCTTAAAGGACATGGAGGAGGAGATCTTGGAAGGCATGAAAGCAAAAAACCTGGATGACTATTTGAATGGCCCCTTCACTGTGGTAGTAAAAGAGTCCTGTGATGGAATGGGAGATGTCAGTGAGAAGCATGGAAGTGGGCCTGCTGTCCCAGAGAAGGCTGTTCGCTTTTCTTTCACAGTCATGAACATTTCTATAGCACATGGGAATGAAAGCAAGAGGATCTTTGAGGAAGTAAAGCCCAATTCCGAGTTGTGCTGTAAGCCCTTGTGCCTTATGCTGGCTGATGAATCAGATCATGAAACTCTGACAGCAATCCTGAGCCCCCTCATAGCAGAAAGAGAGGCTATGAAAAACAGTGAACTGCTGCTTGAAATGGGAGGCATCCTAAGAACATTTAGATTCGTCTTTAGAGGTACGGGATATGATGAGAAACTCTTGCGGGAAGTGGAAGGGCTGGAGGCTTCAGGTTCCACTTATATTTGTACCCTGTGTGATGCAACCCGCTTGGAGGCATCCCAGAATCTGGTCTTCCACTCCATAACCAGGAGTCATGCTGAAAATCTGGAGCGATATGAAATATGGAGGTCCAACCCATATCATGAGTCTGTTGATGAGCTCCGTGACAGAGTGAAGGGTGTTTCAGCCAAACCTTTTATTGAGACTGTTCCCTCCATAGATGCATTGCACTGTGACATTGGCAATGCAACAGAATTCTACAGGATTTTCCAAATGGAGATTGGTGAAATTTACAAGAATCCTGACGTGTCTAAAGAGGAGAGGAAGAGGTGGCAGTTGACTCTTGACAAACATCTCAGGAAGAAGATGAACTTGAAGCCTATGCTGAAGATGAGTGGGAATTTTGCTAGAAAGCTCATGTCCAAAGAGACTGTAGAGGCAGTATGTGAACTAATTAAGTGTGAGGAAAGGCATGAAGCTCTAAAAGAACTAATGGACCTTTATCTGAAGATGAAACCAGTGTGGCGATCCTCGTGCCCTGCCAAGGAGTGTCCAGAACTGCTGTGCCAGTATAGCTACAATTCACAGCGTTTTGCAGAGCTTTTATCTACAAAGTTCAAGTACAGATATGAGGGCAAGATTACAAATTATTTCCACAAAACACTTGCTCATGTTCCTGAAATAATTGAAAGAGATGGGTCCATTGGGGCCTGGGCAAGTGAAGGAAATGAGTCTGGAAACAAATTGTTTAGGAGATTCAGAAAAATGAATGCCAGGCAGTCCAAGGTCTATGAGATGGAGGATGTCTTGAAGCACCACTGGCTATATACCTCCAAGTACCTCCAGAAGTTCATGAATGCTCATAAAACATTAAAAAGTCAGAGCTTCACCATTGATTCAGGAGGTAGTTTAGGTGACTCGTTGCCACTGGAGGTCTTGGAAAACAGTGATTCAGCAGAAATCTAAATGTACAGCACCTTTGGTGTTGGGTTTGTGATGGTGTCTCCCTGCAAGGAATCAGATTCTTCTTAAAACCTCTAGAGGTACAGAGAAGTCTGAAATTTACACTCCCTCTTAAAGTGCTGAGAGGAGTTAGTTTAATAAACACCATGTGTGTTGGGCATTCTCCAAGAGGCAATGTACTGGTGCATTTACCAGTTGTTATATGAGATGAAAGCAGAAAAAATTGTGAAGAAGGGTCTTTGTTTTGTTCTAGTCATATTGTTTCTAAGGGATAAAATTAAAGAAAACAAGGTTTTATAGCAAGTTTTAGTTGGGAAGGAATATGATTGTGGAGAGTTGTGACGGTTGCTGCAAAGGAGCATTGCTGTTTATTTTGTTTGCATTTCATTGAATATTTTGTTATTTACTTTTTAAGAGGGCTTGATTATTTTCGTGATGGTTCTTTGGGTTTTATAAGTAAAGATTCATCAGTGAGACAGTTGGATAATTGTTTTGGATAAAGTTCAGTTATTTTTGTAGAAAATACTTGCTAAAGATGCAAACTTTGATGTCACATACTCTAGGAATATTATTATTTAACATATATTGTAGTACTGCTTAGGAGCAGATGATGGTATCATCATGCTAATTTACTATATGAAGATATAGGAAAGGTAGCTGAAGTTTTTAGAAGACATTTCTATCACAGCCTGTTTACTCTGAAAGGCAAACTTGTGCTCCTAAATCAGGATTTACAGCACCTTGTGGTTATCTCATTATATAAAGTACATTCAAGCTCTGCTGTGTGGCTTGTTGCTTCATGAGCATTTACTTCTATGGTAACTTCAGTATATAGTACAATTTGCATTTGTACAGCTTTATTGAATGAATTCCTGGCCTCACTGAAGTCACCAGTAAATCCTCATTAATACCAGTTGGTGCACAGTTTCACCAAGTGACTTTAGTCGCAGCAGTCCCATTTCTCAGGAGATGGTTATTACCCTGATCAGATACATGCCAGTAGGATAATTCCCTGACTGCTGCTGCTGTACTCCAGCTGTATGTGATAGCAAACTTTTTCTCACCTGGGATATACCTCATTTTCCAAATCTGTAAAAGAGGGATAATATTTATTAACCTCAAAGATAGTTGCTTACATGACTAGTTAAAAAGCAATAAACTCTCTTGAAAATTCTTCATGCCATATTTTTCACTATTACATCAGTGTTTAGTTGGTATTTGTCTTTCTGAAGTGATATGTTGTACATTCATAATTCATAAAATTATGACTTTAATTCACTGACATATTTATGAAACATACTCAAGTACCTGAGATGCCTCCAAATCATCCAGCCTTTCAGATCTGCATCTGTGGCTAGGGTGTTACTGTGTTTGCAGTAATGTTTCTTTAACAAGATTAAATGCGGAAGCAATCAAAGCACAGATCTAAAAGAATCCACTTTTTTTTTTCATTTTGATGTGGCAGAAGTTGGTTTCTGAGTGTAAGTGAACAATGAATTTAAAAGAATTAATGGTCTGAGGTTTGTTTTGTAGTATCTTGTTCCTGTTGCTTACTATATCTTTAAGAGTCTGGCATTTACCATTTATGTACAATTAAAAAATAGAATTAAGAGCTAGTAATTAGTACAAATATTAATGTTATTCTAATTTTGCTTTTCTTTTGGTTTCAACTAATTAAATTGCCATTTTAAAAATAGTCTAATTTAGGATTTTAGTTTAACATGATTTCTTTAAACACAGTTTAACACTGTGTCAAAATCTGCAGTTGGAAATAATGTCTTTTTTCTAAGCAGTCATGAGTGCTGCAGAATTTTCTGTATGGTGTATCATGTATATCTGCTCTTACTAAGTGTTCATTTCTAGATTAATACTTTTTTAAATTTCTGTGAAAACAAGTATTTCCTATATAGCATAAAAATAGTTTTGCATAACCATCATTCTTTACCAATAAATGCAGACCACAAATAGACCTGTTTCCTAGGTGTATAAATAGCAGGTATAAAGAACATTCTCTAGCAGTTATAGTTCTGCAGATATAGTTTTCATATTTGGTCAGCATTTATTTCATTATAGAAATAGTTGCACATTTTTCTTTTTTCTCTGTATGTATATTTGGAACAGCTGTTTTACCTTGTGTTGTATCCTTGAGTTTGCTTGAATGAATTAGGGGTTTGTTTAACAATCTTGACTCATCTTGTGGTGATTTTCACTCCATTTAAGTGGTATATATAGTTTTCATTGCCTTTTGAAGAGTGGATTTCAAGTAATCCAAAGTCATCCATAGCAATACATTGTTACTGATATGCATTTGTGTCATGGAGTGAGGGACCAGACTTTGTTAATTTTGCACATGTAATTTTAGTGACTCTAACTGAAACATGGTCAAATTCCAAATTCAATTTAACAGAGTGCTGATACTGATATAATAGCCAGTGATTGGTCTCACTGTCTGTGAAAGGGCTGAGTAAGTTTGATCCTTGTACATATGGCTTCTTAAGACAAGCTTTACATCCTGGGGTAACTCATCAAAGTGAACAAAATGTGAGTGGGGACACAGGAACACAGTACCATGGTACAGTATTCTTTTGTGAGATATTTTAAGTTATAAGGTCACATTTCACACTCCACCAGCTCCAGGCAGGACAGCTGACACAGAGAGGTACTACTATTCTTTTCCCCTTTTCTGTTTTTTCAGATTTGAATCTAGTTTAATCTTCTATTTCCCCATTGTTGACATCTTTCTGTATATCACTTGAGAATTTTGAGCTCATTAGAACAAACACTGAAAGGGTAGGTACCTGGAAGTGAAGCTTTTGTAAACAGAGCTGAAATAACGATGCTGCATGCACACAGCCATGCACTGGAAGGCCAACAAATCCTGACTGCAGACAGCTGCAGCATTTGGTTATGCAGCCTGTTGTTAAGCTTTCTGACTTTGAAGAGGCTTTAGAAATATGGAGAGACTTATATTCATGGTACTCTTTCAAACCTTCACATTCTCTTTTTTACATTATTAACTGGTACAAATCCTTCAGTAATTACAGTAAATAATTACCACCTTGTTCTGAAATTGTATTGACTGTAGTTTTCATACAATCACATTATGTATCTTGTTTTGTTTGGTTTTGTTTTATTCCAGGGTTTGGTATTGTGAACTGCCATGTTATAAATGATGTGAACTATGTTAGAAGCCACGATTCTGCTATCACATGTTCTTCTTCCTCACAGGAATAATTATATTGTCTTTACATAAAGTAACTTTGATTTTTAATCAGGTAGCTCAGAAACAAACTCTAGATATTTAAAGGATCCTAATTTCTGACTACACTGAGTTATTTGCTTTTTTTTCACTGCATTGCTTCATAATTTTACTTTTTCTTAATGTATTACAGTTTCTTATTTCATCAAACCAGTTTAAAATAAAGGTCTTATAAATATTTACGTTTCTAACTTTTTATTTCTTACAGTTTTTCAACGATGCACATAATTTCCTGGTGGTAGTCTTAGTTTTCATTTAAATTGTGGATGCTTTTCACAGTTAGGCTGTTCTAATACCCAGAAGCAGCTGTGATTCCAGCCCTCTTCTGGAAGTCACCAATTTAACACAAATGAAGATTACTCTGTGAATCTCAGCAGTCCTTTCAGCACTGTTCCTCACAGGCAACTTTTTGACAGAATACTAAACTGATATAAAACCAGTTTTATTTAGTCTGTAAATGTCTTTTGGTTCATTTGCAAATACCATCACAGATTTTTTTTGTAAAATCAGCCTTGCACTGTTACCACCATGCTAATACACTAAGTATCTTTTGCATCAAAGTTTGGCTCCTCACTAGAGGTTAAGCTATAAAGATTAGTTCCAATCTACCTTTCAGTTTATTATTTGTAGCTAGCTTTATTCTACTTCAGAAAAACCTTTCTTTCTTCCTTACAATGACATCTAAAGGTTAAGAGATTTATGTGAACCAGCTGGTTTGAATGGAACTAATGATAAGCAAATTAAGCTACCTGATTTCCAGTGTAATCAGATAACCAGACATCTAATAACTACCTGGACTTTATATCACCAACTCAGTTTTTTCATCCAGCTTTAATTAAAAAAAATGTTGGATGGAAAAAAAACAGAGCCCATATAAAGCAAAAATCTAAGCCTCAGACAGTTTTCTGGTAAATTAGGATGATATAACTCCTTAACTCCTAAATCTGTAATAACTGACTGAAACTTACTTTCCATGTACTCCTGTGGAGATAAGATGAAGAATAATGAGGCCTGTCACAGCTCTTCAGAGTACTGCTTTAGGGGACTGAATATGGTGTAATGGTCAAGCAGCTGACCAGCTGCAACTACTAAGTGTTTCCTTAAGTGTTTAAGGAGCTTTTGTAACTTTTTCATCAAGATTAATATTGTCTATGATACAAAAAGACACATTAGAGAGGATTTAATTAGCAGCTTTTCTAGCAGCATCAGGAGAGAGGTCAAGAGGTCCATTTTTAATACTCCTCCTCTGGAGATGAGCATTCTGAGCAAGTGGACAAGTAACTACCGCCTCTACAAAGGAGGTCCTGCTCATCTGTGGACCAGAGCCCTGTTCTTCCCGTACATGTTTATGTATTGAGAAACTGGAGAGTTTATAAGGTTATCCTCTTGTTTTTTTTTTTTTCCAAAGTAAAAATGGACTCCACAGTGCCACAGTTTTCGAGGTAGAGACAACAAATTGGGAGTTTAACTTTTAAAGGCTCAAGCCTTTCCCAAAAGTTAGTCATGTTTGAAATGGAATAAGATAGGAAATCAAATATAGAGGGAGCTGAAGCCACCAATCATGAAAATGAAGTAAGCCAATCTTTCTGTTTTTAATACCCAGGGTCCAGCGGTAAATAGCTTAAGAAATTCCTTTTCAATCAGAATTCAGTATTTTCCTTTTGGCTCTCACTTGCATTATTTCCACTCCTTTCAAAGGTCCATTGGTGCAATGAGTCACTCTGAACTACAACACATGCTTTAGTGCTACCAGTAAAGTTTGTACTGTGCTTTTCCTGTAAATTAATCAGGTACTTCAAGGTCCAAGCACCTTTCAATAGCAGTAAAATCCATATATTCTTCACTTAGAAGCTGATAATCGCAATACAGTTTTACTAAAATGTGTCTGGGAACCATTATGCTGCTTACTGTGGTTACAAAACACACAGGTCAATTGGATGCAGACACAATAGAGATTTATTTCTGCACTTAAATCTACTTCATCTTATCTGTTAATTCTAACCTGCCTGAGCAAGAAACATCTTGTATTGATTAGCTGGTTTTGAAGACAATGAATGCTTTTGAAGTACCTGACTCAGGAAATTAGGTGCTTTCTGCAGCCTTGAATGCTATGTCAAGTGTCTTCTTTACAGGCTGAAGTTTGTATATCTTTATGTTCTAATCCTTTCAAATATTTTCTGTTTTTCTTACTACTTCTTTTTCCTGCAGTAGCTACAGTCTCTGAGCTGTGATTTAATGCTGCTTGTACAGCCTTTCACTGTGAAGCTGGGACATGCTCTAACCAAGCAATTTTCCCCTCCTGCTCAAATAAACCATACATTTAAAAAAACAGCTCAAATACACAGTACACTTATGTTATGGGCCCAGTGAGGTATAACATAAAGTCTGACTGTGAATTGCTTTTTTCATAGCCACAGTGTTAAGTAAAGAACAACAGCTCAGGTAAGAACTTGAAGGGACCACAATGTGTGCCTGTGCTTCCACGGATTCAGGGAGTCAGAGCAGCTGCAGGAGTCAGTTCTGGAAATTCAGAGTTGCTCCCAACATCCTGCAACCACACCATCAGTGCCTGAGCCACAAGGCTTTATCTCAGGCTACATGTCACTTCTCCTAGGCCAGTGTCAAGCTTTCCCATTACAAAATATTTCCATTTTTTTGTCTGCATGAGCAGACAAATTTGTCATACAGTGTGCTGTCCAAGGAACTTGAGATAATGACAGTGACTGAGAGAGGTAACAGGCAAAAACTCAGACTGGGCATTGCCAGGGAATGCAATAATTACGGGCAGCCCAGTAATTGTGGGGGCTCCTTTGTTGTTGACAAATGGCAAAGTGGCAAGGGGGGAGTTTTGTTGTGTGAGTATATTGTCCCTTTTTGTTGGTGTTGAGATGATGTGGCTTTAATGTAGGGGTGGATTTTTTTGGTTGATGTAAATAAGTGCATGATGAAGACATATTTTATTGACAATTCAGCTAAGACCTATGGCTAACCTACAAAAGGGGACATTGATTATTTAATTTCATCAGTTTGAAGGGATTTTACATGAACATGATATTAACTTACTCCTTGGAAAAACATATAGCACTATATACTCTGAGCTTACAGAAAGTTACATAACAAAGGAAATGGGAAGCTGGCACTGAAATCTATGAATTTATACCCATATACAGGTGGTAGAGAGGGCAGTCAGGGTGATATACTTCCCCTTTAGAAGCTCAATCCAAACTTTAGGCTCCCTCAGCACATGAAAAGTTTGTAAATCAAAACTTTGTATGGTTGCCCTTTAGTTTTCTTTGCTGTTCACTTGGGGTGCTAAGGCTTTAAGGGGAGTACTGTGCAGACACGTCTGTGTTGACAGGAATACTGTGCTCCACACACTGCTTTGTAAAGGAGTGGCTGCTCAGGGTCTGCACATAGTGATCAAATAGCTGACAGCTGCTCCTGTTTTTCTTTTTTATTCAGGGATCCAGCATGAGAGTTGGACTGTGAATACTGAACTATTATTGTTGGCTCACAAATGTTGAGCTGCTGGTATTGATTTTCTGAAAAGATGTTTGGAGCAGTAATAAAAATAAAAAATAATGTCAAGAATGATGAGGCTTCACAAATAGCCAACAAAAGGATCCACAAAAATCTTAGTAAACTCTTGGGCTATTCAACCTTGACATTGTCCTTTTCAATCTCAATCCAGTCGTCTCCTCATGTTTTGAGAATGCAACTGCATTTGTTTTTACTCTCACAGTGCACCACTGGCTCAACGAATCACTCTGAGCTGCAGTTTGCACTTCTAAGCTTTCACACTCTACACAGTCACCCTGGGAAAGCAGAGAAAGAAATGGGTAGTGGGGGACTTGGAGTAAATGATAAAAGTCCTGTTCATCAGAAGGAATTTCTTCTGAAGTCAATGGGAGCTCACAGCATGGGCTGGCTTTCAAGCTAGACCCCTCATCAGGCTTCATATGGACCTCCCAAGCATATGTGCTGTCCTTTTGTAAATTTTAGGATTTACAGTATTTGATTTACCCATGAATACATGAAAAAAAACTGTAGTCATTTTCATTATAAACTTTATTATCTTACTAAATTTTTAAAAATACTAACACAAAGAGCAGTTGATGATCACAGTAGTTTAAAAAAAGCAATTTAATTTTTACTGTGAGATGATATTCCTCAACTGTAGCCAAAACTGACATATAATCATTCCATAACTCTCAAAATAAAAAATTAATTATCCAGAATTAAATGCTCCATATGTAAGCTTTCCATAATGGAAGTCTCTGAAGAAAAAGGACCCTCAGTATCTGAATATTTCATTATTTCTGACACAAGGGACTTAAAACCACTACTTTTGTTTAGAACCAGAATAATTAGTCTCATTTTATTTCATTACACCAACATAAAACTAGAGTAATGCAGTTATAAATTAGGTCAAATATTTCTAGAACTACTGACTAAGATAAAAAATTTAAATGGGCGATATAATGTTCTTAATGGACAGATGGTAACAGCACTGACTACATGGGACAATGTCTTATCCTACCAGCAGATCCATTAAACATACTGGGGAGTAAGTTATAGCCTAAAATTCAGCACACAGTTTACCAGTGTCTGGCTGTGTGTTTGCACAGTGCCCTCTAAGATGGGGTCCCTGTCTGGGTATTACAAAAACACACATAAGAGACAGAAAAAAATTAATGTGCTTTGAAATGTAACAAAAACATTGAGAAAACTGAAATAAGAAGATCTCTTCAAGCTCCAATAACCCACTTTGCTTCAAGCATTGTTGCCTTTGCCTGTGATTTCATTTCCTTCCAGGTGAATACAAATCAGCACTGTAAATCTATTCAAAGAGTCTCCGAAGAAAAGACTTTTTCGTCGATGTTGATAACTTCATGGTTTTCTTTTTGCGCAGTGGTTTCATGGGTGGCTTTTTCAGGCACATCACCTTTTGGGGAGTTTGTAGCCCTTTATTAAGGTCAATGTGCTCGTTGCAGAAATACTTGACATTTGCTTCTGAGAGACGTAGAAGCATGGTCTCTGAGAGATCCATACACTGTGCGTGGACCCAGTGGCCAGCCCCACTGGAACACAGGATCATTGCAGGCTTGTTGAGTTCTGTTGAATAGAAAGGGACCCAGGTGTTGATGTCAATATTACAACTGGCACAGCAGGTGATCCAGTAGCCTGTTTCTGATTCATCTTCTTCATCATCTTCATTGTAAGTATCAGCATCATCAGCATCAAAGCTATCGGCTTCAGCACTAAAACAAAACTCCTCCGAATCTTCAAATGGAGTGGAGTCTCCAAGGTCTTCACTTGATGTCTGACTGCAAGTTTGTGTTATGAATTCTTCTTCCTTGTCCTCTTCTGCTCCTTTGCATCTCAAAATGTAGAAGTAGTTTGCATCTGGGATTATTTGTTTGTTGGCCCCTGGAATGCCCAGCAAAACAGACCCTTTACCCATATCACAGCCAAACCACATTCTGCAGTGTTTAATATCTGGTGTCCATTCTGGACCCACAGTTTCAACAATCTCTATCTTACTATCTTCCAGAACTATGGTGTTACATGCCAGCCGTTTCTGGTTGTCTGAGTGGTAGCCACCAACAAGGACAAATTCATTGTCACTGATCTGGGTCACTATAGCACTTGACACTGATATCCCCCCTGGCAGGATGGTGCAGGTCACAGCCGGGCTGCCCAGGGGCAGATCAATTTTTAGCCTGTACAAGTTGGGGGACCTGGTGTTATTTTGAAGTGAGTGGCCTCCCAAGATGTAGATCGTATCATCTCTGGCAATTGAAACGTGGAAAGAAAGTCCATCTTGAAGCTCTGGAAGTATGTATGATGTACAACATCCAAACTCAAAATCAATGAGAAACACAGATGGCAAACAGTCAACTACACTGTTCCATGTTTCCGTGGTTCTTTGTGCAAGAGGAGTATACGACCTCCCTCCAAACAGAACACTCATGCTTTTTCCCCGGCTATGAACTACGTTCATTGTATGCCCATATCTAGCTTCAGGGACATCTCCACCCAGGTCTTTCTCAATGCATTGGAATGTAATTTTCTTGTTAGTTTTGCTTACCAAACTTATAAAATAAATCTTATCAGAAAGGTCATTGTTAGGTGTTTTACCACCATGGATGATATACTGGTACTCATCAGCCCTTGCATCGCTTCTGAGTGTGCACAGAGCAGGGTAACGGAGAGGGGGAAGGTAGCATGAGTCTTTAGAGAAGAAGACAGGTTTCATTTTGAGCTCATTCTGCTTTATATCGAGGAGGAAAACACCAGTGGGACAGGATCTCTTTGGCCATCCTTTCTGACCAAAAAAGAAAACATGCCCATCAAAATTTAGGAGAGAGAAGCCCGGCTGAAGCAAGGATGAGTTACTGACAGTGGATACCATCTGCAGCAACATTTTGTCTGTTGACTGGGCCATACCGTGGCTGAGAAAATAAAAAAGACAAAACAAACAGATCGATTAGATCCTATCACAATTATTTAACACAACTTGAACAAATCCTATGGAAGTTGCGCTGCAGTTCACTCTCTGAAACTCACAAAGGCAAGCTTTTCTGCGTCTCAAGACACGAGTCAAGCAGGAGGCGCGCACCATTTCCGCGGTATTTTGGGGAGTTTGTGCACACCACGGGCTGCTGGCACACGGAGCCCACACCCGGCGCGGCCGCGGGCTGCGCTGCTGCGGCTTCCCGGGGCGGGCGCGGCCGCTCCCACGGGAACGCGGGCCCGCGGGCTGCTGGGGCCGGTAGTTCTCGCTGGGTGCCCGGCCCGGCACGACCCGCGCTTCCTTGTCCCGGCCGTGGGGAATCGGGACCGGCGGGCTCAGAGAGCCGGCGGCGGTGAGTGCGGCCGCGGGGCCGGGCTGCTGGCTCAGCCCCGGCGCGCCCGGGGCGGAGAGAGCGGCGCCGGCGATGCCACAAGCCGGGATTTCCTGCCCGTTTGTCGCCCCGAGGCGGCCGGGGATGCCGGGCTGGAGCCCTCCGGCCGCCGCAGGGCCGGGCCCCGAGCGCGGGAGCCTCGCCCGGAGGGGCTCGGGCTCGCCCGGGGCGGCAGGAGGCTCCCGGCCGGGAACCTGCCCCAGGGCCCCGCAGCCGGCGGGCTGGAGGACCGGCGTGCTCGGGAACTTGAGATGCACGTTTTGTTTACAAGGAAAACGTCAGGATTTGTTGAGTGCTTTAGAAGGAGGAGGTGCCCGCTGCCTTTGCAGCCGTGCAGGGCTGGCTGGGGCGGCGGGGCCCGGGGTGAATCTCAGAACAGCCCGGTCGGGATCTCGGGATTGCGAGTCCCGGGGCCGCGGGGCTTCACGGCCCGCGAAGCCTTCGTCTTCCATCTGTGCGCTTTGCTCATGCTTTCATGAATAGGTTTCAGGGGGTGTCTTTTACTCTCATAAACATGTTTGTTTGAAGACTGAAAGGAGTTCATATAAGCAACCTGGATATTGACTGTGAAAGAGCTTTGAAGAGCACAGACACCGAGGGGGGGAATAACTGGCTGATTCATTGGCAGTGTCCTTTAGTGACTGTAGACTGATGCCCTTTAGCAAATGCCTGTTTTCTGTCCCAGCTTTTGCCAAAACCCCAGAATTTAAAGATGTGGACGAAATATTAGAAAAAACTCACTCAATTCTATATTTTAAAATGTAATAACTTAAAAAAAAAATAGGATTCATATTTTCATACTTGCTGCTTTTCATTTTGCTGTGACAACAAAACCAAGACACATAGGGTTTCTTTCTTAAGGAAGGATCGTTATCTTCTAGTTATGTGATGTCAAAATCTGGGGGGATCTGAACAACGTCGTGTACAGGAAGAGTTGCTGTAAAAACATGGGAACTGATGACACTGACTACATCAATTGCCATGTTGTACCATATTGCTGCACTACCTGCCTGCAAACTGGTATGGGAACTGCTGTGCTAAAATAGGGATCTGCCATGGAATATTTTTCAAAGGTGAGATGTTTCAGGCCAGAACGCACATATAGGGTAGGCATAGCCATTACTGAGTCTATTTGAAAAACATTCCATGGAATGGCTGTCTTACCTTGTGGAATCTTCCAAAGATCATGGTTGAGTTCTTTTCACTATATAGCCTAATGCCTCTGCCCTGAAGGTGCTAGTTTTTTCTACATTTAGATTTCTTTTTAGAACTACTGCACTTCTAAAGTTCAGGTTATAAGTTAATTAAATTAATGAACCCTTTTCTGAGCATGTCGGTATACACAGCAGGTTGTGTCCTTATTATGCATGAAGAAAGACTTATGAATTTATTTACTTTCAGGTGATATGCTAAACAGGAATCTGCTGCTTGTTTCTTACAAGCATTCAAAAATGTCATCATCAGAGGAGCTTGCACTAAGTTAGGTTTACTTGATTAGATGTCATTTGTCTCTTCTTTCATATTGTCTGGTTACTTAGCTTCTTTGGTTTTACAGGATTTTTAGAAAAGTAAAATGTCTTCTGTACTGAAGGTGCTGTAAGAAAATTTCTGTTCTATATGAGAAAATTAGAGTTCTTTATCTTCTACCTCTCTTGTTCTACATTTGACTGCTGGTTTATATTTGAAGTCTGATGAGAGTATTAAAAGTGGCAATCAATTTAATTGGCATATTGGTATGCATCTTACATTTTTACATATACTTAAAGAATCTCCAAATCGGGCAATTATTAGTGTTCACAATGTCACAAACTATTTCCCAAATATTGAGTAGTACTCACTTCTGAAGAGTTCACTATCTGAAGAGTCTGCAGATAGAGTGGAGAAATGATCAGTGAAAATTTTTTGATTGATAGACACACAGAACATACTGGTTAAAAACACTTAAACACACTTCCTTGTCTCATAATATTTCTTGAACTTTACATAAGCAAACAGTTCAGTATGTAATGGAGGGAATGCTTATCTGAGATTTTTGGACAGAAGTAGCTCCTTAGGCACTGGCTGGAATTGCTTTGGCTTTTTATGTATTTTCCTGTTAATTACAGTGTGTCAACACAGTGTGGTTGCTCTTTGGCTATGCTGACCTCCAACTCTAACCTTCCAATACCACTGATTCCTTTGGGCCGTGGCTCATCTAACCCTGAACAGCTTCGCAGAGCCCAAAAGATCTAACCTTATAAACAAAGAGTTTGAAGTGCTTTTTTTGTGGCTTTATGCTCAAAACTGGAGTTGGATTAGCAGTACAGCTAGTACAGAGGGAAACAGACAAATGCCTTTGTTGTGGTGCAACACAGGATACCGGGGAAGAGACACTACAAGGAGTAAAGACAAATAAGAAGAGCAGGGGGAGTTACATAAACAATTGCCAGTTATGATGACTTGAGTCATGCTTCATCAAATATGGTGTTTTTTAAAAGGTTAAACTTTAAGGATTATACAAGTAAATGAGAATCTCAGCATTACTTTTATAAGCCCCCTGTTTGGGAAGCAGTAGAGACCTGAGCTAGAAACTAAACTAACAGAAAGAAAAAAACCCGATATTCTCTCTGTGTTTATTTTAAAATCAAACTGTATTTTGAGCAGGTTTTTCAGGTAAGAATTGTTTATATGGCAAGAAGAGATTATAAGGAATTCAGGTTTTGATGGATGCATTGGAAGATACATTTGTAGAAGGATCAAATGAAGACAGAGGTATTTTTAAAAAACACTAATTAATGTAATTTGAAATGTGCTTGCTGTGGAAATAGATGGACATAGTTACAATTTTGGGTGATGTACCATTTCAGAAACCCTATTAGGTGTTCACAGAGATGTACAGGATGAACATCTTTTAGAGGCAAGGGGTAGCACTGAATGACCTAAACACCAACTGACATTTCATATACCTTTGGATAGTCTTCCTTGTCTTCTAGCGTCTCCTATGGAAGCGAGTCTGCCATTGTTATACGTACTAGACCCTAGTAAATCTAGGATTTATGAAATGTCACTAGATGACAGTGTGGCACTGAGTCACTCCCAAACTGTGTTTATTAGTTGTTGTCCTCTTTGACCCTATGCAGAAATGGTTTGTTCACCTATGTGCTTTGCCTGTTACCTGTTAGGCAACAAAAATATTCTAATGAGGAGAACAATGACTAATCAGTGCTGCTGTTTAGTGTGACATCTCATATTTTTCAGCTTTGAAAGTATTATTTGTAATAATTTCACAGTAATTTGAATGCTGCAAAATAATGAATGACTAATGAGTTGATCTTATGAACTGTAGCAAACACAAAGAACCTTTTTCATTTATACAAAAATAAGATATTTGAGCTGTACTGATTGGACACTGAGAGAATGAAATACAGGATATCATGGAGTCTTAGCTGGTAAACACCCATTGCTGACTATTAATTAGTTTGCAGTTATTTTTACGAGAACACAGATACCTAGTATATAATTAAATAGATTTTGCAGTATTGTGGGTTTTTTTTCTTTGACAGATCTGTTTTTTCATTTCCAAAATGGAAAAGCGTACCCCTGAAAAGCAAGTGCTGTTTCCAAATTATCCACAATCAAAATCATATCCAGACACACAGAGAAATTTGAAGTCCTCCATAAAGAAGCTTAAGGAAGGAAATTTTTTATATAGTATTTCTCAACACATTTTCTAAGTGTATGAACCAAGTTTGCTTTGGGCAAAGCAGTAATTTAGACGTACCTGGCTGATAGCAGTTTTTTGCGTCCTCTGTAATCTTTCTGTGTAATTGGGATTCAAATGTGAGCAATGTGAGGAATCTTCTGTGACAGCCCAGGGGTCTCGTGGCATGGAGAGACAGCCTGATAAAGGGGATTCTATATGCTTAATTTGCAGATGTGCTCCTGAGAACTCAATCTGCTGTGGCTAACTGGCTGTGACTGGTTTGTTTCCTTTTCCTCTCTTGTCTTCAGATGGCACGACAAGAAACCCACCAGCCTCCAGAAGCTTTAACTCTTTGCTGTGGAAGAAGCTCAGAGTGACAGCAGGTGCCTCTTAGGTTGTAAATATCTGCAGCATAAGCTTCTTTATGGTTGAGGTTTTTTATGCTTTTTTCTTTTACACCTATCAACCTTGTGATCATCTTCAGAATTTTTCAGTGCTATTTTAAAATGTAATTTAAAATAAATTTAGAGTTAAAAAATAATTTCAATAGGTAATAAAAGAAAACAGCTCTTGCTGATTGGCATACTACTTTCCCCAGGAATGCTCTGCTGCAAGCAGGCAATGACATTGAAACAGAGCAAAGGAAATGACAAATGCATGCAGTTCACTGTGTGAGGGCTGACTAAAAAGTCCAACTCAAAGTCCACTGAAGTAATTAGAAATGTCTTTTTTTCTCCTTTGGTGGCCTTCTGATCAGACCTTGAAAGACTAATAAAACTTTACACCCTTCTGTGGAATTTTTCATCAGTTTTGCAGTGCTTTTCTCCAACACCAAATAAATAATGAGACGCTGGGAAGTCCTCTGGGAACATATCCTTTCAACAGCTAGCAGTGCTGGGGCACAGAGGATAAGCCACTTGCATAACACAGCACAACAGACAGAAAAACCTGGAAAACAATTTACTCTTCATAGCTCCCTGCTTTTGTTTTCCTGGCCCTACTTCACCCACTCCTGAGTTACAACATCTGCTGCACAGTATTTTAGAAATATCTCAACTCCCATTTGAAACTGCTGTGAGAATAGAAATAGAAGGAACTTGAAATGGAATTTGATTAGTACAGCAAAGCAAACTCACCAAATGTTTGTGAAAATTGTCTTGAGACACTGAATAACTGTAATGCAGATAGTATGTGGTGATGTTTCTCATCTGAAATACAGCAGTGTTAAGGCACTGTGCCCTGTAGCATCCATATGGGCCTTTTCTACTGAAACAAAGATAAAAGGAAGCTGTAGTGCAGAGTTGAATGCTGAAGAACTTCCCCCAGAGTTAAGGGCATTCAGATCACATTTATTTGTATTTTCAGTAGGGCCTAGATAATACTCAACAGCTTTTTATCAAAGTGTTTGATGTATTCTGACCCTTGTTTGGGTCTGCGGTCAAAGATCGACTGGCAAAAAAAAAAAAAAATCCAAGAAATATTTCAGTGAAAAATCTGAAAAATCCAGTCCCCCAGTTGTGTTACTTTAATATTTTACATTCATTTTAGACTTTTTTCTACCAGTTGACATGCCTTGTCTTTAGAAATTCTTTTCCCAATTACTGTAGTTGAGAAGATAGAGAAATTATTTTTTTTTTTGGCAACAGCATGTCATTTTTGGATGAGAACATGGTGTGTCTAAGCTGATCTCTGTCAATGACAAAGTGCTTTGGAGAAGCTGCAGCAAATAGCTTCAGAATATTGTATCTACATGGTAGGGAAATTATGTTCAAAACTGTCCTGGTCATAGCAAGAAGATCTTGGATTTCCATCCTAAATTTAAGTGGCAGAGAACCCTTGTGAAAAGGAATAAATAGACTTTTCCTTCACAATTTCTATTTTAATAACATGGACAGAGCTAGTATGTTTTCAGCAGATTGCTCACTGTTACAGAAATGCTTTATTTCACTTGGTTGTCTTCTTCTACAATTAATTTCTTAAAATAATATATTTTTAGCATCTTCTTCATCCCAAATCATTCCAAATTGCATTGAGATATTTCCAGGCTTTTCAGCATATTTTCTGCCAGTAAAACACAGTCATCTCTGAGCTGAAATGTAGCTGGCTTCCTGTGGGTTGCAGTAATGCACTCCAGCTCAGCAGGGACAGGGAAGGCTGCCTTACTCATTTGTGTAGGGTTTGCCAGCCAGAATGGAAATATGCTGGATAGTTAGCCAGGACCCACAGGCTGAAAACTGTAAAAAAGGGCACAGGGAGTCGAGCATCCTACAGTCTTCAATTTTCTGTCTCATCTAAAACTGACAGTAAACAGTATTTAACTTGTGAGGGAGAGGGCTTTATTTGGAGGGCTTATCTAAAATATCTGATTGAATCCAGCTGTGCTTTGACTGTGAGATCCTGGACAATTGCATTCCAGGAGGCAGTGGCTGAAGCAGTTTGGATGAAATGTTACCCTTACCATGGGCCTCCAGGTTGTCTTTAAAGGGAGCAGTACTCTTGAAGCCATTGGAAATACATTTAAAAAAATTCTGCTCAGGTATGGGACTGGCATAATAGCACTGAAATCCAAAAGGATCAATATGCTTGCTTGCAATTAAAGCCCTTGGATATATCCTTTAAAAGCTCATATGAGCTGGGCATGAGAGGCACATGTTTTTGTCCATCTAAAGGTCAGCTCTCAGGCTCAGTAATGCACTCGGGCAAGCAGATGCAGCTCTCATCCACACAAATTGCTGATGCATTAAGTGTGTGCCCTTAAGGCCTCCTGCTGAAGGCAATGGCAAACATCCAGTTGATTTTAACAGGATTAGTTGTCGTAGATCACATTTTCATCTCACATGAATTGCGAGATGTTGGAAGGAACTTCTTCTGAAAGTTTTTGTCCTTTGTAACTTTTGTTTTTTTACCTCCAGCTGGGTTGACCTGCACCTGCTTGTGGCCAGAACTTGGTGCCTTTGTGTTTGCTCCTGGAGCTCTGCCTCCCCACAGGTGGTGGTAGCAGGGAGGAGGAGGAAGAAAAGTAGGGCAGGACAGTAGAGCAGGGAGAGCTTTCTTCTGTAAGTGTAAATTTGCAGATGTCTAGACAAGAAGGAGGCAGTTTTCTGCCTGCAGGAAAATGGGTAACTGTGTGACTCAAAATGTTTTATGTCTTTCTCGAGCAGGAATTCCCAGAATCACACCTTTCACCTGGCCTACTTTTAAAGCACCGTCCTGGGATGTTTGTTAAGGCAGCAACCATGGTGCATAGCTAACAAGCAGCATTTGTTAAGGACAGGCTTGAGTTCAGCTTTGCCTGCCTCTTTGCACCATGGGGGCTGATGATCTGCACTGCAGGCTCCAGTTCAGCATGGTGGGTGTAGGAGTGCCCTGCTGACATCTGCTTTTGCAGTGTGGAGGAGGCACAGCTTTCTGGGCCATTTGTGAGGGTGTTTCTGATGAGGCTGTGCTTTCAGGGTTGCATAAGCAACTATGACAAGCTGCCAAAAGGGCACCCTTGCATCCTTCCCTTGCTCATACTGCACGTTCCCACTGTCCCCTTGTATGGGCAATCATGGTCATACAGGTGAAAGGCAGATTGGAAAATATGTCTTTAAAACAGAATAATATATGCATCTGCTCTGTTTACGCTCAGGTTTTGTATTGGTAGTTTATTTTGTCTGCCCAAGAGATGGACTGGAGTGGTAGGCCAGGAGGTGAAGAGGAAGTAAAGGTCGTGGTGGCCTTTTTGGGAGCAGCCAGAACCTAGATAGACTTAAATTGATTCTGAGTGCACTTGTCTGCTAAAATCTCATTCTTTTTGCAAAGCTCTTACCTCATTCTTCATTGCTGCAACAATTTTGTTAAAGGTGTAGTTACTGTGATAGCTCTATAGGGAAAAAAGATGGGGCATTGTCCAGTGGTAATAGAGTATACGATTTAAAAATAGTGTATTTATGTTCAATCTGATTTTGCAGACATAGATTATAAAATCTTGATAACAGGTGTACCTAGTGGATATTTTCCATGAACCTGTGGGTGAACTATTAAAAAAACCCATTTATTATAAAAAAACCCATTTATTATTCAGCCTTTTTTAAAATTTGAGAATGACTTCTAGGAGAGCAAATCCGTAATGTGAAAACCTGACTTGAACCTATGCTAGAAGTGCTAGTAAGGACTTTTTTTTCCCTGAAAAATTAAATTACATAAGATTTTATTGAGTTTGTAGAGACAATTAGCTTTACTGCTCTTTCCTTTAAAAAATTCATAATCTTGATTTTTCTTTCATTGCCTCTATTGTATTTTAAAGAAACATAAAGCACTTAAAAATGCAACATAAACCAGGAAGTTTTTATTCCACCACATTTTGTGTTGTTTAATAGAATTAATCACTGTATAATTGAAATCATGCTAATACTCACTTGACCTGCCTCTGTGTTTCAATGCAGAGACTTCTGATTTGTTTTAAACTGCTCAGAAGAAGACTGTGTTTTGAGAAATAAAATTGATTTTGCACAATCTGCTGATGATCAGCAAGGCTTAATGAGTGATCACCTCAAGAAACCTCATTAAAGTTATTTGGATGGATGAACAGGAGTGAATTGCAAAAAGAAGAAAGCATAGTTGCTGCTTGAATGTATCACTTACTGTTATTTGACTATAGAAGTGTCCAAAGCCAGCACAAGGAAAGGATCAGATACCCTTGCTTTACTTTCCTTGACACTTCCAAGTTAGTTTGATTCCTTTGGGGAAAAAAGAAGATAAGTTTTTGATTTTAGTAGTATCTATTCTCTACCAGAACACTGCAGTAATTTCATTCCTTGAAGTGTCATTGTATCAACTTTTTAAATTGTCGAGGATTCCAATCCATTACTGTGTATTTTTTCATTTTTTCAGGATAGTTTAAAGAAGTCATTTCTTGAGGCTGTGAATTGGGGGAAACCATTTACTTATGTAGAATCTACTGGTTAGCTCCTTACCAAAGGTGAGTCTTCTGGTCAGCCTGGTTTCAGCTGTTCACCTCACAAAACTTTTCTGTGGCTGACACAGTGTGGTGATGGTTTAAGAGAGACTCTGGAATAAAATAGGTAGGAAACAGCAGAAAACAAAGTGGAATGAAAATGAAAAAAATACCAAAGCCTTGATGGGTTGAGATAAATTTTTGAACAGCCTTCTTGAACCATCCATCCTAAGCGCATGTTCAGTTTCAGGGGTAGTAGATATTCCCCACATACCATCATCTGCACTTGCTGTTATTTAGGGCCATGCTACAACACCAGGCAGTTTTTGAAAATGATTGCAAACAGGGAACAGGTAGTTCTGGCTGCCAGTCTCTGCTCTCTGTTGTCTGAAAGAGTGGCTGTTTTTCTGACAGAGCCTGGGCTTTTGCTGGTTTTTCCTCTCCGTGAGATGATTCTGTAGACCTCAATAACAGCTGTGCAGGGGAATATCTGAAGTGAAATTTCCCACATTCTGTAGGAAGTAGAAGCTGCACAGCAGAGTAAGAATTGAAATACATGATTTTGGTACCACCTGGCCTGGGTGCTGAATCTCAGGCTGGTGATCTGGTGGCTGTAGAGCATGGCTTTCACAGAGAAAGCTGTCATGAAGATAGTTAAGGATATGATTATGCTCCCAAAATGCATATTAATTTTCTAGTTTCCTAGAGCATTTTAGAGTTAATTAATGTAAGATTGGCCGTCAACCCTCCACTAACCTGTTTTTAAATAATTTAAATTTCTGGTGACTCATTTTTTTAATCTATTATTTGGAATAGCATTTGTTTTCCTTATGGAAATGTTTTGAAGTTTATTATGTTAGTGTTTGTAAGGGAGTTGGAGATCCTAGACACCAGACTTCAAAGAAAAACAAAGTTCTTAACTTTTTATTGATTAGATATGTATATTTGTTCTTTTACTGTAGCCTTACAAATCACAGCACTATTTCAAGTAATGATTTTAATAATGATAATGAGGAATAGAAGGCACTGCTTGCCTCTCAAAGCCCTGTAATAGACATAAACAACTCTGAGAGTCTGGTGAGTTATATTCTGCTTTGTCAGTCCACAGAGAGATTAATAATGATTGGAATTTTGTAAAACATTAGAAAACCTAAACTTTAGGTCATCTGGGTATGTATGTATTTTGATATCTTCAAAACATTAGTCTTCCTTGGAAGCAGGCCATGCAACAAAATTAGAGTTTTATGTTGGAAGTCATGCTTTATTTTTTGTCTGGTCTCCAAACAATTCTTCGATCTTACTTAACTTCAGTATCAGGTTGGCGGCCCTTCCTTAGTATCATTGAAGTTTTGGTGAAGAATTAAGCTTTCATTCCCCAAATGTACTTCTTACTGTTGTGGTAAATCAGGAGAGGAAACAGAGGAACACATGCAGATCAAGCACTTCATGTATAATGCGTTCCTGCATCTTGATCAGGTTTATGTGTGCAAACTGATTCTATTAGTGTGGACCTATGTGTATGAAAAATAAGTAATACTGCTAAGTGTTTAGCATCATGCAGCTGTTAACATGCATTTACACAGATTTTATGAGTTAGGAGCAAGGTTAACTTCAGCAGGCTTCACCAAGGGCTGTTCAGGACCCGTAGAGTCTGGTTTAGTGATGAAGGTGGGGCTGCAGAGCTGTTGCTGTGTGACTGGAGAGTGGAGCTTCCTTCCTTCAGCTCTCAGCATTTGTTCCCTTCTCAAGAGTGGTCCTCACATTCCTGCTGTCCAGCTCCAGCATGCAGCATGCTCTCCCTGTCCTGTGTGCTGCCTCAGCATACACACACACACACACACACACACACACAGAGACATGTGTCATTGTGATTTAACGTGTGGTCCAAAATCTGGGTTTGTGGCTTTGATGGTACAGTGAGCGGTGCACCTGAAGATGATGGATTCAGTCCAAAATTTGAATGTACATCTGTGTCCTGGTTGTTAAATACAACATGCTGATGAGGGGTGTTGCTGTTTCTGAACAACTTAAGGGAATGAACAACACCAAGAGAAGCTGGCACTTCTGTGGCCCATATTACCCAATGTCATACTTTTCAAGCATAAATGATCACAATTTCTCCCTTTGTACTTAAAATTTCTATGTCCATGTGAATTTTAGGGGAAATGTTTACTTGAGTAAAGTTCCACTGATGAAATCAGAACTTCAGAAGGAGAGAAGAAAAATTATACTTTCTAGTGCCTATCTATGTGAACTAGGGACTTTTCTGTTGATTTGTTTTCTGCCTGCAGGTATATATAGCTCTTTTCTTTCTATTTCAGAATCAGCCTACAAAAACAGATATACCTATTTGACTCTCAAGGTGTGGATGATGATCATGGGAGAACAACTGATAAAGAACAGCATCCTTGATCAATTTATTAATAGTCATGAGCAGTCATATGAGGAGTTTCTAAATACATTCACATATCTTTTGAAAGGTATGTAATTTCCCAAATCTCCTGTTAGATACCACAGACAGAAGGAAAGATAAAAAGCAGTGGTATTTAGTGTCATTGTGCTACTCACCTGCTTTGTGACTTTAGGCAAATCTTTGTGATGCTTTTGTTTTTCCACTCAGTAGTGGGGACCCTAAAGACAACTTTCTACAGATTGTTTCCCAGGCTGCTGTGTCTCTACAGGTGGTTAGCCATTTATGCTTGCTTTAGGGAGGCAGGGGGAACATTCACTCTCTGGAAGGATATATGTTTTCTAAGTACATCTTGCATTGTTTTGCTTGAGAAGTCTCCATAAAAGAAGAGCCTAAGGAAAGTACTTAATAGTGTGAGATGGCCTGAGATTAGGAGTGTGCAATTTGGGTACTTTTACAGCTTAACTAACAGTAGCCCACTTTGCTGTGCCTGTGTGTGTGCCTTCTACAAAGTGATTGTCTTCTGTGATGAAAGATCTACCTGCAGGGATGTGGATGTTGTCTAAATTGATTTCAGCAAGGTTTTCAACACTGTCCTTCACAAAATCCTTGTAGGCAAACTCAGGAAATGAGAGCTGGATTAATGGGCAGTGAGGTGCATTGAGAACTGGCTGAGTGGCAGATCCCTGAGGGTCATGATCAGCAGCACAGGGTCTGGATGGAGCCCTGTCACTGGTGGTGTCCCCCAGGGTTCAATACTGGGCCCAGGCTGCTTTACCTAATTCATCAATGACTTGGAGGAAGGGGCTGAGGCCTCCTCAGCAAGTTCCCTGCTGACTCAAAGCCAGGAGGAGTGGCCCATACCCCAGAGTGCTGTGCCACCCTTCAGAAGGGCCTCGACAGGCTGGAGAGATGGGCAGAGACCTTCTGAAATTTAGCCAAGGCAGGTGCAGGTCCTGCTCCTGGGGAGGAATAACCCCCTGCACCAGCACAGGCTGGGGGCTGAGCTCTTGGAAAGCAGCTCTGTGGAGAAGGACCTGGGGGTCCTGGTGGAAAACAAGCTGTCCGTGGCCAGCAGTGGCCAAGAAGGCCAATGGGATCCTGGGGTGCATTTGGAACAGCATTGCCAACAGGTTGAGGGAAATGATCCTGCCCCTCTCCTCAGCCCTGGTGAGGCACATCTGGAGTTCTGTGTCCAGTTCTGGGTTCCTCAGGACTAGAGAGACATGGAGCTCCTGAAGAAGGTCCAGCAGAGGGCTACAGAGATTATTAAGGAACTGGAGCACCTCATTTAGGAGGAAAGGCTGAGGCAGCCTGGGCTGTTCAGCCTCCAGAAGAGATGAATGAGAGGGGACCTTATCAATGTCTATAGGTATGTGACAGGAGGGTGTCAGAGGATGGAGCCAGGCCTTTCTCAGTCGTGCCAAGCAATAGGACAAGAGGCAGTGGGCAGAAACTGATGCACAGAAGTTCCACCTGAACATGAGGAAGAACTTCTTTACTGGGACGGTAAATGGGCACTGGAACAGGCTGCCCAGAGAAGGTGTGGAGTCTCCTTCAGTGGAGATACTCAAGTACTCTCTGGATACAATCCGGTACAAGGTGCTTTAGGATGACCCTGCTTGAGCAGGGAGATTGGACCACGTGACTCACTGTGGTCACTTCCAACCTGAGCCATCCTGTGCCAAGCTAACAGGTAACTTAGATGAAGGTACAGCAGAACATCAGATAGATGATTAGGCTGAAAACATCTCATGCTCTGCAGATGAAATAAAAAGGGAGATTAACCTTGATCTGAGTGTTGCTGAATTACAGAATTCAAATTCTGTAGCTCAGGTACACATTTTTTAACCATGTTCTGACAGGTGCCATAAAAATAAGTGCAAGCTACATATTACTCACAATTCTCTTTGCCACTGCTTTGCACTAGAAGTGATGTCCTCATACTATTGCAAAAGCACTGTTTTTTTCAATTACAGCATGTGACATGCCCCATTGATTGGTACTCAGAAGTCTGTCCTGTCCTTATCCTTCAGGCAGAACTAAGTGTCAGTCACAAGCATTAAGCAGAAAACCAATGGGGAAGCTGAAGCTGCCACAGAAATAATCTTGTGGCAACTTTCTGTGTCTCCTGGCTATAAAATATAGAAGAGAAAGGAGACACTGAGGGATGAGATAAGAGGATTGAAAATCTGGTTCTGGTCTTATGTATGATTGATACACTGGGGATAGCTCCTATCATAGAGGCATGCTCCATATCATGATGCTACTTGCAAAAAGCCTCAGCGTGTATTTCAGTCACTTTCACTGTCACTGTAGGCATTTTCCACTAAAATCATGTCAAAGGTAGAGTTTTACCTGAATCAAATGCTTAGAAATGCAGGTTCTTATGATGGTGTGAACTGAACAGCTCAACTTTTTTCCTCCCACTTTCATTTTCCTTTAAAAGTACCCAACACGCCGGTTTGCATTGTAAACTAGTGACCTGCAAAAATTCTACTTAAAGCATAAACCATACATTGTCATCTGATAGATTTTTGTCTGTCATAACATTGGAAACAGAAAACACACAAAACTAATTGGATCCCATTGATTTCACAGAATAACATATTTACAGAAGGCGATTTTCACTTGTGCATGAATTTATACTAGGTGTGGCATTGCAAGGATATTTTCAGCTGATGTTTCTGTGTTATTCTTGAAAGCATCTCGTAAGAATCTGATACCCTAGAGATTTTTAAATTTTTATTCATATGTTAAATTTACACAAAGTGAAGCTGTAAAGAATATACCTGGAGTAGAAAGATCCAAGCATCCTTGGCTGTTCTGGCCTAGCTAAAAAGAACTTTTGAGGCTATAAATAGCCTGGAGTGACCCCCTGTGAACACATTAGGACCTTCTGCTGAGAGTATAGTTTCATTCTTAAAAATGTGGGAAACGGGATTAACGAATTTTTAAATTCCCAACTTCAATTTGTCTTTTTAAGAATTGCCAATATCCCAATCAAGAAAATCACATTTTTAGGATGTTGTCTTTTTATTGTGTCTGAATGTGTGATATTACCTTTGACTACTTCTATTCTTCCTTGTGCTATTTGGAAAGATACTCTCTTAATTCACATAGAATAAGATCTGGAGTGAAAATAAGTCCTTCTAAATTCTATGTAATTGGTTTCATGATGTGTGTTTGGTTTAACTAGCACAGAGATATGTTGTAACTTAGCTGGACCATAAAGTGACATCGTTGATATGGGTTTTTTTTTTTAATCTTCCAGATTTTAGTATTCCTAAAAATCTCAGTGGTTCTGTTTTTTAAAATGTGCTTGGTGCAGTGAGAAAATGAGAGTTCATAGACAAATTTACAAGTAACCCCTATAGCAAGACTATTACTTCATGTTAACAAATCTGATGGAGAATGCATGAACATACGTAAATTTATTTTTAAAACTCTGCCCTCAGCATTTAAAACATACTGCTCCAACAGAACATGACCTATATAGCTTAAATAAATAATATTTTTAAATTATAGGAGTACTTCCTCCATAAGTGGAATTTTTTTAAAACCTTTTTAATTGATTCTGTAATGGATGGGCATTTGATGGCTAGGTTCAGATTCTAGTTAAGTCTCTTTATTTTTCCTTTTTAGAGTATCCAAAGTCTGTTTTTTGTCATAGGGATAATAGTAACTAGATGAATATATGGGCAAAAGGACTGGTGAACCCATGGGAAAGTAATTTAGTAAATTAGAGCATGAGTCCAGGAAGATGAAATCTTTCATACTCGCTGTAAAGCTTTGCAGTTGAAGGAGCCTCAAAAGAGCTGAATTTGCAGAGGAGTGGGTGATACAGATTTCTGCAGGTATGGTCAATGAGTGGTATGTTCAGAGCTACACACTTTCTAGAAAAACTTTGGACAAAATCTCATGGAAATCTATCCAGCCCTGCTTTTGAAAAAATTGCCACAGAGGACAAAAGCCTCTTTCAAATCTTAGGGAGAGTGTTTGAAATCTGGTGCAGAGCTATGATGCTCAAAATCAGAAGGCAGCATCTGCTTATTTTTTAAAACTCAGAGGGAAAATGGGAAATTCACTGGAGCATAAAATATCTCATTTGACCTTGTACAAAAAATACAGAAAAAAACCCCCAAACTTAAGTGTTCCAAGCTTCAACATTTTCATCTAGATTTTAAATTACTCCTCTCTCACTTATAAAAATATGGGATTAGGGATCATTCAGCTGGATAGGAAAATGCTACCATGGACAAAATTTTTACTGAAATCCAAGTTAAGATTTGCATTTTTTTCATGATTCTGGGCATTTGACCACTAGGATTAAATGAATTCCATTTTTGCTGTATTTCATATACCTCCCACTGCCTCACAGTGTGATGAATTCCAGGGACCTTGTTTAGACCCATCTAAGCAAGCCACATCGTGGAATGAAACTTCTTAGCCTTGGTGCTGTTGTTTTGATGCTTCTGTGCTGAACAAACTGTCAAGTGGAGGAAGTTTGGAAGTGACTGATCACTTCTGTGCTTACAGGTGGCATGGCAGGGCCATATTCTGTGTTGTGCTCAATTTAACTTAATTCCCCAGTGAAAGCTGGGCAAGGTATTCAGTTCACAGTCCATTTGACTGTAGCTGTCTGCTTCCTTTTTACATTAACCACATTTAGGAAAAAACAACAACTTTAAATTTCCTATATAAGTGTCAGTAGGGGCACTTTACACACATCAGTCTTCACAGCCGAAAGCATAGCACAGAACTATATGAGAAGTGACAGTGAATGGACTTTTATTTTAAAAATGGACCAGTAGGACAATGGTAACCCCAAGAGAAATTTCAACCTATGAGCAGATTTGCCAATAAAAGCAACCAGACAGTTAAGTAAAACGAATTAAATTAATCTGTCATCCCCAGGGAACTTAAACAGGGCATGAAATAGGGAAACAGCATCAATTCAGAGCTTTTTATTGATGTGTTGCGCTTGATCAACTGATAGAATTGGTTGGGAGACAAAATTTGCAATTTTCAATTGATCATAAATTCAGTAGTTATCTCTGTGTAGCCTTCATTCAATATAGTATAAAATCAAATACCATACAGAGCCCCTAAATGTAGAAAAAATCCCAGACATAGAAATGCAAACTTAATAGATTATTTTTGAAATAATAGTAACTGATCTATTTTATGGATATTTGTTGTCCCGGTATTTGCTCTGCAAGATACTTCATCTCAATTGTATAGAGAGAAAAAATTAGGCTGAAAGAAGGGAAATGACTAGTGCATTTGCAGAGTAGCTCAGTGGCAGCACCAGATAAGTATAGAGGCACTCAGACTCCTGGAAACTGGAACACCCTTTGAACAGTAGTCCTTCCCTAATAGCAATTCTTTGTTTTCTGTGATGCCTTTATTACTAAACAATTTCTGAAGAGTATTTCAGATTTAAAAAAAACAAACATGTATTTTCATTCTCTTGCATAACTGAGATTCTTTACAACATCAAAAGGGAAATATTTAGTAATTGTGCTGTTGATACTTTGGTAGAGGTTCTATCCTATAGTGGCACATTGGCAGTGATTGAATTCTGCTAATATAAAAAGTAGTAACACCGAGTGAATTCTGCTGTACCTCATCACCTTGTCTAGAAAGGCATCAAAGTGCACTAAGTGCAGCTCTTGGCTTAGTTTCATGTATTGCAGTGAGCTGAGGATGCCTTCTTCCCACATGTGGGAAGGGCACAAAGCAAATAATATCAGAGATCAGAGCTATGTATAGTGACTCAACAGGACAATCAGGAACAGAAGTTCCAATTTAGTGCTGAACTCTTTGTAGAATTGGGTACTTTTCAGTGTTCAGTATAAAATTAAATAGAAATGCCTAATTTCAAGAAAGTAGGCACTTGCCTTTAAAAATTAAGTCAGGCCTTTTAGGGATGCCTTAATGTTGTGATTATAATGTCCAAATTCCAGCATTTTCAAAACTCTTCGGCCTTCTGACATTTTATTTTGTTCCCACCTGCTGTCATCTTTTTTATATTACTTGTTAAGAAAGGAATACTTTGTATGAGAATGTCAGATACTTTTCATTATATACAATTTGCTTGTTTCTTACAGCACTTACTTGCCTCTTTGTGCTGAATTCTTCTAGGATGCAAGCACACAGAAAGTCTTCAAGATTGATTCTGCCCTGATTTATTAGTACATCACATGCTCTTTTAAAGTGCTCCCAACATATGTATTTAATGTAGTTTCCTTGTGCTGAGGAGATCTTTAAGCAAATTTGCGGTTTCTTTGACGGTAAAAAAAAAAATCATAAAGCCAAGCATTTAAGAAATAAAAGGTTCAAAGTATGGCTTAGTGTAACCCAAACTCAGGAAGAAGTCTGGAGTTCTTGTACATCTGTTGAAAGAAAGAGGATTTTGCTTGTACAAGCTACTGAAATGATGAAGTGCACGTTTGCCTTGCTGTTTAACTCACAACATTAGTATTCAAATGGAGAAGGTATCCAGCAACAACACTGCTGAGCTGTGAAAGAATCATATGAATTTTTAAATGATCAGATGGGATGAATGAGGAATAAACAGGAAATGCCATCCCTTTTCTAGCACTGAGACTATCAAAAGCACAACAGAGATAGATATGGATACAGATAAACACTACATAAAACCAGAACACATATGTTCCATTAAGTACAAAAGGAGAGATACTGGTACAATAAAAAACCAGCTAAATTTTTGAAAATTAGCAGCTCAGTTAATTTTAGAGAAGTATTGCTGTACATTAAGCTAGAGCAGATCTGTGAGAATGGCTGAAATATACTTGAAGTAGCAATCATTCGTCATTCCCCTGAAGGAACACATAAAAATGTCCTTTCCTGACTTATTTTTAAACATACTACAATAAGTGTCTAAAAATGGCAGTCAAAATTAACTATTAGGACTTAAGTGTTTACAGTTTTAGGTTAGAGTTAGTCCCACTGAAATTACTTGTCCCAGTCCATGGAATAGGTATTTATCCTGTCTGACGAGATAATACAGTGGAATTTCCTTAAGAAATGGGTACATTTAAATTAAAAAATCAAGCCCATATTACTGATTATAGTAAAACTTGACCTCTTCTGAAGGGAAAAAAAAAAGCTAAACAGTACTTTGTGCTGATTGTTTGACATTTAATCAGGTTAAGATCAAAGACATTAGGGGAAAAGGCTGCACCAGCTGAATTTTGTGTTACAAATATTAATTTGCACACTGAGGTAAATGTTTTAGGCAAGTTATTTGCTGTAAAGGAGTTCTTCTTGCTCAGTACTACTGTGAGATCACTGCCATTGAAATCAGTGTGGATTTTGATGGAGTAAGATTGGAATGGACCTTACAGGAGTTCACATAGTAATGAGATAGACAATGCAGATGCTGATTGTGGGCAGGTATGGTACAATATCTGTAAAATATCCGCTGCCTTTTTGGGTGGCTTCAGGAGGCTAAGCCCTTAGACTCTTAAAACAGGATTACATGATGAAGTTTAGGTGCCTGAATTACATCTGAATTGCTCCTAATTTTGGACAGGCATGTGGGACTCTAATACTGAAATCCTCCAGGTGCATACTATATGGTATAATTCTTGTTTTGAAAAGTCAAACTGCATTGATATATAGCAATTTATACATAGAAATACATGGAAACAGAAAGGTATCTGGTTGACATAAATCAGAATGGCTTTTTTAGGCTAAGTAACTTTAAAACACTATGTATTGTATGTTGTATTCCCAGCAGGACAATATACAAGCATAGGGAGGCTGCAAATTTTGTTAGGGTTACTGTGTCATAGGGTTACTGCAGGAAATGTGGGAGCTACTTTGATTGAGTTAACAAAAATCAAGAAAAGGTTCTTAAAATTATCTTCTCAGCAAACTGGATTTTTAGCCTTGAAATTCCTTGTTTTCCTCTTACAGCTTGTAATTTAGGGTAGATTAATGCAGTGCTGTACAATGCTTGCATAGTTGCAAATAGTTAAATACAGATAGTTCTAGAGTGTGTTACCACCTTGCGAACATGTCAAAGTGGTATTTTATGAAAACATTTCAGTGACAGCCTTTATTCTTGTTTTAAAATGTTTGCTGGTGGTGTGTTTGAAGAATGGAGAAAGTGAATGAACATGACATTTGTATTTGTTATCTCTGCTCAAGACACTTATCATAGTACTGTGAGTAATTTTTTTTTTGTTGTTGTTCAGGAGTCCTGCAGAAAGTCACTGTAATATTTGAATTCCAGGTTCTCAATCAAAGAATAACTTGGAAGAGATTTAAGGGATTCATAGGCCTTCTGCTGGCCCTTAGTCCAGGATTTGTGGACAAAAAAGTAAACTGGAACTTAAAATAGTAGCTTTGCTCTGTTGCTTTTTTTTTTCTGTTGTTGTTTTATAGCTAAAGGGGCCTGTTTCTAAATCTCAACAAGTTTTTATATTTGAAATAAATTAATCCAATCGGAAAAAGTGGGAAGTACTTGTTAGTTTGAATTGTTTTGTCCAGTGTATTATCCAAAGCCATATATACTATGGTATGTTATTGATTGCTGTGTCTGGTCTGGCTTTGAAATGCTTCAGACCATGAGAATTTTATCATTCTTCTGGGGCTACTATGTCATCTGAGAGATTTCACTGACAGTAAGTTTTTCCTGATAATACAGGTAGCTCTCTTCTCTGGTTTTGTGATAAGTGACTCCATTACTCTTTGAAATATGTGGTAATCACTAGACATTCTCAAAACATTCCCATCCAAATTGGAAGACAAAGAGAATTTTAGGCAATATAGAGGATAGATAGCAGGAGAGAAAAAAATTTATCAAGTTGGATATCCTTTTTGATTGAAACATGTTTCTGAAATCTGCACCATACTTGTAGTGACACTCAATTATGATGGATATTGCTCTTGAGAGACTCAGATGTACTTTTGTAGAGATCTAAGTTGGCTTGTTATTTCATTTTTAAGATACTGACAGTGAAATGACTAAAAAGTGAGAGAGAATCTGTCTGCAGAATAAATATGTGAATCTTTATATCATTTCAGCTTTCTTCCTCTGCTACATTTTGTTGTGTTTGTATCCCTTATTTTTGATTTTTGTCACATATTGTGAAGGCCAGTGTTCTACAACAGGATCTTGGCAGGTTCAGAGCTGTGACTGAATAATGAGTCCATTATCACTTAGTCAGGGGAAAGGCAGAGTGATCCTCTTGCTGGCTTGAATGTGATCCTTCCTTCCCCTTCTCTTCAAAAAGTAAGGACAGAAGTGGTTGGAATTCAGAACACTATCAAAGAAATACACCTGTGATGCTTGTCTTCAGACTGTAGTTTCTTTAACTTCAAAACAACTTTTATGTGGTTTTTTTTTTTAATAATATTTTTAAAGTTCATTACTGTTACTGCTTCAAAGGGGCCAGTTATGTGGTGCATGCTCTGGGAGACTGTAGGTGTCAGGAGTTGCTTTGGGCAGCTGAAGTTGGCTCTTGCTGGTCCTGAGGGGCTGTGCTCAAGGCTGGCAGCAAAATGTTTAAATCACCTGCCCCCCTTTAATTCATATGGCATGGCCTCATTATGCACATGGTTGCATAGCTGATATTCTGTCCACAGAATAACAGCTGCTTTGGGTTGCTTAGACATTTTTCTTCTGATTTTTTCTTCACAAGCAGTCATGAATCTAGTATCACATTGCAGTGCTGAATGTTTCATTGAATGTATTGTTTAATATTCTCTAACCCAATAACTTTGCAATGGTCTTAACTAGAAAGAGGTTTCTGTCAAAAGTTTATGACTGATCTCTTAGGAAAAGGGACAGTGCTTCTAAGCTGTAGTCTGGGATTGGTAAATGGCACATAAATACTCTGAATGCAGTTGATTTCTTACTAGCTCATTTAACCTATCTGGCTTTTTAGCTGTGACAATAGCTCAGGTGTCCAGAAAATATATAACCTAATAAAGCAAGTTTGTCAGCTTATATGTGTGCCTAATTTTAACTGCCCAACTATATGTCATAGGTCTTTTGATGCTAAAAGTGGTATTATTTTCTCTGGAGAATTCAGAAACTATATTTTTGAGAAGGATGATCCAATTTATAGCCCAGAATAATTGACCACAGCAGTATACAAGAAAAGTATGGGCTAGCGCAGGAATATCATGTTGGCTCTATGAATTATGCTTCTGATCATTCAAATTATGATTTCTTTTGTCTCTCTGTTGGTCTGGTGAGAAAAGTGTATGGCTTCCAGAATTTTTTTATCACTTCTCATACAGAAATGCTCCTGATGTGCACAAGGAGGACCCTGGGTTGGTCCTCAGACCCTGCTGGTACTCTGCTGCTCTGCAGATGTTTGGCTGCATTATTTGCCAATACACATTTGCCCCAAAATACATTAATATTTTTTTGTGGCTTATCAGTCTTTATGATAAAGCTTGAAAGTTCTTAGGGTAAAACAGGAAGCCCACCGTGTTTTAATGCTAAAGTAAAAGAAGATGGAAGTTTTTTGAGCTAGCCATCTAGTTCTTTCTGTAAAGTAGGGTGACAATAAAATTATCTTCAAATAGTAGGTGACTGTTTTACCAGTCAAGAATTTAAAAGAGAGTTTCATGTCTAATACTGCTTCATTTCCATGGCTTAAAAAGAGAGTATGGTGGAAAAAAAGTGATGGCTCATATATACTGCTGTATCCAAATACTGTTTTAGGAAAGTACTTGCAAAAGAAGCAGGGAGAAGCAAGATGTTACAGAGACCTGGGACTTAGGAATTACGCAGAGCATCCATCTGTTATGTGAGCATTGAAACCTGTTTGCTGGATTGCTCTGGTGTGGTGCAGTTTGCTTTCTATGAACCCTGACTCTTGTAAGTGTGGACTTCAGGTTATGCCCAGCCTGCCAGCCCTTTCTGCGTGTCACAGTAACTGCAGCACAGAGCTGTCCCAGGGGATTAATAATTCTTTGCTGTATGGGTCAACATAGCAACCCCAAAGGCATCATTAAAACTCCACAAGAGTTACTTCAATGCTTACAATACATAATTATGCTTTAGAAATGCAGCACAGTGTTTCTTACTGTTGCAAAGTAATTTTTTCAAACTAAACCCAAAAAGCTTAATTAAATGAGCATTTATTTTTCATTAAGAACATGTGGTGTGAAGTTCATTTTAATTGATTGACCTATAACTGCTCCTTATTTGATAATGGGACTTTTAAAACAAAAAGTACTGCATTTTTATTTTGGCTGTGATTACTTTATTTTTTGCCAGGTTGAAGGAAAAAAACCCAACTATTCAGTGTGGGTTTGGAAATCCATACTTCCATGTACATAGCAGTCAGTTTCTAGATGCAGTAAGGTGTAACCTTACTGTCTTGCTTTTTGGGGTATTTATATACTTGGTTGATTTTATGAAGTTTTCTGTATCTTGCAAAAGCTTTTGTGATGATGAATTCTTCAGTATTGAGGAATAGGTGAGACTGTGCAATTGAAGTTCAAACTGCATATTCAGTTTTGTGGTAAAGTCTGGTAAGGTTTTATGCTAAAGTTTTATTTTATACTTAAAATACATGTTATATGTTGTACACAGAAGCTTTCATGAGATGAAAAGTGAATGTGTAAAAAAGTCAATATTAAATGTAATTAAATACGTGCTTTTCTTTTTCTTGAATTGTGCATTATGCTATCTGATCTGGTGTGATTCTGCTTGCAGAGAAAGAAGGAAAGACAATTCAGGGAAGTAAAGTGGACTCCTTAAGAAAAAAAAGTTTTACTTCTGAAATACCAGACAGAAATAAACAGGATGGCTTGCCTGAAAGAAGCAAAGAAATGTGGGTGTCATTTCCACCACAGATGCCAAATGAGAAGGAGGTAATGAGTTAACATTTGTCCATGTGGACGAGCACCACATTTAAACAGATGAAAATATGGAGAGATACACTGTCCAAATGTTAGAGGCTAGTGGTATTTATCCTATGTGAGGCAAATATTTAAAATACTACCTAAGTGTTAAATGCTTAGAGAGGCACCTGCAGAGATTGTGTTTGGCACTGGCATTTGCCCTGCTGAAGAGCTGCCATAATCTGACTAACAAATAAGGCACCCTGCAATGAGCTAAGTAATGCTTTCACTGGAGACTGCAGTTTGGGGTAGAGGTTGGCAAAAAGGAAAAAACATCCTGAGAGTATGGATGCCACCAGCATGGACAGATTTATTTGTTTCTTGTAGATTTTAGGAAGTACAGAGTTCTGTGTTCCTGAAGCTATGCTACTGCCTGAAGTAAACAGTAGTCAGGCCAGAGGCATTTTTGATCTTCTGAAACATAAGGGATTAGGGATTTAATGTGTAGGGACAAGAAAAAAACAGACATCATCTGGAAGGGAGGGAGATGGAAATCTGAGTCAACTTGTTAAGAACTTTTGTTCTTCTGCTTGAATAACAAATAATTAGGCTGTGATCTAGTCTGTACTCAAAATTGCCCTTCATTAAACTTTTATTAAAAAAGGAGTAGCAGGTCCTTTTATGAAATACACAGAGCAACACACTGAAGTGCTTTCAAATGATGGGCCTGCCAGGCCTCAGAGCACAAGCTGCCACTTTCCTCCTTGCTAGGACATGTCTTTGAGGTAGAATCAAGCAAGGCTTTTAAAACAATTATGTTCTGTCAGTTGATTGTGTAATAATAATGACAATTTTTTTTGCCATTTTTTCATAAGAAGTATTGTTTCTTCTTTGGTATTAATTTGTCTTTGTGTCTCTTACTTTAGCCACGCTTAATTGTCTTTCTGCCACATAAAGCAACATACAACTTCCATTATCCTTTATGTGATGGAACTTCCATAAACCTTTACGTATGTTTTTGTTTCTAAAGAAGAAAAAGCTTCAGACATGCCTGCACATTTTTGTCACATTAGCAGTTTAAGAAACAAATACAATAATAGTGGAATGCAGCAGAAAAATTGCAGTGTAGTAGCAGGAAGAGGCTGTGATGCATTAAGTTGACCACTGTAACCTTTAAGCCTGTCCTGAGAAAGGAAAAGGGGGAAAACACTGCTATTGAAAACAACGCTACCATTCTAAATGTTGCTTTTTAGGCATGCTATGATTATTTGCACTGTTGTTCCAATTGATTCAGTCTGGTCCCATGTAGGTTTTCAGAGAATTACCTGTACCTGTTCTGTTTTCAGGAGCATTCCATTAACTTCTTAAAAATGTTTATATACATCTATAGAGCTGAGGAATGTGTTCTAGGCGACCCTTCTTGAGCAGGGACAAGGTGACCTGCAGTGGAGCCTTCCAACCATACCCATTCTGTGATTCTGTGAACTATGTATAAATCAGTAGGAGCTTTTGTTGTGATTTTGATTCTGTTTCATGCATGTAAGTATTTCTGTCCATCTATCTACAGACAATGATGAGTGAGAGCTCAGCAGCTGGTGTCACTGATGCAAATAATCTCAGTTTGTCTGAAAGAGCGAAGGTGAGGTTTTCTTTGATTTTCTTCAAAGTGGGGATTATTAGCAGAACATGACTGATTTTTCCTGTATTAATTTACAAATTACTTGCAATTTGTTGATGTATTTCCCATCTGTGGGAAAGAGGAATGAGAGCAGTCCAAATTTTTTTCTAATGTATGTACTTTTAAAGTGTAAAGGTTATGTAAGTCTTGAGACTGTTTTCAAACCAGGTTGGAAGAAATTATCTGAGAGCATCTTTAATTACTTGATGAAAACACAGAAGAAAATCCACGGCATGTAGTCAATCCTCCATGGTAGCACTATTTGCAGATAGGCTGGGAAAAACTTTATTTTCACCCTGTGCATCCATTCAGAGTGATACCTGAAATGAGAAATGTCTTGTCTTTGGGTATGTTTTAAATAGTTTAGATTGTTCAAGGGACATTAGCCTGAGAAAACAGTTGAGTAAAGCCCCAAGTGAAGTACTAGAAATGTAATAATTCTTAGGGTTTTTTTTTCCCTAATCAATTCACCATTAGTGTCAAAACAGAAGGATCAAGCTCTAGTTTGCCTCCAGCATGTATTCTCTTTGTGCCATATGAAATGAGCTTGCAAAATTGCATAGTAACTTATGCATCATTTTCCTATGAAAATATTTTACTTCTCCATCTTTCCACTAACTTCCTGAGAAAGTTACTGTACAGCTTGAGCTTCCTTTCCATCACTTAAGTTGATACATGGCAATTTTGGCAGTAAATCTTTGACTATACCTAAAAGTATTTCCTTTGGGTTACACATTTCAAAGAAAACTCATATGCTTTCTTGGAAAAATGCAGGGGAAAATGGGGAAGATGAAGTAGACAATTTAATGCATTTTTGCTCTGCTCTAGATTGTACTATAAGGAATGGAATTGATATATTTTTATCTATTTTCTGATTTGGGTTTTCATGGCAGGTGGACAAGTACTTAAACTTGGAAGATGTAGACACAGATGAGGAGACATGCAATGGTAGGTTTTCTCCCTTCGTATTCACCATCGTTTTCTGTCTTTGAATGCAAGTGTGTGAACATTGATTAAAGAACTGCTTCTCTCCTAAAAGAGATGATCTTGCTCAGTTATTCTATTGCTAGAAAATTCCCCACATTGCCCCAGTTCCCCAAACTGAAGTACTAATTTCTCCCCTCTAAGAGGTAATGAAACAATAAATTAAGGGGAATATTTATTGTACTTCGTCCTGGTGAAGTTTTTTTTTCAAGCTTTTCTAGAAGTGCAGAGAGCTTATTGTTAGCAACATCTCTCTGTATTAATGCATTTCTATTTTGTATTGAAATTACTGTCATTACAAAAGACTTTTTTTTAAACTAATGTGGGTGCTAAGAGACAGTGCTGTAAAGTGGAAATATTTAATGAAAATGCTGTCCCTACCTATTAAAACAATGTCATCCTGGGCTTAAAATAAATCAGACTAATTCTGAATTCACAGTGAACTTCTTTAAAAATTCCAATTAGGAGCATTTTGAGTAGTGTTGAACTGTTCTGTACACCTATAATAATTTTAACTCTTTTACCTCCAAAAAGTAAATGGAATACTAATGCTTATAGTTATTTGTCTGTCATAGGTCCATCCTTGTATGGTCTTTATTGCAACCAGAAGTGACAACCTTTTAGTGTTTAAATTCATTTTCCTCATCTGTACCTGTGACTGCACAAGGAAACCAGGCCACACAGATTAAGGGATTTACCTGAGGTCACAGACAGAAGTTGCAGGGCTTTGATGCTTGGTTTCGTTAGTTATTGCCACTTGATTGATCTCCCCACTTTAACAGTAAAGTTTTGATTAGTCTTTCCTTTCTGAGTGTCCTGAATTCCTGTGAGGTCTGAGGGCTTAGAGACTTCCTGTATCTCACAAGAAGATAGTAAACCAACGCAAGTCAGGTTTATGGCAAATATTCTTTCTCCAGCCTTTCAGAAAAGAGGGAGTAAAACAGCAGTCCCAGAGCAGGTACAGATGTCAAAGATTTTTTTTTTGAGTGTAATGTTCAAATGTGCCTATTTTTCCCTTTGGAGGGCATTGTTCTGTGTTTATGTCTTAAATTCTGGCATTACCTATTAAAAAGCCCCTGGAGTTTACTGGTGGAAGCACAAACCCAGATTTCACTTCTGTCATAATGAAAGGAGAAATGCCTATATCCAGTTCATTAACGTACTGTTAGATAGCTCTAGTTCCAAACAGACCACACATTGGTTGATGAGAATAAAGCCCAATGCTAAAATACCAAGGAGAACAGTGAGGAAAAAGAGCTCTGCTTAAGCTTGGGGATAATTTAGTGCATTCAGTACTGTGACAGACCTTGCCTCTCTCCAGCATTTGGGTCATTTCTGTATATTTGTGTCCAAGAGTAAATGTTAATCACATACATATGGAAAACCCTGGTAAAACACACTTCATTTGAGGCAGACTGCCTCAGTGAAGAATGAGACTATATCAACAATGCTCACTAACAACATTAGACTTTTAGATTGTATTTTCTAACATTGAAACACTGCCTAGCCAGAAGTTAATTTTTCCTTCTAAATGCTGCCACGAAAGTAAACAGCATCCAAATTTTTACCTGGGAAACCCACAGCCTGGGTCTTTGAAGACAGTGGTTGAGTCAGGCTAAAAAATTTCTCCTTGACTCCTAAGTGCAGAAAATAGCACCTATGGTTTGATAGTTGTCTTGCATGTAAAAATCCACTCAACAGCTTCATACAAAGAGAGGTAAAATCTTAGTCCTGTAGAAACCTTAGCAACAAAATGCAATTTAAAATATAAAATTATGTCACTTCTATTGCTTGTAATGGTAATCTAGAATAATATCACTAGTGAATACCTTAATGAAAGATTAATTCTGAAGAATTCCAGTTAGTTTATAAATGTGGTAAATTGTGACACAAATTAGAGACATTGTGTTGTTGACCTTTTTAAATGCTGCCACCTTATGTCAGAACAAATGATTGATTTAAGACTTCATATTGTCAAAACAAGCTTAAAAATATCGTTTATTTTACCCAGTAAAAAATACCTTGCTAGTAAATTGCAACAAGCCTTTATCCCTCTTTGTTATTGGCAGCATTTCAATATCTCTGTGCTTCACATAGCTTTAAAGGGCAGATCAGTTAGCTGAGTTAGCAACTGTACATTTATACAATAAATATTCACACTTAAGGGCAACTGGCTGAAAGCTGACAGTATGAGAAGCATGGTAGAAAATAGGTGCTAAAACATCCCATCCAACCAGTGCTGTTTGGCAGATGTCCTGGAAGAGTCATTCTAGTGAAATTTTTTTGGGGATTTTTTGGGGGGGGGGGGGGTGCAGTTTGGGTTTTTTTCCAATTTATCTGGCAAGTTCAGTGTCTTTTAAGGTGTGAGTGAATGTGACTGCTTCTTAGGAGTAGGAAAAACAGCCCACAGATTTGGCCAGAATGCAAATTCATTGTAGCTGCTTTTGTTTGACAGCACTGGGCTGAAAGCTTGAAACGGGGGCAATGCTTTGCATTGTGGGACTTTAGCACCGTAACCCAAGATTGGCAAAGTGAAATTGCTGCCCTAAACCACAGCCTTAATGCATCATGTAGAGACAGCATGGGCTTGGTGTACTGTAATCACTCTTTCTCCCTGAGTTTAATCTCTAACTGTAAGGAGCTTAAGGCAACAATAGAGATGATCAGGCTTTCTCCAGGGATGGATGGATGCTGCCTAGTGCCTATGTTTTGGCAACAGGATTTTCCAGGACTGCTTACAAATTTCTTGCTGCAGGGCTTGAGGGGTAGCTTGGTAATAATAGGTAATATTTGAGTAAAGTACCAAATATGTTAAAGAATGTCTGGAGATCTTGAGTGTGCTATTGTTTAAATACAAGAGAAAGTTTAAACAGGACTAATTAAATGTGTGGGTGAGGCTTCATAGGCAAGGATATAATTGCCTCATCCTAATCCAGCATGGGGCACTGCAGTACTGCAAACTTGTCTTTTCAAGGTCCCAGTTGTCTGTAACCCCCCAGAGGCTGAGGAGAACCTGATTGACTCAGTTACTTTGAAGCTGAGGCCAAGCATAACTATTGATTATTTTTTTTTTTTTTTGCAAATTATATCACCATCTTTTATTTTTCATAATCTGTGCCTCTCCATTTATATTTTGAGCCTATCCTTATATCCAGAAAAATAATGTTGAGGAAGAGGATTCAGAGTTAAATGAGGCAGAATTTTTAAAGTATGGGGCTCCCCCCCAGCTGGTGAATCCCTTTCTTGTTTTTCTTCTCTGGTCTCTGCAATCCATTTAACACTGCCTTTAGATGATTTCACACTAGGCAGCTCTTTGGGAGTAACAGCCTGAAGCATGAGAATTAGGGGAGACTGCAAAATTTAGCTTTTAAGCTTTTTTTGTTATCACTCTCTTCTCAACTCCCCATCAACAGCATTTTTGTGAAATGTAGTGTCTGAAAGTGGTAAAACCTGTGTCAGTGTATATATAGCTGTCAGTGTATATATAGCTGGGCATCATTTGGCTACACTAAAGTTATAGACAAAACTCTGAACTTCTTCACTCTTGAAAGTTAAAAGCAGACTTGTGGCAGTAGATTATTTTTTTCTGTACTCAAAATTGATGTCTATGGTACACAATAAGGAAAAAACTCCAACTCAGCAGTGTTGACAGATTTAGTAATCACTTTCTGGGATGTGGTAGGGAGGGACTAAAGAGTGTTGTTCATTTTCCAAATATGCTGTTATTAAAGTATGCTGGACTTGAGTAAAATAGTCAGCCATATCATCCAGGGAGTTGATTCTTCATGGTATGAGAGGTGCATTTCAAAATGTCTTCTCCGTTTTTTTGGTATCACTGCCTGTTGAGTTATCTCTATATATGGTGCCATTGGCAGTATCCAAGGCTTTCCTGTTGCTAATTAATCACCTCCACTGAGAACATAATTAGCAGCTTAATTAGGATCATCATCCAGTAGTGCTGTAGCAGCAGCTTAAACAAGCTGTGAGGTACTGGCTAGAACTTACAATGGCCTGGAGTTCCTTTGGGTGCCCCCACTGAGAAGGACGACTGTCAAAACTCTCTAATTTTTTCTCACTGAAGGGGTTTCTTTATTAAACATTATCAGGGAAAGCAGTGTTTACCAATTAGACTTTCATATGCTGTCACACAGCCAGCATAGAGAGAGACAAAGCTCATTTCTGGCATGTCTACTGGCAAACAAAGGTTGATTACATTCTTACAGGGTGATTGAAGGGAATTTGAAACATTGTTTGCATTACTAACAAGCCTTAAAAAGTGGAATTGACATTCTGAGTATGACAAGCACTTCTTGCTAAAAGCAAAAATAAATTTCCTTCTGTTGTCCTAATTCTTAAGTGTTATCTTTCTGAGCCATTGCCAGGCTGTTGCATAACAGTGCTTCCTCCTCATCTTCTCTCTGCAGATTGGTCTGTTGAGGGGGAGAAGCTCTTAGTGCAGAATTAATCAGTGTTTATATCAGTAGGTGATAAAAACCTCTTGATGTCCAGACTTCCCTTACTTTAGTAAGGATGTAGATCTAGGTTGCAAGTTTGAAACAGCAGTGGAAGATGCCATTGTCTTTAAATGAGCATTCACATCTTCCTTCTGTCCTATAAATACTTTTGACCCAAATGATGAAAAAAGCAGCTGCAGAGCATGTGTAGACATAGCCTGTGGACTGTACTGTCCTTTTCAGAAAATTTTCTCATATAACTGGTGCAGGATCTGAACAGATGCTATGCCGAGAACAAGGACTGAAAGCACTTACATGGCTGGAGATAGACATAAGCAACCAAGAGAATAGGGATGAAAACAAACCCACTTATCATGGAACAAGAGACAAAAATCCAGAAATTAAATACTCAAGGGAACTAATTCAACTCTTTTAAAAAGAGCATTCTACTTTGCAATTCGAAGCCCTGCTGGCTTTTAAATAGTAAACTATTCCCAGAAGAAAACAAAATTATGAATTTGATCATGGATTTTTTATGAAGATCTAGCTAGGAAATCTTTATTTCCAAATGCAGGTTCACAGGGGAATGAGAGGTCCATGACTCCACTACTGTGGTAAAATTGTGCAGGTAGAGATAAATAGACACTTACCCGTTTCACCCTGGATCTATGTACTCTCTTGTTGCTTCCATTAAGTAACATTTAAGCAGTGCTTTGAAAATTTATTCTTAGATTACAAGATAAATGTAAATGCGGTATAAAACTGTAAAGAAACTTGTGTATCAGCTGAAAAAAATAGTAGGTAGATTTACATAATCCTTTGACTAAATTGTAAGACATATGGTCCCCTTAAGTTCTTTCATAAAAACATTTCTGAGACTCGATGGACACATCTGTGCTGTGGCAGAGCTGAGATTGATTCATGTTAGAAGATATTTCTAAACCTAAGGCATATCCTTCTGATCTGTCACAGAATGCAAACCCACTGGTCCCCGTATGAATGTTTTGCTGAAGTTTGTAAAAGAAAAGTGATTCAGAAAAGCTGTTCATTTGTGAACTGTGGAACAAATCCTGGCTGTATAGAAAGGTTGCATGTCACTCCATCCCAGATAGGGGGGATGTCCTCTCAAGTACCTTTTTTTGGAAATCTCAGGGAGAAACAAACATCCGTGAAATACCCTTAGACAAGAGAGTCATCCAGCACTGCAGTGGGGAATATTAGTCGTTCTACCAGGTATTTTTTCTTAATGTTTTGTGAGAGTCATAGTAAGATGCTTTGCAATGATTCTTTGTGCCCAATGTACAGGTGGTGAAGCTCTTGCTAAAGAGAAATTAATGAGCCTGCTCAGCTCATCAATGGCAAGACAAGGTGTTTTATAACTTCTGCTGCAGATATCTCTGCTGAAGACCTTCCATCTTTGTTCTGAAAGAAAGGAATGTAATCCCAGGTGCTCTCTGAGTTTAAGAGCATCTGCATCCAGATTTTAATTCAGCACCTTTAAGAACGAAGAGGTACCAGACAAGTTTGATTTTTCCTTAGTACAGTATTGCTACCTAGATTTTATCTCAGGACTGCGTGGATCTGTTTTAATGATAGCTTATGCAACAATAGCTACATCACACTCTGACAAGCTACTGCCCATATCTGAGCACTACAGGATTTTAGCAGGATTTTGCTAATTTATGCATTGAGTGGAAGGTTAAGGTTGACTCTTTTTTATTCAGCAGGATCATTAGTTCTTCCAGGAGAGGTGGAAGAGACAATGGCTTGCTGTACACCCTTCTTTGATAAGCCTATTCAGCCGAAGTTCAGAGCCTGGTCAGTTCCCCAGCCATCAGACAGCAAAGCCCAAGAGGTATGAGGTCAGATGTATTCATTCAAACTTTGGGGGTTTGGGGTATTGTTATTTTTCCTGTTGGCTTCTACTGTTATTTCCACAAAAACAGAGGGATATAGATGTAGTATGTGGAACTGCTGTGAGTTAACAAGTCATATTATTAATTTTTAAATGAATAATGAATTCTTAAATATGTTAAGAATTGAAATAAACACTCTATTTTATCTTGCACACTGCTACTATATAATCTTACATTTTCAAAATGTGCACTTCAATACTTCAAGTGGTACGTGGGCTTTTTAATATTTAATTTGTGTAACTCACAGAATATTCAAGTAAGCCTTTGCCCTTTAAGCCTTTTAGCTACCCTTGCTTATGTAGAATGATAGACCATTTAATTTTCCAGTGATCTCATGATCTTATGGCATACTCATTGGCTTAGTAAGGGAGCCATTTTCTGCAGCAGGGAGGTAGTGAATGATCTCTTTAACATGACACTTGAAAGAAAAAAAAAATATTTTAGAATATATTGTGGTCAGAATTAAGATCTGGTCCCTTGGAAATGAGTAGTAGCAAGATGCTGCTGAGAAACTGCATTGTCAAGGTCTGATGTGGAGAGGTTTACTTTATGGCCTCTGAGCCTTTTAATCAGACACAGTCAGTGCAAGCTTTAATTTAGAATTGCTGTCTTCCTTCAGAAATTCAGTTCTTCTCAAACTGCAGCAGAAGGTGTGGATTGCTTACAGGCTTATTTTAAGTCATTAAGCTTCCTATCCAAACAGTCTGTGTGAGCATTAACTTTGGGGGTGTTTCTATTGCAGAGGATTCTTCACTGCTCTTTTCCCCTGCCTGATCATTGCAATAGAAGCTGAAGTTAGCTTCCAGCTAAAGTGGGCCAGTTTTGATAGTTTCATATGCTTATTGATGTTCCCGTGAGGCTTAAATCAAGTTTATAAATGATGCGTGACCAATGAAGGTTTGGTGTTATAGCACTGCATATGGTGCCTCCTTTCCTGGACTCAGTTGTCTTTAGTTCCTTGCAATAAACTCTTTACTATAAGGAACAAGTCTGCTTTGGGAAAAAGTAGATGTTCTAAAATGACCTTTCAAGCTTTAATACCTACCATTCGGTGAATAAAAATACTCACTCTTTTCCCTAAGGATTGACATAATTCAAGGTTTTGCCTTTAGATATATCCATTGGACACAAAATAACACCCAAAAAACTAGAATGAGGCTTTATCGCTTTCTCATTTCATAACTTCTGTAGAGAAGAAGAAGAAGGGTTGTAGCAGCCTGCAGTGTTCATAAAGGACTGCATATGATTCTTTAAACTATAGTTCATGAAAAATAGATAAAGATACGACTGCATGCAAAATTCATTTCCATTTGAGGGAAATTTGGGTTATGAAAGAAACTGAGTATTATTACATTGGCTATGAGTTGCTGCATTTTTCAAGAAGAAAGACAATTTCCACAACCATTTGGTTGGTGCCGGGCTACTTAAAATGAAGGCAGCCTTCCCCCTAAATTATAAACATATTTTTGCCTTCATTTAGATAATATAACTGTGGCCTGATTTTTAGAACCATCAGGACTGAACAGGTCCATTTTAAAGTCCCTCAGTGCTTCAAATTGTCATTGCCTTGAAAATTAAGTCTTGCATTGCTTATGGCAGGACTAGTTTAGAAAGAGAAAAAGATTTTCCCTGGAGACATCTCTGCTTCAAAATGAGACTGTTCTCTGTCCATCAAAACAAATCTGTTAGGGAAGGGCAACATAATGTGGCTGTCTAATTGGTTTTCTTAGAGAATGGAAGACCATTCTGTAGGAAAAATAGCAGGATGAGAAATGTCTATGCTATGGAAACACTTGTGAGGCACTTTAGGGTAAATTGTGTATCTCTCAGCATATTGCTAGGGAAAGTTTAAAAAAAGCAGCTCTGCTAAGACCCAGTTTATAACTTGGATAATTGTTGAAGAACAACTTGTCTCCCTGAAAATGTTTTTCTGTCAAAAGGTTTTTAGGAAGTGGCTTCGTGAATGACACAGCAAATTATTTGTGTTGTCCACCAGTGTTGCTTCATCTTTCTTTCCTCTCTTTAGACATAGATGTATTTCAGGATTTCACTATCGACAGTGGAGCATACATGACCTCCCTCCCACAGGCCACTGCAGATTGAACCAGCATTCATTCTTTGTTTGAAGTAGATTATCACAGAACATTTCCCTCCCCTACCCAAAAATTTATTTTCTCCTTTATTTCTATTTAATATATTTTTATAAAAGATATTATAGTATTTTTATGTTTTAATTCCTGCTTCCTTGTGTCTTTATTCGTTATTTCCTTCTCTGCATACACGAGTGCAGTTGATGCATAGTTTTCATCCACTTGCTACAATCATTCATTCAAAGTGGGATTCATCTCACCTAACTTCAGTTTTAAATGTAGTTTTAGTCCTCCAGTCACCAAGAGGCAGAAATAAGCAGCTCCAGAAGCTGATTAATCCCACTTGCTGTAGGAATTTGTTGTAAGATGTAATGTATCTCCATCCAATATAGCTCAGGCTGGGCTATTTTTGGCTGACTACCTTAGTCTAGAAACCTACTTTTTGTATGGCTCAGATTAGGAAAGAAGAAATCTGCCCTTTTATTCCCCTTTATTTCTGTAGTTTGAGCATTCAAAAAAGTACTTAGCATATCTGTAATTTTATCTTAATCTGTGGCATAGCAGCATTTATCCCCTAAAATACAACTTCCATTGAGTTCCTTTGGTTAAAGTTTTACTGCTAGGCATCACCTGAGGTTTGTTTCTGCTACATGCTATGCATAAATGCAACAAGAACACGGAAGAACTTAAAGACAGGATTGACGAAGTCAAAGAAGATGGAAGAGTTATATCTTCTCAGAGGCCAGTAAAGACACAGAGATTGAATGACTTGTCCAAAATGATGAAGCAGAAGTGGAAAATTGGCCAAGATTTATTGACTTCTAGTCCAGTGCCCCAAGCTCAAACAAGCTTTTTTTCTCCCAGGTACTCCAGGATACACTAAGCTTATATGAAATTGTAGCATGTATGTTTTCCCCACACTTCTTTGGTTTTTTTTTTTAATTTTATTTATTGTTAGTGAACTAGTAAGTTTTCCCTTGAGCATGTAATGAAATCACTGGTGAGTGTACGTGCAAGCTTTACATAATTTGAACAAGTGAGTCATAGAGTGCCATAATTACACAGAAATACAAGTTTTAGAAGGACAGAGACAAGCTGTTTAGCTAAGTGTAACTCATCACAGATTAATAAATGAACCAAGTTGGCAATTATTAATAGACTTCTGAAAACATCAACTTTAAGGTATTTTATTTACAATATTACTTGGTAGAACAACCTCTAGCAATATATTTCAGTTGTTAATATGAATATTGCATTCTTTCCCTCCTTTAATTTGGACATACAGGAACTGTAAATGAAAGTGATTTTTTTTCTTCAGAGAGTAAATCACAGAAGCAATCTTAAGCAGACTGGCAGTTTTCTAATAGAGCAGGATTCTATTCCCAGAGAGTTCTCAAAAAGATTTCAATTAGATGTTAAATTAGACACCTGAAATTCACATATTTCTCTCAGCTCCTTAGGCAAAAATAACAAGATAATAACTTGATCAGCTCAGAGAATTCAGTGTTCTATTGTAAAATGTCTTCCTTTTGACATAGAATAAAATTGCAGTTTGCAGTATATAAGTTTTAGATTGCTTGTCTTCATGGAAGTTTGAAGTCAATGGCTTCTTGGAAGAAGAAGAAGAAGAAAAAAAAAGGAATCCCTAATGCTTTGGGTATTCATTTGAGAGATGAAGCACACTGATAAATAAATATACAGTGTGAATAAACTTTTCAAATGTGCAATGAGCGGGTAACAGAGAAATTGTTAACAGAGTGAAGTTGGGTATGTTTTATTTTGGCATCTTATTTCAGTTAGCAAATGGGGTCGAGTTTTGTAAACAATAGTTTTTCCAGTATTTTGCTGTGTCTGCATAAAATGTTCATGGAATGACATAAAGGCCATGACAAGGTCAGAGTGGATGTGTGTATACTTTCTGTAACTCTATTGAGAGAGGAAAATAGATTTGCTTTTGTAAAATCCCTATAAAAGCTTACTGTAGTTTGAACTCTTCTTAGCTCAGTTGCCTTAGATGTGTGTCGTGGTTTAACCCTGGGCAGACACCAAGCCCCACAGCCACTCGCTTGCTCTCCATCAGCAGGACTGGGAGAGAATCATAAGGGTAAACTGGAAAACTCATGGGTTGAGATAAAGACAGTTTAATGGGGAAAGTAAAAGCCTCACACATAAGCAAAGCAAACCAAGGAGTTAATTTGTTGCTTCCCACAGGTGAGCAGGTGCTCACCACCTCCAGGAGAGCAGGGCCCCACCACATGTGACAGTCACTTGGGAAGACAAAGGACATCACTCCAAACTCCCCTTTTCTCCTTCCTCCTCCCACTTTATGCCCTGACGATTCCACACACATGTGGTGTGGAATATCCCTTTGGTCAGTTGGGGTCACCTGTGCCAGCTGTGTCTCCTCCCCTGCACCCCCAGCTCCCTCACCACTGTGGCTGAACAAGAAGCAGAAAAGGCCTTGGCTCCGTGTGAGCCCTGCTCAGCAATAACAAAAACATCTCTGTATTACCAATCGGCACAAATCCAAAACACAGCCCCCTACCAGCCACTGTGAAGGAAATGAACTCTACCCCAGTCAAAAGCAGCGCAATGTTGTAAAAAATATTGTTACAACCAAAATAACTGAAAAATATTCACGCCTTGCATTGCATTTTAGAAGAGTGCTTTGGATTTCTGCAAATGAAAGACAGGTAGTAGAACCGTGGTTACTGCCACCATTTGTTACACAGTTGCTGGTAATCATACTGACAATGAATTGTACAAGGCTCTGCCTGTGGAAGAGATAGAAATGAGCATGAATATGCTGAGGAGCTCAAGGAGTTGGCTTTATCTCTAATGGGAATGAGAGTCTGTGTGCAAGCTTTATCTCCTGTTAACATCTTTCAAGTGGGCTATCTATAAAAGTTAATGATGGTTTACCTGAAGTAGTCTATGGACATAAGCTAGATAATCTTTGTGTGCAGAATGAATAGTTTTTTCTAGACCAACTCTATCTACAAGGTTTTTCCCTTTTATAAATGCCCATGATCTACTCATCTGCATCCAGGATTATTTGGCAGCTCCAACATGTAAGCCAGATACCTAGAAAACTGAGCAATATAGATGATTAATAAAATTATATAGCCCCATAAAAACTATTTCCTGATTATTCATGCAAATTACAGTTTATTAATAAAGGATATAGATACTACACAGATGCTCTCTGCCATGTCTATCGAGTATTTGGCCACCAGAGAGGAATCCAGTTACTAATTCTCTGACTTACTAGATGGCATTAACAGTGTCAATGCTTCTTCTTACCAAAATATCACATCAAATTGTGCAGGATTGTGCCTTCTAAACTGAGCAGTGATCATAGGATGCTGAGTGTTCTTCCTGCTTTTCAGCAAGTACATGTATTCTTAATTTCATATACATCACTAGTCATGGGCTTCATCAAAGACTTGTCAAAAGCTTGGAAAAATAAGCATGTGTTTAAACATTTTGCTGATTTGGTGCTGAAATACTTAAATCTTTGAAACACATTTCTAGACAATTTATATTAACTTCTCAAGGGATAGGGAGCATTCCTACACAGTTTTGATATTGAAGATGTGTCTCCTGTGTTGTCCTGGAATTCATTTAATGTAACTGCTTACCATAAACCTTTCTTGTTGTGGCCCCCTGCAGTTTCTTATCAGCATGGAGCCTGCCATAGTTATTTGTTTTCATTGGTTTATTTTATAGGCAGAGTGGTTATTCTAAGATATTTCAACCAGAAGCAATACAGAAATGCGATACAGTATGTCAACAAAGCACATATTGGGAAATACAGTAAGATTCTTCTGTTCATCATGCAAGAAATGCAAACTAGCCAATTCTGTGTCTCTGAGGTGGTGAAAAAAATTATTGGAGTCTGAAAATTGATTATTTGACATTTTGCTCATTGCAGGCCTTTCCTTCTCTGCAGCTGTGTTCAGGGAAGCATGTTACATTTGTATCAGATGCATGTATGCTGCAGCTTTTTGTAATACTAACCCAAATTTTGATGACATGGAAACTGTCTTTGAAATTTAACATAGCTGCATATAACATGTCCATATCCCCACAGCCTTGCTGCTACAAGTGGCAGGAATATAATAGATGTGTGCAAGGGAAGTTTTTAGATTCCTTGCCTTGAGCAAAACTAGTTAATGATATTCATTCAGATACAGTACAATACAAATGGGGCACATTAAATGGCTTAAATTAGGTCAAATTGAATAATTGAATTTATTCTTTTACTTAAAAAGAGCTTAATCAGCTGAGAGTGTTAGAGTCAGAAAAAATAGTTTAATTAAATATTAATTAGAAGTTTATATTTTGAGCTTCCTTGTTATCACTTGCAGCACTATTATTTATGTATCTGTTTTTCCTCATTACAGCTACTGGGCGATGATGTTCAACCATTCTCACTTGATGAAGAATTTGATTATGACAATGTGGCACTGACCCCGAAGTTCTCTGAAGCTGAGCTGAAGGCCATTATAGAGTTGTCTGAAGAGAAAATGGGTACAGATGTCAAATCATCACAAGCTGAAGACTGAGTCAGAGGTGTTCTGTGCAGGGCTGTTGGAATGACCTTTTTATGGGAGGAATGTAGCTCCTCGTTGTACCCTTATTTAGTGTTCTTATCTGCATGACCAGTAAATGGCATCTCTGAGATTTGTCATTTAATCTGTCACAGTGCCTTGGATCCTGTACTGGCTTAGGGTAGGTGTGCTGGAGTGACTTCTCCATAGGAGCAAAACAAGCTGTTGGATTTCAGAATAGCATTGTGGCTACTCTTGCTTATATCTGGTACTCACTCAGTTCCTGAGTAGTAAAAGCTGGTCCTAAAACTGCCTTTTACCTTGTTCTTTCAGTAATGCAATTAAAAGTTTTTAATTGTCTATGAACTCTTTAAATATATAGTCTATGAACTCTTTAAATATATAGAGATATATGAGTGAATAAATCTGGGAATATGTTTTTTTTTTCCTCTGTATTTTGAGTTACTTCAGTTCTGCAAAAAATAAACATTCCTGTTTCCAACAAACTTTTTGTCTTGATCAAAATTGACGTGGAACAACTCCTAAAATTAAAACAGTAACTGCTCAAACCACCCGCCACCACCTTCCACACAGAGGAAAAAATAGCGTTCTCATCCATTAAAGGAATTGGCATTGAAAGGCTGTCAGATTTTAGATTTTTTCACAGATGATTCCAAATAACAGCTATAGCTTAGATTCTGCATCACTGAAATACAGCAAGCTGGAGTTGAGTAAAGGTCAGCTATATGGGTGGGAGAGAAGAGTGTGGCCCCTCTGACACAAGGTAGTATGTACTCCTGCTCTGAAGAGTTCAGAATCCTTTGTTTTCAGTAACTGTCGAAGCTTTGCCAGTTGAGGCTTGGTTTAAAATCGCAATGCTGCATTGTATTTTTGGTTCTTTTCTGATATAACTGCATTCACTAAAGTTTACTGACCAGCATTTTGTCCTTGACCTCTCTCTATTATTTCTGAAGTGGGTGATTAGCATGATAAATATGGGAAGAGTGCCCAAGCAGATTGACAGGGCACCAAACCATAGGTTTGTTTAGAGGCTGTGGATGAATTTTCGGTGGCCGGCGGGCTGCTTCATTGCCAGTAATTTATGAAAGCAAAGAAAGGTCTTCTGACGTTCCAAATGAGATTTTCTGGATGAGTGATTTGTAAACCATAATCATGCTCTACTGAAATCTGAGTAGCATTGGTTTTGAGGAATGGTATTTACCTTGATTAGGGTATATAATTTAAGAGTGAGATTCCAAAAAAAAAACAAAACAAAAAACCACCAGAAAAGAAAGAGCTCTCACAGAAGATATTTAAGGAGACTGATACAAAATTACAAGTATGTTGTATAGAAAAGCTGGTTTGTACAGGGCCTTGCTGGTAGAAGGTAATGAGAATTTTTTTTAACATCCACACTCAAAAAAATACCTGTACTGTAGTTCAAATGTTTTTTTAAATGTAATTGGCTGTGTAGCAGATTCTGGTGGGTTTTCTGCAACTTTTTTTAAATGTGAATTTATTTTAATTCAATAAAGTGTTTTGTTGAACCCAAGGTATTTTAAATTAAATTATTTAGATCCAACTGGAGTTTTCCACTGAAATCTTAAAGTTATAAATTTCTGAACAGATCTAATTATTAATTCATCTTCTGAAGGATACAGATAATGTGTATAAATCAGAAGGATAAGAAGTAAGTTCTGGAAGAGCTCCATAACAAATCCGGGAGAAAGAAATGGCGAAGTGCTGTCTAATGATAGCAAGGTAAACCTTTGAAAGCCTCAACAGAAAAATAAGGGAGACCTCATTAATATATGTATGTATAGGAAAGATAAAGTAAGGAACCTTCTGTCTGAGAGACCTCTCTGTACAGAATTTGTTATCCTGCAGACAAGGAATCAGCCATAAATGTGAACATTTGTGACTTTGTGGAATGGTGAATTAGGTGCTTCTTGTGTGTGGTTTTTTTAGCAAGGTGTGAGTCACACAAATGAGAGATCAGTCCTGTGGGAATCCTATTGCCTGTAGAGTCAATGAGAAAACTTACTGAGTGGTTTATAATATTCTTCAGGCCACATCAGCTCTGGAATCTCTCAAGTGCCTTTTCTATTCATTTCATTATCAATTTTTCACTGTACATTAGGGATACATCCAGCCATTCAGTTCCTTCTCTCATAAGCAGATGATTCTTACCAAATGTTCGGGGTACCTACTGTGCTCCATAAGTGTCATTCAGTATAGTCATTATATGGTTTCCTTTGATATAAAGAAACACTTTGCTGCAGAATACCCAGCAAAATTGGAACTCTTTAGTGACATTCATCTTACACAGAGAAATGGGAATAATTCACTTACATTTACACCACTCATGAGTTAGATTTTTATTCTTTGTTAGCAGGCATGAATATCACAGTGAAGATTAGGCAATATAGGCTACATTTTCTGTACATGACATTTTACTGGCCTGCCCCTGTGGTTGTTTTTGGCTTGTACCTTTCATTTGATTACCTTTCACAGAGGAGGCATATTTTCCTCTTAGCCATTACCAGGCTGTCATTTTTAAGAACATACTTTATGTGCATGTTAAATTTTATACTTGCTCATGGAGTTAGTTACCTGGAATTGTTTTAGTGTTTGTGAGGTGGTTTGAAGTCTGAATAATATATATCTTTTCCTCTTGCAGCTTGTATTCTATTTAATATTTAATATTTTCAGCAGGGGTTGGCAAGGGACATTAATCTTTTCTATTTATGGCCTTTTCTAAACATTGTTCCTGTTTTCCAAAATAATTAAGGGCAAAACTCTCACATGGAACAGGAAATTTGGAGTGCTGCTTTTGACTTAGGGGCTGCTGCAGTAGGGAACAGCTTTCTCCCTACCACACTGACGAGGATTTTGAACTGCAAAATCTCTGACACTGAGTTAACTCCTGGGAAGTGAAGGCTGTGTGATGCATCTCCCAATCCCTTTGTACTAATGATTTCATTGATGTCTAAAGTGCAGCAGAGATGTGCATCCTTATCAGTCAGTGAGTTTATCTGTTGAACTTGTGACTGCCTTTGGTGTTGCCAGATGGATACTGTTTCCCTCCACAGTCTTGATGGATCCTCAGTAATGGGGAGAGACTATTTGTTTTAGGAACTCTTTGAATTTTATGAGGACTAAAATAATTCTTCCACTGGGGATGGAAACTGAAGGGTTGTTTCCTTGGCTGGCTGAGGTGAAAGCTTGGATATTGCTAATGTTCAGGGTTAATGTTCACTTCTCACGACTGTAAAGGGAACCGTAATTATTTGTTGAGATAATGGTTGTGGAAGAATGAGATAAAGACTGAAGAAATGAAAAGATATGTAGGCAAATCTAACTCAGACAGTTATGGGTATATTAGTATTAATGCACAGAGGTATCCTGGTATACACTTTTGTACACACAATGCCACTGAAGGAAAATAATTTTATGGAGGGTACCCACCAGGTAATTCAGAACCTTATGAAGATGGTGTGGAAACAAATCCCTGCTCCTATGGAAAAGACTGATCCTCTGGCCTTCATTTTCTGCTGCTATAAACTGGCAGAACTCCACTGAGGCCATTTGTATTCATACAGAGCAGACAGGAGTCTGGTATTTACAGTCTTAGCTGAAAGGATATGGAGCCAAATCAATTCCTGATTTAACTTCACTGAATATATAGTTATGTATATGACCCATTATCATTATGGGAAAAGATTTAAATGAAGAGCCAATGCAAATGAAATATAAAAAGCATATCTTGTAACTGTTCAAATACTACACAGGTTCTTTTGAAGTTTCTGTGGTTGTGTGTGCTTAGAACATTCCCTTTTACTTTAAAAAAAATATAACATATATTTTCAAGTCCTGTGCGAATCATGAAACTTGTTACATACATAACTACATAAAGATTCTGATCTCCGTTTGCGTGGTTTTTTCCCCCTCTGCATATTGACAAGGATTGGAAGTGGACTTTGCTTTATCTTGGAACTGTTTTTAAAATATCTGATGTCTTTTGTAAAAACATACACTTTCTTATAAAGGTAGACTCTCAGTTAGTGATGCTACTCTAAATGCAGAAGTAAAAATAGGACCAAATTCCTGGTTGCTCAGCAACTTCATTTACATCATACTGTGGGTAAACAGACATTTGGTGTCAAAGTCTTGGGTAGCAGGCTGATTTTTATCCTGTTGTCCTCCACCTTGAATTTTCCTTGGGAGTCTAAGCAGTAGCTCGGTCCCACCAGGATCTGAGTGTTCACAGCCCTGCAAGGAGACCAGGAGACGATTCAGTGACACTGACCAAAGCAGCTGAAGCAGCAGCCTTGTGCTGGGGCTCCGTGCCCGCTCTGCCGCAGTTCAGCCAAGTGTGGCCATTCACCCCTGTTCAGCGGAGATTTGTGCTCCTGCAGCAGTGAATGTGCTGCTCCTGAGGACAAGGCTCAGCGCAGAGGTTCCTCGGGCTCCGTTCCCTTTCGGGGCCGTGCTGAGCGGGCAGCTCGCCGCGCTCCTTCCCGGGCTGCAGCGCAGCCCCTGCGTTTCCAAGCGCCCGAGGAGGCCGAGCCCCTGCCCAGGGTTCCGCTGGCCTCAGGAAGCGGCTCCTTGCCCGCAGAGCCAAGCGCTGCTGCCAGCCCAGGGCATTCCCACCGTGGAGCGCTTTCTTGTGGCAGCTGTCAGTTAGCACAGCTGGGCCCGGGGGCCACATCTGTCCCGGGCTCCTCTCGCTGGGAGCCGGCTGCCTTTGCCGGTGCCGAGCACACGCCGCGCTCCCAGGTGCTGCCTGTCTGCACATCCCTTGGGAAAACAAGGCAGCCAGTTTTCTCTGCCGTGGTGTTAAGTTGTAGAACATCTCAAAAGATGATGAGTTTGGTGCGTTTGTGATTGCTGGCTGTTGGAGATGGCACCTTGTGTTTTGCTGGCAAGATGCTGTAAGCCAACGTTGCAGGTGTATGGGCTGTGAAATACCACAAATTAGACTGAGAATGGTTTTAGTGCTTGTCTGTGACAAGTTTGTAAGAAGAACAGCAAGTGCTAAAAGGTACTGTCATTTTTATAGACAAGCTACTTTATTTGCAATTGGAGTGCCCCACAGTTAAAATGGAAATCAATTTTAATGCCTTATGAAAATGTAGAAATATTTGTCTCATTTACAGCACTTCCAAACGGACAGATAATAAAATTCCCCTGATTTATGATCTATAATTTTATGTACTCTGTAGTATCTTGTTCAGTACATCTCTCCACATAAACACTCCAAAGGAATGAGGAAAGATAGTTCTGAACAACATTCCTGAATCTAACTTCACACTGAATTTCAGACTGTAGAAACTCTCTCTCTCTCTCTCTATTCAAAGCTCTCTTTGATCTGAATATTCCCAAATTTTGGGGAAGTAGATGCTTAACTTTAAAAATCACTAATCAAACATTTCTCTAGCAACCACATAGTACTGATCTGGACTAAAAGACCAAAAGCAGTAAGGGACCTATATAAAAAGAATCAATGAAATGTGAAAATTAGCATAATGCACTCTGTATGAAGATAGTGGATAGAAGGACTCTAAAGATAGTAGAATTAAATGAAAAATTTTTCTGGAGAGTGAACCATACTAAAATGTTCTGTTGACTTCATGCAATTCTTGAAAGCCTTTTGAATGGCCAACTGAAAAATTAGCGTAATCATTTTGTAATTCATGTGGATATACACAACAGCTATCTCTTGAGCCATTAAAATGAGATTAAAATTTGTATGAGATTCTTCAGTAGATTTTGTGGCAGTGCTGACACCATAAATTAAGGCTTTAGCCTCATTCTATCATATGTTACAACAAAGTTTGTTCTTCTGTGGCTGTTGTGGTTGAGGATTCTTTTGGCAGTTTCTGGAGAGCAGGTGTGAACTTGTAGCAAGTAAGCTCTAAGTTTTTTGAAAACATCTGCTTTTATGTCCAGGTGTATAAAAACTTGAAAGGTGCAATATGACGTGCATATTTCTTAGAAAGAAGCAAATGTCATTTATGATGTTGCTTATGCTCCTCAGAATAACTTAGCAAGAGGAAAAATTCTACTGATTACCTAAAGTCTTGATTCTGCCATTTGGATTTGCTGCAGATTGTACATTTGGTGTTGGAGAGAGAAATGCTGGAGTGCATTTTTCATCCTCTTTTCCTTATATTTGATTTTGTCTTTCCTATGTCAGTTTTGCAACTAGCTTTCCAGAAGTTGACACTACATTAATCCGATGAGCTACTTTCCTGCTGGATAAAATTTTAAAGTAAAAAAGATGGAAGGCTGGTGTGTGGGCCAGGAAGCATCAAAGCATGGTTAGCATTTCATGCTCAAGCTTAGCATTTGCAAAGCTGTCAAAACAATCAGGAAGATACAAATAATGGTCAGCCTACTTATTGAATGAAAGTTTAATTCCAAATTGCCTTTGTTTAAATCAGTTGCTTACACTTTGTCTCCTCTGCTCACCAAGGATTCTGTTAACTAACAATTTTCAAAACCCAGACTGCCAAAAATACTGACAGCTTTCATTAGCTGAACAACATTTCCCATAACAAGATTGTGATCCCTTTAAGGCTCTTTGTTTTGGGTTGTGACACATTGCCTGAATTCCACTGATTTATTCCCCATTCATGAAAATTAGTGATATAAACTGTACAAACCCCCAGTGGCCCAGTGGATATCCTTCTGCTGACAGCAGGAAGAAGAGATGTAGTGGGGGCAGAGGCTGGCTGAGCAGCCAAACATTGCTTGTGCTCCGAATGCGATGCTTGGTATTTTGTTTTTGATTCTTTTGCAATGTGTGTGTGAGAAGCTTGGCTGTCAAAAGGGTAATAGGGTTAGATGCATTACAGGGCGTGTTTTACAAGGAGCTGGAAACCGATACCATTTCCTAACTGACAGGATTGGGCTCTGCTCACAAGTGTGCAAATGAGTGTTTATCTGGCACTGCTTGTAATCCTATGCTTCCCAAAACTTATTTTTTGAAATGTGTATTATTTTGATACTTCTGACTCACTGATCCAGAATCAACAGATCAAGGACATCCTTCAAAGATGATACCAAAAAAATCATGACTTTGAGTGCTCTGAAGTGATGAAATTAAAAATGAAATAAAATGAGGTAATGTTAAATTTAGGAAAAGCATTGTGCTGAAATTAAGATTCACTAGACTCTGCAAGTACTACAAAGAGAAGTTGATGGAGCTGTTTTGCTAAGGTAAATTAAAAGAAATCTGGAAATAAATATTGGAGAATATGCTATAAGGACACAGTAGCACATCATCCAGGAGCTGTATTTCATTAATATTTTTCCTCTAAGATTAAGGTACATGAGAATGAATGGTTGAGGTTTGAAGAATTTTGCTTGTTAAAGTTTTCTTGTCTTGAGTTCCAATTCCTGTAATGGAAGAAAGGGTGGTTCAGTTTAGTGAAGCAGGTTCAGTCTGATTGTTTTAGCTCTGGAGCATCTCTACCAACTCTTGATTTGTACACAGGCTGGCAGCTCATTTGTGAAGCATCACTGCCAGCATTTGCAAAAATGAGCAATGATATATTATTTAAATATTCGGCTTTTTTTGACCAGTCTCTCTGCATTACAATTGCACAGTAAGATAGGAGAAATGGCTTTTTTTTTTAATGTTCTTAAAAGGCAACTTAGATTAGAATTTAGAAGTGGAATGTTGGATCAGAACCCCATCAGGGCTTTGTGAAAACCTGGGTCTATATGTAGAACTTTTGTTCATGACTGCATGGCTCAGCTTTGAGCTCTTTGCCAAAGTAAATTACATCACATTTGATCTTACTTTGGAATAAGGGAAGTAATTTTTTTTTTCCAGAATCCAAAATGTCTGTCAGATCTATATTTGCAGGGCATTCTTCTTTTACTGTTTTCTCTACTTGCCTTTATTGGTCTCAGCTGCTACTATACAGCAGTCAGTATAATATAGGATACAGTGAACAAGCCAAGGCATTGCTACATTTTTCAATAAGAAAAGGGAATCTTCCCCATATTGAGAGCTGAAGAAGCTGTTGAAACCCTTTGGCTGACCATCTGTAAATTTGAATAGATGCATATTGGAGTAAGCTGGTATTTTTGTGAATATATTTGTTCTGCCCAAATCAAGGAGGTACTGCTGGTTGAAATAATTCAGAGCAAAACTCAGGTCAGTCAACTTCAAAATTGTCTTTTGGTCATTACAAATTCCTCTTGATACTCCCATTCCACTTTATCAGAATCCATACAGCAAACACATGGACACTCCCTGTCTTTTTCAGTTGGGCTCCTTTATAATGCTGCCAATTCTCTGGGACACTTCCAGGGAGCTGCAGCTTATCAAGACACTCCCCAGAGGAGCATGGAGTTTTTATTTATTTTCAGTTTCAAAAAAGCCTCCATGCAATCCTTCTTCACCCTGCCCTCCCTGAAGGAATGACGAGGGGACAATACCAACATCTAGATTGATTACTACTTGTTGGTGTAACAGTGTTCAATTTTGCTTTTCAGTTCACCTTCCCCAGCCTTTCCTTTCCAGATGGAATTTTTCCTCTGGTGCCAAGTACTGAGGAAACAAAACGTATGTTTCTTCAAATCACCCCTATATTATTAAGATTCAGAAAGATCTTTCCTGATGTATTCAACAGGAGAGGAAACTGATTGCTACCTCACAGTAAAGTTTCTCTGTTATAAATGTTAATTGTTTTAAGCACTCTGGAGTTTTCTGTGACCTCTAGGCATTTTTTTTCAATGATTGTTGATACAATCTCTCAGAAGAAGGAGAGAAAGGAAGTGCTTTGCTGGCCTAGTTTCAGGTAAGCTCTAAAAGTTCAAGTGGACCAATTACACGTAAAAGAGCAACAACTTTTTGACAAAGCTTCATTTGAATCCCAAAGGGAAAAAATGATAGAAAATCAATTAAATTTCCACATGAAAAAATAGCTCATATTGCAAAGCTTTCCTTGCATAGCTTTCTGATTATGTTTGGAAGCAAATTGCCTTGATTATACCTTTGACGGGAAGGAAAGTATTTTAATTAATTTAATACATGCTATAGCAGTACTAAATTGTATCATGGAACAATTAAGTGGGTCTACACTGATATTTTGTGCCCTGTTGAAAATGGATATTGCTCACTTAGTGAGTCATGCTCTTGCTGGGTTGACGCAATTATCCATTCATTGCAGAGCATGTGACCAAAAAGTTATTAGGACCTTTTATATAGGAGAGAGGCTGAATGGAGTAAACAAAAAGTCCATTTCAGTGAAGAGTCGGTGAAAGTTCAGAGCCTGTACCCCCACTGGAGGCAGAACCCAAACCCTCAAGCCCTAAGACAGCCCCTACTTTGGGAATATTCAGGCTTCAGATATATTTTCTGTCTTGGACTGAGATAAGGAGTGGAAGTGATTGTCTGTTATGTACTGACATGATCCTCAAAATATTGTGCAGCTAAGAACAATTGATAGCAAATTTGTAGTAGCATCTAGAGTAGTTGCTGCACTAGCTGCTTCTGAAACCAATTTTTACATCAAACTGAAAAAGATTAGGTTTGTTGTGTTTGCTGAGAATATGATTTTTAAATGAAAATTTTGATTTAAATGTTCTAAATATGACATGAAACAACACAGTTTTTTTTTTTTTTTTTTCAAATCATGCATGCTCTTATAATGATGTTACATTATGTTGTTGAAAGAAAATAACATTAGGAATCTTCTTGATATGTCTGTTTGATATTGGACACGTTATTGTCTTGCTGAACTAGTACAACTGGGTCGCATCACTTTCCCTGATGGATCTTGTCTGCTGGAAATGTATTTGCCTGCATCCTGCTTTTCATGCTGAAGTGGGCTAGGTCTTTTCTGGTGAGCTGTAGAATCAAATATCCAAGAGCCGAGTAATAAAGGAAAGACTCCATCACCAGAGGATGTCTCATGAATTAACTCATAACTGTCTAAACTCAGATAAAATATTATCACAGATTTTTATAATGTCTCACGGCCATAAACAATGAAAAATAAAAAGCTGCACAAAAGAGGAACAGTACTGTCATTGCATGGTCTCTGATCTTTCTGTGTTCTTAGAGAAGGGCTGATGAAGGATTTGTTTATAAAAGGAAGCTAGTAGCTATGGTTATGGTAAGACTTGAGATGGGATAAGAAGATTTCTAGCAGCAGTGTGAAGGAGAATCTGTACTAGAAATGAATTTCAGAGGTGCAAAATTGTGGCTATGAGCACTCTAGCACAGGACTGGTAAGTTCTGATTTAGTGTATTCTTCATTATTTAGTGATTTAATTTGATTAGAAGTCTTAGATTTCATAATTAACATTTTGAATTGTGACAGAATTGGGCTGGAAAACAACAGTAAGCAAGGAGTGCTGTCAGATACACTTTCTAGTCTTGTGTACCAATAAAAATATTTAGCGCTGACCAGAATGGCAAAGCCTGGTACCAATATGGCTGCATGACAAGCCTGGCATTAGGTAGAGAGGTGCAATTTGTGCCAGTTAATTCATTAAAGATTCACTTCCTTGAGGATACAGTTCAAAATTGCTTGTGGCCTACTCAGGGTGTCTATAGGGTAAAAGGGCCAGCTCAGTACCTGTCCCTTCCTGGTTCCAGCAGGTTTGCTGCCCATCTCCTGGACCAACTGAGCACTGTGGCTTCAGTGACCTTGACCATGGTGGTCAGGCTTAATTGACTGTGTGTAGTCAGTAAATGTATCCACACTGCTGGTACAATCACATATTGGCTTTTTCCAGCTCTGGCATGAATGGTTCAATGTAGCCCTCCACCTTCCCATCAACTGAGATTATGAAGCAAAAAAAATCTTATTTCTTCTTTGTTATTTAAATTTGCCTTTCCTACCATCGCAGACACTATACATTTATGTGAAAAATACCAAAAACATAGCATGTCTTCACTCTACTGTAGCTTGATTGCACTAAGGTTCTATGTTTAATGTTAAACCTTTTTCATCAAGAGGAAAAAAATACATTCTAGCCTTGTTGAAAGGCAAAGATTGTTTGTGAATTCTATTAGTGCTGAGATCAGCATCACACTTACTCAAGACCTAGTCCCTCTGAAAAAGAACAAGGTTGTGTCAAAGGTGATTGAAAATGTCAGTGATCCTGAAATGCAATCATGTATGGCTAATAATTCCCAGTGTAACTAGAATGTGATTTTCATTGGATTACTCTAGGAAAGATGCTGCTTGGCAGTTTCAGCAAAAATGTTAAAGAACTATGGTATTTTTAGAAAAAAACACTCCCTCCTGATCTATTTCAGTTCTTGAATTTTCCACTTAAGCCTGGGGTCATTAATTCCTAATGCAATTCGTGTGCCCCACGAGAACATCAAACCAATAGGAGACTCCCAAGTGTGCTGCCTGCTGGCTGACTCTGTAAAGAGCCTGGTGGCTGATGAGCAGTGCTCCAGACATAGTTTCCCAGTGCCAAAATCACAGTAAAACAGAAATTTTTATTGGGGAGAAATTACTTACCCTTAATTTTTTTTCCTTCTTCCCTAAGATAACTCAGAAAGAAGGGTAACTATTGATGCCATAAAACCAGTTCTGGGTGCAGAGCACATGGTGGCAATGTTGCACCACTCCTGAGCAGCTCTCATGTGGCACTTACCCAACCCATATTCATTTACTGCGCAGTAAATAGATAGATGCAGTAGAGTGCTGCTTTACCCAGGGAATATTATACATGGTGGCACTGATTGTGTTTTCTGGTAAAATAAAGAGTAAGGTATAGGAAAAATAATTTTTCTTCCCTTGTTTTTACCACTTCTGTATTATTTGTATGCATCCTAGGCACAGAGATACAGTTTAAGTTTTGCAGGAATAATGTGGCTGGTATTGGAAAAAGATATGACAATTTAGTTTCGTTCCATAAACCAAGTACACCTGCCTTAGAGGAGCACTTAGGATAATAAAACCCTCTACCCATCACGCACACAGAGAACTCAGAAACGGAAGGTTTCTCGCTTTCAAAAGAAGGCTTTATTATTTAAAAAAGCTAGCCATGAACTCTCTCTTTGAAAAACATCTATAGCCTAAATATAAGCATTCCTAAATGTCTTTAAAGAAGTGGAAGGAAACTTTTCCTTAGCTGGAGAAATTCCAGGTACATGTGAGTTCCTGGGTTCAGTGGCTGTGGATGGCTCTTAACACAAACTCCTGAGAGCCTGTGTGGCTTGGCTGAACTCTTTAGTGATCACTGCAGCAGAGCAGCCAAGGGTTCATGTACCTCTGGCTTTCTTCTGTGTTCAGCCTGACAGGAGGGCCCTTCAGAGGCAGACGGAGTAGGAGAGTACTTGCATTACAAAGGCAACACTGCTGAGTATCTCAGGTCCCTGGGGCTGTTGTCTTTCACATTTGTCCTGCTTTTGGTGTGCTGTTGCAGCTCTAGCAACTCAGTTCCCAAGCCACAGTCTTTCCTAGTGTTCCCCTGATTTTAATGATCTCTGTGCCCTGGCAGACAAATCTTTCACTGCGCCTGTCATGGCTAATCTGATTTCCATCCCACCAACACAAGATGAATGAGGTTTTTTCCTCCTGTTTTTTTGGCTTTTTAGATCTAGACATGGTATAAGCCTGGTTATTCTATTCTCCTTAAAGAGTCTGGATTCAACTCTAGATCTTGATGGCAGGAGCAATGAAGTCAGCATGTATCCCCAGACTATTTGCACACTGCTTTCTTGCTCTGAGTGGCAGAGGCCAAGAGGAAAAACTAAGCTACAAGATGCCAAAATGCCTTCTTATAGAGCAAGAAGGAAAATACAGGTTATTTCAGCTAACAAGCAACATTGTGCTTTGTTCTCTTCTCCTTATTCTATCAGACACAATTGTAAACTGAAATTTTATAAAGCAAATGTCAAAGTGTGGGAGCAAGCCCTCCAAGTAAGCCACGTTCAACCAACTGCTTAGATTCAGTTCTTGGGAGACAAGTGCACTCAAACTGGTCGGTATAGGTTGATTTTTGTGTGCAACACATATTCACAAAGACCAGCAAAAACTAAATATTAGGAATTAAATAAGTATTTGTATCATGTTGCTGTTAAGGTTACTGTAAATAAAAACCATCTGAAACCACTGAAAATATGTTGACATAATTGATGCAGAAATAGCAGAGAAATGAATGGTGGATTTTGTCAGTGTCTAAGACCTTTTTTAGGTGTACATTTCCAGCATGAAGATCAAGAGTCATACAATTCAGTGTCTTCTTTATTTATTCACAAGAGGGATAGCTTAAGTGGTAGTGGAAAAACTAGAGTGGAAATTGACCAATAACTGCTAATCAGGATTTCGGTATATCTTGCCTCTCCCTGCATCCAAACACCAAGATGGAGGCCTTGAGACATGTATTGAGGGAGGAAACTTAAGTGCCATACAATTATTTTTCAAATGTGTAACATAGCCCATATGTTATGATCATGATTTCTACTGTCAATATTAGAAAGAGAAAAAATAAGAAGAAATGGCTATGGTAATGAATTTTCTCAAAATGTGTTGTCATTGAGTGATTCAGGTGGAACTGTAACGGTCCCAATTCAACGTGTGCACACGAACCAGACCTGCTGCCTGTGCCACTGACTCCCTGGACCAGACTGACAGAGTTCCTAATCTTTCAATCCTATTACCCACCCTCTCTGTGTTGCTGGTGAAGCTTCTTGTGACTCGCCATGTTCCCTGCCTCAGAAATGCTATGATAGCTCCCAGTGCTTGTTTTAGTTCATTTCATTTCTCCCTATTCATCCTCTGCCAAGTCCCCACTTGCCCAGCACTTGTCAATAGTGTGTTGGGGTTGTACTACTTTGTGTGATTTTCTGTGCTCTTTGCTTTACAGCCCACACTGCTGGAGATTATCAATGAAGTGAAATTTCATTAGGAGCCCTTGGCCTAGCTGCCTGCAGTCACAAGGCAAAGAAATGCACCACCCTGTTTCCCTCAGAGATTTAGTTTACCTTCATCTTTCTGTTTTGATTTTAAATTGAGCTTGAAAATGACAGAAACAAACTCAACCACTACTAGGAAGAAAATGATAAACCCCTCTGTAAAAATTATCATCTGTGAAGTGCAGAGAAATAGCTAAGCTAAACATTTGTAGTTTAGGAAGAACGATATTAAGACCCTTAATAAATGTTGCTGCCTTTTGCTTGTTTTCCCACATGTAAGTAAATATCCGTTTGCTAATCTCAAACAAGTGCTAACAGCCCAAGCATTTGCCAGTTGCCTAAAAAAAATTGTGCTTTTGCCACTTTTTATCAGTGGTATGGTGATCTTCTGCATCATCTTCTGCCAATCTTTTAAAAGCTTGTACAAATGTTATTTTTGCAGTCGAGGCCTTAAGTCCCTGGGAGTCTTAGCAAGGCTTCATCGTTGTGCAGATTTATTTCCACTGAGCAGCCAGAAGTATTTCAGCAAGGGAAGGATGCTGAAGAGAAATGCAGTAGCTATAGATAGTAAAGGCAGACGCTGCAGAGTACTGACTGAGGGCTAGAAAGTTACAGAGATTGTGATATTTAATGCTCATCACTAGTTCAGAGATGGTATATCTTTTCCCTCCTACCTTGATAATGTTTTACTTGGTCAAGGTTTGATGGTAACAAGCAACAAACTCCATAGTACATCATATATTTTGTTTTCTGCAGGAGCAGCATATGGAAAAAGTGTGAACATCACATTTACGTGTTGAAATAAGTCCTGCTTCCATGAAGTGCACCATAGAAGGGATTAATTGTGTGGGTTTCACATGTGATATGAGCTTCTTTAGTAGCAAAAACACAGAGTAGTTTAGACAGGACCATGGAAATACAATTGTCCAGCTTGCCCAGAAACTAACCCTAGTTTGTCCTCATAGGGAGTGACACAGGCTAGAAAATGGTTGGTGGAGACAATGGCTCTGCTATCCTGATTATCTCACTTTATTCTTCTCTACCACCCTACAGTCACTGGGCAATCTGTTTTGTAGCAAACATCATTTGAGATCTCATTGTCTTTGGGGAACTTCCTTTTCATGTTTTATTACTTCTCAAGCTACTTGTTTTGGGTGGTCCGGGCATGTGCAGCAGTATAGGAGAGCTGCAAGATGCTTAAAGTATATCCCAACATTTTCCATGCTCTTCTGTGACAGATGTTTTGTCCAGTCATATTAACTTATCTTGAAAATAAGTTCTTATTAAAGAAAATGCAGACCTCATTTCCCCCCACCCTTACTTCAAAAATCTGTTCTAGTGTGCTATTGATGTCAGAGTAGTGAAGCAGCCGTAGCATGCAGTAATTTTTACCCCTTCCATAAAGGTATTATGTTTCTGTTTGCAGTCATATAATATTTTCCAAATTGAAAATTTATTAAAAATCCTTACTGCCCAGCTTGTGACTCAATCTGTTTTGTTTCTTGCTGTTCTGGGATTAAGTGTATCTGGTTCACTTTACTGTGATCACTGGGGGTTTCTTTCTTCCCCAGAAGCTGTTATTTTGAGATTCTCAGTTCCAGAAGCAATCATGCTTTTGCCCTCATGTTCAACATTATTCCTGCTACTGAAAAAAAATTTAGGTTTTACTTTGTGGGCTATAAAACCAGTGTTTTTGATCTCCCTGTCAGATTCCTTGCCTATCACATGATGATCCCATTTTTTCTTTAATTAATATCTAATACAAAAGAATGTGTCTGATAGTGAAATTTACTGGTGGCAATGCCAGGAAGTGCTTTAAATGTAGAAAAGGGCCAGAACACCACTCAGAGGACAACGTTTTCCCTTAAAAATAGAATCATCATGAATTAGATGAATTTCAGAAATACAGAGGGAAAGGAAAGTCACATGAGGAGGGCTTTGCCAGTAGCCAGCTCTCCTGGGGATTCACCAGACTTCTGTCAAGAATGGGGACTTTGATATTATCAACATAACCAAAATTCAGCCCAGATTGAAGTCAAGTTTTCTATCTTGTCCCTTTAAAATGTAGGCTTCCTTAACAAATAACATCTTGGACAATAACAAAGAAATAACCTATTTTTTCCATGATAATATAAAACCACTTATCTCTTAATTTAATTTATTAATGCCTTGTTGGTGTCTTTGCAATAGATTTTTGCCATTCCAAACATTTGAAAAACAGAAAGACAGTTCTATTATCTAGGTTTTAGTTTTCTTTAAATGTTATCTCTGAAGGCACATGTATTTGCTTGAAAATAATTGCAAAATGGCATAACTCTGATTTAAGCCTATGTGTCACCTGTATTTCAGTGATAGGAGCACTTAAGTTGCTGGTAAACTCCAGCCTATAAATGCTCTGGCCTTTTCAGTTCTTAAAACATATTTCACAAACAGCATTTCCCTTCTAGCCTGCAGCAACAGGATTTGATATTTATATACTGCCCCACACATACATCACATAATATTGCCAGATTCTTTATGAATAACTGATATAATTGACTTCGGAGATAAAAAGAAATTTATGTGGGAGAATCCAAAGAATCTAACAAAGTTGTGATTGTATTCCAAAGCTGAACCAAGAAAGGGAGGAAATAGATCTTTGCTGAGGATAGGCATTCCTTCAGGAAAGTGAGTGTAAGAAAAGCTGCTGCATCAATACTGGTGAGAAGCAAGGGCATGCCAAATTTATCCCACACCTCGGCAGCGTGGCAGATCAATGTATCACAGAGAATGCAGGAAAATACAGAGCAGACATCAAGGAGGTCACAGCAGGTAAGTATCAGTCTCCAACTTGGCAAGAAGTCTTCTGCCCCTAGGAAGGACTGACTCCTTATTTTTGGACTAGACTTTCACTGCTGGAGTGTTAAACTTATCAGTGTCACTCTATACTACAAGAGCTCATTCTACATTTTTGTGGGAATTCAAAAAAATGGGAAACAGAAACAGCAGCCTTTGGACAGTGGTGCAAGTGTAGCACACAAGAAATCAGACAGGAGAGCAGCCGTTTGAACATAAAGAGTATTTCAGATCTTATTGCAGCTATGAGGCTTTTGTTGGCATCCAGAAGACTTTATGGCTTTGCTTGCAACTCTTGCCTTTTACCACTGTATGCCTGAACGTGTCAGGATGAATGCAATTTCCTTGTTTGCTTGATGATGGAAGGGTTTCAAATTAGCCAGAAAATAGCTTTTGTTGAGTAATTTAATTTTCCCTCTGGAACATGGTGTGATTCTAGAAAACTTATCTTCCTGATGAGGACAAACTCTGAGATCCCACAGCTCCAGAGGGAGGATCAGCGAGGCTGGGGTAATCTCTATCTAGGGAGTGGGGTGCTGTACCTCCAGTTTGAAGGGTAGGGAAAGTCTACCTCACTTTCTTCACTGCATATATTAAGAGCTCCTTGTTTTGTTTCATATCGCTACTGTGGTTTGCAAGGAATGACAGACACTGTGTGAACCCCCAGCTACTTAGTTTTTCAACTACAGAACTGAACTTCAGCAAAGAGAGATAAATAAGAATACTTCAAAAACTACAGAAACCTGTTGTTCTTGTGTTAATAGAAGAAAACTGAAAAAAGGAAGGAATAAGTCAGGGAAGATTAAGTGACTCCTTATCTCATAGCACAATGACATTTTCCTATCCTTCTTAGAATTCGTGGCCAGCTCTAGGAGTTGGGTTAGTAAACTTATATACTGAAATTTCAACTACTTGCTGAACTTCAAAATATTTTCCCTAATGCCCATTAGATTGAAAAGAAATCTTCATTATTCCTCTATTTGTGAATGGCTTCCTTCTGTCAATGTTATTTTTGTGAGGCAGCAGTGGCTGAGGCATTGCTTTACCTTTATTTATGATGGTTGGAAATACAGAGTTATACATACTACAAAGCAAGCAATAATTTATGACAAGGTGTGCAGTATGCAAAATGTCATGTAGTTTGTAGAGATTAATGCACGAGCCAAGTGCAAATACATTAACTTAACCAACTATCTGGAAAGCAAACTTAATGAAAGAGGGAAATGAATGCAAAATATGAAGAAAAAGACCCCTATGAATTGACTCATCTCTGAGTCAAGTACACATGTACTTGGCAGGGACAGTTGTGTAAATCAGAACAGGCCAGTTATACCTCACAATCAAAAACAGCACAGGAGGCTGAGTTCAGCAAATCTTAGTCGGTTCCTGTGTTAGGGGTGTCACACCTCTAAGTATAGTATTTCAAACTGTGTTTCTACCACATTTTAAATCAAGTGTCCATGTCTCATCCTGCTAAGTCCCATTTCTGCAATATGGATTAGTAGAAAAGGTAAAACAACTCAGTGTCTTTGAGTCTGGGCATTCCTAATGAATGCTGCATGTTGTGATCTTTGGGAAAGGCATCCTTATCCTGTCAGGCACCATGACCACAAATTTTATCAGTACCTATCTCTGGTCCAACCCCAAGTCAGCTTCAAAAGACTAGGTTTCTTGGTTACACTCTAAACCTGGTGGGTTTTCTGTGCCAACACCAGAACTTACACTGGAAAGCTGTTGACCTTCAAGTCAGGTGTTTTCTCTGAAGTCTTCTGTGTTGACACTGCTTGCCTTACTGTTTGCTGTGATTGGCACACATGGATTGCAGCCTGTGCAGACACCAGTAGTAACCTTAGGCTTAATGGAGGCCATCAGAATCCCAAAAAATTCCACCATCAGAAACATAGACCTGCCATGTTACTTTCTCTTCTTATAGCACCTGACTCTGTTTTCACCCCAAGACTTCTGCCTTCAAGTGCTACATCTTGTTGGGCTGCAGAAGAAACTAGTGTGTATATTCTTGTGGCTGCAGGCCCACAACATGCAGACTTTTATGTGAGAGCAGCAAAGACCTGACAGAAAGTGGCTTGAAGACATAGGTGTTTAGAGGGAGGCATCCATTCTGGTTGATCCCCTCCTTCTGTCCCAGGAGCTGTGGCAGTCCTGTCCTGTGCACACTGCAGGCTCTGCTGCTGAGGCTTCTGGAGCTCATTCCAAACTGCCATGGGTGATAAAGATTACTAGCTATGTATTTATTCCTGCAGAGTGGGCTACACTGTGAAATTTAAGAGCCCCTCAATATAGAGGAAGTCCAACTAGATGATTGAATGGGCCTTTCTAGCACCATGAATTTCTGTCTGTATATATATATATATAACCATTAGGATCCTGCTTTCTGTAGGCTGCACCGTTAAATTTATGGGACTTGGCAGTGTGCAGAGGTAGCTGCCATTCTGTGAGGCAGAACATATGCTGCCTGCTACATTGAAATGCACACTACATTGTTCTGAAAATGTTGGTAGTTCATATCAGTCTAAAATAACTCATTTGTTGAAAACATACTGTGATTTTAGGGGCAGCAAAAAATATAATGCAGTCTTGTTTGACTTCTCTCCATTTGAATTTGGAACAAAAATCATCAAACTGCAACTGGAAGAAGTGATGAGAATTCAAGAAAGGATTCCTCACAGCGTCTTTGCTTATAGTTTTATTTCCAGTGTTTCTATTTAGAGTGAAATCTTATACTTACCCATTCAAATACAGGCTCTCTTGTCAGATAATATTCTCAAAAACCCCTTATGGAAAAGACTACCACAATGGCTGTGATGAAATGAAGATGTTCTTAACTTGCATATGAAAAAATAAAAGTATTAAATCTCACTAATCACTTAGACAGTGATTGTTCATGTTTCAAGAAACAATACAATTTTAAAATTTTGTATGCATAATTTAAAAAAAAGACAGCAAGAAATAGTTTTCTGTCTTAATTCCTTATTTCAACTGACAATAGCTAGAACTTATGACAACAGGAGCTATTTTCCATGTAACTAGCAGAAAAGTAAGTGCTATATATGGAATAGGAGTGTATTATACACTGGAAATTCTATCTTTTTAGCAACATGTACCTTGGAAACCATTAACTAAAATAATGTATTTCTTAGTCATTAAATATGTGTGTGGTATTCTTTTTAATTATGTTATTCACAATTTCCCTAGATAATTTCTTGGTTAATATGATAAGGAAAAAAAGAAGACATTCTAGTTCCTTTTTTATCCTTTCATAGCACATGTCTATAACATGCATTGAAAAACACATGAAAAAAAGCCACATCTTCTGTTCTCTCTTTGCTTTGGGGACTTAGAGGGCATTTGTAAGGAACAGCAGTAGCTGCTAAATTGGCTTGCATGTGGATGAACCAAAGTCACCTTGGCTAATGACAAACACTGAGTGTGAAGTTTATAACCAGCCCCTTTTTGGACTCAAGATTCAAGGAAGTCCCTTCAGTCAAAGTCATTTATGAATTATTTTTCTCTCCTCACCAACTAAAGAATTCTATATATCCTGCATTCACAGCTGTCACTAAGTTAATATATCTCAAAAGTTTTTGTGCATATTAGAGAAAAAAGGTCATATTCCTCTTAAATGCACTCTGAAGGCTACCTTTTGTAGGCTACCTCACTGTTAGAAAATTCATTAATTGGCTTTTCCCTAACAATGCATTCTCTCATGCCTTTTATTGTGTACACTGACTGTTTCAATTGTATCTAATCATAATTTTCAAGCATTGTTCAAGCCACAAGGGAGAAACTGTACTGACAATAGTGCTAAGTGTTTGCTTCTGGCAATCTGGAGAGATTTGATGGTTCATTTCTTTTCCCCACAGTAACCTCATGATATCCATGCTGCCTGATAGTTCTATAAAGAGGAACATCCAAAAATACCTACTCTTAAACTTTAAGTTGAGCCTGTTTACCTCATTATTTCCTTTCGCATCCTTCTCCTTGGAGTAACTCTTAACCTGACTTTAAATTCTTTTCAGTTATTATTGCATATATTTAGGATGCAGAAAGCTCTTTCAAGAATCTGGGAATGATACATAAAGGGACTTGAGCCATATATATTTATGGATGAAAATCCATAATAATATTTTATTAATTTATGCCTATTGATGTTCTGTTTGTTCAATTTTGTCAAACAAACATGGTACACTGAATCCTGCCATTTTAAATTATGCTGCATCCTTTCACTTACTGTGCTTTTCCTTCAGGTTTGGCTCCAGGGCTCTCCCAGAAGAGGCTCTCTGCTCAGCTGGGGATGCTGTGCTCCTGTCTCAGGAGGCAGTGGTGGTGGAGCAGCTGGGGCTAGGCTGCTTTGTGTAGAACACTGAAGGTGACGCTGGGCTGTAGGCAGGGCAGAAGGAGGAGGAAGGAGGCTCAGATGGGGAGAAGGACTCAAAGGGAGGAAAGGGGACTCACTCTGCAGTGAGACACTCCTCCAGTGTCTTGCTCCAAATCATAGTGATGGAACCACTCAGCCCTCTTGGTAGGACAAACCCTCCAGTAACCACTTGGCAAGGTTTGCTGAAGGGACCCCATCCTATTTTGTTTGGATGGCTTTCAGTTTTCCTAGTGGCTTATAAACACCCAAAAGCTTATCTTCATCCTCAGGGGATGTTTCCATAACTCTCCCCTGGCACATGGGTGAGTTAGGGGGAAGAGAGCCATCTGGATCAAATAGCTACTCTTCATAATAAGACTACAGGGGCATACTAATGGACCCAGCTATATATGAGATCTGTAGCTGCATTAATGAGTTAAGACAGAGCTTAACAGGTACAATTTGAAGACACATTAGGCATTTCTACTTGGTAAATTTTGGAACAGCCTCTGGGTTTGGTTATATAGTTACACTTTTTGCTTTTGATATCCATTTGCTTTTTACATGATTTGTGAAATCAGATGCCATTCATAGAGGTGACATTAACAATGAGGAAAAATACTAGTTTCTTTTATCCTCTACTCAGTAAATGCATTGTGATTTTTCCAAATTTAATAGACCAATAAATGACATAACTAAGCTAGTTCTGCTAATTTTCTGATGTATAAATTTTTGATCTTATTATGTTTAACTATATCCATTATAAAGTGAATCATTATCTGCAGTTGTGCCTTTGCACTCTAGACCTGCATAGTATTTAGTCCACAATCTGTGG